>NC_080543.1:100440324-101749907 GCF_028640845.1 Ahaetulla prasina | reverse complement strand
GTCCCGTAAGTACCCAGGCCCTAAGCCATGGAGCGCTTTAAAGGTCGTAAAACCTTAAAGTGCACTCGAAGGCCACAGGTAGCCAGTGCAGCCTGCGCAGGAGCGGTGTTACATGGGAGCTACGCCTAGCTCCCTCAATCACCCGCGCAGCTGCATTCTGACTAACTGAAGCCTCCGAGTGCACCTCAAGGGAGCCCCATGTAGAGAGCATTACAATAATCCAAGCGAGAGGTAACGAGCGCATGAGTGACTGTGCACAAGGCATCCCGATCAAGGAAGGCGAACTGCCGAACCAGGCGAACCTGGTGGAAGGCCCTCCTGGAGACGGACGTCAAATGATCTTCAAACGACAGCCGATCATCCAGGAGGACACCTAAGTTGCGCACCCTATCCTTTGGGGCCAGTAACTCGCCTCCAACAGTCAGCTGCGGCTGCAGCTGACTGAATCGGGATGCCGGCATCCACAGCCACTCCGTCTTGGAGGGATTAAGCTTGAGCCTGTTTCTCCCCATCCAGACCCGTACGGCTTCCAAACACCGGGACAGCACTTCAACAGCTTCATTGGGGTGGCCCGGGGTGGAAAAGTACAGCTGGGTGTCATCAGCGTACTGCTGGTATCTCACCCCGAAGCCACTGATGATCTCATCCAACGGCTTCATGTAGATGTTGAACAGAAGGGGCGAGAGAATCGACCTCTGCGGCACCCCACAAGTGAGGCACCTCGCGGTCGACCTCTGCCCCCTGTCAACACCGTCTGTGACCGGTCGGAGAGATAGGAGGAGAACCACCGGTACATGGTGCCTCCCACTCCCAATCCCCCCAACCGGCGCAGCAAGATACCATGGTCGATGGTATCAAAAGCCGCTGAGAGGTCTAATAGGACCAGGGCAGAGGAATAACCCCTATCCCTGGCCCTCCAGAGATCATCCACCAATGCGACCAAAGCTGTCTCCGTGCTGTATCCGGGTCGGAAGCCGGACTGGAACGAGACTAGATAGACAGCTTCATCCAGGTATAAAAGATTGTTAATTTTATAATTGCACATTATCATTCAAATAGTGTCCATAAAGCCAGTTAAGTAAATAATGTCACGTTGGACTTAAAATCTCATCTGTCAAAATATTTTAAACAGAGAAATGTCTTTTCCTTTATATTTATTTTTCTTCTTGCTTCAGGTATATCAGTAGGAGGCTGTTATAAAGTACAGGCATACATATTATCTGCAGTTTAGATAGCTATGACAAATTAATCTCAGTTCTCAGAATGATCAAACCTTTGCCTGTACATCTATCTTAAATCTATGGATGTTTTAGCTTATTGGTTTAGACTTTATTTTCTGTGGAACAATTCAGACTATAAAATTGTGTTTTCTCACATTTCTTTTCTGCTGCATTTTTCAATAGTCTTTGAAAATCTACCAACAAGTATTAGGGAAGCCTAGAATTGCACCAGATGTGATTTTGGGATCACCGCGGCAGAAACAAAAACAAAAGTTCAGAGAGTTTCTCGTGATTGCAGAAATAGAACTAATGGAAACAAATATATGAAGAAGTTCGAAGTATGATTTGCTACCTAAAATATAATTATACTCTTTATGTATTTATTATTTACTGAATTTATTTGCCACCCATCTCATAACAATGACTCTGGGTCACTCTTTAAAAACAAATTATATGCATTCATTCAGCATTTACAGTATGTTTGCCTATTTAATAACTTGCATTTATAAATCTGCCTTTTATAAATGCTATGCATTAGAAAAATATGTGAGAAAAACTGCTTTTTGTCCACAGATGACAACTCATTGTTCCAGTTTTGCAACAAATAATTACTGTTAACAAATGTTTATACCAATAAACAGATTAACTTCTTGCAAGGGCAGAATCTACACAGACCAATTTGTCAATGATGAACCACAGAACCGTCCAAGGCATTATTGCACTTTTGTTAATTTATTTTTGTTTGTTTGGCAATTAATTGCCAAATTTCTACACAAATTTCTGGAGAAATAATGACAAACAAGAACACTGAACTAGGAAGCACAGGCTCTCCCAAACGATGGTTCTACAATGTTATAAAATACTTTCTGAAAAAGATAAAAGGTTGCAAGTTAAAATGAAAACTATTTGCCCCAATTTCATATTTAAACATGGTAAAATCTTACCTTTTATGTTTTTTTTCACCCTTGTGTTTCCCTTTAAAAGTTTGGACCACTTAATTGCTCTCCTAGTGAGTACCACTAAGTATCTAGAAAAGAATTCTTCATAGGTTGCGTAGTCAAAGTCAGCTGGTCTTTCAAAACCATATGGATCCACACTATTTCAAAAGAAAGATTATTAGAGAGACATAAAAAGCATGCAGTTAAGTGAGAGTTATTCATTAACCCAAACTTAAAACAGAAAGAGAAAATAAAGTACAAATGCAGTGCCAAACAGATTTCATAAAGTTTCTCAGTTCCAAGATATCTAGCTAGTAGCAGATGTTTCTCAGGACAATGGAACCATTTGATAAAAATAGCCAGAGACCACTGATACACTTCTTATTCCCCCCGTTTCTAGATCTATCCAAAAAAGAAAGGAGGAGAAAAGATGCTTAAAAACTTCCATTTATGTCTCATTTGAACTAGAGCAGCGGTCACCAGCTGGTGTTCCACAAGAAAATTTTGGTGGTCCGTAAAAACATAATTTGCATTTTTTATATTGCACTAAATCAGGGATCCTCAACCCACAGCCCCTGGGCTGGATACGTGCAATGAATGTTTGTGTTGCTGCAGACAGTCTCCCCCTTCAGGGTCTTTGTGTGTGGGTCGGAGGGAGGCAGAAATTCCGACAGGATTTGTTTCGGCCTCCTGGTACAAGGCTTTGGGCAAATAGCCAGAGGGCCTTGTTCCAGTGGGACTGCATCATGGCCTGGAACTGGCTGACCTTTACAGCCTGCTGAGCCTCAAGGCGCCGGTACCTGGCCTTGTACTCCTGCAGGTCTTCCCTCTGCTTAGAAAGCCTACGCTGGTAGTCGTCAGTGAGGTGCTTCTACCGAGCCTCCTTCTTGGTCAGATCTAATTTGAACTGAGCTGTTTTGCCAACTCTTTCTCATGGTGGCTCCTTAGCTCCAGCAATTGATTCCTGTTGGGGCCCTAAGGAGCCCAGGCGGGCAGGCGAGGAGTAGCGAGTAGAGGCTGGCAAGGTGCCCCTCAATGTGAGTGACATTGAGTTGGCCACGCCCACCCAGTCACATGCGCACCTTGCCACGCCCACCCAGCCGGTCATTAGGCATGTCATATTAGTGGTCTGCGGGATTTAAAATTATGAATTTAGTGGTCCCTGAGGTCTGAAAGTTTGGTGAGCCCTGAACTAGACGCTATTAACATAAAAATAAAGTTATTTTAAACAAGCTGGTTTCAGAAACAATGACGCAAACAGAGCTCATTTTAGTTGACATTAACTACTTTATCAGCCTGGATGATATCAAAAAGCTAATGTTTATTGTATTCTATTGCTTTTATAATGTATTAGAGAAGTTTTCAGCTGTATGCTGCCCATTTATATTTATAAATAAAAAGTTGTTCATAATTGCTGTTGATTACACAGTCACAACTGGGCACATTTCTGGGAAACAGTATGGAAAAGGGTTGCTGTTGCCTTTTTATTATTTTTTAAAAAAACTTCCCAGTCAATTCTACAATCCTGTTAGTCCCTGGTAATCTGACCAACTATAGTGAATATAGAAAATGGCCTTGAAGATCTGCTACCAAGACAACAATAAGATAAATGAGACTTGAGCCCAGATCAGCAAAGTGGTTTATGAAAAAACCTCAGACAATCTCCCCACTTAATTCACAAGATGATAAAAGACAGAGAAAGAAGCACATTCAGATCTGCTAGATTTTGTTACTATGGCTAATCTAATAAAAGTAGCTTTAAAACTGTAAAAAAAAATCAAGCTAAAAATATCTGAAATTTCTAAATTTCTCCCATGGGAAATTTAGATGAGAATGTCAAAGTTTGCAAGATATTGCATGAGAAAATTAATATTTTATAACATTTTGAACAATTCAATTTTTAAGAATTTTTGAATGTTGAGGTTCTATGCACCTGGGAACCTTAAAAACAATTTGTCACTTACGAATGCTGCACTGCCAATCCAGTGTGCTTGTAAGATTTCCAGGAGATACAATACAATGTATTGCTTCTTTCAAAGAACATGAGCATATTACAGGTGTCTTCATTTAATGACCATTCATTCGGTATTTGAACTTGAAATGGTGCTGAGTGAGTGGTATTTATGACCAGACCTTATACTTACAGACCCATGGTCATGTGACTGCAATTTGCAGCCTTCCTGCTGACTTCTCACAAGCAAAGTCAATGGGGAAGTCGGCAGGAAGTCAGAAGACACAGTCCTGAGAAGTTCTCACTTAACAACCTGTGCAGTCCTCTCTTAACAACAGTAATCTGGAATTCTGGAACTGCAATTGCTAAGCCACACAGTCACATGGTTAGCATTGTTATAACAAGGACTACCTGTAACATAAAAACCTATCCAGGTTACTGAATATTCCTTCATGCATTTCATGCAACTGAAATAAATTCTAAATGAAAGTTCATGTTATAGTTTCCACATTGTGTAAACCGTAATTACAATTTTGAAAGTAGCAGCATTGAAACAGAACAGGGGAAGAAACTAGCCATGCCATAAAAGGTATTTAAATAAAACATTTTAAATTCATATCTAATCTTGTATTATACAGCATTATAAACGCACCATCTTTCAGTTTATCCACTGTACTGCAGTGGTAATAAAATTAATCTGCTTTCCAATGCTGTGCAGGTAATCCTTGATTTACAACCACAATTCATAGCAGAATTTATGTTGGTAAGCAAGGCTTAGTGAATCATTTGTGGTACTTTTCTACCACAGTTGCTTAACAAAAGGCTTCCCTCGTTGATTTTACCTGTCAAATGCCAGATGGGAAGGCCGCAAATGATCACATGATCCCAGTACAATGCAACCATCGCAAATATATGCTGGTTATGTGTCAAAATTCTGATCACATGACATGAGGCTGCAGTGATGGTCATAAGTGCAAGGGCTGGATGTAAAGGGCTGGATGCAAGGACTGGAGGTACTTTTTTCAGTGCCATTGTAATTTTGATTGCTCACTAAACAAATAATTGTATAAGTAGTTTCTGCTTAGAGACCATTTGAAGTTACAATGGACTCTTCCACAATATATTTATGACCTTGTTCCAAAATTCTAACAGTGGCACCTTCCCTTCCAGTCTCATGACTGTGTTTTGCTTACTTGGTAACCAGCTCACCTTTAAGGCCAGTTGCAACATTCTGTGGTTATGTGACTCTGTTTTTTGCCAGAAACAGGCTTTTTGGGATAGTTTCTGACAAAAAACACCAAAAGAAATGTATTGACCTAACCACCACAATGTTCACTTAAAAACTGGCACAAAAATGTTTGTAAAATCAGATTGGTCATGTAGGTTTCTTGACTTAGAACCATCATAACTTACAACAGAAATTCTGAGTTCCATTATGGTCATACAAGGACTTTGTGTAATTCAAAGACCACCTAAATAAAAGTAGATTTACTGAGATGTATCCATATTATTTTTTTTAAAAAGTCTGATGCATCATTTAAAGTAAAAAATTTGTAATTCCTGAAATAATGTATCAGGTAAGCCTCCAAACTAGTTATTAGAATTCCACTGCTATATAAAATAAACAAAAAAGCACATCAATCAAAAGTATTTTCTCCCTCCTCCCCTCCCTCCCTCCCTCTCTCTCTCTCTCCCTTCCTCCCCTACTCTTTCTCTCACCCACTATTCTTAACCAAATAGTGGTTAAGGCCATCAGACTACAAATGGAACAGTGTGAGTTCCAATCCCATGTTAGGCACAAAGCCAACTGAGTGATCTTGGGCCACTCAGCTCTAGGAAGCAGGTGATGGCAAACTTAGAAAACTTTGCCAAGAAATGCAGGGACTTGGTCCAGGTGAATTCTGAGAATTGGACAGGATGGAATGAAAAGGGGGAAAAACATGCAGAAGATTTCTCGAAGAAGAATACAAAGGAAGTTTAAGAAGCTCCAATTAGAACAATGTCTTCTCAAATTGTTTTACGCTACTTGCTTTATATTGTATATTCCTTCTATATCATCATTCTACAAACAATGATTTTCAATTTATGCATGCATGACAGAATAGCAAATTAGTAAAACATTAAAGTGAAAACGTCAACTATTCATGTTTTGCCTTTCAAGTTTGCTTGCAAGAAACGACCAAACATGCCAACATCTATTAGCAATCTGAAGGGCTGTCCCCAAAATGGAAGAACAAAAAACTAACTCCCTTTGTCTGAAATCAGTCCCTTTCCCCCATTTTGATGTGCAACAGAGGAATAAGTGTTGGACAGTAGACACTATTTTGTTCTGAAGAAAATATTAATCATTCCTGATGTCTCATCCGTCCCTCTTGTCAGTTTCATTCTGAAAACAACCAGAAAATCTAAGTAATTTACAACATTTAGCCTCTTCATATTCTCCAGTAACTATCATCCTCTGCATACTGTTTAATATATTCTTCTCTGACTCCAGAGCTTTCGTTCAATTAAACCTTAAAATAATAAAATGAAATTGTTCAATGTTCATTCAGGAAAACTGTGAACAGTAGATTTGAGAAGAGCATCTACCTAAATATCTTATCATCTCATCCTACTTTTTAAAAGCTCTTCATGCTAACTCCCAACAAAAGGAAGAGAATTTCCCAGAGCCTACACAAAGTATTTCCAAAATAAGGACCTCTTACTTATTTCTCTGTTTTATAAATTTAACTCTCCTATGGAAGGTAAAATAAATTGTCATTATTTCTTCTCAAATAAACTAGAAAATGCTAGTATTAGATTATCCAAAGGTTAAAAAAAGAAGTCTTATCCTGAGGTAATCTGCATTCAGACAACAACTGGATTAAAACATGGTTGCCTATTTGCGGTTGGGTAAACACAGCCACTAGCAATAAAATCCTTAAAAACAGGATTCGGTCAGGCAAACAAACACCCCCGCCGGTTGACCGAATATCAAAGCCAACTACACCTGGCTCTCCCAGATAAACCTGTTGCCATTAAAAGCTAGGCGCGCAGTCCTTGAATGACAGGTCAGCTGCTCAACAAAGGAAAACACTTCAGAGAAGTTCAGCCCTTCCTTGCAAGAAAAGGAGCTCGAGAATTCCTCCTAAACATAGGGGCTGCGCTCCCCCACCCTTTTGTTTTTTGTCCGCGATCCTATCAAAGCCCTTCTACCTTCGTTTCCTGCTACACCTGACGGGCCACACCGCGCGCGCCAAGCAAAATCCCAGTTGACCCGCACGCCCCTTCCTCGAAACCCAACCCCGGGCGGAGAGGCGAAGCGCGCTCGGCGAGGTCTTGGCGTACCTATGGACGCTGCTTTCCCGGCTCCCTTGCTTCGCTCGCCGCACTTCCTCCCCCTCCATGGGAAGGGCTCTCTCGGGATTCCTCCAGCACTGAATGGTCGGAGGGCTCCCCCCGCCTCTCTGCTGGGGCTGCAAGAGCCCGAAGCCCACCGCGGCGTCGGCGAGGTGGCCGCTTTCGACGGCACCGCTGGGCTCCTTCCCGGCTCCCAAGAAGAGAGCGCCTGGCGGCTAAGCAGCGAAGTATTTTCCAGGAGGCGAGAAGGAGCCGGGGCGGCTAGGGAGCGGCGCAGCGATGCTTCCACGTTGGAGGGACCACCAGCGGCAGAAGACCATCCGGCTTCCAAGTTCAGCAGCAAGCTTAGCCCCTTCGGGTCCCTTCGCTTTTCTCCGCTCCCGAGAAAGCTCAAAAGGCGCGGAGCAGCGCCTTTCCTAGCCCTTCCTCTTCCCTACCTGCTTTTTAAACCCTACCTCCGCGAAGGGAGCTCCAAATGGCGCCGCCTTAAGGACAAAGCCGGCGTAGCCGCTAGAGGTAAGAAAACGAACCGCTGAGGAAAGGAGCCCCCCTCACGCCCGCTCCCTCCCTCCCTTCCACCCACCTGCCTCGGCAACTCCGAGGGTGCGCGCGCACCTTCGCATGGTGGAGCGGAGCACGGCGAAAGTGCGGGAGGGACGACCTGACAATCTGGCTAGGAGGAACGTGCCTCACTGTGCCTTCCTCTGGGGCAGACCCTTCTCCGAACCCGTTTTCGGGTCAAGTACGGTGATGAAGAACGTGCACTTCAGCGGTGACGTCTGTGGTCCCCTCGGCTTTGATTTACCCAGGATTAACTCAATCGTTTTGAGGTTTGTGTCAAGACACCAAACCGCAGGCTAACCACACTGGGTGGATTCGCATTGGAAACCAAGCCACACGTTTTAAGGTTGCACGGTATCCTAGCACTCATGTGCCTTCAGATCAGTGCTGCAGAATCTCCGGGTGCCTGGACTCTTCTTAGCAGTTTTAGGTATCCTATTGTAGGAATTTAGCACCCACCCCCCTCCTAGAAGAATGAAATATTTTAGAAAATATTTAAAAAGGCAGAATATATTTCCCTGGATGAGAAATGGAGAAACATGTTTTAAAGACAAAGCAGCTCCCTGCAACTTCCTGACTCCCCCCCACCTTTGTCAATGGGCCATTAAAAGCCTCAGCTAAGCTCACTCATTCTCCCCACCTTTCTCAATGGGCCATCATCATCTGCAATGGGCCATCTAGAACAGAAACTCACCACATGGCACCTGGGAAGATTACATCAGCCAGCAAGGCTAGCTAAGACCCCCACCCCCTGGGAGTCTGACAGCCAATCAGGATACTCTTCCTGTGCCCCAGAAAGTTCAAAGCTCAGAAAAAGCATAAAACCAGGGAGCACACAGGATCTCAGCCCTTTTCTGTTCAGGATCTCAAGCCATGTGATCCTGGCCACCATTAAACCATCTTTCCAAGCAGCCTCCATGTTTCCAGTGTCTTTGTCCCCACTTGGAACTGAACCCAGATGGATATTTCTTCCAACACTATGAATGTGCATTGAGGCAGAAAAGGGGCTGCTCCGATGCACTGTCCCAAATCCCACGGAGGAGATGGAGTGAGCGACGGGGAATCAGTTAAAAGAAGGATCAATTTTAAGTAGCTTACGAATTCACTTTTCTGAAATAGGTGACCTCCGGATAATGGCATCTTATTGAGGCCACAAGTAGTATTCTTAAACTGATGGGACATGTTAAGCCCTCAAACACAGTTGGCTTTTCCGAAAGTGCTTAAGATGTGACTTTTCCAAAGCAGGGAGGGTGGGGGAAGAAGATTAGTTAAAACATAAATGAATCGACTGCTGGCCTTCTTGGTTGCTCATTCTGTTTTTGATTATTGTTTTTCTCTTGTTTGGTGTTTTTAAAATTTTCTTAGCTTCCCAGAGTCTAGTATGTGAGATAGCCAGCCATATAAATTGGTTTAAACAAATAACATGGTTTCATCTAGAATAACAGGAATTTTTTTTTGTTATTGAAATCCAAAATGGAATTTTTAGAAAAAGTGCATGGGTATGATTTCCTTTGTCAAATAACCAAAGAATGTCAGTTACAGAAACTTGGCTGTTACAGATTTCTAATTTCCTTTTTTGTAAGAGTCTCAGCTTGAGGTAATTGTGAATGTAAATAAAAACTACCTTTCAAATCAGGTGCTTTTAAAATTCTTTGCTTCTCAGAAGAATTTGATCTGGAATGAACCTTAATAAACTTGGTAGAAGCTATTTTCAATAAATATGCACAGGATAGCATATTGGATAACTCTGAAAGAAAGTTTGAACACAGTTCTTTGAGTTCAGAAATAAATTTATTTGTCAGTAAAAAAGTGCAGGCCTAAAAACTTCACTGTGTAAGTATAGTATTATTATATAGATTGTCCCAGCGGTGAAATCCAGTGGTGAAACCTTCGCTATCAGTTCGGGAATGGGAGCCTTCTACACATGCACAGAGGGTCAAAACAGGACATAATAACATCCCAGGGGATGGGCGAAGCCTACCACTGCCGGCACTACCGGTTCTTGCGAGCAGGATAGATCTGGCTGGATTTTACCACTGGGTTGTTCTCATAGAATAGAATAGGATAGGATAGGATAGGATAGGATAGGATAGGATAGGATAGGATAGGATAGGATAGGATAGGATAGGATAGGATAGAATAGAATTTTTTATTGGCCAAGTGTGATTGGACACACAAGGAATTTGTCTTGGTGCATATGCTCTCAGTGTACATAAAAGAAAAGATACGTTCATCAAGGTACAACATTTACAAAACAAATGATGGTCAATATATCAATATAAATCATAAGGATTGCCAGCAACAAAGTTAGAGTCATACAGTCATAAGTGGAAAGAGATTGGTGATGGGAACAATAAGAAGATTAATAGTAGTGCAGATTTAGTAAATAGTTTGACAGTGTTGAGGGAATTATTTGTTTAGCAGAGTGATGGCCTTCGGGGAAAAACTGTTCTTGTGTCTAGTTGTTCTGGTGTGCAGTGCTCTATAGCGTCATTTTGAGGGTAGGAGTTGAAACAGTTTATGTCCTGGATGTGAGGGATCTGTAAATATTTTCATGGCCCTCTTCTTGATTCGTGCAGTATACAGGTCCTCAATGGAAGGCAGGTTGGTAGCAATTATTTTTTCTGCAGTTCTAATTATCCTCTGAAGTCTGTGTCTTTCTTGTTGGGTTGTAGAACCGAACCAGACAGTTATAGAGGTGCAAATGACAGACTCAATAATTCATTTCTAGACAAAATGAACATTTTGAGAAGGCAGGTAAAATATGTAAGTAGGATAGAACAATTGAGATGGAAAAAGATTTGTCTCTTAGAAATTACTCTCCAACAAATAAATATAATACACACCATAACATTGAAAACAATTTTAAAATATATGATTTTAGAAATAAGACAATTTTTCTTTCTTTAACCTTATATGTGTTACCTATTTTCTTATACTTATAAAATAGTTGAGTACATTAAAAGCTGAGAAATATTTTGTTGTAGTCCAGGGGTAGTCAACTTTTTTATACCTACTGCCCACTTTTGTATCTCAGTTAGTAGTAAGATTTTTTAACCGCCCACCGGTTCCACAGTAATGCGCTGTGTATCGTCATCTGCGCATGCCTCTCGCATATCGTGGATTGGGTTTGGGGGGGGGCGCCAGCTACCAGCTCTGCTTGTCTGTTACAGCTAGGTGTTGTGGGGGGAGATGTGCGAGCTATTCTGGGACGAGGCTCTTTTGTTTGCGGTCGCACTATAGCGCCATTTAGATTCACTTATGTAACTTGAACTAAACTTACGCGCGGGCGATACAAATAGTATATTTTCAGAAATTTAAAATGTCACAGGGAATTTTATGAAAACCTAATGAAAATGTTTTTAAATGATGCTATGAAAATTTTTTAAAAAGTCAATTAAATTAAAAAAAAGGAAAGTGCTTCAGTATTGGACAAAACCCCTACTGCCCACCATGAAAGCTGAAACGCCCACTAGTGGGTGGTAGGGACCAGGTTGACTACCACTGGTGTAGTCGTTAAAAGTACCAAGGAAGAAACCAGGAGACTGGGAATTCCAGTTCTGCCTTAAACAGAAACCCAGCTTGATGACTTTGTCCCTGTCTCCCGAAGCCAGGGCTTTTCAAACTTGCCAACCTTAATTCTGGGACTTCAGTTCCCAGAATTCCCCTACCATCCAGCATTGCTCTAAGCACTAAGAAGAAAACAGTAGCAAATCAATCTTGTTGCCAAAAACTTGAGGAGCATGTCCAGACAGTCAGTACCTGTGAAAAATTTGAAGACACCTACGCATGCAACACAAAAGCATGAAAATATGAGGTAGGAGAGAAATACAGAGTTGGCAATGGTAGTAAGAGATTCCTGTCAAATAACAGTACATAGTAAACTCCTGCTAATATTATAAGCCTTATACAAGTAAGTTCTCGCTTACCAACTGCCTTGTTTAGTGACTGTTGAAAGTTACAATAGTTGCAAACCAGCCTCACATTTATGGTGATTGCAGCATCCTGCTATTCTATAATCACTGTTCAGTTGTTCATAACCAGTGCACAGTTATGATCATCGCAGCATTCTGCAGTCACGTGGTCACCGTTTGTGACCTTCACAACTGCTTTCCAACAAGCAGAGCTAATGGAGAATGTGGAAGAGAAATTGCATTGTGTTGCAGAGGAAGAAAGATGCTTTGAGCAGGGGTGTTGCAACTGGCCGTGCCCCCCTGCGCCCCCCCCCAAGGCCAAACACAACTCTGATGCGGCTCTCAATGAAATTGAATTTGACACCCCTGCTTTTGAGAGTCCAGTGCTTGAATTTACATGTTTTTATTTATAAGTAGCACAGTTAATCACCAGCTATCTTTTAAATTAGTTAATTACCAGAATGCCTCTTCAGTGTTTAGTCATATCCTTTCTGTGATATTGTATATATATTTAGTAAGAATCTAGTTGCATTTAATTCCTGATGAGAAGTTTTAGCTTTTACTCACACCTGCAATGTGACAAGTATCCCACGTATTATGGCACTAAGTCTCATCATTAAAAATGAAACTGGACATAAAAATTCAAAGTAAACAAAGCAATATGTAATGTCTACTTTGTGGCCTCTGTCAGCCAAATGGAGATGGACAAAACTCCACTCATTTCAATCTTACTGGATCCTGAAAGTGATAGTATTATAGCTTTTATACCATAATATTCCCTAGCTTCTATATTGTTTTATGTGTATATGTTAGACGTAAAAGAGTTGTCTTGATTGCAGTAGGACAAAATCTAATGAATATATATAAAATATATATTATGATCTTATATTATGCACTCATTGTATTTCAATAATTATCTGTCCATTTATTGATATTGTCTGTTTTTAAAAATATACAAGTAGTTCTCACTTAATAATGACAATTGGGACCAGAATTTCCACCACTAAGTGATGCAGTCATAAAGTGCAAAATCACATGAATGTCCCATTTGGCAAAAGAAGTTCCAGCACTTCTGGTTGTTGTTATTAAATGAATCACCATGGGTTCATTAAGCAAAGACATCATATGATCACCATTTGTAACTATTTGCAGATTTTCCCATAGACTAGGCTTGTAAAGAAGATTGCAAATGGTGATTGTATGATCACACTGGACAGCTGTAAATGCAATGGTTGTTAAACAAGAACCATCTTTATTTACCTGCGTTAAATACAAATTAGAAATTAGAAAACAAAGAAAAGAAAGTGCAATCAATAAAAAGATCATCCAAAATCTTTCCAAGTTTAACACTGCAAAATGCTTGTTCACAATTTTTTAATATACACTTAGCTTGGAAATTTTTAATTTATCAACTCTTTTTTTCATAACCTTTTCAGATGAGGTACCATATAGAAAATACAAAAGAAGACAAATAAAAAAGAACATTCAAATGTTCTTTCTTATTTCTTTCTTCTTTTTGTATGTATAGTTTGACTAGGCTATACATACAAAGTGCAAATTGAGTGGAACTAGTGAGCATATATAGTGATTGCAACTCAATAGTTAAATTATTTTAGTATTGCACTTTGTTTGGAGGCCATGAACTGCATTAGAACTGCACTGCTCTGTTGTTATTCATTATCTTTAGTCTCTTGCAACAGCAACTAACTCACTGGTTAATCCAGTCGAGCATCAGCAAATGCTGCTTGAGGGAAGATTGCATCCTGGTTATCAGGATGTGCAGAGGAGGTACAAGGTAAACACAGGAACGTCTAATTTGTAGGGAGTCAGCTTATATAGATGCTTGAGCTGTTTATATCCCTTTACTTAATCTCTTGCTGTTTTGTATTCCTGCATACTTGCTGTGTGTGATGCACTTTTGTGCTATTTATCACTTCCATGTATCTGCCTTGAAACATTCCATTCAGGATTGTACTGTGAACTTTTGTTCTTCTTGTTTTCTTTTTCTTTTTTAAGTTTAGAGTTGAACATTAAAAGTAGCTCTGCTGAATCAAGCTAAAGCATAACTCAGTCCAGTATTCCGGTTCTCACAGAGGCTAGTCAGATCCATCTGGGGTGCCTGCAAAGAAGTGGAGACATTTCTTGCCACTTACCCACCCCCACCACTGTTTCCCAGCAACTGGTATTTGGAGCCCTGCTGCTGCCCTCAGTCTGGAGATAAAATGGAGTCTTTGAGACAGACAGCCCTTGATAGGCTACTCTCCAGGAATTTATCCGAGGTTAGATGTTTTTATCTACTCTGCAGGTATATTACTGATGAAATCAATATTGCATGACAAATATCAAAGACAATAATAATGTGACTGAAACTAAAGAGTGGAAATGCATGGTTACCGATGGCAAACTTGGGACTTAAACAACAACAAAAAAATACAAGAGAATAAAAAGAATGTCATTCAGTATGTCTAAAGAGTGCCAGAATAGAGTAGAATGGCATACATTTTAAAATTTATTTTTATTTATTAACTTATATTTAGAAACTGCCCATCTCCCTCACAGAAGGACTACATTGATCCTATGTACCTTGGATCCAGACCAATTTCTTCCCTTCTATTGTTTGGTTTTAAAGGGACAACTTTCTAATATTGTGGGTCAGTGGTGCAGTAATGAGCATTTTGATGTAACGGTTAAGGTGCTTGGATCCAGGAGACGGTGAGTTCTAGTCCTGCCTTAGACACAAAAGCTAAATGGGTGACTTTGGGCCAGTCACTCTCCCTCAGCCCAACCCACTTCACAGGGTTGTTGTTGGAAAAATAGGAGGAGGAAAATGTATTATGTATTTTTTCTGCCTTGCGTAACTTATAAAGTAATAAAGGCAGGATAAAAATCAAATGCATACATAAATGATTCTGGTTTTATGGAGGGTTCAAACCAAGGAATACACATTTTTGAATTCTGCCATTCCACATTCCACTCCTGTAGGATTACAGCTTGTATTTAATGTGCTGTGTAAGTCATCATACCTTTCCCCACAATGCTCTTATTCAAGCATGGTAATTACTACTCTGACTGCCTGATCTCCAAGAAAATGTGGCTCATGTTTGAGAACTAGAAGGCTGACTTTTTGATAACATAAGAAAGGGAAGGTGTTTGTGCCATTGCCAATAGGTATGTAAAGAGAAGAAGGTGTGCATCTTGGAAGAACATAGCTGTGGAAAACACAGCTATGTATAAATTGCAGCAATATGTGAAGCATGGGAAAAACTTAAAACTTTATTCATCAAGTGGGGTCATCTGTGAACTCATTTTGTGATGGGTCAGCACCAGACAACCACAAAAGGTTAGGCGAGCATGTCCTATATATTCCCCTAAGATGTGTGCTACTTATTTCATTAGCATTGCTGTCCTAAATTATCCTTGGCCCAATACCTTTACTCGTTCAACAGACCATGGTTTCTTTTGTTGCAGACAAAGCCAAGACAATGACCTTAAGACCAGTGGTGAAATCCTCCGAGGTCTGCTACTGGTTCGCTACGCGCACATGCACACCACAGGCGCTATCGCGCAGTGCTGAAAAAGGAGGCTTAAGAAGGTAAGTGAAACAGTGATGGAAGGAACAGCTGTGCAGTGCGATTTGAATTGCCTGCTTTCTAGCAAATATAAACCATGTGACACAGCTAATCATTGGAAATACCGATTCGTCCGAACCAGTAACATTTTTTAACTACAGGTTCAGGTGAACGGGTAGCTTTTATTACTACCGGTTTGGGTGAACCGGTCTGAACCAGTAGCATTTCACCCCTGCTTAGGACTCATGAGAATCTTGGGAACTTCAAGAACATATCTGAGTACAGTTAGTCCTTGACTTATGACATAAATAAACCCAGATTTTCATCACAAATTGAAAGAGGTACCCATGTGACTGGATTTACAGTCTTGTTTGTGCCAGTCATTAAGGGAATGCTGCAATCATTAATAGAGTTAATGAATTCATATGGTCTTTTTGCAGGAAATTGGCCAAAAAGGCCAGATTTTGGCAAAAAAGTCATAAAACATGTCATATGATTGTGGAATGTTCCAACTGGCTGTAAAGATAAACCACTTGCCAAGCACCCAAAATGTGGTCATGTAACCATGGGACAGTGCCACTGTTGGAACTCTGGTACTGGAACTCATGAGAACCTTTTGGGAATATGTCATAATTTTAATCTTCCTTCCTCATTCAATAATACCTTGCAAGAAATGCTTCTGTATATTGGCCCAGTGGGTTGTCTAGTATTAATGTATATTATATATATTGTTTATTACTTTAGAGCCAATAAATTATGCTGCTTTTCAAAAAAAAATCTTTTTTCCTAAAAGAAGCTCAGGACAACATCTACCAGTATAGTACATCTTCATTTGATCAGTGTAGCAGCTTTTCATCATGTTAGATTAAATGAAAGCCATCAGCTCAGACTCAACAGCCTTCGTGGTGTGTGTATGTGTTATGATTCAGTACAGTATGAGTTGAAATTTAATATAGTATTCACTATAATGCACTATAGTATTTATATATTTACAAAGATACACAGGTTCTCAGCCTCATTGTGGTCACATTCGTATGAGTAATTAGATGCACATGACTATATTCCGTTCACTCTATGCCTCAGCAACATGAGATGCACAGACATTGAAAGACATCCTTTCTGCTTATACAAGTCAATTCCATTTGACTTTTTGTTTGTTTCTCATTTAGAATTTCTGACTTAAGATTTTTTTTTCTCCAAACACAACCAATTTGACTTTACATTCTTACAGGAGATCTGATAGGAAGTAATAGGAGTACAGGTAGTCCTTGACTTACTACCACAATTGAGCCCAAATTGTCTGTTGCAAAGCAAGACAATTAAGTGAGTTTTGACCCATTTTACAATCTTTCCACAGTTGTTAAGTGAACAATCACAGTTGTTAAGTAACAGAGTTGTTAAGTGAATCTGGCTTCCCCACTGACTTTGCTTGTCAATATGAACCCAAGCATCTGAATTTTGATATCATCATCATCATCATCATCATCATCATCATCATTATTATTATTATTATTATTATTGTTGTTGTTGTTTCGATTTCTATACCACCCTTCTCCCAAAGGACTCAGGGCGGTTTACAGTCAAAGTAAAATCAATTAATACAAAGGAAAATTTAGAGTTGGTTGAAGAACTTAAAACCAATAAAACCCCTTATTAAAACCCCACTAGGCCAGTCCTGCACGGTGAAACAGAAATGTTTTCAGCTCGCGTCGAAAGGTCCGAAGATCAGGGAGTTGACGGATACCTGGTGGTAGCGTGTTCCAGAGGGTTGGTGCCCCCACAGAGAAGGCCCTCCCCCTGGGTGTCGCCAGCCGACATTGACTGGCCGACGGCACCCCAAGGAGAACCTCCCTATGGGAGCGCACTGGTCGATGGGAGATCGCCGGTAGCAGCAGGCGGTCCCGTAAGTAACCCGGTCCTATGCCATGGAGCGCTTTAAAGGTGGTAACTAACACCTTGAATTGCACCCGAAAGACCACCGGAAGCCAGTGCAGCCTGCGCAGGAGAGGTGTTATATGGGAGCAACGAGTCGCTCCCTCTATCACCCGCGCGGCCGCATTCTGAACTAATTGAAGTCTTCGGGTGCTCTTCAAGGGAAGCCCCATGTAGAGAGCATTGCAGTAGTCCAGACGGGAAGTGACGAGGGCGTGAGTGACCGTGCACAAGGAATCCCGGTGTAAGAAGGGACGCAACTGGCATATCAGGCGGACCTGATAAAAAGCTCCCCTGGCGACGACCGTCAAATGCTCTTCTAACGACAGTCGTGCATCCAGAAGGACGTCCAGATTGCGGACCTTCTCTGTGTGGGCCAATGACTCGTCCCCCACAGACAGCGATGGCCTCAGCTGATTATACTGGGACGCCGGCATCCACAGCCACTCAGTCTTGGCGGGGTTGAGTCGGAGCCTGTTTTTCCCCATCCAGACCCACACGGCCTCCAGACAATAGGACATCACCTCAACGGCTTCGCTGGGATGGTTAGGGGTGGAAATGTACAACTGCGTATCATCAGCATACAGATGACACCGCACCCCAAAACCACAGATGATCTCGCCCAGCGGCTTCATATAGATATTGAACAGGAGAGGCGAGAGAACCGACCCCTGGGGCACCCCACATAAGAGGCACCTTGCGGTCGATCTCTGCCCCCCTGCCAACACCGTCTGCGACCGGTCAGAGAGGAAGGAGGAGAACCACTGAAAAACGGTGCCTCCCACTCCCAGCCCCTCCAGCCGCAGCAGCAAGATACCATGGTCGATGGTATCAAAAGCCGCTGAAAGATCTAATAGGACCAGGACAGAAGAACAGCCTCTGTCCCGGGCCCTCCAGAGATCATCCACCAACGCGACCAAAGCTGTTTCAGTGCTGTACCTAGGCCGGAAGCCGGACTGGAACGGGTCCAGATAGACAGTTTCATCCAGGTACTCAGGAAGCTGATGCGCTACCACACTCTCAACAACCTTCACCACAAAACGAAGGTTGGAGACCGGACCGTAGTTCGATAAAACAGCTGGATCCAGGGAAGGCTTCTTGAGGAGGGGTCTCACCACAGCCTCTTTCAAGGCCATAGTAAGATACCCTCTCTCAGAGAAGCATTAACAATTCCCTGAAGCCAGCCTCGTGTAACCTCCTGTGTGGCCAGTACCAGCCAGGAGGGACACGGATCCAATAAACATGTGGTTGCATTCAGCCTCCTCAGTATCCTGTCCATGTCATTGGGAGCCACAGTGTCAAACTCCTCCCAGATGACAGCCTCAAGATCCACCTCCATCATCCCATCTGAGACTACCCAATCTGTGTCCAGCCCATCCCGAATCTGAGCGATTTTATCGTGCAGATATTGTCCAAAGTCCTCAGCACGGCCTTGCAAGGGGTCTTCCCTAACTCCCTGAGTAAGAAGGGAGCGGGTCACCCTAAACAAGGCTGCTGGGTGGTTATCTGCCGACGCAATAAGAGCGGAGAAATACTCACGTTTCGCCGCTCCTATCGCCACTAGATAGGTCTGAATATGTGACCTTACTAGTGTTCGCTCAGATTCAGAATGGCTGGCCCTCCAATTACTCTCTAGGCATCTTTTCTGGCGCTTCATCTCTCTCAACTCCTCGGAATACCAAGGAGCCGGTCGAGACCGGCGCCGGGTCAGAGGCCACAAAGGCACGACGCGGTCCAAGGCCCCCGCCGCCGCCCTTTCCCAGGCAGCGATGAGTTCTTCAGCCGAGTCGTGGGTTAGGTCCTCAGGAAGTGGCCCAAGTTCCATCAGAAACCTCTCCAGGTCCATCAGGCGCCTGGGACGGAACCAACGTGTCAGTTCCGTCTCCCTGCAGTGCGGGTTAGCGGTTCGAATGTCCAACCGAAGGAGAGAATGATCCGACCATGACAAGGGTAGAGTGACTAAATCCCTTGATTCTAGATCATTCAGCCACTGTCCAGAGATAAAAATTAAATCCAGGGTGTTTCCCCCAATGTGAGTGGGACCATTTATTTATTTATTTATTTATTTATTTATTTTATTTTATTAAATTTTTATACCGCCCTTCTCCCGAAGGACTCAGGGTGGTGTACAGCCAGAATAAAACCAAAATATATACAATTTAAAACAACATTTAAAAAGAGCAAATTTTAAAGGCTGATTATTAAAGGCTGACCATCAACTAACTGGGTCAGGTCCAAGGCCGTCATGGAAGCCATGAACTCCCGAGCTACAGCAGATGACTCACCAAGCGATGGCAGGTTGAAGTCCCCCATAACCATAAGTCTGGGGGTATCAACTGCCAACTCAGCTATCATCTCCAGCAGCTCGGGCAGGGTTGCTGTCACACCGCAGGGAGCCAGGTACGTAATCAGCAAACCCACTTGTATCCCCTGACCCCATCTCACAAAGAGGGACTCACATCCTGCTCTCTGTGGAACAGTGACCTCCCTCGGTCGAAGACCCTCGTTAATAATAACCGCCCCCCCACCACCCCTACCCTGGGCCCTCGGCTGATGAAATGCACAGGAACCTGGTGGGCACATTTCAACCAGGGGCACCCCCCCTTCCGTGCCCAACCAGGTCTCGGAAATGCCTAACAGGTCCGCACCCTCCTCCCGTATAAGATCGTGAATAAGGGGGGCTTTATTCGCAACGGACCTGGCATTGCACAACATCAGCTGAAGGTCCAGACTCTGAGGATCCTGACCACTCAGGGAACGGGAAAAGACAGAGAGACCGGAGCGCGGGATCGTTCGCAGATAACGTTCACGCACTCCCCTAACATGATATGGTCCCCCGCTTCCACCATATCTGCCCCTCCCAGTTATCGTGGTAATGAAATGACCCTCATGGAACCGAGCGTCCGCCTCCACCCCCATCCCCGAACCCAAGCTAGTAACGACGCGAGCCTTCGCAGGATCTGGCCGTATCCCCGTCCCTCCCCCTGGTGGGTTTTCCCCCAAACCCATCCTAACCCTCCCTCCCCTTAAAAACCGATTAAAACGCTCTTTTAAAAAAAACCCTAAGATCTTTCTTAGCTGCATGCCACCTCTCGGGATTCCAAAATCTGTCATCGAGGTAGGCCCTCGATAGAGTGGAGGGCCACTTCTGCGAGAGGGGGGAATCTCGCAGAACAAGAAGAGTCGCTAGCGAATACATGTATATTGCAGAGTATGGAGGGTGGTCTCCTCCCGGCCAGTCCAGATGTTATATAGACAAATTTCCGACTAGGAACAGATGGAAGAAGTCAGTCCATGATGGAAAATGATGTGGTCTCCAGGTGGTCTCCAAAGGGCTTCAGGGTCTCCAAGCCTTCAAAGGGCTCCAAGGGGCTCCAAAAAAGAAGAAGTCTCCGCAGGCCCCAGGGAGGTGGGGGCGAGGCCTTCATTTCAGAGAAATATCACCAGTCATCAGCACCGCCCAGATGTAATAGCCCCCCAAGATCTCTGTGGAGCTTCATAGGGCTCTGTGGGGCTTTGTAGGGCTCCGTGGGGTCCGAAATGACTTCGGAGGAGGACCGTGATGTCTCTGGGGGGCCCTGATGTTTGTAGGGCTCCATGGTGGTTCCGTGGAGTTTCGTGGGAGGACTTGGTGATTCGTGGGAGGACTTGGTGATTCGTGGGGGCTTCATGGGGGCTTTGTGGGAGGGCATGATGGATCCGTAGGGCTCCGCGGGGAAACCTCACTGCTTCCTCACCGCTGTCACCCCCACCACTAGTCACCTCTGCCTCCACCACGGCCGTAGATGAATAGAAACGGCCGAAGACAGAAACGGCTGCAGGAAAAAACGCCAGTCTGCTTCGTGGAGGCTTCATGGGGGGGGCCCATGATGGACTCGTAGGGCTCCATGGGGAAACCTCCCTGCTTCCTCACCCACTGCCACCTCACCGCAGAAAAAACGCCAGTCAGCTTCGAGGGGGGGTTCGTTGGGGGGGGCATGATGGACTCGTAGGGCTCCGCAGGGAAACCTCCTTGCTTCCTCACCCACTGCCACCTCACCGCAGAAAAACGCCAGTCAGCTTGAGGGGTTTCGTTGGGGGTCATGATGGACTCGTGGGGCTCCATGGGAAACCTCACTGCTTCCTCACCGCTGTCACCCCACCACTAGTCACCTCTGCCTCCACCACGGCCGAGATGAATAGAAATGGCTGAAAACAGAAGCGGCTGCAGGAAAATGCCAGTCAGCTTCGAGGGGTTTCGTTGGGGGCCATGATGGACTCGTAGGGCTCCATGGGAAACCTCCTGCTTCCTCACCACTGCCACCTCACTGCAGAAAAATGCCAGTCAGCTTCGAGGGGTTCGTTGGGGGCATGATGGACTCGTGGGGCTCCATGGGAAACCTCCTGCTTCCTCACCCACTGCCACCTCACTGCAGAAAAATGCCAGTCAGCTTGAGGGGTTCGTTGGGGGGGGCATGATGGACTCGTAGGGCTCCGCAGGGAAACCTCCCTGCTTCCTCACCCACTGCCACCTCACTGCAGAAAAAACGCCAGTCAGCTTCGAGGGGGGTTTCGTTGGGGGGGGTCATGATGGACTCGTAGGGCTCTCGGGGAAACCTCCCTGCTTCCTCACCCACTGCCACCTCACCGCAGAAAAAACGCCAGTCAGCTTCGTGGGGGGGGGGCATGATGGACTCAGGGCTCCGCGAGGAAACCTCCCCGCTTCCTCACCACTGCCATCCTATCACTGGTTATCTCTGCTTCCCTTACAGCCGTGGATAAAAAGAAACGGCCGCAGAATAGGAACGGCTGCAGGAAAAATGCCATTCGGAGGTGTCGCCCCGTCAGCTTCTTGGCCGCCACCGTCACCATTTTCAGCCTGGCCGGCCAGGCCTGTCACCACTCGCCGCTGATTTACCACTCCCCCGGCCTCATTTCGGTCCTAAAACACATTTCCCGGGCAGAGGGGGAGTTCTACTAGCCGGGCCAGGGATTGAAAGGATCTAAAAATCGATTCCCTGGCTCGGACCAGCCGAGAAGGCCACCAACTGTCACTCCATGTTCAGCTCCGCAGCGCCATCTTGAGCATGCGCTTTAGAATCTTTCATGGGGAATGCTGACATGACCATGGGGAATGCTGCAATCTTTGTAAAAACAGTCACAAGTCACTTTTTCAGTGCCATTGTAGTTTTGAAATGGTCACTAAACAAACTGTTGTAAGTTGAGAGTTACCTGTATAGTAGATAATTGTAGATGAACTTTTTTGCAAAATGAAAAATGTCCCATCTAAAGGCATGAAGTGGCACTGCAAGAAACCAAGTCCTTCTCAAGTCAAATAATACCACCAGTAGTAGAGCATTAATTCCTCTCATTGATTCTCAAGCTGAACTAGTTTATTGACACTTATATATAAAGAAACATTCAGATGAATTGGTTTGGGTTTCAGCTGGAGGCATCCATTATAGTTTCTGTGGAATAGAAATATTACACCTGAATACTAAAAAACCCAGGGTGTTTTCAGTGCAGGAACTGTCATGGGGTGAAACAGTGTATGTAGTACATAGTCAACATTCTTAATAGAATACAGTAGTTTGATAAAGAACAATTACCTAGAGTGATGATGAGTTCCTTCTTTGCTGGACTTTGCCAAGAAGACTGGGGTCCATTGGAGTTGGTGACCAATAAATGTATAACAAAAACACAAATCCTTGGGAAGGATTTGATAGAGGAATAAAAATGCCAAATCCAGGCTAAACATCTGGGTGACTATACAATGAATTTTAATTTAGATGGTTGAACTGAACAGAGGAGTCTGATTTGATGGCCTAAACTGTTTGGTTCTATCATCAGGAGACTTGGTTTAAATCTCAGACATGGCATTATACAGATTTTTTTTTAATCTTCAAGGCACCAATTCAGTGGTGGGATTCAGCCAGTTCGCACCACTTCGGGACACACAACCGGTTGTTAATTTTCTGAGCAGTTTGGTGAACTGGTTGTTGGAAGAAATCATTAGGGCAGAGAACCGGTTGTTAAATTATTTGAATCCCACCACTGTACCAATTTAAAATAAAACAATGCAGAAAATGAAAAATCACCTAGCAGAGATTTTAGTTGATTATAGGGCCAATGAAATTATTTGACCTATATTGGCACTGATTATATTTGTACCCTACTGTATTGTACTGTACTGTATTTCCTTTCTTTGTTGTATTTTTTTGTTTGATGATATGGTTAAGACTAATCAATAAAGTGTATGTGTGTGCAAATATATCTGCACATACATACATACATACATATATATGTATTTGTTTTTGTAAATTTGCTCGCACAAGCATGAAGCCAAAAGCACCAGCCTGAAGATGATAAATGAGACCTCATTGAAACGTCGCCAAGATACTCTCAACCTTACATGGGAAAAGACCCGAATATGCCAAGACCTACGTGTGTGTGTGTGTGTGTGTGTGTGTGTGTGTGTGTGTGTGTGTGTGTGTGTTATACGTATGTATTCATGGCAGACCTTTATGGAAATACGTAATATGTAACCTTTGTCAACCTTTGTATAATCTTTTGTGGGGGTTTTTTTTACACTTTAGCTCACTTTTCTCACCATTCAAGGTAGCTATAGAAAATCTTAAAAGGTAAACATACAACCATAAATGAAAAAGCAAAACAAGTATAAAGCAAATAAAAAACCCACATTAAAAACTTGTTCATATTTTCTTCTATGGTACATATGGTTGCTTAGAGGCATTTATAATGGGAAAATATAGGCAGTTTCAAATTGTTCATATCAATGTCTTCTGGAGCTTCTATTTATCTTTATCCAACACACATTTCTTGTCAAACATTGGTCTATAGCTGCTCACCATTTTTATTTTTAAAAAATAATTTTCAGGGCTTAACAGCATTCTTAAAGTAAGCCTTATCCTGGAGCCTGTGGTTTTCCTTCGCACGACATCTTTCAGTTTCTTGTGTGTGTGTGTGAATGTATGTATGTATAGAGTAAAATATCATTGAACCTGGTAAGCATCAAGAGAGGAGTCT
This sequence comes from Ahaetulla prasina, assembly GCF_028640845.1. Lineage (NCBI taxonomy): Eukaryota > Metazoa > Chordata > Lepidosauria > Squamata > Colubridae > Ahaetulla > Ahaetulla prasina. The sequence continues at coordinate 101,725,457 of NC_080543.1, read as the reverse complement.
CAAACCAGTGGACACACCCATATATCTCTTCAGGATTTTAGTCACGCTTTGTATTTTGAGGATTGCAGTTTGGCAATGAATTCCATTCTGAAAGTTGATTGTCCAGGGAAGCCTGCTGACAGATTAATCTTTTGTGTATAAGATATGTATGAGCCCTGGTGGCACAGTGGTTAGAATACAGTATTGGAAGCCAACTCTGCCCACAGCCTGGAGTTCAATCCTGATGGGGTTCAAGGTTGATTCAGTCTTCTGTCTTTCCGAGATCAGTAAAATGAGAACCAAGATTGCTGGGGTCAATATGCTGATGCTGTAAACCATTTAGAGAGTGCTGTAAAAGGCACTATGGGGTGGTATCAGGGGTGGGTTCTACTTACCTTTACAACTGGTTCGCAATGGGAGCACAGATCACCCATGATGATATCGTGGCAGGTGGGTGGAGCCTCCCGCCGGTTTTACTACCTGTTATATAGAATTGGACCAAACTGGGAGCAACCCGCCACTGGGTGGTATATAAATCTAAGTGCTATTGCTATATGTGCTGGGCTGAGTGGGAGATGCCTTTATACTAACGTCACCTTCTAACACTTGTCTTCAGAAAAAAGTGAAATGAACATCTTAAATGTCCCTGGGAACAATAATCCTGCCTCATATTTTAGCTCTACTTAATAATATACTACTTTAGCTCTAAGTAGTAATATATCTCATTGTTTTTCTACTCTTTGATAAAGGGAGCATATAATCAAACTTCCATTCTTTTGGTGTAATTGTAAAAAAATACATTATGCATCCTGGAAAAAGCAGAATCAAGAATCTTGCAAGTTAATTGGGTTATATATACATTGATATATAATGAGTGTAACAGTATAATTAATGTGATTCTACAGAATAATATTCTTAATTATCATGAGAAACAGAAGTGAAATTAGTAATTTTAACTGTAATTACAGTAGAGACTTTTGTCTAGAGATATTTTAATAGAGGACATTCATAATTTGATCAGTGGTTTTGCCTTGTTCAGACATTTGTTAAAAATTTTCCTATGACGTTTAGAACAAAACAAAAAAATAGAAAAATAATGAATAGATAGTTATAACATGAAAGACCAGTTTTACCATAGTATTCAAGAAATGTTTAGGTAAGAACTTGATGAGGCTGCTTCACATTTCATGCATAGCTTAGTCTGTTCTATTAGAGCTATAGGGATGTGGTGGCTCAGTGGCTAAAATGCTGAGCTTGTCGATTGAAAGGTCGGCAGTTCAGCAGTTCGAATCCCTAGCTCCGCGTAACGGGGTGAGCTCCTGTTACTTGTCCCAGCTTCTGCCAACCTAGCAGTTTGAAAGCACATAAAAAATGCAAGTAGAAAAATAGGGACTACCTTTGGGGGAAGGTAACAGCATTCTGTGCACCTTTGGCATTTAGCCATGCCGGCCACATGACCACGGAGACGTCTTCGGACAGCGCTGGCTCTCGGCTTTGAAATGGAGATGAGCACTTCCCCCTAGAGTCGGGAATGACTGGCACATATGGGGAACCTTTACCTTTACCTTATTAGAGCTATGTTTTCAAATCTCAGCAAATTTAAGACTTCTGGACGATATCATGTGAAGTACTAGTACTGCTTTATAAAGCCTTAGTAAGATCACACCTGGAATACCGCATCCAGTTTTGGACAGCCCATTATATATAAAAGATGTTGAGTCTTTGGAAAGAGTGCAGATAAGAGCAACAAAGATGATTAGGGGCCTGGAGGCTAAAACATACGAAGAATGGTTGAACTAAGAGTGACATGATAGCAGTGTTACAATATTTGAGGCGCTGCCACAAAGAAGAGCTGGTCAATCTATTTTCCAAAACATCTGAAGGCAAGATAAGAAACAATGGATGGAAATTAGCCAAGGAGAGATCCAACCTATAACTAACAGGAAATTTCCTGACAGTGAGAACAATCAACCAGTGGAACACTTGACTTCAGAAGTTGTGGGTGCTCCATCACTGGAGGCTTTTAAGAAAAGACTGGACAACTATTTGTCAAAAAAGGTATAGAGTCTCCTACTTGAACAGGGGATTGGACTAGAAAACCTACAAGGTCCCTTCTAATTCTGTTATTCTGTTATTGACTTCAAGTTACAGAATTCCTCATTCTAGTTGGACTAGAAAACCTACAAGGTCCCTTCTAATTCTGTTATTCTGTTATTGACTTCAAGTCACAGAATTCCCCATTCTTAGCAGAATACACTAATCCAGGGGTAGTCAACCTTTTTATACCTACCGCCCACTTTTGTATCTCTGTTAGTAGTAAAATTTTCTAACCGCCCACCGGTTCCACAGTAATGTGCCGTCTGTGCATGCCTCTCACGCATCGTGAATTGGGTTTGAGGGGGCGCTGGTTACCAGCTCTGCTTGTCTGTTACAGCTGGGTGGTGTGGGGAGAGATGCATCAGCTATTCTGAGATGAGGCTGTTTTGTTTGCGGTCGCACTATAGTGTCATTTAGTTTCACTTACATAATATGAACTAAACTTATGCGCGGGCAATACAAATACAAAGGTGTGGCTCAGGCTGTAAGAAGCCTGTTATTAAAACACAGCTGCCTGCAATTACTGCAGGTTCTAGTCCCACCAGGTCCAAGGTTGACTCAGCCTTCCATCCTTTATAAGGTAGGTAAAAAGAGGACCCAGATTGTTGGAGAGGCAATAAATTGACTTTGTAAATATACAAATAGAATGAGACTATTGCCTTACACACTGTAAGCCGCCCTGAGTCTTCGGAGAAGGGCGGGATATAAATGTAAACAAAAAAAAATAGTATATTTTCAGAAATTTAAATTGTCACGGGGAATTTTATGAAAACCTAATGAAAATGTATTTAAATAATGCTATGAAATTTTTTAAAAAAGTCAATTAAATTTTTTTAAAAAGGAAAGTGCTTCAGTATCGGGAAAAAACCCTACCGCCCACAATGAAAGCTGGAACGCCCACTAGTGGGCGGTACAGACCAGGTTGACTACCACTGCACTTATCCATGTTTACTATTTGGTGTTATGAATGGATTGTCCAGAGCAGCTTCCTGCAGCCAGCATGGCCATCACCAAAAACTGTGTAAGCTGAAGTGTGCATATTTGAATGGTGCCCAAGTTGAAAATTTTGGAATAGAGACAGAACTTCAGAATTTCCATATGTAAAGCAAGTGATAGGAATTGTAAACTCTGTCCTGACTCATAGCTCCTTTGTATGCAAGGAAAGGTCTGGGCATTAAGATGGGGGTTATGCTGAGAGACACAAATGTTAAACAGAAGATGGCTCTATGTCTTTACATACAGATCATCCCTGATCTGAGAAGAAGTGAAAACAAGCAGTTGTTTCCTTTCATCATTAATTCAAGAATTATGTGATAATATATTCTGTATTCTTTACCTCTACCTACTATATTACAGTAATAAAAGTGGATTTCTACTGGTCCTAATCCAGTACTCAACCATTATACCAGACAGTCTCTTTTTAGAATAATTTTAGAAAGTTAAATTTAAAAAAAATAATTTCTTGGCCCAAAACTTTAACCTAAGACTGTCTATTGCTGACCTCACCCCATTCCTAAGAGGTTTATAAGGGGCATGCATAAGAGCACCAGCGTGTCTACCATCCCTGTCCTAATGTTCCCTTTAATTGTATTCATTTTATGTATTCAATTCATGCTTGTACTTATATATATTATCTAATATGTACTCAACAAAATAAATAAATAAAAATAAATAAATACTTTTAATTGGGTGAAAAACCCGCGGGAACTTAGAGCAGGTTTTTCCACCAAAAGGTACTCTGGTTTGTATATATTTTGCAACTGGGAACTCTAGAGTTTGAGACATTAACACCAAGGTGCTAATCAGGTTTTCTGCAGACGCTTCAGAAAAAAAAACTGTTTGCTAAGTTTTCTCAGTGCAGCCATTCAGAAGAGAGAAAATTGCCTTGTAGAATTTTTAGCCTATGTAGGATTTGAACTCAAGAGGATTGATTGGAGGTTTCCTGCAAGATATTGATCAATTCATTCTTGGGAGTGCTGTTCTTTCCATTTTGATTGGTTGTTGATGACTGGTATTTTAATTTAGGCACCTGATAGATAGTATCCAGCTCAATGAATCTCATAGTAGCCCATTTGCTTGAGTAGCAAACTTCTAGGAAATCTCAGGGGAGAGGTTTTTTTGGTTTATGGGGTCTATTTCAGTCTCCCAGTCAAATGTATGATTACGATAGTTTTAACACTATGGTGGCTGTTAGATATTTACAATCCTGATACTTTATTGCAGTTTTGTGTTTCATAATTCTTTGATGTGATGTATCCTATTTGTCCAATATAATACGGTTTGCAACTTTGCATTTTGTTTCCATCTTGGTGGAGTGTGCAGACTTTAGGATTATACAACATCTTCCTGTTGCATTTTTTTCATAGTGCACCCTGGAGCCCAAGAAGAACCAATCACAAGGCATGAACTGTGGGATTATAATATCACACAAAATGCAATATTGAAAACCAAGGAAGTATCACGATCAATTAATTTAACAGGATTGTGTTCTTAGTTATCTATCCATCTGTCTTACAGCAGTGTAAAATAATGAAGATGAGAGGTAAATTCATACAGAACTTACTAAAATATTCCCCTTGAAAATTTCTTAGAACTATCAAACCATTAACCATGAACAATGTTTTCAATTAACTTGTTCAAAAACTTCGTGATATCATCTGGAAAACAATTTCAGTGACTTCAATCAACCCTTCCCTTCTTAATTAGTAACTCAGGACAATGAATAAACCTATTGTTGTAGCAAATTCATAAAAATACCTAGAAGTAACAAATACATTTGTTTGCCTTAGTAGACTATATATAACACATAAAGACTGTATTATAACAGCAATAGTTAAGTGTCAGTTATCTAATAAACCACATGCTTGCTTTAATTAGAACAAGCATAGAAATATATTCAATAGGTACAAAATAAATACCAAGAAGACTTTCTAGTATATAGGCTAAGATTAACCCTCTTAAATGTTTGTAAAAGAACACAGGAACAATGGGAAAAGTATTACTGTTATTAAACATGGCTACCATTTTCGTGCAGGTCTTCCCAATTAATATCATTATTACAACATTATTACAAGAGCATAGGTTCAGAAGAGAACCTTTTCTCCCCTTGTTGGAGAAAAACTGGAAGCTAATTATTTATCTGAAAAGGATTATTGAAAACAATGTATTAAGATACACAAGTCCAAAGGAAAGCAGGCATTATGAAAAATGCAAGTATTGTTCAAAGTAAATCTACAAGCCATTATGAGACGACACTTTGTCCCTTTTTAGGTCTGCAAAAATCTAGACAATTACTAAATGGCATCAAAGAGAAACAGAACACTCTTAGCTGCCATGTCATAATTCACATAGCCTCATGGTTTTTTTTCCTGAGAAAAGGTTGAGAATAATTCAGCCAAAGCGAAGAGCCTTTTAGTTCCATTGCTTTTAGCGGAGGAGTTAAGAATATGTGCAATTGATCCTTATGAAAATCTTTTTAGCCAAAAAAGTACTTATCATTTCTAGAGTAAGTTCAAAATTGTGAACAGCACAAATTGTATAGTTGTGTAAAATATAGACTATTGAAGCAGGTAAATAATTTATACGATGTATGAAGGAAGGTGGCCTTTTATTACTAGCTATAAGAGTTGATAAGTGTTCATAAAAATTAACCGTGCTTTGTTTGTCTGTTCATGTATTATATGCATACACATATGAATAGTTTATCCCATCACATTAACTGTTACTTACATGACATAAAATATATGTTTTCACTACAACTTGTTTCTTTCTTTTAAAATAGCAGGGGTGTTAAACATTAATTATGCCATCACTGTTTGAGAGGATCAAAGCAAATTGATTTTTTTCAGACAGGGTCTATGAATGTTTTGTTTAATTACTCAGAGTCACATTCTTTTAAGACAATTGCCTTGGTCGCCTGCATGGTGGATTTCATTTCTGAAAAGAGAATTTGGTTGCTATACTCTTGACTTTCAGATGACACTTGGTTCCTGTATTTGGATTTGCATTTTTTATGTATTCACATTATAGACATGCTTGTGAGTAACTGGGTCCATGGTGCTCCAAAGTTACTTCATTCTCTCTTTGCTCCATAATTAAGTCCTGAGATCTGGTCACAATATGCATTTAAAAATTCCACATATGCTATAGTAATTTTCTCAATTTCTTCAAATTTCTGCAAAGTGCAACTCCACATCAAGCACATTTGATATTACTGGGCTTACCACATTCAGAAGTGTTATGGATAACATTATTAATAGGATGATATATGAAATGAAAAACTATAACACATATGAAAATATTAGATTCATAGATGACATCAAACACAAGACAGTATCAGCATTTTCCCACCATAGTAAAATAATAAAACTTCAGTCCAGATTTTATTGTGCCATTCTATAAAATAAATTTATACTGTATTTTGTACAAGATTTTCATTATTTGTTCTTTTGAAATTAATATGGAAATCCTGCATAAGTTCTACAACATAATTTACTTTACAACTGTATGTTCATAATTTTACTACATAAAGTTCATAATTTACAACTGCACAAGTTCTACAATATAATATTATTTAATTTAATTCCTAATGTTTTTTGTTATGATGATTTTGCATTAAAGTTTTGTTTTTGTATATTCACATTATTGCTTCTACATTTTATTTAGTGTGACAGTTTCACAAGTTGTTTTTAAAAGCAATAAAAAAATCAAACATTGGCAAGATTTCAGGGTCTACATAGTTTGCTCCAAAGTCCCAAGTCATTTTTCCATTTTATTAAAAGATCTAAAGTTCAAATTAGAAGGATCACTAAAATTTAGCCAGGAGAGGCAGTTTAGTTTTGTTGCAGCAAAGTTAGATTCTGCTGAAATATAACAGGGTTAAAGAGAAACTACCTCTTCTAATTCATGCCACAATCATCTACAGGTTGTCCTTGTTTAGCAACCAACTTATTTAGTGACTATTTGCAGTTATAATAGTGTTGAAATAGTAACTTTGTGGCCAGTCCTCGCATTTATGACCTGTGCAGGTCTATAAAGGAAAGGAAAGTGAAGTAAGAGCATAAAAATAGTTTCACTTAGCGATCAACTTGCTATTGGCCGAATCTCCAGTCCAAATTGTGGTCACTAAACAGGACCTACCTGTCATCTTACATTCAGTTTCCAAAAATAAACATGCAGATGCCTGCAGAAAACTTATCAAGATAACAAAGCGGCAATGACATTTTTTTTCAGGGCTGAGCAATTCAGAGAATCTGCTTCTCTGTAGACAGAGAATCTATTTAGCAATTTTGGCCAAAGGTGGTTGACAATTTGTAACTCTCTTTTTTTCCCCCAGATTTTTGAAATCCTCATATATAATTCTTTTCTCCCCACTCCCATAAACACCACTCATATATTTTTAATTCACATTTCTTAATTTCCAAGAATTAAAAAAAAGCAGTTTTGTGGGATCATGAAAATTGGCACTTTTATCACAACATAAAGTTGGATTGTGGATAAAAGAATTAATCTAGAAGCTTTCAGATGGGAAGTTACTGATAACAGAGATTTTGAATGGGAGATGATGTTCTGTGAGGGATGAATGTTTTTATCAAAAGAAGGAGAATGACTGTATATTGACTGAGTATTCCAGGAGAAATCTAAAAGTAAATTAGATGCATTGAAGCAGTAAAATTAAGAAGAGAATGGGGTAAAACAAGGAGAGGTAGGATCAAGAATGAAGAGGTGCTGAATGAGTATGGAATAGAGTTATCTATACAAAAGAAGTATATTGAGGTGATTTGGTCATATAGACAAAAGATACGAAGATCGAATTCTAAAATAAATATATGAAGGGAAAATGAATGTGTCAGAAGGAAGGAGATGAATGAGAAAGCAATAGTTGGATGGAGATAATGACATATTGAAGAAGAGAGAGGTGAAAAGTGTTTTTAATGAACTTTGGAACCTTCTATTGTTTTTACTGTTAATTCTTTTCTGTTTAATAGAGAGGGCTTAACAATGTTTTATTTTGGCTAAGTGTACAATGTAGCAGAAAGATGTTAGAAAACTGAGATAGTAGAATGGGTCCTGCCATCTTATAAAGGTTCCAATCATCTAAATGAAAATGAGGACAAATTTGTCCATACACTACAAACATCACCATTCCCTGTTACAAAAAAAACCCAAGCACTTCTAGGCTATGCATTTTCTGAGCAGTCTGAAATAGTAATTGCCATGTTTCACCATCCCACTTCATTCTGCTTCATGGCTTCATGTGCCCTTAAATGCTTCATTAAAGATTTCCTATGAATCTTAAACTATATTTACTCTTGGTTACCATGATGCTATTTCAATGTTTCAATGATGCTGTTTTAATGGCAAAATTAATCACTGGACAATAATCTCCAAGTGGTTTCAATGCCTTGAAGAGAAATGATGGCAGAAACTGGACAAGCTTCCATCAGTAGAATATGGATTTGAAGTTATTTCAGTTGTCAAGCTTAATTGTATCAATTGCCCGAATAATCAGTGGCTTAAAAGACAATGGTATAGTTTCTTCACTGTAACTTTTTGCTTTGTATTTATCTAATGTAGCTTCATTCTCATCTATTGCTGCAGCCCCAACTTCTTTAGATTCTCCATATTTCAGCCCAGATAAGTAATTTGTTCCTGGTATTTGGTATTTGCTAGAGGAATGCTGTGTATTCTTCTGTTTGGGTAGGTGGGTTTTATTTGATGTGCCTACTTTAGGGTCTTCAGTATACTCACAGCTTATTTTTTCCTTTGACAAAGTTTTATCATGACTCAATGTTGGACGTCTGCATTTGTCAAAGGTCTTCAAGGAAACCTTTTTTCCATGATCATTCCGCTCACGTGTTTCTGGATTGGAGGGCAGACATGATTTCTCCAATTGTTGATGTTTATATGTTTCAACTCCTATGTTAGATTTTGATTTCATATAATCTTTTGGGGTTTGTATCTGCTGCAGTTCTTTCCCTTCTGCCACATTATCATCCTGCTGTTTATTCAGTGATGTCACATCTGATGACAGTAACTGATATTTCTTAGAATCTTGCTCATGCTTTTTGCCCTTTGCAATCAAGTGAGGGCTTCTAGAGTCATTTAAGGATGGCTTCTGTGTAATTGCAACTGCCATATTTTTGGGATCTGTTTTTAATTCTTTTGGTGACAATGATGTTTCGTTTTTCTTAAAGGGATTCAGAATGGTCTCATCTGTTCCATTGTTCTTTTGGTTTTTTGAACATTTGTGTTTGAAGGGTAATTGGTTTGGGTTTGAATTACTACTATTATCTCTCATCTTTTCCAGATTACTTCCAGGCTTCATTTTGTTACCAGATGATGATATTTTCTTATTTTGAAGATTGTCCTGAGCATTATTTCCCCTTGTATTATCATCTTTCATTGATTTCTTGAGTAAAAGGAGCTGGGGTGTTACAGAGCTTTTATTTTGTGTTGTAACACCTTTCTCTTTTACTGTTTGCCTTGGTGGCATTTGGCATTCTGAATGTTTGACAATAGTAGGCATAGAACTGTTGTCCTGTACTGTAATGCCTTCCTCTTTTGCTGGTTCCCTTGGTGGTATTTGGTATTTTGAGCGTTTGGCTATCGAAGGTACAATAGTGTCATCTTGTGCTGTAACATCTTCATGGTGCAGTGGTTCCCTTTGTGGTGTTGGGTATTTTGAAGTGGGGAGTATGGACAGTACTATTCCTATGTCACTAGGCTTAGATTTAGGTGGAGTTGACTGCTGAGTCTGAGAAACATTTGTTTCTGTTATACCACCACCATTCTTTGTAAACGCATTTTTTCTTAATTTCTGGGGAGTTTTGGAAGTATGTGCCATTTTTGGTGCAGGATTTTTATCTTCTGTCTTATTCTTCTCTTCTTCTTTGATAACTGATAAAGAACTCATATGCGGTGCTGTTTCAGGTAGAACCTTGTTCTCTGCATCTTTGGTTCCTAGACACATTACTTCATTTTGGGAAGGGAAATAGCTCTTCTCAGACTTTTCCTCTGACATCGTTTTCATCTTTTGTTGCTTTCTAATGTCATTTCCCAAGGACATTAGTTGTGTTTCTTCCTTGTGCTTGAGATGTGCAGGGGTATTTTCAGGCCTCCTAAGCTTCCTTTTTGAAGACAGTGGATGCTTCCCACTCTGATGACCAATATCTTTGTCTTCTGCAACGTTTTTTTCATTGTGTATTAAATCATTGCTCAAATTGTGCATTGTTTTATCATCTAGCTTGGGTGTGTTCTGGGGCTTTAGAGAGTCACTAGGAAAAGGGCTGGGGCATTTCTTAGGATGAGAACAAGACGTAATATCATTTTCATTCTTTGGTAATGAGACTGAGGCTGGCATTGGAAGGTTCCCCATTTTGCATAAAGGACTGTTGACTTCAGCAATATTGAGTGCTGCTTTTGCTGAATCTTCTAATGAAGATAAATGACATTTTTCAGAAGCAGCCCCAGGACTATCCATTACATTGTGGCTTTCATGGCTAAGCAGTTCTTTTACGAGGCTTTGAGAGCTATGCCAGTCACTCAAGCTCACCCTTTCCTTGTTAGTGTTGTTTTCTGAACATGTATTGATTGAGCAGGATTTGGCTTTGCTATTTTCTATTGCTACGATAGATCTGGATTTCTTCATAGTATTGGGCAAGGAAGAGTAATGTTTTTCAAATTCATTGCAAAGATCATTTCCTTTTACAGTATTATCTCTGCCCTTTGAAGTGAGGGCTTGATCTGAGTTATTTGAAAAGTTTGGCCTATGGTTATCCTGGTAATTTTGTTGGCTTGTGGGCTGCAGGGGCAAATTCTTACTTTCTAGCTGGTAGTCAGACAAGTTTTGATCTCGTTGTTGTGCTTTATGGTCATTATTTATCAAACATTTTGGAAATAGTTCTTTATCAGGCAGTTTTTCTCCGTCCTGAATTCCATCGGAAAATCTGCTTCCAAAATCTTCTTTATCCTTCAAACCAAGAGGCATTTTGTCTACAGCTGCAAGTTCAAAACTTGATTGTTGGTTTTTGATTGACGGCTTGGTGTTACATGATGCCTGAGTTACAGGAGAGTGAAACGGTAGAGTATTTTCCAACACTTTCTGTTTAGAGAAACATTTTTGGCTGGCAAAGGGAGGAGGATCTTTTACAGATGCTGTTAATTCTATTTCTGTCTCTTTTGACCTACACAAGCCTTCTGGCATGGCAGAAATCTTATCTTCTTTAGTTTCCTGGTGGCCGAGTGCACCAATTTCTTTAGTAGGGTAGGTGATAGTGGGGCAAAGAGTGGAAGAGTTTTCGTTCTTAGCAGTTTGTGTTGCACCTTTGTTTGCAGAGTTCGAGAACTTGCTATCTTTAGGTGATGAGGGTTTCTGGTTTTGGTCTAAGGGTAAAGTAAGCCTACGGCCAACATGGGATCCCTCTTCCATCGAAAGTGGAATGTTGCCTGTGTTAGGAACTGGGCTTTCAGAAGCTTCAGCCATATCTATTTTGTCTGCAGCCATCATAGGCATTTCATTAACTTTCCTTTGCAACTGTCTTTTCTGTTCCTTGTGTTCCAATATCCCATTTTCACCAGATTGAATGCTATTTTCTGAATCTTTTATTTTTCCCCCTGGGACATTATTGTCAGAAAGCTGAATGGTATATTTGGTATTTATTGCCCAACTGCAAGGATGATTAATTTCAACAGCAACATGAAATTTAGGTATAGGGACAGTTGTACAAACCAAAAGTTGTGGCTTATTGCTGTAGATATTTGTCGCTACTCTCAAATTATCCTTTAGTATTTTAGTTTCTGCTTTGCAAATAGCTTTTTGGTGCAGCGGCTTTCTGTCCTTTTTTGTCTTTTCTCTCCCCCTTGCGTGGGGGGCAGCTATTCTCACATCAATAGCTGAACAAACATTACTGGTTTGCTCAAACTTTTCTTTCATTTTGGAGAAGACTGAGTTTTTATTGATTATTTTGGGTAGGTTCTTTTTCAGATCTGGCTGCTTCTCCTTAGCTTCTTTTTCCTCAGCAGCTATAAATTTCTTCAGAACATTTTTTACAGTATTCTTCCCACATAAGCTAATCCATTTGGTTTTTTCTTGACTCTTTGAATTTTCTTCACCAATTAATGAATTCCTGTCAAACTTGCTTATAATGGAATTTAGCCCATTTTTAGGGGGAGAAGACTTTTCTTTAATAATCAACTTGCCCACTTCTCTTGGCTTCTTTCGGAAGGGTTCACGATGGCTGTTCATGAACCTTGACTGCAGAATTTGAAATTTTGTAGGGCGAATGCCATTGTTCGTGCTTTGGCGTTCAGGCTTTGCGCTCATTTTTTTCCCTAAGCTTTCTAACCACTTGACTTTTTTGTTTTCAACTGGAAGACTATTAGATACAAGGTCTGTGAGGTAAACCAACAGGCTGCTGAGAACAGCAAAAGCACCTAATTTGCTTGACATCTTACTGAGTTTCTTCTTCAGTGCCATGGGATCCATCTGCACCTTATCGCTGCTCGCCTTCGTACCTTTACTTTTGCTGCACAGAAAAAAATGAATGCTTTGGGAAGAGGAACCATAAACATGCCTTGTACATTACATTATATACTAAAATTGCTCTTAAAACTGCAAACATTTTACATCTAATGTACATATTTATATAAAATATATCACCTTAGTCAAGACTATCATCAACCTGTGATTATGGGTACCTATCTATGTCTGGCCGTTGTCAACTACTGTATTATCTGATATAAGCAGTAATATATTTCATTAACTTTGAAAAAACTTGCATACCTGTTTACTTCAGCCAACAGCTAAATAAAAGATACCACAAAAATATTACTAAGTAGTACTGAATATTGTACATTTTTAAAGAACTAAAAATACAATGCTGGCAAGTTTGTTCAATTTTTATAAAAAAACTATTTCTACAGTGTTCCATGTTCCACAAAGTATAAAATATAGGAGGCTAAATTAATAAATTTAGATCCAAAGCCAAGTTAGTTAAATTAAAACACAATTTCCTTTTCTGTGGAAAATGCACTCTTAAAATCTCTTTTCTGAAGACATTATTTCCACTTGGAAACCATTTCTGGACTTTGTGCTTGAGGTGGAAAAAATGGAACTTTGATTTGGGGTTGCTAATTAGATAGGTTTGTTATTATAGAAATGGATAGTATATAGTATCATGCAAAAGTAAAAAGTTGAAGTTATTACCATATTCTATTGCACTAAAACAAGTTGGAAGACAATGCTTTTTAAATTTCCTTTTTACCCACACTTTTTCCTTTTTTTCTCCCCAACTTTCCCATTATTTTCATTTTTCTTTTTAATTTATATTTTGATTTTATATTGTATATTTTGATAAACTAAAAATTTAAAAACATTTTCCCTATAAAATTACAATGGCAAAGACAAAAGCTTTGTGCATGCAAAGCTATTTAGCATAAGATAAACTGGCCTCTGTATCATTTCAGTCATTAACATTGTTGTAAGAACACTTTTGTTTGAAGAATTAGAATACTGGCAGCTGCGGATTTAGGAAGCGCTTTAACCTGAGAGGATCTGTTACTATATAAAATAGTGAACTCAGTGTGAAAGCCACAGAGTGACATCAATGGCAGTAAACTATTGCTTGGAACTGGGTGGGTGGGAAAATACACCAGTGGTTTCAGCTTTCTAGTACCATAAAAATCTTAGTTGGTTAATTCGTCAAATAGTACAATAGTACGTGAATGAGATTCATCTAACAGAATAAAACAGGATTAAGTTTTTATACCTCTTCATATATAAGCAGAAGCAGGACAACAATTGTTTTGGGATGAAATCCTGATGAGGTCAAGGACAAAGGAAATGATTGATTCCAATAACACAGAATTTCATCCTTAATACCACATAACAAGAACATGACCAGTTCAAATAACACATGTCTGATTCCAAGAAGCAATATGAGCTGATGCTCATATTAATTCTGCCATCCAGATTATTGTAAACCCAGGCAACTATTTATTCCTTGCTCAGTAATAGTCATATAATGACAAAAATACTTCTAGCATTTATGTCCTGCAAACAGGACCAGGGCCAGATTTGGGGGAGGAAGGCGCAAACTGTTTTAACAACATTTGCTGTAGTCTCAGTTTCTCATAACCTGAAATTTAGATGGCTCCTAAAAAAAATATCACAACTTTATTCTGATGGCTATGCCTCCCCACTCCCCCGGTAAATATTCTTCCTCTTTCTGAAAATTAAAATGGCAGAATCAAGTACGCAGTGCTGCACTTATGGACAATGCTGAACATAGGAACATTAGACTGAAACAATATTCTCATCATCACAGACTCCTTTTATATAAACCTTCACTCAATTCAACAAAGATAACAGAGCAGAAAAAAATAAGTTTGTTCATTGACCATCACTGAATGATATAAGCAATTCTAAGCCAGTATTTAGTCAAATTATCATATCTTCCTGAAGGGCAAGTTTTCCTCCTACTCCTCACCTCCCCCACCACCACACACATAGACAACATTACACCTGTGACAACATTTTTATTTTTAAAAACAAGTTGTGCTGGGTCCTCTCCATGTTAAATACATAACAGAGGAAGGTATTGCTTTGAGGATTGTAACTCTTATTTACTGAGTCTGATCTCAGCATCAGAAGCCTGTCCCTAGGTTCCCTTTCCATTATGGAAGCATGAGGTCAAGATGATTAAACATTTCAGATGCTTTTAAACTTTGCTGCTTAACAAATGGGAACCTGTCATGACAAAAACTGCCATCATTTCAGTTGCATTTAGGACTGTGAAACATTTGCAGTAGATACATATCCCATCTTGACTCTTCTATTGGCGAACCAAATGTTATTCTCTGATACAGAAGGTAATTCTAAAAGCTTTGTAGTTGATGCTGGTTTCACAACTGTACTTATTTAGATAATCTAAATATCCAGAGCCAAATCCATACAGTACACTTCTATATTATCTCTGTAATGTGGGAAAACATTCTGTGGTATTATGGGTAAAGCAAAAATACTACATTAATGTTAATTGTGTTGCTAATGCTTAAGGGCATAAAAAGCAGTTTAGTTTTATGAACCGGTTATGCAAGATAATTGCATTTTTATTATTTATTAATATTATATATTACCTTGGACAGTTGTATTTTGCCAGGTGATCTATATCAAGCAGGAAATAAATAATAATAAATATCATTTCAAATCCCAGGATAGGAATTTTTGGCAATAGTTCTTCCTCTGCAGCAACCTCCTGGAACCCATGACTAGGAACTGGGTTAAGCAGACAGCATGGTGGCTTGTTCCTATAACATGTTTATCTGTGTGTTAAAGTATGGGATTCTTCCAAAACGTAGGAAATGTAATAATTAGTAACTAACTGTAGGAACTATGCTTCATGATGATAGAAAGCAACATACGATGCAATCCATGGAACCACTATATTTTTTTAATGTACAAATACAGTATTATTCTAATAGAATGACATATTCAATTATTCACTCTAATTCCTTTAATAAAGAAGCAAGATACTTCTAACAGGAACCTTAGAAGGATGTAGAACAAGGATAGGCAATCTCCTCCTTTCCAGATATTGTATATTTCAGTGTTTCTCAACCTTGGCGACTTTAAGCTGTGTGGACTTCAATTCCCAGAATTCCCCAGCCAGCAAAGTGGTCAAAGTTGAGAAACACTGGACTATATTTCAATACCCTTCAGTCAACCAGCATCATCAGTAGAAAAGGGGTTGAGAGAACTAAACACTTAACATGTGTACAAAACACTTTGTAGGTACACATTTCCCTATTTGTGAATCAGAGGTTGATTCACAAAGACCTTCTTCTTACAGGGGAGGTGTCAAAGAATCATGAAATGTAGCATATCTAAGCTAAAACTCAAGTTTTTGTTACCATTAATGACATAGCAGATTAATATAAGATTTTACTTACCAGTGCTAAATTAGTACCTGATCAAAACATAAAGGTTTAGTTTTATTTCAATGACTATTTCCTTCATATGAGCAGTTTTCAACCACTAAGAATAACCTGTAGATGCTATATGCCTGAATATGCATTCTTTGAAAAGTACAGGAAACTATACTATAGGGCGGGAATTAGGAATGGCTTTTTTAGGGCAGTATTAGTTATTTTAGTTAGTCAGTAAAGGACTGTATAAACCAGTCCTAAGTTAATTGATGAAAGAACAGCAGTGTCTATGGAATGGGAGGAGTCCAAATCTGCATGATGGGAATGAGATCATGATTCAAAATCCCTCCCTTTTCTACATGTGACATTGATACATGTATCAAAGTGGTTGGGCTTCAATCATGCAGATTTTGACACAGATGCCAAGAGAAAAACCAGGCCTCATTGGTATCTCTGCCTAAATCCTTTGCCTCTTTGACTTTTATCATCTTTCATCATAATATGAACAGGGAGGAAGATGTTTAAAGGGTAAGAAAAAAAATAGTGAATAGAATTGGGAAAAGTTGGAAAAAACGAATGTATGTCTTTCCTTACTAGCCTCCAGTCCATTGATTCAGAATAGTTGGAGTGGAATTCATCATTCTTCCTTTACTCACACTTAGATGTACTTAAGTCCTATGGAAATAAGTGAAAATTAAGTAAGCCTTTAATCTTAATTTTAGTGAGACCGAGGTGTTCTCCTCTTGCAATCCTGCATGTATCATGGCAATTTTAATTTATTCCCAGGTAAATATGCATGGACCTGAATCCTGACCAAATATATAAGTGGAAGGAATCAAAACTAAGGAAATGTCTACCTACAAATAAAGCACTTTAACCTTAACCTCTAGTGACAATTGCAAGCAAAAATTCCAGTGACAACATACGGGAACATGCAATAAGCAAAGTGCAAAAATAAAGAACAATGCTTATGAAGAGGCATAACGTTCATTTATTTACAAGAATTTTAGCCACCCAAATAATTACAAATTTTGTCTTTTAATAAAAACAGCATCGAAAAAACTGAAAGGAACCATTGTAGTTTTGTGGGGGGAGGGTTTACATTTATTTGAATGATTTGGGGTAATTACTTTCTGCCTTTTCTTGGATCGCTTCCTGGTGTTAGCTCTCCCTCTCTAAAGGAATGGTGCTGCAACTCTGACAAAAAAAGTCACATTAAAAGCAAGTGACAGGAGTGTGGATTAAGAATTTCAGGGAAAATGAGTGCCTGAAAGTAGCTATGCTCTTTTAGAAGGGTGATGAAGGCAGTCTCCAGTGTGTAGATAGCATTAGATTTTTATATGCAACCATAGCATAAGTGAAAATGAGCACACAGATGACAAGGTGTCATTATTAACAAGGTGAAGCAGAAATTCATGTCATGTAAAGATTTTTTTAGAGGAATTACTTTTTAAAATGGATGCCAAAATTCTACCTTTGAAGAAACATGGATAATTTTTAAAGGTATTCTGAAACGCTGACTGCCAACAGTGCTTAAAAACTTCTAGGCAACGATCCTAATATCCTGAGGGAAGATGAGCACATCGTTATTACTGAATAGTATAATCTTAAACAAAAGGGGGCATCTGGTCTTTTCTTTTTTCTCTCCTGCACATTTGTTTTCAAAAGTAACTACCAGTTTATTATAACATTAAAAAATTAAAAGTATCTTTACTTTTCCTCTGAAGATCGTTGGAAAATAGTTTCCCCCAAGAATTCGAACCTCTCCCTTTGCTCAAGTTCCTGGTATAAGCCTTTAGGAACCTTGTTGAGGCCATAGAGTAACCCATACAAGCAGCCAGCAATTGATCCCGTAGCTGCACTCTCGCCTAGAAATCAAAAGCACAAATGAGAAGTTAGCTCCATTCAGGAATTTTAACCATGGAGTGAAAGATAGACTATTGCCAAACAATGTTCAAGAATGTATTTCTGATAGGTTTCTGGGCCTCTTTGCGAACTGAATCTCTAAAATTTCCCCAGCATCTCCATCCTCAATTTTCATCACCATGAACTGTGAAAAAAATCAAAACCCAGCACATCGCAAAAGTTAAGATGACAACATTAACTGAACTAATGCTTATTAACCAACTTTGAATGCTTTATAAATCATTATAAATCTCTCATCCAAAATTAGAATTCTTTCTTTCTCTTCATGTAAAATCCCCTCAATCAGCTGCATAGAAAACCATTGGATAGTCTATGTTACTACCACAAACTATTCCTCATTAATGTCAGTTGACATTTCAACTGATAATGGTTTGATCATTACTGTACCAAAATAGCATGATGAGGAAAAGCATTATATCACCATAAGTTATTAGGTAGGAGGTGGCCTAAGATGCATGTATACTTTTGAACTTTAATAGAAAGGACTCCTTAAACGGCTGTCACTGATTCCCACTTTATCTAGAGTTATCCTGCTTTCTGTAATGGATATTGAGTCCTGCAGTGAAAATGTGTGAACTGACAATGGTTGAGCAATTAGGACTTTCAATGACACACTGGCCAGACTGGCAGAGTTATGTGACTTGGAGACCAATGCCTCTTGAAAACTTTTGGTTGACGAAAGCTGCTGTGAACATGCTGCTTTTTAATTTTTATAAGGATTGAATTATATAAGAAATACAAAAAGCAGTATTTTACTCACCTCCATGGAACATTGCCCGGTTACAAAGTTCTGTCCAGTCACCACCACATCCTAAGAGAGCATCATATGCAATCATGGGAGCATCATGACCTCTCCTTCCACCACGACCTTCAGAACTCCATCTCCGGTAAGTCTAAATGGATAACTTTGACTGTGTGAATTTGACGAAATGTAAACCAGAACATGCATATATAAACCTCTCCGTTTGCATGTTTTAAAAAATAGATTGATTAAAAAAACATTAAATTACGGTTAATGCTTTCAAGTTCCTTGATTTATTTGCTTTTAATGCTTTGAGTAATATCTACCCATCGATCACTGGTTCGCTATACATCAACAATCAACTTTTTTGTCAGTTATTATTGTTTCTATTACTATTTCTTTTATAAATGACCAACTTAAACTTTATTTTGTAAAATAGTCTGTTTTTTGAGACACAACCTCTATCATTTGGTTTTGTAATTACAGCATGGGATCCATTTTACCATCTGGCAGACCGTACAGGATAATAAAAACAAGGAGAAATAGGCTGACACACAGCTTCTATCCCAGGGCAATAACCATATTGAATTCTATGGTTTAGTGCTTTAGCTTCTATCCCAGGGCAATAACCATATTGAATTCTATGGTTTAGGGTTTTAAATTTCAATTATATAGAATGTAAAGGATGTATGTTTGTGTTTTTATTTTTATAGTTATAATGTACACTGAAGATGGCATTTAATTTTTTTTGTGCCATATGCAATGACAATAAAGTAAACTAATAACTAATAAAAACTAATTTTTAATAAGAAAAGTATCAGTTCATATCTATTCCTCCTCTCCCCAGACACATAGAGTTTAAACAGCTGTTTCTTGAAAAACTTACCTTTTCTCTTTCCTCAGCATCATAATTGTCAGGAAATTGGGGTTTATTCTGGTTTTCTTCATTGATCTCTCTCTCTTCCAAATAAAATTGCCATTTTGCTTCAAAGTAAAACCAGTGTTCCTGATATTCTGAAAGGAAAATAAATGTGTAATTATAACACATTTAATCTTGAAAATTATGCCAGTCAAGCATAGTCAAATTAGGCTGTTATAATACTGTTCGTTGTTAATAATAACCAGTATGCTGTACAGTAGAGAATAGGTTTGGAAGATTTTTATTTCCATAAAGAATTAGAATCAGCTAACACAAAATAGAGACTATTTAGTGTAGTGGTTAAGGCATTAGGTTAAAATGGGGCCGTGCATAAGAGCACAAACGTGCCTACCATTCCTGTCCTATTGTTTCTTGTTTCTTTTTTCTTCTTATATATATATGCTTATATTTCCTTATATTACCTCATATATATGTTTATATACTATATAATCTTTTTATGTGATGCTTATATATATAGTTGTGACAAAATAAATCAAATAAATAAAAAATAAAAAAAATAAAAAAATAAAAGCCAAGAGGCGGTGACTTCTAGACCTATTTCAGCCACAGAGTCAGCTTGGGTTAGTCGTTTTTTTTTTCAACCCTAGGAAGGATGAATAGCAAACCATTTCTGAAAATCCCTTTTCAAGAAAACTGTAGGAGCTTGTCCAGAGAAACAGACATGATTGAACTGAAGAAAATAAACACAAAATATGAAATAAGCAGGATAGATCTGTTCTCCACCATGAGTTTATGTGTGAATTTAGACTTGAGCCTGGAAATCTTTTAAGATGTTTTCTTACTGCTTAATGCATTTATGGAAGCCAAGTTTTGTTAGCAATCTGGCTGCAATAGGATTTATATTAGTTCCATTTTTAGGCCATTTTTAAGAGCTTTCTTTACTGCAATATGCTATAGTAACATTGCCAACTGAATAACTAAATCTGGTAACATAGTCAACAAAGATAACTAAAACCCAGCCAGCTTTTGATACACAATCTGAACCCTGTGATATTTTTATTAGTATCATTGAGTTTCACATTTCAGCTGTATACTCGAATATTATGCAGGTGTTGTATGAATCCATGTGAAAGATACAAACTTTATTTTAGGGTAATTCATCTTTGACTTTCTTTTCCCCTCAAGAAATAATTTTTGAGGAGACAAACAGGCCCACTCACTATTATTCTTGAAATGTGCGCTGTTATTCTGTCTTAAATGTACTTCCTGATACCATGATATTTGTGTTGGAAAAAACATTTCTAAACACATTTTATGATAGAGCTCCTTCTATGTAGGAAATTGCCTTTGATTTCAGGGGGAAAAGTAATTTGTGAAATAGCTGCAGTGTATCAGCAATCTAAATAGTATTTATTTTCTTCATTGTATTTAACTTAGTGCTACCATTTGCAGCCATTTAGAGCTGTTGAGTAGGAAAGAAAGAAAGAAACTTTTATCATTTTTTAGCCAGCCAAATCTCTTGAAAAACAGGGTTCAGTTTTGTTTCAAGTAGGGATCTATTTTTTCAACCTCTCTCTTCGCTTTCTAAAATAGCACTGCTTTCCACAATGACTGGGTTACAAGCACATGCTTCAAAAGGCTTGCATGTTTTGCTTAGAGATGACATTGCCCTGAGCAAATGCCAGCGTCCTCCTGTGAGAGACAGACTTATAAGTGTTAATCCTGCACCTGCTCTACTCTTAAGAAACAACAACAACAGTTTGGATAAAAGTGGAAGAACTTCCATTAAAAAAAAATGGAGGGACTGCTAAAAGCACATTGCTTATGCATGTGTTTCACTGGTCTAATGTTATTTTTAAATTAGTATTTCATTTCATTCTTACCCAACTCCTTACAATACCATTTAAATTTAAATTCAAACTGAAAATGTTAAGTGAAATTAATTACGACATGGAAAGGGTCACAATAGAACTTAGACTTATATACTGCTTCATAGTGCTTTACAGACCCTTTCTAAGCAGTTTACAGACTCAGCATATTGCCTCCAACAATCTGGATCCTCATTTTACCTACCTCAGAAGGATGGAAGTCTGAGTCAACCTTGAGCCAGTGAGGATCAAACCCCTGATAGCTGGCAGAATTATCCTGCAATAGTGATTCTAACCATTGTGCCGCCACTGGTAACTAAACAAAGTTACTGAAAAATTTTAAAAAGTGATACTGTTTTTACATTTTATGAATTTGAAATGCTTCATGAATCATTTTTACCTGCCATGTGCCTGATGGTCTTTTTGCAATATTCTTCGGCCATTGGAACAACTTTCATCATCTCTCTTCCCCATTGGACCAGTGGCTTTCCTTGGATTGCATACGAAGCAAACAGAGCTGCACAGAGGGATCCTAGGAAGCCTGAAATTAGCACATAAAGATGAATGTGTGTATGGTACCAAAAAAAGAAGAATTTAATACTGACAACATAAAAAAAAAAGTTTGTGGACAGAATCATATCTATGTGTGCATAAGGAAATAAAAATATTAGTTTGCTCCTATGAGGAATCATTCTGTGAGACTGAAGTAGCTGTTTACTTTAAAGCAGGGGTGAAATCCAGCAGGTTCTGACAGGTTCGGGAGAACCGGTGGCGGAAATTTTGAGCAGTTCGGAGAACTGGCAAATACCACCTCTGGCTGGCCCCAGAGTAGGGTGGGAATGGAGATTTTGCAATATCCTTCCCCCAGGAGTGAGGTAGGAATGGGGATTTTGCAGTATCCTTCCCCCAGGAGTGGGGCGGGAATGGACATTTTGCAATATCCTTCCCCCAGGAGTGAGGTAGGAATGGAAATTTTGCAATATCCTTCCGCCAGGAGTGGGGAGGGAATGGGGATTTTGCAATATCCTTCCCCCAGGAGTGAGGTAGGAATGGAGATTTTGCAGTATCCTTCCCCCAGGAGTGGGGAGGGAATGGGGATTTTGCAGTATCCTTCCCCCAGGAGTGAGATAGGAATGGAGATTTTGCAATATCCTTCCCCTGGAGTGGGGTGGGAATGGAGATTTTGCAGTATCCTTTCCCCAGGAGTTGGGTAGGAATGGGGATTTTGCAGTATCCTTCCCCAGGAGTGGGGTAGGAATGGAGATTTTGTAGTATGCTTTCCCTGCCACGCCCACCAAGCCATACCAACCCCAGCCCCACAGAACCGGTAGAAAAAAATTTGGATTTCACCACTGCTTTAAAGTCAATTAAAATTACATCCGTTCAACATAGCACATACAGCCTTTTGAAAAATTAAAGAAGCAACCATGAGATAATTTATTTGAATCCAAATAATGCTTCATTTACTTAGTATTTAGGAGTTGTTGCTTTCAGGTAGTCCCTGATTTACAACAACAGTTCATTTAGTGACTGTTCAAAGTTACAACGGCACTGAAAAACTGTGGCAAGAAAGTTGGTAAAATGGGGCAAAACAAACAAATGTTTCACTTAGCAACAGAAATGTTGGCTTAATTGTGGTCGTAAGTTGAAGACTACCTGTATAAAGCATACAGACTTTTAAAAATCCACTTTGAAATGGTAGCAACCTCTGGGTTTTTTTCATACAGATATTTCTTCTAACCAGCAACCCAATAATAGTTCTTTAAAGAACAAAATAAAAGGTTATGCTATATGTAACAATGTTTAGTTTGACCATTTGGGGCTATTTAGAATTTTAAAATATTTCATAAACATCCCCAAATGGCCAAAATATAATACTAATGGTAGCATCATAAATGCATGTGCTGTAAGGCTTAATTCATCGAACTTCAAGCTCTTAAATTCCCTTAAATGTTTTTTAAAAAGGAAAATAAATGAACTGTTCCCCTTTCGAAGATGTTCATAATGTTTTTTGTATCCGTGCCAACACATAATCATAACTATGGAACATTTCAGAGAATAGAGATGACCTGCTACTTATATCTGCCTTTAGGAGGTAGCTGGCTGGCATGTTTTCATGGTAACATTCCAGGATGGTGACTTACCGTACTTTATTTCTCTATGTAGTTCTGACCTCAATGATTATGACAGGAGAATGGGATGCAGAAATTCAAAACAAACTTTTATTGATTCAAATCACAACTAAAAAAATGAATTAATATCCTGTTGCATGTCACTGTTTGGAGAGAAGATTGATTTGATTTTTAGTTTGCACATTATTCTCTTCATTGGGGGCAATAATTGATTAACCCATTTCATGATTTTGCATATTTTATGGCAATTGCTCCTATACCGAATATGCATGTTGGTTTCTAGAAAATATGATAGGCCTATTTTAAGTTTGCATTTCTGACACAAATCAGGGCTGATTCTCATCTGATATTTAGTAGGAAGTCAGAAAAGAAGAAAGTTTGCCATTAATCTGCATGCTGAGATCATAGTCTGTCACTGTCTAATATATCTTTCCCTAACTAGGATTTTTCCAGATTTGTTGAATTCCCAGTAAAGCATACCTGTAGGTTTACTATTGGCTCCTGGGGGATGCTTCTACTGTGGCCCATCCACCTTACTTACTTTAGTTCCTTTTGGGCAATTGCCCCATTGATTCTATACCTCTTTAGGTTATACCCATGATCCCCCCTTTTTTTTTTCATAGCTCCTGCCTGCTTCTGAACTACAGCTGGAAAACATATGTTAATTCAGAATGTGAACCTGTCATACTGCAACCAAATCACACTTTGGATTCCTTGGCCTTAGGATTCCACTTGGAATAAAAAATATAGCTTCTAAATCAAGGCATTTGGAAGTGAGTCCTTACAACAGATGGAACTTCTTAATGACTGAATAAAATAGGGTTACTGGCAAACATTTGTGCACGCCTGCATTAACATATTTAATCTTTTTTATTTGTTTTTAATATTACAACCTTACATTTTATTATCTCAGCTCTTCCAGAAAATATCAAGCATCTTTCTTGCAAATTCTTCTCATAATTATTCTCTTCTCATATTTGTGTATGTGTGTAAATATCTGTTGGCTTACAAGGTACTCTAGACAAGAAGCACAGGAGAACTAAAGGTAAAGGTTTCCCTAGCATATGTGCTAGTCGTTCCCAACTCTAGGGGGTGATGCTCATCTCCGTTTCAAAACCGCTGTCCGAAGACGTCTCTGTGGTCATGTGGCCAGCATGACTAAACACCAAAGGCACAGGGAATGTTGTTACCTTCCCACCAAAGATGGTCCCTATTTTTCTACTTGCATTCTTTACGTGCTTTTGAACTGCTAGGTTGGCAGAAGCTGGAACAAGTAATGGGAGCTCACACTATTACACGGCACTAGGGATTTGAACCTCTGAACTGCCGATCTTTCAATCAACAGGCTCAGCATCTTAGTCACTGAGCCACCACATCCAGCTCTATCTTTATTCTATCTTTATTCTAAGGTTACACTAACAGAATCTTGCAAGTATGAAAGTAGCCTTCCCTTCCTTCACTTACTGAAAACTAGGAAGGGTTCCTTCTGAGATGCTTTTGTTACACCTCCTCATTTGGATTCAAATTTAGTTTATTAAACCATGTCTAGGTTGTGGCTCTTTCTCCTGCCTCCCATGGTATTCCCACATGCCATTTCAATATCCTCTAGGTCTTTTCACGGGAAGTTTAATGGGTGGGGACATATGAATGTTCCTTTTCACCCCTAATTTTTCCCCATACTTCAGTGTTTGTCTTCATCTGATTAATGAAGTTCTAACCTTAAGAGAGCTAGTATATTAGAACACATATTCATGGACTAGAACATATGCCTTTAATTGTACAGATGTCAAATAAAACGTATGGTACCCCATCATCCAGGATATGTATTACTGTACTCAGTCATTTGCTAATGACCATGTTTTTTATAGGATGACCAAGTGTGCTAATTTTCCTGGAAATTACCTGTAGGATGGTTATGAGTCATTCGTCCAACTTCAATGCTCACTTCAATGAGAGTTTCCAGCCTTTCGGGCTTCCAGTATTTCATCCCTAAACACATGGCTTTTGTAGCTGCACCAAACCCTGAGCCTATATAACAAAAGACAACATGGACATTAATAAAGAAAGTTCTGCTGTTTTTAAAATGGTTGCATGAACAATTTAATTAAATATAAAGAAATCCATAGAGATAGTATAGTATAAATTCTATAGCACAGGGCTGTCAAACTCACAGCCCGCGGGCCGGATGCGTCATGTCCTGGCCACAGCCATGCCCAGTTTAATGAAGGGGGGAAAAGTCACGATATATCACATAACACCGCCATGGCAACGCAAGTTTAATACTCCCGCTATAGCATATAAATGTAATAGTTGGAACAGCATACATCTTGCAATAATGCCTTTAACACCATCAAACAACAAGATTGACTATCTCATGTCCTTGGAAAGGAATCTATAGATGGATAAAAATGCCAAATCCAATTTAAACATCTGGATGACTATGTGACCAACCATAATATACAAACTTTAAAAAAAACCAAAATAAACCGGGAACAAGTTTTTAAAGAAATGAATAATAATTTGGAATACACATAACGTAGACACAAGCAGTTTTGAAAAGAAATTTTGATATTTTCTTTGTTTATTGAATTTGATAAGACCACCCATTTCGAAAAAGGCTCTGAGCAGCTTACAATATATTCAGTGCTTAAGAAGAACACAAAAAAAACCCAACAGAAGAAAGAGTCATGCAGGAAAGAGGCTCCACAGACACCCTAATCCAAGGCATAAACTTTACACTCCCTCCTCCCTCCTCACAATGTAATACTGTAAAATTACATTTCAACAGATGAGGGCAATATATTAGAAAAATCACAATAAAACTGGATTTGTCCCTCATGAAAAATATTTTTGACGTGTGTGTGATTTACTTAACAACCTTTAGCAAGCAAGGTTGTAAAATGGAGCAAAATTCATTTAACAAACACCTTGCTTAGCAACAGAACTTTTGGGCTCAATTGTGAATGTAAGTTTAGGAATGCCTTTATCTCTTTCTTACATAAAAGCCCTGCCTTTATTATATATATTTATCCCAAGGTTTTGATTTCTGGGCCTCCTCCTTCCCCTTTTCAAGTCATCAACAAACCAAGATTTGTTTCCTCGCCTTGAGTATTTCTGGTGCCCATCGCTTGTTTACAAAATGTTTTTCTCTGTCACAGGAATCAAAACCTCCAGCTTCATCAGCTTCAAGCCCAGACACTTACTATCATAAATCACTGCACTATACTAAATGATATTAGGAAGATAGTAGATTCAGTCTTATTGTTGAATGACTAATTGGGAATTTTCCAAGTTACATAAAGTGGAAAAAATAACATGTTCCTATGAGTGGGCGTTACTTATTTTTTTCACTCATGGTTTATAGTAATGGTATTACTGACACCTTCTCAAGTGTCCTCTCAGAATGCTAGAGTGGTATGAGACAGACAGATTCCTCTATGTCATGACAACTTGTTACCCTCCAGTTGGCTGAACCACAGAATGGATCAGATGGAGACACAGAGCATTAGAGGGAAACTATAGCCCAAGACTGGCCTAGTTTTATTTTATTTTTTCTTCTTCTGGAAAGTGAGGAGGGGGAGCTGTTTTGACATCAGTGGTATATTGCAATGCTCAGGGACAAAAATAATTGCCATAGTATGTTGCAATGTTTATGCCATGATGCTGCCTTAAAGGATAATGCTCCAATTGAGTACCCTTATGAAACAGTATCATATTAACCCACTGCTGGATCTGGAATCTGCGTCATCCAGTGGAAGCTGGGCTTTTGCCCATGTAATATGGCCCCTTAAACTTGCCAGCATTCAGACTATAGAACAGGTTCTGCAGTTTGCATCTGTGGGAGACAGGTTTGTGCACCAGGAGGGAACGAAAGTGAAGTCACCGGAGGAAATCAAACCAGCGGTCAACGGTTTGTCTTTAGTCCTACACTCAGAGCAGTTGTGGGTTGCTACCGGTTCTCCCTGGTTCAGGAAAGCCATTAGCAGAGATGTTGAAGTGACAGTGAACTGGTTTGCTCTGACCGTCATTTGGGTCTTCCCGCCTGCCCCTGCACTATACCTACCTTTATTCCTCTGTTTTTAGCTCAGTTGAAAGGCGCAGCAGAGCAGATTGCAATGCCTCAGCTGTTCAGCCAGTCAATGTGTTTGCGCAAAGCGCAAGTTTGGCGTGTGTGTGAGCGAAGTGAAGCGGTGGTAATACAGGTTAGAACCCACCACTGACTCAGAGGCATTATGTGTATGCGGTTGGATTGTCCTAGTAGTCTGGTAAAATGTCTAATAAATGCACAGCTCCAGATGAAACATGAACAACTATATTGCTGTGGAAATGAACACAAAATTCCAGGACAAAAACCTGGAATCAGAAAGCATCATGCCAAGAACAAAAACTCTAGAAATAGATATTGAGCTATTTGTAAGCCGAGATAATTTACAAAAGGACCCTGAGCTGAGCCCTCCCCAAGGAATTCTTGGCAGCTGACTATGTTTCTACAGGCACATATAGAATTGCTGCTCAGCTATATAACAGACCACAATTCTTTCCCATATGTCAGAAGAGAGCATACTTGTTATTGTAAAAAAAGAAAAAAATATCTTTATGGGATCAACCTATGAAACTTTTCATTTTTTATGAAACACAAAAGAAACCTAAACGATTAAGCTCTTTAAGTATAACCTACAATACATGAAAAACTCTAATCTGCAATGATTTCTCACTGATCAATTGAGGTAGCAGTCAAGTGCCAAGCATTTACGATTTTGAAATGCACACACCAGACAAGACCAATCCTGTTTATATTTACCTAAAGTTAGTTCAATATTGTATATGAATGTGTATGTCTCTGTATGTAGATATAAATATCAATGTCTTTGGTGCAATTTACCAACAATTGAATATATGAAAGTACAGCCAAAATGTCAAAACAGTGAAATAGTAATACCGGTAACAAAGCACTTAGACTAATATACCACTGCACAGTGCTTTACAGCACTCTCTAAGCGATTTACAAATTTCAGCATATTGCCCCCAGCAATTTGGGTCCTTATTTTACCGACCTCGAAGGGATGGAATAGTGTGTCAATCCTGACTGCAATACCGTGTTCTAACCACTGCACCACCATGGCTCCTAAATATATTCAAAATGATTGTAACTGTACAGAGATATTAGCCTAGTCCCCACTTATCTTGACTTGTCAAACATTCCTTGCCATTTACTGTAACTACTTCAGGCTATTTTAAAACAGGGCAGGGAATCCACATCCAAAGCAGAGCTCAAATGTGACTGGTTCACTCTGGTTCAGGTGAACCAGTAGTAAAAAAACAGCTACCGGTTCAGTCAAACTAGTAGTTTAAAAAAGCTACAATCTGACAATCACCTGTGCCACATGGTTTAGCTTTGCTAGAAAGCAGGAAATCCTGCTTTCTAGCGAAGCTAAACTGCACATCACAGCTGATTCCCTCCCTCGCTGTTCTACTTACCTTCCCAAGCCTCCTTTTGGCACATGCTATGCGTGTGTGCACAGTACACGCCAAAAAGAGGCTTGGGAAGGTAAGTAGAACAGCGAGGGGGGAATCAGCTGTCATGTGCAGTTTAGCTTCGCTAGAAAGCAGGAAATCCTGCTTTCTAGCAAAGTTAAATGAGCGGCACAGGTGATTGTTGGATCATAGCTTTTTTTAACTACAGGTTTGACCAACCAGTAGCTTTTTAAACTACCAGTTCAATCGAACCGGTAGCTAACTACCAGTTCGCCTGAACTGGTAGCTTTTTAAATGCATTTTAAAAATATACACATTTGGTGTGTACTGCACATGCATACAGCACGTGTTTGGTGCGCATGCATATGGACAGTGCATGCTTGTCATGCAGTGCACATGCGTGGCCAGCAAACCAGTAGCAAACTGGTTCAAATTTCACCACTGATCCAAAGCTTCAAACTTTATGCAGTCCTTGAGACTTTTAAGTACAGTTCCCAACTGTGGTTTTTAATAGGTCAGACAAAAGAAAAGTACTGAATAAATAGGCAGGCGTTTCTTTTAATTCAGATTAGTTTATAGTGAATTTAGATTCAACACAATAATTGTATATTTGGTTTTGTCCTAGAACTTTGGAATATGGCCTTTGATCCAACAATGGTCTGCATCTTTTTTTCTGAAAGGACAAGTGTGTAATACGGCTTTTGTTAAATTAGTTAAAAAAATGTTAGTCTACCTTTCTCATTGAAGGGTGTATGCCAAGCAAGGAGGTAATTATCTGGCTTCAGTTGGGAGCATCCTTCAATAGTAGCAGGATCTGACCTTTTCTCAGGAAGTTTTTCAACAGCATCAACGTAACGTTTAACAAGTTCACGATACAGATCTTCTAAGCACCAATAATCTATGCAGGCAAAAAATAAGATACATTTGTATACAGCAGGAAATGTCAAAAAAGAAAGAAGAACATGAATGATGGCAATTATTTCTTGTCACAGTCATTTAACATGTTACATCATTGCAGTCTTGGCATACATGAATGGCAATGATAAATAGAGCAGCTATGTGATTGGTTATCAACAAGTTAGTCTCATTACATTCAGTCTGGCTTATTCCTATCTCTGCTGAGTGACTTTATGATACTATGGGATTACAATTTTGGCTTCAAACATTTGGATAAGCACTAAATGGTAGCAAAGTATAAATTCATGAGAAATGTAAATTATAGTACATCTACTTCAAGAGGTAAAGTAAGTGAGGCCCCTAGATGTTACTGAACTATAGTTCTCAGTGGTCCCAACCAGCAAGGTTGACACATGAAGTTCACTTCTTAAGAGTCACAGATCCTCTATTTGTGAACAATTAGAAAGGTAGAAAGATGTCAGTGGACTTATCTGTGTAACATGAAACACATGAATATGATTGCTTGGACGTGGGAGAAACTTCTAATGTAATTTACTGGATTCCTGGAAAGGATTGCTCTTGCAACTATGTGGGACAAATGGATAGGAAGCTAGCCACCAGATTACAGGAACACAAGTTAATAGTTACTCATTGGTAGCATCTCATTGCAATGACTAATTCAATTTTGCAGCTACCATGATTGCTGGCTTATCAGGGACAAAAATAGCCAGAGAAACATTGAAGCTGGGGAAACCAGCCCACTGTTAGTCAATAGAAGTGCTGATTTACCATGAGCCTATCAGGAACCAATGGCATGGTGACACAAGGAAACAACTAATGACTTAACAGCCAGTTATCAACACCTTAATTAAGAACTAAAAGCTACACACAACCAGATATATATGCACATCAGGGGTGGGTTCTAATTTTTTTTACTACCGGTTCTGTGGGCGTGACTTATTTTGTGGGCGTGGCTTGATGGTCATATGACTGGGTAGGCGTGGCCAACTCAATGTCTCTCATGTCAAGGGGTACCTCGCCTGGCCCCTCCCCTCCCAGCCATTCCTTGTCACACCCAGCCTCAACATATCTATAGTTCTGCAAAAATGTTGTTCACCTTTTTTCAACTTTATTATCTACATACTACAGATCAGGGGTCTCCAAACGTGGCCACTTTAAGACTTACGGACTTCAACTCCCAGAATTCCTCAGCCAGCTTTGCTGTCTTAAAGTCTTAAAGTGGCCAAGGTTAGAGACCTCTGCTATAGATGCACTTTCATGGACCACTGAAAGGAGGAAATGGCTCACATGCTTTGCCCAAGAGTGTGATAGGCAACAGGCTTTTAAGGGGCTGCTAGAAAGAAGGGGGGGAAAGTATTTTCCAAAGCACCAGTAGGCAAAACAAGAAGCAATGGATGGAAACTCAACAAAGAGAGAAGCAACCTAAAACTAAGGACAAACTTCCTGACAGTGTGAACCTATATAGGTTTCAGTCATAATTTCACATATAAAATAGCCATTCATGTAATACAACCTGCATATTGTTCAAAACAAACATTAGTATTATTTCTGATGTTTGACAGCAAGCCTAAAATCCCCATTCCCTCCCCACTCCAGAGGAAGGTTACTTCAAAATCCCCATTTCCTCCCTACCCCACTAATCTGATCTGGGAAGGAATCAAACTCCCCCCTCTTCATTTCCCAAATAAAATATCCCAGATAATTAAAGAATAATCAAGCTGCTAGCAAGGAACCTGCCTGGAATTCCACATTCCTGCCAGCTGCATAAAGGAAACTTTGTAAGCAGAAAACAGCTACCAGTGCTCACAGATAATATAAAGTGGAAGCCAGAAGTTTGGCTCCATTTACAAGCAGGCAGAAAACTCATTCAAGACAGGATACTTCACAATGGAAATCGCCCAAACCTTTTTAGAAACACAAAGCCCATGTTGCACAAACCCCAAAACTTCAAAAACATTGAACCATATAAGAATTCCTCCTCTTATCCAATTTGTTGTTCAGCTGACTCAGAAAGGAGCTTCTAGCCGCTCTGTC
The DNA here is from genome assembly GCF_028640845.1 of Ahaetulla prasina. NCBI lineage: Eukaryota > Metazoa > Chordata > Lepidosauria > Squamata > Colubridae > Ahaetulla > Ahaetulla prasina. The sequence continues at coordinate 101,693,480 of NC_080543.1, read as the reverse complement.
AATTTAAAATGACAGCATCCCCTCCACTTCTTCTTTGCCAAGCGATCTCCTGGCTGAGAAGCGAGCCGATCAGATGGGAGGCTTCTTGGCTTCTCAATTTAAAGGGACGGTGTCTTGTTTTTTCCCCCTCTTCTTCGACAAGTGAGTCTTGATTTTTTCCTTCTAGCCGATCAGCTGGGAATTAGGAGGCAGCAATAGATTGGGGGCGGGGCCAGGCAGAATTTTTACTACCGGTTCTCCGAACTACTCAAAATGTTTACTACCGGTTCTTGTGAACTGGGGAGAACCGGTAGCAACCCACTACTGATGCACATATTCTGAAGAGAGAGAAGTTTCCTGATGATGAGTTCCAGGATGAACCTGAAAGCATGGAAGAATAAACCTTTGTTCCTGATAACTGACTCAGATTGCATCCTGCAACATTATCTTGGATGGAATGGAACATGTATATTTACATATTCACATGAATATGAGTTGAATACTGGAAATAAAAAACAAGGTGGAAAGTTCTTTGTACATGCAGGAGTTAAGAACATTGTTTTATCTCCATCAAACAATTTTATTAGAACCAAAAGACCTTGCATTATGTAACATGATTCGGCCAAACAGATGTTTTTAGAAAGTTCACAAACAGAAGGTCAGTGTCTCCTTCTACTGAAGTGTAGCAGATAATCATTCAAAGTTTGTTGCCTATGATTCAGATGTAGCATCAGAAGTCATTGATAGCACAGCTCTTTATGAATATGTATATTTTTCTTTAAAAATTCTAAATAGTAGGAAATGCTATTGTTAAGTCTGTGGAATGTAAACATACTTTTCATATTTTTGCTGTTCCTGAATCTTTTGGCATTTAATTTAAAAGGTTAGTGCTCTGAAAATTAAGGAACCCATATCTTCCATATCATTTATGATTTATGTGTTTCTGTTAAGTCTCTCCTTAGCCTCTAATGCTGTAGGTTAGGAACAAACCAATGCAACCATTGTTCAGCAGATTTTTCTTGTAGAGAAATTGCTTTAGCTCTTTATTTATTTTAGATATCTGTATTTGCTCTTTTCCAATGCTTGAGATTTTTTGAGACTTGATAATCGGTAGCAGTAAAATCATAAGATGTAATATTATGTATACCACTAGGTTTCTGGAAGGACATTCATTACTGGCAATTCTTTTTTCTAATAATTTCTAGAATTGAATTGGCTGTTTAAAAAAACAACAGCAACAACTAGACACTGTGCTAATATTTTAACTGAACTACCCAACATGACAGCAAGATTATTTTCTTGAGTACTCGCACTCTCCCTGCTCTAAGGCAATACTAAACAGGTGTAGATAAAAAGTATCCCAACTGTAAGTGACTTGATATTTTTAAAATAATTTTATTAAAGATTATAATTGTAGTAGTAATAACTAATATAAACTAAAAGAAAGAACAGGAAGGAAGGAAGGAAGGAAGGAAAGGAAGGAAGGAAGGAAGGAAGGAAGGAAGGAAGGAAGGAAGGAAGGAAGGACTTCTAACCTTCATCACAAATATAAACCATTTTAGTTTATATTTATTTTAATTATCCAGATCAATCTCTTGCTTTATTATTTGTAATTGCTTCTTGATTTTTAAAGCAACAACCAATTTATTTTGTATGTCCAATGAGACATCTTTTTGCATGTCATTCTTATAATCTCTCATTAGTGTAGCCACTTTTAGTGTCAGTTCTGTCTCTGTCTTGTCAAATAAAATTTGTTCCTCTTCTACCATTTATTCCACAACATCTTTTGGACATAGTCTACCGATAGAAACAAACATCACTATTGACATTATTGATATTAACTTCTGATGCCATATTTCAAAATGGTCCTTCAATATTTCCAATATTATATTTTATATAATTCTGTAGCTGTTAATTAGGGTTTTGTATTCTTCTTTAATTAAAATGTGTAGTTCCTTTAGCATCCAATTTTTATTGTGCTTATTTCCATTGTGTCTTAGAAAAAAATCAAAACAAATCCACTTTCCAACAACTTATTCATGTGATCAACTATCTCCAGTTAGCTCATCCCAGGAGAGCCAAAAAAGTGGCTTGCTTGAGGTCCCTTATATGAAAAGTGGCAGGATCTAGGTGTGCCTTCCTTATTACAGTGCCTGCCCTATAGAACAAAATTCTACTCAAGATTTGGATGGCTCCAACCCTACTGATTTTCCATAAACCTAGTTTATCCCCTGGGCCAGAGTATGGAATAAGATTGTCCAGAATTGAAAAGATGGTATAATGTTGTTGGCCTCATATATGTTGTTGGCCTCATATAGTTTTGGATGTTTGTTGGGTTTGGTTTCTGATTCTTTTGTTTATTGTGCTTCTAACCTTTTATAAGCCACTCTGAGTCGCTTTTGTAAGTTGGGCAGTTGTGCAAATCAAACAGAGATACATATTTAGGGTTTTTCTGCACACCTTGCCAATTGTAAAAGATGCCCCAATAGTACTTGGAGGACATACTGTAAATTATCAATTCATGACTTTCAATTCCTGACCCATCACCAGAGAGCCAATATACGTTCATGTGTAATATATGATGTGGTAGCAGATCCTAAGGTTGCCAGGATTTGGTTGGATGGAAAGCCAAGAGTAGGTCTCCAGTCCAGCTAAATATCCATCACCTTCAGGGTGCTGCTGCATTTGCTGTGCTCTCCCAGCCCTGGCACACCATCTGATCAGCGGGGCTGGATAGCTGCCATTTTTGACATGCATCCAGAAGTCTTACCACATGTGAGTGGCAATTGAAGAGTTGCTTACCCCCACTTGGAGTTTAAGTGGCTCCAGCCATCACTTTCATGTGATAATGCAGAGGTGGGAAGGGGAGGCTGATCTTGGTACATGGAAAACTGTCACAAAAAAGACATTCACTTTTCTTTCCCCTTTGCTGCTCTTCCCATGGATGGTAGGAGAAACCAGGAGGAGACAGGTGGCAATGATGGGGTCCCTGGTTCCAGTTCTCCAAACACTGTGTTAAATTGGAAATCTGACATCAAGAGGCCTTTCACACCCTGTTTGTCTCCTCCCCTTGGTTCTTACATGGATAGCACCATATTCCATCTTTTTGTTGAGACAGAATCAGGGGTGGAAGTGCTGCCAGCATGTTTTTCTACTGGCATACCCTATGCTGGCCTCTGCCCTCAAGAATAGCACTTCAGCACTGCTATGCAAAAGACCTCTCAGAAAATGGCTTAGTTCATGATGAATGGCAGCACTACTGACTGATGGAGGAAAAGCCAGGGGTGAAATCCAGCAGGTTCTGTCAGGTTCTGGAGAACCGGTAGCGGAAATTTTGAGTAGTTCAGAGAACCGGCAAATACCACCTCTGGCTGGCCCCTGAGTGGGGTGGGAATGGAAATTTTGCAGTATCCTTCCCCTGCCACATCCACTAAGCCATGCCCATAGAACCAGTAGTAAAAAAAAATTGAATTTCACCACTGGAACAAGCCAATGTACCTGTTCTTTCTGCCTGAGAACCATTGTATTTGACCAGTGGTTGTCATGTATTTATTCAGTGCCCTAGATAAGGGACCCTTACCCTTTTATAAAATAGGAATTATATTGGTATAATAAACAAAACTGCTGTAAAAGTGTCATTAGCTGCTTGTGGAATAATTAAATTGGGATTCTAATAAAATGAAATGGCCGGATGTACCTTTCTTCTTGTATTTATTAAGGACTTGAAAACAGAACTATTCAGAAAGCCATTTGAGGATGGATATCCATTTGAGGTTGCCTATTTAATTATATATTAATTGCATCTGGCTTAATTTGAATTAATTGTTTGTTACAGAATTTAGTTTTGTGGCTTTGGTTTTTGTACTGATTATTGTTATGTTTGTGAGAATAATTGCACATCAGCAATTATTAGTCCTCGTTAGAGATTGCAACATAGAAAAAGAGAGAATAATAAATGTCAAAATGGATATTTTACTACTATGTCTGCAACATCCACTGTGCTTGTAACTAACATTTCTAACAAACATTTTACATTTCTAACAGATATTTTTAAGTATGGCAAAGCAATTGAACTATCAAAACACAAAAGCAGAAAATGGATTTGTATCTATTTTCATCTTTCTAGAAAGGTAGAATGGTTAGTTTCCAGATACCATGGTTATTTCCAACTTATCCTTTGTCAAATGCCTTTTTTTATGTCAACTGGTAGATTACAATAAACTATCAACATCTATATTCCCTGTTATAAAATGGTTTTTATCTATATAACTTCATTTTAAAGGTTATCAAGTAATGCTTTATATAATAGAAAAACAGCCTGTTTCCCTATTTAGAATAAAAACAGGCAAAAACACTGAATAGCTGGTGCCTGTAAATACAGTTGATGAAATCAGGGTCAAGGTGTATCCTGACAAGTGGTGTCATGTTATTGGGAGAAATATGACCTTGCTAATTTGGATATACTGTATCTAAAAATGGTTGCAGAGCTGGCTGATAAGGTTTGCAGATAACCTTTATGCTCAGAGGTCAAGAAGCAAGGGACATGTGACGTGTATTTAATCATTGACTATATTCAGAAGTATGCTAGTCATCCTTTGCTTTGATAGGTTGACATCTTGCCATTATCTTTAGGGTGTTAGCTCTATCTCACTTCATTGGCTAACTAGTAGCTAGATAAGAAATACTCAAGATTCTCGTCAACAGATCAGTGGCAGCTAATTTTAGAACAGCAGTCAGATAAAGGGATTTAAATGAATTTCATTGACTTTGACATATCTGATTCTACAATACACACAAAAAATAAGAAAGCAATACAGTTTAGGAAATGCTTTTGTCTTTACCAAAGATGCCTATGTTATATCTGTCCCCCTGAACGTGCATGATAAACTGGGTACAACATACAATTGTGTGAATATGTTATTTTTTGTTGATGCAGGAGACTAATTTTTGCTACACCGAAGAGCTGCTTATCTATAGGGCAGAACTGGCATTGAGATTTCTTTCCGTACTTGTGAAAATTCACTCAGTGAATCATACAATTTTAATGTATTCCTGTGAACCAAATTTATACAACCAAAATGAGCTAATGTACAACCTTGCTAACTGGAATTCAGCTTGATTCAGCACAAATAAAATAGAGCTAATTTTGCATTTTAAATAATTATTTATTTTTTTACTAGGAATAAATTATTTATTTCTAGTATTATTCATAAAATATTTTATGACAGACAAGTACGATAGTTCAAATATTTCAGATAAACAGATATACACAGTGCCACACTACAGGTGACTTTATGAGTTCATGGTTGAGGTGGCATTTGAGTCATAAACTTCCTTCCTTACGTACACTCTTTTTCACCTTATTTAAGTTTAGGGCAGACACATGGCCCATTAAGCATCATTCACTAAAGGTAGCATTAGCTCACTGCTCAGCTAGTAAACATGATTATAACAGCTCTTTTCCCGTTCTCTTCCTACCCTCCAGTCTGCATCCAGATAACAGTGTGTTTTTCTTCCTACCTGTGATGAGAGCTTCAGCTGTCGCCATGTGCATCAGAGTATTGTCGCTTACTGGCCATTTGTCAGAGGACAAGACCAGGTTCCCGAGTCCTCCAATTTCTTTCAATTCCTCTTGGATCTTTGCACCTAAAGCATTGTTTTCTTGAATAAAATTTCGATAGCCCAAAGCATCCCCTACCCCTGCTAGTAAAAAAGCAGCCTTAAATTTCTCCATCATTAAGTGACTTGCTTTTTCAGTTCTCTTTGGTCTCAAACAGCCACTTGATGTTTCTTTGTTCCTTTGCCTTCTAGCGTAGATTAAGCAACACTTTATATCGGAGCCATTGTGTCATTGCAAAGAACTGTCCGTATAAGGGAAGCCTGGCCTTTCCTGGCATGCATATATGCCACTGCTTCTCTGAGAGCCAATGGTCAAGATAAAACTCTTAAGTCCAAATATTTTCCAACTTATTTTTAAGCTGCAAGTTTAGAAAGTGTGCAGAACACAAATAAGTGTAGTTGTAAAACTCAGAAGCCCTAGGTCAAAGCAAGCCAAGAAATATTTGATCTCTCCAGAGTTTATGTAACTCTATCCGTTGAAAAACACATATTGAATTAAGAGACTTATTTTTATAGGTGTTCAGATTGGTACATTTTGGAATCACTGCCTTGTGTTTCCTTAAAAAACACAAACATATTGATTTTATGGACATTACACTCAGAAGATCAAAACATTATTGAGAAAGTAATTCAAAAACTATACTGAAACAAATCTCTTCTCCAATCCCTACATTTAACTGAACCAGCCATAGATTTGTCTCCATAGTATCATTTTCAAATGCTGTCTTGTTGCAAATCTATATATATAAAAGCAAAATACCACTCATGCATCATCACAAAATCTCCAGAACCGTAAAGCCTGTAAACTTGAAATTTGGCACATATGTTCCTCTTGGCTTCTAGGTGTTTGCTAAGAAATGATTTTTTGAAATGACTATCAAATCATTACTATTTCATATATTAACACACTCTGATGCTAAGGAATTAAACGTTCTACTCCCCTTCCCCACCTGAAAAGAACTCTGTCCCAACTGCCACTTGGACATGGGTATGGCCAGCACATGACTTATCCAACCTGCGGTCTGGGAGTTCAGACATTCTACTCCCCACCTAAAAGGGAGAGAAGGGGATAAGATAGGAGAGGCCTCTGTGGGGCAAGCCTGAGGGAGAGAAGGGGATAGGAGTCAGCCTGAGGGAGAGAAGGGGATATAAGATAAATCTACACTTACAGAGGCCTCTGTGGGGCAAGCCTGAGGGAGAGAAGGGGATAGGAGAGGATCAATGAGACCAGCCTGCGGGAAAGAAGGGCGATAGGAGAGAAGGGAGAGAAGGGGAGAGGAGAGGCCGATCGTAACTACTCATAAATTTTCAAGCTGTAAGTGTAGATTTATCAAGCCCAATGACATAGTTTTGTAGTGGAGCATAGGTATCCAGCTAGTACTATGATATTCATGCACAATTGCAACTGATTTTCCTGCTCAGAATTTGTGCATTAGAATCAGTTTGTTGTGCATATACATATATTATTCTGCACTTTTCAGAAAAGATGTCATTGACTTTTTTTGATTCCCATCATCTTATGTTTCTTCCTTGTTAAAACCTGACAAGATGTTTGTGTGACTGATAGAAATAACTAGGTAAGTTTTATATTACCTCACACTGAAAAGATAGAAATTGTAATGATTAATTTAAAATTGATAGGTTTAAATGTAAATTGTAAACTGACACATCAACTAGACACGAGGACAGTTCCCCCCCCATGCCATCACTTTGCTAAATTAATTTCCACAAAACTATCTAAGAAGGCAGTATTACCATCATTATTTTCATCTTCCCTATTCCCTATCTCCTTATCTTATGACTATTATTTTGTTGCTTGTCTCTTACGATTTATATTGTTTACTTAATATACTAGTGTGATTTATGTTGCTTATTTAGTATCCATGACTACCACTAAGTGTTGTAGCTAATGTCCTATGATGAATGTATTTTACAATGACTATGTTAATGATCTATCACCATCATATGTACATCGAGAGTTTATGTACCAGAAAGAAATTTGTGTGTCTAATCACACTTGGCTAATAAAGAATCCTCTCCTCTCCTCTCCTCTGTAGACGTGTGAGGATATTTACAAAGCAAGTTACAAAATAATAAAAATTATCATGTAGCAGTATTAGTAGTTTTAGCATTCTTGAATGATTTCCTCTTATAATAATGCAAACGTTATGTTAGAAACAAAATTATTTTATTATTAATCAGGACTGGGAAGATGCAGTTTACAAATACAAACTTACTATTATTTCAGTAAATGTTTCAATTTCTTTCAGTGATAAACGCTGGGAAAAAGATAAAGCATTTTAACTGTTGCAAAATAGTCCTAATCTTTATTCCAAGTCATATCTCTTTGGTATAGAATTAACAGGGTTGGGCAGTGCCTTCCAAAGAGGCACTTTTTACAATAAGCTGTGCCTAAGGAAGTGAAGTAGCTGGGTGGTATATGTAGTATATGCCTGGAAACAGCCACAAGACCCTTGAAAAAGATATGGTTGCTTTAACAACCACATAGATTGTGAAGGATCTCCTTTAGACTTGGAATTTAATTTTCAAAAGAAAATAAAATCACTGATTTTACTTACTATGGTCAGCCCCATCATCCTGTGCTGGCATTTCCATTGTTACAATCCCTGCACTATGAAGTTACATAGTTATCATGCAATTACTGAATAAATCATTTGTGCTACAGAAGAACCATGCTGGGTTTGTCCTAAAGAGCTGAGTAAATTCCAAATGACTTGTGTTATACTGTATTGGACTACAGTTTTACTCTTTCAACCTGTATTAAATTGAAATTTTGATCTGTTTCATGGGATTTTGTGAAGAACACATTAAGACAACTTATTACATTTTATACTAGTAATCTTGAAGATACCGTCTTCCAATCTGAATTAACTTTGATTTAAAAACGTGAACTGATTGAAGACTATAAAATCTTATAAAAGGTAAATGAACATATTCCACTAGTAATAAGTGAATGCATAGTGCACACACTTTGTTTCAGATAAACACAGTTCCAACAAACCTCATAATATTTATGCTGCAACAAGGTAAGCAATTGAATTCACATCAGTTTTGTAAGCTGTGTATGAATTCAGTAACCCCCTTTGCTCAATCTTGGTTTTTCATTTCCTACAAGCAGAGAAAACTCTCAATGTATCAATGGTAGGTGCAAATATTTAGTTTATCTTCATTTTAGCTACTGATACATTTTAGAATATTGCTCATTGTAGGAAACTTTAAGAGTTTCCATTTCCTAAAACTCCTGATATGAATAGTTTGATATTGGCATAATAGGACTACAAGAGAAAATAAATTAACTCTAATAAAAATGGTAATGTCTGGAATACGTGTTTCCCTAACCCTTGAGTTAAAAGAATAAACTGTAAATATGACTGTTAGAAAATATTAAGACTATGTTTATCACTTATGTTTAATGAGTTTCTAAGCCAAATCTTTGCGAAACTTTCTTTTTTAAAAAATTCATTTGAAGAAATTCAGTGAGGGATACTGTTATAGTTGAGGATGCAACAAAGTAATACAGTAGTCTTTAGTATTGTTATATTTGTCTTGAGACAAGAAAATGAAAAAATTACAAATGAGTTACTGGCATCTAGTGGTGGAATGAGACACAACCCATTTCTCACATTTCTGTCGCTAATGTTCTCAACCCCAGAAATAAAAATTAAAGTGATTGCTTTTAAGTTGCAGTGTACGCTGTTCCATGCTGAAGTTTTTCAATTCATGCAGAATTCCACTTTGAATTTAGCATACATGTTCTCTGTGTCTGTTTTCACATGACCAATTACACAATGAAGAGCAGAGTTAGTTTTAACAATCATGTGGGAGACAGAATTTAAGAAAGCATGCAAGATCCCAAACTATGTCTATTTTTCAAACCTATGCTATACAGGAGGCACAACAGCCACTTTTTTACATTTGCCATTCCTTTTATTATTTTGTTTGAAGGCAGACAAAAACAAAGCAACAGTACCAGCACAGAAGCAACTCACTTTCGGTCAGGATCCAACCCAGAGTCAATAACCACTAGCAGGCAACACACTATTTCTTTCTGACTAGTCCTTTAGAAGTTGCTCACCACCCCGAGAATATTTTAATACAAAACACAAGATACTCTTTTGCACACTTATTTGTGCCGAGTACTTTTAAGTAGCTTCAGTTTTGGTTGAAAATTAAGCAGACAGTGATAGTAGCAGAATTTATCTTGAGCTAAAATGTGTCTGCAATTCACTTGTTATATTTAAAATAATCAAGGCTTCTTTATTATTAAATACATGGCAAGGTTACTGATACTTAAAGCCACACTGCTAGTCACCCTTTAAAGGAGCTGTCTATAGTCAATTTTGGATATAACAGTATTATAATCCAAACAGCATCCCAAAATAACCTATTAGTTTTTGGAAGGCTGTTTGAACAGTAGGGCATGTTTTCTCAAGAAAGTGCTACCCACTTTCAGACATGAGTAAGAGGCATCCCTAAATCCCTCTTACAACTCTCTTACTTTTTGAGTAAAACGAAAGGAATGAAAGTGCTGATAGACAGCATTCTGGAGAACCATAAGTAGTGAGTTGAGGGAAGCAAGACAGCTGCTAGGAAGATGGCCTGAGTAGGCAGTGGCTGAGAGAGGCAGGTAGCAGAAAGCCCATCATGTGGCTCACTGTGGTATGCAATGGGACAGCAGATGGAAAAGCAGGAGAGATTGGCTTGCAGCCACAACAATGCTTCCTTGCTGAGAGCAGTTAGAGAAGCAGGACTGATAAAACTTCCTTAAGTCTGGCAACGAGAATGGTGTTCCTTAGAGAGTTGTCATCAAAAGCTTGTTCCTTGAAAAAGCGTTTTCTCACTGTAATTTATTTCCAGGAAGGGAACAAAGAGAGAGAGAGATAGAAGCGTCCGGGTGTGATGGAAATTGCTTTCCACAAACAAACCATTAAATTTTGTAAATAAGAAGTACAAACTTCATTTGGCATTGGAATTAGGAAAACATTTTTTTTAAATGGAGGATGTAATAAAAAGATTTAGAAACACAGAGTACTGCATCAGGAAAATAAATCAATAAATATTGCACTGTATTCTCAACGTATTTTAGAGATGTAGAAAAATACCACATACCACATATTTTATTTAGAGATTTAATTTATATATCACAAATACTGCTTTTAATATAAGTACAATATAATACAGTTGTATTTATGTAACTGCTGGTGTTCACCCTGTATTATGAACTGAACGGCATGCTGTGTTGTCAAAATTTTACTAAAATGGCCTCTAGTTAAACTTTTCCAAAGTATAAAATCATGCAAAATCTACATCCTATATAATACAACCAGTACAGTAATTGAAGCCAGTATCCTACAGATAGCCTGGGCTATCTTTTGAATTTCTTCTTGCAGTGTCCATGAGTCAGCCATCATTTTCTTGCAGAAGTAGCGATTTCTGTTTTGTCAGTGACATCCCACCTCAACTTTCGAAATCGGTGACAGTGTGCACAGTTATTGGCCAAAAGTCTTCATTACCCGATGCAGTTCAGACTGCAGAGTTAGTCCACTGAGAAGTCATCGTTAGGAAGCTTTACGTTTTCCTCCTGTGACTACTGGTCTTGCGTATTCAACAAAATCATCTATTAGGACTGGCCACGCTCCTGAAGAGGAATTAAACAATTCTGAATAAAGGCTCTGAATATTTACACCAATCTGACCTTATAGTAATATGTACCTCTTGGAGGAGGAGGTGGTGATATGTCTTAACCCAGGGGTCTGCAAACTTGGCTCTTTTAAGACTCGTGGACTTCAACTCCCAGAGTTCCTCAGCCAGCTTTGCTTTGGAACTCTGGGAGCTGAAGTCCACAAAAGACTAAAGTTATTAGTCAACTACTGCCCCATTTCTATTCTTCCCAAAGCAGGCAAATCCAGTCAACAGGAATAGAGGAAGAGAATGGCTGAGGGCTCAGTCCTCTTCTTCACATTATTTAGCAACTACATAAAAATGCTAGAGGTCATTTGTTAGTTGTGGACACATACCATCAAAATCCTAGTGAACACAAATCTACATCTCTCAGTTGGATTATATAAGAGATGCAGTGGATGTCTTGTCCTGGTACTGGAAGCTGGTCAAAAAAGGATCAAGTTGAATCCCAGTAAGGCGCAACCACTATTCAGAAATTATAAACTTTTTTAAAAGCTCCAATTAAAAGCATCTTCTTTATGGGAAAATAATAATAATCTGACAGAAAGACTTTTAAGACCTTATTTAAATACAGGGTACTTAGCTACATTTTAGAATCACAATTCTTTGCAGTACATATATATATCCATACATACAATAAATAAGAGAATATTGGTTAAGAAATTGAAATTTAACTCATATTCACTAAATCACTAAAATCAATGGAACCCAAATTAATCCCAATGATTATAATGTGAGTGTTAGCAATGGCAAGATGTGGCCTATCACCCATTAATCATCTGGCCCACTGTCCCAAAAAGAAATATATTTACCTGACCTGCAACAGAAAAGGAGGGAGCATTTGCCACCTCCTTGGACAGCCATTTTGGTGACACCTTCACCAGCCACCTCAGCACAGGAGGAACAGTGAAAGTAGTGATGGAGAAGAAGGTTGCCAACCCCTTTAATAGTTACATTCCAAATATTGCTGATATGGTATCTAGTTAAAGTTAGAATTTTTAAGGAAAAATATTTCAAAATAATTATATTTAAACTTGCATATCTACATCACTTACCTTCTTCATCATAGTTTGACATATCATCTGCAATCATATTTCCAAAGTCTAAAAGAAGGTTCCAAGTATCCTTAGGGATTGATCTTTTATGATGCTCCTATGTAAGAAAAAGAATCTAATATGAATTCATAGATTTATTAAAATCTTTACTGAGAAGATGCTGACTAAAATTATTAGAGTAGGAGACTGAAATAAATCAAGATGTAGTAATTGAACAAATTACAGTAAAATTACTATAATATATCAACTTTATGGACCCCAATCAAAGGACTTTTGTGAGAAACAAAATCTATTATTTTTGAAAGTTACCCACAAATAAGGGAAAAAATATGAAGTTTTCAAAACATCTTCCACAATTGATGTAAATAATCTTAATTATGTAATTACATAAATAACACATTGGTGAGTTGCCCCCAATTTGCTGTCAATAAGCTCCAAAGTACAAACCTTCTTCCTATATGGTCTGTTAAACAGTTTATTATACTCCTATTCGTAATTTGCACAAACACACGTGGAATAATCCTGTAGGGTACTTACCAATAAAAATTTATTCCAAAGTTCTAAAAATTTAAATCTTCCTGATAACACTAAATTCCAATATGCAATTGCCATTTCTAGGTCTGAAAGACATAAATGTAATTTACAATCCACATTAGTTGTTATTACAGTTTTCCACATCCCCACCTATGCACAAAAATATGTATGAAAGAAAATATTTGGCTTTATGTTATATATGGCACGAAAATTCTGTACAGGTAGTTCTTGACTGAGACCAAAATTTATGATGCTAAGTGAGACAGTTGTTAAGTGAATCACTGGAGCTGTTAAGTTAGTAACAAGTGCACTGAATCTGGCTTCCCTATTGATTTTGCTTGTCAGAAGGTCACAAAACATGATCACATGACCCCAGGATATTTCATTCATCATAAATACAAACTAGTTGCCATCCAAATTTTGATCACATGACCATGGAGAGGCTGCAACAGTTGTAAGTGTGAAAAATTGTCATAAGTCATATTTTTAGTGCTATGTAACTTTACTAAGTCACCAAGCGAATGGTTGTAAGTCAAGGTCTACCTGTAATTCTATAGATTTTAAGTTACATTTTTTAAAAACACAGTTTGTGCCTGTACAAATTCTAAGCTATTTTAAAGTTTAAAAATAAATACTTATGCATAAGGCCTGTAAAATGGAATGGGTCTAAGGCCTTGCTTGTCCAACCATGCTGTACATTAGATGTGTGATATACAAAATGCCACTCTTCCTTGTTATTATGCTATGACATCGTAACTTAAACAACATTTCACTTTATCCATGCAAATTATCAACTTTTACTATAGCCAAAAGATAGCTCCCAAGTTATAATGTTGAATGTGACAGAAAGAGAAATTATTAAATTCATGGAGAATAACCACATTCATTTCAACTATCACAGAATAGTTTTTCTCCTGTCTTTTTCAGAATGTATCCCCAAGTATTCTACTAAAAACATCCTTTTTTACACTATAGTCCAATGCATGTTTACTCAGCAGAATGAAAGTAAGAGTACATAGAATTCTCGTCTTATATTGACATTTCTCAGAAGTACCATATTTTTCACACTGTAACTTTCTCCGGACCATAAGACGCACCTAGCTTTTGGGGAGGAAAACAAGAAAAAAAAATCTGCCTCTGCCTCCCAGCAATTTGCCTCCTTGAAGCAAACAGCAAACAGCCTGGTCAGCTTCAGCACTGCCTGATTTAGCACGAGCAGCTGATTGGCGATTGGATCTGCCTCCTGGAATACCGCTGATCAGCTGTTCCAGGGATCATCATCGCCCATCGCTGCCTCTGCACAGCCCATTTTTGGCCTCTGTGCGCCCCATTTTCGACCTGTTCCAGGTGGCGGGGATGCGCAGAGGCTGAAAATGGGTGACAGCAGTGATGGGCGGTGGCAATTCCTGCAGACTGGAACAGTTGATCGGCGCTATTCCGGGAGGCCGATCCAACCACCAATCAGCTCCTTGTGCTAAATCAGGTGCTGAAGCTGACCAGGCTGTTTGCTGCAAGCAAGGTGGGGGCCGGCAGGTGGGCGGGGACTCAGCAACATTCACTCTATAAGATGCAGATATTTCCACCCATTTTTTTTTGGGGGGGGGAGAAGGGTGTCTTATAGACAGAATAATACAGTACTCGTCAGAGGATACCGTTGATACAAGTGCACTGTTCATTATTCTGAGCTATCTCTACTGTAAACAAACTGAAATCTGATTACCAAAATAATATATATATATATATTTACAAATGTATATACTAATTTTTATTTATTCTGCATGTACCTTCATGAATTAACCAGATCATTTTTTATTATTCCCAAGATTAAAATAATTTTATGGAAATAGAATTTGGATCTGTCAATATGAATGAGACAAATATTTTCATATTTATGCTAATGTTTTCCCTAATGCATATATTGCAGTGAAGCATACTTGAAAATATATTTTTAATTTCTATTAATGATTTTAAATGCAATAGAAAAAGCAATTACAAATTAAACTCACAAAAAGAAAGAATAAAATGTGAAAAAAAGAAGTAAAATAAATTTTAAAAAAAGAAATACGTAAAGAGAAGTGATTTCCAATCTTCATTAGAAGGAAAAATAAATTTAATAACTCATCACCCTTTATAAATTTACAAATATGTATTGCTTCTTCTTATGAGCCATCCCTTCTATATGCGAAACCATAAACCATCAATTTTTTAGTTCTGGTATCAGCAAAAAGTCCATTACAGTTTTCCAGAACTTTATAAAAATAAACCAGAGCTTTATTTTAACCTTGATCAAACAAACCAGCTTTATATTCCTTTTACTTCTAACAATCTTGATCTTTGATTCATTCAGATGTTGTATGCCTTTTTCCTATCACAAAGACTTCTTTGAGGCTTTCACAGATCTGTTTGTAAATCCAGTATAAAGTCATTACCCAAGGTCATTGTCTTGGTTTGTCTTTTGTATTTCCCTTTTGATTTTTCAAAGCCTTAACTAGCTTCTTTTGTAGATCTAATAAAAAGTCATTATCAGGGTTGTTCTCATGGCTTTTCTCAATTTTATAATCCATACTTTTCCTGTCATTTGTATTTCCAATTTGCATCTCGTCTGTTTTTATTCCACACTTTTTAAATCCACTATTTCTAACTCCATTATTACGCATCAAACAATTTTTTTCATGTGTCATTCCTTCATCAACATCTTTTAGGCAAACTCAATCCTTAGAAGCAGACTTCATTAACTGATATTGTCACTACTAATTTTGGGCCCCATATTTCAAATATCTCCTTTAATTATTATAGTATTTTGTATCATTTTGTAAATCACAATTTAAAGGCAACTTTTTTTCTTTTTTTCCTGAACTTTTATCCTGTCTGATATCTAATTTAAATCAAAAGGTCTATTATCTTTGTTATGACTAGAAGTAGTCAAAATAATTCTGGTTCTCATGAAAATCCATTTATTTCAAATTGTTTTCTCAATTTCTCAACTTGAGTTAACTTTTATTTTGTTTAGAAATAAACTCACTAGGTGACTTTTTAGACTGAAGATCTCTTAAAATATTTCAAAACCAATTTCCAAAAGTGATTAGAAGCAAGGTTAGCAAATTTAATGTCCTTAAGGGTGCCAGCTGTGCTTGTGAACTTGATGATTAATTCCTTCGTTTCCTGGCAATCAGACCCATTAGAGACTACTATTTTGCAGTCTCCTCACAAGGACAAACCATCCAAATCACATATGAGTGATCTCCAGTCTTCTTATCTGGACAGGTTCCAAAGAACTGGTCTACTCACCGGTTCTTTGGTCTTTGCCTTGGTTGTTATCTTCACTCTCCACAGAGATGTGTTTAGCTTGCCATGCCTCCACTGGAAGTTGACAATATATAATCCTTCATTAAAAAAATAAAATAAAACTACACCTATTGAGACAGCTTTTTGTCCCCAACTCTATCAGTGGAAAGTATGTACAAAACAGAATAGGCATTCAAGTAAAAATATCTGTGTCTCTGAATAGAAATATTGACAATAAGCTCCTGAGTGAAAGACGGAATATAAATTTAATTAATAAATAAATGATAGCCCATACTAATAAAAACAAACCAGTGGAAAATCGGAAAATCTTAAGAGTAAATACTTGCTTGAATATGATTTTTTTTAAAAAAAAATTAAACACATTATCAAATAACATGCCAATCAGAGACAGGATAAATCTGAGGATGTTTCTGTTTTAATAAATTATAGTGTACTTTGAATAAGCATGGAGCCTTGCACAGGTATGCCCATCTTTTCTCCATATTTTGATACTTTAAATATCTCAGACAAAAAATAAGTTCAATTTGCACATTTATTCCAATGTAAATCATTAAACTATTACATAAACCTTCCGCTTAAGGAAACAAAAAGTATCAAAATGAGCAGCCAAAGAGATATGACAGCATTGTCTTAAAATGTGGCATATTAAACCAGAAGTTTTAAATCTGAATCAAGTCTACAACGAAAAATGCACATAACAGGAATAACTGTTTCCTTTACATATATTGGACAGTAAATTTTTCTTTTGTTTATAAAAGTGGGAAAAATAGTTTTGGCAATCATCACTATGCAACTGTCTGCATAAATTTCCAAGAATCACCCAGTTCCTAAAATAGGCTGAAGATTTGTTCTATTTATTATTATTATTATTATTTTATTATTATTATTATTTATTAAATTTTCATACCGCCCTTCTCCCGAAGGACTCAGGGCGGTGTACAGCCAAAAATAAAAACAAGATATATACAATTAAAACAACATTTAAAACATAGCAGATTATAAAGGCTGATAATTAAAATTTAGATTTAAAATTTTAAAAATATTAAGAAAACCCAATTAAAATTCAACACTATTATGCCAGTCCCGCTTGAATGAATAAATATGTTTTGAGCTCACGACAGAAGGTCCGAAGATCAGGCACTTGACGTAGGCCAGGGGGGAAGTTCGTTCCAGAGCGTCACTGCCCCCACAGAGAAGGCCCTACTCCTGGGGGCCGCCAGCTGACACTGTTTGGCGGACGGCACCCTGAGGAGACCCTCTTTATAAGGCCTATTTATAAGGAAGGGTCTCCTTTATAAGACCTATTTATAAGGAAAATACTAATGTCCATGCCATTTGTATGGTCAAAGCTTAATGGCATCTATGGTAAAATATTAGATATGTGCTGAGGTACCACACTAAGGAAATACCTTTATTGTACTATAACATTGTAACCGTTTGTCTTGTAAATCTACAAATGATTATCCTCCTCTATGCACAATAATGACTATTCTGTACTCACTTTACCTGATATATCATATAAACAATGTAAACAATGGTAGCTACAATATTATATATAATATTATATGCTTTCCTTTAATCAATGAATTCCAAAAACTCTAAGCAACTTCTAAATTCTGTAGGAATCTACAAAGTAATATGCCAAATCAATTTTAATTTTAATTTAAGTAACTGTGATATTTAAGTAATTTGTGGAATAAAACAATGAGAATGAATCTAAAAGCAATGTTCATTTGCCATGGGTGACAATTCTTCCTAATTTACCAGGGCAACTCCAAGCAGCTAAATATTCCCCAAAATAAGATTACAAAAACAGATTTGTAGTATATTTTATTATCATATTGCTTTCTCAAAAATACCTAATTATAATCTTTCCTGTTATCACATTTTGTTGTGAAATATGACAACAATACTGTAATTTGTTTTGTATATACACGCATGTTCAGTATAAAATTGAAGTATTTCCTTCCCAAAATAGCATGTGCTATCTTCCAATATCTCTTGCATGGCATTCACAACCCGTATATGTCTTTAAAGATAAGGCTAGCATTCCTTTGGTGCATTAGATTATTTTAAGAGAGGATCTGAGTTTTGAAAGTTAGCTCCAATTTCTGTCATAGCTACTGTTCCTAATGCAATGTTTGTACACATTAAATAAAAACAATATTCAAAACCAGACTAGCTTTATCCTTGTCAGTCACAGTGGATTCCAACTTTGCTTAATCTGTCTATAATATATTTCTTTTATCAAGTATAACCATTTGCATATAATACTATATAGAACATTGCTGCATTAACATAGGACTGCACAGTTCAAGGACCTGAAACAGAAACATTTAACATAGCCTCTGAACATTTAACATGTAAACACACTTAATTCATAAATGTGCAAAGAAAAGATAAAAATTAAACTATTCCGACCATATAGCATCACAGGGAAGCATATAAACCAACTAAAACCCTCCAAAACATCCTAAGTAAATAAAAAAAAAACCAAAAAAAAACCAGTAGCTCCAGAAGAAAAAGGAGTAATCTACAACCCATAGTGCAAGGACTATGTAGGACAAATAGGCGGAAGACTAGCAAAGCTAATCCAGTAACACCAACTAGCAATTAAAGACATAATAAAAATTTCACAACATATGATCAGATTTAATCATAATTTCAATTGGAAAACTGTGAACATCTAGACCAGGGGTGTCAAACTCAAGGCCCGGGTGCCACATCTGGCCCCCAGGGTGCTTAGATCTGGCCCACAGGGCTGCCTAGGAAATAGCAAAGGACCAGCCCGCGGTGCCTCTGCCAGCAAAAATGAAGCTCAGGAGGGCTGCGTGCATCTCTCCCAAGCTCTGTTTTTGCTGGTAGAAAGTTGCAGGAGGCAGTCGCAGCTGAAAACAGAGCTCTGAAGCCCGTTTTCACTGGCAGAGCGCTTGGGCCACCACAGGCATCCCTACACAAGTGACATTGAGCTGGCCAAGCCCATTCTGGCCCCCCGAGGTCAAGCACAACTCTGCTATGGCCCTCAATGAAATTGAATTTGACACCCCTGATCTAGATCAAACCAAGTCCAAAAATGCAAGAGTTCCTGAAGTTTGGTACACAGAAAATCAGCCATCAACAGGCACATAGAAATAAACATATAAAAGAACATTCAAAAGAAACAATAAACAAAAAGGAAACACAAAGACCTAAACACCTAATCAGCAATCAACACCAGATCAGCAGAAATTAACACCAAGATTAATACTAGATCAACAATCAAGAAGCAAACAATAACTCAATCTATTGTACCAACTCAGACAAACAAGATAACAGTAAACAATAGCCTAATCAAGGAATCACCAAGACCACTCCCACTAACACTGACAGTCAAGCTTTTATAAACTAAGAGCAAACTCACACTCTTCTAGTACTGATGATGTTATCTAATTTGATAATGAAACGTCTGCAAGAAAACAACCAAGCTCAGAGAGCACTAAGGACCCTACAAACCATAAAAAGCTACCCATCCTTGCTTTAGCCAAAGGGGCCAATGAAATAAAAACTGAAACAAATGCTTTTATATCAGAAAAACTGTGGAAGAGACAAGAAAAGTCACCAGAAACTGCTGAAATGGACAATTGTATCCTTTGAGATGTAGCAACTTAGATTTATATACAACATGTATGCTAATTTAGTATGAGAAACCAGGAAGAGAAATAATACTGTAAAAGAAATTTATTCTGGAACAAAACAACATAGAAGTTCACATTTTGATTGAACATCCTAAATTCTACTTGACAGAATTGCCAAAAGAACTGAGATTTTAAAAACTATTGTAAAAATAAAGGCTAACATATTGAGTTCTACTTAAGAATAAATTGTAATGTACTATCCCATTATCAAGATATTTTGTAATATTTTTCAAATAATAATGTGACATCTGTTATTCAAAACATGCAAGCTAAACCATTCACTTAGCTATGGATTACAATAATCTTTCCTTCCCTGCCAACCTGAATATCTCGCCTAAAAAAAATCTAATAGCAAGTCTCACCTAAGCTTTCATTTTGTTAAAAGGCTATTATAAAATCTCTTATTATTGAAAACACAATAACTTAAAAAAAACTCACCTAAACCTTTTTGCCCAGGGTTTTTAGCAAAGTTAAAAGTAAACTGATAAAAATCTTTAAACTTCATTGGATCCTTTAATTCTTGTTCCAGTCTTGGCAAAAGAGATTTTAGCTTGTCTGTGGTATCACACCTGGTAAAAAGATGCTACTTTTCAGTTTATTCAGTATCGATTGTATTGTTTTAGAATTTTGAAATATAAATATAAAACTTATAAAATATTTGTTCAAAAAATGGAAAATTGCAATATACAAGAAATAGTTCCATTTTAAGACTAATTCAGTTGATGTTAATGTAACATATTATTCCATCATATTTCATTCAGCTGGTGCTGCAGAAATAAATACATAAAGTACATATTCATTTTGTACTGCATATAGAGCAATTTTGCAAATAATAAGGAGCTATAACCAGTGCAGTAAAATAAAGACCTTTTACCCTAACCAGAGTTAAAATATGTTGTAAGAGCATTTATATGAGAACAATAAATATGATAAAGGTGTAGCAATTTCTTCAGCTAATTTATTTCTCCACAATCTCATTTCCTGTAATTTAAATTGAACTATTATGTTTTGCTATTTTTCTGTCAATACATAAAGTAGATAATTATCTATGTAAAATGGAAAACAGTAATTCTTAACTAAGAAATCAACATCATACAACAAAATCATCATAGGTAGCTGTTGATAAAACATACTATCCATTCTCCACTTACTGTACTTCTGATAAAGTCCAATTTCAGTGAGCAGAAAACAAGAAAATGCTTCAGACTTTCTAGTAAGCAATGTGGGCAAAAATCACATCCTTATGATCAGCATTAATATTATTTAAATTTAATTACTAGTATATTTTATTTTTAGGTGCACAAGCAAGTCATACTGGAGTGTTATAATATTTGTTCAATATTGTCTTATACAGGTACTTCTCAATTTACAACCATTCCTCTAGTGACTGTTCAAGTTAAAGTTAAAACAGCCCTGAAAAATGGCTCACAACCCATCCTAGCAGTTACAACCATTGCAGGATCCCCATGATCAAAATTCTGGCACTTGGCAAGTATTTATGACAATTGCAGTGTCCCAGGGCCGTGGGATCACCATTTGTGTCCTTCCCAATTGGCTTCTGATAAGCAAAGTCAATGGGGGAATCAGGATTCGCTTAACAATCGCATGAATCACTTAAAAAGCACTGTGATTCACTTAAGAATTGTGGCAAAAAGGATGTTGGGCACAACTCACTTAACAACGGTCTTACTTAGCAACAGAAATTCTGGTTCTAATTGTGGTCGTAAGTTGAAGATTATATATTTGATCTGTATATGAACTGCTTGTCCTTCTAGGATTGTAACTGAATTGCAGCTTTTTGCACAGGTGTTAAGATAACAATTAAGCATTTGCAGGGAAATTTAAATCAGCTCTGATTTTATTTAAACACAACAGGTAAGTATAACCACTTAGTTAGGTGACATCAACATAGGTACAATCCATGGTGACTATGGAAAAACACCTGCCATCACAATCTGTGAGAATCTATAGGTCTTTTAAGACACTCCTATTTCTTCATGACATTTATTGTTCTTTTCTGCTACTTTGCTCAACCTTCTCAGGCACGTTTGTTTTTACTAGTTTATTGACATGACATTCTAAGTATATACGTTTTGTTTAGTGAGCATTGTTTAATGGAGTCTTTGTTTAGTCCACTGGATACCGTTTCCTTTGTCTTCTTAAAATTTAACATTTAGCCAGTTTTTTTCACTTTCCCTAGTGAAAGTTCTCTAGAAACTAATGTTATCTTTCAAACTGTTAAATGTTTCGATGTAACTTTAATTGCATGTTTCATCCCTTCCAATCTTGCCATTCATATAATATATTTCCCGTGTAAATTAAACACATTACTTTCGCTTTATCTTCATATTCATCTAAATAATGTTGATATTTGAAATGATAACTTCAATAAATACTTGTATTTCATCTAGCATTTTGCTATAGTACTGCAGTTTGGACAAATATATGTCTGTAAATCCATCTCTCCATCCTGAGTGGACATGTGTAACTGTAGTGCTACACTTTTTGTGTTCAACCACTGTCTGGTAAATGTTCAATGACCCTTATCGATTTTTATTACAATTTAATGCCATTTTTATGACAAAAGTTAGAGCATTGCACCAATTAAACAGATATAGGGTCAATATATATCTATCTCAATTCTTCTTGTTTTTAGACAATTCTACTTCTCCAAATACTCCAAATACAGATTTTATTGTAGCTTCTTATTCTGTGAACAAGGAACTGTGAAGATTCCTTGGAAGAATGATAGACTATTCTGACAGTTATTAACCTTAATATTGTGCACAAAGGGCTCATTATATTCAATAAAACACAGTCAATCTTATAAAGTTGCAAGAAAAAGTATGTGAACCCCGTGGGATTACGTGGAGTTTTGCATGAATTGGTCATAAAATGTGCTCTGAACGTCATCTAAGTCACAACAATAGAAGAACACAGTCTGTTGAACATAATACTACACAAACATTAGATGTTGCCATGGTTTAATTGCACATAACATGTAAACAGTCACAGTGCAGGGAGGAAAAAGTATCTGAGACCCAAGCCTAATGACTTCTCCCAGAGCTAATTGGAGCCAGGAGTGAGCCAACCTTGACTCCAATCAGTGTGATGATATTGGATGTGTTGCTGACAGTTGTCCTGCCCTTTAAAAACACACACCTGTTTTGGGTTTACTGGTTTCAAGAAGCACTGTCTGATGTGAACCATGCCTCACAGAAAAGAGCTCTCAGAAGACCTACGATCAAGAATTGTTGACTTGCATGAAGCTGGAAAGGGTTACAAAAGTATCTCCAAAAGCCTTGATGTTCATGTGTCCATGGTAAGACAGACTGTCGACAAATGGAGAAAGTTTAGCATTGTTGCTACTCTCCCTAGGCGTGGTCGTCCTATAAAAATGACTGCAAGAGCACAGCGCAGAATGCTGCATGTGGTAAAGAATCCTAGAGTGTCAGCTAAAGACCTACAGAAATCTCTGGCACATCCTAACATTTTTGTTGACACATCTACATTAAACAAGAATGGAGACATGGGAGGACACCCCGGAGAAAGCCATTGCTGTCCAAAAAGAATATTGCAGCACATTTGAAGTTTGCAAAAGAGCACCTGGATGTTCCACAGCACTATTGGCAAAATATACTGTGGACAGATGAAACCAAAATTGAGTTGTTTGGGAAGAACACACAACACTATGTGTGGAGAAAAAAAGGCACAGCACACCAACATCAAAACCTCATCCCCACTGTAAAACATGGCGGAGGGAGTATCATGGTTTGGGGCTGCTTTGCTGCCTCAGGGCCTGGACTGATTGTTGTTATTGATGGGAAAATGAATTCCAGAGTTTATCAAGACATTTTGCAGGAAAACGTACGACCATCTGTCCGCCAAATGAAGCTCCGCAGAGGATGGGTGATGCAACAGGACAACGACCCAAAGCATACAAATAATTCAACAAAAAATGGCTTCAAAAGCACAGAATACGCCTTCTGGATGGCCCAGTAAGAGTCCTGACCTCAACCCGATTGAAATGCTGTGGCATGACCTTAAGAGAGCGATTCACACCAGACATCCCAAGAATATTGCTACACTGAAACCGTTTTGTGAAGAGGAGTGGTCCAAAATTACTCCAGATCGTTGTGCAGGTCTGATCTGCAACTACAGGAAACGTTTGGTTGAGGTTATTGCTGCCAAAGGAGGGTCAACCAGTTATTAAGTACAAAGGTTCACATACTTTTCCTCCCTGCACTGTGACTGTTTACATGTTATGTGCAATTAAACCATGGCAACATCTAATGTTTGTGTAGTATTATGTTCAGCAGACTGTGTTCTTCTCTTGTTGTGACTTAGATGACGTTCAGAGCACATTTTATGACCAATTCATGCAAAACTCCATGTAATCCCAAGGGGTTCACATACTTTTTCTTGCAACTTAAATTTGCTTGCTCTTCCTATTTATACTGTATATGATCTTACATCACAGCTTCTTTAGACACTAGAAAGGTGATTGCAACTCTGAAGTTGGAGGAGCTGTTCCCTTGCCACGGTAGAACCACTTCCCATTGAAATTTAGAGTTACAGCAACTATTCCTTTCTCTGGGGAAACACTAGGACAGTTCTCCTTGGAATGAATAGATCCCAACAGATTCCTGAAAACTCTAACTCTTCTAGCTAATATGATGGATGCTCCTGACAAAGGTCTTGATTATTCTGTAAAATGTAGATGGGACTTGAGCAGTTGACACAATAAGTAATTTGGAAGGCAGTTGTAATATAGATAGAAGTAAAAAAAAATCAAAATCTGATTAAATACTACTAAGAGCTTATTATTAAAGCCTACTATATGGTAGGAAAGGAGGTGAAGAACCAGAATTTCTCTGAGTGGTTTGGGTATTACTAAGAATAGCCTAGCATAAAGTTGCATAGAATCCTTGGTAATACATTGTGGTATGTTAGCTTTGAGGATGAAATCAATTATCTTATACATAAGACTCAGCATTTCTGGCAGTTCAATTTATAAAAGTCTTTTTTTATGATTTTCATTTGTTAAATTCTGATGACAAAATGATTGATAGAGATTGACCTCTCACTTGATTTTAGTTATTACAGCTTATTATATTTGACAGGAAGGAAATATTTGGGTGAAAGGTATAAGCTACTTAAGATGTGTCAAATATTTTGTCATACTATAGTGCATTTGCATTTCAGAAATAACATTTGTCTGATACTTTTCACTTTGCATCTCCTTTTATGTTTTTGTCTTTTTTTTAAAAAAATGAAGGAGTGGGCCTTCATTCATAAAGATTATGATGAAAAAATTCAGATCCAGATCTAAATAAGTATAGCCTTCTCAATTCCCTTTTATTTTCCCTAAGGTTTAACATTTGCATTAATCTGTTGAGCAAGGTCATTCAGAAATTTAAGAGTAAAATATGTTGCTTACAGACAACCCTCTTGTTTTCATAAAATCCAGTGAAAAAACAAAATGTTGTGCTTCGCCAAAGTAATGAATTGGATGACAAGTCAAGAAAGCTCAATCCAGACATAGAGATGCTACCGATAGGTGGTTTATTTGTCTAGGTGAGTTATGTACAGCCTATTCTAAGAGACTGCAAATCTTCCTAATTTGAAAAACATCTATATCAATCTTTGTAATTAAAGACATAAATGTCATCTGTGAATGGAGTATCTTTTCTTGGACTAGGTTACTGAGTGAGTTATAGTGATATTTTGTCACAGTTACCCTGAGCTAATTTATGCCCTGATCATTTTCATGTAAATTACTACAATGTGTTTTATATCAGGCTAATCTTCAAAAACTACAGTCAGTATTAAATAGTTCAGCAACAGTATAAATTGGAACTAGCACTACAGTATGAAAGTACACTTATATTACATGTTATTGGCGGCTCCAGTTTGCTCATAATTCAAGATATTAGTAAAAATTTGTATAACTTTTCATAGTTTGCGACCATAATGCCTGAAATAAGAGTATTAATTATATGTTCCCATTCATCTTCTGAGATCATCTTCAGGGATTTTGCTCTAGATGGGCGGCTGCAAATGGCCATAATGTTAAATTGGCTGTCAAGTGCCCAAAATGTAATCCCATGATCACTTTGGAAGTGGGCATAATTTCAAAAATGCATTCCAATTAGCTTTGGGAGCATCCATTGTAAACTGAGACTATCTGTACAGGTAGTCCTCAATTTATGACATCTGAGCCCAAAATTTCTGTTGTTAAATGAGACATTTGTTAAGTGAACTTTGCCCCATTTTGTGACATTTCTTGCCACAGTTGTCTTCATTTCTTGCTTCCTCATTGACTTTGCTTATCAGAAGGTTGCAAAAAGTGATCACATGACCTTGGGACACAGTAACATTCATAAATATGAACAGTTGCCAAGCATCTGAATTTTGATCACATGATCATGGGGATGCTGCAAAGCTTGTAACTGTGAAAAACGGTCCTAAGTCACTTTTTTCAGTGTCGTAACTTTGAGCGGTCACTAAAGAACTGTGTACTTGGTTGTCACTGAAATCAATGAAACTTATATTAATAGTGTACCCCACAATATTTGTGTTTTAATTTCATCAAATAGCAAGATTGCTACTCTCAGAACTGCCTGCCTTCAGCAAAACCACTTAAAAAAATTAAAATAACTTTCAGTTGAAAGAAATAGTGAGTTAATTACTTAGAAAGCATTCCAATTGAATGTAAAATATGGTTTGTGGGCAGGAATAAATAAATTCAGAGCTGAGGAACTAGAATATTCTTTACCTATTTTAAGATGTTTATGCACTCTTAATAAACCATAGGCTTACGTCAAAACTTTTTACAGTCCTTGCATAATTAATTAGGCAAGTTACTATTACATTTTAATGCCACAAGCATGCTTTAGATCAGTGGTCCGCGGACCACGGTCCATGGAGAAATTTCACACCTGAACAGCTGCCTGGGATAGGGGAGGGAGGTTCAGCTGCCTTTGGGACCGGCCATGTGGGGGGTGGAAATCTGTGCACAAAAAGACAAAAAAACAACAACCCAGCACCATTATTTCATTCCTTGCCGTCCGGAATGAAATAATGGTGCTGTTGCAGCGGTGGGGGAGGGGGCGGCGCAAGCAAGCCAAAGTGCTTGAGATGGCTGGGTCGGGCTCTTCGAGAGACGAGAACTTGCAGGGAGGCGATCTGGCATCCGCCTCCCTGCAAGCTCTCGTCTCTCAAATTCTCCCTGAAGCAGCACGGGAAGCTTGGGTCGGGCTCCTGGAGAGGAGAGCATGCAGGGAGGTGATCTGGCGTCCGCCTCCCCGCAAGCTCTCCTCTCGAGGAGCCCGACCCAAGCTTCCTGTGCCATTTCAAGGAGAATTCGAGACACGAGAGCTTGCAGGGGGGCGATCTGGTTCCGCCTCCCCGCAAGCTCTCCTCTCCAGGAGCCCGACCCAAGCTTCCCGGGCTGTTTCTTCCGGCCCTTGTTGGGCTCCTGCACCTCGGTCTCTCGTCTCCGCAAGAAAGAGACAGAGAGAGAAAGAGGGGGGGGGAGAGAGAGAGAAAGAGAGGGGAGAGAGAGAGAAAGAGGGGAGACAGGGGAGAAGAGAGAGAGAAAGAAAGAGGAAGATGACAGAATGAGTGGGAGAGAGAGAAAGAGAGGTGGGAGAGAGAATGAGAGAGAAAGAGGGGAGAGGGGAGAAAGCGAGAGAGAGAAAGGAGAGAGAGAAAGAGAGAAAGGGGAGAGAGGAGAGAGAGAGAAAGAGAGAGAAAGAAAGAGAGAAAGGGGAGAGGGGAGAAAGAGAGAGAGAGAGAGAAAGAGAAAGGGGAGAGGGGAGAAAGAGAGAGAGAGAGAGAGAGAGAAAGGAGGGAGATGACAAAATGAGTGGGAGAGAGGGGAGAGAATGAGAGAAAGAGAGGGGAGAGAAAGAGAGGGGAGAGAGAGAGAAAGGGGAGAGAAAGAGAGGAGAGAGAAAGAAAGAGAGGGGAGAGAAAGGGGAGAGAGAGAGAATGAGAGAGAAAGAGGGTGGAGAGAAAGAAAGAGAGAAAGAGAGAGAGAAAGGGGGGAGAGGGATTGAGAGAAAGAGGAGGGAGAGAGAGAAAAAGAGAGGGGGAGAGAAAGAGAATGAGAGAGAAAGAGAGAGAGAGAGACAGAGAGAAAGGGGGAGAGAGAGGGAGAAAGAGAGAGAGAGGGAGAGAGAGAGGGAAAGAAAGAAAGAAAGAGAGAAAGGGGGAGAGAAAGAGAGATGACAGAATGAGTGGGAGAGAGAGAAAGAGAGAGGGGGGAGAGAGAGAATGAGAGAGAAAGAGAGGGGGAGAGGGGAGAAAGAGAGAAAGAGAGAGGAGGGAGAGTACCTGAAGGACCCATCCATCACTAGGAGTCCAGGCGCTTCAGCAAGCGGAGCATTGGATTTGTATTAGTGGTCCCCGGGATTTAAAATTATGCACTTTGGTGGTCCCTGAGGTCCAAAAGGTTGGGGACCCCTGCTTTAGATACCTGCATAATTCTTTGTATATTTCATATAATTGAATTTTTAACCAATTTGACAAAATCAGTCTTGATATAAACTATTTTGATATTGAAAAAATTGAATTCTGATAAAAACTGTTATACTCACCCCAGCTCTGTCATGCCATCTACAAATTCTTTTTTACTGAATTCACACTGAGTCGCTGCCCGGAATTTCCATGCTATGACCAAAACACTGATACTAGCAGGGTCCAGATTTAAATCGTCACAAAATTGCTGAATTCCATCAATGCCAATTTTATTGTCATCCTGTGGGTCTGTATTTGAAAACAAAACAGGGTGTTATATTTTACATTAAAGATGTATATTTTTTTCATAATCATACAATTATTCTGGTTTTTAAAACTACACCTTTATAATTTCAACTCTTACTGCCTAAAAATATAATCATATAAATCAGGTCAAAAAAGGTGTTAGTGGTGATCTGTATACATAGAAAGGTTCATTTGATTTAAAATTGTAGTAATTATAGCAACAGTATTGATATTTAAAGCACAACTGTCCAATGTAAAAACCTATGGAACTATTGTGTTTTTCTTCAAATATGAGCAAGAAAATTTAGATGAGAAATATATATTACATTTTGCTGAGATGAAAAGCAAAAAATCTGAGACTGATTAGGGTTTAGAATCACAGTTATTGAAATTCTAACACCATATTATTTCAATAAAAAGTCCCTGCTATTTTAAGCAACATAGGTCTCCAGGGGGTTGATAGGCAGACTTCTGTTCCTCCATGTCATATCATCATTCTTTAGACACCAGCAGCTAAAAAAAGGCACCTCTTTGCACATGCTACACTTCTAAAATATTTTTGTTTATCCCAAGTAGAGCCTAGTATTGAATGCTGCCACAAACTGTCAAATCAATTTGCCCCCTAAAAATAAAAACAAAAATAAAAGTTCTATTCTCCCAGAAAAAATAGCTAAACGTTTAGAAAGTGTTCCTACTTCAGTTCACATATTTTGCCTTCCTCCTTTTATGTGGCAAATAGGTAAAAAAAGGCGATATTTGTTCTTTCAGCACACACCTAAGTGTGCTTAACCTAACTACAGGTAGTCCTCA
Source organism: Ahaetulla prasina (assembly GCF_028640845.1). Taxonomy (NCBI): domain Eukaryota; kingdom Metazoa; phylum Chordata; class Lepidosauria; order Squamata; family Colubridae; genus Ahaetulla; species Ahaetulla prasina. The sequence continues at coordinate 101,664,031 of NC_080543.1, read as the reverse complement.
ACTTACAATCCTTTGTTTAGTGACCAATCAAAGTTATGACACACTGAAAAAAGTGAATTATGACAGTTTTTCACATTTACGACAACTTCAGCAACCTCATAGATGATCAAAATTTGGATGCTTGGCAACTGGTTCATCTGACGACCGAACTGTCCCAGGGTCATGTGATCACTTTTTGTGAGCTTCTGACAAGCAGTCGATGGGTAAACCAAATTCATTTAACAACCATGTTACTAATTTAATAACTGCAGTGATTCACTTAACAACTGTGACGAGAAAGTTCTTAAATGGGTCAAAACTCACTTAACAACTATCTCGCTTAGCACCAGAAATTTTGGGCTCAATTGTGGTTGTAAATTACCTGTACTGCAGCTGAAATTAGCAAGAAGAATTTTCAAGTACATGGTAGCAATTCCAATATCAATTGTAATTACTTTAACTATTTCATCCCCACTAATCACTTGCACTTCTCTCTCTGTGGTTGAAGTGCTGATAACTATGTAAAGCCTCAAAATGTTACTTATCTGGGACAAAGGAAATAAAGCATTCCATTAAATGTTATGATATCCGGGGAAGGCAGAATGTGCCTGACTACCTTTTTGTCTCAAAACAATCAGAGTAGCCATATGCTTATAAGAAAAGGTCTTAATAAAATAAATAAATAATAAATAAATAAACAAAATTTTCAAGTATTCTACTCCTATGCTAACCAACAAGGAATGAAATTTTATGGCACTGAAGTTTTAAAGAATAGCAAACTGCAAGATGTAATTGGCAGGAGATGGCTTAAAATGCAAAGAAAACCATTTGCAATGCTCTGAGAAATCAGTTTTGTTAAACTAATACATGTAACAATAGCATCAAAGTACTAATTAAGGGTAAACATCTACACATATTATTTAATTATGCTCAATGACCAGCAAGATAAAAGCAGACCAAGTATAACAAATGCAAAGTGTCAATTATGTTATGATGCAAAAAAGGTTAACAAAATGGATTAAGTAAAAAAATTAATATAATGTAAAATTTATGAAAATAAATTAAACTAAAATATATAATTTAGTAATGTCACTACTCCAAATTTAGGCCATTTTACGCCTTTTTACAAAAACTGCTGTAGGTAACTACTTAGTAATTCTATTGGTGATAGAAACATTCTGATCTGAGAATAAGAAAGGAACCATCTTTCCCTCATAACAGATTTCATTTTTGCTAGGATATGTTAAAGGTGTATCTGCAGCCAAATCTCTGTAGAAATAGGAAAGGAAAATTTTATGACTTAGGGTCTCAGGTTTATCAGACCACAAAGACAGTTTCTTTTGATGAATGGAATCCTGCTGCACACTTCTAACCTGGTACTATAGAGGATAAAGTGTTGAAATGAGACACAGCTTATTGGTGAACAAGATTGAATAAATAGGTTGTGTTGGAACCAGCACTGAGAATTGGCTACAATTAATACCCAAATCCTCTTGCCATGCAACGTCAAAAATTCCAAAAAATTAGCTCTAAATCTAGGAAAAGAAAAGAGAAGAGAGAAAGGCTGCAATAGCCTGGACCAACTACCATTTTTATTTCCTACCTTGATAAATGTTTTCAAACAGAATAGGGCCAACAAATCAGCGCTAAACAAAAGTTTAAGCTAGTAAGAGAGTAAGCAAATGTGCCTCTAATGAGAATGTAACAGCTTCGGGTGAGGAGTAAAGTATTTGAGACACAACAAGGGATTTTGTAAAAACTTACATTGGATATCTGTGTAGCACTTGATATTTAAGATAGAGTTTTAGTTTAAAAAAGAAAGTGTACATTTAGCCATTTATTTATTTCACTTTTATCCTGCTTTATTACCCTATAAATAACTCAAGGTAGTGGAATATACATAATACTCTTTTGTCTTCCTATTTTCTCCACAAAAGCCTGTGAAGTAGGTTGGGTGGAGAGAGAGCAACTAGCCCCAAAACACCCAGCTGGCTTTCGTGCCTAAGGTGAGACTAGAACTCGCAGTCTCCTGATGTCTAGGCCAGTACCTTAACTATTACAACAAACTGAGGGAAAACCAGGATTGCTTTGACAAGATTGTTAGCTTTGGCAGACACTGAGTCTAATTTGTTTTCATTTTCTGTTCACAGAAATCACCTATTAATACAACTTTCCTACAGTCCATCAGTGTCCTTTCCAATCCACCATCAAACACAGTCATATATATAAAGTGCCTTTATGAAGTTTGATATTAATGCTTTTTTAAAAATATATCTTACTAAAGAGCTAAATTTACTAATACTAATGAACACATTCTTATTACTTTTATCTTCTTATTGGAGATTTAAGATTGCAATTTATCCACCAGTAGAAAGTAATATTCATCCCTTCCCACTTATTCCATCTCCAAATCAATTTCAGAGTAACAGGACTTTCCAGAGCAGATATAATACACAAAGAAGGAAAGTCAGAGGGAGGAAAGCCAAAAGAAACTTGTTCTTGGATATATGATAAAAATTAAACAAAATGCAGCCTTTATTATATATTTTCTCAGAAATATCCAATCTAATAGAAAAGAACTAGAATCACGAACAAGCATTATGACTAATTCAAAAAGATAACTGTAGGTGTATAATATACAATTGGGTTTTCCCCCACTTTTTATATACAGGTAGTCCTTGATTTACAACAATTGAAGCCCAAATTTCTGTTGCTAAGAGACATTTGTTAAGTGAGTTTTGCTCCATTTTATGACCCTTCTCACCAGTTATTAAATGAATCACACCAGTTGTTAATGAATCTGGCTTCCCCATCGACTTTGGTTGTCAGAAGGTTGCAAAAGATGATCACATGACCCTGGGATTATATGAGTCAGTTGCCAAGCATCTGAATTTTGATCATATGACCTTGGGGATGCTGCAATGGTGGTAAGTATAAAAAATGTTAATGTCACTTTTTTTCAGTGGTACTGAACTTTGAATGGTCACTAAATGAACTGTTGTAAGTCAAGGACTACCTGTACCCCCACCCTCCCATTTGAAGATGAAAAATACTGATAGGACTAAACAGAGAGAACTCATAATTGATGATTTATGCATAGCAGTCATACAAGGATTACAAAAATAAACATAAAAAATTATTTTGTGACACAAAATGTATAGCTGTATAACTGAGGGATATCTCAGAAATGGAGCAAAATCATCATTAATTTAAATAACCCCTCACCAACCTGAGGCCGCAGTGCAACTGAAAAATTAAGCCATTTTCTTGTTTATTGGCTTGCTATAGAATAGGAGTCACCAACCTTTCGGACCTCAGGGACCACTACACTCATAATTTTAAATCCCGTGGACCACTAATATGATCTGCCTAATGACCGACTGGGTTGGCATGGCTAGGTGGGCGTGGCCAATTCAATGTCACTCACGTCTAGGAGTGCCTTGCCAGCCTCTACTTGCCCCTCCCCTCCCAGCCACTCCTCACCTCCCTGCCCAGGCTCCTTAGGGCCCCAACAGGAGCAGTTGCTGGAGCTAAGCAGCCACCAGAGAAAGAGTTGGCAAAACAGCTGGCTCAGTTCAAATTGGATCTGGCCGAGAAGGAGGCTCAGCAGAAGCACCTCAGTGAGGACTAGGAGCATAGGCTTTCCAAGCAGAGGGAAGACCTTGCAGAAGTGCAAGGCCAGGTACTGGCGCCTGGAGGCTCAACAGGCTGAGATGGTCAGCCAGTTCCAGGCCATGATGCAGTCTCACTGGAACAAGGTCTTCCGGCTCTTCGCCACCAGCAGCACTTTCCTCCAGCCTTCGCCGAAAGCCCCGCACCAGGAGGCCAAAGCAGTCCCCAAATTGGAATTTCTGCCCCCCTCTGATCCACACAAAAAAACCCATAGGGGGAGACTTTCTGCAGCAACACAAACGTTCATTTCACATTTCTGTCCCAGGGGCCGTAGTTTGAGGATCCCTGATATAGTGCAATATAAAAAATGCAAATAATTTTTCTGAGGACCACCAAAATTTTCTTGTGGACCACCAGTGGTCCATGTACCACCAGTTGGTGACCACTGCTATAGAACACCCTCCCCCCAAAATAAATTAAAGGAAAGGAAATGAAGAACTAGCTATAAATATTCAATTATACAGGTACAGTTTTGATAATAGTAAATAAATCACACCTTCTCTCAGTTTTTTTTTAACAAATACCCCTGTTGAATAAAGAAAATTTGTTTAGCACAGAAATTGATAAAGCACAAGGAAACAAATAAACGATATTTGGAAATAATCATATTTATGGATTTGAATTTTTTTTAATGCAGCAAGGAAACAAGGGAATATATTCAGGAATTAAGATACCATAACAGCAATGACATCTGTTAGGTATGAAGACCTCTGTATCCAGCATCATGGGCAAAGTACAAACAAGAACTTCTGAATTAAAAAACAGAATCTTTTTTTTAGAAAGTTAGGTATTTGCATGGTTATCCAGAAATATGCCTGTGCATTAATATACAACAGAGCTAAAAGAGTATTCAAAGAATTTCATTATTTATTCATCTTATTTATAATCTGCTTCTCTTCATGGAGTTTAGAATCCTATGTATGGTTACCTTTCATTTTATTGTCACAAACTTGTGAAATAGGCAGGGCAGAGAAAAACTGACTGTCCTATAATCACCCCATCAATCCAGTAATTTATTATAGTTCATGACCAGCACATAATAAAAAATATAAAAATTCCATTTATTATTTATTCCTTGTAACCACTTTACTGTCTCTGAGATAACTGGATTGTTTTCTAAAATGTTTGCAGCAATATGAATTCAAAAGCAGAATTAACAAAGGAGTTTCAATAAGGTTTCCAACCTCAGAGAGATTTTTATAGTCGAACATAATTCCATATTTCAGAACAAAGAAATTATTCAATTTTTTACCTGGACTAGATCTTTAAAAGAGAATACTTATTAATAAACATATTTATCTTTACCTAAATTAAGAAAAATTATAAATAGATCCTTGCTGGATCCAGTCTGGTAGAATGCTGTACATTAACTCTTTCAGCAATGCTTTTAGTGGAATGTACTGCTCAATCTTAACAATAATGCACATATGGACATTACATCTTTGGGAATATTCAATAAAAACGGGGTAAATAGTTTAAGCTGCATTCACATTTTCAGGAGAATCCAATTTAAGCTTGTAGAATAAGCAGGTGGTCTAGAATAGGAGACGGAATACAATAATATAATTTAATTATACCACAGTGACAATGCAGATCCTATATAGAATAGTTCACATCTATCCAAAACATATGGTTAGTCTGCTCTTCTTAATGTACAGGTAGTTCTCGATTCACAACAGTTCAATTAGTAATTGTTTGAAGTTACAACGGCACTGATAAAAGTGATTTAGGATTGTTTTTCACACTTACGACTGTTGCAGCATCCCTATCATCACGTGATCAAAATTCAGAAGCTTGGCAACTGGTTCTTATTTATAATGGTCGCAATGTTTTGGGGTCATGTGATTCCCTTATGCGACCTTCTGCCAAGTAAACTAATGGTGAAGCCAGATTCACTAAATAATTGTGTGACTAACTTAACAAGGGTCCTTGAGTGGCGCAGACTGCTAAACAGCCTGTTATTAACAACAGTTGCCTGCAATTATTGCAGGTTCAAGTCCCACCAGGCCCAAGGTTGACTCAGCCTTCCATCCTTTATAAGGTAGGTAAAATGAGGACCCAGATTGTTGGGGGCAATAAGTTGACTTTGTATATAATATACAAATAGGATGAAGACTATTGCTTAACATAGTGTAAGCCGCCCTGAGTCTTCGGAGAAGGGCGGGGTATAAATGTAAATAATAATAATAAATAATAAACAACTGCAGTGATTTGCTTAACATCTATGGGAATAAAGGTTGTAAAAATGGGGCAAAACCCACTTAGCAACAGAATTTTTGGTTTCAAACGTGGCTGTAAGTCGAGGACTACCTATTTGAGTGCCCAGATGTTTATATATTTTAAATTAAAACTTCCCTATATTTTCTTTAAAAATATATTTTCTTTAAAAAGAGTAACAGCTTTTACATTTAATTAATTATACTGTCTAAACACACATACACACACTTACATATTACATATACAAAAATAGAGTACTATCACTATACTCATGTTTATAGTTTGATACTATTCACACGTACCTAGAACTAAGTCCCACTATGTTCAGTAGGGCTTACTTCTTAGTAAATATACTAGAACTGTAGCCCCATTTCCCCTGAAGGTGTAAACTGAAGTGGAAATCAAGCTCAAAGGAAAAAGTGAAGAAATAAACCTTACCTTTGTACCTGTTATACAATTGTTCTAATTTCTTTCTGTCTATTGAAATTTTCATGGATTCTTTGTAGTACAAGTCTGGATTCTGGAAGTAGTTGTCTGTTGCCACTTCTAGTTTCCATTCATTCTGCATTAAGCAGTATATAGCAGTCCTTTCACCAGCCTGGGTAACTGCCATAAACTGGCGGACCTTGTCCTTCTGAGCCGATTTAAGCTTATGCTTTGGGATGCAAAAGAAGCAGGAAAGCCAATGAAGCTAATCCAGATGTTTTTTTTCTTCAGAATTTCACTAAAACTGCCTATCTTTTTAAAAAAATATTGTATTCTTTTTTTTTTTTTGGAGTAATAACACTTCATTCCAGAAAAAAACCAAATATATTTTATTTCATTTTAGTAAAAGACATAATTTTCTTCTGAAAACTGAAAAAATAACTGAACATATATATTTTTAACACAAAAATTAAAAATCTGAGGGCAATTCATTTCAGTCTTAACTTTATGCCTCTAGGTTTCCATGTAAAAAGACACAACTTTTTACACAGTGGCTTTCCATTAAATGCATAAAACATTAAGTGAAAGAATCTTTATAATGATAGTCCTTCAGTAAATAACCAAAAGTATCTCATTCTTAATATAATATGAATATGTGATTATACTGTGATAGATTCAGAAGTTTAAGGATTATACAATAGTTGCCATATAAGTGGTCCTGCCAGTAAAAAAAAAGAAGCTATTTCAGGAGTACCCTTCATAAATATTGCTTTACATTATTAAAAGTAACATTTTAAAAATATGCCCTATAAAAACACAGCCAAGATAAAATAATGTCAATGTATAATTTTATACAAAATTTCTATTGTAGGTTTTGATGGCATTTCTGAACAGTAGGGCCCTAAAATATCCCTCAGTAAGATTATTACACACTTTAAGAAGATCCTTTAGCAAAGAATGCCCCTCTACAAACAAATCATTTTAGAGTTAAGAAAATGAACAAGTTTCAAGCATAACCTGGCCTACACAACTATATATGATTCTTCAAATCAAACCTTTATTGTCAATGCACAACATGTGTAGAATGAAATTTAGAAATGAATTTAGATTTCCTTTCTGAATCTAAATAAATTGCATAAAAGAAGCAATCTTGATACAGGTATGTTAAAAAAAGACATCCTAATTAAAAGGAAGGTCCTAGTTTCTGTATTTGCCATGCAAATATAAGATTTAAATCTTTTTAAGTTCTATTTTCGCTTAGCTTTAAGAATGCATGTTTTCTTCTTCCTCTAGCTTTCCTAAATTCTCTTAAGGGTGAAAATGGGGTGTGTGTGTGTGGGGGGGAAGAGTCAAAATGGCTTGCAAGAAATCAGAATGTTAACTTTAAAAAAGAGGAGGAGGAGTTGCAATTCCAGGTGTTAAAATGAGGTTTTGCTCCCAAATAGGGATCTTCTTTTCAATTTTGTTCTCCATCAAAGAGGCCACTCACCTAAAGGGATGTCAGGGAAAGAAAAGTGGTGGGGGGGTGGGGGGGCAAGAAGAAGGTTGGGGACTACAAAGTGAAGGTGCTATTTCATCGTGTGGAAAGGAAAAAGGAAAATACAACGAAATAATCCGAGAGACGGGGGGGGGAGTGTGGACTCCTTCCTCCCTGGGGAGTGGGGGTCTTTCCCCAGGCCTATAGGCTTTCCTTTTAAGCCAGCTCCTGAGAGAACAGGTGAGGATCCCTGGGGCATCCACGGGAGGTGGGGGGGAGGTTCGGCCGGTCTATAAAGAGCGAAAGGAAGACAAAAGCCTGGGCTAGGAGAACCGAGAGCAGGGCCGACCGCCACCTGCCAGCTTCTCCCCTGCCCAAAAAAGGGAAAGGTACGTGGCGAGGGTGGCGGTGCCTTCCCTGCCCAGCCCGGGGCTCCTTCCCCACTCAGGCGCGGAGCCCTCCCGTCCCTGCCGCCGCGGCTCCCTGCGCAACTCCCTCGCAGCCCTGCCCGCCCGTTGCCCCCTCCCTCGCGAGCTCCCCATGACGCGGGCGGGCGGGGGGGGCGCCCGGAGTGGAAGGGCACCCGCCGCTCTGCTCTTTGCTCGCGGGTGGAGGCGACTCTGCTCATCCCGCGGGAGGAGCCTGCCTCGCCGCCTTCTCTCCCCCGCTACCCCCGAGCGCGCGCGCGCTGGGGCGGGTGGGGGTCGTTCCAGGCGGGGAAATCCACCCGACCGACCCCCCCACCTACCATTTTATCAGCAGGGCTTCCACCCAACTTCACTCGCCAGCGCGGCCGCCGCCGCCGCTGTTACCGCCGCCGCCAGTACAGCTTGTTTCTGCGCACGCGCGGGTCTTCTTTCCCTTTACCCTTCTCTTCCTCTCCTCCTCCTCCTCCTCCTCCTCCCCCAGTTCAACTGCCGGGCATCGTCCGTTTGGCACGGTTCAAGAAACCCCACTGCGAACCCGTTCCCCTTTTTCTCTCGCTCCCGCTTCACAACGACTTCGACCTGGAGGATGCGATGGAGGGTCACCCGGGCACAGCCAGAGCTAGAACTACATTACCCAGGAGGCCCTCTGGCCTTAACCATCTGGTCGCATAGACTTACGAATAGACTTCTGCTCAGCCTGCCCACAGCTTCCGCTTTCATTTTATACAATTGTAGGGCAGAAAACAACGGACAATTCAGCAGTTTAATTTAGTTGTGATTGAACAAAAATACATGCTTTCTTCACTCCCAAGTCTATTGGTTGTGGTGGCTCTCTCCTCTGGGATTCCGTTCAGCTCTAGAATTAGGCTGGCCGATGATGTCTGAGAGGACTTATATAGAAACTGCATAACCTCTTGTCTAACCTTTTTTGCTGCTGCTAGATGAAAGCAGAACTTAAGTGTTGGAATTTTCCCTCGTTTCTAAGGGCAATTTTCTCTTTCCGTGCGCCAACGAAACCTGAAAAAAAAAATCCACTCTACACTTTCCTACTTCTGTAAATACTGCTACTGCCCGGGGAAATGGTGTTGCTTCCCACACTTTCCCCTTCACTACATTTCCCACAGTGCACCGCAGCCAGAGGCCAGGAAACTACAATCCCCAGAAGGCGCAAAAGCCGGGTAAGCGAGGCAGACGGCGGGCTAGGCGGTCCGGAGCGGTGCCTGCTCCCCTGCCCGTCTCGCGGGGCCCTCAGGAGCTCGCGGGGCGGCTGAGCGAGGGCCGAAGGCTGGCGTAGGGCTTGGCTTTAAAGGGCGGCGCCGCTCAACCGCCGTCCGCTCCCGATGGGGGAGGGCTGAGGGAAGCACCATTGGGCACCTGAGAGCAGGAGGAAGGGCGGGGAGCGGGCTTGGCGATGGGGACGTGGCTCGGACTCTCCTGGCTGAGGCGATGCAGCTCGTCCGAGGGAAGGAGAAGGAGGAGGAGAGGGGCAATTACAGCGGTAAGGTCGGGTTGGAGGGGTGAAGAAAGGTGAGGGGCGGTGGCACCCTCAGGGTGTTTCTAGGGCAGGGAGAGGTCGGAGTGGGTTTTCACTCTGGTTTTAATTGGGAGAGTGGAAACAGGCCCCGGAACCCTTAAAGCAGGGCTCTCCGACCTCGGCAACTTTAAGCCTGGAGGACTTCAACTCCCAGAATGCCCCAGCCAGCTTTGCTGGCTGGGGCTTTCTGGGAGTTGAAGTCCGCCAGGCTTGAAGTTGCCGAGGTTGGAGAGCCCTGCCTTAAACGACCCTGTCTTTTCCTTCCTCCTCCTTTTTCGGTAGAAATTGGCAAAGAGCGTGTCTTGCAGCTGCCTTTCTCCCCCCCTCCCCTTCAAATAGGCCCTGGAAAGGAAAAGGAGGCTTTTCTAAACTGGGTTTTGTTTGAACTTGGACCTACCAAGGGCGCTGGTGATAAGCCTACCCTCAAATAATACCATGGCGGTTTCATTACAGCAGCTTCGCTCCCCTTCAGCGCACTTGGGAAGAGGTGGGAGAAATGCCTCCTGAGCAGCCTTTTTCTCCCTGTGCCTGTGCCGTTTTTCAGGTATGTGGGTCAACAGTGATTATCCTCCTCAACTCTGCGGGGTGGTAGTGGAAGCCCACTCAGAGGCTGATTTTAGGTCTTTTTAACAGATTAACAGAGTTGGAAGGGACCTTGCAGATCATGTAGTCCAACCCCCTGCCCAAGCAGGAGACCCTCCATCTGCCTCTACCTAGGATTGAACTCACAACCTCCTGATTGAGGCAAGAGTTCCACCTCTAGGCCACAGCAGCTGGGCTTATCCATGCTTCTGTGCTATATTGTCCTTTGCATAAGTTGTCTTTCTTATAGGCCATCAATATTAAAAAGACAAATTGGTAACCTTAAATGATTCTTGAAATGAGCTATATAGAAATGTATGAACACCTACCAATTCCTCTCTGTTTGCTTTAACTCAGTGGTTCACAACCTTTTTTTGGCCATGCCCCACCTAAGCATCTTTAAAATCCTGATTCCCCCTCCCCCCCTATAATTCTTACTATTTAAAAAGTGAACTCCTACTCACATGGAGGAAGCCTTAAAGGCCATTAACTTAGTTTAAACAAGGTTCCAATTGCCCCCCTTAAAAATCAAATTGCCCCCCTGTGGGGTGTGGGCCCCATGTATGAAACCACTGCTTTAACTGGTGTTCTAATTAACATTTAAAAAATGCTGTTTGTAATATAATGGATTTACTGCTTCAACATCTATAGTAGCACTTTAAGCTTAGATCCGGACTCTGTTAAGCAAATAACTATGCAAGCAGCTATCAAAGTTAATAAACAGCAGCTGGCAATCCATAATTTTGATAAGTCACAGCCCAGTTTACTTTTTTTCCCAGTGTTTACAAGATTAGTAGCGAGGATGGTTAAGAATTGTGATCATGCTTGAAGATGGTCTTTTCTGCCAATATTGAAAATGCATTATATAAGGTATAATAGGTTATGAACTCAAAAAAATATCCTAGCTATGAACGAAAAGGCTAACAAATGTGTATTCTAGAAGTACCAAAAATAGCTGGAATATACACATTTACTGTCACTATGGGAACAGAATAGTAGATGGGCAGAAGGCAACATCAGCAGTGGTGGGATTCAAATAATTTAACAACTGGTTCTTTGCCCTAATGATCAGCTGGGTAGGTGTGGCTCGGTGATTATATGACCATGTGGGCGTGGCCAACTCAACGTCACTCACGTCGATGGGCACTTCACCTTAGCTGTTACAATGTAATAAAGGTTAACCAGAGAGGCAGTTTCTGTAAGCAGGGCTTACAGAATGTTTCAGTTCCTTACAGGATTAGCCCTGTAAGTGGGGAAAATAAACAAAATAAGATTTCTTCCAACAACTGGTTCCCGAACTGCTTAGAAAGTTAACAACCGGTTCTCCCAAATGGGTGCGAACCAGCTGAATCCCACCACTGAACATCAGCAGTAGTTGAGGATAAAATTTGGACTGCACATTGTAGCTGTGCTACTGAAGATTGTAGGATGAAAACAGGCTAAAAATGTTGTAGAACAAGAAGATCTTGAAGGCATTGTCTCAGTGGTTTGACAAATATAAAGAATGAAACTGTTAAGCAGAAATGTGAACTGTTCTAGTAAAAAAACCTTCCCATTTGATAAAGGAAGGCAAGAACAGGATAAGAAAAAGAAATAGGACAAGTTAATATGGATAGGATAAGAACATGATAGGATAATGGCTATAGGGAATTTAAATGCAAGAAGTATACAATTTCAATTAGAGTGTATATATATATTGATCTTAAATATTTTACATATGGGAATGGGCGTACTGGAATTTTGAAAAGATGCTGTGCATTCATAATGAGGAATTATGAGTCTTGCCTACTAACTTTATGGCTATAATAGTGAGCATTTCCCATGATGAGGTTGCTTCATGCTATATCCTACCCAACAGCCTAAAGATAGGCCTTATCATTCCATTTCACTTATCTTTTGCTCACAGATCTGGCCAGGTGGGCACACTTTTGAACAAAGTAGAGTAATCCATCATTTTTGATTTTCCAAGCAAACCTGCTGGGCTTATAAGCATTTTAATAAGCAAATACAGCTCCATGATTAAAGCTCCATGATCTGCTTTGTAGTATGCCAACTTCTCATTTAATTTTATTTCAATAAAGGTTTTTAAAAAAAAATCAAGAGAAGTGGGGTAGTGGGGGGGAGGTATTATAGAGGGCTGCTTAGAGAGGGCTGTAAAAGCATTATGAAGCGTATATAAGTCTAAGTGCTATCGCTATTATGTACTTATGATACTCTAATGTAATGTGAGGGCAGAATAAGATTTGAAAAAAAATCAGGAAGAGCTTATCCTACAAGCCCAGGAATGGGGAAATCTTTTTTAGATATCAAGGGTTATATTCCATTTGTGTAATCAGTTAGCAACCAGCATTGTATAGAGCTAAATTCATTATGACTGGATCCAGAAGCGGCAACACCCTTTTTCTTTTGTTTGTTTTAGCTCTTAAACTTAGTTTGCAAAACAACATTTATAGTTGGAAAAGCTATATTGGAAAGTGGAAGTGATGGAAAAACAATATGAGAGAAACAGAAAAGGAGAAATGAGACCCCTGTGGGATATGTATTTAAATGGCAGAAAGAAGTGAGGAGGGAATCTTGTATAGGAGCATAGATTTTTAGTAAGGAACATTAAGAATATGATAATACGTGAAGGAATATTCTCCCTTTTTAAAGAAAACTTTGAATTTTAATTATTGTATAAAATAACCATTTTACTTTTATTGTTTTAAAATACAGCACTGGTACTGTCAGTTATCTACATAAGAAGAAGCAACTGTATCTAGGGGAAAAGAGATTAGGATATTCTTCAGTTCAACCTTTCAGTTTTGAAAGATGTTAACTGGTGTTATGTTTTGGACCAAAACCAGGCAAAGAAAAAGGGTATTTCTATTGCAAAGGAATTTAAATGTGAACAAAGAAGAACCTAACCTAGTTTATCCTCACGTTTGCCAAAATTTGAATTCATATTTAATTCAGAGGTCCTATAGTGTGTTATAGAGAAACACTCATTAAGTGGTCTTACTTTATGCATATTTGAAATGCAAAAGACTTACGACAGAAAGTTTGGCATATTTTTTAAGTGGTATTCCACAGCCTGTAATAAAAACTGGACAATGAGTATAACTGGATTTATTTCCCTATTGGTACTGGCCTTACTGCTTTGCTGCCAACTAATAACCCATGCAGAACATGAGGACATAGTGAAACATGCAATAAAGCTTCATCGTGGAAGAGGAGTTGCTATTACTCAAAAGAAACAGTGGCTTATAGAAAACTGTAGAAAATTATCTGGACTTTTACATCAGAAGAACGTGGTTCTCAACAAACTGAAAAGCGCAATAAGAGCAGTGGAAAAGGATTTGGGATTGTCATTGGAAGAGAGAACTTTTCAGGTTCATACATTCGAAATTTTTCAAAAAGAACTAAATGAAAGTGAAAATTCAGTCTTTCAAGCAATCTATGGGCTCCAAAGAGCTCTGCAAGGTGATTATAAAGATGTTGTAAACATGAAGGAAAGTAGTCGTCAGCGGCTGGAAGCTTTGAGAGAGGCTGCAATAAAGGTAAGCTCTTTGGGACCTTCAAACTCTAATGTTTTACAAAGATGAAGCATGAACAAATAACTAAATGCAAAGCTGAAGATATTACTCTTCTGCATACCCTCATTCAACATTGCTTTCCTTTTACAAAGGATATGTAAGATCGATCGATTACAAAAGCCTTTTAGTTCTGCTGTCTGAAGGAACTTCAGCTAGAATAACCCAATACATCCTTCATTTCATCTTTTCTACCTGGGCAGGGGAAGGAAGCATCTTCCTCTCACATTCATGTGCATGCTTTTCTCACATTAGACTACAGCATAATATGATGATTTGCTAGGCTACTTGTCTTATCTTCCACAATTTTATACAACACAATAAAAGTATGCAAGCCAAGCTGAGCTGCCTTGTGGAGAAAACAGTACAATACAAATATATACAGTTGTGACAGTAGAAAGAATACATGTTTTTATGTTTTTTTCCATTCTAAATTAGATAGCTGTTTCTCATCTTCAAAACAATATTTTAGAAATGTAAAGTATCACGCTATTTTATTGAGTAGCTTGCTGCTACTAATAGCTGAAGGCACAGAAAAAGCTTTCGTCGGATTTTTCAGAAGTCAACATTTTTCATTAAAGTCAAAATTTGACAAAGCATTTTGAGCTTTGAGTAACCATTCCCCTTTTAATATATTTTGACAGGAGGAAACAGAATATGTTGAACTTTTAGCAGCAGAAAAGCATCAAGCTGAAGCCCTGAAAAACATGCAGCATCAAAATAAAAGTCTTTCTATTCTTGATGAGATTCTTGAAGATGTAAGAAAAGCAGCTGATAGACTAGAAGAGGAAATAGGAGAACATGCCTTTGATGACAACAAGTCAGTAAGTTTATTTAGAAACTGTCTTTCTACCTGTAAATGAGATAATTTGTTTTATTTTCCCATATTTTCCCGAAAACAAGTTTCTGAAAGAAAACAAAAAGCAATTATTCTATTCCTTGTTGGAATGTAATTTTTAAAGATTATGAAGTGTGGAGGAATAAAAAAAAATCAAAATATATTTCAACACTATGAGGAAATAGGCAAGTAGTAAAAAGTAGCATATCTGTGCTGTGTAGCTGTAAAAATTAGCACAGTTATGTATCCTGAGATTGAAAAATTGAACAGTAAAATAATAGATATGTAAGGGTAATGTTTGAAATTTTAGACTGAATACATATGATAAAACAATATAAACTGAAAATATAAATTCTGCAGTGACTGTGCTTATATATACTTGAAAATTATTGCATCCAAAAGCAATAGATGTATAGTCTGCATACTTTAATGATTTTCATTGTTTTTCCTTTTTTTAAAAAAATCTCAAGACAATGTGGTAAAGGGATTTTTTTTAATTGAATTTATCTTTCATATTCAGCAAAAGGCTTCTGATGTTTTTTTCTTTCTCAGCAGGCTCTCTGAATCCTCAAAAATTGCTCAGTCAGTTCTTTGTGGGAGGATGAAAGGGAGCAGAAGGGAATAAAACTATATTTGTAAATAGGAGTCTCAGTCTCAGGACACTGAGGTTTGCCTTAAATACATGAAACATTAGAATTTTATTTCATTGGCAGGTGAGAGGAGTTAATTTTGAAGCTGTTTTAAGAGTGGAAGAGGATGAAACGGATAGCAAAAGAAATATTTCAAAAAGAGAAGTGGAAGATGATTTGGGTTTAAGTATGCTTATTGATTCACAAAACAATCAGTATATTCTTACAAAGCCCAGAGACTCAACCATTCCACGTGCTGACCATCATTTTATAAAGGTAAGCTGCTATAAAGGGATGAAGAAAATAATATTAAAAAATTTATCATTGTCTATACATTTCTCATTGAATGATACAATACTAGAAGTTTCAACAGAAGAAAACTGATTCAATCATGGTAAAATTTTGTGGTGAATCAAGAATTTCAATTAAGATTACTGAATTCATCTCATCTTCATTGATGTGCATTATTATTTTAAGAGAAACTTAAGGAAAATATGCAATAAAATATTGTGTAAGTTTTGGCTGGATATGATAGAAAACAAGCATTCTGAACTTAGTCTGTTTCTTTGACAGTCCAGTAATATTATTTATGTAAGTTGCCATTATATAATCGCATTTATATGCAGTCATAATTCTTCTGGACTCAGCTTGATCATTCACTTGGGAGGCATCATTCAATAAGAAACCTGGATTTAGCTATCAAAATATATTTGCACATGTGACAAGCAGCTGCACTTGATGCATTTTAATATCCATTTGAATAATTTGGATTATATATAATGTGAAGAAACATAACTTTACTGTTAAATGTATCATGGATCCTACTGGATAGGCAATTGGATATGTAGTATTAAACTGTACAAAAAGAATTTAAAATCTTATGTTTGCTTTAATAAAGGCAACACTTTGATTTTTAGTCTAAAAAATTATGTTTACTTTTAAGGTAGGAAAATGCACTTTAAGTTGCCTTCGATATATCGTAGACTGGTCAACAGGTCCTAGTTTTCATAGAAATGTCTGTAGATAATAATTCTCATCTGTATCTAAGAAAATCATCTGTGACATCCTTTGTTGATGATCTTCTCAATGCTCCTACAAAAACATGCACAAGATAAGAGCCACTTTGTTCAGCATTCAGCAGGAAAAGCGGAAGCTACCAAGTATTTCTTCAGAGGTCATGTCACCCCTTCCTAGGTGCCCTTCTTTCTCATTTTGGAAAAGCCATCTCTAAGTGAAGCAGATTTTTATGCAAAAGAATAAAAGGAGAATTTGTTTTTCATGTCCTGAATGATGAATCCAATGGCATCAGGATGGTGCTTAAATTATTACATAATCCCTTCAGATAAACATTGTCCCCTAATATCATCTGACCTCCTCAGTGAAGTAGGGAAATAAGTTTATATTGTAATAAATCACCGAAGTATGACCCAAATCACTTCATTTCAAAATCGTTCAGCTAGTTTTACAAATAGCAAGAAATGATATGCTGGAGTTTCTAGATACTTACTTTAGAACCATGTTCTCCAATCTTCATGTCCTCCAGATATGGAGATTTCAATTTCCCAAATTCTCTTTAATTACCATTACTGGCTGAAGAGGTCTAGGAATTGAAATCCAGCTATTTGGAAAATGTCAAGTTTGGTAAAGATTGCTTTAAAATAAATCCTATTAAGATGTTTCCTGCAGGAAAACACATCCAAAATTCACTCCTGTATCTATTAAAACTGTTCAGTTTAATTGTTTGTGACCTTCAATTGGGTGAAATGGTGCATCATACGCCAACATTTTAAAATCAACATAGAACAAATGAGCTAATTTATAGAATGAATCCAAAATCAGGACCAATGATTCTTATGGATTGAAATTTGGCAAAGTTTTGGCCATTTTAGTGCTGCTACATTTCTGTGTTCCGGCAGTCAGCTGTAGTCACATGATTGTCATTTGCAACATTCCCTGTCAGCTTCCTACAAGAAATGTCAATGGAGAAGCTGGCAGGAAATTGGAAGTCCCATTGCTTTTTAACCCATCCATGATCATTCTGTTAGGTAAGGATATGGCTTCAAAATAATGACCCAACAGGTCACAGGTTGTTTGCTTTCAATTAAAATTTCAGGAATGACATAACACTAGAACATAATCAATACTACATGGTGCACGATGATGAATTGTTAGTGAATTATTTTGTTCCAGGATGGGTTGCGTTGATTGCCTGGATCTTTTCATCAGTGGTGTATTTTTATTTTATTCCTTAGGATATTGTGACAATAGGAATGCTGTCTTTGCCTTGTGGTTGGCTGTGCACAACAATAGGATTGCCAACAATGTTTGGCTATGTTATCTGTGGAGTACTTTTGGGGCCATCAGGTTTAAACAGTATAAAGGTAAGAATATTTTGGGGGTGGTACTTGTTCTTAAGTATCAGAATGCATCTTGAAAAATATATTGGCATATTTTTCAGATATTTAAATGGGATATTCTGTGTGACAACAGTTGAAAATAATCTTTTTCTGTTTCAAGGAATGAAAGTTGAATTATATGAAATTGAATGTTTGATTATAGGTAGTCCTTGACTTAAACCATTTGTTTAGTGACCATTCAAAGTTACCACGACACTGAAAAAAGTAACTTATGACTTTTTTTCAAACTTATGACCATTGCAGCATCCCCATGGTCATAGTATCAAAATTTGGAAGCTTCCATGTTTATGATGGTTGCAGCATCCCAGGGTCATGTGATCACCTTTTGCGACCATCTGACAAGCCAAGTCAATGGGGAAGCCAGGTTCACTTAACAACTAGGCTGCTAATTTAACAACTGCAGGGATTCACTTAACTGTGGCAAGAAAGGTTGTAAAATGAGGCAGAATTCACTTAACAATTATTTAGCAACAGAAATTTTGGGCTCAATTGTGGTTGTAAATCGAGGACTACCTGCAATAAGTATTTATTATTTGAATATTAGGAGTTAGGCAATATTAATCCAAAATTGAAAAGGAAATTATCTTAAGCAATGAAATTTTTTTATTTCAAAAAAAGGATTTTTTAAAATAAAAATTTAATCACTATAATTTCAGTAAGCATATAAAGTCTGAATTAAAAAAATGTTTTATTTAATGTAATTTCCCTGTTTAATTCCAAGGTATATTATTCCATTTTAAAGAATATGTCCTGTTAATAATAAGCACTAGCAAATAAAGTAGTATATTTGGCCATTATATAGATTTTTAAAAATTTATTACAGAATACAGGTAGTCCTTGACTTTTAACTATTTGTTTAGTGACTGTTTGAATTATAATAGCACTGAAAAAGTGACTTATGACCAGTTTTCACATTTACGATTGTTGAAGCATCCCCATGATCAAAATTTGAGCACTGGTCTATATTTATGGCACTATCCTGGAGTCATGTGATTACCAGGTGACCAGTCAATTTGGGGAAGCCAGATTCCTTTAATGGCTGTGTGATTCATTTAACAACTGCAGTCATTTGCTTAAAACTGGCAAAAAAGGTTCTAAAATTAAAAACTGCCTTGCTTAGCAGTGGAAATATTGGGCTCAACTGTGGTTGTAAATTGAGGACTAAACTGTATATTAGATGCAAAGAAATATGGTTATTGTGATTAGATATATTTTTTTTTGGTAGGAATTCAGTCCAGTTGAAAATTTTAAGCAACTGTTATAATAAGATTGTAGCATATTGAATAGAATGTTTTTCAGTCAATTGTGCAGGTAGAGACATTGGGAGAATTTGGTGTATTCTTCACACTGTTCCTGGTTGGTCTGGAATTTTCTCCTGAAAGGCTAAGAAAGGTATTGTTCCATCAAACTTATGTACATTAGTATTATAGATTGTTTTTAAATATGGAACCTAGTGTATCTGGAAGAACATTAGACTGATTTCCATTGATACCCGATTTTCAAAATGAAGGAATTGTTTTGCATTGTTATATGAGAGGCAATTTGGTGTTAAGGCCATCAGGCTAGAAACTTGGAGTTCATGAGTTGTAGTCCCGCATTAAGCACAAAGCCAGCTGGATGACCTTGGGCCAGGGACTTTCTCTCAGTCTTGCCAAGAAAACTGCAGGGACTTGTCCAGGCATGTTCTAACAATTGGACATATTCGAATGGAAGAAAAAAAGTATCATATAAACATGTATATAAGTCAAAATTAGTAAGAACTTAGCAAAAGAGAAAGCTTAAGACAATTAAAACTGAGAGTAAAAAATAGGTTGGATCTAATTAGATGAATCTACAAACAGAAGGGTACTTTCTATATACTGCAAGGGTATGATTTGCCATAAATGGAACTCCCTTTGTGCAGAGGTGAGAATAGATTTTTGAAGCACAATGGGAAGTGATGTTGAGAGGGTTTTTTAAAGGGGAAAAACGACAGAAGTTTTTTTCACTAATCTCATCTTCCTCAACTGTAAACCATTTGAGATTTTTTAATGGAAATTTAGCAATGTATAAATAAATACATAAATATTGTGCCCTCTGATCATGTAGATCTTAGTTCCCAGATTTCCTAGTTGATTGTCAAGAATTCTAGCAATTATGTCCACACATCTAGAAAACATCAAGGTTGCTCATGAGGTTTGGATTGGATAAGTGTTGATTGTAGGTTAGCTATCATTTTACAAGAAATATTACTGATTAACAAAATAACACATTTTTGTCATTTGTATTTAAATGCCCCTACATGTGCACTATTACAGCCATTGCTATTATTCCAAAATTTCAGGATCCAAATGGACCCAAATATAGTAGTATTTGAGATAGAGATATAATGATGATGATAATAATTAGGTTTAGATTATTACCAAAATGGGCTGCTATGTTTAAGGCTAGGACTAGAAGAAAAACTTTTTTTAACATTGTAGCCTTGTTTTCTTTTGGTAATAATAGATTGAACCTTTCTATTAGCTTAAAACTTTGAGTTTTCATAGATATACAGATATCCAAACTTCGTATCTTTGAAGAAAAAAAGGTGTTGGACTTTATGCTGTTTGGTATTTTGAATATCTACAAACATTGGCAACAAAATTAATTTTGAAACTCAAAAGAACTTTTAGTATCTTAAACAGTTACACACTTTTTTTATCAGGCTTTAGTATTCCATTGAAAATAATATTGGAAAATGCTAAAATTCAATTCTATGTTACAATTATTCTCAAAGGTATGGAAAATATCTTTGCAAGGACCTTGCTACATGACGCTCCTGATGATTACATTTGGCTTACTCTGGGGGCATTTGCTACAAATCAGAGCAACTCAGAGTGTTTTCATTGCTACTTGTTTATCATTATCAAGCACACCATTGGTATCTAGATTCCTTGCAGGGAGTGCTCGTGGAGATAAAGAAGGTAAGTCCAGTGCAACTTTTTCATTAGAATACAAACATAGGAACATATAAGAATTTTAAAAAGGGATACAAATAGTATTTTTGATTTTTTTTTGCTGTATAAAAGTGCTTTTAATTGACAGTTAACTTTGAAATGTTATGACAATTTTGAACCTGAATGCTCTTAGTTATTCCAATCACATATATTTCTTTATCCAATTTATCAGTTGATCACATTTTATGTGAAGAACACTTTGTTAATTTTAGTGACGCCAACTCTCTATGTTGCTCTTAATGATTGAGATCAGTAACTCATAACATGAGTTAATATATATTCCTTATATATGGCAAACATATTTCTTGATGTACTAAATATTGTCAGCACTTGTGGAATTGAAGCTTTGAATCTCAAATAGTACTTGGTTTGATAATTTTGCAAATATATGATGTAAATAATCTTCATAAACTCAAGTTAATATAACAATGCATATAATTTTATATTTAGTGAAACTTTGTTTTTTCTCTGGCATTGGCAAAAGTTTAAAGTAATAATGAAACTAAATTCTGGGTCGTAGATATGACCGAAAAAGGATTCTTTACTTCTTCTGTAGTACAGAAAGCTGGAGTCATTCAATTAAGGTGAATAATGAAAAAGTTTGTTCAGTCCAGTCCATATATTCATTTTCTTCAAATACATATGGTTGAACTTTATGTATTTTCCATGAGAAGAAACTGGAAATATTGAAATAGTTCTATAGTCATCTTCTATGTCTCATATCTTGTCAAGAAGTCTCAGTTTACTTTTTGAAGACTGAGGATTCCTCTTATCTATTGAAGTATCTATAATTGAAGAAAGAATTATACAATTTCATGTATTTTGTAAAATTACACATGAAGTTTTTGGCTTGGCATAGAAACCCTATGAAAGAGTAGTTAGATAGTAGAGAGGAGGATACCTATTCTTTCTGAAGAGGCCAGCAAGCTACTTTTTTTGCATGTTCACTTCTGCAGTGCTACTATAGATGGTGGCATTAAAGTAAGAGATGTTTTCCTTCCCCTTCTTTAGGAAAAAGGAATAGAAAACTGAAGTGTGACTAAATTAATTACTCCTTATTTGTCATGTATATTTATCTTTGCTCTCTATTTATCAAATATCTTTGAGAAATCGCAGAATAAATATACAGCATAGGATAGATTTTGGAAACATTAACGGATTGCAGCATATATAATGGAGTAGAAATAGGACTCGAAATCTGAGGAATGGAAGCAGGCATCTCCTTTTACTGTACTTCTGCATCCTGAAAGGGGCACCCATACCAACATTTTAAATACCGGTAAATGAGATAAAAGAGGCTTTTAAACATGTACAGAATATTAAAACTCCACTTGCTTGAGGGGAAGGGAATAAAAGGTAATTGATTTTTGGATACTGAAAATCACACATACTAAATTTTAAGAAAATGTTGGATAGCCATTTGTCTGAAATGGTGTAGGGTTTCCTGCCTGGGCAGGGGGTTGGACTACAAGACCTCCAAGGTCCCTTCCAACTCTGTTGTTATGTTATGTTATGTTATGTTATGTTTTATATTATGTTAAATACAAATATTTGTATGATCAGTTAATTTTGAAAGTAGACATTTTTTATTAAGTGAAATGTTAAGTTTCATATCACAGTGAATGTTTCTTGCCTAACAGGTGAAATTGATTATAGCAGTGTTCTCCTTGCAATGTTGGTGATGCAGGATGTACAGCTTGGCTTATTCATAGCTGTCATGCCAACTTTTATTCAAGCTGGATTTGGCACACATTCCAGGTAATGAAGCTAAGCTGTTACATTGTTTTTATCTTGACATTTTGCAAAAAACCTTGGGTAATAAATATGGAGCGTTTAATTTGTTATATCCATTACTTCACATTAAGTAATCAATTTGCTATAGATCTTCAGATCCCATGAGACCAACTTTTGTGGGAGCTTCTGATACTGTTATTCCTGCTAAAAGGTAAAAAGGAGATGAATGAAACTAAGAATAATAGTAAAAATGAAGAGGGTCACTGCAAGAATGAAACTAATTTACTTAGGAGAAAGAATCCCCAAATCTAGAAAAAAAAATCAATGTTGCTAAAAAAATTAGTTGATATTATGGAAGCATTTATATAAACTGACATACCAGACAATAAAACACCTAAGCTGCAAGGCATTGCCTGAAGTTTTAAGAAATATATGAACTTTTACAAGATCTAGATGCACTGATGTGGCCAAATCAAAGCTACAATGAAGTCTGGTTACTAGTGTATTGTAGCTGGTATTGACAGAAGAGTTCTTCAGTTCATAAGGGTTCAGAAAATTTTATAAAAAATTAATATTTAATATTTGATACAGTTCAGAGGCTAACTAATTCTTGAAAACACTGGAAACTTACATTTTAAACAGTTGAACAATACTTTTGGAATGCCTCAAACCCCAACACTGGAGGTTTATAAGAAGAGATGGCAGCTGCTTGTCTGAAATGGCATAGGGTTTCTGCTTGAGCAGAGTGTTAGACTAGAAGACCTCCAAGGTCCCTCCAAATGCTGTTATTCTGTTATAAAATGAAAAAGAAACAGATCATAAGTGTCTGGAACACAGGCTTTAATGTATAAGTCGTCCTTGGGTTATGATTGTAATTGGGACTGGGATTCCTGTTGCTAAGGTATGTGATCATAAAGCCTGACATCACATGGCTGCATTGCTTAGCCATAGTGATCCAGGCAGTCCTGTTTGCCATCATAACCCCAACATGTGCAGATCACTAAGTGGAAGTCCCAGTTAAGAAATGTGGGTGTGCCATGGGGGGGGGAGGAAATCACAGGCCCTGGAAGGCTCAGCACAGATCACATGTGAACGGTTAAGGGGTGCATGCATGTATGCAATTGCAGGGAGACTCAGGGAAGGAAGATTTGGGTGCATGCATGTGAGTGCAGGAGGTCCAGAAAGGATGCAGGGTACATGTATGCATGGACAGGGAGGCCCAGTGAAGGACGGCTTAGATGCAGGGAAGCTCAGGGAGGAGGGAATGAGGGAGTGGTGTGCTGGAAGATGGGGTGAATTTACCAGAGCAACTTCTGATTTTTCCTGGTGGTTTCTCCATTGACTTTGCTTGTGGAAAGCTGCCAGGGTAGGTCACAAATGGCAATCATATGACCATGGAATGATAAACCATTGTAAGTGTGAGCTAGTTGCCAAGGATCCAAAATGTGACCTTGGGGGTATTGCAACAGCTGGAATTTCAAGGACTATAAGGATCTCTTATTCCGCATAGTCATAACTTTGAACAATTACTGCATGAGTATCAGTAATTGATAAGAACAAAAGTAAAGCAGAAATTGTCAAAGTGGAAATGAAGTGTAGTACAATTATATCGTATTGTAGGAATACGTAAAGTCAGCTGGATTGCAATAGGCTACTTTAAACCAGATGTTTTTATATTATTTATGTCTATAGACTGTAAAACTAATGGAATGGAAGTGGCACTAATGATAATCCAAGCAACACCACCAATAAATTAGTTGATATTTAATAACTATCAATGTTATACAGGTATATTACTTACTATATGGGCAATGGATGAAGATAATATTGAATTATGGCCAATGCTAATGGATGATAGGAAAGCAAAAGTTAGAGATATGGAAGTGCCTCAATTACAGAAATATTTGGATTAGTTAAACATAGTAGTGCAGGGGGTAGTATAATGGATTTTATATAAATAATATTGATGGTCTAAACTTCCTTTAAGCAACATGAATGTGTCTACTATACTTGGACATTACTAGATGGATAACACTGGAATCAAAAGGACTATATAAAAAGGAAAAAAGCAAGTAGTGTGATCCAATTGGCTACAACAGATATTGATTGTGAAACAAAACATGCTTATGATGATGTCACATGTAATGGTTAAACTTAGAAATTTAAAGAGAGTAGGTTTACTAGCAAGATATGATTAACAGGACATTCAGTAATATAAACAATCAAGTTTCAAAAAAGTCAAAAAGTTACAAGATCAGCTAACATAAGTTGGAAAATGAGAGAGGATTACTTTTGCTTTATTGATTACAGTAAGGCTTTGTGTATGTGCGAGCCTAACAGGTATGGCAAAACACCTTATGTTGATTTCCAGATTGAACAATTCAAGGGACCATTGTGTAAATATCCCTATTTTCAGCGAAGAAGGCTGCCTCATTAGTTCATTAGGTTGCTGTTAGAAATGGAATAAAAAGTCTGTCCCCTAATGTTCATAAAGATATATTGGTTCTAAATTGGAAATACTTTCAATTGCTAGAATTCTTGTAATCCCAACCATTTTAATAAATCCTGCTAAAATGAACTCTGAGAATTGTAGTTGAGAACAAACAATTACAGTGTCAGAATAGGGAAGGGAGTGAGAGAAAAATGCATATTATCTCTATATGGTTATCTTATTCAGTGAATATGATGACAGGAATGGAATAAATGGCATTTAAAATCAAAATAGAAAGGCAAATTGCTAACAAGTTGAGAGATGAAGGCTCACTTTATCAGCTGAAACTGAAAGTAGCTTGTAATGAAAATGAAAAGACTGCCTTAGTGTTAAATATTAAACAGATATATCACTCTATGAGCTTAGTTAATTTATTGTGAACTTTGAAAAAATGAAAGTAGTACTTTTGTTTTCTTGGCCTCAAAAACCAATAAAGAAGGGATTGTGTGGCAAAGTAAAGAGGAGACTTCCTTTTCTCTAAGGAGGATGGCAAACTTAGAAAAAAATGATCAGAGTATTTCCATGACAGTAAAGATCAGACTAGTTTGTACAGCTTTGCATTGTATGCCAGTTGCACCCATTCTTGGATCAGAAGACTGCTCACAGTCACTCGTGCCCTGATTACCTCCTGAGTGGACTGTTGTAATACACTGTATATGGGGCTGCCTTGAAGACTATCCAGATGTTCAGCTGATGCCAAATTACACATCTGCCCTGTAAGCTCACTTGCCAGTTTGCTTTCAGGTCCAGTTCACGGTGCTAATTTTGACTTTTAAAACTCTTCATGGCATGGGACAGATTATTTGAGGTATCACCTCTTCCTAATTACATCTCTCCATCCTATTAGATCCAACAGAAGAGGTATGTTATGGATCCCATCTATTAAGAAGTTACATCTGACAAGACCCATGAGTTGGGTCTTTTCTGTTGTGGCACTCACCCTTGTAATGTCATTTATTCCCCTCCCCCAAGTGAGATTTGCCCCTTCTGCCATCCTGGAAATCCCTCAAAACCTAACTGTCATCAGCCCTGAGGATCTCAAGAGAATGGTGATCCTAAGGTGGATTCACTGTTCATAATATACAGTGTTCTTGCCTATCCTTTTTAAATAATATGAGTGTTTTAATGATAGAGTTTTAATTGTTACTTTATGATTGTATTGTATGCCACAAACAGCCATAGAAGACCATATAAATGTGGTTGATGGATAGATTAATACTTAAAGCAATGATCTCTTGACTTGATCAAGTTTATGCTCCTGTTAATTAATCCCAAATTACTATTTGCTTTTTAACTGCATCTCTACTGGCTCTATTTTCTGTTCATAAGGAGACCTGGATCCTTTGTACATATACTATTGCCAAGGCAGGAATTCCCAGTCCTGTCCCTGTCCCTTATGTATTTTTTCCACACAAATGCAGAACTTTACATTTCTCTCTGTTAAATTCCATCCTATTCCTTTCAGTTCATTCCTCAAATATATCAAGATCTTTTTGGAATCCTCTTTCTTTCATCTAAAGCAGGGGTCAGCAACCTGCAGTTCTAGAGCTGCATGTGGCTCTTTCATCCCTCTGCTGTGACTCCATCGCTCAAAATATGCATCACAACTGCCAATGTGCAACACCTGCCAGCACACGATTTATTGAGCTTTTCGACTTCCAGTAGGCCAACCATGGATAAATCCAAGAAAAGTTTCAGAAGAAAACAAAATGTTTAATTCAACTACATATGTTAGTTTTGTGGCCACTCAGGAAATAGTCAGGCATGGAAAGGGTTTGTGGCTTCCAGTGTTTTCTTTTCTTTGGGAAACGGGTCCAAATGGCTCTTTGAGTGTTTAAAGTTGCTTACTCCTGATCTAAAGTATTAGGTACCCTTCTGAAATTTGTGTCATTTGAATTTTTTGTAATTATCCCATCCAAGTCATTCATGAAAGTGATAAACAGCACAGGACCCAGGATAGAATACTGGGGCATATACTCAGTATTTCTTTCCAATCTGAAGTGGAGCCTTTAGTGAGAACTTTATTTGGCGTATGGTGAACTTTATTTGTCAAGGTTGAGAGAAGTAGAAAGGGACGGCAATATTTGGGCTAGATGCACGTATCAAGAAGATTATAGGACTGTCTCTGGAAAAGCTACTGGAGACAGGAATAGTTGGTATGTATTTGTATTTACTATTATTTTTAAATGTCAAATCCAACTCAGAAACGTTTATTCTTTGATAAAAGTACAACGTAAAACAGTTACATCTTAAACTCTCCTCTGAAATCAATGTTTTTCTTTTAGAGTAAAATTACAAAATATATATTTTTGATAATACATTTGTAATAAGAAATAAATTGAGCAATTTAGAAGCATGAGATTGATACTGGCTTTTCCCCCCCTAGCATTATCAAAGAAATAATAAGAATATTGCTACTGATTGGACAAATCCTCTTCTCCCTGGCTGCTGTCCTACTTATATGTCTTGTTTTAAAGACTTACCTGATAGGACCCTACTACCGCAAGTTGCATATAGAAAGCAAAGGAAACAAAGAAATTCTAGTTCTTGGGATATCTGCTTTTATGTTTCTTATGTTAATGGTAATTTTTACAAATATTTATATTTTTGATGTGCTGCCTATAAACCATAATAATTTATTATACTTGAAAACTTAAAAATAATTGTAGATGAAAATATAGCTTTCAGTCATAGAAGTTCAATCTATAGGAGGATGAAAACTGTTGATAAATGTTTGGCATCTAATAATTTTCAGTTTGATTACATTAATGCATCATATAAATAAATGTGAATTTTTACAAATTGGATCTGATAAGCCCAAATTGGTAATACTTCGCTGAACTTGAAAAGCTAGAAATTAGGGGAAATAAGCAGAAAATAGGCTGTAGGAGTTAACGGGGCTCCTACAGGAGTTAAACTGGGCTAAGAAGACACCTTGATTTCTTCAAATCAGAAACAGGTAGTCCTCGACTTACAACAATTCATTTAGTGACCTTTCAGAGTTACAACGGCACTGAGAAAAGTGACTTACGACCGTTTTTCACAGCCAGAAAAGGATATTATATCTATATGCTCTTTGCAGCAATACGTATCTGATTTGTCACTTTGAAAAATGGATATTACACCCTTTTGAACTTAAAATGGAGATTAGGTCTCTTGAGTCTGTAAGATTTTGCATAACTCGTTGTGTTGAAGTTAAAGTTCCTGTAGGTTTACAGTCATGTAACTGTGTGTCGAATGTAATCATCTATTGGGTTATGTGCAACATTTTTATTGTAATCTTAATTATATAATCTGATATAATATGAATAAAAGTGTACATTAAATGTACATTATTCTCTGTGAAAATAAATTGACATTCAGATTAATTTTATGTATTTCCATCTTCCTAACAGCTCACAGAGCTATTGGATGTTTCAATGGAATTGGGATGTTTCCTGGCAGGAGCACTTATTTCTTCTCAGGGTCACATGGTTACTGAGGAGGTTATATCCTGTATTGAACCAATACGTGACTTTCTTGCTATCATATTCTTTGCATCTATAGGTAATTTATTACATAATCATATGAATGAAATTTAATAAATTGTATTATTTATTAAGTATGAAGCATAATACAAGATTTCTAAATCTAGGAAAATTTCTGATGCTCTTCTGGAATTAGAAATGGCTCATATGGAAAAGACAGAGTAAGAGACTGATAAATAAAAGTATATGGACTACTTATTGCAATATTAAATTTCCACCTTTTTTAGAAACAAGTTTTTTTAATGTAAACAATGGACCTAGGGGATAAATGTTACCAGCCACCACTACCTCTTGTTCTTTTCTGCATTTTAGCCATTTATTGGAACCATGCTGACATCTTACTGATACTTTTTAAATTATATTTTAAACAATTATTAAACCTAAACAGCATTAAAACCTTAGAAAATGACTTAAAACCAGGCATTCAGAAATATGGTTATCAGTTAGCTAGGTCTAGGACAGTTTTGCCAAAAAAAGCTGAAGCAAAAAAAAAAATCAGTAATAAATTAGAGAGACAATAATCATGAACCTCGCCCCACCCCAAGGATTACAGATAAGGGCATTTTCAGAAAATATTTCTTCCACAAGAGTGTCATACCTCGGACCAAATATTGATTATAGATTGCCTTTCGAAGTTTTGGAAATGAAGATCACATATTTTTCT
The DNA here is from genome assembly GCF_028640845.1 of Ahaetulla prasina. NCBI lineage: Eukaryota > Metazoa > Chordata > Lepidosauria > Squamata > Colubridae > Ahaetulla > Ahaetulla prasina. The sequence goes on along the minus strand of NC_080543.1, from coordinate 101,634,866 downwards.
ATTTCAGACTTGGAAAAAGCCTGATAAAATTGTTAGGAAAAGTAATGAGAAGCATTCCTTTTTTTTTCTTTTGCAGGTCTTCATGTATTTCCCACTTTTGTAATATATGAACTTACAGTCCTGCTGTTTCTTACACTTTCAGTGGTGATAATGAAGGTATTATTATTTTCTAATAGGATTTGGTGTTAAATGTAGATTTATACTGTGTATGATCCCACTCCCCACCCCCATGCATGCCACAGATATTATATATAGCAGACAACTGGCAAGAATAACCAAACTTACTACCGTGTTTCCCCGAAAATAAGACCCTGTCTTATATTTTTTTGAACCCTGAAATAAACACTTGGCCTAATTGCCATGCGCTCAAAAACCCAATTGGGCTTATTATCAGGGGATGTCTTATTTTGGGGGAAACGGTAGTATACAATGGGTGTCTTTTCAGAAATCCTTGAAATGGAGGGCTGGCATACAATTTAATAGTCTGTTTTCACTAATGCTATTTTAATAATTTGATGTTATTAAAATATCAGTTGTGGGCACTAAGGTACAGGATTGTGTTTTACCTCTGTTGGTAGGTGTTGAAAGTATGTGTCGGGTATATGTTAGATACATTTATAGATTTATATATTATATAACTATATAGTATAATTATGTAATATATAATAGAGATTTATAATTAGTGCACTGTTTTGTTCATTCTTTCTCTATCACAGGGGTGTCAAACTCGTGGTCCGCGGGCCAGATGTGCCCCATGCTGGCTCTGCCCCCACCTGGTTTAGCGAAGGGGAAAAAAGTCCCGATACGTCACGTGATGATTCGGGTTTGACACCCCCGCTCTAGCATGTGTCAATACAATCAAAAGTATGAGTTAATTGAGAGCAAATTGGCTGTTGAGTATTTGACTATTTCTTGCCAGTTGTGCTTTTTTTTTTAGCTGTAAACCTACAGTTTAATTCCTATGTCTCTTGAAACTGGTAATGAATGGTTCCATCCAAACATTTTTGCAGTTAGCACTCAAAACAAAATGCCCCCACAGACCTAGATGTCAATAAGGAAACTTGATTCGTGGAAGCTAAACTTCAGGAGGCTATGTCTGCCTGATTTTAATCCATATTTTACCATACTGTTCTATGTATTACAATCCAGAACTTAGTTCAAGGTTGCTCTTTCTTTTTCTTTATGGAGACATCTGGAGATAGAAAACTGCAGTACATACTGACTTGTATAAGAGATCACAAAATGCCACTTGTGACAGTAGTAGCCCTTTTAATATATGTCATCACATTAAATATGTGTCAACACATGTAAAAAAGTGGGACTTGGAGCATGCAGTTATGGACAACTTCTTGACTTTTTTTTAACACCCCCAGATGGCTCTGGAATTATTTGAATTATGTTCTATCATTGAACTCTTCATATCGATATAGTTCATTTATGACTTCATTTTAGCTTTTCAAAATTTTCCATTGAATTTCGTTGATTTTTAAAAAGATAATCTTGTTTGTTCCACTGTTGTTTCTAAAAACTCTCTCTCTTAAGTTTTTCCTGGCAGTACTTGTCCTTTCTATGATTCTTCCAAAGAACAGCCAGTATATCAAATGGATTGTATCAGCAGGCTTGGCTCAAGTCAGCGAGTTTTCCTTTGTCCTGGGAAGTAGAGCACGCAGAGCTGGTATAATTTCTCGAGAGGTGAGCTACGATTGACAGGGGTTTTTTTACATTTTGAAGCATGTAATAAATTGCTAAACTAGACATTATATAGTTTCTTCTTTCACTTTATTTTCAAGGAACAGCAACAAACAGACAAGGACAGTTGATTAATCCTTTTCTTTCAAACTACAGATAGTTTTCCATTAAAAAATATTCTTCATGAAAGACAGGATGAAAAAAAAAGGAAAAAAAATCTTTAAAAATGGGGTAAAATCTGTCATTAAAGCTACTTATGGGAAGGGAAAGTCTTAAATAAATTTAGTCACCTTGTTGCGGTTTACAATTTCTCAGGACAGTGTTTTTCTACGAAAGTTTTAGGTTTTAAGACTTTATTAGTTTCCCTAGTCACATATATGACTTCTCAAAATTAGCACACATCAGCTTCCAAGTTCTGAACACTGAACAGTGTATTGAGAAATAATAAAACTGTTAGCAAAGTATCAGAAGCAGACTTCAATTTCCATAAATACAGTTTGGTGTGGAGGATTGCAGTTCCACATAGGGAGGCACTTAAGTGATTTTTATCTTCCCTCTAAATTCCTCTGGACCTCTACAGGTATTCCTTTACTTACAACAGTTCATTTAGTGACTGTTCAAAGTTACAACGGCACTGAAAAAAGTGACTTATGTTCGGTTTTCACACTTACAGCCATTGCAGCATCACCATGGTTTTGTGGTTAAATTCAGATGCTTGGCATCTGGTTCAGATTTATAATAGTTAGTGTCCTGAGATCATGTGATCCCTTTTTGTGACCTTCTAACAAGCAAAGTCAAAGGGGAAGCTAGAATCACTTAACAACCCCTGTTACTAACTTAGCAACTGCAGTGATTCACTTAACTGTGGCAAGAAAGGTTGTAAAATAAGGCAAAAGTCACTTAACAAATGTCTCACTTAGCAGCAGAAATTTTGGGCTCAATTGTGGTCATATGTCAAGGACTGCCTGTAATGACATTGTTCCAGAGGATGCAAGACCTTCAGGGGGAATAAGTGAAAACTGCCCCTACATTTTCCACTGGCATGAGCCAAGAAGGGCAAAAATCATGTGTTGTTTCTTAATGTAGCTTAAGTTTTCATTGTCATATTTTCTGCTCTGAGCAGGAACATCTTTAATATTCTTAAGTAGTATGCCGGGTTATGTATCATAACATAACAGGCTTTGGGCGTTACTCTGCCTAGAACAGATTAGTAGATTGGGGTGGGGGAGGGCAGGGAGGTTGAATGCTGTTTCTTAGCTGTTCTCATAACACAGCATCAGCTGCTCTTTAAAATATCTGATATTTGAATCTTAAAGTCTTAAAACCATGGTAAGATAGGATTGCCAACGTTTTAATGATCTGAAGTCTATGAGGAAGTTGGAAAATTAAATGACATGAATACATTCTGAAGGCTAATACTGAAGTAATGGAGCAGTTCTGGAGTCTTTGAATAAAAAGAAATATCATTGAGCTAATAGATTAGGACTGTCTTTAAGAGTTTTTTATTTATTTTTTTATTTACATTTATATCCTGCCCTTCTCCGAAGACTCAGGGCGGCTTACAGTGTGTAAGGCAATAGTCTCATTCTATTTGTATATTTACAAAGTCAACTTATTGCCCCCCCAACAATCTGGGTCCTCATTTTACCTACCTTATAAAGGATGGAAGGCTGAGTCAACCTTGGGCCGGGCTTGAACCTGCAGTAATTGCAGGCTATTATAATCAAGCTGTCCAGAGTCATTGACTGATATGAGTGGCCATAGAAAAATGAATGAATGAATGAATGAAATTATGAGGAAGCTAAGAAAGGAATGGGACACAGATCAGTCCATTCAACTTTTATATAATTTTTATTCAAATTTACAAATACAAAGATAAAAAATACACACTGAAGATTTTAAATTTTAAAAGAAAAATTAAATTATATTAAAAAGTGCAAGGCGGCCAAGGACAAAATATATAGAAAAAAGAAATAAATGGCTTCCCCCTTCATCAAGACAACTACAAAAAGTTTTAATAACTCATCACTCTCTGATACTACAGCAAAAGATCTTATTCCTTCTTGTTCATTATCAGCAAACAAATTCTTAAAACCCACTCATTCAATCCTAATCAAGAAAAGTCCATTAAGTATTTTGTTCCATTTGTATCAGTGGCTGTTTTCTTTAATAATAATTGTTAATGTCCATTTAAAGAATCTGAGCCATGATGTCTCTAAACAGTCTCCTCATGTGGAACGTGTGGGTAATCATGAGTTCTCTTCTTTGTCCATTTGGTGGATTTTCATTCTGCTCCAGTTGTTGGCTACACATCAGTTTGCTATTGCTTCCCCAGAAGGCCATTCAAATAAAGAAATGTAACATAGAAAATAGTTTTTCATTGTGTCCTTGTCCCATCAGCAAACAAAATTGCATGCTGACATCTCCTGTCTTGGGGTGTCATTGCCAGGATATCCCAGAATATGAAATTTTAAGTATTCAAGCTGAACAGGTTGTCCAGGTATAGCACAATTACATTATTTTTAACAATGTCAGTTAAGTTTAAGCACTTATAATGTGCTCCTGACTTAAAATGTAAATAAAAAATGTAGATAACATTTTATTTTCCAATTTCTAGGTCTACCTCCTTATACTGAGTGTGACTACTCTAAGTCAGTTGCTTGCACCAGCACTGTGGAGAGCTGCAATTATGAAATGCGTACCAAGATCTGAAAGACGGTTATATTCCTGAAAATCTTTAGTTCACGTGCTTCAGAAAAGGAAGCCTCTTTAGATAATACATTTCACATATGTTATTTAGCTCACTACAAGCCTTATACCGGTTTCAGTTCAAGAAACAAAAATGTAACATTTTTCATAATACATTTTGATTTTTAGAATACTGAATATCTGTTAAATAGATTTTTCCAAGATGTGGTTTATTTTTAAAAAAATCTATGAATCCAATAATGAATGTGCCTTTTAAAGGATTATTTTCCAGTCCATGCAGCAAATCAACAATTATAGTGCCTGTGGTACTGTTAAAGAAAACCACCCAATTAGTATCTAGTCAAACATTGGTTACAAAAGTTTTTTTTTCAAAGCAATATAAGTTTTTCATTCAAATATAGGTTTTAAAACTGCTCTGAGAACTGTAAATTATATTCCTAAGAATATTTTACTGCATTATTTTTAAAAACAATTGCCTGTAATAATTATTTGTGGTCTGAAACATGGTTAATAGTGAGCAGAAAAACTTCTAGTATGACTGCCAACATCTTTTTGTACTGATAACTGTTAATTAAAAGTATTCTTGGGGGATGTTTAAGTTTGTAGTTCTATTCATTGGATATATAGCAGAATTAGAATTTGCTGTCATGAACTGGCCTTTCTGTATAAATAAATAACTACTACGCATTTTCTTAAAATGAAAAAAAAATCCTTAAATTATATTGCTTGATAGTATACTGCAGTGTTACGTATTAGAAATAAATGCACTGGTTATTCACTGAACTCAGCTAAACTTTTAAAAACTGGCACCCTAAGTAAGAATTGATAACTCTGCATTCTTCACTATAATTTTGTTATTTATTAAAACTGCTTTCAAAATATAGATTAAATATTACTTTCTAAAGTTACAGAAGATATCTGTAAAAATTGTGAACTGAAGTATTATTTCTGGACATAACATTGGAAGTGAAAAACCAGGAGAATATAGATAGTTCTTGTTTAGCAAACACAATTCAGACTGGCAACTCAGTCATTAAGCAAAGTGGTAACTAAGTGAAACTGCAGCTGTGTTTAAAATTTTACTGAGCTTTCCAGACTAATGAAGCTTGTAAATGCAAAGGTTAGTTATAGGTATTTTTTCATCACTCTCAAAACAGCAAACAACCACTAAACTACCTGTATGACAATTGAGTCCTAAATTTTTGTTAAGTGAGACATTTGTTAAGTGAATTTTGCCCCATTTTATGACATGTCTTGCCATAGTGAATCACTATGTTCATTAAGTGACTCACCACAGTTGATAAATTAGTAATCTGGTTAAGTGAATCTGGCTTTCCCATTGAGTTTTCTTCTGCGAAGGTCGCAAAAGGTGATCATATGACCTTGGGACACAATGGTCATAAATATGAACCAGTTGCTAAGCATCTGAACTTTGATCACATGACCATGGGGATGTTGCAAAGGTAATAAATGAAAAATAGTCATAAATCACATTCTTCAGTACTGTTGTAACTTTGGTCACTAAATGAACTGTTTTAAGTCGAGGACCTGTATTACCTTTTCTCTAACTTAAAACTTGGACAGAACATTTGTGTTGTAATATTCCTATTAAAGAATTCAGTGGCTGACATGCATAGAGTATTATCCGGATTGGAGTCAAATGCTCCTTCTATTTTAAATATTAATAGTTTTGTATGCTTTTCGGATCTGAGGCAAAGAAGAAAGATTGTTTTAAAAGTATGTAGCTTTCTCAAAATCCTCAGATTCAAATAGTGCAAGGAAACTGCCTTTACAATATGAATCTGTTTGGCAGGAACAAATTAAGCTGTGACCTTGTTTATCAGCCTTCCTTTGGATGAAATACCTTTTGCTAAATCACGTCCTTCTTAAGAAATGTGCTCAAGCCAATTGTGCAAATATAGATAAGAGGCAGTATGTTAATTCAAAAGGCCATTCCTCATCTCCATTTAAAGATGAGCGAGTACACCTATGGAATGAACAAATAATTACCGTAAATGATATATATGAGCAGGCAATATTTTAAATGTGCACGGAAAGCCCTACATATAGGCAAGTTGAATCCTTGGGCTTCCACCGCCGGTATCCATAGGATCTCCCGCCTGACTTAGTACCATCTCTCTCCTCCCTAAATGGTTTTGACTCTTCTTACTTTGGAACCGGCTCGTCCACAAAGATCATGCATGGTTGCTTCTGGAAAACGACCGCTAGTGCATCTCTAATAGGCCCACCTCTTCCATCTCGCTATGAACTCGATACCAGCATCACAACTATGCAATACAATTAGCACGTTCGACTGCACTTCGACAGCAGCTTCTTGCCTCTGGGAACATTTGCGAATTTCAGGAGGCCGCCGATAACCTACTTCTGCCAATGAGCTCAAACCGCTCCGCTCCCCTCCCCTCCCGTCTGCAGAGTAAAAGAGGACAGGCAGGGGGTGGGGGGGTGGAAACGTCACTGCAGCGGCCCCGATCAATCACGCCCCCTCCAGTGGGCGGGGCAACCCTCCCCCCAGACAGCCTTCCATTTCGCGAGGGCGGGGCTTTCCGCGGGGTGGGGGCCAGCTGGCGGATTCCGAAGCCAACAGCAACCGCTCTAGCGCATTTGGTCTCCAGGAGCAAAAAGGCGTGTTGGAATCCCGAAGGCGCGAAAACCTGACGCATGCGCGCGGTTTTTTCTGCACCGCCCCGGTGGGCTTGGCTAAACAAACGTCTGGCGTGAAGAGACGGGGGAGGGCGTAACGAGCTCCTCGCGTTTGTCTATGTGGGGCACGTTTTCCCTCCGTGACGTCAGCTCCAGCGCGCAGCGTCACGCAGGAGGGACGCACGAAAGTGTAAGTTTCAATTTTTTCTTTCCCTTCTTCCTGCCAACCGCCAAGAAACTCATCCTTGAGGGATCGCGGCGGGAGAGGAAGCGGGGGCAGCGGCGCCCCTCGTCCGCTGTCGGCCGCCTCCTATGCAGGAAGCGCGAACAGGTGTGAGGGGCAGCTACGGGGCGTCAAGGACGACAGCCCGCCGAGCTTGGCGGAGCCTCGGGGCCAGGAAGGAGAGCCGCGGCTTGGCAGGGCAGGGGGTGATAGCGTTTCTTCGGAGAGAGGCGACGGCCGCCTCTGCCGCCGCATTCTGTTCACGCGTCCCGGAAAGCAGCTCCCCCGCCGCCTGGCAGAGCTCACTTCCTTGGAAGTCCGCATCGAATGGGGAACTCTGGATTCTAATTGGAGCCAAGCGGGATGGAAATAAGACCGACTGGTTTTCAGGGGCATTGACTCCGCAGGCGGCGCATTCAGGTTTAGGCAGCCGGTCTCTTCCCTCGATCGATCCTTTGCACGCGGAGTTGGCGTGCAACAGTCACCGACGATCCTTGCTCCCTAGCCAGCGTGCAGAGGCTGCACCCCCCCCCCCCGGGCTGCAAGACAGTTAAGAGGGACTTGCGACTGCGTGCTGAAGCCGTCCACCCTTCACCCCCCCCATTCCACCATCCACCCGGGCCCTTGTCTAAGGAAGGTCTCTCGCCACCGCGCCCCCAAAGGAACCGAACCCGGGGAGTTGGATGGCAGCGCTGCGAGAAACGGCGATTTAAAAACAAAATTGCTCTTCTCCCGCTTTGTCATTACTGCGGGATAGTTTGCGTTTTCACTTGGCGACTGGTGCAGCGGGGGTGGGAAGGCGAGGGAGGGGGGGGGGTTTGAAGCGTCCCTCCAAACACGGCTCCTGCCGGCGAGGGAGCCCGCTGGGTGTCCCGCCCCCCCTCCGGGTTTTTTTTTTTTTTTTTTTTTAGGAGGGCCGCGCATTGCACATGTGCAGTTGGCATCTCTGGCTCCTGTGAGAGCGCGGCGGCGGCGGCGGCGCTGTGGGTGGGGGAATTGCTCGGGAGTGCGTGGTGGGGGATGGAGTTGGCTCTCGGCTGCTCCTCGCCCGCGCTTCAGGTACTGGCGGGAGGGGGGGCGTCGGTGGTGGGCAAGGAGGAAGCGGCAGCGGGGTATCGCCTCTGCTGCTGCTGCTGCTGCTTCTGTGGCGGAGCATTTAGGCGGGATGGTTTAACATGAGGAAGAGACCCTCTTCTCTCCCCTTCGCCCTCTTCAGTCCGCCGACCTCCCCCACCTTCTCTCCTCAGGCCGGTGACCCAGGAACGAGGAGGAGAGTGGTGCCTGGGTGGCCGGCCGTCCCTCTCCCACCGGGAGGCAGTTGGTGTGGCGAGGCTAGACTTCCAGGGCTCTGGCCGGGCTTCTGAGGCCCTGGAGAGGGGCGGGTAGGTGCAGGAGGCGGGGGCTGGCGAGACTTGTTCTCTGAAGCACAGATGCTGCTGCTGCTGCTGCTTGCTTGATTTCCACCGGGGCTGAGGGCCCGCTCCCCCTCCTCCTCGTGGAAACATTACATAAATTGCCTCGGCCTGCTTGGCTATTTGCACAGAGGAAGCGGCGTGCGTTTTGTTTGGGATTGGGAAAGAGTGCATTGGGGGTTGGGCCCCGAGGCCTAGCAATTGTAATGCAGGGAATGGGGCTGGCATTACTCGCTTAGGTTGTGCATATCTTTGTTTATGAGGTATAATTATTCCCAGAAACTCGGTGCATGGTTGGATAAGACCTTATCTTGCTCACCCCACCCACCGTGTTTCTCGGTTTAGATTGTTTTAAATTTTTCTCATAAGAAAGAAACTTAAATTCCTTGAGGACTAAACTGCCCCATATGGGAGGGAGAGCTTTTGCAAATTTTATTTTAAATCCAAGCTGGATGACTAACAATATCTGAGCACTATTGGTATTCAATATGAAATGTGTGAGAGTTTACACTTAACTGTATTCTTCCCTCTCTTTTTCAGAATATAGTACAACTGTTTCTACTCTTCCTGTGGTGATCAGAAATAAACATTTTGTTTTTGGACTTGGTAACATGGCAAAAGATGTAAGTATATTTGTAAATAATTCTAGAGATTTATTGCTAGGATTAATGAATAATAGAATTTACTACCTAAAATGGCCTCTTATAGGAGTTGAGGGAAGCAGATATATTTTATTGAATAATAACCATATCATTGGAACTAGTACCATACATTACAAGTATAGTTGCACCCTCGCTCAGTATAGCTAAACTACCTTAGTATATCACAAACTCATCATTTACAAACAAGCCAAATCATATCATACAGTAGTTTATTAGGCAGCTGCTGGTTTTAACAATGTCAAAGTATGCCATATTTATCAAAATAAAATACCAGTGCAAAGCTATTTATTTATCTTAGTACTACCCACTATAAGTACATTTTTATTCTTTTTTACTTTAGAAAAAACCAATTATCTTGATTGATTGATCTGAAGCAGTTTTATTTGGATCACCAGTAGTACTGCCTATTTTTAGGAAAAGCATCATTATATTTTGCCTACCTTTGTATTTTTCATATGATAGGTTTCCTAATGATATGTTTTCATCTCTTGATAATTTTTAATATTGCAAGAAGCTTTAAATTTGAAAACTTACAGATCTGGTGCTGACTTCGTTTATTATTTGTATCATAGATATAATATTTTGTAATCATTATCTAATGATCTATGGGTATATTTTTAAACTTCTGCTAATATAACCTTATTGTACCTGAATGTGTTTAAACAGTATTGGCTTTAATTACATTTTTGATTACTCAAATCATCAGAGAAATTTTGCTTTAAGTTTTAAATCACTATTTCTTAATTATAACTTTCTTCAGAGTTAGGAACAATTAGTTCACTTCAATCCACACATATCTTCCTATATGAGCAAAAATTTAATTGGTTGGATAACCGTTTGAAACATTATGTTTCTAAATCTTGTGATCCATCAAGCCTCCATTCCCTGCAAAAATCAGTTTTGGATCTACCAAGGCATTGATTAGTCAGTTGTTTGTTTGAATGGTTTACTTATGAAGCTCAAGAAGTAGACTATCATTTTCAACAATCCACGACTTTATATTTAACTTATTAAAACTTATATTTAAATCAAACCATTTTAAACTGTTCATTATTTTAAGTCACCTTTTATTTCAAACTGTATTTCTGAACAAACTTTCATAGGCATCAGTTACCATAACAGTTTGATTTGCAACCTGTTGCATATACTAAATATTAACCGAATCACTTGCATCCAACAGCCTATAGTTACTACTACATTATTACAGATTAGATACAAGTGAAAAATTAACCTTCAATATACATGGAAGGTTAGAAACTTAAACAATAATTGTATATATATTCCATTAAAACTTAGAACAAGGCACTGATATATACCATTTTCCTATTGTTGCCAGATGATGTCCATTAAGTTCATAAATGAAGTCTGACTTATAGAAGACTTTAATAATTATCTTTAAACAAAGCATGCAACTATGTTTGAACATGCTAAGAGTTTGATGAAAGCATACATAATTTGACTGCTACATAAAGATGATTTATTTCTCCATAGGATGAGAAATAAATGTTCATATTGTTTGCTTGCTAAAATCATAAATAGAATGTTGCAGACTTCATGTAGTGGAGGATCCAAGTAGGAATACAAGCTTTGAATATGCCTGAGTTGATTTGTGTCCTAGGACCCTGAAACCTTTCTAAAATATCTTGAATATATAACTTAAACCATTCAATATCAAAAATCATATTGCCTTTTTTTTAATTAAATGTGTTTAACCTGTATTGTCCAATGACCTTGTGATTCATTTTCAAGTTCAAACTATTCAGATCAGTGTTTGAAACAATTGTTCTGACATTACCAAACAGATTCCAGTACTGTTTCAAACTTGGAACTCTTCTGCAATAGTTGGAATATTTCAGTAAACACTTTCAAACTCAAAACATGTTAACTTCATAATATCAGCAAAGCTTAGTACCAGAAAGTAACACCTTTCTCTGGCTATTACTTTATGCACATTCTTGCAGAGTGGGATTGTTTTGCAAATGGCAACCTAAAAGCTTAATAATATAACAGTGCTATTCTATATAGGTAAACCTTAATTACAACAATTCATTTAATGTCACACTGAAGTTACAACAGCACTGAAAAAAGTGACATGACCATTTTTCACACTTCTGACCATTGTATATGTAGAATACACATTTTGCATTTGGCAAATTATCTGAAAAATAACTGACAACTCATGAGCTCTAACTTTCCAGTAATAAACATTTTTTTAAAAAACAGACACATAACAATATTAAGAATGAAACATGTCCTTAACTAAGAATCTAAATTTCCCTACTCCTTCAAGTTAGTGGTTATTAGGATTATTCTCCAAAGTCAGCATGGTTTGGAGAATTTGTTTTTTAAGTCAATACTGTGATATTGGTCACACGAAACCATGTGGAATGACCTGCCTGGTTTTGTCTTGAATTTGAAGTAGAATTTAGGAGCACTGTGTTCTGAGTTGGGAACACTTGAAACTTTTGAGTGTTTTACACATCATAATAAAATATCTCTTGTTTATTTTTTCCCAATAATGTTTACCTTATTAAGAGCCTTTGGACATTACATACTCTTTAGAAAGCAGATAATTTCTTCATATTTTACAGACCTGATAATCAGTTTCAAAATACGTCATTCTCTGCTAAATAAAATGCATCCCTCACATAAACTTTGGTTTTAAAATTGACAGACCTAATTTAATAACATTAAATGATCATGATGATGTTTTTTCCAGGAAAGGACTCAAAGATGTCTTTAGAAAGAGCTATAAAATTGAAAAGGAATATCTGTTACATATTAAGTGCTTGATGCTAACATTTCCCTTTGCATTTAAGTGACTGTCTAGCATATGACTTTCTAAGAAAGGATTCTGTGTCTTCTTGATTTCCATAGCATGTTGTCTGTTTCTTTCATACATCTACATTGTATGCAGCTAAAAGTAATCTAGGAAGTTCAAACTCTCTTTAAATCATTTTTTACTTTGTGTGTTTTGTAAAGAAAAATTAGATGAGTTAGTTGGAAACAATTTGGAACTTCATTTTTACTTGATTAGTTAATCAAATTTATTTTGATTAAATCGGCAATGGAGATTGCACTTGGTATTTTTCAAGTATAACTGTTCTGAACTATTCATTTTGATGAAAAAGCTATGAACCTAAAAATTAACTCCTTAAAATATATGTGGACTATGGATTGATTGCATACTCTACTCAGAAAGTAATCATGAAAACAAAAGAAAGATTTAGAGGCTAATTCAAAGTAAAATAATTATTTTGTACACAAGTAGTTAATTGGAGAATAATTTAAAGATTCCAAATCAAAATCACATCTTCAGGTTTGATGTTCCAAAGGCATATGAATTACTTGATTAAACCATCTCTGATAAGTTCTGATATGAACATAAACTGCAATTTGTTTCTAGTTAAGGTGACAGATAAGTCTCAGTATTATATTGGACTTTGGTGTAGTGCTCAACAATAATTTGTGTTCTGAGTTGAAATGTGATAGCAAATCCAATCAAATAACCCAAAATAAGTAACTTCGTTATCACATGTGCATAATAGAGGATATTTTAAAATTTGTTGGATTATTCAGCAAAGCTATTTGATCCCAAGTAAAACACACTATTAAAGAATTTATGAATGTGGTGTTGCATTAAATTATATTTCACAATCATTTGATACAATTTAAAAATGTAATACATACTGATGTGAGACATCTATTTTTAATAATCCAAATTGTGCATAGAAGATACAACAGTAGCTTGTCATCTTCTTAAATGTTTTTCCAACTTCACACTTCAATCTACAATCCTGATACTTCCTGATGGATTCCCATCCTAGTACTTAACGGTAATTTGTCTGAAGTTATTTAATTTTCTCTAGAAAGGCAATGGTTGGCTATGGATAAAACATGAGTTGATGGAAACTACTTCTACAAATTCATGTTTATATTTATCAACCTTCAATTTCTTTGTTTTTAATTTTGACTGTAAAGAAATACTTTAATGCAATTATTTAAATAGTCCCTGTGATTCTACCTCTATATGTGGAGTTTTAATTGTGAAATGGTCCAGTTGAATAGAGCATGTATATGAGCTGACATATGATGGCATATTTCAACAGTATCTGCAGTGAGATTTGTTGGTTGGCATAATATTAGCTTATTTCAATATTTGATGTTTTTTGTAGTGAGTGCTGCATATCTATTTCACATATATTTTGAGGAAAAGTAGGATCTTTTAATGCTTTGTTTTTAAAAAGTATTCTCTGATATTTCATTGCAAACTTTTTAAGGTTTTTTTTTCATTATATTTGAGGAGAAATGTGCCAACAACTGTTCATTACATGGACAGAGCAGTTGTTAGGCAGGTAAATCATAGTTGGAAGGCACTTTAGGGTTCATCTAGTCCATTCCCCTGCTTAGGGCAGGAATCTTTGATATAACAATCCTGATATTTTAAGACTGTTACTGAATTTAAACATACTCTAGACTGTTTATTTTTTGACATAGGACTTAGTTTCCAACTCTAATTATCTTAAACTCTAAAGCTGTTCCAATATGTCATTATGCTTTTTGAATTGGTATTATTTGGATGAAGTCTACCAAATGCACTCAGGTCAAGGCAGAGTGCAATGATTTTCTTATTAACAACTTTTGGAAATGTCATGAGATAGAAGGAATATTTTATCGTGGTAGAAAAAATACTCAAAAAAATATTGGATAGAAATTCATAGAACTATTCAAGAAATTTTAGAAATCAAATTTGAGATGAAACTGTTTTACTGGGCATACTCCCAAAACATATTAATAAAAAGTATCACAATTTACATGTCTATGGCAGAAGAGATAAATTTAGGACAACATTATAAAAGAGATATGTTATCAAAAAAAATCAGACTGGAAATTTAAACATAAGAAACATGGCAAAATTAACAAAATATATTAAGACTAGAAGTACAAGCAAATTTAAGCAAGATTCACATCCTTGCATATTATATATAATGCAGCAAGACAAATAAAATTATTCATAGCGTGGTTTTTAAGGGGAAAAAAGTAAATAAAATTGAAATTTAAGATAAGCACAAAAATTAAAAATGAAATATCTGTAAATATTGCACATTAGTTGGAGTACAGAGGAAGTTAGAAAACCAATGTTATTGTGTTTTTAGTCTTTCTTTTCTCATTTTTGTATTCATACACAACATAAGATTTTAGCATTTAGTTCAAAGATTTAAACTTTCTTAAAATAATCTAAAATGTAATTTAATTTTATTATGGTTAATTTCTAATTAAAGATATACTGAGTACTAACAGTATAATCTTGTTTATTTCTTTGTCCAGTTATAGATATATTTCTGCACCAATTAATTTTTTCTCTTTATTTCTTATTTTTTATAATTAAAACTTAAATTTCCTATGGCCTGCATTCTATGTTCCTATCAATGCATCCCAAAATAGCATTTTAGTCTTCTTAGCAGCTGTGTCATACTGTTGGTTCAAAACCTTTTCCATGTACTACTGCCAAGCCAGATCTCCCTCGTGCTAAACTTGTGCCTTTTACTTTTCTCTCCCGGTATAAGAAATGTACATTTCTTTCTCTAAATCAAAACATGGCTCAAACCTGTCTAAATATTTTAAATCTTAAAGTATTGGCTGTCACCTACCCTACCTTTATGACACTTGCAGACTTCAGACTCAGGACAGGACTTTGATGCACTATACAGTCCATCTCTACAAGCTGAAGTGGAGCCATTAACAAATATCATTAAAGTTAACAGTGAGTCCATCAAAAGAAGTACCAGCTGGCCCAGAATTTTTTTAACTGTTCTGCAGGATTCTTGATGGAGTGACGAAAGAATAAGCTCTCCATCCCTTCCCTCCAAGAATGCATTCAAACACAACTATTTTGTATCATCAGCACTTTGTTCATTAGGGGTTGCAGGATTTTTTTTAACCAACTAATTCCATGATTTGAAAAAACTTTACTAATTGCCCGGTATTTTGCATATTTGTAGCAAGCTTAGCCAAGTTTTCATAAGCATGCTGTTAGATATTTGCCCTGGTACAGATATCAGACAAGTTTGCATTTTCCAGAGTCCTTCCTCTTTTTGAATATGGAAATAAATAACATTTACTCTCCCCTCTATCTTCTGGGAATGCTTACTTGTTTTCCACTTTATCAAAGATTACAAGAATGGTTCTGCAATCACTTCCTAATTTCTTCAGTGTAGTTTAATTTAGGATATTGATATTGTTGAACTAATTAACACCATATTATTCTTTCCAAAATGGTTCAGATAATATATGTAAGACAGTTTTTCGTATTTATTTTTTATGGCTGTGTGTAAATGAACAATATATTTCTGTCCTTAAAAATATGTGTTAAAGCCAAAAGAGTAAAGAATTATTCAAGGCAATAAAATCAAGTGTCATAACACAAATGTTTTTTCTACTATAAAAATTGATAGCAGAAAATAATTTGTTTATAGATTATTTTTCATGGATTATTTTTTCTTTCATAGGCTGGTCTCATTGAAGCTAATGGAGAGTTAAAGGTTTTTATAGATCAAAATCTTAGTCCAGGAAAAGGTAACTTTTTGTCATTTATGTTTAAGAAATGACACTGTATAGGATTTCTGTTAAATTCAAAGGCTACTGCAGGAGAGAAGCAGTCTTTTTTTTTTTTTTTTACATTCAGCAGAAAAATTCACAAAGCTGTTGGTTTGTTTTTTTTACTTTACTACTACTTTACTACTTTTACTTTACTACTACTTTACTACTCACCAACACAGGTAGTCCTCGACTTAACAACAGTTCGCTTAGTGACCATTTGAAGATACAACGGCACTGAAAAAAGTGACTTATGACCATTTTTCACACTTATGACCATTGCATTATCCCATGGTCATGTGATTTACATTCGGGTGCTTGTGACAGTGTCTTGGGTTCATGTGATCAACTTTTCGGACTTTCTGACAAGCAAAGTCAATGTGGAAACTAGATTCATTTAACATTTAATGTTACTAATTTAACAACTGCAGTGATTCACTTACAAATGTGGCAAGAAAAGTCCTAAAATGGGGCAAATTTCTTAACAAATAACCCTTAACAAATTTCTCACTTAGCAACATAAATTTTGGACTCAATTGTGATTGTAAATTGAGGACTACCTGTAATCTAATGAATAATTCTTTTGAGAGAGTGGAGTTTGGAAGGGGGAGAGAAATGCATTAAGTTCATCTAGAATTGGAAAGTTAAAAGTGAAGGCCAAAAAAAATGTATACGATTTTAATATTCAAATAGGCAGGGCTTTTTATGAATAAGGGAAACATGCACTGTTTCATATAATAAAAATATTTTTTTCATTGTTTTCCACTGAGATTCAGCATTTCCTTGAAAAGTTACATTTATTCCCTAAATTGAATATGTGCATACCAGTTTACTTTTGAGCTGTTGTTTGTTAAAATTTATGTTGACATATCTACTTTTATAACTGAATTTTGAGTAAGTGCTAATAGAAAAAATACATGTTATAAGAATTTATTCTGCTTAAAGGTGTGAATATTAAGTAAATATTTTTTACCTCACACGGTTTTTAATCGCTGTTTACAAATCTTTTAAATGTTATTAAACAATGGGCTTACAAATGCTAAATTAATTAAATGAGAGTTACTGCTAATGATGCAAAGTTAATGTCAGCATGTCACTTCCTAGTGATTAATGATTGGTAGATTACATAGAGGAGATAATGTTTTTTCATATTATTGATGTGGATTTTCATATTCTTTATCTTTGAGTGTAACATTATAATTCAGGTTATGCCTAAAATTACAATCTTTTTCATTCTCTATCGCTCAGTGCCCAAATTAGAGGTGTTTTATATTTGTTAAGTGAATTGGTTAATTTTTTTTAGGGATTTGATCAGCTACATTATTTTTAAAAAGTTTTTGACCACAGGGTGGCAGTATTTGTGCATATACATTGGATGCTCAAAATTCAAACTTCCAAGTTAAATTGGAAAATACAGTAAAAGTGCAACTTTCTTTAGTAGGATTGGAAAGTTTTAACACTGAAGTCTTAGCAAAACAGAAAATTTGTTAAATTGTAAATATAGAGATTGTCATCTATTCTCATTTAATTTTAGTATTAAGTTGAATATTTGTGTTGGTCATTTAGAGAAATTAAGTGTTAACTTTTCTGATTTCAAAGATCATAGTTTTATCAGCTTGATCTTAAGTATCTGAGGTGAACTCGTAATTTCATATTTCCTGGGCAGAAGCTTTCAAAATTTTAGTGGCTGATGATCCCTTTTCCTAGGTGTTCAAAATCTACTATGGTTAGTTCTCTAACTCTCTGGAATAGTTGAAAAACTTAAAAAGGTTGCAAGGACAAGACAAATAAGAGGGAATCCTTGTTATGTATATAATTATCCATTCATATAACATTGGATTCCATATTTTAGGTTAGGCTTTTATATAATAAATAAATCCCTGCAAGCATCAAAAATATTAAACTGTTGAACTTGGAAGGATATATGGAAGTATATATTGGAACAAGATCTGAAACTGGATCAATATTAAAAACAGATATCTTGTATCTGTTTGTATCGTACATGTATTTTATTCAGTGTTAAGGTAGGAAGTTACATGCATTGTCAATTAATTCTTTTTTAACTTTTTATATGGACATTTAGGTGTTGTTTCATTGGTAGCTGTCCATCCCTCAACACTTGGCAAACAGCTTTTGCCGAAAACATTTGGCCCGTCGAATGTCAACATTGCACAACAAGTGGTAAGAGGCCTGTCAGAGAAATCTACTAATCAAACTGTAATGATAATTTTTAACACATGCACATACCTGCTTATAGAAAAAGTGTTAGGCATCTGAGACATAAGGATATTTATTCCAAAGTCATAGAAAAAGCATTTGCATTGTCAAGGTAAAATGAACGCCCTTCCAGTTAGTTCTGGTTTATTTTATTTATGCCTGAACATACAATTAAATTAGTATTGAAAAATCCAATTTCCTGTTTATACTAGGATTATAGTATAGAACAGGGATGAAATCCAGCAGGTTCTGGAGAACCAGTAGCGGAAATTTTAATCAGTTCGGAGAACCGGCAAATACCACCTGGCTAGCTCCAAAGTGGGGATGGAATGGGGATTTTGCAGTATCCTTCCCCTGCCATGCCCGCAGAATTGGTAGTAAAAAAATTTGGATTTCATCACTGGTATAGATAATATATACTATAAATCAGTGATGGCAAACCTTTTTTTCCTCGCGTGCTAAAAGCCCATTCCCCCATAATCCCATTCCCCCCCAGCCCTGTAGATACATGACTGATTACTTAAAGTAATATCTGAAATTGTATTTATTAACCACCAGTGACCAGCAAAGTAGCTATAGTGTTAAAAAGACAGCACATAAAAACAGGCTCAAATATAATAAAAGGAATAAAATCACCCTATACATTTGCTGAAACAAAAGACAGTCAAACAAGAGAAAATAAAAGAGATAAAATAAAATTAAGATAAAAGAACTTCCTGTCTTCTTCATTCCAGGATTCAGACATTGTCCTTATTGCATCTCCGACAAAATGCCTTTTTTGACAGTCCTTCCCTACATAAAACGTAATGGAGCCCAATAAATTTAAAATATTTAAAATATTTTGTTGTATGTAATAATTTGAGATCTATTGACAATCTAAGTTTGGAAGTTAAGACATTCCCATTGTCTAGTCCAGGAGTGTCAAACTCATGTCATCACGGTGGCATCGCTTGACATATTGGGACTTTCTCCCCTTTCATTAAACGGGGCGGGGCTAGCACGTTGACACCCCTGATCTTGGCAATATAGAAATCTCTTAATTATTCCACTTAGTTCGCAGCATCTGCATATCAAACTGATTTACTGATTACAAAATTATAGGGTTTTTAGTTTTTTGTTTTTTTTTTAATTTGAATTTATATCCCGCCCTTCTCCGAAGACTCCTTTTAAAGGATTTAACTATTTTTTCTAGTGCCTCAGGTATTTCAGAATCTCTAATTGAAAACTTGATTTGTACCAAAGTAATGCAGGTAAAGTAACATTTTATATTGCAGAGGAGACCCAGTGGAGCTGCTATTATTACTATCATCATTATGCATAAGATACAATATTGATAAATATATTGAAGGAGAGGAACAATAAGCATATTTTAAGATTGTGTTCCTGTAGATAGACCTATTTAATTTGGCCATTTTTTAGTTGCAATTGATTTTTTTAAGGAAACTAATCACAATAATGAATAATTATTTCTTTCTAATAGTTTTCTATTAATTGTAGGTTATTGGTACACCACAGAGACCATCAGCCCCAAATACTATTTTAGTAGGAAGTCCACATACTCCCAATACACACTTTGTATCACAGAATCAGACTGCAGATTCTTCACCTTGGTCTGCTGGGTAAGTAACATTCAGTTAAATTACAACAGAATTACAGTTTTGTAGGAATACAAAAATATATGCTTCAAAAATAGACAGTTTAACTCTGACATCAAACTTTTAATCAATCTGGCATTTGCTAAATAATAAGCTCTCAAGTAGTAGTAATTCTTTTCCCTAGTATATTGTGGTACAGGATGTTGATATATACTTCTTTAGTTCAGACTATAGATATTTTTCTATAAAAGCATATATTTTATGTTTTGAATCATAAAATAAATTTATTTTCTTTGATTCTTTTATCTGTAGATGTGTTTGGTCGTGATTGTGTAAATAAACTACACTGAAACTAAATGAAGCGAGTGGTTCAGGACCTGTTTAAAAAGTAAAATATGTAACTCTTATGTATGGAACTATAAATGAATAAGGGAGCTATGTACTTATAACTAATTGTACTTTTGTAGGAAACGAAATAAAAAGGGAGAGAAGAATGGCAAGGGTTTACGACACTTCTCTATGAAGGTTTGTGAGAAGGTTCAGAGGAAAGGAACTACCTCATATAATGAGGTAGCAGATGAGTTAGTTGCAGAATTCAGTACTGCAGATGCTCACATCTCACCAAATGAATCAGTAAGTATATTTGTATTCTAAATTAACTTTTTAATAAATTATATAGACTTCCCATTAAAAACTCCCTTTTTACTTAGTAAGGATGCTCTCTTGGGTATCATCAGTTGGGCTAACTGATGATAGTAATGTATGTTTGTCTAATCTGCTAGATCAGGAGTCCCCAACCTTTTGGACCTCAGGGACCACCAAGTCCATAATTTTAAATCCCAGGGACCACTAATATGAATCCAGCGCGCCTTGCTGAAGCGCCTGGATTCCTAATGATGGGATGGGGTCCTTCAGGCACTGTCTCTCCTCTCTCTTTCTCCCCCCTCCCCTCTCTCTCCCACTCATTCTGTCTCCCCCCTTCTCTTTCCCACTCATTCTGTCATCTCTCTTTCTCTCTCCCCCCTCTTTCTCTTTTTCTTTCTTTCTCTCTCTCTCTCTCTCTCTCTCTCTCTCTTTCTTGCCCCTCTCTCCCCTTTCTTTCTCTCTCTCTCCCCTCCCTCTCTCTCCCACTCATTCTGTCTCCCCTTCTCTCTCCCCCCTCTCTCTTTCTCTCTCCCCCTCATTCTGTCATCTCTCTCTCCCCTTTCTTTCTTTCTCTCTCTCTCTCCCCCCTCCCTTTCTCTCTCTCCCACTCATTCTGTCATCTCTCTTTCTCTCTCCTCCCTTTCTTTCTCTCTCTCTCTCCCCCTCTCTTTCCCCCCTCTGTCACTCCTCGCCTGGGAAGGGAAGGGGAGGGTGGAATGGAGATTCACTCCATATTCCAGAATGGGAGCGAAGCTTTGTGTCTTGCTGGATCTTTCTCTCTCTCTCCCACTCTTTCTCATGGGCTGAGAGGAAGTCAACCGTCTCCCCGAGAGACTGAGGTGCAGGAGCACCAACAAGGGCCTGAAGAGACAGCTGTGAGATCCAGCTCCCGCTCTGGAATATGGAGCGAATCTCCATCCCCCCTCCCCTTCCCTTGCCAGATGTGGAGTGACTGGGAAGGGAGGGCAAGGGGCGAGGACAGCCACTGGTGGGTTCAGCCGACAGGAAACTAAAGCAGGGGGAAGAAACAGCCTGGGGTTCCCGCCACCCGTTACTTCAACCCACCTGCACTGCTATCCCCCCCCACATTGCACCAATACCTCATTCCAGCAGGCGAGGGCTCTGCTGCAAAGTTAAAAATTGCCCGAACCTCCCTCAACAGCGGAGATTTACAGCCCCACCATGAGCTGCCTGGCCAGTCCCATCTTCCAGAATTCTAGTCAGGGACTGGCCATTGCTTATCCCAGAGCAGCTCCTCCACCCAGGTGCGCCACGAACCATCAACATTTTCTCGCGGACCACCAGTTGGTGACCGCTGTGCTAGATTATATTGCTTAGTAGTATAACTGCAAGTATTTTAATACTTTTAATTTATGATGTTTACAGCAGGCTTATGATCAGAAAAATATAAGGCGACGGGTCTATGATGCCTTAAATGTTCTTATGGCCATGAACATTATTTCTAAGGAAAAGAAAGAAATCAAATGGATTGGCCTACCTACTAATTCAGCTCAGGAATGCCAGAATTTAGAGGTAAAATTTGCTGAAAATATGTCATTTGTAATATTTTCTTAATGGATTTTCTCATTAAATCTAATGAATGCTTAGATTCTTGCGCTTTCATCTAAGTTATGGATTTCCCTTTAATTTTATATGGTTGATTTCTTGTTTGATATTTATGTTTGATGTAATATTTTGTGATTTCATTGGTTTCATAATTGTATCCTTGCAAATAAACTAAAGAAAAACAATTCAGTTTGCTTAAAAACCTAAAAATATGGAGGAAACTGTTAAAAGGACTCTTTTAATGTATTGGAAATTAACACAGGATAAGAACAAGAACTAATGTATAGGTTTGTGGGTTTTTTCCCCTCAGGATGTATTTGAAAAGTAGGGTAAAATACAGTAGAAATAGTTGATATATTCTAGTTAATATTATTTCATTCTGTGAATGGACTGATTATATAATAGGTATTTTGCCTGATTCAGTTATTATATAATGTAATTAATTTTAAATACTGTTTGGATTTCATTGATAGTAATATAGTGTTGTATGTGCAAATGCTTCAGAATTTGGGATACAATTAATCCTTGCTTAACAACCATTCAGTGACATTTCAACAGCATTAAGCAGTAATTATGGCTCGTGCCCAAAGTTACTGCCATTGCAGTATCTCCATCCCCTCCCTTCCCTTGCCAGACGTGGAGTGACTGGGAAGGGAGGGCAAGGGGCGAGGACAGCCACTGGTGGGTTCAGCCGATAGGAAACTAAAGCAGGGGGAAGAAACAGCCTGGGGTTCCCGCCACCCGTTGCTTCAACCCACCTGCACTGCTATCCCCCCCCCATTGCACCATTACCTCATTCCAGCAGGTGAGGGCTCTGCTGCAAAGTTAAAAATTGCCCGAACCTCCCTCAACAGCGGAGATTTATTATTATTATTATTATTATTATTATTATTTATTGGATTTATAAACCGCCCTTCTCCCGAAGGACTCAGGGCGGTATACAGCCAGGATAAAAAAGAACAATATACAGTTAAAATACAATTAAAAAACTTATTATACAGTATGGCCGAAATAATTAAGAATTATGAATCTAAAAACCCCAATTAAAACTAGAGAGAAAATTTAAAATTTAAAATTAAACAATTTAAGAAAGCCCCGCACGAACAAACAAATATGTTTTCAGTTCGCGGCGAAAAGTCCGAAGGTCAGAAATTTGACGTAAACCAGGGGGGAGTTCGTCCCAAAGAGGGGGGCCCCCCACAGAGAAGGATCTCCCCCTGGGGGCCGCCAGCCGACATTGTCTGGCGGACGGCACCCTGAGAAGGCCCTCTCTGTGGGAGCGTACGGGTCGGTGGGAGGCATGAGGTAACAGAAGGCGGTCCCGTAAGTACCCAGGTCCCAAGCCATGGAGCGCTTTAAAGGTGGTTACCAAGACCTTGAAATGCACCCGAAAGGCAACAGGAAGCCAGTGCAGTCTGCGCAGGAGAGGTGTCACATGTGAGCTACGCGTGACTCTCTATCACCCGCGCAGCTGCATTCTGGACCAACTGAAGCCTCCGAGTGCATCTCAAGGGGAGCCCCATGTAGAGAGCATTGCAATAATCCAGGCGGGAGGTAACCAGAGCGTGAGTGACTGTGCATAGGGCATCCCGATCAAGGAAGGGGCGCAACTGGCGCACCAGGCGAACCTGGTGGAAGGCTCTCCTGGAGACGGCCGCCAAATGATCTTCAAACGACAGCCGTGCATCCAGGAGAACACCCAAGCTGCGCACTCCTCCTTTGGGGCCAATAACTCACCCACAACAGTCAGCTGCGGCTGCAGCTGACTGTATCGGGGTGCCGGCATCCACAGCCACTCCGTCTTGGAGGGATTGAGCTTGAGCCTGTTCCTCCCCATCCAGACCCGTACGGCCTCCAAACACCGGGACAGCACTTCGACAGCTTCGTTGGGGTGGCCCGGGGTGGAAAAGTACAGCTGAGTATCATCAGCGACAGTTGATATCTCACCCCAAAGCCACTGATGATCTCACCCAACGGTTCATATAGATGTTGAACAGGAGGGTGAGAGAATCGACCCCGCGGCACCCCACAAGTGAGGTGTCTCGCGGTCGACCTCTGCCCCTGTCAACACCGTCTGCGACGGTCGGAGAGATAGGAGGAGAACCACCGATAAACGGTGCCTCCCACTCCCAATCCCTCCAACCGTGCAGCAGGATACCATGGTCGATGGTATCGAAAGCCGCTGAGAGGTCTAATAGGACCAGAGCAGAGGAATAACCCCTGTCTCTGGCCCTCCAGAGATCATCCACCAACGCGACCAAAGCTGTCTCCGTGCTGTATCCGGGTCGGAAACCGGACTGGAACGGGTCTAGATAGACGGCTTCATCCAGGTACTGGGGTAGCTGCCGTGCCACAGCACTCTCTACAACCTTCGCAGTGAAGCGAAGGTTGGAGACCGGACGGTAATTACCTAAAATAGCTGGGTCCAGGGAAGGCTTCTTGAGGAGGGGTCTCACCACTGCCTCCTTCAAGGCAGCAGGGAAAACTCCCTCCAACAAAGAAGCGTTGGTAATCCCCTGGAGCCAGCCTCGTGTCACTTCCCGGGAGGCCAGCACCAGCCAGGAAGGGCACGGGTCCAGTAAACATGTCGTAGTATGCAGCCTCCCCAGCAACCTGTCCACGTCCTCGAGAGTCACAGGGTCAAATTCATCCCAAATAACCTCCACAAGATGCGACTCCGCCCTCCCACCTGGATCATCCCAATTTCGGTCCAAGCCGTCCCGGAGCTGAACGATTTTGTCATATAGATAACCACTAAACTCCTCGGCACGGCCCTGCAACGGGTCATCCCGCACCTCCTGATGAAGAAGGGAGCGGGTCACCCGAAACAGGGCGGCCGGGCGGTTATCTGCCGATGCAATGAGGGTGGAAGCATAGGAACGCCTCGCCTCCCTCATTGCACTAGGTAGGTCCTAGAATAGGATCTAACTAGTGTTCGGTCAGCTTCTGAGCGGCTGGACACCTCGCAATAGGAAGAGGAAGAAAATGAAGGTCAACTGGGCAGGAATTAGTAGGCCACGGAGTGCAGAAATGGATGGGTAGGCAGTGGTGGCAATTGAAGTAGAGATGAGCACAGCAGGGCAGTGGAAGTGCTATTGCATGTTCCTGGCCTAACAGCTAGAACTTCTGTCTCTAAGAAGTGCAGTTACATGATGTTTCGTCTAATAATTACATTGCTTAGCAACAAAAATTCTGGTCCCAGTTAGGGTCATTAAGTGAAGACTACCTGTCTTTGCTTTATTTTTTGAAATAACTGTTCCATGCCAAGAAAATTGCTGACTCTTAGTCTGTTTGAAATGGTAACATTTTACAAAACTGTTTCATCATAATTAAAATATCGGATATTTTATTTCTGCACAGCTAGTTTGAAACTGCTCTTGGAAAAAAATGTGCTTTTGGAGTTGTTTGATATTCTGATTTTATTATTTTAAAACAATTATAAATTTTATTACACATGCGAAACTAGTTTCATGTTGCTTTAGTTGCTCATTGGTGAGCAAAACCTTTAAAGTAGCTCCTAGTATACTATTGAGTATACATCTTTGATTAATTCAATATGTTATTACAGTATTTTTCTTTTTGTTAAGGTGGAGAGGCAGAGAAGACTTGAAAGAATAAAGCAAAAACAGTCACAACTACAAGAATTAATTCTTCAGGTATTATCGTAGAGCAGTAGCATACTTTTTCTTCCTGCTAGGCTGATGTTAGGTAGAACCTTGAAAATTTGAATTCAGGTTTTCTCTTCTTTAAATCTGTTTTAATTTAATGTCAGTCTGTCATGATTTCAACAATTCTCAAGTTTACATGGGTGCCTTATATTTTTTTAAAAAGGAATCTGATGAATGAGTGGTATACAAGTGACTATAATAAAAATGCCCTTGAGTTGATTTCATCTCTCTGGTAACTTAAATTTCAGCTATTTTTTTGGCATTATTGCAGAAATGGTTTGCCATTGTTATCTTTCAGGATTCTTTTTTTTCAACTCCCCTATCTAATCAACAAGCTTGAAATGTTCAGGTGTTCCCCCACCTAATACTGTCCAGGACCAGAGTTCCCTAACTTCTGAGATCACCAAGGTCGATTAGGTCTTGTCACCTGCTAAGTGAAATGAATGCAAATTGACATGAAATGACATGAATAATGCAAATTCTTTCCCAAATCTTAAAAGTGCAAACTTTGTGTGCTTAAATCCTTTAACAGCAAATTGCCTTCAAAAATCTTGTTCAGCGAAATCGTCATGCACAGCAGCAAGCAAATAGATCACCAACTTCTAATTCTGTCATTCATTTGCCATTTATCATAGTGAACACCAGCAAGAAAACTGTAATTGATTGCAGTATTTCTAATGACAAGTAAGTTACTAATACCCAGAAAAATGGGTACTGTATTATAGATACGATTCAAATGAAACCAAACAAAATGTTAAAAAGTTACAATATTTATGTAGTTATTTGCCAAGCACATCTAAATTATATTTACAATCCCCAAGGCATGTCACAACTTTTGAGCACCTCTGAAGTTTGGAAATTGAAAGTTGAAAAATTTGACACATCCTAATTATCAGTATAGGTTTATAATGCACTAAAAGGTACTAAAAGGCCATTAAAAATAAATATTTTCTAAAATAAAAGCATTTAAGCAGCATAACGAAGCATGCTAAATTTTCAAATTTTACATTTTAATGGAAGAAAGCACTTTAAAAAAATATTGAGACATGTATATAACATATTGAGCAACTTCTATTTATTTCTTTTAGGTTTGAATATCTATTTAATTTTGATAATGCATTTGAAATACATGATGATATTGAAGTATTGAAGCGAATGGGAATGGCATTTGGACTAGAATCTGGAAGTTGCTCAGCAGAAGATTTAAAAAATGCAAGGAGCTTGGTTCCTAAAGCTCTTGAACCATATGTGACAGGTAAGTTAAATGAAATTAACATTTTTAACATGTTGAAATATAACTTGAGAACAAAATAAGCTGCTTTGGAATTTAACACAACTGTGATAAACAGTGCAATATAATGTAAACATCCGCTTTGCTGTTAACAAAATACCTTCAGTTGTGGCTGCGCCATGTTAATAATTGAGATGGTGTAACCTTTGACAGCCACAGGACACATCATACAAATTTTATCTTCTGCTTTGTTAGCCATAATAATTCTGTAACATAATGGTAATGTTTAGTTCAGAAAACATTAAAAAATATTGCAATATACTAAATAATCAATACATTTGATTTGCATTAGTATAACATCTTTTCATCTGGTGTACTTAAATAGTGTAAATTATTTTTATTAATTTATTTCTTTTATCAACAAGAATAAAATACAAAACAAACATAAAAATGAACATCCAACACTAACAATGAGGGGGGGGGGGAGTCTTGTGTAGAGAAAAAAACCCCCAAATGTCCAATATATCTAACATTGAACATAAAATCTTCCTGGCTCGATGCTGAAAAGTAAATTAAAAAAACTGTATAGGTTATCATCCCCTTACATAATGGGTCTGCAAATAGTTATAAGCTTTTTCATCCTTATTTAACAAAAATAGTATATTAAATAAAATCTCAAAAAGACTGGCTATTTGGTTCTTTCAAGCTAGAACCCAGATTTAGTAATACAACAGTTGATGGGACATTAAATATGAAAGTTTGAAATGCTATATACGTAAATTATATTCAGTGGAGGTTTTATTGAATTGCAGATACATATGCTATCGAGTGACTGCTATCTAATTCCTAATATTATTTTGTCTTATAGAAATGGCTCAGGGATCAATCAGCAATGTGTATGTCTCATCCTCATCAGGTTCAGCTTCAAATGGGACAAGATTTTCCAACAGGTTAGATAAGATTGTGTGTTTAAAAACTAGTTCATAGACCCAGTATCATCTAAATAGTAAAACTATATTGTTTCATTTTAATGGTTAATCATTAAACTAAATTTTTATTTAATTAAAAAGTGATCTCAGTAGATATCTAGGAAACTTTTTAATATACCTGCTTATCAAAAGGCATCTTAAGAAATTTTCCTTTTCTGTTGCCAAAATTGACCATTTTGCCACTGAATTTCTACAGTACTATTTGGAAGCTCCAAAGGAGCTGGGAACCAGATGAGGGCCAGACTGCCTACTCCTGTCTTAAAGCTTCAGACAGGAATAATATTAAAGAACTTCAAACATGTATATAAAATGAAGCTAGGCTAATCTTACCAGGGTCCATTGAATGGATTGTCCGCCAGTAAGTGAAAATAGTTGTTGAGTGGCTGTGTATGGAGTAAATACAAGTTTTTCCTCTGACTGGGGGGGCTAACATGTTCTTGTTGATTCCCTATGTGCTTCTTTAAAAATGGGACTGAACCTGCTCAGGTGCAGAACCTTCACTTGAGCAAGTTCAGACCCACAGTTCCATGCTAAAGGTCAGCATTGTCACTATTTTTGCACTAAACACTTTCAGTATAGGTGTCAAGGTACCTAGGTAATTGTAATCAGAACTTAGAATAAGAGTTGGAAGAGATCTTGCAGGTCTTCTAATCCAACTCCCTGCATGAGCAGGAGAGTTCATACCATTTCAGAAAACCTGAAACCTGAAAACCTCCTGTGACAAGACACCCACAGCTTCTGAAGGCAAGGCATTCCACTGGTTGATTGTTCTCACTATTAGGAAATTTCTCCTTAGTTGTAGGACGCATATCTCCTTGATTAGTTTCCATTTATTGGTTCTTGTCTTGCCTTCTGCTGCTTTGGTAAATAGTTTGTTCCCCTCATCTTTGTGACAATCCTTCAAGTACTGGAAATCTGCTTTCATATATCCCATAGTCCTTCTTTTCACTAGACTAATCATACCCAATTCCTGCAATTGCTCTTCATGTGTCTTAGTCCCCAGCCCCCTAATCATCTTTGTTGCTCTTTTCTGCACACTTGCCAGAATCTCAACCTCTTTTTTATATTATGGCAACCAAAACTGGATGCAGTATTCCAAGTGTGGCTGTACAAAGTCTTTGTAAAGTGATAATAATACTTCATGTGATCTTGATTCCTCTGTTAATGCAGCCCAGGATTGCATTGGCTTTTTTGGCTGCTGCCACACACTGTTGGCTCATATTTAAGTTATTGTCCACTAGGACTCCAAGATCCCTGTCACAGTTGCTGGCATTGAGCCAGGTTTGACCTAGTCTACCTGTACAGTTGCCTAAGTGTAAAACCTTACTTTTACCTACATTGAATTCCATTAATTTATAATTCATTTAATAATACATTAATTTATAATTGGTTTATATACAAAAATTTTTGTATTTCACCTTAGTAGTCTGCAGTTACGCACTCCTGGCTAAACATATTAATTGGGATGAAGGGTGAAATTGAAGGATTAATGCAGTTTGCTCATTTTGCAGTGACTACTCAAATGGAGGAGATGGAATGTTGGCTACTAGTTCCAATGGATCTCAATACAGCGGCTCCAGAGTAGAGACACCAGTGTCTTATGTTGGGGATGATGACGATGACGACGACGACGAATTTAATGAAAATGATGATGATGACTGATATTTTTTGCCTGTAGACTTTTTTATTTTTAAAATTCAGCAAGCGGCAGGAATAAATTCTAGGAAGAGATTGTCAAAAATTGTCCCATCAAGGAGATACTGGTAAGAGTCTGAATTTAGAAAATTGCACCTCCAATAAAGTAAAGATTGTTTGTTTTTTATGTAGATTTTTTTACATGTGATGAGGATGTGTGTGTTAATACCAGTGTGTTAATGCAGAACTTTTATTTACTTTTGCTTAGGATTTTTAACTTGAAGGAAAATGCATTTTGCCCCTAAATGTTGTCACAAAGTTTGAAATGTAGCCACATTTAATGGAAAAATAAAATCTGTCCACCTGTCAAAATGCATACATGAATGGCATTTTATTTAGATTGCATTTAGGTGACATCGTACTGATGCATAGTAATCAAATGTTATACTATATTTTGCTGATCATGCCATGCCCAAAGAATCAAACAAAAAAGGATCTTTTAAATGTTAGTTTGCAGAAATTGTATGAATTAATTTCCCTTTTTAAAGTTATACTGATCATTGTAAGCCCATCAAATTCTATATATTATGTTTGCTGAAGTTAGAAATATGAGTTATAATTTGGGGGCAAATGTTTACTGCCAGGCTGGTATAGCTGTGTAAATGTCTTGAAAGTTTAGAATGAGTTTTGCTTATGATAAAAATTTGTCTGATTTCTTACAGGCAGATTTTGAAAACAATTTGTTACATAGTTGTTTACATACTTAGAAGTCTATGGTATAAAAGACATGTACTGAAACAAATGGTTTATATTTGTTTCATAAACATCTTCCAGTAATCTATTATAAAGTTGAAATTAAATATAGAGAATGTTTTATGTTTAACTCAAAACTTGTCAATCACTTTTAATACTTCATTTTTTATAAAAAAAATCAGGACAGGTGGTAGTCTTTTTAAATTTATTCACACAGAATTAACTGCACAAATACTGTCAGCTGCCTGTTCTAAGACAGTAGTCTTTTTACTGAAACACAAATAAACTTTCTGTAATATTTTATGGCATATAAGCAGTTTGTTTTACTTGTTTAATTGTGGCACTATTAGTTTTTATTAATAAAACACGCGTGGGCATTTTTAACAAATACTTTGTTTCTCTAATCAAGATTATTTTCACCTTCTGCTTTGTTGTGTTTGACTTATCATCTGGTTCTTCAGTATGGAAGAGTCTCAGAGCTCTTTTAAAGGGTAAGTAGGGAGTTATTTATACCTATATCTAGATGATGAGAGGCAACAGCATGCACTGATGATTGCTAAATTCTTGGGAGACTGCAGTCACCCGACAAATATGTAAGTTTATTAAATCAGGATTCTCCTAGAAATCTCTCTCATGTGACTAGTCATAAAAATGCACTTTTATACAAATAAAATTGATAGGTTGTTCCAAAATGCCTCTTTCAGTTTCCCAGTTCTCCATCTTAATTTACCTCGCCTTTCCCCCCCCCCTCTGTTTACTGTTTCAAGAGTTCCTCTTTGTATCTATTTTATTTCTTGAGAATAAATATTCAGCTTGAGGCTGGTGCTTTGTGGCATGCTAGTTTGCCATTACATTTTTAAATTAAAAAAGCTTCATTCTTTACTTAGAACTAAAAAAATAAAATTGGATAATACTGAAGCCTGCTAGCTACCAAGGAAGGTATCTATGGGCACATTGATACAGTCAATGTTAGGGATTAAGAATTGAATAAGAAAAATAATGTGGGACTTTATATATTCTATCAGTATAAAATACTTCATTTTATGTATGAAATGTTAGCTGCTCTAAGCATTGTATGTCGCATCAGATAAGCCTTCACTTTCTTATTTTGGGATTTGTTCAAGAAGTAAATATTTACCCAATCCAACGATTTGAAATCCTTATGTACAGCAGGAATTGAGTCTCTAATGATACACAGAACTACATCACAAACCTTTCTCCCCATTGTTCCATTTTCTGTGATTCTTACTACTATGAGCCTTAGAAGATTCTCAGGTTCATTATTAAAGTATGCAAAGAACTGATTCCCCTATATGCATGGACATGCTTTCCATTTGCATATGAAATTTTACTGATACTTGAGTGCCTCTCCAGTGTAGGAAACATTTGACTAAACTAGTAATTTAAAAGCATGTTAAATGCAAATATCAATCTCTAAATCCCTTTTTACATTTTGCTGTTATACATTGATATAGTAGATTGGTATTGTCCCCATGGTGTAAAAGCAAGAGGCAGATGCATCAACAAAATTTTGATGGAGATCTTCATTATAGAATGTCACAGGTGGTTGCAACGTTCTGGGCTTTTCCTTATGGCACCAATTCTGGTATTACCCCATTCCTTCTCCTCATCCTTAATTCATTTCAATAATTTCTTTTTTAATACCCCATAAACATTGCTTCCACTTACCTATCTATCACCATCATGCAGGTTGTAAATTTGTTGCAGATTCATTATGAAGATGATCTGTCTCAATACATGTACTTTATATATACAGATGTATGTGTGTGTGTGTTTCAATTATTAAAATGTCTTCATATTGAGATAATCTAGATGCTTTAAAGTAACTTGTCCAACACAATTGCATCAAGTCCATTTTAAAATATGCTAAGACATTCAACTTAAAATTAAGTTTCCACTGAGGCCTCTGTAAAATCAGTATTTTTTAAATAACACTAATAATACAATTAAACAACCGTAAAAAAATACATAGTTTTAGATCGGAGTATGCAACCTTTTCACATTTAAGGTCTGTGTTTTTGTTTATTTTGTTTGGGTTACTAAGTTGTTGCTGGCACTATGGCACTGAACCATTGTAGATTTTCTTCCAAGGTATCCTAATACTGTCAAGTGAATTAGTTAGCTTCGTTTTCCAATCAGCAAGATAATCCTTCCGAGGTTCAGTTTACTGCCCAAATTTACCAACGTTGTTTTGGAGTTTCTAGGGTCACAAAGAAAGAGGCTCAGGAGCTATATTTGATTCACCAGCTTTTGTTTATATGTTTCTTTCATACAATAGTTCTTATTTTCCTCTTGAAATACGTTGAAATGCAAATGAGTGTTTTTCTTCCTGGCCAATTTATTATATGAATTATTCCAGAAGTAATTTATTAAGTTTAATATTTTTCAATATATAAATAGTTGTGTATTATATAACTTTGCACACATTCAGTGGAATCATATCCCATTGCCAAATTTATAGTAAAACAAGTATATATTTGGTATTCTCAGGTGTGGAAAAATCCAATTAACTTTTCTAATAAAGCATACTAGATAATGAAAAGAAACTTTATACAATTGATTGTTAAAATTGTGACTAATTTTGTTATAAACTGTACACTTACTCAAATTGAAATCATACAAATAATCATACAAAGCTACATAACATATATATTCCCAGTGCAATTTTTATAAACCTTGATTAATTTTGTATTCGAAGTTTGAATTCTACTTTTCCTTCATATGGGTCGTGTGGATTATCTGAAGTAATTCCAACGCCAACAACTCTGCATTTTATGTGTAGTATTTTATTGTAAGTAAAGTTGAGAAGTTTCACTGCTACCAGTGGATTAGTGTAGCTAGGCTGAGATGGAAATATATATGACAAATGTTAATAAAGTTAAAATATATGCAACAAACCTATCCAAACAAAACAAGTTGAAGGGGAAAAAAACATACCTGTGCCTTGAGTCCATAGTAAGGGAAGTAGTGAAGGCTAAAAGTTCCATTTGCAGGATAATATGCTACCTCAAATGAGCTGTCATCCTTCAGTTGATCATAAATAAGGTAAGTATTAGTGCTAGTATCAGATAACTGACACTCAATGTATATTATCACATAGTATGTAAATATACCATATAAAAGTATAGTTATATTTTCCCTTAAATGTGTGTTTAATTGCTCTCATTTGGAAATTTAATTATTTAAAAGTGAACCTGTCTTAATAGTGTATCAGTGAAATGTCAGCTGCATAATACATGTCATCGTACAATTTCTGCAAACCTCAGGGGGCAAGATTCGTTTCACTTACCAATATAAGTATGTGATTATTAATTGAGTTTGCATTATTTTAATAATTTTGTGGAGGCACATGAAAGGTTTCAAAATAACCATTGAAACGTCCTTGATGGGTGATAACTATGGAGCAAAGGCAGAAGATGAAAAATGTGGGCTGTCTAAAAGATTTGAACATTGCAATACATACTTACAGTAGTTGTGCAGTTCACTTTTGGTGCAGTCCCGTTGCCAGGGAGAAAATTGATAATCTGCAATATAATTTCTTTATTAAGATTTTTGTAAGTTAATGTTATTAAACCAAATGTAGGCATTAGGTGGCTGTAGAAATTAAAGGTTTATATTCACCAAACAGAAGATTTTTATAATCCATCCTTTTGTGACTGCTGCAACTGATCTCAGTACTTTGCTTTTTCTATGTATTTGATTCCAAAATTTGTTTTCCTGTCTTGGGTGTCAGGATAATTAATTATTAAAATCTAGCATATTCAACCTTTTCTCATTTGCAGGCTCATGTTCTAACAATATTTTTGTAATCCTTTGCAGAACACAGTGCAGAAAATAATAAAATATCTGTCAGCAAAATTTTATTTTCTATTAAATTGATGTTAAACTATGGTTTTCACATCTGGTTTTATACTTACTCTGTTCATCTTTATTATTAAGCATGGCCTTCCTTCAGGAAAACCAAAAGTGGAATCCGTCAAACCAGAGCAGTTTTCAAGCATATCTTTTGTAAATTTGCAAGAGTGTTTTTCATTATTTGGAGCATCAAATGTCTTTTGGTAGTAATAACTTTCCTGACTACAGTTTTTGTTGCGTTCTTGCATAGTTTCATTGTATGCTAAAGTGAGAAAGTAGAAGAAAAATAAACATTTTTTATTGTAGACAGAAATAAATAATAAATAGTTTCTACTAAATTCAAAAAGTACTTGTTCTTGCCTTTTAATGTTTTCTAAGCTTCTGTAACTTTTAATACATTTCAGTTATTTTATGCAACGTTACGTCTTGCCAGACAGGAAAGGTAAATCAGATTGGAAACAGGTGCCAAGTATTTCTTGGGTCCTAACTAAATCTGAATGGCCAGGCTCAAGTGTAATGCTGGGCAAGCCATAATAATCTGGTTTGGTGCTAAATCATAATTGCTTCTCATATCACTCTTAGCCAAAATGAAATGTCTCTTAAATCAGCTCAAAGGCACTGTATATTGGAGAGGTGAACTCTGTCTTGAGATATGGATCCTCCTTGCAGGAAATCTGATTGGTGAGCCACTTTTGTGAAGGGAAACTTTGAAAATGCTGGTTAAAGATAATGCCCAAAGACCATTATACTCCACTGCAGCTTTCCAAACTCTGATCTCCAGATGTCTGGGATTACAGGTTGATATTCCTTGCCTATCATAGTAATCTTAATTACAATATTTCCAGATTATAGAATGTTACACTAATATGCTGCTATTTGTCTATTATTGTTGAATTGTACATTTTTATTCTACTGGTAGGCTTTGTATTTTGTGAACTATTGTAGAATTTTCAGAATATATATGAGTCCAAGTCAAATACAAAGCATCTAATTAGGACAAATAAAAGGAAGAAAAATGGGAATTTTTCAATGTACTCAGTACCAACTGTAAAAAAAAATAGTGTTTTTCCTCTACCATGCACTTTGGTCAAGAAATCTGCGTAGGCAGAAGACGTTCAATATTTAAAATTGTATGAGCACCCATGCTCATATGACACGTGTTTTCCTCCTGAAATGACCCGATGTGCATAGAACTTATGCTGAAGTTATAATGCAAGGTTGACATTTCACTTACAGATAATATATGATCATAAACTATAGTAAAATGCAAGCTGAAAATTTGATCTTCTGGTTTATGAAAGAATAAATTTTTATCTTCAGTAATTCTTTCAATTGTAATTGTTTTGCCCTTTTTTGTAGTCAAATTGTTTTCTCTACCAAAGTGCCACTATGTCAAAAGATGAAGACCTAACATTCTGTTCCTTTTTTTTAGTAGAAATCTTCGATAAAAGTTTTAACATCTAATACTTCGTTAGTTGGAATTCAACTTAACCTGTATTTCATTTTCAAGTTTGTTTTCCTTTTCTCTGTAACCTTCAATTTTTCAATAGAACTTCTACACTTTCCTAAATTATTTGCCCATCCCTGTTCCCCCTTTACCTGAAAGAAATGTCTGAAGTTTTGCAACATAACGATTCCAGGAGGAGTTCTGAGAAATGTTATAATAAATTTCCATTCCTTTTTCTCCGTATACATCTGGTCGTAATGTCACTCCTTTAATGATAAATCAAAAAACAAAAATTAGTTTATCAAGTATTTTTCACCAAATCTAGCATAAAGTAAAATTTAAATGCAACATATATTTTAGCATTGTAGTCTTTAGATGTCAAGAAATCTGTATTCTCAAATTACATGTATTTAGCCGTGAACCGCCTACTGTTTTTTTCCTTTGAGCAAAGTAGTCTAAAGGAATATAAGGCTTAAAGTTTAATTAATAAAAATAGCCATTTTTATTTAATTATATTTTATCCACCATTACATATGATAGCATTAACTTTCATTTATATAAAATTCAGTATTTGCAACTTTTTTAATGCCAAACAATTCGTACATTGGTCAAGGTGGTAGAAATGCAGCTTTTTGTTTGCTGTTTTCCCCCCCTCTATTTAAACTTGGTTTTATTATTCTATAGTGTGGTCTCTTTATTTGTGTTATAGCCATTCTAGAATGAAGAGTAGACTAAATACTTTTTATAAACAATAATTATACAAGATATTTGATGGAACTATTTCTCTTATATACATTTCTGCTCAGAAGCAAGATTATTTGAGATCAAGTTGGATCTACAGTACATAAATCCATCAGATTTTAACCATCAGTTCACAATGCTTTGAAGAGCAATTTTGAATTTACTTCTGTTTCATAGTGTTCTGTCCCAAAAATTTGGATACATTTATAAAATAATTTTGGATTACATGGGTTTAATAACAAAATGAGAAGAAATGTAAAAAAAAAAATACCTGGTGATTTTAATCGATCTTGATAGTCTGGTGTATAAGGATTAATTGTCTTCATTAAAGAATAGATAGAAAGTGTGAATAGTCCAGTCAATACCACATAGAATGCAACATAATAAAGACTAATCCATACTGTAAGAAGGAAATAAAAATAGATTTTAAAAATAGAAACATGTCCATTTAACTGGCTCAATAATTTAATTCAAACAAATTACTGCATGTTGTCAGATGTTAAAATTGTACTGTTCAAAATCCTCTCAGCACTGGAATTCCTGAAGCTAAATGCGTGGGAAGGATGTGAATGCTAGAACATCAGAGCTACTTTGCTTTCTTGTCTTGGGAGGACCAAATGGGGTGACCAGAAACATGTATAATTGGAAGTGTGGAGTTCAGTTCCTTTCCATACTTTTTAAGTTTTGAAAATCTCCAAATTTCAAGCTATAGTTTGATCAAGTTTATTAGTTAATCCTTAATATGGAAAATAATACATTTTAAAATATGAGAGCTATTGAATTCTAAAGGGAAATAAATTCTACAAGTAACCGGTGCATAACAGTTTATACATATTGCTACATTATCAAATAGTGCTCAATAACCTGCCGAGGCTTCTCAAACCAATTAAATGTCTCCTTCAGGAATAATATATTGGTGAATAAAGTGTAAAAAAAAGAAATTTGACTAATTGGAAGTCAAAAGGACAGGTCTAAGCAACTAGAAGCAAGCACAAAAATATTTTAATACTATGCAAACTATATTTGAGATTAGATCAGCCATTCTAACTTGGATGCATTCTTAGTTAGCCTTTCCCTACATATGTACACGCACACATACACTCCTTGCATTCCTAGTACATATTTCCAAATCGACCAAAAAGACAAAATGTGTTTCTTTGTACTCTGAGCCCTTTTAGAGTAATATTTCATTCTGCTCTGGTTTTATAAAGCCAGTTGTCTCCTCTCCAAGGAAGCAGCTGTGTAGTTTCTGTGGGTATTTGGGGCCATAAAATGTATTGGAGAGTTTTGAGGATAAGCATAACTCAGATTGGGAATTTCTGAGATAAAGACTGAAAGAGGACAAGTTGGAAACCCAGAAGGACAGAGCTGAGGATACAGTGAGTCCTCACCTTGGCCCTTGCAACATAATTTCAAAGCATTTATAATGTAAGTTAGATTTAAAAGCCAGTCTGATTGAGGAGACATCTGGAATCATCCCAATTCTTTTGCTCTTTATAAGCAATTTCTATCAGTTGGAATGCTAGCATGGACTCAGAATTATTCTTTAATAGTAATTACCATTAATAATACTAATTGAAATTTGGGTAATTGACTTCAATGTCAAAAGCAGCTTTCAGGATTAATTTTTGGTCTTGGAACAAGTCCCAAATGTTCTAAAATCAGACTTTAAAAAAAAAGTTCGTTGCCACATACCCCAGTTAATCAAAGTTCTTCCCATTAACTGTCCTGTGTCTGGATTCCAGACAAAACGTCGGAAATTTTCCATTCTTTGGCTGCAGGTCTTCTTTTCATTTAAAGCTGCCATTTTCCACCTTGAGATTTAGGAACTGCAAAAACCAAACTCTTCCACTGGTGCAGAAGGATTTGACAATACACTTGGTTTTATACCTTTTCCCTCTGAAGGTCATACAGATTACATCCATCACCAGCAAAAGTTGATAACAGCACATACCTGCCCACAATCACTTTTTTAAAAAAAATAATATGATAAGCATTTTATTGGTCAATTGAAAGCTAATAGCCATCAAATGTTCTTTTCACTTGAAGTTACTTATTTTTCAGAACTTGTGATACTTTCAACACAATAGGTGTTATCAAAACATACTATATTAACAGCTTCCCTTGATAAGCTACATACATTGTATGTACGCAGTTTTAAGTGTTCTTGTCAACACACATTCAAAGTGGAGACTTCTCTGGAACATTCCAATTACAATTCATAACTCCAGCAGCAGACAAGTATTTGATTTTTAACTAAAATGATTGAACAAATGGTATTCTGTTGATGCTGTCTTTCTGAGGCATAGACGTGTTAAAGCCTTAAACATGAACATGTCTGAAGAACTGAAAAGTTATACTGTATAGCAAGCCAAAACAAGTAAAAACCTAGTATTAAAATCTTACGTTTGCTATACTCAATATATAGTCCTCTGGGTGACCTTGGACCAGGCACTTCCCTCCAACTCCAAAACAACTTCAACAACTGTGGCAAGCCAGCTGTAGAAGAAATCCTGTGTTGCATCATGCATTGATATCTTTGTGATGGGAACCAGATCCAGTCCAGTACAAACAAGGACAATTTGTAAGTGAGTGGACAGAGTTAGGAAAAAATAATTATTCAAATATATTTTTGCAGGGTGGTCAAGTATAACTGAAATTCATATGTTTGAAGGAGAGGATCTTCAGGCCAGACTAGGACTTGGGGATAGGCTGGGGAACATCCTGGAAGAAATCTGAGAGGTTACTCCCATCTTTTTGGAAAGAAAGCAACCTGGACGTGATGATCTAATCTAGCTCAACTTGATGGCAATTTACATTTTCTGATAGGACTCATGCCTAGTGGATAAATGCTAAGTATTGTGCCAGTTTTAACTAGTCAAAAAGAGTTGATTGGTGAGATGGGCTGCATTGAAGTTTAATAATAAATACATGAATAAACTTATTCCTCCTCTTAGAATACATGCTGTGATTTTTTTAAAAAAATATTGTTTTAGAGTATTCTGCTCTATTTCAAAGGCTATGTAAGGTGAGAGTGCCCATTCTTTTGATAACAAAGAAACAACTTTAATATCTGAGAGATAAGAGCTGGAAAGTGAATAGAGCCCCTTCACAGATGAGTTTTCTGAAGGGAATTGGGAATGTATTTTGATAACTATCATTTCCCACTTCAAATGGGCTGAAACTATGCAGTCAATTTTTTGTCGTCATGGACAAAGAGACGTTTGGGGTTTTCTAGAGTGTTTTGTAATCTTGGGGTGGCAAATTGGCCATCCCTGACTTAAGTAGAATGAAAGACAAAACATCACCACCACCATTTTATCAGAATGGAAATCATAGCAATTTTTAAAATTCCAGTATTATTCTGTATTATGTTTAGAAAAAGTCAAATATTCTGGGTATTTTATTATGAACCATAATTCTGGGCAGCTCACAAAAAACATCTTGACAACCATCATAAAACGTGGGATTCCTGGATAAGAAGTGTGTTTAGTTCTCTATTTTTATTGAAATTTAATTTTCAGAAGCCTATGCTTTTTACTTCTGCATGTAATGAGGTATATTGTATGCTATATACTCGTGATGGCAAACCTATGGCATGCCTGCCACAGGTGGCACACACAGTCCTCTCTGTGGGCATGGCAGCTGTTGCCCCAGCCCAGCTGCATTGTGCGTGCGTGCGCACCTCCTGCCAGCCAGCTGATCTTCAGATCTCTGCCATGCATTCATGGGGGGCGGGGTGCATACACAGGGGGTGGGGCACATGCACAGGGATGCTCGCATTACATTTTTGGGGTTTACATGCACCCTTCCCATGCCCCCTGCTGGGCCTGGAAGGCTTGCACCAATCTGTAAGCCAAAACGGGGCACGGGGTGCCTCGCGTGGCACCCTTGTGCCCCCTTTTGGCTTCCAGGTTGGTGAAGGAGATTTTCCAGGCCCAAAATGAGGCGCACGGTATAGCGCAAGCATGGGGGGGCATGGCACAGGCGTGTGGGGTGCTTGCATTGCATTTTGGGGGTTTGGGTATGCACATGTGCATTTGTGTGTGTGCTTTGGGCACTCAGCACCAAAAAGGTTAACCATCACTGCTATATACTGTACTTTAATCCTGTAATTATGATTGCTTCTTGAGATGATGAAATCATGAAAAATATTTGTGGAATATTCTTACCTTGGTCCACAAGAAATATTTGCATATAAGTTGGTTAATGTTTTTCCATAGTAAAAATAATTTGAAATATGTGCATTTATTTCATTTCTTTTACTTGACCTTGGTATTTTCAAATATTAGCCTATATTCAAGATAATTAGTCTCATTAATTCAGTATTGCACATTCAACTTAAAACTCTAATTTTCTTTTTTCTTTTTGTCTCTTATGTAAGAGTATTATATCAGCTGCTTACTTAAGAAATATCTGCATGTACAAGGAAATTTTCAGTGGCCCTTGGAAAATGTTTTCCATGTAATATTTCTTTGTTGTACTTTGCCCTATATCTAAACATACTGATTACATTTCATTTGTTGCCCTTGAATTCACTAGTGACGCAAAGGACAGCCAAACTTTCACATGAAGGTCACTGGAGAAACTATATGAATATGTTTTTAAAAATAGGTAAAATAACTAATTCCAAATAGCTTGTTCAATATTTGTTTCATTTAATGCTACATAATTTTAAAAACACTTTTTTCCAACAACCTAAGAAACTCTACACATGGACATTGCCAGACGGTCCACACAGAAATCAGATTGACTATATGCTCTACAGCCAAATATGGAGAAGCTCTATACAGTCAGTAAAAACAAGACCAGGAGCTGACTGTGGGTCAGATGATGAGCTTCTCATTGCAAAATTTAGGCTTAAATTGAATATGGAAAAGCACTAGGCCACTCAGCTATGAACTAAATCATCCTTGATGTATATACAGTAGACATGACAAATAGATTTAAGGAATTAGATCTGCTAGAATGCCTGAAGAACTATGGACAGAGGTTCACAACAAGAGGTAGCAACTAAAACCATCCCAAAGAAAAAGAAATGCAAGAAAGCAAAATGGCTGTCTGAGGAAGCTTTGCAAATAGCTCAGGAAAGAAGGGAAGCGAATGGAAAGGGAGAAAGAGAAAGATACACCCAACTGAATGCAAAATTCCAGAGAATAGCTAAAAGAGATCAGAATGCCTTCTTAAATGAACAGTGCAAAGAAATAGAAGAAAACAATAGAATAGGGAGGACCAGAGATCTCTTCAAGAAAATTGGAGATATGAAGGAAACGTTTCATGCAAAAATGGGCATGATAAAGGACCAAAATGGCAGGAACCTAACAGAGGCAGAAGAGGTGGCAAAATTACACAGAACTATACAAGAATGAACTTAACCTCCCTGATAACCAGGGGGTGGTCACTGACCTCGAGCAATTACTGCAGGTTCAAGCCCGGCCTGAGGTTGACTCAGCCTTCCATCCTTTATAAGGTAGGTAAAATGAGGACCCAGATTGTTGGGGTGGCAATAAGTTGACTTTGTAAATATACAAATAGAATGAGACTATTGCCTTATACACTGTAAGCCGCCCTGAGTCTTCGGAGAAGGGCGGGATATAAATGTAAATTAAAAAAAAAGAAAAAGACATCCTAGAATGTGAAGTCAAATGGGCATTAGGAAATCTGAGCAACAACAAAGCTAGTGGAGGTGACAGTATTGCAGCTAAAATATTACAAGATGATGCAGTAAAAGTGCTACACTCAATTTGCCAGCAAATTTGGAAAACTCAACAGTGGCCATAGGACTGGAAAAGGTCAGTTTACATTCCAATTCCAAAGAAAGGCAATGCCAAAGAATGTTCAAACTACTTCACCATTGGACTCATATCACATATTAGTAAACTTATGCACAAAATCCTACAAGCTAGGCTCCAGCAGTATGTGGATCGAGAACTACCAGAAGTACAGACAGGATTTCGAAGAGGCAGAGGAACTAGAGATCAAATTGCCAACATATGGAGAAAGCTAGGGAGTTCTAGAAAACATCTACTTCTGCTTCATTTGAGTATGCTAAAGCCTTTGATTGTGTGGATTACAACAAATTGTGGTAAGTTCTTAAAGAGATGGGCATACGAGACCATCTTATTTATCTCTTGAGAAACCTATATACGGGTCAAGAAGCAACAGTAAGAACTGGATATGTAACCACTGATTGGTTCAAAATTGGGAAAGGAGTCTGGCAAGGCTGTATACTGTTGCCCTGCCTATTTAACTTATATGCAGAGCACATCATGAGAAGGGCGGGGCTAAATGAATCAAAAGTTGGAATTAAGATTGCTGGGAGAAATATCAACAACCTCAGATATGCAGATGATACCACTCTAATGGCAGAAAGTGAAGATGTGGGTGAAGAAGGAGAGTGCAAAAGTTGGCTAGAAACTCAACATTAAGAAAACTAAGATCATGGCATCCAGCCTTCTCAATTCCTGGCAAATAGATAGGGAAGAAAAGGAGGTAGTGACAGATTTTATTTTCCTGGGTTTCAAGATCACTGCAGATGGGACTGCAGCCAAGAAATTAAAAGATGCTTGGGGAGGAAAGCTATGACAAATTTAGATAGCTTACTAAAAAGCAGACACATCACCCTGCCAACAAAAGTGCGTATAGTCAAGGCTATGGTTTTCCCAGTTGCAATGTATGGCTGTGAAAGTTGGACCATAAGAAAGGCTGAGCGCCAAAGAATTGAGGCCTTTGAGCTCTGGTGCTGGAGAAGCCTCCTGCGAGTCCCTTGGACTGCAAGGTGAACAAACCGGTCAGTCCTAGGGGAGATCCTGACTGCTCTTTAGAAGGCCAGATCCTGAAGATGAAACTGGAATACTTTGGCCACCTAATGAGAAGGAAGGACTCACTGGAGAAGAGCTTAATGCTGGGAAAGATTGAGGGCAAAAGAAGAATGGAACGACAGAGAATGAGGTGGCTGGATAAAGTCACTGAAGCAGTCGGCATGAGCTTAAATGGACTCCAGAGGATGGTAGAAGACAGGAAGGCCTGGAGGAACATTGTCCATAGGATCGTGATGGGTCGGACATGACTTCGCAACTAACAACAACAGTTTTAAAAATGGATCTAGCTAAAGCATTATTATACAGTATGCTTAGAAGTTTCAGGATTTTGCCTTTACTGTATTGTTGATTAGATATACCCTTTATAACAGAAGTGGTTCATACAAATTAAAAGCTGTGTCTTATAAAATAAATAACAAATGTCTAGGTTCATGCATTACATTAAGCCACAAGCTGTGATTAACAAATTGCAGTGGCTAGGTTTGTATAGTATTCTAAACCAAAGCAAATAGCGAGTCTTTGAAGTCTCCATTCCAAATATCACTGAAATATACCAAGCTTTTTTAAAAATAATTCTCATATAATTTTGCTAAAATATAGCAATTAAAAATATGAAGGAAATGAGAAAAATCTCATAAGGCTTAGGCAATGATTTGGGAAGTTAGAAAAGGCCCTTCTCTCCATGCAACCTTACTCAGACCTGGCTGATAGATTAGTCTGACTGTGTTGCTTATGGGAAGCCTGACTTCAACCCAGAAAAACAATGGCTGGACCTCCAGTGGTATTTATCATTCAGATTTGTTGCCTTATAGTACTTTTACAGGTTTTGGATGGCCAACATTCAGGAGACTGAATATGTTTTGAGCCTAAGATCAGTGGTGGGATTCAAGTAATTTAACAACCGCTTCTCTGCCCTAATGATTTCTTCCAACAACCAGTTTGCCAAACTGCTCAGAAAGTTAACAACCGGTTCTCCCAAAGTGGTGCGAACTGGCTGAATTCCACCACTGCCTAAGAACCATTACTCACCTTTAATAAAGCCTTCTTATCCAGCACCTAACCACTTAACTTTCATTTTCAAAATCTAGGACCATCATGGTGACTTAAAAGCAAACCAGGCTAAAAAGTTGTGTGAAGATTTCTTTGGTATATGGGTTCTTTGATGTTGAAGTGGTATTTTTTTAAAATTATTTTTTTATTATTTACATTTATATCCCGCCCTTCTCCGAAGACTCAGGGCGGCTTACACTATGTTAGCAATAGTCTTCATTCTATTTGTATATTTATATACAAAGTCAACTTATTGCCCCCAACAATCTGGGTCCTCATTTTACCTACCTTACAAAGGATGGAAGGCTGAGTCAACCTTGGGCCTGGTGGGACTAGAACCTGCAGTAATTGCAGGCTGCTACTGTTAATAACAGACTGCATTAGCAGCCTGAGCCACAGAGATATGATCAGCTGAGAGGAAAGCTGTAGTGTCTATTT
Organism: Ahaetulla prasina; assembly: GCF_028640845.1. Taxonomy (NCBI): domain Eukaryota; kingdom Metazoa; phylum Chordata; class Lepidosauria; order Squamata; family Colubridae; genus Ahaetulla; species Ahaetulla prasina. The sequence continues at coordinate 101,590,241 of NC_080543.1, read as the reverse complement.
GCAGAAGATTTTCTACAGGGAGATTTTGCTACTGCAATCGAGACACCAAATACAGACATTTCTATTTTCCATTGCTGTTCACCTTCAATAAAATTACATATATGTGCACATGCACAAACACTCATGCACATGAGAGAATATCTCTATTATGACTGATTTCAACAACAATTTTCATACTGTTTTAATTGTACTGTGAGCATTTTAAAGAAGTCTGGGAGTTTGTGAGTAAAGGCTACAGTACGTGCTTTAAATATATCTACAGTTTTGAATCCCACATTTTTTATTTATAGATATTCTTGTGACGCATGGATGTGGTAATTTCCAAACTGCTGGTTCCATTTTTGAAGAGCCATTTGGGGACTTTGCTGCTTCTAAGTCAAGGGGCTAAAAACATTCTGCAGCTCTATTTTTACTAAACAATATACAGCCAAGAAAATAAACTGATGGATCATTGAACAACTCAACCCAGAGTTCTCAGTCAAGATACAAATAACCAGTCTCATGTTATCCTACTTGAGATACATGATGCTAAAACCCAGATCTCTGGAAAAGGCTATGATGCTGGGAAAAGTGGAAGGAAAGAAGGGGATGACCAGCAGCAAGGTGAATAGACTCATTTATAGTGTTGGAATTTCTGTTAATAAATGACGGGGTCATTGGCTGAAACATGTGATTGCCACATTTAGCAACAGCCGTTCCAGTAGTATTATTGTGGTCATCACAACTTACACTTCTGCCACTTTGCCACACTTTCCTCCACTTCAGCTTTCTCCACCCACTTATCTCCCACTTCATCTCTGTCCCTTAAATTATCCTGAATTCTGGAGCCATCTTCACCTGTCACCTTCCCCTCACTGCTCTCAGCTGACTGCAGTCTTCTTCCACTGTCTTGAGTGCTATGGGACATTTAGGCACCTACCCTAGGCCACACCCACTTTGCCACCTGTCTCAGTCAATTCAAAGCCAGCTTTTTTCCTCTGCTGGCCCTCCTCCAGCCATTGTGCACTGCCAATGGTCCCCTGGCCCTCTGCCTCCCGGTCTTCGTTCCTGCCCATTTACCCAGTCACTGTTTGTCTTGGGCATTTTGCTGCCCAGGACGAATAGAATAGAAAAAAAAATAGAAAATAGAATAGAATTTATTGGCCAAGTGTGATTGGACACACAAGGAATTTGTTTTGGTGCATATGCTCTCAGTGTACATAAAAGAAAAGAAAAAAAATACTTGCATCGTAGGTACAACATTTACAACACAAATGATGGTCATAGGTTGCAATTTAACCCTTAGTGATAGCAACAAAAAGTTACAGTCATACAGTCATAAGTGGAAAGAGATTGGTAATGAAAATGATGATAAGATTAATACTGTAGATTTAGTAAATAGTTTGACATTGTTGAGGGAATTATTTGTTTAGCAGAGTGATGGCCTTCGGGAAAAAACTATTCTTGTGTCTAGTTGTTCTGGTGTGCAATGCTCTATAGCGTCATTTTGATGGTAGGAGTTATTTATTTATTTATTTATTTATTTATTTGTTCACATTTATATACCGCCCTATCTCCCTAGGGACTCAGGGCGGTTCACAGGCAAGTAAAAATACGTATAAATACAGATTAAAATAACAATTAAAAAACTTATTCTACCTAGCCAGATTATTAAAAAGCAATATAAATAGTAAATAATAAAACCCATTAAAATCCCATATAAATTTAAAATCTAATCCAGTCCTGCGCAGATGAATAAATGTGTTTTGAGCTCGCGACGGAAGGTTCGGAGGTCCGGAAGTTGACGAAGTCCTGGGGGGAGTTCGTTCCAGAGGGTGGGAGCCCCCACAGAGAAGGCCCTTCCCCTGGGTGTCGCCAGACGGCACTGCCTAGCTGACGGCACCCTGAGGAGTCCCTCTCTGTGAGAGCGCACGGGTCGGTGAGAGGTATTCGGTAGCAGTAGGCGGTCCCGTAAATAGCCCGGCCCTATGCCATGGGGCATAGTTGAAACAGTTTATGTCCAGGATGTGAGGGATCTGTAAATATTTTCACAGCCCTCTTCTTGATTCGTGCAGTATACAGGTCTTCAATGGAAGGCAGGTCATCCAATCAGGTGGCAGGCAGAAACAATGGTGCTGCAGGGGCAGTGTGCGATTGGCGGTGAGAGGAATGATCACAGGGGCTATAGGGGGCAGCATGCAATGCAAATTTGTTAAATCCCTGAGGCTTCTTCCCAATTTTTTTTTTAAAGGGGCTGCACTTTCAGACCAATTGGATGGCTCCAGAGCTGTGGTTCTGACAAGTCATGCAGAAGGGGACTGCCCCAAGTTATAAAAAGAAGGTGTCAGAAAAGGCAAAGCTGCAGCATGAAAGCAACTGCTCCTAGCTGCAAGGACGTGTGGGAGAAGAAAGTGTGTTCTGGAGAAAGAGAAGAATGGAATGGAAATTGTGCATGTGGGGCAGTGGTTCAGTGGTGGGTTGCTCCTGGTTCGCCCTGGTTCAGGCGAACCAGTAGCAGCAGCAGCAGCAGCAGCAGCGGGAGGCTCTGCCCACCTGCCCAGATGTCATCAAAAATGCTCTGCGCAGAAGCTCTGCCTGCTCGCAAAGTGTGCGAGCGTGCGCACCCACGTGCTGCCAATAGCGAACTGGTAGCACTGGGATTTGAAATCCGCTACTGATGTGGGGCATGCGTGCTTAAATGTGTTAAACCAATTCAATGTTTACATAGCGTTACCTGCATGTTACCTGCACTCTTCCAATTGACTTTGGACCAGTGGTGGGATTCAGCCAGTTCGCACCACTTCGGGAGAACCGGTTGTTAACTTTCTGAGCAGTTTGGCAAACTGGTTGTTGGAAGAAATCATTAGGGCAGAGAACCGGTTGTTAAATGACTTGAATCCCATCACTGCTTTGGACCATTACTTTATCTCAACCACATTGTTTCATAAGGGAGATTTGAGTGGAAAAAATAATATTCCTAGAGGATGGAGGGTGATTTACTTTGCACTTGTGCAAAAGAGATACTACATATACCTACAAATGGTGCATCCTGTAAACCAGTCACTTCTCCCTCTGAACTAACCAATCAGTGCAGATAATCAAGGATGTGCCCTGACTGGGTTCTGACCTTGCTTGCTGCCATGAAGACCATGAATTTCCTTGCCCCCTTCCATAGCAAAGGTAAAGAAAATAGATTGCTAGTACAACCCTGTTCACCGCCTTGAGTCCTTCGGGAGAAGGGTGGTATACAAATTAAAACATTATTATTATTATTATTATTATTATTATTATTATTATTATTATTATTCCTAATCTATCATTTCAGCATATGTTACGTATGTTAGGCTAGCTGTTTGCAAAGGTATCTTGCATAATAATAATAAACCAAATTTTATTATTATACTCATTGATCAATATTACAAGTATTAATAGTAACAGATCTAAAAGTATATGGGTACAAAAAGTAAAGTAACATAAGATACGGAACAAATAACCCTAGAGTCAGATATAGATAATTTGGCTACATAGATATACATAGGAGAGACAACCACCCCCAAATCTTAGGTATTAGCAGCCAGTGAATTCTGCTTGCTCTTACAAAAAAATTGGCTGTAGAAATTTACCAGTCACTTGACTAAAGAAAAGATGAAGGATGTAATATCTTTTTTGATTGAATAAGTAAACCATTGCTGAGGCATTGTTATTACAGGTATTTATGTTCTATAAAAAAAATCCCCCTCTATATAATAAAACATACAGCAAAGTTGCTGTTCCAATATCACAAGGGCCTAATATTTGCTGCATACCAAGGATGAAATCTGCCCTCAGCAACTGCTGATGATATTGTATTTGAAAGGGAAAGCATTAAAACTTCAATCTTTAAGTATAGTAAGCTGATTAACTAGCTGGTTGTAAACTATTAAATGTATTTGGGTATTCTTCCTCATTCTATTTGCAATTTATTTTGAAATCTTTTGAATGAACATGGCACTAGGCTCGTGATGGCGAACCTTTGGCGTTCCCGCGTGCCGGCCTGTGTGCCAGAAGTGGCACGCGAAACCATCCCACGAAGTGCACACGGCCCCACTGGCCTTTGCACACACGGAAGCGGCAATACCTAGAAGAGTGGCGGTCCACTGCGCATGTGTGAGCCGGCACCCAAACATCTGGATACCGGCCTGGAAGCGCGCCTGACGAACAGCTGGCCCTCGCGCATGCGCGCACTGTCAATTAGGAAGGTCAGGTTCCGGCCTGCGCATGTGTGCCAAAACGCTGGTCTTCCGGGTTCCGCCACCCCTGCATGCACAACAACCAGCTGACCAGTGCATGTGTGATCACAGGAATGCGGAAGCGGAGTCAGCGAAGCTGCACATTCTTTGCGGGATGGTTTCATGTGCCGCTTCTTGTACACGTGCCATAGGTTTGCCGACACTGCACTAGGCTGATTGAAGCTCAAGGTCAATGGCACTTCAAGGGAGCAATTTATCCTTAATTGCCCATGTTTATGGTTATATCAAGGGTTAGTGGCGTACCCTTGTTTAGGAAATAACAGTTTTAACCCAGGATTGAAATAACCCAGACCCCTAGCCTCAACCATGTTTAAAAGTACTTTGACACAGAGACCTGATTAGATACACAATGACTCACCTGCCTGGCTTCCTCAGACATGCATGTGGAATGTGATAATATGTGATAAAACTGAGGGCCAGGCTTAACTAAATTCCATATAAGATGTATGGTAGCATAAAATTGCTTTATTATAATTAGCATATATTATGCTTCTTGGGGGGGGGAATGAAAAAGATTAAGTCTCCTACCCCTTCGGGCTTTCTGCTTAATATCAAAATATAAGGATACCACATCTTCCTGCAATGTGAAAAAAAACCTGTAGTATTTGAAATATATCATTTACTCAGTCCTGTATCCATCAATATTTCAAACTATTTTCAGGCTTTCCACAAAGATTATAATCTTCATCAAGATAAACTACAGCAAGAAGATCAAAACTTTTAATAGCTTTTTAACCCTTTTGATGACAGCAGAATAGCTTCCAGCAGCATTGTTAGATGTTTCTCCTCTAATTTGTGGGCAGTGAATGATGCTCTAATTTAATGTATAGAACTGATCCAGAAATTGATTCTTGTCATGACAGAGTAAAAGCCTTGCCATAAAATGAAATGTGAAGATTTTTGGCACAGTTTGATGGACATGTGGTATCTACTGCCCCCTTGTGCTAAGCTCTGGGATAACTGCAGGCCAGAAATCTAAGCATAGATTTACAGGTAATGTTTATGTTGGTCAAGGCTCAAATAAATAAAAAAAGTACAGAAAGAGACAAATAGAAATATTAATATTAATATTACATAAAACAAACGCATAATGAAACCATAACCATTACATGATAGTTTCTAACACTAACAGAATCTTAGTGGTATAATATTAATCTGATATTATACTTTCAGCATTATTGATGTGCAAAAGAGTTTTTTAAAAAAAATCACTCCTGGACCAATTTTTTCCTTCTTTCCATTTTGGCAACTAAAAACTACTGAGCAGATGATGGAAGGTTTCAAATCTTTTAAAAGAAACTTCGCAAGGTTCTTGTCTGATTTTCCAGCATGTTTGCATAAAATAGGTAAATAGGATTAGCTGGAATGATCCTGTAAAATGTATAATTTAGTAAAAACATGGTGTTTTTATCTCATTAATGCCACACGAACATTTGGCAAGAAGATCAAAACTTTTTAATAGCTTTTTAACCCTTTTGGTGACAGCAGAATAGCATCCAGCAGCATTGTTAGATGTTTCTCCTCTAATTTGTGGGCAGTGAATGATGCTCCACTTTAATGTTCCACTACAGAACTGATCCAGAAATTGATTCTTGTCATGACAGAGTAAAAGCCTTGCCATAAAATGAAATGTGAAGATCTCATTAATGCCACATGCTCAGTTAATGAAATTTTAGCATACCTGTCCTGAAGCACTGCAAAGGGAATGATACTACTCTAGTTTTAAAGAATGTTTTCTCTAGCTTGGGAAAAAATTGCTGGTTTCCATTTGATTAACCAGGTTCTGTTATTCTAACAGAAAAAAAATGGTTATGACCATTTTTTAAGTCTGCTTGTATCCCAATGACATTAAAAATGATGCTGAGGTTTCTTGTTTAGCACACATGAATCGCCTCCCAATTATAAAGGTAAAATATTATTTCAGGAATTGGTAGCTGAGACCACTGTTTCTAATTTTGACTTAATATCATCTTATTATATTTCTTTTATGTTCTGAAAAGGATGAAAAGGGTCTATAACAAGTCACTTTTTTTCTCCTTGAAAATCTTGGAGGTTATTCATTCTTGACTTATTACATGGGGCAGCCTTAGCAAGTGGGGGCATTATTTCATATCCGGCTCTATCTGGCATTCTTCCCAAGGTTTAGCAAAGGGCAAACCCAGCTATCTTTACAAAGTTTGTTTGTCATGATGAGAAAGATCTGAAAATCAGGTAGAAGCTGTCTGAGTCTTAAGAGCATTGAGGCACAGCCCCAATTGTTGAAAAGAGAGTATTAGTCTCTTAAAGCCATGGAGAATAGGGAGCCCTATTATCACCATTGTTCCACTTGCATTTGTTTATTCATAACAAAGAGATGCAACACCATTGTCAATATAAGTATTTATTGTATCTTACATGTCACACTAGTTGTCTTGCTGTCCTTTTCAGAGCTAGAGATTTCCCCCACCCCACCCCGTTAAGATTTTTAATTCTTCTGGCTTTCTTTTGGCATCTTACAGCCATGCAAAAATAGTTATTTCTATATGGGCAGCAAGCAAGACTTTTTTTTTTTTAATTTGTAACCAAGGACAAATCTGTACAACATTCTGACCATTTACTGGCTGCTTCAACTTTTCCATTCTCTATTTCCATTCCAATTTCTTTTCCTTCACTTCCTTTGATGATAGAAAGTTGTCAGTGTCCCAGGTTAGTAACTAATACTATTCATTAACTGTAAATATAGCAGGCAAGAGAAACAAACTTTTCCCTTGGAATTCAAGGAGTGTTGCATTTTTGGATGCTTATCAATTTTCTTTGGTCTGGAATTCGTGTTGTGGTGTTTCTTAAATATCTTCCAGGAACAGTCTTTCTCATATTGTGAGTCTTAAGTTTAACAATAATTTTATGTCTGATTGTGCTTCTCATTCGTTTTGCAATTTTCAGAAATTCCTGCACTCACTCTGCTCCTTAATTAAAACTTGCCGAGCTTGGATTGAAGTTTAGATTTCACAATAAATACCTCCCACAGGACAGCATTCTTAGCAAATTAGAAGAAAGTGAGAACAGAGTAGGAAAAGCAACAAATGCAACTGGGCAGTTATTTTAGCTAGATGATGGTTCTTGAGGAACTTGACTGAAAAACTGCCTCTCCTTCTCCTTCTTCACCCTCCCAAAAGAGGCAAACACCCTTAGTTATCCAATAAAACATGACGTTGTGCTTTTACAAGAAACTTAATTGCTGAATGACATAATATGAAATAATTAACAGTCAATTTCCATGCAGAAACTTTGAGCTAAGGAAGGTCATTTCTTATCTTCAACCAACTTCATGTATTCACTCACAGTTTAAGGCAATTTACGACAATGTTCCTTTCTCCTATGTGTGCCATAAGAGCAACCCTGTAAGGTAGGGCTGGACTGGTTGAGTTTAGGACCAGGACTGAGGATGGATTAGTTCCATTCAAGAACCTTGCATTGACAGTACATTGATAGTGTAAACATTGCTATCTTTTGCTGATAAATGTTCATCTCTCCCTGCCAATCAGCATTAATAGGTTTTGCCAAGAGTTTACCTGCATATGTCTGTAATTTTAAGTGGGGATTTTCATGCTTGAGGAAGATCAACAGATATAATTCTTTGTCTACAATTCAAGGTCGGGAAGACTTATTTTTTTCCAGAGGATTAGCATGGACTACAATTGTGTGCCATTCTTGTCTTGGAACTGTCATGTTTGATTCAAATTTGACATGAATTGGTATTGAACATCACTTTATTATAATTTTATATAATAATGTTATAAGTTTCTGTGGATCTAGAAGATGTGGCAGCATACTAAATGAACCAACAAATATTCAAGTAGTTTCCTTCAGATAACAGTGAAATTACTTCCTTGGTAGTCCATCAGTCCCAAAATACAAAAATATAACTATGCAGGGACAGTGGTGGGATTCAAATAATTTAACAACCACTTCTCTGCCCTAATGACTTGCTGGATGGGCGTGGCCAGGGGGTGGGACAGCACTCAGCCTCCTGCAGCACTCTGCCAGTCAAAACAGGGTGTGGGAGGGAGGGCGTGCAACACCCTCCCACGCCCCGTTTTGGGCCTGGAAGACCTCCTGCACCACCCTGGAAGCCAAAATGGGCCATGAGGGGACTCCTGGGAGGGTCTGGGTGGGCGGGGCAGGGCCAGCTGGTTCTCCAAACTGGGCAAAAAGTTAAAAACCAGTTCACTCAAACTAGTACGAACTGGCTGAAGCCCACCTCTGTTCAGGGATCTCTTTGGTGCAATAGTTTACAATCAAGAAGTTTGTATTTTAAATGGTGCAGTTAGTATGGCTTCATTTGGGGTACATTGGATAAGGACTAATCTGAGTGTTGCAAACCGACATATCTTGTTTTTTATTGAACTCAGTGCTCAGGTTCATAGTTGAGAGCTGTTAAAATATTAGCCAGAGATACAAATGGAATGGACATTAAGTACTATTTTTCAGAAATTACTTATGTAGCTTTTAATTTGATCAAACTTAGAAGCCAAAATCAATCCTTATTAATATGCCATTGCGAGTATAACTTTCATTTCCATGGATTAAAATTCTGGTTTGACCACTGGTAGGAAAGGAAGGGAAGGGAAGGGAAGGGAAGGGAAAGGAAAGGAAAGGAAAGGATTATAAATCCATATTAGAAGATGACAAGAGCATTTAAAAACAGGTATGTGCAAAATATTCAGTTCCAAAAATAGAATGTATGGAGGAATTCCAGAACTTTCTGCTTTTTCTCTAGAACACTCCAAGCAGATATGGTTTGGTAGTTTTACCAAATGTATCTTTTGTTAGAAAAAGTGGTTTTTGATGTTCTGAAAGCTGAACCATTTCCAGAATGGTTACATCAACATGTTCTGGTAGAAGAACATTCCTAAAACAGAATATTTTGCATAAGCCACTTGGTAGTAGGAGTGAAATGCTCCTGGTTCGGACCGGATCTCCTGATCTGGTAGCAATGGTGGCGGGTGGTTCAGAGAATCGGTAGCAAAAATCCCTCCCCCCATGCCCAGTGAGCCGCGTGATCATCAGAGTTGAGTTGCCTGATCATCAGAGGCTTTTTTTCTTTTAAAGGCAAAAAAAAATGCTTTTAAAAGAAAAGCCTCTGACAATCAGGCAACTCAGCTGGGATCAGCAGAGGAGCCTTTTAAAAGCATTTTTTCTACAACCTCTTAGGCTGAAGAGGTTGTAGAAAAAATGCTTTTAAAAGAAAAAAGAAAGTTGGTCATGCCCACCCAGTCACATTACCCCCCACCACCAAGCCACGTCCACAGAACCAGTAGTAACAAATTTTACATTTCATCACTGCTTGGTAGCAAATGATAACCGTAGTGTGAGAAAGCAATGCTGCACTTTTCTGGAGACTCACTTCAGTGCAGCTGAATTCTGAGATATTTTGAGCAGGATGCCTTATCTCACCATCTTGAGAAAATAACTTCCATAATGTCAAAGAAATGTACACACGGTCTCCTTATCTCAGTGGTCCACTGTCTTCATTTTAGGGTCATCGTAAGGTAGTGATAGTGAATCTAAGACATATATGTCAAAGGTGATGTACCATCTTTGGGTGACACAGCGAGTTCATCAACACTGGACAATTATTCTCAAAAGTATGCCCCATTCTCACGCTACTTTCAGAGGCTGCAGTCCATGCAAGAATAGCACATGATCTCACAGGGCCTCCGGAAATTATGCAAGCGGGCTGTGCTTTCACATAGCCTCTGGAGCCTCTGAAAATTGTGCAAGAATAGGATGTAATTTTGCAGATTTTCAGAGGTCATGGAAGAGCATTCTCTGAAGCACTCCAAGAATGAAGTCTTCATTGGACTCAGAGCAGCTACTGTTAGGCCACAGGGGCCTATCAACAGAAAGAGAACACCACCTGATTGCAAGTGGTATGCAGCAGATCCTGGGGAACACACACATAATTCGATTATATATTTTAGAATAAATTAATATGTTAATTTGTTCTCCTACCCACCCACCCCAGCTGCAGACTCAAGTTAGGCATTTTTTAAATTTTTGACACACCAAGCCCAAAAGGTTTGCCATCATTGTCCTAAGACCTCAACCAGCTAATAGCAATACCAATAGCACTTAGACTTATATACCACTTTATAGTGCTTTACAGCCCTCTCTAAGCGGTTTTACAGAGTCAGCCTATTGCCCCCAACAATCTGGGTCCTCATTTTACCCACTTCGGAAGGATGGAAGGCTGATTCAATCTTGGGCCTGGTGGGATTTGAAGTGTCAAATTGCAGACAGCTGGTAGTCAGCAGAAGTGGCCTGTGGTACTTCAGTACTCTAACAACTGCGTCACCAAGGCATCCAAAGCTAAGGGATGGAAAGACATTAGTCTAGGAGTCATTGAGTTCACTTAAGAGTAAACTGGACTGGTGCGGTCCAATATCAGTTTCAACTTACGTTTACAAGTCTACTTGCATTCTTAAAACTGTCATCTGGCACATTATAATCCTTACCTTTAAGGAGAAGAAAGATCGGGGTGAAATCCAGTAGGTTCTGGAGAACCAGTAGTGGAAATTTTGAGCAGTTCGGAGAACTGGTAATGGAAATTTTGAGTAGTTTGGAAAACTGGCAAATACCACCTCTGGCTGGCCCCAGAATGGGGTGGGAATGGAGATTTTGCAGTATCCTTCTCCTGCCAGCCCACCAAGCCACACCCACCAAGCCGCACCACGCTCACCTAACCATGCCTACAGAACCGGTAGTAAAAAAAAATTGGATTTCACCACTGAGAAAGATCATAAATCAGTCTCTTAAACAGAAGTAGTGAGTATTTGTATTGGAAATAGCAGGATGGTTGGATTTAGAAAGCATCCTGGCAAAAAATCAGAATGGTTTTAGAGCTGAATGATCAACAATGTTTGGTATTACATTAGTTTGTGGGAAAATACACCCATAAATCAAAGTCAGTCCCATTTATATTGTTTGTAAAATTCAAATGAGCCTTTGAATTAGTCTCCAAGAAGACTCTGACACAAGCTTAAGATCTCTTTGATAAAATATTGTGTACACAAATATACACATACCACAAATGCAGGACCATAGAACTCTGGGAGTAAGATCCAGCACAGAAGAATACTTGTTGGTAATGATATTGACTAAAGCACGGAAGTATTCTTGTTCCACAGCTATTTATAAGCGGCTCCCAGGAACTGTTACTGAGTTACTGTGAGAAGTACCTTATTTCAGAAATGTTGGCATGCTGTCCTTTCAGCTTCACACATGCAGTGACTTTGAAATAGTCATTGGAGAAGAATACTTCCATGCTTTACCTGATATTCCATACTACAGTTAGTAACTCTAACCATGTTGATTTTTTTCCTCTGGTGGTGGGGGAAGTGCAGTGTAATCGGGATTAACTTGTGCCATGTTGACTGTATACAGATTTTTAAGCTCTTCTAGAGAAGCAAGGATAAAACTGATGTAAGCTCTGTGTTGTCCCTCACCCCCTTCCTTTTTATATCTGGGGACCAGCTGCCTGCAACATCAGGCTGTATTTTCCCTAAAACAAGAGGATAAAGTGCCATCTTGTGGGAGATAGGATTTAAAAAACCAGAACATGACACTGTAGTATTGATATTTATTTCTGTGCTGCCAATCCAAAGACTTCTGGTGTAATGTATTTTAAACTTTAGGAGGGAATTTTGGGTGGGAACAAGCACGTTGCTGATTGGTTGAAGCCTCAGCCAAAATAGTATTTAAAGAGGGGTTTTTGCCTGTTGTCTTTCGCTGGGTTCACTATAAACTAAAGAGCTGTTGTCACTCACTGGTCTCCTGCCTCTTTATTGCCCGAACTTAACATTGGCGACGAGGATGGGATACTGAGGCAGTGAGATCGGGAAAAGAGCTGAAGGAGCAAAAGAAGGCGCGAACCCAGCCAGTTTTCAAGGGCGGATAGTTAGCGATGTCCAGCTACATGCTGCCAGTGCCATTTGACCCAGCCAAGGAGAAATGGGGGTCGTACATGGCTCGTTTCGAGTGTTTCCTCGAAGCAAACGAACTACAAGGAGTTTCGGATAATAGGAAGCGAGTGTACTTCCTGAGCCTGCGGTCCAGAGGTTTTCGATACCGCGGAGTCCCTTTCAGAGCCAACGCTGGTACAGTCGGTACCGTGGCAAACACTACAAACAACACTTCGAGCGCACTACGCACCAGTACCCTCAAAGTTCGTCCAATGGTTCAAGTTGAGGCAGCGGGTACAGCGAGAGGGCGAATCGATAAGCGTATACATGGCCGCGTTGAGGAAAGCCGCGAACCACTGTGAGTACAGAGATTTGGAGGACTCCCTACTCGAACAGCTCATTTGTGGGGTCAGGGACATCCGACTGCAAAGGCGGCTGCTGTCTAAGAGCAACCTGACTTTGGCGATAGCGAGATGTCTACCAAAGCGGCAGAAACCTTGCAAAAGCCGAACGCACAGGGTGCCGGAGCAAAAACAACACCGGTCCACAATGAGGAAGTCCAGGCCGAGTCGGAAGGTGAGGAAGAGGAAGAGGTTTTCCACACCGGGAGGCCGGAGAGAGGGGACCGGGGCGAATGCGTGAGTTGCGGGGGCCAACACCAATGACAAAACTGCAAGTTTAAGGACGCGATTTGTCGGCGGTGCGAAAAGAAAGGTCACATAGCGCAGGCCTGTCGAGCCCCCCAACCTTCCCGCCAAAAATTCAAACCGACCAATCAGAGCGCGGGAGCAGCGAAGCGGCCCGGGATTGGTCCATTCAAAAAGGGCGCGAAGTTAAATCAGACCACTGTGAGAGTGGGCCACGCATCGACACGACTAGAAAAAAAGATTTTTACCAAAACATACATTGAAGGGGTGCCGTGCCAAATGGAGGTGGACACCGGCTCGTCAATCACAATTATGTTCTGGGACACCCTTGTGAGAGACTTGCCAGCCATCGCAAAGCGCCAGCTACAAACCCAGAAGCTGAGAGTGCAAGATTACCAAGGAAATCGAATCCCTGTTCGAGGGGTGACGTCCGTTAAAGTCAAGTATGGACAATTCAAGAAAACCCTGCCAATCACCGTAGTAGATGGAACTTTACCGAGTTTGCTAGGACTGGACTGGTTCCAAGCTTTGGGCATGGGAGTGACCGGGGTCTTCAGAAATGAAGTCAACCTCAAGGATGAACTGCTGAAGGAGTTCGAGGACGTCTTCAAAGACTGCCTGGGCAAGTACGAGGGGAACCCTATTTCTTTCAATCTAGACCCACAAGTTGCCCCTATCAGGTTAAAGGCTAGGAGGGTCCCATTCGCCCTAAAGCCCAAGATTGACAGGGAATTGGACAAGCTAGTAAGCCAGGGAATACTAGTCCCCGTCGACCATGCCAAATGGGAGACACCTATAGTGACCCCAGTCAAACCGGACGGATCGGTCCGGATTTGTGCTGACTACAAGGCAACGCTCAACAAAGCATTGCAGAAGAGTGCATACCCCGTCCCAGTAGTGCAACACTTGCTGCACTCGTTAGGACAAGGGCAGGTTTTCGCCAAACTCGATTTGGCTCAAGCCTACCAGCAGTTACCCGTAGACAGCAGCACAGCCGAGGCGCAGACAATTGTCACGCACCGGGGTGCTTTCAAATGCACTCGACTCCAGTTCGGAGCTAGTGTGGCTCCAGGGCTATTTCAAAACCTAATGGAACGACTATTACAGGGTCTACCCGGGGTGGTACCATATTTCGACGATGTATTGGTATCAGCTGAAAACTTAGAGGAACTGGGAGTAAGACTAAGGAAGGTTTTGGGCATTTTCAGGTCTGCCGGGCTTAAAGTTAAGCTTAACAAATGCCAAATTGGGGTGGAATCCGTAGAATTCCTGGGGTACCGAATAGACAGGGAAGGGATTCACCCTACTGAGAGCAAGGTACGGGCCATCAGGAAGGCCCCAGCTCCCAAAAATAAAATGGAGTTACAAGCATTCTTAGGGCTTGTCAACTTCTATGCGGTATTCTTAAAGAACAAGGCAACAATAGCCGAACCGTTACACAAATTACTAGCAAAGAAAGCTGTGTGGTCCTGGGGAAAGGTGGAAGCTAAGGCATTTGAAGGGGTAAAAAACCTTTTGTCCAGCGATAGCCTCCTCATTCAATACAATGGCACGTTGCCATTAGTACTAGTTTGTGATACATTTCCCTACGGGGTGGGGGCTGTGCTCAGCCATAGGTTACCGAATGGAACAGAAGCCCCTATAGCGTATTATTCCCGAACAATGTCCTCGGCCGAAAGGAACTACAGCCAGCTAGATAGGGAGGCATTGGCTATAGTCTCCGGGGTTAAGAAATTCCACGAATATGTATTCGGACGAGATTTCGAGATAGTCACGGACCATAGACCCCTACTGGGACTCTTAGCGGGCGACCGCCCCACACCCGTTGCACTTTCACCCAGGCTGACCCGATGGACCATCTTCCTAGCGGCATACTCTTACAAATTGCTCCACCGCCCCGGAAAAGACTTAGGGCATGCGGACGCTCTGAGTAGATGCCCTTTACCAGAGACTATCGAAGACCCAACACCGGGGACACCCGTCTTGCTAATTGACTCTTTGGACTCTGGCCCAGTCACATCCAAAGATGTGGCTAGGGCATCTTACAAGGACATTACCATAAGGACTGTAATCGGTTGGGTGTAAAGGGGATGGCCCGCTGCGCCGGGCGAGCGTTTCAAAGACTTTGCGAAAAAATGAGTGGAACTGTCGGTTCAAGGGGGGTGTCTGTTATGGGGGGATAGAGTGGTCATCCCGGAGAAATTATGAAAAAATTTATTGGAACTATTGCATGTGGGCCACCCGGGAATCGTGAGGATGAAGAGTTTAGCGAGGAGTTATGTATGGTGGCCCCTAATGGATAAGGAAATTAGCGACAGGGTAGGGAAATGCCAATCCTGCCAAGAGTCAAGGCCACTACCCCCTACAGCCCCAATTAGAGAGTGGGAGAAACCCCAGGGGCCATGGTCTAGGATTCACATAGATTTTGCCGGGCCATTCCATGGGCAAACCTTTTTAATTGTAGTAGATGCCTACTTAAAATGGTTAGAAATCATCCTCATGAGAACCACGACGGCTGAGGCAGTTGTCTCAGTCCTGAGGCACCTATTTGTAACCCATGGCCTGCCCAACACCCTAGTTTCCGACAACGGCCCGCAATTCACGGCAACCCAGTTTGAGGGGTACTTAGCGGAAGAGGGCATCAGACATGTCCTCTCGGCGCCTTTCCACCCGGCGACGAACGGACTTGCAGAACGTTTCGTTTGGAGCGCCAAGGAAGCGCTATCTAGGATAAGTCCAGGCGATTGGCAAACGAAAATCGATACCTTTTTATCAGTCCAACATAGAACCCCCTGTGTGACAACTGGCCGCAGCCCGGCGGAACTATTGATGGGCAGGAAGCTCAGGTGCCCGTTAGACCGACTAAACCCAACCTACACCCCAGATGGGTACAAGGGGACACAAGGAAAAACTAGGGAAATGACAGTGGGTGACCCAGTATGGGCACACAACTATAGCGAGGGTCCTACATGGTTAAAGGGGACAATTCTTGGAATAACCGGGCCAAAATCATATGTAATAGACATGGAGGATGGCCGGGTTTGGAGACGCCACATAGACCAAATAAGAAAACGAATACCAAGTAAAACAGAAACCAATCAGCCAGGCCCTGACTACCAAATGTTTGAATTCACAGCTGACTCAAACCCGAGGCGAGCCGGGGACTTATCTGAGTCCGATGAAGTCCAGCGACGCCAACTGGTTCCTCCTGAAGACAGCAGGGACGACTCTGCCAATAATCCAGGGCTGGACGGCCCAGAGGAGGAGCTGGGAGGAACTAACAGTCCCTCCGACCAGCTCGACTCACTCCCAGAGAATGAATTGCGCAGGTCAGAAAGAGTTAGGAGATGCCCTGTCTACCTGCGTGACTACGTGGAGAAATAACCAGCTAATTTTATGTAAATATGGGTACAATGCGTTCTGGGAGGGAAGGAGTGTAATGTATTTTAAACTTTAGGAGGGAATTTTGGGCAGGAACAAGCACGTTGCTGATTGGTTGAAGCCTCAGCCAAAATAGTATTTAAAGAGGGGGTTTTGCCTGTTGTCTTTCGCTGGGTTCACTATAAACTAAAGAGCTGTTGTCACTCACTGGTCTCCTGCCTCTTTATTGCCCGAACTTAACATCTGGCATTGAGCACTTTAAACTTGCATGTCAACCAGTGAAGAAATAAGTAATTGAGATATACTTAATTGAGTAATTGAGCTTAGATGACATGTTCCATAATTTGATTGTTAGTTATTACTAATGCAGGTAAAGAGTGATGCTCATACCCTTTGATTTGAAATCAAATGTGCAGTATATAATATGATTAGGGGACTGGAGGCTAAAACATATGAAGAACGGTTGCAAGAATTCGGTATGCCTAGTTTAATGAAAAGAAGGACTAGGGGAGACATGATATCAGTGTTCCAATATCTCAGGGGTTGCCACAAAGAAGAGGGAGTCAAACTATTCTCCAAAGCACCTGAGGGTAGAATAAGAAGCAATGGGTGGAAACTGATCAAGGAAAGAAGCAACTTAGAACTAAGGAGAAATTTCCTGACAGTTAGAACAATTAATCAGTGGAACAACTTGCCAGCAGAAGTTGTAAATGCTCCAACACTGGAAATTTTTAAGAAAATGTTGGATAACCATTTGTCTGAAATAGTGTAGGATTTCCTGCCTGAGCAGGGGGTTGGACTAGAAGATCTCCAAGGTCCCTTCCAACTCTGTTGTTGTTGTTGTTGTTGTTGTTGTTATTATTACAGTCCACCATGATCTGCATATCAACACTCCAACATCGCCCTATCCAGTACTTTAATTAAATTTACATTAAACAAGCAAACAGATACAAACATTGACAGGGCTGAATTTCAATTCTGCAATATTAAGAGGAGACTTTTTGGTCTGGTATTTTCACAGTGGGTATAGTTCAGTATGCTACAACAATAATTTGCCAGATGACAATTCAACACATTAGCATCTAGTTTTGTTGAGAGCACTGTTTTATGATTAATGACCATAAAATGGTAGAACAATTTCAGGGATTGAGCCCATAGAACTTATTGTTTTTTCATTTGTGGGTACTGAATCTGGGCCCTGGGCTTAGAAACTTGTCCGTGTAGCACCACAAAGGTTTATCTTAAATGAGTTGTCATGCAAAGTTATATACGCTATGTAATCTTTTTGAGTTGACCGAGCAAGTTTTATATGTAGGCTGCACATGAAATTGGTTTCATTCAAAAAGCCACCATACCCATATCTTGAGATCTTGATCTGGTACCCCTTACATAGAAAAATGCTATAGTTATCTACAGGATTGTCTTCCTTGGCAGGTAAAGGTAGTCTTTGACTTACAATCATTTGTTTAGTGACTGTTTGAAATTACAATGGCACTGAAAAAAGTGATTTATGACCAGTCCTCACACTTACAACCATCACATTATCTCCACAGTCTTGTGATCAAAATTCAGGTGTTTGGGTACTGGCATGTATTTATAATGTTTGCAGCATCACAGCATCGTTTTTGAGGCTGTGGTGATTGCCATTTGTGACCTTCCCAGCCAGCATCTGACAAGCAAAGTCAAAGAGAGGAGGTACATTTGTCTAACAGCTGCAGGATTCACTTAACAACTGCAGTGATTCATTTAACAGCCATGGCAAAAAGGTTGTAAAATCATGCATGACTCACTTAACAATGGTCTTGCTTAGCAACAGAAATTTGATCCAATTGTGGCTGTAACTACCTGTAATGTAAATCAGCTCAAAATTTGCTTTTGCTTATGTTCTGTTACTTTTCTCCTAATCTTGCTGAGCCTGACAAAGTAAGAACAAGGGATTTCACCGTGATGGCAAAATAAGGCTTCGTCTATTGTAAACATTTGGAGGCTAAATTAAGAGTTAAGTATTATTCAGACCATTGCCTTTCTAGCAAGATGAATTTGTTTCCAGTGGCTGCTTCTAGGACATTCTGACTTGGCAGGAGACTCAGAGACACCAACTTCTGCATTTGATTTACAAGTCATAAAAGAGAAGGTTGAACTTCTCTAATGTGATGATGTTTGCCTGACCTATCCCATGAAAGGGTATTGGCTTCCCAGTGAATTATGGTTTTATTATATTCAGCTACAAAAAGCCACCCAGTGACATAGTTTATTTTGTTCCTCTAGGCTGCAGTATCATAATTAAGTAACTGATGGGCTGTCAGAATTTCAGTGAGCTTCACAAACTCCCATCTCCCATACAGGAGCTCCTCTCATCTAAGATTATATTTGCTTGCTGTTAGAAACATGAATTGGACTAATCTGTCTACGTTTACTTCATATTGACCAAACCTTATTTTGACATGAATTCGGCAGACTGTGATTAATTGCCCACATATTATTGCAATTTATTACACCTTTGAAGATGGATCAGAAATGCTAATTAGAACAAAAGACAGCCATGGGATGAGTTTGGCAAATATGAACCCAATTGGTCAGTGCTTTGTCAGCTGCCCAGGACGGGACCCATTCAGGGCTGCTTATTAGTAGCTTGGGTCAGAATCTGCAAAACAAATATTTCCCAAATGGACCTGCTGGTCCCATTTGGTTATCCATGGAAGCCCTCTTCTAAGAAGACAGCCTTCTGCAGAAATGAACTGTAGTTGTCCGACTAATATTTTCTTGTTTTTCCTGATTGATTCCATTTTTCACTAAATTTTTTGCAGCTAGTTCTGAGTTTTAAATCCCTGATTCTAATAATCCTTTAAATATATGTTTTTACTTTAATATGTTTATCCCATATTTACTCTAATGTTCCAGGAAGGTTGGACTGTCTTCCCAAAGCTGATGCCCTCAGAGGTATTGAATTTGGCTTTATTTCTCTTCATCCACATGGTCAACTAATATAGTCTTTTTGCTGGAATCTGAAACTCATCCAGCTTGAGTTTTAAAAATATATATAAGGGAAGAAAGATTAGGAAAACATGTAAAGAACTACAGTGTCAGTTCTGGTAGATTTTCCCCCTCCCTGCCTTGACTCCAACCCAAAGGCAAGGTACTGTAAGTATCAGCAACTATGAGGAACTTGGTACAGAAGTCCCTGTCTTCTTTTAGCTAGTTAATCTGTTCTTTTACTCCCCTCCATTTAGCTTTCTCCCAAGATTCAAATGCTATAAAATAAAGATACAGAAAGAGCATTAATAATCCTAGGTAGGTGGGAAACAGATCCTGCCATTATTGTGCAATTAGCTACTGTAGAACTTGTAGCACCACAGAAATGAAACTGACTAGTTATTGGCAAGCAGCTCTTTGAGGTTATCTGTATGAGTGAAAGTAAAAAAAATACAGATCAATTATAAATAAGCATAGGCATTTCTTTCCCCTTCCAATATGAAATAGTGGAATTTTGCTCTTTTCTGCTCTTCTCTGCCTTGTTAGGGACATTATTAGAAGTTATTGTGAAGAATACAGTGGGGAGAAGTAACAGGTCTGGCAAGAAGACTGGAAATAAAATGCAAAGTCTGGGAATGAAAAGTGCAAAATGAATAAGAGGAGAGGTGGTATGTCTGGGCTTCCTACAGTCCCCAAATCTTTATCATGCATTCAGCAGATCACCTGATTTTGTCTCCCAGATAATGAGTGGCAAAGCATAACAAATTGCACACACCTTGAAGTTGTCCTTGGATGATGTCAGAATAAAGGGAGAATGTTAGCTTTATACTATTGTAGTTAATGATGATATAAACATGTCCCATTTTCTTTGTCAAAGTGTGAGTGTGCTATGATTAAATCCAAGAGAGAATAGGCCCTATATTTCTTTTATACTTATGCTTTCATAGCTGCAATAATGCACAAAATTTCAGATCAAAAAATAAATATGTAGTTTTAGTACTGGAGAGCACATGGTCAATTTAGATTTGATTATAAGATATATAATTTTCAGTTCTCTGAATTTTAAGAGATATCCAATTCGTGTGAAGCTGTAGAATGAGTCCTCAATAGTTAGAAATACCCAGATGAAATTTCATTTTACTGATTTCAGAAGCTAATTGGAAAAATAATTAAAATAATCTTGCTTGCTTGTAGGATTTTTGCTTATATTCAGTACTAATGAAGAAACATAAGTGCTAAAGCAGTACTAGGGATGATTTTCCTGAATGTTGTGCATTCAAAAACTCATTTTCTGAGTATCAAGAATACAATTTACATGCATATGGATTGTTCTTTCAATTGAATAAAAATAGCTGCTATTTCTTAAGAATAAGTTCTCCTCTCTAAACACACGTCTCTAGGTAAATTGGAGATTAGACGCCATTGTGCCCATCTGACTAAACCAGCCAGAAGCATCTATGAAAAATTAGAGCCATAGGAAAGGTCAAGCCACAGAGCTAGGAGGCTGGAATTCTTCTGTTGCCTTCCAAGTATACCGTATATACTCGAGTATAAGCCGAGTTTTTCAGCACGTTTTTTGTGCTGAAAAACGTCCCCTCGGCTTATACTCGGGTCTATACGGCTTATACTCGAGTTGTTTTTTTTTTTTAAGCCCCTCGGCTTATACTCGAGTATATACGGCTTATACTCGAGGTTTTTTTCTTTTTCACATTTTACCGGACGGCTGGAAGCCCTGCCGGTGCAGTGAGAGGGCGGGCGGGGAGCCGCCAGCCTTCTCAGCTGAGGGAGGGAGGGTTTCAACCGTAGGTGCCTCATTTCCCACCCTCGGCTTATACTCGAGTCCCCAGTTTACCCCAGTTTTTGGGGTAAAATTGGGGACCTCGGCTTATACTCGGATCGGCTTATATTCGAGTATATACGGTACTAGACAATGCCCCTTCATGATTGTGGAAATTAGGGAAATAGCAATAACATATTTTTAAAAGATTTTTATTTTTACTCTTTTGTTCGCTTGCTTGCTTGCTTGTTTCTATCTTGACTTTATTATTTTTATAAATAACTCAAGATAGCAAATAGTCACAACAGTCCTTCCTTCTATTTTCCCCACAACATCACTGTGAGGTGAGTTGGTCTGAGAGAGGCTAACTGACCAAAAGTCACCTAGCTGGCTTGATATATTTTTATGTTCCTTTTTAATGACTATATCCAACCTTATTTATGCTGATTCATGATTATTTGATTTTATTTGATTTTAGCATGTCTGATATTGTAGATACTACCATATCATTAGATTACCATAGATTTTTGTACAGGTAGTCCTCAATTTGTAACAGTTCATTAGTGACTGTTCAAAGTTACAACAGTTCTGAAAAAAGTGTCTTATGACCATTTTTCACACTTATGACCATTGCAGCATTTCCATGGTCATGTGATCAAAACTTCACCACTTGACAGCTGACTCATATATGACAGTTGCAGTATCCTGGGGTCATATGTTCACCTTTTGAGATCTTCTGACGGGCAAAGTCAATGGGGAATCCAGATTTATTTAAAATCATGTTACTAAATTAATAACTGCAGTGATTCACTTGACAACTGTGAGAAGAAAAGTTGTAAACTGGAGCAAAATTCATTGAACAAATGTTTCACTTAGCAACAGAAATGTGTGGTCATAAATTGAGGCTACCTGTACTACTTTATGATTATGATTATTTGCCATCAACTCAATATCAGTTCCTAGCAATCACATAAATAGACTTTCTCTAGGTTGATGTCCATAAACCGGTCTTTTGATTTATTTCAATGATGCACTTTAGTCCCATTTTACCTGCTGCCATCATCTTTCCTTCCACCTTTCTAGCATCATAGACTTCTCAATGGTGCTCGGTCTTTGCATTATAATAATAATAATAATAATAATAATAATAATAATAATAATAATAATAATAATAATAATAATAATAATAATAATAATAATAATAATAATAATAATAATAATAATATTTTAATTTGTATGCCGCCCTTCTCCCAAAGGACTCAGGGCGGTGCACAGCCAGAATAAAATACAAAAAGAACAGTACATATAATATTAAGAACAACCCCTTAAAAAACTTATTCAATTGGCCAATAATTTAAAATACAATAACACCCTATAAAATTTACAAAAGTTTAAAAACCCATAAAAACAAATTAAAAATTTTAAAATCAAGCCAGTCCAGCTAGACGGAATAAATAGGTTTTAAGTTCGCGGTGAAAGGTCCGAAGGTCAGATAGTTGACGAAGTCCAGGGGGAAGTTTGTTCCACAGGGTAGGAGCCCCCACAGAGAAGGCCCTCCCCCTGGGGGCCGCCAGTCGACATTGCTTGGCTGATGGCACCCTAAGGAGTCCCTCTCTGTGAGAATGCACCGGTCGCTGGGAGATAGAAGATGGCAGTAGACGGTCCCGTAAATATCCTGGTCCTAAGCCATGGAGCGCTTTGAAGGTAGTCACCAATACCTTGAAGCGCACCCGGTGTCAGGCCTGGAAACCATATTAGACTTTAGGGTTCCAGACGCTGCCACATTTTCCCCTGAGGGGAGGAAGGGGGGCTGAGGGGTATGGTAACATTCTTCAAGCGGTCAAGGTCGGATGGTGTTCACATCTGCAGGAAGAGTGGCAAGAAGATATTCGAATGAACTGGGAGAACGTGGGACCATGTGACCATCAAAGGGGTCAGGGGGGTGGGACTCTTGGGGTTTGTATAACTGGGAAAAGAATCCGGAAATTCAGTTTTGGAATTTCACTCATCGTGTGCCAGTTTCCTCATGCTAGTAAAGAACTCTGGAAAACAATGGCTTCTGAGTTTTTTTTATGCAGAAGAGGTTTTTCTGGAACCTTGACATTATTCCAAAACTCCTAACTTTCTTTTGCTAACGGTACCCTCTCCTCCGCTCAGAGGGGGCCCGTTAGGGAGGTGCTGGGCCCCAGCCTCCGCAACCTCCACAGCGGTGCAAAGACCCAGCGAAGATGGAGGAGCAGCAAGCTGAAAGCGTGGATGTAGCACAGAAGCTTGAATCTAACGATTTAATTGAAATCCCCTACTTCCCATCGGAAGATATGACTCAAAAACCCGAAGTGGTAGAGCCTGCTTGTCAGCTTGGAGCACGCCCAAAGACTCGATTCATGGGTAAGCTGTCGCTCGGGAGAAAACATTTCCGGGCGGAATGGAGAGCCCTCCTCTTCTCAACCTCACTGGAGGACAGTAAAACCCGGAGAATCGGAGAGTCACTGGATTGGGACCTGAGAAACCCCCTGAAATCCCAGTCCCTATTAGACCTCCCTGAGACTTTTGAGTGTTTGGAAGTGAGGCCTCGTATAAGCTCAGCTCACCCACCTCGAGAGCCTTTAGCTCAGCCTGAATTCACCTTCCTCCCACCAGAGAGGAGAAATTACTGAAGCTCAAAGCCGTTCCGATGAACGAGGAGGACCTCCTTCCTCCTTCAGACGGCAGGGAGTTCAGGCAGCACCAGGGACTTGGGGGAATCGCAACTCCCCTCCAATTGACTTTTCCCGCCAACAGAGGCCTCGCTGCCTCCAGCTGCTTCTATTCCTCCTGGTTGGGCATTTTATCCTGGACAAGGGTGGATCCAATACCAATGGCAACCAGCCAGTTCAGCACCTTTCTTTCCTGGGGAGGTTGAGAATACCCAGCTGAAAATTTCCAAAATTCCTTTAGACAGTCTGGTCTGAGACCTCAACCTGCCTCCCCACCACCCTTGATAATCCAAGGTGAAACCCACTATGAAATCAAGAAAATCCTTGACTCTAGACTATACAGAGGTCAATTACAATATTTAGTCCACTGGAAGGATATCCATTATCTGA
Source organism: Ahaetulla prasina (assembly GCF_028640845.1). Lineage (NCBI taxonomy): Eukaryota > Metazoa > Chordata > Lepidosauria > Squamata > Colubridae > Ahaetulla > Ahaetulla prasina. The sequence continues at coordinate 101,566,166 of NC_080543.1, read as the reverse complement.
ATCTACTTGGGTCAAAAGTTGGAAAGTAAATGCGGACAATTTGATTAAACAATTTCACGACACTTTCCTGACAAACCTAAAAACCTCTTGGAGAGGGAGGGGGTAGAAGGAAGTGTGGACCACTGACACTCTTCTTTATCGACTCTTTGTTTTCTTTCCTAGGATATAGCTTCTTTTCCAAGGGGGGACGCCTGTCAGGCCTGGAAACCATATTAGACTTTAGGGTTCCAGACGCTGCCACATTTTCCCTGAGGAGGAAGGGGCTGAGGGTATGGTAACATTCTTCAAGCGGTCAAGGTCGGATGGTGTTCACATCTGCAGGAAGAGTGGCAAGAAGATATTCGAATGAACTGGGAGAACGTGGGACCATGTGACCATCAAAGGGGTCAGCGGGGTGGGACTCCTGGGGTTTGTATAACTGGGAAAAGAACTGAAATTTAGTTTTGGAATTTCACTCATCGTGTGCCAGTTTCCTCATGCTAGTAAAGAACTCTGGAAAACAATGGCTTCTGAGTTTTTTTTATGCAGAAGAGGTTTTTCTGGAACCTTGACATTATTCCAAAACTCCTAACTTTCTTTTGCTAACGGTACCCTCTCCTCCGCTCAGAGGGGGCCCGTTAGGGAGGTGCTGGGCCCCAGCCTCCGCAACCTCCACAGCGGTGCAAAGACCCAGCGAAGATGGAGGAGCAGCAAGCTGAAAGCGTGGATGTAGCACAGAAGCTTGAATCTAACGATTTAATTGAAATCCCCTACTTCCCATCGGAAGATATGACTCAAAAACCCGAAGTGGTAGGGCCTGCTTGTCAGCTTGGAGCACGGCCCAAAGACTCCGATTCATGGGTAAGCTGTCGTTCGGGAGAAAACATTTCCCCGGGGCGGAATGGAGAGCCCCCTCCCTCTTCTCAACCTCACTGGAGGACAGTAAAACCCGGAGAATCGGGAGAGTCACTGGATTGGGACCTGAGAAACCCCCTGAAATCCCAGTCCCTATTAGACCTCCCTGAAACTTTTGAGCGTTTGGAAGTGAGGCCTCGTATAAGCTCAGCTCACCCACCTCGAGAGCCTTTAGCTCAGCCTAAATTCACCTTCCCTCCCACCAGAGAGGGAGAAATTACTGAAGCTCAAAGCCGTTCCGATGAACGCAGGAGGACCTCCCTTCCCTCCTTCAGACGGCAGGGAGTTCAGGCAGCACCAGGGACTTGGGGGGAATCGCAACTCCCCCCTCCAATTGACTTTTCCCGCCAACAGAGGCCTACGCTGCCTCCAGCTGCTTCTATTCCTCCTGGTTGGGCATTTTATCCTGGACAAGGGTGGATCCAATACCAATGGCAACCAGCCAGTTCAGCACCTTTCTTTCCTGGGGGGAGGTTGAGAATACCCAGCAGAAAATTCGGTCCAAAATTTTTGGGTCCTTTCCCCATTGTAAAAATTATTAATCCCGTTACCGTCCAACTCAAGCTCCCTCGAATGTTGGGGAAAATACACCCGGTATTCCATACCAGCTTATTAAAACCTGCTAGACAGTCTGGTCTGAGACCTCAACCTGCCGCTCCCCCACCACCCTTGATAATCCAAGGTGAAACCCACTATGAAATCAAGAAAATCCTTGACTCTAGACTATACAGAGGTCAATTACAATATTTAGTCCACTGGAAGGGATATCCATTATCTGAATCTCCTTGGGTCAAAAGTTGGAAAGTAAATGCGGACAATTTGATTAAACAATTTCACGACACTTTCCCTGACAAACCTAAAAACCTCTTGGAGAGGGAGGGGGTAGAAGGAAGTGTGACCACTGACACTCTTCTTTATCGACTCTTTGTTTTCTTTCCTAGGATATAGCTTCTTTTCCAAGGGGGGACGCCTGTCAGGCCTGGGAACCATATTAGACTTTAGGGTTCCAGACGCTGCCACATTTTTCCCCTGTAGGGAGGAAGGGGCTGAGGGTATGGTAACATTCTTCAAGCGGTCAAGGTCGGATGGTGTTCACATCTGCAGGAAGAGTGGCAAGAAGATATTCGAATGAACTGGGAGAACGTGGGACCATGTGACCATCAAAGGGGTCAGGGGGGTGGGACTCTTGGGGTTTGTATAACTGGGAAAAGAATCCGGAAATTCAGTTTTGGAATTTCACTCATCGTGTGCCAGTTTCCTCATGCTAGTAAAGAACTCTGGAAAACAATGGCTTCTGAGTTTTTTTTATGCAGAAGAGGTTTTTCTGGAACCTTGACACCCGGAAGACAACAGGCAGCCAGTGCAGTCTGCGCAGGATGGGTGTTACATGGGAGCTCCGGACCGCTCCCTCTATCACCTGCGCAACTGCATTCTGGACTAACTGGAGTCTCCGGGTGCTCTTCAAGGGGAGCCCCATGTAGAGAGCATTGCAATAGTCCAAGCGAGAAGTCACGAGAGCATGAGTGACCGTGCATAGGGCATCCCAGTCCAGGAAGGGGCGCAAGTGGCGAATCAGGTGAACCTGATAAAAAGCTCTCCTGAAGACGGTCATCAAATGGTCTTCGAAAGACAACCGCCCATCCAGGAGAAAGCCCAAGTTGTGCACCCTTTCCATCGGGGCCAATGACTCGCCCCCAACAGTCAGCCGCAGCTGCAGCTGACTGTACTGGGGTGCCGGCATCCACAGCCACTCTGTCTTGGAGGGATTAAGCTTGAGCCTGTTCCTCCCCATCCAGACCCGTACAGCTTCCAGACACCGGGACAGTACTTCGATAGCTTCATTGGGGTGGCCTGAGGTGGAAAAGTACAGCTGCGTATCATCAGCGTACAGTTGGTATCTCACCCCAAAACCACTGATGATCTCGCCCAGCGGCTTCATATAGAGGTAGGAGAAGAACCACCGATAAACGGTGCCTCCCACTCCCAAACCCTCCAACCGGCGCAGCAAGATACCATGGTCGATGGTATCGAAAGCCGCTGAGAGATCTAATAGGACCAGGGCAGAGGAGTAACCCTTATCCCTGGCCCTTCAGAGATCATCCACCAATGCGACCAAAGCCGTCTCCGTACTGTATCCGGGCCAGAAGCCGGACTGGAACGGGTCTAGATAGACGGTTTCATCCAGCTACTGGGGTAATTGACGTGCCACCGCACTCTCTACAACCTTCGCCATAAAACGAAGGTTGGAGACTGGACAGTAATTTCCTAAAACAGCTGGGTCCAGGGAAGGCTTCTTGAGGAGAGGTCTCACCACTGCCTCTTTCAAGGCAGCGGGAAAGACCCCCTCCCACAAAGAAGCATTTGTAATCCTCCGGAGCCAGCCTCGTGTTACCTCCTGCATGGCCAGCACCAACCAGGAGGGGCACGGGTCCAGTAAACATGTGGTGGCATTCAACCTTCCCAGCAACCTGTCCATGTCCTCGGGAGTCACAGGGTCAAAACTATCCCAAACGGTCTCAAAAAGACGGGTCTCGAAACTCTCGCCTGGATCTACCCAATTTTGATCCAATCCATCCCGAAGCTGAACGATTTTATCGTATAGATAACCGTTAAACTCCTTGGCATGCTCTTGTAATGGGTCCTCCCGCCCCTCCTGTTGAAGGAGAGAGCAGGTAACTCGAAACAGGGCGGCCGGGCAGTTATCTGCTGACACAATGAGGGAGGAAACGTAAGAACGCTTCGCTTCCCTCAATGCCACTAGGTAGGTCCTACTATAGGACCTAACTAGTGTCCGGTCAGCCTCAGAACGGCTGGATCTCCAGGCACTCTCTAGGCATCTTCTCCGGCGTTTCATCTCCCTCAGCTCCTCGGAGAACCAAGGAGCTGGTTGAGACCTGCGCCGGGTCAGAGGCCGCAAAGGCACGACACGGTCCAAAGCGCCAGCCGTGGCCTGTTCCCAGGCCGCGACTAGTTCTTCAGTTGTGCCGCGGGCCAGGTTCTCGGGAAACGGCCCAAGGTCCGTCAGGAACCTCTCTGGGTCCATCAGGCGCCTGGGACGGAACCAACGCATTGGTTCCGTCTCCCTGCGGTGGTGAGTACGGTCCGAAAGTCCAGACGAAGAAGAGAATGATCTGACCATGACAAAGGCTCAATAACTAAATCATTTAAAACCAGTGTGTTTGAAGTAGGATAATTTGAATTTTGTTATTTGTGCTTCAAGTGAGAACTCTGAGTTGATTTGTTCAATGATCCATTGATTCATTTTTTAGCTATTTCTGCATTCTCAGATGTCTTCTCCAATATTCAAAAGTGTTTTGATCCTGTTCTCAAATTGATCAGTGTTGTAAAGAAAGGATGATGCTGGCAACCAGTGACCACATTCAACAGCATCTGGACAAATCCCAAGATATCTGCAAAAAGAATTGGAGTAGGCAAAATACGATCTCTTCAGATAATAAAAACAATAGGAAGCAAGGCCCACATTTTTGTTCCTTCTTTGTTGACAGAAGCAGCAGAAAACCTGTAATGCATTATTTGAGACACACAATCAGCTACACATTTTTCCCCAGTAAAAGTGGACAACAGTCCTTTTTTTACAAACAGGTCTACCAAATTTCAAACATCTTTACATACTGTATTTATTTATTTATTTATTTATTTATTATTTAAATTTGTATACCGCCCTTCTCCCGAAGGACTCAGGGCGGTTCACAGCCAAGTAAAAAATGCACAATACATTATAAATACAATTAAAATACTAGTAAAAAACTTATTTAAATTGGCCACAATTAAAATTTGGAGATAAAACCCATTAAAAACCCATAACTTAAAAAACTAACCCAGTCCAGCGCAGATAAATAAATAAGTTTTGAGCTCGCGGAGAAAGGTTCGGAGGTCCGGAAGTTGACGAAGTCCTGGGGGGAGTTCGTTCCAGAGGGCGGGAGCCCCCACAGAGAAGGCCCTTCCCCTGGGTGTCGCCAGACGACACTGTCGCGCCGACGGCACCCTGAGGAGTCCCTCTCTGTGAGAGCGCACGGGTCGGTGAGAGGTATTCGGTAGCAGCAGGCGGTCCCGTAAGTAACCCGGCCCTATGCCATGGAGCGCTTTAAAGACGTTCACCAACACCTTGAAGCGCACCCGGAAGGCCACAGGTAGCCAGTGCAGCCTGCGCAGGATAGGTGTCACTCGGCAGGCACGAGGGCTCCTCTATCACCCGCAGCTGCATTCTGACCAACTGCAGCCTCCGGATGCCCTTCAAGGAGCCCCATGTAGAGACCATTGCAGTAGTCCAGACGAGACGTCACAAGGGCGTGAGTGACTGTGCACAAGGCATCTCGGTCTAGAAAGGGGCGCAACTGGCGCACCAGGCGAACCTGGTGGAAAGCTCTCCTGGAGACGGCTGTCAAATGATCTTCAAAAGACAGCCGTGCATCCAGGAGAACGCCCAAATTGCGCACCCTCTCCATCGGGCCAATGACTCGCTCCCGACAGTCAGCCGCGGACTCAGCTGACTGTACCGGGATGCCGGCATCCACAGCCACTCCGTCTTGGAGGATTGAGCTTGAGCCTGTTTCTCCCCATCCAGACCCGTCGGCTTCCAAACACCGGGACAGCACTTGATAGCTTCATTGGGGTGGCCCGGTGTGGAAAAGTACAGCTGGGTGTCATCAGCGACAGCTGGTACCTCACACGAAGCCACTGATGATCTCACCCAGCGGCTTCATATAGATGTTGAACAGAAGGGGCGAGAGAATCGACCCCTGCGGCCCCCACAAGTGAGGCGCCGCGGGGTCGACCTCTGCCCCCCCGTCAACACCGTCTGCGACCGGTCGGAGAGATAGGAGGAGAACCACCGATAAACGGTGCCTCCCACTCCCAATCCCTCCAACCGGTGCAGCAGGATAGCATGGTCGATGGTATCAAAAGCCGCTGAGAGGTCTAATAGGACCAGGGCAGAGGAATAACCCCTATCCCTGGCCCTCCAGAGATCATCCACCAACGCGACCAAAGCCGTCTCAGTGCTGTAACCGGGTCGGAAGCCGGACTGGAACGGGTCCAGATAGACAGTTTCCTCCAGGTGCAGGGGAAACTGATATGCCACCATACTCTCTACAACCTTCGCGCCAACACGTTTATTCAGCGAGCTAGTGATCTTCCAGAAGCAGTAGAATGTAGCAGTGTATTTAAGGAGTCTTATCTCTTTCATGTTTTTAATCCCTTTCATGGATTACTGCCTTGTCGTGGCGAAGGGGCTTGCGAAGCTCAATGAAGCTCTGCAGCCAAAGATGGAGAAGCTCTATACAGTCAGTAAAAACAAGACCAGGAGCTGACTGTGGCTCAGATCATGAGCTGCTTCTTGCAAAATTTAGGCTTAAACTAAAGAAACTAGGGAAAAGCACCAGGCCACTCAGGTATGAACTAAATCATATCCCTGATGAATATACAGTAGAGGTGACAAATAGATTTAAAGAATTAGATCTGATAGACAGAGTGCCTGATGAACTATGGACGGAGGTTCGCAACATTGTACAAGAGGTAGCAACTAAAACCATTCCAAAGAAAAAGAAATGCAAGAAAGCAAAATGGCTGTCTGAGGAAGCTCTGCAAATAGCTGAGGAAAGAAGGGAAGCGAAAAACAAGGGAGAAAGAGAAAGATACACCCAGTTGAATGCAGAATTCCAGAGAACAGCTAGAAGAGATAAGAATGCATTCTTAAATGAACAGTGCAAAGAAATAGAAGAAAACAATAGAATAGGGAGGACCAGAGATCTATTCAAGAAAATTGGAGATATGAAGGGAACGTTTCATGCAAAGATGGGCATGATAAAGGACCAAAATGGCAGGGACCTAACAGAGGCAGAAGAGATTAAGAAGAGGTGGCAAAATTACACAGAAGAACTATACAAGAATGAGCTTAACATCCCTGATAACCACGATGGGGTGGTCACTAACCTTGAGCCAGACATCCTAGAATGTGAAGTCAAATGGGCCTTAGGAAATCTGAGCAACAACAAAGCTAGTGGAGGAGACAGTATTCCAGCTGAGCTATTCAAAATCTTAAAAGACGACGCAGTAAAAGCGCTACACCCAATCTGCCAGCAAATTTGGAAAACTCAACAATGGCCACAGGATTGGAAAAGGTCAGTTTACATTCCAATTCCAAAGAAAGGCAATGCCAAAGAATGTTCAAACTATCGCACCATTGCACTCATTTCACATGCTAGTAAGGTTATGCTTAAAATCCTACAAACTAGGCTCTGGCAGTATGTGGATCGAGAACTACCAGAAGTACAGGGAGGATTTCAAAGAAGCAGAGGAACTAGAGATCAAATTGCCAACATACGCTGGATCATGGAGAAAGCTAGGGAGTTCCAGAAAAACATCTACTTCTGCTTCATTGACTATGCTAAAGCCTTTGATTGTGTGGATCACAACAAATTGTGGCAAGTTCTTAAAGAGATGGGAGTACCAGACCATCTTATTTGTCTCTTGAGAAACCTGTATGCGGGTCAAGAAGCCACAGTGAGAACTGGACACGGAACCACTGATTGGTTCAAAATTGGGAAAGGAGTCCGGCAAGGCTGTATACTATCACCCTGCCTATTTAACTTATATGCAGAACACATCATGAGAAAGGCGGGGCTAGATGAATCAAAAATTGGAATTAAGATTCCCGGAAGAAATATCAACAACCTCAGATATGCAGATGATATCACTCTAATGGCAGAAAGCGAAGAGGAACTAAAGAGTCTCTTGATGCGGGTAAAGGAGGAGAGTGCAAAAGTTGGCTTGAAACTCAACATTAAGAAAACTAAAATCATGGCATCCGGCCCTCTCAATTCCTGGCAGATAGATAGTGAAGAAATGGAGGTAGTGACAGATTTTATTTTCCTGGGCTCCAAGATCACCGCAGATGGGGACTGCAGCCAAGAAATTAAAAGATGCTTGCTCCTGTGGAGGAAAGCTATGGCAAATCTAGACAGCGTACTAAAAAGCAGAGACATCACCCTGCCAACAAAAGTGCGTATAGTCAAAGCTATGGTTTTCCCAGTTGCAATGTATGGCTGTGAAGGTTGGACCATAAGAAAGGCTGAGCACCAAAGAATTGAGGCCTTTGAGCTCTGGTGCTGGAGAAGACTCCTACGAGTCCCTTGGACTGCAAGGCGAACAAACAAGTCGGTTCTAGAGATCAACCCTGACTGCTCTTTAGAAGGTCAGATCCTGAAGAAGAAACTGAAATACTTTGGCCACCTAATGAGAAAGAAGGACTCACTGGAGAAGAGCCTAATGCTGGGAAAGATTGAGGGCAAAAGAAGAAGGGGACGACAGAGAACGAGGTGGCTGGATGGAGTCACTGAAGCAGTAGGCATGAGTTTAAATGGACTCCAGAGGATGATAGAGGACAGGAAGGCCTGGAGGAATGGGTCGGACACAACTTCGCAACTAATAACAACAAATAATGCCTGAGCGCCATTTTGGCACTATGAACAGATGCTTCTGTAGCCACCAGGTTGTGGTCTCTCCTGCAATTCAAGTCAAAATTGCCATCAAGATCAGTGTCAAAGTGATAGAGGAAAGAGGTGTGCCTAAAACAGACTCAGCCAACCAGCAGATGTTTAACAGATGCCAGCTACTCACTGTGGCATCACCAAAATTGTGAATGAACCCTTGTAGTTTATATACCAAGACTTGTAAGAAAGTGGAAACATTGGAAATATTGTACAGAACTAGAAAAGCTAAATACAAATTTATTTCTTTATTTGTGTATGGCCATACTGTATAATATGCTTCTCATGGTGATGTTCAATAGAAACCAGAATAATCATAAAAGAAAAACAGAATAATACAGAATTTAGGCTTCTTCCACAGTGAGTAGAGGATGAAATAAAGCAGACACTACGAAAATGTGTCCTATAGTGGGAGTTTTGTGATATGATCAGTGGGATATGAGAATGAGCCCATAATATACCATTGAAGAATAGCTATAGTCTTCTTTAAGAGATATTGCATCTAGATATCTATCAAAATTCTGCTGCTCAGATTCTTTTCTGAGTTTTCCCCCTGCTATATTAAAGGTGTAACTAACTTGTTTTCTAAACTCCTGCAATTTGAGTTTTGCTTATCAAGTTGTAACAGAAAACAGAGCACAGTAAAATAAAATAAACCCTGTTGAAACTAATTTAAAAGGGAAACAAGACATTTTTCATCATTTGATCAATAACTTGGTTATCACAGTAAGCTTTTATAATATGATAGAGACATTTTCTTCTTGGAAAAATATTTATTACTTTATGTTTTACAGTGTCAGTAAAATGATAAACTCTGATATTGAATATCTGTTCCAGAAGATGTATACTCTAGTGCAAACTTATATAACATTATATAATGTTATTCCAAAGAAAATCACCTGTTACATTCAGTGGAATTTACAAGTAGATAAGGGAATATGTGCTACTGAAAACTTCACATGCTGCCCGTTTCAATCAGTGAAAGAAAATATTAAGGACTCAGCATTATTCCAAGTTTGGGCAGCACTGAAAAAAAAGCCTCTGGAGATTTATATTGTATATGCTTTTAATTACAAATATTCTGGTAACTATTGCTAGAAGTACAGCTGAAACATTCTACCCAAATTCTCTGCCTTATGTAAGATCTTTAGAGAAAATCAGCTCTTTACTCTATGGGTTGGAATGAATTTCAGATATACATACATTTGAATTTCAAATGAACAGATAGTTTAGGTGAAGACATTACTCTGTTCTCTTGGAGCTGATAAGATGTATGATCTGATGTTATATATACAGAGATGAGAACTTCCATATTTATGCAGAACAGGGAAATTGCCTGCCTCCTAGCTCCAAAGAAATTTTCTTATATTGTAAATTATTATCTTTCACGTTTCTCTCATGGAAAACTAACCCAAGTTTCCTTCCAACATTTATGGTCAATACAAAATCCTAGCAAGAATGGAGCCTCTCTACGCATTCCATCTGTGTAGTTTTCATATTCTGTGATCATATCAGAAGAAGAAAAATGCTATAGAAATATCTAGAGGTGAGAACTACCCATTGAGCCTGTCTGAAATTAATATTAGCTTTGATTACATGACTACAAACTTTCTTTGTCCTCCAAGGTCAGCTGTTGGAGGGCTCCTAAAGGAGCTAAAGCCACCCTGTAGGGGTGATGAAAAAAAGAAGGGAGCCCCGTAGGTCATTGAAAGCAGCAACTCTCCTGCTTGACCGAGGGCTTCTTCCCTCTCATCCATGACGAGGAGAAGAGGCAGCCAACATGGCTGCCACAAAGCTGGGACAGCCAAGACAACAAAGAAATGTGCAGGAGCAGTGTAGATGAACAGGGACTGGAGCTGGGTGAGAAGATACCTTTTTTTATTTAGATCCTAACCTTAGAAGAAGGAAAAAAGGAAAATCCGGGAAAAGAGAGTCTTAGAACTATTTCTTAAAGTGGTGAACAACCATAGAGAGAAAAATCCTAGACCCGAAAGAAAGGAATTAAGGGGAGAAAAGCTAAAGACCTTTTAAAACATAGAAAATTGGATTTTTAAACTGGGTAGGTGTTGTTTTGGAAAGGCATTACAAAATTTTGGAACTATCTACTTGAACAGCCGACTTTGCTTTCATATATTGAACTAAATTTGGATTCATCAATTTATCAGACTTGAAACAATGCTGAAATGTAAGCTGAGGGCACCATCTACTGGTGAAAGGAAAATATACTATACACCTACAAGATTAGGAAAATTCTTTTCTTTCAGGGCAAAATTTTTTTAATTTTCCATAATAATTCCCACAATTTGACCAGTGTACAATACAATCACTTATCCAACAATCGATCCTATACTCAAATTATGCTCAATCAGGGCTGCTCGACCGCCACTCCCTCCCTTAATCCTTTCTACCCTTCTCATCCTTCTTTGACTTTCCCCACCATCCTTCTCCTCGCTTTCCTACTTCCCCTCCTCTTTCCCACTTCTCACTACCATCCTTTCTGACCCTCTATCTTCTCCTCCTTCTCCTCCTCCTATCCTTCTTTCCTACCTACCTACCTGCCTACCTACTTTCTTCCTTCTTTACTCCTCTTTCCTTACCCTTTCCCTTCGGGAGTGGTTACCGAGCAGTCCCGACTTTACACCATTCCAACTTGTTTAATTCTACCATTATTCCTGTACAATGGCAATCAATCAATTTATAATCTTTCCCCCTCCCCCATTTCCCCCGAGTCTTCCCAGAACAGAATACAGGGTATTGTAACTAACAAACATAATCTAAAATATAACATAAAACATATTCCATTTCACACCATCACACCATCACACTATCAATTCCCTTCTTTCTTAAACTCTAATACATAGCAATTCCTAACTTCACTCAAAAACTAATTGATATTTTTTAATCTGATACTTATTTTGAATATAATCAATCCACTTTCTCCATTCCAAAACATATTTTTCTTGTGTACAGTCTTTTAAGTAGGCAGAAATTTTTGCCATTTCTGCTAAGTTTGATACTTTACTAATCCATTCTTCAATTGTAGGTAAGTCTTCTTTCTTCCAATATTGTGCAATCAATAGTCTTGCAGCAGTTATTAAATTCAAAATCAGTTTTGTCTCTATAACAGTGCATTCTGGAATTATTCCTAATAAAAAGAACTGTGGAACAAACTTGATCTTCTTTTTCAAAATGTTCTGCATAATCCACCATATTTTAATCCAAAAGGCTTTAACTTTTTTGCAAGTCCACCATATGTGATAATAGGTAGCATCCTCACAATCACATCTCCTACATTTTGCTTTCACATTTGGATACATACATGATAGTTTTTTAGGATCTAAATGCCATCGGATTAGGAAAATTCTTGATAAGAGAAATAAACATTTATCTGGAGGACTGTGATGATACTGTGCTATAACTATCTACTTTATGATTACTGGAAACTCTATTGTGAGAATAAAGAAGACTCTTAAGTAAAGTAAAGTGACTCTTGATTTAAATGGAACTGATTAATAATCCTGAGATGTAAAGAACTGTGATTGCTGAGGAACTTGCTGAGGAGCAACGTTGAACCTGAATATATTGTTTTTGGACTTGAGTAAGAGCGGGATTTATTAAAATAAGACAAGATGCTCATCAGGGGAAAATGAGTGAGATTTCAAGAGAAATGGCACTGATGTTTCAAAGCATTAGGGGTACTATGACAAAGAGCCACATAGAAAAAAAGAACCTAATGCAAGACATAAATGGGAAAATAGAAAATATGCTACAACTGATAATGAATGAAGATCAAAGAGCTCAGGAAAGAGAGGAGACAGCAGAAAGAATGGAGGAAAAGATAGAACAGACAAACCAGCAAACAAAGCAAGAAGATGAGAAGAAGAAGACAATAAAGGTAATAATGATTGATACTTTTGAAAGGGAGATAGGGGTTTGGGTGGACACTTTGAAGACCTGGCAACTTAGAAGGGTAGATATGGAAGAACTATTCAGACTGAATGGTGAAGATATAGATGCTGATAGAGACAAAGATCCAAAAGAGGAGTATGGGAGGCAAGCCAAAAAAAAACCCAACTAAAAATTGAAGTATTAAAACGGGTAAGAGATGATGGATAGAAAGGAATTATTATTACTTTTCTTTTTTTTTTTTGTAATATAATAATGGCCTGATTAAAAACTAGAATAGAGGTAGAAATAAGAATACACACCTTTATATAAAGCAATAGTTAGATGGAAAGATTGGAGGCTGAAAGATGGTATTATTAGGTATGTTTAAATAATAGGATCACTGTACTTGAATGGCATTTTGTGACTTTGAACAACCAAAAACTTAAGGACTATGTCTTAATAAAAACAAGTGTATTAACACTAGGATTAGTAATGGTGGCCTGACTAGAATTAGACTAGAGGTAGAAATAAGAAATAGGGGGAATATTAGCAGATATAATATTTATATAATAGAATATAAGTAATTAATTAGATGGAAAGATTAGAAATTGAAAGATGATATTACTACTGTGTTTTCCCAAAAATAAAACCCTGTCTTATATTTTTTTGAACCCTGAAATAAGCGTATGGCCTTTATTTTCAGAGAGGTCTTATTATTTTGGGGCATATGGAGCAAGACAGGGCTTCTCTTGCCGACTTACCTGATTTTCAGTTCTGCCTCCCTAACCCTAACCAGACCAGCTGCACATGCATTTAAATATTTTTGGGAGGGCTTATTTTCAGGGGAGGGCTTATTTTTGGGGAACACAGTATGTATGCTTAATAATATAATTGACATTAAAATGGAACATTGAAATATTGAATAACTACTCTAAAACAATAATGTATAGCAATACTAGGATTATATAAATCTAATTAATTTAACAACTATTATTATTATTATCATTGCTGTTTGTATCAAAATGAATTATACCCAGAGGCCACACTGTTCATGTATTGATATTGATGTATATTTAAAAATAAAAATCCAATAAAACTTTTAAAAAATAGTAAGGAGTTGCAACAGAGTTTACTAGGTGGTTGCATGAGAGAGTATTTTTCCCCAAACAAAATTGGCCTGATGAAGATTTTAACAGAATATAACAAATATCCCCAAAAGAGGAATTGGAGGTGGCAAGAATATTTGTTCTATCTTACATGGAGATGTTTCAGGAATAAACTAGGACAAAACAACCTCCTTTCCTCTTCTCTAGAGTCATCATTCCTGCAAGCATGAGATGCTCACAGTGTGGGAAGCAGCCAGTTCTAATATTAGTTGGGAAAGTTATTGGCAAGTGCTGGATAGAAAAAAAACCCTTTTGTTTTCCCTCTTCCAATTTGGCCCTTTCTACCTCATCTCCTTGAGCAGACTGACCTGATTGTGACTAGGCCACCCTTCAGTCTTTGGTTACAGGCTTCACTTGTATATTCCTCTCTAGATTTAGATCTCAGAAATGGCTTGGGAGATAAAATTGCAACTGAACAAATTGTACAGAAAAGGCAAGCTTTTTAACAGTAAGATTAAGATACATGCTACTAAAATACCAAGGAGAAATGAAAGGACAGGAATAATTCAATTTTTAAGTCATTGGCAGACAACCATGGCAGAATGTCTTTATTTAACCTGCAAAAGAAAAAAAGAAAAGAAAGGCCTTATAAATCCCCATTATATGAGTGATAAATGTAATGGCTATAATTCTTTATAAAGTTGTCTATTACTCTACTCAGTTCAATTTTAAGTGGGGATGCTAAGAAAGATGGCAAGAGTCACCTTTGTAATTTTAGTGGTATTCGAAGTCTGCTTTGGCCTCTGTCTACATATGTCATGCCATGTGCCTTCTCAAATGTATACTGAAGTCAAGCAATTTGCCTGACTCTGAATCAGACTTGATTCTGACTGGCTATTTTTTTAAACCCGACAAACAAACTAGGAATTGCTCCTGGGGTCTTCTGTATCCAAAGCATGTTCTAGATCACTGAGCCACAGCGGTCTACTGTATTTCATCTACACATGTCTGAACATAGTTCTATACATACAACTACAAATTAATTCATGGGAGTTTAATACAAAACCATCTTATCTGTTTTCTTCTTTACTGGTGTCATGTGAGTGGCCACATAATCAATAGCAGAATAGAAAATGCCTAGTGAGCTCCTCTCACACATGGGCCAGTTACTTGTTTGGATGTGAAAGTATTATATGTACTAGGGCTGTGCAGTACTTCATTTTCCAAAAGGTGTCCAAGAGCATGTCAGTGGGCAAGCATAACACCTGTGTGAAACACTTCAGAATAGCTGTATAGCTCTGAAAGCTCTTTTGGGGATCGAATCCAGGGGATTGCATAATCTAAATGTTAAGTAGGTTGTCACAGGAAGTAGTGGACTTTCCTTCGCTGGAGGTATTTAAAGATGGCTGGATGGCCATCTATTGTGGATGCTATAGGAGCAGAATATTGTTCTTGGTAAAGGGTTGGATTAGATCAACTTTAAGAACCCGTGAAATTTTTTTTTTTATTATAAATACATTGATGCATGGATTCAATGCTCAAGTGAACTGATTTGGAATATTGGTAGTTTACATGCCAGTCAAATTGGATCTGTACTTATTGACTCTATGAACAAGAGCTCACTATCTGAAACGGTCACTGGTGATTACTATAGCATTTATTTACATTTGTCTCCATTCTTGTTTTCCTCCATAGCAAAATTTGTTCTGCTTCATTTGTGCTGCATGATTCTGTTTATATTAACAGAAGACCAAGTTCAGCAATTTAATTATTTCTGTATAGGACTTGCTGTAATATCATATTTCTCAACCTCAGCAACTTTAAGATGCATGGATTTCAGCTTCCAGAATTCCCCAGTCAGCTGGCTAGGGAATTCTGGGAGTTGAAGTCTACATATCTTAAAATTGCTCAGGTTGAGAAACGCTGACATAAGATATAATATTGGATTTTGCCACAAAGTTTTTTGAGGAGAATAGAAAGCTAGGATGACTTTATCTATGTTTATTTTCTCATTACCTCGTCTCTTGAATATAGCATTCATATTTTTTATTAAGTAAAGCCATGTCCGATCCTTGCTCCTCCAAGAATTTGTCACAATTAATTTTAATTTTTTGGGGTAAACCTTCTAATTAAGCTTCTCTCCTTCCTGTGCTGGCACAAAGAATTCTACATCTGTTAATACGATTTCATCTTTCTTTGCAGCATGAACCACTTGATCTAAATAGTATCACAATTGGGGTGGAAATTTTCTTTTCAATAAACATGGTAGGGAAAGCATGAGGAACATAATTATTTCCAATGTCTTAAACACAGTTTCTCTCCAGATCATGACTAAAGGAAGAAGCTTAGAATGGAGTAGCTGGGAGCATTTTGTGATGCAGGCCAACTGCTTCTTAAAGGGTATACTCTGAGGGACTTTTTCGCTAGATATTTGTTTCCCTTTATCCCATTGGATGTGGCCTATTTTTTAAATTCAGTTTTTCTGTTTCTTTTGTTCTTTTCCTACACAAAATTTGATCCCATTCAATTCTCTTTTGGAAGAGTTTTTTTCTGTCTCTTTTGGAAGAGACGGATGGTCAACATGCCAAGCTCCTTAAGGTAATTTCTTTCAACATTCTGTTCGGGTGTAAATATTTTTTAAAAAATATAATTTATATTTACTATGCACTTATCATGCATCTCTATTGCTAAAGGATTGCCTGAGTTCTTCTCCAAAAACTGAAAGAGAAATGCATAGAAAGCCCCAAGTTAATATATGCCACAAGACAGAAGGAAGCTTGGCTACCTCTTTAATTGTGTCGAGAGACGTCTAGAAAGGTCACAATTAAAGACACTTCATGGATGAGTGTTCTAACATAAAAACCTTTTACAACATATTTTATACTACATAATCCATAAGGCACATCCAATTAGTATCTTTTATGTGCTTTTCTGCGAAGTGTCACCAGAAATTTGCTCTGTCTACTAAGTTTCCACTCTGCCTCCCTGATGAAGCCATTGTTGTCCTAACAGTCAAGATCCATGGATTTCAGGATTTCCCAGACAGTGGGAGAAATGTCCATCAATGTGGACTAATGTGATGGACAGCTCCCAGGTAAGGAGCGGCTTTTCCGTCCTATTTGACCGGGAAACCTATACTGTCATTGTAGGTCACCAGAAATAACTAGTTTGTGGTGCTGGATGCCACCTTATATTTCCAAAAGAATGGAAACACCCCCTCTAGATCTCTTAGTACTAGAAGATTAAGTATAGTAATTTCCTAACCCTAGAAGCTTTCAATAATATAAATTAATTTAACAGCAATTGAAAGAAAGGAAGGGGGAAGAACCTTGGACATGGGATTGATTTAGAGGCATGGCAAAAATTGTGGACACAAAACTATAAAATGACAATGTCTACTGCATACAAAGAGAATTTGTATAAGATGTTTTATAGGTGGCATTTACCCCCAACAAGAATTGCTAGAATGTTCAAGGATAAATTCGAAAAATGCTGGAAGTGTCATCAGATACCTGGATCATATTACCATTTGTGGTGGACATGCGTGGAAGCTAAAAGATATTGGACTAAAATACACACATGGTTTGAAAAAATGATTTAAAAACATATAGACTTTAAGCCAGAAGCTTTTTATTGGGGATTATATCCGAAACATATAGTAGAGAATTGAGATATCTGATCGTGAATGTTATAACAGCAGCTAGGATTGTGTTTGCTAAAAATTGGAAAAATGAGAAATTACCTTTGCAAGATGAAATTATCAGGAAAATAATGGAATGTGCAGAAATGAGTAAAATGACATTTGAAATTAGAGAACAGGAATATAAACAATACTATAAGATATGGGATTTATTTTATCAATGGCTAGAAGGAAGAATATTTTAGAAAAGATTTGAGAAAGGTTATTATAAAGGAAAAGATGAACATATTGAACTAAATTGATATATGGCGATGAAATGAATGATGTAATTAGACATTAGTAAATACTAACTTGGGGAAAATATATGAAATGAGAGAATGAAATATTATAGCCATTGGTTAATTAAAGAATTAAATGATTAAGCTATTTGGATAGATATCAGATGGATGTATAGCAAGATTAGATAAATTAAATGTTGAAACTGTATGTTTCAAGTATGTTGAAACTGTACAAAAGATTTGTAACCAGCCCATTAACATGCTGTAATTGGTTTGAAGATGCTTTTATGGTTTTTTGTTTTTAAAAATAAAAAAAAATTCAAAAAAAAGAAGGAAGGAAGGAAGGAAGGAAGGAAGGAAGGAAGAAAGAGGAAGCGAGGGAGGGAGGGAGGGAAGGCAGGCAGGCAGGCAGGCAGGCAGGAAGGAGGCATTCAACTTTCTTATTAATTATTCTTTCACTTGGCTGTTGTGCAAATATACCCTGTTTCCTCCAAAATAAGACATCCCCTGACAATAAGCCCAATCGGGCTTTTAAGCACATGGCAATAAGGCCAAGCGCTTATTTCAGAGTTCAGAAAAATATAACACAGGGTCTTATTTTCAGGGAAACACGGTACCCAATGTTTATCTTGAGTGTTTTAAGAAATGAAGCTGTACTAACAATCATTTTTAGAAGGAAAACAATATTTAACCGCATGTTCTCAATTAAAATTCAGCATCTTTGAATTAAATCCCTTTCCATTATTAAAGTAAATGAAATACTATAGCTCTCTATGCCAGTTCAATCTGATCTTTTACCTGGTTTGCTTTCTTCAAAAGCTTCCATTCTAGGCATTTTCACCAGGTCCAGAACACGAAATACATTTCTTAAGGAAGTTTCACCTTTCTTTTTGCATCAAGCATGCCCAGCTGGCTTTGTAGAGTGAAACAGATCAAAAGTCGGAGTGGCTCATAATTTTAGAATATAGATATTTGCCTAGAATAGATAGCGGAATATGCTTTCTGAGGATGATTTGGGTCTTACCAATACCTCCAATCACTGACCTAGAGCCAGTTTGTGTCAGGGTTCCAAGTAATAGATCCATAACAAGCAAATCTCCCAAGTAAGTAGATTCCTCAAAGAATATCTTTATTGGAAATATCATATTGGCACATATCTGGTGAAAAACGACTCTGAAGAGTCCCTTGGTTTTCACCTAATTAAAAGTGAAAGTTTCGGGACGACTTCCGGTATCCAGCGGCAACGGACGTCTGGAAGGTTTCTCCTGCCTCCAGCGTCCGAATCCGGCCGCCGCCGAGGCCCTCAGGGGCCAGGTGTTCCGAAAAGGACACCTGCCGTACGGACGGCTCGCCAGGGGTCTCCCAGCCGATATACAGGACTGTGGGGACCGATGCTGGCGCGTCCTAGGCTTGGCGGGGTTCGGAGGCCACAGGCCGCGGCCATTATTTTGGTCGTCGCCTGGGCCGCTGTGCCCGGTGATACCGGGGCATTGGATTTATAACTGCAGCAGCCTGGTGGTGAACAGGGCACGGAGAAGAATTGAGGAGGAGAAGGGAAGGGAATATCGGTAAACGTGAGTGGAGTGCCCGGGAGTGGGGGGGGGTTTTCTCTCCCCTGCGGTTGGAAGGAGCACGAGTTATTCTGGAGAGAGGAGAACTTAAAATAAGAAGATTACCGGTTTTGTGGAGCTCTGGAGAGAAGAGGTGATGGAGAAATTTAGGAGGGAAGGTTTGAGGCCCCTCCTTCTGGGGAACAGTGGTGGCGCCCAGCTTCCGCCTTCACTATGAGAATTTTGATGACATCACTTCCTTCGGCTTCCTGGTTGACTAACTGTACTCTGGACTCGTTGCTCCTGTGAGTGCCCCTGGTGGATCCGGAGGAAATTACAAGGATACTGTGCCTGCCTGAGGATTTTGTATTTTTTTTCAAATGGCAAAAGGTCAGAGACCAACTGCTGGAGAGATGGAGAGAATTTTGGAAAAGTTATCCAATATGGACAAGAAATTGGATGATTTGCAAAGAGGCCAACGGAAATAAGAGCAGAAATTGTGACTATCCAAAAGGATTTAAAGGATACTCAACAAGTCTCAGCAGAAAACAAGCAGAAAGTGGAAGGTCTGGAGGGTGAGATGCGGGCAGTGCAGAAAAGAGAGGAGGCGACAGGCAATGCTGTGCTTGGACTACAGATGGATAAAATGTCTTATTTCCTTAGGTTTCAAAATTTGGAAGAAGTGGACCAAGAAGACTTGAGAGATGTTGTGACTAAATTGTTGGGAGAATTTCTTGGGAGAGGTGTTGATTTCATGAATTGGGATGTGGATCGAGTTTATAGAGTTAATTACAATATGCACGCACGCATGCAGTTCCCAGAGAGGTTCATGTCAAATTTGTGAGAAGAGGCGAGAGATGAAATTCTTAGAAAACATAGGAGTGGGGCACTGATTTACAGGGGCAGGAGATAGCCATTCTGAGGCAGATTCCCAGACAGGTACGTGAAAAAGAAAGAAATATTATTTTTGTCAAGCAAATTGTACCAGAAGGAGTGGGCTTCAGATGGCTGATGCCAGAGGGATTGATGATTTTCCGGGAGGGCATTACGAAAAAAATCAGTACAATTGTGGAGGCTACGGCCTATGTGGAGGAACACAAAGCCTTCCTGGAATCAGATGACCCAGGAATTGAAGAAGGGGAGGTTATAGATCATGGGGCTGAAGCGGCTGCCGCTGTTGCGGCCCTGGAGTTGGGTCAGGCTGAACCCAGAGTTCTGAGATCCAAAACTAGGAAGTGATAAAGATATTTGGGATTGTGTTGGTTTTCCTTATTCTCTTTTGTACGATATTCTGATTATTCTTGACTCTTCTTTATTACGTATTTAAAATTTGCAAACTTAGCTACTTCGTGTCACCTGCTTGCCTTATGGCTGTTGTATGTGTTAAAAAATTTGAGTAAAATTCTTATTTTAGATAAGAAAAATGAAAATTTACCATACCTGATATGTATTTGTATAAACCTTTTTTGACTAATAAAAACTTTTTGAATAAAAAAAAAAAAAAAAAAAAAAAAAAAAAAAAGTGAAAGTTTTCTCCTCAACCCCAAACAATCAGTCACATGGCCCAATCAAGGTAGCGTCCGCTGTTCTGGTGACATCATTCCTCCTTCCTTCAGCCAAGTGTGAGAACATCCTTAGTTCTCAAGAGAAAGTATTTTATTTTGACTATACAACCCCAGCAGGGGTGAAATGTAAAATTTGTTACTATTGGTTCTGTGGGCGCAGCTTGGTGGGGGGCGGGGGTAATGTGACTTGGTGGGCGTGGCCAACTTTTTTTTTTACCAAAGAGGTTGTAAAAAAATGCTTTTAAAAGCCTTGATGATCAGGCAACTCAGCTGGGATCGCCAGAGGAAAAAAAACTTTTAAAGGGTTCTGATGATCTCAGCTGAGTTGCCTGATCACCAGAACCTGTTAAAAGCATTTTTTCTACAATCTCTTCGCCCAAAGAGGTTGTTAAAAATGCTTTTAAAAGTTTCTGGTGATCAGGCAACTCAGCTGGGATCACCAGAGGAACCTTTAAAAATCTTTTTTTTAACAACCTCTTCAGCTGAAGAGGTTGTAGAAAAAAATGTTTTTAAAGGGTTCCGATGATCCCAGCTGAACAGCGTGAACATCAGAGGCTTTTTTTTATTTTTAAAAGCATTTTTTCCACCGAAGAAAAAATGCTTTTAAAAGTAAAAAAACCCAAAAACTCTGATGATCATGCGGCTCAGCTGGGCATGGGGTGGGGGCAGGGATTTTTGCTACTGATTCTCCAAAACACCCACCACCATCGCTACCAGATCGGGTGATCCGGTCCAAACCAGGAACATTTCACCCCTGAATCCCAGCTATCTCTATTCCCCCCCCCTTCCTATCCCTCAACTCCAGTGTGGCAGCACTGAAGCTTCAAGATGGTTTCGGCCAGGCCAGCTTTAAGGTTGACAGTTTGATATAATGGTTAAGGTACCAGGCTAGAAACCAGGAGATCATGAATTCTAGTCCTGCCTTAAGCATGAAGTCAACTGTATGACCTTGGGCCAGTCCCCCTCTGCCTATAGGAATCCTAGGAATAGGGCAAATTTTTCAGAATTGCTTCAGAAATTTTTGCCAAGGGTATTGCAAGGATTTGTCCAGTCAACTGCCAAGAGTAAACCCTGATTCAATGCACAGAGAGAAAGAGACACCAATCACTCACTGGCTGAGAAGTCGGCAAATATAAACTTTTGCCCAAAGGGTTAGTAGAAAGTTTCTACCAATGAGGTTTTTGGTAGAGTCACCTGCATGCCAAAACAAGCATGATGGGGACAGGCTGATCCCTTCAGAGAAGTTTGGGTGTTGAAGTGAAGATGCTCTGTTGGTAAAGTTAAATTAGGGCTCCTGCCCTGATCAAAGCTTCTCATGGACTTGCTGGTCTTGTCTTCTTGTGGGCTGGCTTTTAAGTGTTAAGGATTTGATAAAAGTGTGATAATGAAAGGATTAGCCCTCTAAATCTCCCGTTTTTTCCACCCTCTAACCTTTTCTCTGCGTCTGGCATTAATTGAAGCTTGCAGCCCCTTCCCGCTTTTCTGCTGTCTCCGCCACACACACCCACACCAACCGCTCCGGCTCTATTCTTGCACCTGTCGGAAGGAAGAAGGCGCTGCCTTCATCTCAGGGCGAGGGCAGATGCTCCTCTTTCTGCTGCCCGACGCTGGAGCGCAGCCTCTGCTCCGAAGAGGCCCCGGGTCGTCCTCGGTCACCTCGAAAGGCCACCTTCGCTCCTCCCTCGGGCTCCGGCGGCGCCTCCTCTGCCCTGCCTCCTGCGACTCCCGCCTTATCTTCGCAGGGCCGGTCGGTCGATGCCCGGGGAACGGGCTCTGCATCCTGCCGGCCGGATCCCACCGTCGCTGGGCGGATGCAGCCTTCCCTTGCCCCTGCCTCTACCGAGCCTTTAGCCATGCTGGACCCCGCAGGTAAGTGCGGACTTTAGCCGAAGCTCGGAGAACCATTTCCTCGCGGGTTTGAGGTTTCGGGGCGCCCTCCCCCTTCTTAGATGGAGGGGTTCAAAAACCCCGTTGCTTTTGACGGGGAAAGAGTTTTTAAGGGGCGAAGGCGTTAGTGTGCAGAGTTGTTTCCTTCTGGGGCCGCTTACGTGAGTTCTTACACACTGTGGACCCTTCCCTCCTCCTCTCCTCGCCTCCCCCTGAGCCAGCGACAGTCCAGAAAGTATTCAAGGGCGCTCTCGGGTTCTTCCTCGCCCCCACTCCTGAAGAGAATTCATATGACCACGAGATACGTGTTCAGAAAGCGAGCGACAAGTGGGAGTCTGAGATACTTTAACTTGCAAGTATTTGCAGGCGGACTATGTACCAATAGTAAGGCTGCACTTTAAGTTCCGTTTCATTTTCAAGTAAACATTTTTATAAAAAGAGGTCTCATAAATCCCCCATTAATATAAATCCCCCCCCCCGCCACAAAAAAAAAGATAGTTTTGTTATTGCCTCCATCTCAATTATTTCGGTATCCAGTAGTTTCTTAACTTTTGGAGTTCTTCCATTGATCAGAGTCTGAGAAGTCTTGCTTATCAGCTGCCCTGCCAAAGATATGCCTTCTTCCTTCTACTCAAAGATCATGACACCAGACTGTAAGTTCTGTCATGAAAAGCCAGCGCTGTACGGAAACCTCATCTCAAAATATGTATATAAAGAAAAATATATCATCAGAGATCATTCCTTGTGGTCCTCCTGCAGTTTCGATGTCAGCTGCTTAGAAGGTTAAAGAAATACAAGTATTTTCTAACAGTGTCTAGACATTGTGAAGAAACCTTGTTGGTTTTCATAAGCAATCAGTATGATAAATTTGGGAAAGCTAGATATTAGAACAGCTTTCAAGCTAAGGTCTTCAATACTTAGGAATTTTGCTTCTTTGCTATTTCATTAGTCCTTTATTGAATATTGTGAAATGGTTAAATGCCAGATTATTTTGATCAGGTTTGAAAAACTTTCAGATTTCAGGCAACTTTTACAGTAAAAACATAATTCATATTTTTTACTCAAGATGATTATCTGTCTATTTATATCATTATGACTGTCTGTCTATCTATCATCTATCTATCATCCCGCTATCATTTATATATCTCTCTGTCTGTCTGTCTGTCTGTCTGTCTATCTATCTCTTTGTCTGTTTATTTCAGATAAATGGCTCATGGTTTACAGCTAAGACTGGCCATTCATTTACCAGAAAAAGAATTCATTGGAAGAGCAATGAATTCATCTCTATCCAGCTGCAGCTCCCTAAATAGCAAATGGTGTCCACTTTTCTAAACTAAGATGAAGCCCCAGACATATTTTAAGAGATGTGCATAGCATTCAGACAAAAAGCATGGGAATAGCCTTGAGTCATGTGTCCGCTATCTATGGATAGAGGAACAATGGCTAAGTGGCTTCATGACTAACATTATGTGGCGGGATGAGCTCCCATCATTCACTTCAGCTTCCATCCACCTAACAGTTCAATAGCATGTTGTATGCGAGTAGATAAATAGGTACCAGTTCAGTGGGGAAATGAGTTGGTGCACCATGCAGACAATCATAGTCATCCAGGCTCTGAACCTTCCCAGTTGTGCCCATTTGCAAGATGGCTTCGGGGAGGGGGCCCTTGAATGATACTGCAGAAAGAGCTGCTCATCTTTCTTTCTGGTGCAAAGCCAGCTCGCCTTTCTATAGCGCACTCTTGCCAAGAAATCTACATTGACATCTGTGAAGTCACCAGGAGTCAAGGAGAGCTTATTTTTACTATTCTCTTACAGTACAGGCAGTCCTTGGCTTATGACCACAACTAAGCCCAAAATTTCTGTAATTAAATGGGACAGTGAAGTGAATTTTGCCCCATTTTGTGACCTTTCTTGCCATAGTTGTTAAGTGAATCATGCAGTTGTTAAGTTAATAACGTGTTTGTTAAGTGAATCTGACTTCTCTATTGACTTTGCTTGACTGAAGGTTGCAAAAGGTGATTGCATGATCCCAGGATACTGCAACCGTCATAAATATGAGTCAGTTGCCAAACATCTGAATTTTGATCATGTGATCATGGGGCTGCTGCAACAGTGTGTGAAAAATGGTCATAAGTCACTTTTTTTGGTGCTGTTATAATTTTGAATGGTCACTAAATGAGCTGTTGTAATTAAGGACTAAATGGACGCGGTGGCTCGGTGGCTAAGATGCTGAGCTTGTCGATTGAAAGGTCGGCAGTTCAGCGGTTCGAATCCCTAATGCTGCCGTGTAACAGGGTGAGCTCCCGTTACTTGTCCCAGCTTCTGCCAACCTAGCAGTTTGAAAGCAAGTAGAAAAATAGGGATCACCTTTGGTGGGAAGGTAACAGTGTTCCATGCAACTGTGGCATTTAGTCATGCCGGCCACATGACCACAGAGACGTCTTTGGACAGAGCTGGCTCTTTGGCTTTGAAACGGAGATGAGCACCGCCCCCTAGAGTCGGCTTTCCAAATATTCATTGTAGCTAGTATAATGTATCTTAGCAAAGTACTGTCTCAATTACCTTATTGTGGAGTGGTTACTGAATTAACAAGGGACGCGGTGGCTTAGTAGATCAAAAGATCGGCAGTTCAGCGGTTCGAATCCCTAGTGCCGCATAACAGGATGAGCTCCTGTTACTTGTCCCAGCTTCTACCAACCTAGCAGTTCAAAAGCACGTAAAAAAATGCAAGTAGAAAAATAGAGATCACCTTTGGTGGGAAGGTAACAGCGTTCCGTATGCCTTTGGCGTTGAGTCATGCCGGCCACATGACCACGGAGACGTCTTCAGACAGTGCTGGCTCTTCGGCTTTGAAACGGAGATGAGCACCGCCCCCTACAGTCGGGAACGACTAGCACGTATGTGCGAGGGGAACCTTTACCTTTACCTTACTGAATTAACACTACGTCTATTACAAAAGGAAAAAAATCTTTAACATAAAATACTCTTTCTATGAAAGTAATTTGTCTTTAGTCATTAAAAATATAGATGTTATTTGAACCTTGTTATTTTAAACCATTATTCAACCTTTTATTAGTCAAACAATGGACCCCAGAGCAATATAATCATAGTGACAAAATCAGATTAGTGTTCCTTTACCTTAAAATTCAAGAAGCAAAAAGGCATCATATACAAGAGACAATTCTATTACGTATATTGTTAATAAACCAAGAACTCACATTTATAGAGATTATTGAATTGCGGTCTGAAGCAAAACCTGGTTATTCATTTCCACCCTTTGGATAAGTTGACCAATTAATTAGAGGTAGCAATTGTTAAAAGGAGATCTTGTATCTCTTTTCAGCATGTTAGCCCCCACATTTCATTTATCTCTGTGTTTTGTTAAAATAAAAGCAGCTTTAAACAATCTACAGACAATAAAAAAGCAAAACATGATGGCAATAATTAATTTGCTATCTTAGAAAATTCAGGTTACATGACCTTTTTTACTACCATATATTTGTTATTTAATATGTAATATTGGTAAAAACAAAATTCTTTAAAAAACTTTACTGCCTAGTTGTACCGAGGTGGGTTTCAGCAGGTTCTGACCACTTCTGGAGAACCACTAGCGGAAATTTTGAGTAGTTTGGAGAACCGGTAGTAAAAATTCTGACTGGCCCCACCCCCATCTATTCTCTGCCTCCCATGTCCCAGCTTATCGGGAAGAAATTTTGCAGTAACCTTCCCCTGGATTGGGGAGGGAATGGAGATTTTACAGTATCCGTCTCCGCCACGCCCACCAAGCCATGCCATGCCCACTAAGCCACACCCACAGAACCAGTAGTAAAAGTTTTGAAACCCACCACTGTACCATTAGAGATTAAACACCACTGTTTTCAGTGGAATTGAGTTTGATATGCCCCACTAGGATAGCCTTTTATAACACATGACCTACTGTCTGTATTTCATAAAATGTATTTTCTGTATTTTATGTTTTTTGCACATCTTGTGCATGTTTACTCAAAAGAGATTATTTGCCATGGAAATATTTACATGACCCACAACATTCTCTCCTTTGTTAATTTGTTTTGACTATGAGTTTGAAAATTAGGATTTGAATCTGATATGAAAATACGTGTCTGAACTAGCATGCCAACTTTGCTGCTGGTCTATCTCTATAGCAGTCTTTGGGACTGTGGCACTTAAAATGTAAGCACAGACTAACAGAGAAAAATAGAAGAAGCTGAATTTCGTGGTACTTTAAGCTTTGCTCAAGCTCACTTTGGAGAAGTCGGGGTCTTGAGTAAAGAATGTTTGGATTGTTTTGTTGCAATCTTTATCACTGAGTTTTAATGTGTTTTAATTACTTTTTAATTGTGCTTTAATTTGGTGTAGGTGTCTGTATTTTGTTTTGTTTCTGCCCCTTGAGTGCTTTCTGTTGGTTCAGAGACAAGATATAAAGGGCAATGTTCAGAGATCTAAATTCAATAGGAGCCCTTGTTTGAAGATGCGTTCCTAGCAGAGTGCAGAAAGAATGATGCGTAATTAAAAAGCACAACATCCCATTAATATAGGAGTTCAAAATATAGTTGTCTTGGATGCGTAGTATGAGCTTAGCCCCACTGTTGGTGAATGTTAGCAGACATTCATTGCACTTAAAGTATAAACTAGATTGATCAAGAAATATATGAGGATAGAAAATTCTCACTCTGTCTAAGCTACATCTTGAGTAGGAGGAAAAAAGAAGACAGAAAGTTCTTTTCTCTCTTATACATGGAGACTCACTGAAATAACAATTAGCCAGATAAGGTAAGCCTTCACCTTATTCAGGGCTGTCACAGAGAAGGACCCCCGAAAAGTCAAGATAGCAGCCACACCCATATAATTGAAACCCCACCCTTTAAAAAATGGCAATGTCTTTTTTTTATTTTTATTTTTTGCAAAAATTTTTTATTTTTCCATAATAATTCCCACAATTTGACCAGTGTACAATACAATCACTTATCCAACAATCAGTCCTATACTCAAATTATACTCAGTCAGGGCTGCTCGACTGCCACTCCCCCCTTTAATCCTTTCTTCCCTTCTCATCCTTCTTAAACTTCCCCCACCACCTTCTCCTCGCTTTCCTACTTCCCCTCCTCTTTCCCACTTCTCACTACCATCCTTTCTAACCCTCTATCTTCTCCTTCTTCTCCTCCTCCTATCCTTTCTTCTCCCTCCCTTCTTTCCTCCCTACCCACCTACCTACCTACTTTCTTCCTTCTTTACTCCTCTTTCCTTACCCTTTCCTTCGGGAGTGTTTGCCGAGCAGTCCCGACATTACACCATTCCAACTTGTTTAATTCTACCATTATTCCTGTACAATGGCAACCAATCAATTTATAGTCTTCCCTTCCCGCCTCCTTCCCCGAGACTTCCCATAACAGAATACAGGGTATTGTAACTAACAAACATAATCTAAAATATAACATAAAACATATTCCATTTCACACCATCACACTATCAATTCCCTTCTTTCTTAAACTAATACATAATAATTCCTAACTTCACTCAAAAACTAATTGATATTTTTTAATCTGATACTTATTTTGAATATAATCAATCCACTTCCTCCATTCCAATATATATTTTTCTTGTGTACAGTCTTTCAAGTAGGCAGAAATTTTGCCATTTCTGCTAAATTTGATACTTTACTAATCCATTCTCCAATTGTAGGTAAGTCTTCTTTCTTCCAATATTGTGCAATCAATAATCTTGCAGCAGTTATTAAATTCAGAATCAGTTTTGTCTCTATAACAGTGCAAACTGAGATTACTCCTAATAAAAGAACTGTGGAACAAACTTGATCTTCTTTTTCAAAATGTTCTGCATAATCCACCATATTTTAATCCAAAAGGCTTTAACTTTTTTGCAAGTCCACCATATATGATAATAGGTAGCATCCTCACAATCACATCTCCAACATTTTGCTTTCACATTTGGATACATACATGACAGTTTTTTAGGATCTAAATGCCATCTATAAAACATTTTATAAAAATTTTCTCTTAAATTTTGTGCTTGCGTGAATTTAACATTCCTCACCCAAATTTTTCCCATGTTTCTAACATTATAGGTTGTTGAAAATTTTGTGCCCATTTTACCATACAATCTTTAACCAACTCCATTTCTGAATCAATTTCAACCAATACATTATATAATCTCTTTATATGCTGTTGACCTTGATCTTTTATTTGTTTTACCAGATTATCATCACTTTGCCTTATACCAATTTTCTGATCTATTTTCCATCTAGATTGCAATTGTCCATACTGGAACCATGTATAATTTCTTCCTTCATCCTCAATTTCTCCCTAGATTTCAACTGTAATTCCCCTTTTTCCATAGTCAAAAGCTCTTTGTAAGTGATAACTTCCATTTTTTGTAATATATTTATATTCTCTATCATATGTCTGGGGATGGTCCATATTGGTATCTTTCCATCTAACTTATATTGATATTTTTTCCAAATCCTCAACAACGCACTTCTGACCATATTATTCTTAAATGTCTTATCAATTTTCTTGTCATATATTACATATGTGTGCCATCCATATAACAAACCATAACCTTCTATATTCAAAATCCTTTCCTCTGTTAAATTAATCCAATCAGAAATTAAAGTTAAAACAACTGCATCATAGTACAATTTCAAGTTAGGCATTTTTAAACCCCCTCTTTCCCTAACGTCTTGCATTATTTTTAACTTTATCCTCGGTTTTTTACCCTTCCATACAAATTTATTAATCCCTTTTTGCCATTCTTGTAAATTTGCATCTTTCTTCAAAATTGGAATCATTTGAAACAAAAATAAAAATCTAGGCAAAACATTCAACATTCTCTTCTTTGTTAATTTGTTTTGACTATGAGTTTGAAAATTAGGATTTGAATCTGATATGAAAATACGTGTCTGAACTAGCATGCCAACTTTGCTGCTGGTCTATCTCTATAGCAGTCTTTGGGACTGTGGCACTTAAAATGTAAGCACAGACTAACAAAGAAAAATAGAAGAAGCTGAATTTCGTGGTACTTTAAGCTTTGCTCAAGCTCACTTTGGAGAAGTCGGGGTCTTGAGCAAAGAATGTTTGGATTGTTGCCTTCCTAGCAGAGTGCAGAGTGCTCTTATACATGGAGACTCACTGAAATAACAATTAGCCAGATAAGGTAAGCCTTCACCTTATTCAGGGCTGTCACAGAGAAGGACCCCCGAAAAGTCAAGATAGCAGCCACACCCATATAATTGAAACCCCACCCTTAAAAAAATGGCAATGTCTTTTATTGCATGCTGTGGCTGCCATTTTGAGTTTTTT
Organism: Ahaetulla prasina; assembly: GCF_028640845.1. Lineage (NCBI taxonomy): Eukaryota > Metazoa > Chordata > Lepidosauria > Squamata > Colubridae > Ahaetulla > Ahaetulla prasina. The sequence goes on along the minus strand of NC_080543.1, from coordinate 101,536,514 downwards.
CAGCCTGACTGTGCATTCACCTTTGCTCTCACTTCTCTCTCTTCATTTCCATCAGCTCAGAGGTGCAAAAAGAGGAACAGGTCATCAAAGAACATCAACAAAAAGAGGGGAGTTCTGGTCAATCTTTTCTTTAAATTATTTCCTCCCCGTTGTTTTTTTCTTCCCTGCAAGGAAAAATGCCCAACTTGCGAACGCAGGGAATCTGAAGCCAGTAAATTGTCCAGAAAGAAGAGATTAGGCACATCCTGCTCATACTTGTCTCCAGTGGCTTTGAAGCATGACACTTAGCTGGGTGTACTGTACACTTTTACCTTAATTTATGACATTTTGTATCCTTTCCTATGAAGCATAGAAGTGTACTGGTGGCCTAAACCTCTGTCTATTTTTTGCATGTGTAGGATAGCTGTGATGTGAGCTTCCTATATGGAAGTAATTCTACATAAAAGTTCCTCTTGTGTGAAATAACCCTAAGCATCAGGAATATTACATTTCCGTTTCAAGGTTTTTTTCTACACACATGAATACAAATCAGGCATGAAATCACCTGGATTTGCATGGACATCTGATGGGAAGAGGGTGTCAGATTGTCAAAAGTAACATTGTTTTATGTTGTGATGAAAGCTTTGTCTCTTTGCTATGGCTGGGCATTGCAATTTTGCATAATGCCCAAAGGAGGAAACTTGCAGATGGACCTGGCACTGCTACTATGCATTGCAGATTGAGTTGGCCTGGCCTTTCTCTTCTTTGGGGTTTGTTTTCCATTCATAAATAGAGATTTAGACCTTATCCCACTTTTGAGTGGGGGAAAAAAATCTCAGAAAAGACCTGCAATCAAAGCAATTCAGAAATGATAAGAAGAGGAACCTGCATTTGGGCTCATACTGTACAAGAAGAAAGCTACATACAGGTGCTGGATTTACTTTAGAGGTACATTTATCCATAGTAAGTGGGCAAGTGCCCCAACCTGTGGGAAATCAATAGTAAGGTATCAATGCAACTATATAATAAAACTTGAACTACCTCCATTCCAAGAAATGCATTGTGCATTTATTGCAAAAGTCGATTGGGAATAAATAGGCCACTGATTATTTAATTCATCACCATAGAATGAACCATCTTTTCTTTCCATGTCTTTCAAAATTAGCAACAATTAGCAACAATTCATCACAACCTCTGATAGTAGATATTTTGCTTATTTTTGAGAACTTGCAAACATACTTGTTTTATAATCATATAAAGCCAGTCTTGTGAACTATAATGGATTGAGAATCTTCATGGATGTAACAGAATATGAATGTAATAATTTGCAGGGAAAAGTATTGATCCAGGAAAAGGAAAGATCAGAGAGAAAAAGGAAAGGTCAGCTTTTGTTTTCAGATGGTTATTTTATCATTAATGTGTGAAGGATTTCACCTGAAATCTGAACAATTTTTGTTGCTTCGGAATTCAATTTCAGTTTTCTCAGACTTTTGAAAAAAATACCAACTTTTGGTAATAGCATTAATTGAAAATCTTGTATAAGAGGAAGCATGCTAAAAGTTTCTAAGGAGGATATAACACAACTTTTGTTTATCACCAGAATTCCTGCTTTTCCTTATGTGAAATGCTACTTTTGTAAGAGCCAAACTATGGTAAATATCCCATGTGAATGTAGGCAGTAATTTTCTAGCAGTATTTACATAGAGAGGAAAAACAGCTTGGAAAAGGATATTATAATAGGAAAGCAGCAGTGGGTAGGCCATTAACCTTTCTTAAATTCTTTTCAGTCTTTCAAATAACATAAACTAACCTGATAATGGTTTTATTATTTATACATCTGTGGATTTCTAATATTTAACATATTTTAATGACAAACATAGTGGGTTTAAAGACCTACCTGGCCATAATTTTGTTTAATCTGCCACCCCAATTGTTTCCTCCCCCCAGTTTTAAAGAAAGGATGAAGACAACTTTAATCTGCTTAAATGGCTTCCTTTCACATTCTAAATGCTAGTACTCTGATAATAAGTATTTGCAACACAATCTTTTTCTGTTTGTTGAGAAGTAAGTACTAGTGACACAGTGGGTCCTTTTTTCCAAAGAAAGTTTGCATAAGATTGCAAGTTTAAAATGTCAAAAATTGTTATTTTAAAAAACATATTCCTTTCTAATGCTTCTTAACAGTTAAAACTGTGTTTGCCTCAAGGGTCTGAAAATGAATTCACTTATATAAAACCTGTGAATCATGCTTTCCTTTCCATCCAACTATCTTGCGTTTTCTGTGCATCATCATATTTTAATTACTTATATAAAAATATGTAAAGAATATCTGTCCATCAAGACTCTGTCTATTTATCTGGCAGTAGAATAATTCTCAACAAATTGGACAAGATGGGACTAAATTTCCTGGAGAGGAAGGAGTCAGCAATAGAAAACGGACTTTGAAAATGAGTAGGATTAGGACTTGGCAAGGAAATCCATTTGCCTAATATATCCATATGGAAGACATGGTTTGGTTCTGCAACCCAACAAGACAGACACAGACTTCAGAGGATAATTCGAACTGCAGAAAACACAATTGCTACCAACCTGCCTTCCATTGAGGACCTGTATACTGCACGAATCAAAAAGAGGCTGTGAAAATATTTACAGATCCCTCACATCCTGGACATAAACTGTTTCAACTCCTACCGTCAAAATGATGCTATAGAGCACTGCACATCAGAACAACTAGACACAAGAACAGTTTTTTCCCGAACGCCATCACTCTGCTAAACAAATAATTCCCTCAACACTGTCAAACTATTCACTAAATCTGCACTACTATTAAACTTCTCATCGTTCCCATCACCCATCTCCTTCCACTTATGACTGTAACTTTGTTGCTTGGATCCTTACGATTTATACTGATATTGATTGTTTCCTGATTCCTATGACTATCATTAAGTGTTGTATCATTAAATGTTAAATTTGTACCCTATGACTATCATTAAGTGTTGTGAATGTTGTACCTTGATGAAGGTATCTTTTCTTTTATGTACACTGAGACCATATGCACCAAGACAAATTCCTTGTGTGTCCAATCACACTTGGCCAATAAAAAACATTCTATTCTATTCTATTCTAGTTGGGTAGTGGGTGCTAGTGAGCACCTACTTATGACAGACACACACATACACCCCAGAAATTGCCTACAACCCTGCTCTGGAGTGCCAATGGCAAAACATATGCACACAGACACAGACAAAGTCACAAAACCACATATTGGGTGCTTGGCAACTAGCTCATCTTTATGGCTGGTTGTAGCATTCTGCATTCACATGGTGCAATTTCAACTGCTTTCTGGCAAAAAATACTTCACTTGACTCACTTTACAACCATGGCGTTCATTTGAACAACTACCGCAGAAAGGTCATAAAATCAGGTCAATCATGTGGGTGCCTCAACTTACGACTTACAATGGAAATTCCAGGCTCTATTATGGTTGTAAGTAGAACATCTCTATGCACAGATGCAACACAATTACTTCACTACAGAGAAGAAAATGGACATCTTCTATGGCCACTGCTGATAATAGGGCTGGGAAGAATCCCAGAAACTTTGCTATGAGTGCTTTCTTTCTTGTTTTTAATGGAATACTGTTTTTAAAATTATAAATCTGCCCTTGATTTACTATACATAGAGCATTGGTTTATGATCACTGGTAGAAAAGCCTGTTTGTGATGTGAAACATCCTTAGATGTTTCTTTCTTCAGATAAAAAGCAAATTTAGAGGAATCATGTATCTTAGGAAACAAGGAAAGTATTAGCTCACCTCTGGCATTATGTCACTCTTCCAGTTTACTTTCTGTATCATTTCAGCACAAAAAATAAGGGGGAGGAAATGAAATCAAAGATATCTTGTATTACATAATGTGCCCTGGAATAGAACTGTCCAAGGTCTGATTCTCAATCTAATTTCAGAAGTCATTTAGGTTGGTTCAGGCTTAGGGCAAAATCATTTTTCTGTTTTCCAGCAACTTGTTGCTTGAGAAGGAAGAGGTCCAAGAAAGAAAGACAGAGAAGCAGGGGTGAAATCCAGCAGGTTCTAACAGGTTCTGGAGAACAGGTAGCGGAAATTTTGAGTAGTTTGGCCGGCCCCAGAGTGGGGTGGGAATGGAGATTTTGCAATATCCTCATGCCACGCCCACCAAGCCATGCCCACCAAGCCACACCACACCCACCAAGCCATGCCCACAGAACCGGTAGTAAAAAAATGTGGATTTCACCACTGCATAGAAGGTTGAGAAGGGAGGGAGAAATGAAAGGGATGGCAGAAAAAGAATGATTTCACCCTACTTAGCAGTGTCAAGTAGACAGCAAAATCAAGTGAGCCACTAGTAGAGGATCGGAGTGTTTCATATTTCCTTTGCTTCATCTAGTGTTTTCCAATTTTGGGAACTTTAAAAGATGTGGACTTCAACTCCCAGAATTCCCCAAGTGGGCTATTGGGCAGCTCAGTACAGAACTGACTCGACTATCAAATGAAGTCAGCCTTCAGCAGAAAAAGGCCTCCTAATCTAACGTCCTTTCATGTAGGAATCTAATTTCAGAGATAAGATACTTCTAATTAATAATAATAATAATAATAATAACAACAACAACAACAACAACAACAACAACAGAGTTGGAAGCGGCTTTGGAGGCCTTCTATTCCAACCCCCTACCCAGGCAGGAAACCCTACACCATCTCAGACAGATGGTTATCCAACATCGTCTTAAAAATTTTCAGTATTGGGGCATTTACAATTTCTGCAGGCAAGTTGTTCCACTTATTAATTGTTCTAACTGTCAGGAAATTTCTCCTTAGTTTTCAGTTGCTTCTTTCCTTGATCAGTTTCCAGGAAAGAAGCAATTAGAATTAGAAGTTGCTGTTTCTAAGCTAACACTATCTAAGAAGTTTGACATAAGGCTTCTTGTTAAGAGGGTTGCGTATGAATGAAGCTAACGCACCTGTCCTTTGAGATTAATATAGTTTTAATATTCATTTGCAATGTCTGTTTTTTCACAGGGCACTTCACGAAAAGAAAGAAAACATCTCTTTGGTTCACAGTCGCCCTTTTGGTAGTGTCCGTTTTCATACTGACCATAGGCCTTGCAGCAACCACAAGAACTGAAAATGTAACTGTGGGAGGCTATTATCCAGGAATAATAGTAAGTCTATCAACCCCTGCATTTTAGTTTTTCCAGTATTCATAGTGCATCAAATAAGGCACCAAAAATGTAAAAATGGTCAGAAAAATTGGGTCTGGCTTCACTTATGATGGAAATTCTAGTTCCAATTTTGGTCATATGTTGAAAACTATCTATTTATCTGCCCTTCAACAGATATATAGGTTTTGTGCAATTTGACAATAAATCTACTTCAACCAAGTTTAACGTAATAGAAAGTGTGGATGTAGGTATGAAAGAGCCGTGTCTCAGTTGGGTTATGGCACTGGACCAGTAGAAAAATCTGAGTTTTCTATTGCTGCCTCAGTCATGGAAGTCAGTTAGGTAACTTTAGTCACCTTCTCTTAGTTCTAGGAAAAAGAACTACAAACCATTTCCAAACACGTTGCCTAGAAGATTGCATGTGGTTACCGGTAAACATGTCTAACTCAAAAGAATAAAAAAAGCATGAAATAATGGGAAAATTCATTCCTTATATTAAAAACACTAGTTTGGGACAAGATACAGTATAAAGGACTTTATGGGAAAGATGATTGGGAATGCTTCTATCCAGTTTTGGCTGGCTCATCGATATTTTAGGATCCAAGTTCCCTTTTGGGTGCCTGCTCTACTATTTTTTTAGGCCAGGTAAACCCTTCTTGTGAATCTAGGAGTGAGAATAATCCATGAAAGGATTCCTTTAAAAATATTTTCCTCAGTGGCAGTATTCTGGTGATCATTTTCCTGTCCTGGGAATGTGCACTGGGCTCCATCTTTTATGTGTATGTGTGTGCGTGCTTGTGTGCGTGAGGGTTTTAGAGAGAAAATAAAAAGATGCTTCTTGACCCAATTATCTGATCTTGGTACTTTCCCATTCGATTATATCTACCAATTTCATGTTTTGTAAGAACATCTGTGCAATGTCTCTTTGTTTGCCCACTCTGCTTAAGAGGATTTAACTGGGTCACTCAGGATGCAAGGCTCCATGTCATTTCCTCCTGGCAGTGGGTTGTCTTCAGAGCAGCCAATTTTACTAGTGATGAAGGGAGCTTCTATGTTCATGCCATGTGGCTCAGAATGGCTTCCCTGCTAGCCTTTTCTGTGATGTTGTAGGAAGGATTTCTCAATTCCACTGCTCCATCTTGCAGCATTCAGTTGTGCTGATAAATGCCACCACTATCTTTTGACTGCTATTCTGATTGTCCTGAGTGAGTTTCAGGCCACCCTAACATTGATTCTAGCAGAATCATCAAAACTCCACATAAAATGGTACAGCTAACATGAGCCATGAAGTCCAAAATAGAATAAGTCCTTCCATTGCCACCCAAGCAATGTGTTCTAACAAAATCCAGCTTCTATGAAAGAACCATGTTGAGTCATGAGATCTGCTTCAACTAAGCAAGGAATTAAACAAGGAAACATCGATGTACAGCATGGATCATTATAGAGAAGAAGTGCTCAAAATGACCATAGACCCCAGCATTTAAATCCCCAATTGCCACAGAAAGTTTGATAATTATTATCCATAGCTTTATGCTATAAATAGAAGCCCTGTTAGTAACAAGGCCTATCCATTGAAAGAATAAAAATAACCTATTTTATTTATGGGCCAGTTTTTTCTTTTCAATTCTATTTCCTTTCCTCCTTTCTTTTCATAAATTACGTTTATTTCTCACCATACTTATTATATATAGTTGAACAGATGGATGGATGGATGGATGGATGGATGGATGGATGGATGGATGGATGGATAGATAGATAGATAAATAGATCAAGAGAGAGAGAAAGAGACAGAGAGACAGACAAACAAGCAGACAAACTTTTACTGAACCCATTTTAAGTTATTATAAATGATGTCTCCTAAACTAATCCATCTTGTGTATTTCCTAGAATCTTGTTAGACTCTTGATAAACTTTTTAATTGCAACCTCTTTTATGAAGAGTCTTATAGAGTCTTATATATGTGCTGACCAATTGGCCCCCATCTTCACCCATATTTTCAATAAATCACTAGAGATGTGCTATGTTCCTTCTTGCTTCAAACGCTCTACCATCATCCCAGTGCCGAAGAAGCCCACCATCAAGGAACTGAATGACTACAGACCAGTTGCTCTAACATCTGTAGTCATGAAAACCTTTGAAAGGCTAGTGCTTTCCTACCTGAAAACCATCACGAATCCGCTCTTAGACCCCTTGCAATTTGCATACCGAGCAAATAGATCAACAGATGATGCTGTTAATATGGCTCTGCACTACATCCTACAACATCTTGAGTCTCCAAAGACCTATGCAAGGGTCCTTTTGTAGACTTTAGTTCAGCATTCAATACCATCATTCCAGACATTCTTCTAACTAAGCTAAACCAGCTACAGGTACCGGAACAGACTTGTAAGTGGATCACAAGCTTCCTAACAAACAGGAAGCAGCAGGTGAAGCTAAGATCACATCAAATACCTGTACAATTAGCACAGGGGCCCCCAAGGCTGTGTGCTCTCCCACTTCTCTCTCTGTATACCAATGACTGCATCTCCAATGATCCATTTGTTAAGCTACTGAAGTTCGCAGATGACACAACAGTGATTGGTCTCATTCGAGACAATGACGAATCCGCATATAGACGAGAGGTAACGACTAGCCTTGTGGTGCAACCAAAACAATCTGGAACTGAACACACTCAAAACCGTAGAAATGGTGGTAGACTTTAGGAAAACCCTTCCATACTTCCACCTCTCACAATACTTGACAACACAGTATCAACAGTAGAAACCTTCAAATTTCTGGGTTCTATCATATCGCAAGATCTCAAATGGACAGCTAACATCAAAACATCATTAAAAAGGACAACAAAGAATGTTCTTTCTGCGCCAACTCAGTAAGCTCAAACTGCCCAAGGAGCTGCTGATCCAATTCTACAGAGGAATTATTGAGTCTGTCATTTGCACCTCTATAACTGTCTGGTTCGGTTCTGCAACCCAACAAGAAAAACACAGACTTCAGAGGATAATTAGAACTGCAGAAAAATAATTGCTACCAACCTGCCTTCCATTGAGGACCTGTATACTGCACGAATCAAGAAGAGGGCCGTGAAAATATTTGCAGATCCCTCGCATCCTGGACATAAACTGTTTCAACTCCTACCCTCAAAACGACGCTATAGAGCACTGCACACCAGAACAACTAGACACAAGAACAGTTTTTTCCCGAAGGCCATCACTCTGCTAAACAAATAATTCCCTCAACACTGTCAGACTATTTACTGAATCTGCACTACTATTAATCGTTTCATAGTTCCCATCACCAATCTCTTTCCACTTATGACTGTATGACTATAACTTGTTGCTGGCAATCCTTATGATTTATATTGATATATTGATCATCAATTGTGTTGTAAATGTTGTACCTTGATGAACGTATCTTTTCTTTTATATACACTGAGAGCATATGCACCAAGACAAATTCCTTGTGTGTCCAATCACACTTGGCCAATAAAATTCTATTCTATTCTATTCTATTATAGATAATACTGTATATGTGAATCAGGTTTTCACCTTACCTGGAATGGCACTTTTCATTCTTCTTTTCTTCTTATTTAAAATTAATGACATCTTATAAATGTAGCTAACTTGTCCTGTTTTTTGTGGATTTGCTTTTTGCCCTAGCTTGGCTTTGGATCCTTCCTAGGGATTATTGGGCTGCATCTGGTAGAGAATCGAAAACAAATGGTAAGCAAATAATAAACAGTGTGATTTAAAAATCAGAACATTGATATGGTACTCTGTTTTTCATTCTGTTTCTCTCTACGTATCTCCGTAATTTTATAAGCATTCAATCCATAGCCAATTTGTGTAATATATGCTGTGGTAACAGTATGACTTGTAAAGTACAAAATGGATAATGAAAGAAAGACTAAATGAAGCATTCAAGATAAGCACTACTCATTAAAATCTTCTTTAGAGCTTAATTTTATTATTGTCTATTTTGTTCATGTTTCCTTTGTGAGCCTACAGTTCAACCAGATACAGCATGTTCTGGTTTACAATTCATCCAACACTTTTCTCCTTGTTTGATCCCAGAATCTAATGTGAAAAGGTTCTCTGTCCCTGAGCTATTAACAGTCCTAGCTGGAAGCCATTAATAGTCTTGCACTGTCTAGGCACTGTCTTGCCTAGTGTTTAATTGTCTTCATTATGAAGCATGATTTCATATGTCTTATTTCTTTTTAAAACTCAGTTTAAGCCCTCACTTTATTTTGTGGTAGTGAAATTCTTTCTTTGTTTTTTACTGGGCAGAGAGAAGATTTCCATTTTTTTTCTTTTGTATATTTTTTAAATTTTCAGTGCATTTAGTTTACAGTTTTCATTAGTTTATAATATAAAATACAAAAATACAAAAGCAAACAGTAGGAAAAATAAGGGAGTGAAAGAGGAAAGAAGTGTAGAACAGAAGGGAAAAAAGAAAAAAGGCATTGACTTCCAACTCCCTCTGGTGCAGAAGAATAAAACAGTAACATCAAACCTCAATTTTTTACTTTTACATAAACTTAACCATTTCTATAACAACAAATCTATCTAATCAGTAAAACCGAAAGTCAAAGTTTCGTTTTTCCCCCCACTTCAAGCACAAAGTCAAGAAGAAATTTCCAAGTACCATAGATGAAATCCATTTGTTAACACCCAAAGTCATTGAGAATCGGGTACTCTGCACATTTAATAAATAAAATAATGCTAATGCTGTTTCTTTCTTCTAGCTTCTTCTCACTAGATTCTGTTTGTATAATAACCTGGGGTTCTACAACTATGAGGAAGAGTTAGGCTTATAGTTAGGATTCTACTACCTTTGTTGCCTAAGTTTAATTGTTACTGAAATAAGAGATTGGCACTTTGGATAATATAATGAATTCCTAGAATGCTTGTATGCTCTGAACGTGCTGAGCATCTTTCAAAGCCAATGTTATGATGGTTAAATCAATATGGGATGGGAAAGGGAGGATGTGATTTTTTTATAAGTAGCAAAGTAAACAGACCAACTCTTAGAACAGTCCTAGTTCAGCTTGAGAACCGAACCTGATAGACTGATAGTCCAATTATACTAGGAAAGTGGTCTGCATAATAACATGTGTTAATTGCTGTAAGACTAAGTACAAATTTCATAGTTAATAATAGACATTTTTTCCTTCCAAAATCCTTCCCTTTCCTTTTTTTTTTTTTGCTTTAATTTTGCCTGATGTGTACCAATGATCGAAAAACTTGCAGACCATTGCATGACCCACTGTAGAAAGTAAGGAAGATTATCTTGATGAAGATATATAAATTCAAGGGGGTAAAGCATTTTCTATGTCTAGAATCTTTTGAATCTCTTTGAATTCCAGAATCAGAGTTGTTTAATTATGGTAAATGAGTAGATTTGATTTTTCTTTGATCCTTCTTTTAACAACCATTTAAGGATATTCTCTTTCAATGCCATTTTGAGATATATTTAGGCCACTTAATTTTACTGAAATATTTTCAAGATATTTATTAGAATTCACTTGAATAATAACTTTTCCATAACTTTTGTTACTCTGGATGAACAGGTTGCTTTGAGGCTTTGTTTTGCAGGGAAAAATAATTAAAAATATCCTCCATAAGAGGTGAACTGCAGCTAGGTAATTGCAAAGCCTTTTCTCATTAGAAAACCATTGTAATCATTGTAAGTGCTGCAGCTCAAATAGATATAAATGAATAATGAACATCCAGTACCTGTGATATAATCCTATCCTGTAATGAGACATTTCTTGAGTGAAGGCTCAATTACACCCATGCTCTTTTCGTGGCACCAACCTTTGGAGAGAATAAGGCATAAATTGTATGTCTAGGTGCCTATTGCAATGATAAGCTACCTTAATAGCTGCAGAGGGGCAACCAGGCAAGACACAATGTATTTGATTTTTGCTGTATATGTGGGGGTGGCATTTCAGTGCCCTTCGTTCCCTAAAAGACAGGGCAAAATATTACACTACATTAAATGATTATTAAGAGTCTACCTGCCACTTTTAAATAGTCTGATAATGGTACCAGCTCAAGCAGAAGGCAGGGAACTCCAGTTTACAAATACCCTTCAGTGTTTGGCTATTGTTTATTTGTTTGTTTTTTTGCTTCTCCCCCAGGGGACTCTTTGATAACTATACTGTTTCCCTTCAAAAAATCTGGCTATGCAAACATTGAGAGGCTTTGTACAAACGAATGGAGGCGTTATCTGGGTAGACTAACCTGAGATTGAGGGTTATGATAGAAAACCTTTTATAAGCAAAATGCATTCAATATTATTAAATGAAGCATCTTTAGGAAAATCTTTTTTCTTTAGGAAGATTTTTTTAGGAATCTTTAGGGGAAAAAAAATAAAGCATATAACTTCACAACCGAGATATTTCATGAAGAGTAAAATAGGCTGCATTATTTCAGATAACATACATTTTAATTAAACAAATCACGCCCCCTTCAGAAAATCTATTCCGGTTACTGTCCTCAGTACAGTATTCTCCATGCAGCCACATTTCTGCAGAGGGAAGCATTAAAAATTATGGTCTCCTATCTGTAGGATGGAGTGGTAGATACCACATAATCGTATCTAAACTACTTTGTTTTGATTCTTTGCCATGTGTCTATGTAGATTCTCAGTCATCCAGTTCATGGTTGTCCCAAAGGTGCTGTTTTCAAGAGGCAACTGTTTTATCACATAAAGGGACATTTTTACATGTGTTGCACAGCACAACATATGTGTTCAACGTTTATAGCATGTGCAAGCAATTCTACTTCATAATTCCCCTGATTTTTCCGTATAAGTTGAATGGCCAAATATATTTTAAAAAGTACAGATGCGTTTTCTAATTCTTCATAACTGACTTCCAATGCAAGCATGAAGCGCTAAATTTAAATCAACATTTCTCTTTGTAGCTGATAGCATCCATTGTGTTCATCAGCTTTGGAGTGGTAGCAGCTTTTTGTTGTGCAATCGTTGATGGTGTGTTTGCAGCACGTCATATAGTAAGTATGTGCTTTTGTGTATTCTTCCTCCTTGTTATCATTAAACTCCTTATGTAACCTGTGTAACCAATAACTTCCTTCATGCGATGATGCAGATTTAGACATTTAGCTAACTAGACCTTCATAGGGGCTATTTATAAGAAATCTGCAGTTTTATCTTTCCTATTTAGGTTTACTTAAAAATAGTCACATTAAGCTGATTGGGGCTTATTCCAGAGTGCTGGGTCACACTATATTAAAGAGCTGTTGTCACTAACCTGGTCTCCTGCCTCGTCAATACCCAAACTTAACATTGGCGACGAGGTGGGATCTTGAGGCAGAGCACCAGAACAGAGCTGAACTCACTACGAGAATCAAACCCAGCAAGGTGGCCATGCAGCGATGACCGGCTACACGCCACCCACTCGCTTGACCCTGCCCAGGAGACATGGGGAATATATATGACCCGTTTGAAAGTTTCCTGAGGCAAACGAGCTACAGGAGTCTCCGACAACCGCAAACGGGCTTACTTCATAAGCCACTGTGGGTCAGCAGTCATCGCCGTCGCAGAAGCAGCGGAGCCAACACCGCTACACTCCGTGATCGTGGCAGACCCTTCAGACCCTCCTGAAGAATCACTACGCACCAGCCCCGCCCAAATACGCTCGACGGTACGAGTTTGGGGAGCGAGGCAACAAGAAGGCGAGTCTATCAGCGACTACATGGCAGCCCTGAGACAAGCCTCCAAGCATTGCAGTACCGCGATCTGGACGAAGAGCTGCTGGAACAACTTATACGGGGGTCAGAGACATCCGTTTGAGGAGACGGTTGCTAGCCAAGAGCAACCTGACATAAACGCCTGGACGAAGCCAGAGCCCATGAGATGTCCAACCATGCAGCAGACACCTTACAAAGCGACTCACGCCAATGGCGGGCGCAAAGCCGAGCACAGTCCACCACGAAGAAACCTATCGTGAGTCAACCAGCGAAGAGGAGGAAGAAGTCCACTACACCGGAAAATCGACAAGGAAGACCCGGAGGAATGCGGAAGTTGGGGGCGACATCAGCGCCAAAGATGTAAGTTCAGGGACGCCATTTGCCGGCGGTGTGAAAGGAAGGGCACCTGGCTCAAGTCTGCCGAGCACCCCAACCTTCCGCGAAAATTCAAATCGCCAATCAGAGCGGCTCTGAGTCAGAGATGCAAACCCCACATTCGAAATTTCAAACCAGCCAATCAGAGCGCGAGATCGGCGAGCGCCCGCGATTGGCCAGGAAAGAAAGAGCGAAGTCAAACCGAATGACTGTTACCATAGACCACGCAGCTACCCGCATCGAAGAAAAGATCTTCACAAACCCGACAATTGAAGGCGTACCGTGCCGACTGGAAGTAGACACAGGATCAGCTATCACAATCATGTCCTGGGACACTTTTGTGAAAGCCTTGCCGACATCGCAAAGCGCAAGCTACAGAAACAACGGCCCGGTGCAGGATTACCAGGGCAACCGCATCCCTGTTCGAGGGACAACGACCGTCCGAGGTAAAGTACGGGACATACGAAAAGACCCTGCCCATCACGTTAGTCGAGGGAACCTTGCCAAGCTTGCTGGGGCTAGACTGGTTCCGGGCGTTGGGAATGGGGGTGACTGGCGTCCACCGGAGCGGATGCAACCTGCAAAACGCCCTACTGGAGGAATTCGCAGACGTATTCGAGGACCGTTTAGGCAAGTACAAGGGGACCCCTATCTCCTTCAATTTAGACCCCAAATAGCTCCCATTAGGTTAAAGGCAAGGAGGGTTCCTTTGCACTCAAACCTAAAATCGACAAAGAGTTAGATAAATTAGTCAGCCAGGGATACTAGTGCCAGTTGACCATGCCAAATGGGAGACGCCAATCGTCACCCCTATAAAACCAGACGGGTCCATAAGAATTTGCGCTGATTACAAGGCTACCTTGAACAAAGCATTGCAAAGAGCGCCTACCCAGTTCCAGTAGTGCAACACTTATTGCACTCACTAGGGCACGGACAAGTTTTCGCCAAATTAGACTTGGCACAAGCGCACCAACAGCTACCCGTAGATGCTAGCACAGCTGAGGCCCAGACCATTGTAACGCACCGGGTGCCTTTAAGTGCACCCGTTACAGTTCGGGTGAGTGTGGCCCGGGCTATTCCAAAATTTGATGGAGCGGCTCCTACAAGGGTTACCGGAGTCGTACCCTATTTCGATGATGTGTTGGTATCAGGGAAGATTTAAGAGAACTGGGGAAGCGATTAAGGAAAGTTTTGGCCATTTTAGGTCGGCAGGATTAAAAGTCAAAGCAAGCAAGTGTCAGATAGGGGTCGAATCTGTTGAATTTTGGGCTATAGAATAGACAAAAAGGGATTCACCCACTGAGAGCAAAGTCAAGGCGATAAAGAGAGCCCCAGCACCCAAAAACAAGACAGAACTCCAGGCTTTCCTGGGTCTGGTAAACTTTACCGTGTTTTTAAAAGACAAGGCAACCGTTGCTGAACCGCTGCATAAATTGCTTGGAAAAACACTGTTTGGTCGTGGGAAGTCAGAGAATAGGGCATTTGAGGCAGTAAAAAGTTTGCTATCAAGCGATAGCCTGTTAATACAATACAACAACAGACTGCCGTTAGTATTGGTTTGTGATGCGTCCCCCTATGGAGTAGGAGCTGTACTTAGCCACAGACTCCCAAACGGCACTGAAGCCCCTATAGCGTTCTATTCACGAACGATGTCCCCGGCTGAGAGGAATTACAGCCAGCTAGATAGGAGGCTCTAATAGTGTCAGGGTGAAAAATTTCACGAATACGCTTTTGGGAGAGATTTGAAATTGTCACTGATCACAGACCGCTATTGGGGTTACTGGCTGGCGACCGCCCAACGCCAGTAGCACTCTCACCTAGACTGACCAGATGGACTATTTTTTGACCGCATACTCCTACAAACTGCAGCATCGGCCTGGAAAGGAGCTGGGGCATGCGGACGCATTGAGCAGATGCCCATTGCCAGGGAAATCGAGGACCCACCCGGGCACACCCGTTCTACTAATTGACTCTTTGGACTCGGGGCCAGTCACATCGCAGGAAGTGGCTCGGCCTCCTACCGGGACGTTGTTTTAAGGACTGTAATCAGTTGGGTTCGGGATGGCCCGCTCGCGAGCGTTTCAAAGTTTGTAAAGAAAAAGGGAATTGTCTGTGCAAGGGGTGCCTGCTCTGGGGGATAGGGTGGTAGTTCCAGAGAAGCTGAGAAAAAGTTCTGGAACTCCTGCATGAGGGTCACCCAGGAATTGTGAGGATGAAGGGTTTGGCTAGGAGCTATGTCTGGTGGCCCCTAATGGACAGGGAAATCAGTGACAGGGTTGGCCGATGCCAAGTATGTCAGGAATCCAGACCACTACCACCACGGCCCCAGTTTTGGAGTGGGAGAAACCCCAAGGCCCTTGGTCCCGCATACACATTGATTTTGCCGGCCCTTCCACGGCCAAACATTTCTAATTGTGGTGGATGCATTCTCCAAATGGCTGGAGATCATCCTAATGAAATCCACAACCGCGAGCTGTCATCTCAGCACTAAAACACCTTTTCGCCACGCACGGGCTACCGGACACCCTCGTGTCCGATAACGCCCACAGTTCACCGCAGCATTATTTGAAGGGTACCTGGCTGAAGAGGGCATCCGACATGCCCTCTCAGCGCCGTTCCACCCGCGTCGAACGGCCTTGCTGAACGTTTTGTCGCGAAAGAAGCGCTATCACGGCGGCCCCGGCGATTGGCAGGCACAATCGACGATTCCTAACCGTCAACACAGGACCCCTGTGTGGCCACCGCCGCAGCCCAGCCGAGCTATTAATGGGCGGAAGCTACGGTGCCCGCTAGACCGGCTACACCGAACTACGACAGGACGGGTTCAAAACAAAACCAGATAGAATCCGAGAGTTAAACATAGGAGACTCGGTGTGGGCACATAATTACAGCGACGGCCCTAACTGGAAGAGGGGATAGTCATAGACAAACGGGCCCCAAATCTTATCTAGTGGAACTAGACGATGGCAGAATCTGGAGGCGCCACATAGATCAATTAAGAAACAGATTGAGCGATAAGGCAGAATTAGGCGAGAACAGCCCTGACTATGATTTAATTAACCCCACAGCTGACTGGAGCCAAGAACAAACAGAAAGCGTAAGCAAAGAACCAAACAGAGACTTATCTGAGTCAGGCGAGGTCCAGCGACACCCTCCGGTCCCTCTAGAGGACAGCAGGTCCGAGCCGGCGAATAATCCAGGGCCGGATGGCGGGAGGAGGAGCTCAGAGGAACGAAAAGTCCCTCCGCAAGCTCGACTCAACTCCAGTGGAACTGCGAGGTCCGGGAGAGTCAGGAGACGCCCACGTACCTGCAGGACTACGAGAGAAGTAATATGCAAATATTGGCAAAGTGCCTTCTGGGAGGGAAGGAGTGTAATGTATTACTGTAAGTTTTGGCGGGAGTTTTAGGCGGAAATATCTCGTTCTGATTGGATGCAGCCTCAGGCTGAAGTGTATATAAGGAGAGGTTTTTCTCCAGAGTTTTGCTGGGTCACACTATATTAAAGAGCTGTTGTCACTAACCTGGTTTTTAAAATTTTAGGCAAGTATAATAAGTTTTTTAATTCTGCATTTTATAGGTTATTGTCTAGTCTGTTTTTATTTGCCTGTACACCGCCCTGAGTCCTTCGGGAGAAGGGCGGTATAAAAATCTAATAAATGAATGAATGAATGAATGATATAAAAATATAAAGCAGGTTTGTTTTTTTCACGTGGACAAGTCGCAAGAATTTTAGTTTCTTATATTGTGTAAGTTCTGAACATTTTGCATGATGAATTTAAACCACTATTTGTCCTTGGTAAAAGTTGAAGCATAAGCAGGAAGGTCTGCAGGACAAAAAAAAGTCAATATGGTAGGTACAACAATGTAGTTGAAGCTCTGCCTGTTTTTCAAGTGGGTTGGATATATTAAAAAAAAGACCTTTTTTTAATATAGCCCACCCCGCTGCCATCATGACTTATTTATTTTGCCATATTCTGTGGATACCTCCAAGCCTAAAGTGAACAGTGGGGATCAGAACCTCAGTTCAAAAATAACCAATGGGACAGGTATAGGGAAATGAAAGGCAGCTGATGATCCTTCAAAGTGAGACACTTGGTGACATTTGCATGAAGAGAAACAGTGTGAGATGTTTCTTAATGATTCATTAAAACAGAGCTCATGTCCACTGAGACTGAAGGGTAACTGGCCAAGTGAGGCAGACATAGATTTTTGATTCTGAATACTTAAGGTATCTCTTTAACTATTAACTGTGATTTTCAAATATTAAAGGCATCTGAAACGTACTGCCTTTGCTGATCCAACATGTCAAATATGTTTCCTTGCTTTTGATTGTTTGCCATTCAGCCTCCACCCAATTCAATACTGTCCAGATAAATCACACCCATCTGCAACCATAGTTCTCTTGCTGGAATGGATTGCACCAGATGCCCCTCTTGGCAATCCTTGCTTGAGTTTGTATAAGTTACCTGGCCTATCCACGTGTAGCCTTGATAAGATCGTAGGACTTATTTGCTTGACCAATGATATAAACCAGATTATACAATCAGTGGGAGCAAATGGAATCACCTCATTTGGAGTTCCTCTTCATACCATTAAAAAAAAAAATCTCCATTAGGATCATGATTACCTTAGTATGTCACTTTCCATGTCTGTCTTGGATTGCAATAGGAATGGATGCTTGAGATTCCAGAAAACTCTGCTTAGATATTGTGCAGTTTAGAGATAAACAAAACAGAGCTATATATTTTCTGTCCCTTTAGTCCCACTTGTATACCTTTATCAAAAGGAAACCTCATCTCACATACCATGAAATGAATAGTTGGAGCTGGAAGAAAAAAGAGTTGCTTATACCATGGCAGAATACTGTTTAGCATTAGAAAGAGGAGTATGTGAGGAAAGTCCTACAATTTTTTGAAAAATATAAAATAACATGATGGCATAACAAAGACTTTCAGACTTTTCCAGAGAATGGAACTTTTCTCCTCAAAATCTGGAGGAAGTGATGATTTTTGGATTTATTGATTAATAAGAGGAGAATATGGGGAGAAGGGAATCATATAATTTTGAAGGGGAGACATGGCTTCAAATATATTTATAACTGCAGTGAAGAAAACTGGAAGTTGTTTCTTTAACTTTTTTCTGTTTTCTGCTTCCTTTTTTTCCTTTTCATTGCTTTAACACTTTCTTCCCCTTTTTTCTGTATGTTGACTTGCAATTCCCCTCAGAATGTCTGACCAGGAGGGGTAGGCTTTTGAATGTCAGCTGACATTCTGCTGTGCCTCAGTGTTTAAGAAAATAAAAATTCTCTGCAAAGAACTAAAGGAGAAAAATTATCTGTTCCTTGAAGATAATTTTTTGTTTCTTTGTTTTTCATCTTAGTCGCTTATAGACAGTTTTTCTTTAATCCTTTATAGAATTTTTTTTCTCCTCTTGTGGAAAGTTTTCCATTAAGGACTAAGAGAGAAAAACCCTCCATCATTTTCAGAATTTCCCCCCTCTTTTAGTCCTGCAGATTCCATTCAAATCTTCACCAAACCCTAGGGGTCCATGGAACCCCCCCTTTTTTTTAAAGTATATAATGAATTGCTAATGTCAAATGAACCATGAACGCCTTTAACCTTGGGGCTTTACTTGGCACTTTACTGTGATTTCTTTAGCAAGAGCTGGAATGAAAACTGCCAGCGCTATCCATTTTTGCCAGTATATCCCTATTTTAAACACAGGAAAATATGTTTTCCTTGATTTTTTTAAAAGAACATCAGGAATAATGTAAGTTTAGTATCTTTTCATCTCAGTGATAGGTGCTTTTGTTTTATTTTGTTTTTTAAAGATGATGAATTAGAAGAAAACTTGATAAATAAATAGCAGAAAGGAAATATCTGCATGTATCTTTGTCTATATCTATGTCTATACAATGATTTGTCCAGTTCAGAAGAAAAACACTTCACTTAAGAAAAGCACTTTAAAAATTAGAAACGGATGTAAAGGTAGCTTGGTTTAATGTATTCCTGTTATATTTCAGAATTATAGTACTTGTAATTTGCTTTTATTTCCATCAAGCATCTGTGTATTTGAACCCACCATTCATCTTTAAAAACAACTGAAATGCCTGAATCGGATGAAACAAATGCAACTGAAAGTAGCATGTAATGATGTTAGTGCAGATAAAAAGGAAAATTACAGGAACCTATTATGCATGAATTATGTTGTTTTCACATATATTGTTACATAGCAGCGACACTGGGCCTTACATGCTGCAAACAGATACCCTTGCAGAACAAACAAAACAAAACAATTTCTCTTCTGTACCCAGCATTGCCCTCCTTAAAAGAAAAGAGATAAAACTTTCAAGTGATACTTCTTCAATAATTGATAAATGTATAATTGGGTAGCCAATGAAATGGAGAACAGCTCATATAGAACTATACTGTGTGTTTATTATGCCGTTGGAAACATATATGGAAAACTTCACTGCTGCTGCGAGAGAGGCAGAATAGAAGGTAAAGGTAATACGAACTTCCAAAGAAACTAAAGAGGGTAAACTAAGCCAGGAGGGAAGGCATTTGGTAGCTTGAATGAATGAGAATTTGAGTAGAGAACGATTGTATTGCAATATTTAAACAGTCTGTTATTTTATAAATGAATGAATAGTACAGAAGTGTTTCATTGTAAATTTTATACTAGAACAAATATGCATAAATGTTTAATAAATAATAAAGGCAAGGAGTAAACCAGGTGGGATGCTGGTTGAATTTCTTCATGATAGGCTTTTACTCAAACAGGGTCAAGGAATAAGGGATATAATTCTTTCCAAAACTTAAAGGCTTATGTACGCCGGTTGATCTCTCCAAAACAGACCAACAACCACTTCTGGAAAGCAGAAAGGGACATTGCTTCCTTTAGTCCCCAACCCATCATCAGAGTTACCTCGGGATATACTTTTCTGCTCCACTTCCCAAATAGGCCTTTCCAGGTTGTCACGTTCCTGTCCATTTGTTGCAAGTGAACCCCAGCAGTTGGCTACTTTACAAACACAGAAATACACCTTCAAACTGATTCAATGCTTTGTATAGTCCGTTATACCTTTCAGAGCTATCCTTCCCATGGAATAGCACAAAGATTATAACTCTTACTTTGTAAGTGGAAGGTTGCTCATTTGGAAGAACCTGGTAGGGAAAAAAAGCACTGGGAAAAATAGGAAGCCCAGGAAAAGAACAAAAAAGTTTCTGACATATCTTGAACCAGAAACCTTCTGTATACATGATAAATAAGAAGCAATATTTAAAAAACTGCATGTATATGTATGTTGATGCTTTAATTTTATATGTATAAGTTCAGTTTAACTTTGTGTATAAAAATATGCATGAGTATATTCCAGAGGTGGGATTCAGCAGATTTCTGATCAGTTCTGGAAACTGTTAGCAGAAATTTTGAGTAGTTCGGAGAACCAGTAAATACCACCTCTGACTGGCCCCGCCCCCATCGATCCTCTGCCTCCCGAGTCCCAGCTGATTGGGAGGAAATGGGGATTTTGCACTAACTTTCCCCTGGAGTGAGGAGGGAATGAAGATTGTACAGTATCCTTACCCTGCCCTGCCCACCAAGCCACACCCACAGAACCAGTAGTAAAAAAATTTAAATCCCACCACTGGTATATTCATACACACATGCATATTGTATATCTGGTAAGATTCCTCTACAACTGTCCCCAACAGGAAGTAAGGTGGCTCCTTTGTAAAACAGAAAAATGGGAAAGCCCAAAGTGAGTTCATGGTGGTCTGTAGCTGGACTGAATAGTTTGCAAGCCATTGCCACAATGTTTCAATCTGAACAGGATTTTCTTAAAATGGTTTAATAATAGGTTGGCATAAGCATAACACGGAAGTGCTAACGTGTCCTAGGACTGCCAAAGCCTGTTTGTTGAAGAAGGCCCCATTGAGTCTGTAACAATTTAGTTTTGCTTTTATGTAAAAAATATGGAAAAATGGGTGGGTGGAAATCAAAAGGAAGACTGAAAAAGTTGTGATTGGGCAAGACATGAGTAGTAAAAAGCAAAATCAGCTCCAATGTAGAGCAGGCCAGGAAAGAGACTCCTGCAAAGTATCAAACTGCTGTGGCCCTCAGTTAACAGAGGTAACTGGGGCCAAGAATTCCATTGCTTAGCAACGGTCATAAAGTATAATGCCACGTCACTGTGTTCATGAGCAGTTCTGGCACTTCTAGTTGCAATTGTTAGGCTGTCGTTGGGTGCTGAGTCACATGATCACCAGTTACAACCTCCTGCTGGCTTCCCCATTAAAACAGTTTGTCAGAAGTCAGCAGCAGAGATCACAAATGGCGATCACATGACCGCAAGAGCCCTATGCACGGTCACTCATGCTCTCGTTACCTCTCGCCTGGACTATTGCAATGCTCTCTACATGGGGCTCCCCTTGAAGAGCACCCGGAGACTCCAGTTAGTCCAGAATGCGACTGCACGGGTTATTGAGGGAGCGGTTCGGAGCTCCCATGTAACACCTATCCTGCGCAGACTGCACTGGCTGCCTGTTGTCTTCCGGGTGCGCTTCAAGGTGTTAGTTACTACCTTTAAAGCGCTTCATGGCTTAGGACCGGGATACCTACAGGACCGTCTACTGCCAATGTCTATCTCCCAACGACTGGTGCGCTCTCACAGAGAGGGGCTCCTCAGGGTGCCGTCAGCCAAGCAATGTCGGCTGGCGGCCCCCAGGGGGAGGGCCTTCTCTGTGGGGGCTCCTACCCTATGGAACGAGCTTCCCCCTGGACTCCGACAAATACCTGACCTTAGGACCTTCCGCCGCGAACTTAAAACCTACTTATTTCGTCTTGCTGGACTCGCTTAAATTTTAAATCATCGAATTGATTTTATGGGTTTTAAATTTTTTGTAAATTTTAGAGGGTAATATTTTATCTATAAGTAGCCATATCAAATAGGTTTTTTAAGGGTTGTTCTTAGTTTTGTATTGTTGTTTTTTCCTTAATTTTATTCTTGGCTGTACACCGCCCTGAGTTCTTCGGGAGAAGGGCGGTCTATAAATAAAAATATTCTATTCTATTCTAAGAGGCTGCAATGTAATTGTGGACTGCCTGCCTGAATTGCAATCACGTGACTGCAAGGATGTGGAGGCAAGCCCCAACTTCAAAGATCAGTAGTATGGGTTCTTGCTTGGCACTGTCATAACTTCCAACAGTCTCTAAAGAAATGGTTGTTAACTGAAGACTACTTGTACTTTTATTGGGATGGATTATTGAAACAGAATTTTGCAGCAGAATCTTTACTCCTCCTACCTTACATTCCTGTGAAATGAAGGAGGCATCCATCTGAAGTATTGTCTCCACCCCTCAGATTGTGTTGGGCTTGAGACAGAATCTTTGCCTCCTCACTCTGGAAATGAGTTTGGCTTAGTTCCCTCATGGTCATCTTCTTTACTTTCTATGAGTGTTGGTATAAATTAAATTTGGTTAGATCTTTTGCAGTTATGTTTTTTTGCTTTCTGTTTTTTCTGCTTTTTGCTTTCTGTTTTTTCTGCCTTCGATGTCATATTCCTTTTGTGTAAAGATGTGTATCCCCCAAAGAATCAATATGTAGGTATGCAGTTTTAGGCCACCGTTCATTAATGATCTCAAATAAGGACGTACAACCTCTCTATTTCTGCTACTACAGAAAAAATAACGTGATCTGCTGAATCAGGGGTTAGTAGCTGAGGTTATCATATTTCAACACAGAAAAAAAATCATTGGAGAGGCGTTCGTTTAGGTAAGGCACCGCAATCCACACAAAGTTTACTTACTGTTGCTTGCCCACTTCAGTGGACTTGGGAAGAGTTCATTAGTAGTTATAGTTGCTTCTCCCAGGCCTGAGTCAGTATCCTGCATCCAAAGATTTGGCCCCTGACAAACCATTGTTTGTGGGAAAGCAACATGTGTTTTTTGCAAGTTGGCCAGGCATTTGCAGAATGAAATCTCTGCTAGGAAACCCCTGTTTGGCATTCATATTGATCAGTCTGTAAAGACCTAAATTAACATTTATGGGATGAAATGTACATTTCTGCAAGCAAAATCACTGTTTGTACTCTGATAGTATTTTTGGCATTAACAGTGACAACAGTACTGATCTCTCAGTCTCTTTCTCTCTCTTAATAGAACACAAGCACACACACACACACACACACACACACACAATGCCCCAAATTAAGAAAAAGCAGTACTTAAACACCCAAACCTCAGATTATACTGCATTTTCTGGGCCTCACATGAAGCTGTACCTCACTTTCAATGTTTGCTTTCTTTCACACATTATCAGGGCAATGTATTTTTATAGAAACTATGGAGCGCAATGACCATCCCCATTTTCTTTTGAATAATATATGATTTTATTTCATACCCAAATACCTGCAACAGGGTCTCTAAATCTAGGCATCTGGGCATGATATTTCTTTCACACTGTACAGCTGAGATAAAAAGATCAATCTGACCCTATTTATAACTTCACATACAACATTCATCAGCTATTAGGGCTGGCCATCTGTCTCAACTACCTCTTGCTTTTTCCCTGGGTACAAGATAAAACTGACAGTTTGGTTAGAAAAGAAGGAAAAAACCATACCCAAACATTTTTTTAAAAAAATAAAATAAAATGCATAGTCTGGTACACAGAATAACAGAGTTGGAAGGGACCTTGGAGGTGTTCTAGTCCAACCCCCTGCTCCGGCTGAAAACTCTAAACCAGGGGTCTCAAACTTGCGGCATTGTCATCACGTGACATATCGCGACTGGCTGTTCCCAACAAGACCTTCTATCCCTTTCCCTTCCTGAGCAAATGCTGAGATGAGTGGGTCTCTCATCACTCACTAACATGGACCATGAACTACAGTGTGAACTATTCTGAACCAATGCAGCACTGTTTCATGCAGATCCCGTTAATTACTGATTGCAACCAACAGACCAAAGAAATTGTAGTGTGCCTATCTTAGACAGGGAATAGTAGCTAGGACTCTTGATACTGTTCTGTTGAATCAGCAAGCAGGAATGATGAGATGCACAGTTTATACAGATAGTCCTTGACTTACAGAAGTCCGTTTAGTAGCCATTCAACATTACAACAGCACTGAAAATAGTGACATGACCATTTTTCATACTTACAACCATTGCAGCATTCCCATGATCACATTGGAATGCTTGACAGTTGACTCATATTTATGATGGTTGCAGTGTTCCAGAGTCATGTGAGCATCTCTTGTGACCTTCTGACAACCAAAGTCAATGTGGAGGCCAGATTCACTTAACAACAGTGTTACTGGTTTAACAACTGCAGTGATTCACTTAACAAATATGGCAAGAAGAGTTGTAAAATTGGCAAAACATAGTTAACAGATTTCTCACTTAGCAACATAAATTTTGGGCTCAATTGTGGTTGTAAGTTGAGGACTACCTGTATTGCAGTTTTATTGATTCCAAGAATCTTCATATTGCATGCCACTTGGAAATGTCTTTAGCATCCTTGCTTCTTTCAGGCCTAAAAAGATCTAAATGGCTTAATTTGCCACACTAGAATATGGCATTTCCCCATTCAAATAATAATCTTGTGATTATTATTATTTTTTTATTTACATTTATATCCCGCCCTTCTCCAAAGACTCAGGGTGGCTTACAGTGTGTAAGGCAATAGTCTAATTCTATTTGTATATTTACAGAGTCAACTTATTGCCCCCCCAACAATCTGGGTCCTCATTTTACCTACCTTATAAAGGATGGAAGGCTGAGTCAACCTTGGATCTGGTGGGACAAGAACCTGCAATAATTGCAGGCTACTGTATTTTAATAACAGGCTATCTTACAGCCTGAGCCACCACGGCCCTTGTGGGGTCCTTTATATAAATGACTTTTGCGATCATATTATAAGCAACTGTGTTCTCTTTGCGGATGATGTAAAACTATTCAACACCCACTGACAATGCTGCTACTCTACAAAAAGAACTTGACTATGTGTCAGAATGGTCAAACAATTGGCAACTCCAAATCTCAACCAACAAATGCTCTGTCTTACACATTGGCAAAAAAAAATCAGAACACAAAATACAAGCTGGACGGATATGTCCTAACAGACGACCCTCACTCTGTCAACGACCTTGGAGTACTCATCTCAAATGATCTAAGTGCAAGAGCTCACTGTAACAGCATTGCTAAGAAAACATTAAGAGTTGTTAACCTGATCTTGCGTAGCTTCTTCTCCGGTAATATTGAACTGCAAACTAGGGCATACAAAACTTTTGCCAGACCAATTCTTGAATACAGCTCATCTGTCTGGAACCCGCACTGCATATTGAGCATTAATACAATCAAACAAGTACAGAGATATTTCACAAGAAGAGTCCTCCATTCCTCTGCTCGCAACAAAATACCTTATGCCACCAGACTCGAAATTTTGGGCTTAGACAACTTAGAAATTTACCGTCTTTGGTCTGACTTAAGCATAGTACATAAAATCATCTGCTACAATGTCCTACCAGCCAATGAATACTTCAGCTTCAACCAAAACAATACAAGAGCACATGATACATACAAACTCATGGTAAACCAATCCAAACTAGACTTCAGAAAATACGACTTCAGTAACAGAGCGGTCAATGCCTG
Organism: Ahaetulla prasina; assembly: GCF_028640845.1. Classification (NCBI taxonomy): domain Eukaryota; kingdom Metazoa; phylum Chordata; class Lepidosauria; order Squamata; family Colubridae; genus Ahaetulla; species Ahaetulla prasina. The sequence continues at coordinate 101,510,599 of NC_080543.1, read as the reverse complement.
GAATGCACTACCTGACTCTGTGGTTTCTTTCCCAATCCCCAAACTTTAACCTTAGAATGTCTACTGTAGACCTCACCACATTCCTAAGAGGGCTGTAAGGGGTGTGCGTAAGTGCACCAGCATGCCTAATATTTTCTTTTATTTACCCTGTCCTAATGTTTTCTTTTATTCGTATCCTTTTTATGTATTTATAATTACGTTTACACTTGTATCTGTCATAAAATACATGCTTGACGAAAATAAAAATAAAAAAATAGATGCTCTCTGGGCTTGGTGGGTTTTTTCAGACATTTCATTACCAAACTAGATAACATTATCAGTGCTAGAAGGGAGTGCAATCTACCACTAATGATATTTATTACCTTGTTTGATAATGAAGCCACAAAGGATCCCACAGTTCAACCCTGAACTGCAAGTATTCTCTTCTATCAGTAATCTTCCATGAATGTTGCCATCTGGTGGATTTATTTTGCAATAATAGCAAGTGTCCAAAATAACTTTCCCCCACTTTTCTACAACATCTCTTATAAGGATTCCCAAAATTTCTTAGTTCACGTCACTGTCAGTGTCTCAGTGATTTTTTTCACAACACCCCAAAAGGTTCCCAAACTGTTGACTGGGAGTTGAAGTTCACAGGTCTTAAAATGACCAAGTGTGGACATCCCTGATCTAGAGCATAAAACAGAATGGAAATTTGAGTCAGTGAAGTGCAGGCATCATGCTAATTGGTGATTTTGTTTTAGGAAAAAATGTTTTTAAAAATTAGGTTTTATCTAGCTTGTTCATACAAGCCCATTCTTTTTTTAACCTATTAATATATTTTAGAAATGCCAATGGCTTCAGAAAAAAAAGTGTTATCACCTTTATCTGAAGGTACAATTTCCTTCATAAATAATAAGGTAGTAGGAAGATGAATTTAAATAATATATAATCCGTATCAATTGAATTAGCAAGTTGCTTTAAAAGAAAATGTTCTGTGTATTTTCTCTCTTTACTGGTGCTGATAATACAAAATCCTTGTACATTATTTTTAATGTTTCTTTTCTTAGTGAGTCATTAATGTGAGTCACAGTAGCTTTTAAAAACATTAACTGAGTTTATTTACCAGTAATAGTATGCTTTCAAACTGCAAATTTAATTTTTCTTTAAAATATTTAGTCTGCTTTGTTCATTCTATTTTATTGAGGATAGATTAAGTTTTAAAGCAGAATGTTCTGTAGTTTAAATGTAAAAACTGGGTGGGATGTTGACTGTTCTTTTGCTTTGGTTCATAACCTATCTTGAAGTAGACGGTACTTTTTACTATCTTCCTTTGGCCTAAACGAAAGCAGCTATTAAGTGCAAAGCCCAGCATTTCAATTAAAAATAGGCAATCATTAACAAGCAAGCAAGTTGGCCTTTGCTTAGACAATGGGCAAGTTAATACAAGCAGACTGTAAGTTGCAGTTTATAACTGGAAGACAAAGGGGATCGGCATGTTTAAAATCTTAAAGATCTACTTTCCTAATGATGTCCAGGTGATGCTAATCAAAGCCATGGTGCAGCTGTTGCGGTATTTCTTCTTCCTTAAGAAATAGAAGCTAAGGAGAGCACAGGAGAACTACCAGTAGAAGATAATGTCACCTGGACTGTGTGTAAAATTCCATGCATGATTCAGGTGATGTCCACTAAAGTATTTTCTAGAACCATCATCATCTAGGCAGAAATTGGGGAGCTTCTTTCTTTCAGGTGCAACATTCCTTCCTTCAGGCAAAATTTAGATACTCTTAAAATTAGCCCAAAATGGGGGATACCATTATCTCAGAGACAAAGTCATTTTTTTCTTCATTCTGACATGAAGATACTGCCTTTCATTTTCCTCAAGCAATGGAAGACAAACCCTACTCTTACCAGAAAACTGAACTGAAGATTTGAAATTAAGCCCAGGTGACATGCAATTTTAGAGCTATGATTCCTCACCCTCAATCTTGTTAGAAGAAATATCCATCTGATTCTGTTCCAAATGGGGAGAAAGACACTGTAAACATGGAGGCTGATTGGAAAGATGGTTTATTGAGGGACAGGACCACATGGGTTTGAAGTCCCGGGCAGCTGACCACATGGAGTGGAGAGTGAGAATTATTTAGACCCTCTCTTGGGCCTTGCCCTTGAGCTTCCTGTTCCTGCGGCAAGAGCATGTATTCTATTGGTTGCTGTAGGCAGACTCCCATGTGGCCATGTGGGATTAATTTGTCTAAGTCAAGTTTGAAGCCTGCTGGGTGATGCAATGAAGAGGCTTGTGTTCTGAAAGGGAGTTGGGCCATTCCTATTGTGTCTTAAAGGCTTTCCTGGTTTGGATCTTGAATGAGGGCTGATCCTACCATTCTACCTAATTCTGCCTTTGTTCAAAATATCCTGTCTTGAATGGACTACCAAATCTGCATTTCTAAAAGCCGGCCTCATCTTATTATCTGCTTGGGGGCAGGGGACTATGGTTCTGAGTTTCTGTCTCCCTTAAGATTTCTATTTCTCTTTTAGGGGAAATATAATACTCTGCCTTTTTAATATTTCCTAAAATATTTCATTCTTCTAGGAGAGGGGTGGGTGCTACAGTCTGAAAAAACTACCTACAATCTGAAAAAGAATGGAGCATTATATAGTTCTGTATGAAAAGTACTAGATTATTTTTGGTGCATATTACCATATTTAATGCTAAAACATACAGATAAAGCATTGCAAATTGTATATATTCACTGTTTACGATGTATGAAAAATTAAACCTTGTATCAATTAAACCAAAGTATCTAGATTACTAAATTCTTTTATCTCAATTTCAGTATTATTCTTTGATTTAAACCTGACCTGGTTTTTATATTTTATAACTACCAAAATAGCACTGAAATGATGTTTACAGAATATAGATGTTTTACTTTCTATCAAATGTATTTTAATTAACAGACTGTAGCTATTATGCATTATTGTTACTTGATAGATTGAAGTATAATTTATGTTGATTTTCTCACACACCTAGGCTCAAAGAGTCTGTGCCTGGAATATGTACCCAAAAAGCATATTCATACTTAAGAAGTCAAATTAAAACGTATAGTGTCAAAACTAAATGAGAAAATATCTCAGCGTTTTAAGAGTCTCTGCCCAAGGTATATGTGTTAAAATGATGGAAATCTAAAAAATGGATAAAATTGCAGGATGGTCTTTGCCACAAGGTAGCAATGAAGCTAAAGTCTGCAAGAATAAAAGTGTGTACAGCAGCTAGTCAATTTGCGTTTTCTGATCTTTCCTTGGTTTTTTTGCCCAGCGGGTCCTGTTACTTCCTCTAGAGGGCAAACATGCTCTAATACGCAACAAAGTTTTGAAATGTTATGTCCTGTTCAGACTGAAATTAAATAGGTTAAAAATTTGAGTTTTATGTATATAAAAAATAAATAAAATAAATAAAAAATCTAGATTGCAGAAAATATGACTTCTGCAACAGAATCATCAGTGCTTGGAATACTTTAGCTGACTCTGTGGTCTCTTCCCATAATCCTAATAGCTTTAACCAAAAACTTTCTACTATTGACCTCACCCCATTCCTGAGAGGACCATAGGGGGCGTGCATAAGCGCACAAACGTGCCTACCGTTCCTGTCCTATTGTTTTTCTTTTCTTCTTCCTATATATGTTTATATGTGTATATACTATATAATCTTTTTGTATGATGTTGTGACAAAATAAATAAATAAATAAATAAATAAAAAGAATTAAATTGGCTAATTTTGAAGTTGATAGAATAGAATAGAATTTTTGTATTGGCCAAGTGTGATTGGACACACAAGGAATTTGTCTTGGTGCATATGCTCTCAGTGTACATAAAAGAAAAGATACGTTCATCAAGGTACAACATTTACAACATTTACTGATGTGGCAATAATAGCAACTTGACCATGTAGCTGAAGTCTTCCAATTCAGCAGGTGCTATTAGTGGTAGAATGGTTGCTTATCTGGGAGCTAAACACCCACTGTAATATCCCATATTTTGCCAGCAGATCTACCAATGTATTTTTTGCACACATAGGCCAAAAAGGGGACAGAAATTAACTAGAATATGTAAGACCAGAAATTAACTAGAATATGTGGAAGGAATTATCAAAGTTGTAATACTATTGATGTGCATAAAGTCTTTTTTTGTCAGCAATAGTAGTTGTTGATTAAAGTACTTCAAGAATCCTTGGCCCAATTACTCAATCTTTGGAAGGGTGTGAATTTACTGCGTAAAAGGGACAAACAAGAGCCGAAGTGGGTAGTAAGAAGTAATTTCATCTATTTGGCTTCTGGAACACTAATATTTGTGGCTGACCACACCTGTCATGCGAGAATAACTGTCAAATGTCTCAAAAGTGTAGTGCAGTGTAGTTTGAAAAGTTGAACAGAATATGCTTTATGAGCAGGAAGAGTCTTAATACTCGATGGTGTAAATCAACTTTAGTTCCATCATCCATTGTGGCTCTGGTAGAGTATGTCTGTTTTTATCTTTAAGCTTGAATTTAACTCTATGATCTATGTCATGCTTTTTGCATAACTATACATAACATGGTTAATGCCACGTTGCATTCACTTCCATATATTTTAGTCAATGAACGTATCCTGTTTCTTCATTTCCTCAATTCTCAGAACCATTTCTTTGTATGTTCTGAACGTACAAATCTTGCTCTCCGATACTTTACAAAGGAAATGCCCAATATCATATTCATGGAAGTTATCTACCAAACTGCATGAAAATTACAGTGTTCCTGTTAAAAAGCTGTCAGTGTTTTTAATATCACACAACAAATCTGAAATCTGAAAGAATCACTTTCTAAATAAAAGGCGCTCCAATGGCTTAGGACCGGGTTATTTACGGGACCACCTGCTGCCACCGATAGCCTCCCATCGACTTGTGCGCTCCCACAGGGAGGGTCTCCTCAGGGTGCCGTCAGCCAAACAATGCCGGCTGGCGACCCCCAGGGGGAGAGCCTTCTCTGTGGGGGCACCTACCCTCTGGAACGAGCTTCCTCCGGGATTACGATCACTCCCCGACCTCCGGACCTTCCGACGCGAGCTCAAGACCCTTTTATTCCATCGCGCGGGGCTGGCCTAATGGATTATTGTTTTTAATTGGGGTTTTACTATTGATTTTTAACAGTTTTAATGTTTAGCCAAATTTGAATTAGATTTTTATAGTGTTTTTTAATCTATTTATGTATATTGTTTTATGCTGGCTGTAAACTGCCCTGAGTCTTTCGGGAGAAGGGCGGTTAGAAATTTAATAAACTAAACTAATTTAATAAACTAAACTAAACTTACACACCCATGTATATTTTTTCATAATTAGAAATGTTCATGGAAACTACACAGTGATTCTTCCAAGGAATCTTGGAAGATTGAAAAAAATTGGCAACTCCAAATCTCAACCAACAAATGCTCTGTCTTACACATTGGCAAAAGGAATCAGAACACAAAATACAAACTGAGTGGTCATGACTTTGTAGATGACCCTCATCTGTCAAGGACTTGGCCTACTCATATCAGATGATCAAAGTGCCAAAGCCCACTGTAACAACATCGCCAAAAAGACATTAAGGGTTGTAAACCTAATCTTGCGTAGCTTCTTCTCTGGTAATATTACACTACTAACCAGAGCATATAAAACATTTGCTAGACCAATTCTCGATTACAGCTCATCTGTCTGGAACCCGCATTGCATATCGGACATTAATACAATTGAACATGTCCAGAAATATTTCACAAGAAGAGTCTTCCACTCCTCCACTCACAACAAAATACCTTATTCCACCAGACTTGAAATTTTGGGCTTTGACAATTTAGAACTACGCCACCTTCGGTATGACCTAAGCATAGGTCATAAAATTATCTGCTACAATGTTTTACCTGTCAATGACTCCTTCAGCTTCAACCACAACAATACATGAGCACACAATAGATACAAACTTAAAGTGAACCGCTCCAAACTCAATTGCAGAAAATATGACTTCAGCAACAGAGTGTTTAATGCCTGGAATGCACTTCCTGACTCTGTGGTTTCATCCCAAACCCCCCAAAATTTTAACCTTAGACTGGCTACTGTTGACCTCACCCCATTCCTAAGAGGTCTGTAAGGGGTGTGCATAAGAACACCAGCGTGTCTACCATCCCTGATCTAATGTTCCCTTTAATTGTATTCATTTTATGTATTCAATTCATGCTTATATATATTATCTAATACGTACTTGACAAATCAATTAATCAATCAATCAATCATCATCATCATCATCATTATCATCTTAGGTGAAACTTGTTTCTTACTCAAAGACTGAACTGAACCATCTACTCTTTGAGCCATTAAAATAATGGCCATGTCAGGTTTTGTTTCTTAGCCAAGCTAATTCCATTCAAGGACATAGAGATATTTATGGTTACTTAATATAGTATCATAACTTGCTTTTCAATGTGAAGAGATTTCATTTTTATAATTCAAAAACTAAAAATCTATCAAACAAAAATAAGATAGAATAATTAATAATGGAAATTGATAAATGAGCACTTTGAAGTTTGGCTTTCGTATATGATGGGGTTATTTCTATTGTATCCAACTTCTTTTATAATTGCTGTAGAGGTAAGCTATTGTTTTTGCTTTGTAAACATTAAAATGTCTCAGTCAACCCTCCAAGGCATAATAGTGGTCTAACAGAAACATCTACGATGGAATTACATCTGTTATTGTTAGCTGTTTTATTTTATTGGCATCTGTTATGTTGACTATTGATTTAAGTTTCAGTAATCATAGATTTCTAACATATTTGATTAGTCTTCTAACAATTTCCCAAAGTCAAAAGGGATCAGTGTTAGTTCTGATTCATAAGATCTGGTCTTCCAAAATAACTTGGTAATAGGGAAATTTATATAATTGTACTCTAGATTTTACCAGACTGCTACCTTCAGAATGTGTTGTACACCCTCATTATGTTTTGTGAGTTGAAAAGCACTGTGATAGAGAAGATTGGCATGCTCAGAAACAAATAATGAGAATGTAAAAGTTCAAATTGAGCGCTTGCTATCTTTCTGTTGTGCACCAAAAGCAGAAACTAACTTTTTGGTGTTTTTTATCTGCTGTGGCAGATAATGGTTTCTATATAACTTAAAATACCCTTGATGTCATAGAATAAGAGATGTTATCTTACATTGATTAAAACACTACTAATTCCCAAAGGGCTTAAGGGAAGATTGCAAACATTTCAGAAAAATAACTTGAGGGCAGATTCCATGGTATTTTTCTCTTCTCGGATGCTACTCTGTCAATGAGAAGGATTCTTAATTCCTGCCCATCCTGTGTTGAAGCGCCCTCAGAACTGCTTCAGAGATTTGGAAGAATTTGATGGGAACGAATTCATTATGCCATTAAGTAGTAGTGGCATAGAATAGTCATCTTAAAACTATTCCTTTCTTCTCTACCTTTTGAGAAATCTGATCTAAATATGTATTGCTATAATCTTCCAAACATTAATGCATGATCCATTGTATGACTTACTTCTGTTTTAGACATGTACACAATTATTTTCCAAAAATAGAATTTCCTGACCAAATTGGAGGCTTTTACTAAAGGATTGGACAGTCACTTGTCAAGAATGGTATAGGTCTCCTGCTTGAGCAGTGGGTTGGACTAGAAGACCTCCAAGGTCCCTTCCAACTCGTTATTCTGTTCTGTTAAATTGAGTCAACGCTATAATTAATTTCCAAGCAAATCAGTGCATGCTAAAGAGGAAATAGTTGACAAAGTTCAAAATTACAGTATCTGTATTGTATTTCACTTAAAACCTCCCAGAGCTTAGCTGCATAGGGGAAGTAAAGACAGATCTGTAATGTAACTTAAAGCATATTTTTAATTCTTCTTTTTTTAATTTCTTCTTTTCCTTCTTCTAGGAACCCAGGCCTTTGTATACTAAAAGGTGCCAGTATTATACAAGTGGAATTGGATACTTATTTGATGCCTACCAGACAGAGGTAAGCTATTATTGTTAGATTAAGATCTAGCTTTGTACAGTACATGGAAAGGTGACTTACAAGGTGACTGTTTTTTAATCTCAGCACTCAATCACTGGAGGTTTATTTTCTGTATTTTGGCAGCAAAGCAATGCTATTGTATGTGTGGCAAGAATATTTGCTTTGGAACAGAAGTTCATTCCATTCTTGTTACATAAATGATTTGTTGGAAAATGCCATTGCTCTTTTCCTGCGGATGTTTGCGCGGAATGACATTCGGTCAGATGTACCCAAGTTACCTTAATAGCTGATGATTTATATTGGCCCCCGAACTTCAACTATTAATTGTAATAACCTGACAAAATTCAAGAATGTCTGCAGATTCTATCTGGAGTTCTTCTGGTCTTCAGTCAAGGACAGGAGCACTCAGGCACAATCCTGGGGTGAAGTAACATTTTGGTTCCTGTTACTCTCAGGAGTTTTTTGTTGTTGTTGTTGTTTTGTTTTGGCAGAGTATACTTCCAGCCTATTGAATAAAGAGAGCATTCATGTAAACAAAACAAAAATAGGATGGGGATGGGGGGAAACCCCAAGAGAGAATCTAAACTTAACCAATTCAATGAACTGCTGTTTTCTGAGAAATAAAATTAAGGTGAGCTTATCGATTGAAAGTTCAGCGGTTCGAATCCCTAGTGCCTCGTAACAGGGTGAGCTCCCATTACTTGTCCCAGCTTCTGCCAACCTAGCAGTTCGAAAGTATGTAAAAATGCAAGTAGAAAAATAGGGACCACTTTGGTGGGAAGATAATAGCATTCTGTGTGCTTTCGGCATTTAGTCAGGCCAGCCACATGACCACAGAGACGTCTTCGGACAGCGCTGGCTCTTTGGCTTAGAAACGGAGTTGAGCACCGCCCCCTAGAGTCGGGAATGACTAGCACATATGTGCGAGGGGAACCTTTACCTTTACCTTTAACATGTTTGCATATTTTTCACCTATTTTGAACAACACATTCTGCTTCTGTTACTATTGGCAAAAGCAAGGGAATTCTACATATATTGATGCTTAATGCTCTGGCTGCACCCTGCTTCTGAAGTTTGTTTGTTTGTATCTTTATTCCTTTTTACAAATAGCTCAAGGTTCACCATTTGACTCTCCTCTACAAGATGCTTCACTGGCCCCTGTAGAAAGCAACTTTGATCTCTAGCAGTTTTAGGATTTTTACTTATTCAGGTGGTTTTTTGTTCCATGCTTAATTACTCAGCAAATATGGAAACCAGTTCAATGAACAGTATCTGCCATCCTGAAAATTGACAATTTCCCTTACATTCCTACCCATTTTGGCTGAACAGCCAAGTGGCTTTTGTCTCAGGAGCCCTGAACTCTGACATCAATTCTCAGGACATATTTGAAGATTCACATCATTGCTCTTAATTTTCTCACACTCTAAAACATGCAGAATTGTCCCAAAAAAAAAAAATCAAGATGGTGGCTGCAACAATCTGATGAATGCAGTGTCAGTTTTTCTGTGCCTTCTCTGGACATCACAACTACCATCTTGACGTTTTTTGTTTTTTTTTACTATAGCTTGCAGACAGCCCTGGCATCTTTGAAAAGCAGTTACATAGATTCATTCTAATTTGCTCATCTCTGTGCAATCCATTTATGTTATTAATTTTTCATATGGAATTTGAGGTTTTGCACATCTGTCTTAGTCTATTAGCCTCACATATTTGTCACACAGAATTGATTTTGCAGTGTCTGTGAAATGTGCTGTTTTCAAAGCTAGTGTTTCAAAATGGGGATTGTAGAAGGAGATAATAGAAAATAAATAAAGCAGAACTGAAAATGCAAATAATGCATATTGCAAAGTTCCAGATATGCATCATTGCATGTTCTTTTTATGTCCCAGGACTTACAGGAATCATAATGCTTAATAATAGCAAAACTTTAGCTCTTACAAGGGTAACCTCAGTAGGAGCCCAGCTGAATTCCTATCAAGTGAAGAAGGAACCTAATCCAAATCTGAAACAACAATGAAAAATGAAATGAAATCTTATTGCTCTGAAAACAATTGCTGTTTCCCAATCATGTTTCAGAAAACAGAGACTACTTCCAATCTTGGATCAATTCTAGGAAAAAAACGAGGAGGAAGTGGGGAGGATTCCATTCCTGGAAAAATGATTATCTTTCCCTTTATTGATGTGGATAGGTTTTCCAGAGTTGAAAACTAATGTAAAAACAATGGATCAAAGAAAATAGGGATCTCAGAGCAGCTCAGAGCTAGCCTACATTTATCCCTTCCCACTGATTGAAATTGGATGACTTAAAAACAACAACAACCAGAAGCTTTAAATTCTCCTCCTTCCTCATTTCTCCCCTATTGTTTCTTCTACCTACAGGGGATATTCCTCTGCCCTGGTCCTATTAGACCTCTCAGCGGCGTTCGATACCATCGATCATGGTATCCTGCTGCGCCGGTTGGGGGGATTGGGAGTGGGAGGCACCGTATACCGGTGGTTCTCCTCCTATCTCTCCGACCGGCCGCAGACGGTGTTGACAGGGGGGCAGAGGTCGACCGCGAGGGGCCTCACTTGTGGGGTCCCACAGGGGTCGATTCTCTCGCCCCTGCTGTTCAACATCTACATGAAGCCGTTGGGTGAGATCATCAGTGGTTTCGGGGTGAGATACCAGCAGTACGCTGACGACACCCAGCTGTACTTTTCCACCCCGGACCACCCCAATGAAGTTGTTGAAGTGCTGTCCCGGTGTTTGGAGGCTGTACGGGTCTGGATGGGGAGAAACAGGCTCAAGCTTAATCCCTCCAAGACGGAGTGGCTGTGGATGCCGGCACCCCGATTCAGTCAGCTGCAGCCGCGGCTGGCTGTTGGAGGCGAGTTACTGGCCCCAAAGGATAGGGTGCGCAACTTGGGTGTCCTTCTGGATGATCGGCTGTCGTTTGAAGACTATTTGACGGCCGTCTCCAGGAGGGCCTTCCACCAGGTTCGCCTGGTTCGGCAGTTGCGCCCCTTCCTTGATCGGGATGCCTTATGCACAGTCACTCATGCGCTCGTTACCTCTCGCTTGGATTACTGTAATGCTCTCTACATGGGGTTCCCCCTGAAGTGCGCTCGGAGGCTTCAGTTAGTCTAGAATGCAGCTGCGCGGGTGATAGAGGGAGCTACACGTAGCTCCCATGTAACACCGCTCCTGCGCAGACTGCACTGGCTGCCTGTGGCCTTCCGGGTGCACTTTAAGGTGTTGGTTATGACCTTTAAAGCGCTCCATGGCTTAGGACCTGGGTACTTACGGGACCGCCTGCTGTTACCATACGCCTCCCACCGACCCGTACGCTCCCACAGAGAGGGACTTCTCAGGGTGCCGTCCGCCAAACAATGTCGGCTGGCGGCCCCCAGGGGAAGGGCCTTCTCTGTGGGGGCTCCCACACTCTGGAACGAGCTTCCCCCGGGTTTACGCCAAATACCTGACCTTCGGACATTTCGTCGCGAACTCAAGACTCACCTTTTTATCCGCGCGGGGCTGGCTTAAATCGGGATTTTAATCTTAAATTTATTAATTTTAAACGGGGTTTTAGTATGGTAAATTTTAATCATTGGGCTAATTTAAATAAGTTTTTTAAATCGTATTTTAAATCTGTATATTGTATTGTCGGTTTTTTATTATGCCTGTACACCGCCCTGAGTCCTTCGGGAGAAGGGCGGTATAAAAATCAAATAAAATAAATAAATAAATAAATAAATACCAACCAGGTTCTTAGCAGCATCCTTGCTCCATCTATGAAACATCTCTGGGGTTTAGGATTGTCTGGCCAGAATTGCTGATTATTACATCTGAGTTGTGAAATAAAATAATATAGTTTTCATTCCTTCTATCATTTTTTTCCTTCCTAAAAAACAAGGATACATGATAATAAATTACGTAATGGCATAGGCTCTTAGAATTGAACGGGCCAAGCCCTGTCAAGGCAAGATCCAGTTGAAAGCATCCCTAAAAGATGGCAGTTTAGCATAGTTCCATAATTGGGAGCCCAACTTCTTCCTGGATAGAACATTATCACACAGATTCCAGTGGCTTAAAGTCCCCTTATCCTCAGTATATTATATAGATATATAAAATACCTTGGAACATCTTTATTCATTGACAGCCAGTTTGGTATAGTGCTTAAGACAGTATTTCTCAACCTTAGCAACCAAGAATTCTGGGAGTTGAAAACCACTCGTTTTAGAATTGCTAAGAATGACAAACACTGAGTTCAGGCATCAGGCTAGAAACAAGGGGCTGTGAGTTCTAGTCTTGTCTTAGCCAGCTCTATCATTCCTAAGAAGGAGGTAATGGCAAACCACTTCTGCAATCTTGCCAAGAAAACTGCAGAGACTAGCCCAGGCAGTCACCAAGATACAAGAATATCTCAAAAACACACATACCTATTAACAGCCTCTTCTACATGTTCTGGGCATTGCCGTGCTGTTGGTAACTATTATAAATTATGTCCTCAGGGACAATAGCAGCCATCTATGCAATCAGAAAACATGTTGGGGAGTTACAGTTCAACCAGAGATAAACAGGGAAATCATCTAAGAATCCAGATTGTCCTCAATCCTGCCTTTTCATCAGTTATATGGGATACATATGACTAGCCTAGCTAGGTTTGCTCATCTTGGAAGAATGTTACTTGGTGGGACAAGGAAGGAATGTCTGTGGGGCAATTTCTTTGGAATTGCAGTGAAGGCCTTTTTGTTCTGGTGAAGGACAACGCTATTCAAGCAGCCCAAAAGCAAATTTGACAGTACTTTTTTCCTACTCTTCTGGTGGCTCCATATAAGAAGAGATTCAGCAATAGTCTGGTACAATGGGTGGCACTAATATTTATCAATTGCCTTCTCTTTACAGGTGACCTGTTATGCCTTAAATAACAAATGCCAGCTGAAAGTGAAAAGTAACACATGTTACTGCTGTGATTTATATAACTGTGAAAAGTAAGTATCTCTTAGACCAGGGTTAGAGACCCCAATCCCTGGTCCATGGACGGTACCAGTTCATGGCCCATTGGGAACGGGACTACTCAAGTGGCGGGCTTCATTTGCACATGCACAATGAAGCTTCATTTGCACATACATAGGAGCTAGATCCATGGAGCCAGAAAAGTTGAGGACCACTGCCTTAGATCAACCCTGTCATGGGGTAGCTGTGGAGGGGGAGAAGGGAACTTTGTTGTATGTTGCCCAGAGTAACTTTTTGTGAGTGTGGGGCCATATAAAGCTCTGGCTCGATCTGGAACTCTGTTATTGGCTGCAGAGGCCTTCAGGAAAGCCTTGCCAGCCACAGAAGGAGAGGTTCCTGAAGACCTCTGACGCGTGCAAGTGAGGTTAGTCAGTGGATGACATCTCCCGAAAATAAAACCTGGTGACTTTTTTGGTGGCAAAAAAAATATAAGACAGGGTCTTATTTTTGGGGAAACACGGTATTCCTCCTTAAAACTATAAATGTTTTTGCATTCTTTGTATTTGTCTCAGTAAAAAAAAAAATACCAGCACCTTGCTATAGTTTTTAATCTTACCAATTTACCCAGACAGCTTTTGTTAAAGGTGCGGGGGTGGGGGACGGACAGGAAAAGAAGGAGTTAATACATTCTAATAGATGTTATTTCAAAGGAAGAACTAGTATAAGAGAGAAGGGACAAAACTAGAATGGTACCATTTTGCTTTTCATCAGATGTTAAAGCTCTGATATCCTTTTTGCAGCTCAGAACACTCTACCAGTTATTATGAATTCCTTGGAGTAAGCAGCTGTCAGGATGTGGTTCACCTCTATCGATTGCTTTGGTCATCCACCGTCTTAAACATCATTGGCTTGTTCCTTGGCATAATCACAGCAGCCATACTTGGGGCCTTTAAAGATGTGGTAAGTCTTACCTGCTATTGATGGACATTAATCCATGCTAGCATGTTCATGTTATCCTGGCAAAATAAAATACGAATATGTAGTACTGTGGACTTGAACCCAGAGTATGAATGGCATGTGCTAAATTTATACTTATATACATCCTCCTTAGAGGCCTGTTTTCCTGGGATGGCTGAGGTGACCAAGGAAAAACATGTGTTTGAATTAAATAGTTGCTGATGGTGTGTTCACACAGCTCAGAATTACTGTATAGTGTCCTGGAGGGACTCTAAAATTAAATCTAATCCTGGTGACCATGGATAGACTGTGTTCATATTGTTTTCTTGTCAACAATGTCTATATGATTGGCCATTACTTTCTTCAAGGACATTTACCTTTTTGAGTCACTTCCTTCTGTTCTGGATGCATAAAAACAATTTCTAAGGACAGATTTTATGAGATACTTCATAGATCTAATTAACTGGCATGAAACCAAAACCAACTGAAGCAAGATTCGCTCTCTGCCTGTCACTGATTTAAATAGCTAATAGTATCACTTATAATTTGACTAATGAAAGAAGTACAATTTGAGATAAATCTTGTCATTTTAGGACAGCCTAGAGATGCTGCATGTGTATTGCCATTAATCTGAGTCCTTCGGGAGAAGGGCGGTATAGAAATCTAATAAATAATAATAATAATAATAATCTGTGCATCAGTGCTTAATTTAGAATTTGCAGGATGGATAACTAGGAATGAAAACATTAAGGGACATGCCAGGACATTAATAAACCTTGAAAATAAAGTTTAATAACAATTTTTCCTGAATATACTCACAGCATTTGAGTTCAAGGATTTGACCCCAAACAGTCAAGTGAGCCCAAATGGAGAGGAAGGTTTATGGAACTCCAATCACAAAGAAACTGTGTAAAGGGATAAAGCAATTGCCATTCCCAACCCCGCTTCTCTTTCCTTTCTAATGCTCATCCCAGGGCTGGGATAATTAATAAGAAGATAATTAGTTTGTACATTCATTGGAGAGAAACGGATTACAAGAGAATAAGCAGGCACATAGTGAGGAATACACCTTGAAAGCAATATGCTACTGCTGTCCCTTGCCTGGTTGTTTTCTATGAGTAGCTTAGGAGGCCAAAGAAAGCATTAGTGTGAAACTGACTGGGGTCTTGTCCATTTCAGATAGCAGCACAAAGGGGGGGCGGCTTTCTATTCAACAAATTAAGGTTTACAGAGCTGAGTGTCTTGCACTTAGCATTTTTTTAGGGAAGCACTGTCCTGTAAAGAAAGCTTGTTAGAAAGTGATAGCTTGTTTAAGCAGTGTCTCTGCTGGGACGGGGGTGGGGGGTGGGAGGTGGGGGAGGGTGTGAAAAAACAGGTCAGGTACAAGACAGTGCATTAGATTTATGCTATATCTTCCCTCCAATTTTAACTCAACTCCAGAAGGTTGATTGTGGCAGCAGCCCGAAGTTAGCCACTAAGCTTCCTAGTGCACAGGGGAGAGTGGTCCTAGCTTAGCTTCTGAATGGCAACATATAGCTGGTTGAGTATCAGTCTGCCTGAGCATCTTCTGTTTGAAGTTCTGCTTCTCATCTTTATTTTGTAACACTCATGACAGTTGGTGAGGGAAAGATGGAAGGCATTCATGACATACTTAGAATTTACAGTATCTATGCATTGGGGAATCAGTAGACTCCAATATATCTCATGTATAGCAAAGGTCCTTACAGCTCATTTTCCACAGAAGAATTTATGGTTCACTTCACAAACTGAGAATGTGGCAATGAAATTAGTTCAGGAACTTTAAAACGAAAAAAAATTCAAAATGAAAAACAAATGTCAGCTTTCTCACTAGATTAAAATAACCTAGCTTGCTGCAGTATGTTTACAATTCCTAGGTTTTTCCGTTTACAATAATTTTCACCTAATCATCTTAGTTAAATCTCACAAAGCTGCTTATCTAGATTTCATGCAATTGACAAAGCATTTATCTTTCTTACCTTGAACAGGACTATCATATCTGAGCTGCCAAAATCTTAATGCACCCTACATAGTGGAAAATTAGAGTTTTCTCTATTGGTTTGCTGCCTTTTATGGATGTCCAGAATTTTTGCAGCTCAGATAAGAGTACATCTATTTTTATTTAATATACTAATGACTTATCAATTGAATCTGCACTAAATATTCTGCACTTTAGTTTCTTTGGAAAACTCCAACATTTTTAGTGCTTTGGGGCATTGCCTTTTTAAAAGAAAAAAATCTAAAGAATTGTAATAAGCACATGCCATTGTCTAATAGGGCTGTGCAGCATTTGGAATTTGAAATCTATTACACACTTCTATCCAGCTGTCATCTTTGTGTACATATACTGAAATTTATAATGTGTTCTCTGCTGATCATATTTTTTAAAAATAGCTTTTATTAAAATATTTTTATTAAAAAAATACATGCACAATAAGAAATACATTCAAACATATAATGAAGTAAATGTGAAAAAGAAAAGATCAATAAAAATGGGCATAGACAAATGAAAAGAATGGAAAAGAGCAGAAAAGATTAATATATACTTGTATATATTAATACTGTATATATTAAGTTTTATTAATATATAAAACTTCTGATCTTCCTCGTGGCAGTTTTATATGCAATTCTAATCAAATTTAAGATTACATCATAATTCTCTGCTGGTCATAAAGTTTTATCCTCCATGGAATATGCCTGAGTTGCTATTTTTTAGAATGGACTGTGCCAACAATGTAATTAACATGGATGGTGGGATGTAGTTAGGGTAAAACATGCTTGCTTACAGAAATACCTTGAACTTTTGGTTGGCATCGCATACCGAGTGATCAGACTTCACTTTTATTTAAAAGTTTGACAAAGTTATACTAACTGCTCATGTTAATTAATGTGGACAATTTTATTTTATTAAGTATTTATATTTGCAAACTGGGGCCTGGAAATAAATGACTCTTTAGGAGACACAAATCAAGATTTGCTAGGCAACTGAAAGAAAGGCAACTTAAAGCAGTCATGCAGTGCTGAGTTGGACTTTTTATATAAAAATCCACTCTTGGCAGAAAGCAACTGCCAAATCCCACCTCCTCCTGTGTAATATCAAGTCTGATGGCTACTATAGTTAACCGGGAATACTGCAGTTGCAATTCGTTAACCTATGCCTGAAGCATTGTCTTCAAAGAATGTTTCTTCTTGCCCGAATGAATAGAATACAAAAAACTGGATTGTACTAGAAACAAATGGTCAAAAGACAACTGAAGGAAACAGAACTTTTCTGCTAGATGTTGGCCTACAGAATCCTCTAGCTCATTGTTTCTCAACCTTGGCAGCCTTATGACGGTGGACTTCAGAATTCCCCTCCCAATCTTAAAGCTATCTAGTTTTGCTCTAACACTTTGCTGCCCTGTAGTGTTGTGTGGATTTTTGCAGCCTTAGAAAAGAGAACTTGCCAATCCGCATTACTAGCTCCAAATAAAAGCAGGCTTGTTGCCAAAACAGTGGACTTTTAAATGGGGTAAAAGAAAGATTGATTTCTCTTTTTAAAAAGCTTTCATTTGCCCATCTATACAAATGGAATGGCGTATTATTTAGGTAGGGGTGATTAATGTATCAAGGGAAAAAGTATTCAGTATTGAAATCGGACTTGGAGAGGAAGTAAAATTGATTCATCTCTTGCCATTGCAGGTGCCTGTTTCCCAAATTGCCTTCAGCTCTGCTCCGCCACCACAGATCCTTTACAATCCTGCTCAGCAGATCTTGACATATGCTGGATTTTGTCCTTCAGCAGCTTCTGTTCCTCATTATCCTTCCTATCATCTGCCCCTTCAGGTAGAGTACACGAGGTGTGCCAATACATCTGGCATTCACAGTGCCATCCTGGATTGCTTTTATAATGGGGAATTTTTTGTGTGAATCTATGGGTGCATATTGGCTACTCTAATCCAAGCCTGTGCTATGAATACCAGGTGGACAAAAGAGCACATTTTCGTGTGTTATCAGGAATATCTATTGCTACCACAGCTTAACATTTATATTAGTATTTCTCAAGCTTAACAATTTGAATAGACTGGCTGGTAATTCTAGGAACTGAAGTCCTCGCATCTTTATCACTTCTGATAAACACTGATTTATAAGGTCAACAGAAATGGGTTTGTGCAGAGAAAGAATCAAAACAAAGCAGATAAATCAGAGTTTTGTTGATATTGAAAGCTAACACAGACAATGCTTACAGATCGTGTTAAGCCAAGAGTTGCTTTACCAATGGTCCTTGGACAAAGCAAGAACAAGCAGAGTCAATCCTGCAGATAAGCACAAGCTTGTTTGTTTGCTTTATTGCTTCTGGCAATGGACAAAGAATTGGGCCAAGACTAAACTAACCAGAAGCTTGGGATTCTGGATTTAAATGTCACAATAAGATATAATTAAAATAACCAAAGAGTTACCCACTTAAAAAGTATTTTCAAACTGTGGTTTGTTATATATAAACGTGTCTCAATCCTTCCTTTTGTTTGGCTGGATTCTTACATCATCACACCACAATAAAAAAACTCACCATTATGGCTTAGGCTTGAGAATGACGTAGATTGAAGTAGGTCAGGTGCATGTGTGTGTGCAAAACTTTGAAGTGGCAAATCCAGAATTTGGGGCTTGGAAATTTTGAAGTATATCAACATACATTTACTGTTTTACACTTCAGCTTCATTGCAAGCTTTTTCTTTGTCTTGGTGCAGCCTACCGGCAATTTCCCAACATCTTCGTCTACTGATGTATCTTTAGCTGATGACCCCCAGCCACCTTCTCAGGCCAGCTGTAACCATGCGGTGCCTCCTAATGCTCCTCCATTATACACACCAGCCTATTACTTGTCAGGTGAAAAGCCTCCACCGTACGTACCATAGCCAATAGATTATTATCCACCTGTTTTTGAAAAGTAAAATAGCTTTGGCAGTGAGAACAATGTGTGCTGACTAGGTTAGCTTCCATTCATTAATGTCATTTTGTGTGGCATTGTATTTCACCATTTTAAGTCTCAGTGTCAGAATGGAAAGTGGGCAGCATAAATGTAAGCAAATAATTCATGAAATCAATGTCAATTGACTACAATTAGCAGTATCAAGTGATTTATTTTTCACCCCAACAAAGGTATCTTCTCTGGCAAAGTCACAATTGACTGCATTTGAGATTTACGTCTGGTTAAAACTTAAGATATTTTTTTAAAAATAGTATGACTTGACTCTTATTTACCAAGAAAAACCCTTAAACTGATCTACATCTCATATAACTTCATTAAATCCTAATTAAAAATGGCATTTATTTTCATATGTATCTTTCAATAACTGTCATTTGTGTTTTCCCTATAAATTTGTATGCAATTTGTGACCCGAGAAGAGCAGAATCCCAAAATTATGATGCAATCTGAGATCTGTGTTCAGCTACGTTTCCTTTAATATGTGGACCAAACCAAATTGCCCAAATTTCCTGATGCAGAACTATATTGAGTTGTATTCAGAATCAGGTATAATAATAAATAAGGTTAATCAAAACTAAAATAATATCCCTACAGCCACCCACATAGGTTAGCAATTCAGATACACATTTGTTTCATATGTGTTTTAACTCTCCAACAACCACCATCCATTTTTTCTATAGGAATGCAAGGTTTATCGAGCTTTTCATTTTATTATGCAAAATCAAAAATTTGGTGATTTATTTTATCTCCAGTAAAAAAATTTACCTAACTATTTCTGAGCATATATATAGCCAACTGTCTTAGGAAAAGAGATGTCTCTCTGTTTTTCTGCTTATTCAGTATCTTCTTTTGGGTAAAGATGTCTTCCAAAAGATTGTGGCAGTTATTTTACAATAAAATATTATGTACATATTTTTCATATTTTCAGGGTATGCATTTTATCAAAAGGAGGGATAAATAATCTAATCTAGTATGATCTAGGTTCTTCCCCTTCCCACCCCACGATACTATATTGAAACATGGACTATATTTTAAATATTTGGATTTGTTCTCCTTGTCTGAATAGTTTGTGCTGTCTAAAACCTAATACTGCTGGAAATAAAGTTATTGCTTTCTGCAAACTGCAGATTCAGCCAATTAATAATTGGGCACAAGAAAGGACATTGTTAAAGGAATCTGTTGGGAAAGAGAATTTGGGGTTCACCAATTGTTCCAAAAAGGTTGGACAGAGTTCCTTCTCTCCATTGCCTGTCCCTCGCTTAAAAACATTCATGTTGTCAAAGTCTCAGAAGGCCATGGGAGATACAGCAATAGTAGGGTTTTGTTGTCTTTCAGTCAATTATGTCCGATTCTCAGAAACTTCCTGGACAAATTCCTGCAGTTTTCTTGCCAAGGGTTTTTCTTCAGAAGTGGTTTGCCATTTCCTAGGGCTGAGAAAAAGCAACTGGCTCATGATCACGGAGCAGGCTTTGTGCCTGAACCAGACTAGAACTCAAGTCTCCCAGTTTCCAGCCTGATGCCTTAACCAGTACACCTCTGCTAGGAGGTTATTAGGGCATGCTCTTCTATTTCATTATCCACAATAAACAGAGAAAATATATGCACAATCTGAAAGAAAAAGGATTGGTCTTGGGGGAAAAGAATACTTAAAATTAGAACAAATAAATGTATTATATTCCCCAAATATCCTCAATAGTCAGTATTGCCAGCCATTCTTCCTATATTATTATATATTTATAATCTAATAACGTTTCTCTGAACAGGTTAAATGAAGAGATATATGCTTGTCACTTTTTTTAAAAAAAATTGCATAATAACACTTCGCACTATAATGTAAACACATATTTTAAAGCTTAAAAAACACTTAATTATCTGACAGTGTTTCTCAACCTTATGAACTTTATGATGTGTGGACATCAACTTCCAGAATTCCGCAGCCACTTGGTTAAGGAATTCTGGGAGTTAAAGTTCACACATCTTAAAGTTCACAAAATTGAGAAAAACTGATCTATGATATCCAGTCAATTCTGAACCTTATATAACTCATTACAGCCAAGAACATTTATAAAATAAGAAAAGGTTGTTTTTCTTGATTCCTAGAAAACAACCAAGCTCAGAGAGAAGTAAGGACTCATTTCAACCCTGAACTACAAATATTCTATTAGTTCTAAACATGCTTGATTTGGTATAATGGGGATTCTGAGACTTGTTCTTTAAAGTAATCTGCTTTAAACAATTTTTTAACTGAGTAATAATTCCGTTGCATGAAGGGGCAGTGGAAATTTTTTTAGAATGAAGTAATTTGGGACAATTAAAACTATTTTATAAATAAATAATTTAGTGCTTTAAGATATTTCTGACCACACTGAACAAACCAATATAAAGGGAAACTTCCATTCCTAGACAGGGCGTAGTCCTGGGACAAGAAATTTCAGTAGTGTAACTCCTAAAGTAAGATAATTAATGAAAGTCTTGGAATCTGCTAGGAACTAGACAGGAACCCATATAATGCGTGGATACTTGCTCCAACGTAACACGCCTGGAAAAAAAAAACTAGCTTGGGGCAAAATGTCTGTAAGAAGAAAAACTCAACCATAACAACTTGTTAGCACTTTGGTGACAGTACTTAGCTTCCTATCTATTACAGAGTACAGAGTCTTCAAACATACATGATATACTATAGGCAGTGTTAAGAGATGGCTAAAATCAACCCAACCAGCTCAGTGTGTGCTGGTTGCATATTGCATACTATATTTGCGATAATGAAAAAACTAGAAAGGTTCGTTATCTTGTATACCTAACAGCTTAAAAAATAACTGAAATTTGAGCCACGTCAGTATTTCAAAAGACTGAATTCCCTATTTTTACATCTCTGTTCCAGAGCTATATCATCCATCTGAGAGCAAATTAGGAGACAGAAATTCTAGAATACCAGCAAAGTAGAAAAGTGGCTGATTTAGTATAATTAGAATTAGTAATTCCTATTCTCTATATGATGAAATTTCAAGCTTAATTGGAACTTAGCTACAGGGTTTACAGTCTCAATCATGGTAGATTTTCCAATCATGTTGAAAATATTACCACATAGTTATGCTCTTTATATTTTCAATGAGAAAGGGGTAAAAATATAGTGATATATATTTCCAGGCATGTCTGTGTATGTGCATGAAGAGAGAATACATGAACAGATGAATGAATGCAGGATAAATGCCATGTGTCTAAATAAAATCCTTTAAAAACATTTTTGTGGGCCTCTTCTTACATATGGAAAAACACCATCACAAAATGATGATATAAATAGGATAACCAACATTTTCAGTACTTCAGAAAGCATCCAAAAAAGGTGATAAATCAGAGGGCTACACATATATTACTACAAATATACATTATGTTTTGGCAAAAGCTAAATGTCACCTCTTTTCTCCCCAGTGCAATACTGCTATTCTAGTTTGTCAAGCAATCCAATTAGTAAGCTGCTGATAATGTTATAGAGACATAATGTAACTATACTACTTTGTAACTACCCCCCTAAAGATAAACATATATTGCTTTACTCCTATATTTTTTTCAGCTTTAGATGGGCTGAATTTGAAAAAATGCTGTTAGATTGGGATTGTAAGGCAAAAGTCCTGGGGTAAATAGCTTTCCCAATCAGAGAAAGGCAAACATATTCTGAAATGACACACACATCATCTGAATAAAAAACAGCAAGCAGATGCAATAATTTAGGAACAGCAGGACAGACATGGGCTATATAAAAATTCAAGAGAGCCCAAGCTTGTTACTTTTCGCAAATTAATTTCTTAATGGGGTAGTTATTTGTAGCATATTAAGACTTTATAAGGCCAATCTGTTTTACTAACTTTTATTGGATTCTAGGTTAGCCTAGAAAACCACTGGGTACATGGGAAAGGAAAAAGGAAGACTGAAAAGAAACACTTGTGGCATGGAGAACCCTATTCCCAGAATGTAAGAAGCTGGAAGCAGGCTGGATGGAGCTCATTGGGTTAAACTTGATAAATCCAAAACATGACTTCAGCCATCCTCAATGAAAGTGTTCTACTCTGTAGAGGCTGAAATTGAATTTAAATGCTGGGTCCTCCTTCCTTTAAACACTGCACTTATCAAGTTTCAAGAAATAGTTCCTAAACTGCTTCTGCTGCGACACTCTTTTTCTATTTCGTGATCCTCCTACTCTTCTGGAGATCCCAATCTTACTGGATAAAGTCAAGTTTACTTTTGTTTATTGTGAGAAAGAGAGCTGAGGGAACCGGTTATCCAAAGATAATCAGGAAAACGGATTTAAAATCCATACCATCCTTTGAATAAGTCAAAGGAAAAAGGAAAGAGCACTCCATCCTATGCTTTTGCATCCCATATGTTTGTACTGTATCCAAAGTGAGAATAGCATTAATATGAGGATTTTATCTTACAAGTTTTGATTTTCCATTACAGATTATACTTTTGACAAAGGCAAAAGGAACCAAGAAAGGAGAATGGAAGCCACTATTGAACATATGGATTTAAATGTTCCTTGTTCTCTCCATAATTGCTGTTTGCCATGAAAGATTTTTCTAAAACCCAAATCCAAACTTATGTCTAAATTAGATAGCAAAACACGTTTGCTAAACTTAAGCTTTGAATGGGAAAAATGTTAAAATCTCACTGCCCATGTTCACCTACAGAAAATGCTGTCCTTCCATCGAATAATTCAACAAAAAGTTTTATTTTTTTCATATTTTGTAAGTTAGGAAGCAGCATTAAAAAAATACAGAATTATTTTTAAACATTCAGTCCACACAAAGTAATTTACCAGCAACCATGAACTGTCTTTCAACTACTCACCTCAGACAATAATTTGCAACTTCTGGTTATTAACATTAGTCTTCTCAACTATTTACAAATATATTACATATTTTAAATCCTCTCAAGCAAAGAAATATTTCAATAATTAACACAGTAGATCCTACATAACTTCAGTGTTCAAGGGAACTATACACGCAGTGCTGGAAATCTGAATAATTTATAACTGAAATGCACATATGTTGAATACAAAAATTCTGTGTGTGTTGCAGTGGCATCTATTGACCAGTTTCTACTGGAGGACAAGAATGAGAGGTGATGTCATTGGTCTTTTGGAGCGCCTCATCTAAATCCAGAGCTTGATTGTTAACTTTCACCGTCATGCAGCCATGGTAGGAAGCAGTAACTGGAGTTGAAGTGACAGGAACATCTGTGGTGTTTTTAAAACAAGAACAACAAAGAAAGACATCTTCAATAAACACTACTACCAAGCTCCTCATTCTTCTTAATTTCAAAATATATAGAACAATTGTTCTTTTTGATGTTGTAAGTAGTTCGTGTATCTTATAATGGCTATATGAACAGTAGAGTCCCAGTATGAAAAGAAATATTCACAAAAAGGACCTTTGCAAATGAAGAACCAGAACTTATATCCTGGAATGAATTCTATTTTCTTAACACTTCTACTTTCAATTTTTAAAATAAATCTTAACTCCCCAGGTGATGAATGCAGCATCCTGGTCCAGGTTCTGCCTCTTCGTACATACATTGATGTAGAATGGATCGAAATACCATTTTCTTATCTTACCAACTTTGCCCCTCTTCTTAGACAAAAGGTTAATATACAATACACATAACAAACAGGAATAGTTTTGATTTCCCCCGCATTGGTTAAAGCATCATGAGTTTTTTTTAATCACACCCATGCAAACATCTCTGTACTATACAATCAGTCTCTGGGATGTGTATTTATCTCCACTGCCTTGCTGGACTCAGAAACACTGCAAAATCACAGTTTTTGTTAAAATGATGAATACACAAGCATTTATCATTTGCTTTCCTTGATCTAACCTGCCAATTAAGTTTTAGCCATAGAAGCTAGTCCTCAACCTACGACCGTAAAGGGCATGTTGTGATGGTTAAGCGGGATCACCTTGGTTAACGACTCCCATCCCTCCTCTCCCTGATGAACTCAAACGACCATGCAGGTCATTAAGTGGAGCATGGAGTGCCTCTGGAATGGGAGAGGCCCAGTGCAGGCCCAGACCCACCTCCTGTGGGAGTCCCAAGACCTTCTCCTCACCCCAAGACACCACATGCTCTGCTTGCTGCCCCTCAAGGTTCCCACAGCCCTTGGACTTGCTTCCGTCCGCCACACCAGGTCACCGCAGGCCATGTACAAAAGTACAAAAAAACTATACTTTTCATATGAAACATTATTTTCTAATCTATAGCACCCTCCCTTCTCTCCCTGAAACACATGGGATGTAGTTTCTCCAATAGGCCTTGGGTGATATCCAGAAAGAATCAGGAAGAACTTTGCCCTTATCAGGAATATATTACCTAGCTGGGAAAAAACAAAGGAGCAACTTAATGCTTGGATGGGGTGAGGCAGAAAACACAAGGAAAGGCAGAAATCAGCTGACATTTGCATTCCACTTCTGCAGGATTCCTCTACAAACCAATACTTTAAACTCTTGCATCTGTAAAAACTCTTCAAGTACTCAGAAAATAAAAGTAAGGAGCAAATAATATGCCACATTATCTGAGTAAGTCTTGTATATCCAAATATCCATGGTTAATTAACAAGAATGACATAAGTACAGTATTTAAGAATCAAGGCCTTGGTTTTTTTGCACTAACTGTAACAATTACTCCCTCTCTATCCTCTTATATTTCTGTGTTATCCAAAGAAACCTTTTCTTTCCAGGAGCTGGCTCCCACAGATACAGACATACATATATACACACAGTGCCTCTTTAGTACCCATTTGAAAAGGCAGAGATAAATCTAAGTTTAGCTCAATAATAAATTTAATCTAACAGGATCATAGACAGACTTTTACTACAGGCTTGATTACTGTTAATAACTGTGTAGCAAGAGAAATAACATAACATAACATAACAACAGAGTTGGAAGGGACCTTGGAGGCCTAGTCCAACCCCCTGCCTAGGCAGGAACCCTACACCATCTCAGTCAGATGGTTATCCAACATTTTCTTAAAAATTTCCAGTGTTGGAGCATTCACAACTTCTGCAGGCAAGTCGTTCCACTTATTAATTGTTCTAACTGTCAGGAAATTTCTCCTTAGTTCTAAGTTGCTTCTTTCTTTGATCAGTTTCCACCCATTGCTTCTTGTTCTACCCTCAGGTGCTTTGGAGAACAGCCCGACTCCCTCTTCTTTGTGGCAGCCCCTGAGATATTGGAACACTGCTATCATGTCTCCCCTAGTCCTTCTTTTTATTAAACTAGACATACCCAGTTCCTGCAACCGTTCTTCATATGTTTTAGCCTCCAGTCCTCTAATCATCTTTGTTGCTCTTCTCTGCACTCTTTCTAGAGTCTCAACATCTTTTTTACATCGTGGAGACCAAAACTGGATGCAATATTCCAAGTGTGGCCTTACCAAGGCATTATAAAGTGGCACTTTCACGTGATCTTGATTTTATCCCTCTGTTTATGCAGCCCAGAACTGTGTTGGCTTTTTTAGCAGCTGCTGCACACTGCTGGCTCATATCTAAATGGTTATCCACTAGGACTCCAAGATCCCTCTCACAGGTACTACTATTGAGCAAGGTACCACATATACGGTACCGGTGCATTTTGGTTTTTTTGCCTAAATGTAGAATCTTACTTTTTTCACCCCATGACATATTCCTATATTCACTGATCATATACTTCACATACAGTGGTGAAATCCAATTTTTTTTTACTACCGGTTCTGAGGGCGTGGCTTTGTGGACATGGCAGGGGAAGAATACTGCAAAATCTCCATTCCCACCCTACTCCAGGAGAAAGATACTAAAAAATCCCCATTCCCATTCCCGGGAGAAGGATATTGTAAAATCTCCATTCCCACCCCACTCTGGGGCCAGCCAGAGGTGGTATTTGCCAGTTCTCTGAACTACTCTAACTTTCCACTACTGGTTCTCCAAACTGCTCAAAATTTCCGCTACCGATTCTCCAGAACCTGCAGGATTTCACCGCTGTTCACATATACTAAAACAGAGGCCCTCAACATTTTGGACACCAGGAACCAATTCCGTAGAGAGATTTTTCTGCAGACCAGAAGAGATACGGTTTTGCATGTTGCCTGCATCCCGTAGATAGGGTTTTCCTTCTTTGCATGGACTGGTTTTTGGCATGCCACAGACTGGTGCCAGTCCATGGACTGGGGATGGAAACCCCTGTACTAAAAAATACAACTGGGCCTTCATTAAGAATTGGTGGAATGTACTTTACTTCTACATAACTATAAGAAAATGTCTGCAATTTGACAAGTTGACTTTTCTGTCACTTAATCTGTTGTTGTACAAGAGCAATCCTGAAGCAAAACCAATGGTGGACTATAATATAATATAACAACAGAGTTGGAAGGGACCTTGGAGGCTTCTAGTCCAACCCCCTGCCCAGGCAGGAAACCCTACACCATCTCAGTCAGATGGTTATCCAACATTTTACTGCTGGCTCAGGCCGGTTCTAGAGAATCTGTAGTTCTGATGATCAGCTGGCCCCGCCCACCTGCCCCTGTCCTATCCTGACCTATATTTCCTTCTTTCTGGCTCAGCTGATTCACACAGCACAGCTGATTTCTGCGCTTCTGCTGTTCTACTTATTGGGGCTGCCATAGAAGGTAAGCAGCTGAGTTTCAAATTGCTATATTTTGAACATTGTGCGCACATGTGCACGGCGCGTGAAGCGCACTCACAGAATCAGTTGTTAAACCGATTACAGCCCACCACTGAGCAAAACTGATACTTATTTTGCAGCATCAACAACACAACATCATCAACAGTAATAATAATGGTGTTTTCCCATATAGCTTGAAATAGCCCTTGTAAAGGAGGTGGGATAGCGTGGCAGATGTTTTTGATGTTTGATAGCCGTGTCCCGAGTTATTCAGTATTGTTGACACATGAATCAGTGCAATGACAAACCATAGTGGTGATATTGAGTCTCCTTGAAAGATTCTTCTCTTGATGTTAAATTTTCCCAGTCACAATTGACCATCAACTGTGTCCTCCATTATGCCATTGACCTTTGCATAAACCTTCTGATATTTCTACTGCCTCTGATTATTTCTAGACACTTGATTAACCAATCATGTGGCAGGGAGTCGAATGCCTTCCTGTAACCAAGCCATGCTACATTGAAGTTGGTCTTCCTTCTCTTCCAGTTTTCCAGAATCATCTTGTCAATTAGAAGTTGATCTTTTATTCCTCTACTGTTTGGGCAGGTTTTTTTCTGCTCAGGTGGAAAGAACTTATTTTCAGCTAGATGCTGTTGGACTGCATTAGCTATCACAAACAAGTAATTGGCCTGTAGTTGCCTGGTCCTGTCCCTTTTTCTCAATCTTTTGTTATTGGGTAAATTTTGCCAGATATTAGCCACTCTTCAATTTCACCTCCTTGCAGTATGTTGTTAAACTGCTTGGTGAAAAGCGAGAAAAGGTAATACCAATGGTAATTGGCATCTTGGGTGCAATCCCAAAATAACTGGAGCACCTCTTGAACACCATTGGCACTGACAAATTCACCATCACTCAATTGCAAAAGGTGATTTTACTCAGAATAGCTTACATCCTCTGATACTTTCAACACCATCAAAATCCACATCTGCCTAGCCCAGGTCATCTAGTTTCAACATTTGGCAGACTGTGCAATGAACCCTAATAAAATAATGAAAATAATGAATGATAATGAATAGACCAAGTATATGATATGGAAAAATAATGAAAATAAAATAAAAATCATAATAGAAACTCTCTTTAAAGCAGCCATGTCCTTCCTTAGGACTTTTCCTCAGTTTGCACCAAAAGGTTGCATAGCTCTAAGAGTTACCAAATGTAATCAATGTTAAAATGTGCCTTAATCCAAATGATTACAGGAACCATAAACACATATGGATTTTGAAAATTCTATAAAAATTATTTCAGAATTCTGAGTCATTATATAAAATATTCCAAATAATCACATATCTACTGAAAAAAATTGGCAGTGGTGGAAGCTACTGATCATTTGATGATAGCCATATGAAAGCATTTCTAAGCATCAGGAATGGTATTTTTATGACCTCTGCACATCCAGCAATTGTAATAGACTCCTGTACTATTTCCTGTAAATAACTTGAACTGCACTGCCTAGGTATTATACAAAGAAGATCATAATGTTTGCTGGTGGAATATATTTAATTGCAGCTGAATAACAGCCTCTGCATGCGAAATGATCTGATGTGGCTGAATTATACAAAAGAGTAGCTAGCCTTGAAGGGAAATCCATCACCGGTTCTAATATAATGGACAAACGTTCAAGGGAAAATTATTTGCTCTTCCATGAACAATGTACATATTGTATGTTATATTAAATACATTTCAATTATTTCTTTGTGACACTTTATTAAAACCAGGCCTGAGATAGCATGAAGTATATATTTTTTTCCTCGGAACAAAATCAAATTTAGTTGTGCTTCATTTACTTAACTTCCCAAAGGATATGACCTACATGCTGTAATGTGTTTAAAAGCAAACAAGTCAATAAGGTTTGTTCTTGAGGCAGTCATACAGAAAAGATGCAAAAGACCCAATTTTCACAGGCCACCTTGTTGACCCCTATTCTATCAATGAACAGATCATATGCGTTCTGGATGTAGCATTTAACACTCACCTGGCAATCCTCCCACATAAGTCTTTATAGATGACTGTAGATAATTATCTAAAACAGACAGATTATCTTCCAGTTGTGCCTGGCTTAGTTCATTCTGTCCTGCAGTCCCATCCATGGTCAGAACTATCTGACTGTTGCTGATGGAGATGTCCACCAAGTGCTCTTGTTTGTCACAAATGCTTACTGCCAGCCTGCAAACCACAGTGTCCTTCACTGCCAGGATAATAAACTGTACAGCAAGGAAATAAACAAAAAGTTTGTTAATGGAATACTGACCTTCTATATTTTTGAAAAATATTAAACACCGATGATGTTATTATGACATATATATTGCAGTGGACAACCATTCTAAAGTCTATTCCCACTTCCCATAAATTTTTGAAAATATAGTTTTATAGTTATTCACAACACAATGCCTTTATTAATATGAATTAGTATTTACGGAACTGTTTAATAATTTAAAAGTTTCTCCTTGTTATATTACACATGCATGAAGTATTTCAATACATATTTGTGTGTTTACCTGTTGCTTAAGCTTCTTTGTGGAATGATAGTCAACCAGAGCTACTGACAAAGGGACTATTGCTTTATTGCTAACAAGAGCAAAGAGCACCCCAGTATCTGTGGCTGGACGAATTAAAAGATTTACTTTTACTTCCCACTGCTTCCTGGTTTCATTGATATCAAATGGATAAGCTACAGAAAGAGAAACAGGAGGCTAAGTGCATACTCTACTATTTTTAACACTTCAAATAATCAAACAGTAGGTAGGATTTCTCATTCATGGTAAGAACAAATGGCCATAATCACAACTTCTTCAGATGTATATTGTTATCTTATGTTGCTATGTTATATTATAATAATATTTCCACCCTTTAACAGCTTTTTTGTTAATTTCATAAAAAGCACTGTGATCGCTTTGACTAGTTAAAGTCAAGATTATACTTTTTAATCACCAAGACATCTGGATTGTAAGAACCTGGTCAATCTGCTGGGTCTTTAGGGTCCCTAATCATCCAATATCTTGAGCTGCAGGAATTAATTCTGGGTTTCTAATCGAAAGAAACTAGAACAAAGAAATAAAGCTATTTTCAGTTCTATTTTACCTCAGTGCAGTGTTACATGTGTAATACCATGTTTTCCTGAAAATAAGACACAGTCTTATTTTCTTTATTTTCACTCGGGCTTCTTTTTGGGGAGGTCTTATTTTTTTACGTGTGGGGGGGAGGGAAGAGAAGCAATTTGGATGTGTTGCGCAGCTGCCTGGCTCATGGAAGGCTTGCGGGATGCTTGTGCAGCAGCACCGGCAGCAGGTGGAGGCAGAGGCACGGATGGGGGGAGAGGGATCTGGACATGCTACGCAGCTGCCTAGCTCACAGGAGGCTTTTACAGCATCACTGGCAGCAGGAGGGCAGAAGCACAGAGGAAGGGGGAGGCAGATGATTTCGTCGCTGCTGTAGGCAAGCCAAGAGACAGTGGGATGGAATGAGTAGTGTGTTGGGATCGCCTGCCTCTCCCCTTGCCTCCACCTCTGCCTGCTGCTGGTGGTGCCACACAAGCCTCCTGTGAGCCAGGCAGTTGCGTAGCATATCCGGATCCCTTCCCCCCTCCCGCCTCTGCCTCCACCTGCTGCCAGTGGTGGCGCACAAGCGTCCAGTGAGTCTCCCATGACCCAGGCAGCTGTGCAGCATTTCTAGATCACCTGTCTCCCAGCCCTCATGCCTCTGCCTGCTGCTGGGGACGCTGCCCAAGCCTCCTGTGAGCCAGGTAGCTGTGCAGCATGTCCAGATTGCCTGTCTCTCCCTTCCCCCGCCTCCACACTTGGACTTACAGGTATCTGCACTGCGCCAAGGGGTCGGTGGGCCACGCCCATCCCGCAGGCTTATTTTCAGGGTAGGGCTTATATTAGGCCCACCCAAAAAATCAGGCTAGGGCTTGTTTTTGGGTGGCTCTTATTTTCGGGAAAACATGGTAGTAGAGAGAGCTTGCTGGCTTTTTGTACTTCTATATCTTATTTTTATCTATTTACATGAAATATTTATTTACCATTTCTCATAGCAAAGAATCCTGAAGGAGTTTAAAAACCCAGTAAAACTAAGGCAGAGGAAGAAAACAGTTTCAAACCAGTTCATTTAAAGATAAATGTTACACTAAATGATTGGGAAAGCTGGTATAAAAATTTGGTGCCTGATGTAATGTATGCTGCTAATTTAGATTTTTTTTTTAAAAAGAAGAAGTGTATGCTCTTTTCTCAGCATCTCTTTACTTTCTATTTGAAAGTAATATTAAAATTAGAAACCATCGTGCTGGTCAGAGAAGATTTGAACTGCACCTGTAATAGGTATGTGTATTATTCAGCTTTAAAAGATGTCTATCTATCATTGGGAAGGCAAACAACAATGAAATCTGAATCAATTCAACATTACCAGATGTCATAAGGAAAATGGCAATTACATTTTAGGCCCTAGTGAATTTTTTCTCCTAAGTAATAACTCATGCCATGCATTGTCTGACAAGGTTATATAGGCAGGAAAAGAAGCATACATTACAACCAGCCAAAGTAAATCACCTTATATATACTTTGCATGGCTTTACTTAAAAGCTATTAGATCATGCATTATGCAAATATTCAATATTCTTTGCAAGAATTTAGGTTTTTCAGAGTTATATAAGTATTATAATAGCGTTATTTTTCTTCTTCTTCATCCATGCCTAGAAGACACATTAATTTTCTTGTAAAACTTTCTTTCATATAATAATTAAGAACAAGTACTTACCATAACTGAGATTAAACACGGCAAATCCTTTGCCAGGGTAGAAAGAGCCTCTTCCTGCAATTGCAAAGCACTGCATCCTATCATTCGTTCGGACCATATCTCGGATAGTCATGTCCTCCTTATTCTGCCAGTTCCAAGCCCTCATACATCCATCTAATCGAGGGTTAATCTAACAAGATAAAGGGATACCTTTCTTTGAACTGCTAATGAAAATGGACTGGGGTTTATCCAAATATTTTAACTTAGAAAACAATGCTTTTTAATTATCCCAAATCTCTCTTCAAGATATTGATTATATTTATACTCAATAAATAGGAATATTATAAAACAACTTAGGCTTAATCAACCATGGTTTAACACCACTGCCAGGACATACAGTAGTGTTATGTTATTTCAATGGCCGCTTTTTTTTGTAAAAAGAATAGATCATATAGACTTATGTAGGCTTATAGTTTAACTGCATTTGGAATGCTGTGCTCAGTCATCTAAAAAAGAGAACGGTGCTGGGAGAAAGCGTTATAGCACTTCCCCTACAATCAGAAGGTAAAACCTGAGAGGTCTGAACTTCAGAGTAGATGGGGGAAACTTATCTTATTGCATCACAAATATAGGATGTAGATAGAAACTGACTGGTTATCATAAGCCAACCAAAACTGCTTCATGAAACAGGTAACATAAGGATGTTCTACTCTAAGCCAAAACAGAGCAATTTCTCTGTCACAGCTTCTTCTCTTCCATTTCTTTAAGTCAAAGAACAACATCTATGTCTGATCATCAACCAAGCTGGGCAAGTTAGAAGAGATGGCTGCAGATGGCTCCTCTTCCAAAGAAATAAAGGCAATAGTAGAAAGAAAAGGGCAGGTACTGCTTATGTGGTCCTCCTGACACCTTGCCACCTACTGCTTTCATTGGTTCATAAGAAGCTGCAGTGTCACAAAGCATAGAAAGAATAACCAGAACTATAGGCTGTGAGAATGTGAATCCATCTGAGTGAAGAGGTTGGGTGTAGAGCTGGTAGAACAGTTTGTTAGAAGACTGATTAAAGGATTCATGAACAAGAAGGCATGTAAGATAAGAAAACAGATTTTAACGCAGCAATGTATCATTTCTTAGGCCAAGAGTTGCATTCTTCCTCCCAATGATGCTATTTTAGTTTTATACACTTTCTCTCCGTTTGAAGAACAATATGTGTTTTTCCATTGCCCTGAGCCTGATTTTGTAAAACCTCTTTCCACCTTTTGTGAAATCAGACACTGCTTTTATCTTCTATATTTTAAAGAGATTGATTTTATTTGTAATTTTATTCAGTTTATTGTTTTGATTAACTTGTGTAGATCATTCTGCATTCTTCCAGAGGGAGTACATATGGAAATGAAATGAATCATAAATAATTTTCAGTCAGAATTTTCTCAAGAAAATATAATACAGCAAGATAAAACTTTAGATTCCACATAGTCAGCAAATTAGGTCACTGAATCTTTACAAAGTTTGCTGGGATAAAAGTTGCAAAACACTATCAGCAGGGAAGCATAAAGAAAAAAACCTTAAAGAATGCAGAGGAGTAAATAGACTTGCTCATAAGGTATGTTGACTTACTATCCTCCCTAGAGCTCCCAGCTAAAAATAGATAAGTGAACAATACAAAACAAAAAAAAAATCAGAACAGCAGAAAAACCAATTTCTATAATGTTGAGAGCAATTTTGCTTGCTTGACATATCTCCTGAATATGTGTTCTACTCACAAATTTATTCTTATGGTCAACAGTGATCTGACATGAGTTTTTTTTTAAAAAAATATGTATTATATTTTTTCCTCATGGACAAATTATTTTATCTTACTTTATTATTATTACTTTATTAGTATTATTTTATCTTATTTGAATCCAAGATGTCTCTCTATCCCTTGTTCCATCAGTTGCTCAACTCAACCACAGATTATAAAATGCATGCAATGAACAGTCCTACTTACAGGATGGATAAGATGATGGATCTTGAAAGGAACTCCTCCAACTGTCAAATTTAGTTGATAAAGTCCTCTGTCTTGAATAAACAGATCACCTGAGACAGCTATCCTCATAACTGCATCCTTATTGACTTTTATAACTAAATTTCTTTCCAATTCATCAACTGATATCTGACAGACAAAAATCACAAAGGGATCAGGAGAGAAATATGAAAAAGCACATCATCTTCCATATAAAAATATTATTCAATGAGCTATTTTCAAGTCATATTGTGGCTATGAATTAGCCGTATCTTTAGAAATACATATAGCCAAATAGCTTTATTTTTCTCATTCGGTAGGACAACATTGTAACTTCAGAAGTGAAGCTAGGAACAAAGGGCTAAGCTGACTTATCTCAACAAAGCAGTTCCTATGAACCATTTCAAGTGACATTAAAATTGAAAGTCTCATAATATTTTACATGCATATATTTGCTAACAGTAACAAGACAAAATATATGATCAGTATGCTGTTTTCTCTCATGCTCCAATCATACTGGAGGGACTTAACATTTGACTATAAATTGACTATTTATTTACCAGATTTATCCCAAGCCACATATTCCCCCAAATAATTATCTGAAAACTAGAAGAATGGCTGATAAGAAGCTGTTGTACAGCTGTTGTGGATGGGAAGTTAAGACCTTGAGTATTTGAATTTCTGTTTGAGAGAAATGCATACGATATACAAGACAGAACCAGTTCATACACAGATGGAAATAAATTAACTTTGAAATATGTACAAGTAGCTCTTGTTATCCATGATTTTGCATATATTGACGGATTCCTTATCATCTGAAATTCCAAAAACAGCTGGAGATCAAGAAGCTTTAGTTTTTCCACCCCAGCTCTTTTGGACAACTATCCAAACCACTATAAAATTTTATCTACAAGAGGGTGAATCTGAACGCCTATCAATCAAAGGCTTCTCCATTTTGTATGAATCTAATTTCAGTTTATCCACTCTCATCCAGCCCGTTATCAGGCTCAAACACAGACAAGGGAATAAAATATTTTAGATTACAATTAAAACCCACTCTTAAATTGTACAGTGATATATGTCACCATATGCAATAGTCTTCCAAATCACTTTCTGAACATGTCCTGGCAAGAGCAAACACAATTACTATTAAATTCAAGACCCAATCCTAAAGGGAATTAAAAGCTTCCAGGGAACCCAAGAGAACTAGGTGGGTGCATTCCTGGATCTCTGACATACCAGTAAGTCATCCATCAAGGCAAGAAAAGCAATCACAGCCTCAAATTCCAGTTGCATAATCAGTATCTTCCAGATTTATCTACAATTGTACCAATCTTTTAATCATCTTAGTTTAGAAATTATGTATTTCAAATCAACCTACACTTTTCCTGCTCTTCCACATATGAAGAGTTAAATTAGATTTTAACTCTTACAATTATTCGTATGTTTTGACTTTGGTATGGTAACTTTGATAACAGTATCATAGCTATTTTTTTTATGTAGGAAAGTTTATACACCCTCTTGCAAGTAAATTGATTATTTGGCTAAAAAGGATTTACTGCAGTAAAATGAGATTGGTACTTGCCAATGTTTACATTTCTCTACCCTGCCTCAGCATTTACCTGCAGTTCTAAAGACAGGTGCAGAAACAAAAAGTAGCTAATGTCACAAAATTGCAGAATATTTAAACATTAAAAATTAACATTCTATTTTATTTAAATAGTAATTCTAATTTTTACTATGGGCAATGTACAGGTCATTGTATTATTTATTTAAAAATATTTACACATCACTCCAAGTGATGTACAATTTAAAATCACAAATTAAATTGCCAACAGGATAAAAGATCCAACCAGCATATTTTTTAAAAAAATCAGCATAGTAATAAGAGCCAGCAAAAGTCCAGCAATACAGCATAAAGTTTACCACCCAACTAAAACCAATGGACCTCGTCTAGCAAAAGAGACTTAAAGGCATGAAAATAGCAGCCTGTACTATACCCACTGTCTGCCACATGCCATGGTTGATGACTGGGCCAGTGCTGGTCACTCGGCCGATTCCATTGTACTTGAGTTGTAGTTCCAACCGTCCATTGCGCAAAGCCAAAACTATCCAGGTTTTGTCTTTATGGCCTCCAGCAAAAAAAAGGATGCCTTCAGGATCGAAGGTTCTAAAATCAAATTCAGCTGTAAATCTGGACACATAAGAATAAGGAGGGGAAAAAAAGAGTTAAGGAGGGAATACAGTCTATTTTCCAGACACTTGTACTTTCAGATTACCCCATCTAATTAAAAAAAAACCCTACCAGCCATAGAATCATTAGGATGATAAAACATGACATCATCAGGCAAACCCCATACATTGGGCATTTACATTCAAAATCAGCTAGTACAAAAGGTCAGGGTTGACATTGTGATTATCAGGCACAAAAAAACATGTCCACATGCGATGTTCAAATTTAAGTGATTTATTGCTAAAAGCCATGCTTCTTCTCAACTAAGGTCAGCACCTGCTATGAGTCAGATAAGGGTCAATGACAGTCCAGGGAGGTTGGACTTAATTCCATCTGTGGCCATGTAATGATTCTAGGCTGATCCCTCTTTTCATCCAACCCTTGCTCTGCTATTCCTTCTCCTAAAGTAATGTACCATATATTTGGTCTTTTTTTTTTTTTTTGCATTTATATCCCGCCCTTCTCCGAAGACTCAGGGCGGCTTACACTATGTTAGCAATAGTCTTCATTCTATTTGTATATTTATATACAAAGTCAATTTATTGCCCCCAACAATCTGGGTCCTCATTTTACCTACCTTATAAAGGATGGAAGGCTGAGTCAACCTTGGGCTTGGTGGGACTAGAACCTGCAGTAATTGCAAGCAGCTGCTGTTAATAACAGACTGCATTAGCAGTCTGAGCCACAGAGGCCCAGAGGTCTTATGTGACTTATGACCATTTTTTTCACTTATGACCATTGCAACATCCCCATGATCATGTGATCAAAATTTGAATGCTTGGCAACTGGTTCATACAATATTTATGACAACTGCAGTGTACTGGGGTCCTATGTTCATTTTTTGTGGTCTTCTGACTACCAAAGTCAATGGGGAAGCCAGATTCACTAATCATTACTATCATTACTAACTTAACAATTGAAGTGTTTTGTTTAACAACTCTGGCAACGAAGGTTGTACAGTGGGGCAAGCCTCACTTAACAACTGTCTTTATTAGCAACAGAACTTTTGGGCTCAACTGTGGCTGTAGGTCAAGGACTACCTATCATTAGATGTCTTTTTGTGCATCAATTATTTCCATATGTAAATTGATATATTTTAAGAATTATACTCTTGGCAGGATATTACGGGAAATTCCCCAATAACTGCATTCTAGATGATCCGCACCTTAGAATTCACTGACTGCTAAGCGAGCATACTTGTGATGTCATTTGAAGAAATAAGAAAACAAGAAACAAGAAAATGAACAACACACTTGTTGCATGTTGTTGGGACAGTTGTTGGCCTGGTGGGCAAGAGAGTGAGTTGAAAATGGACAGAGAGTTCCCAACCTCTCCTGATTCTGCAAACAATTCTTCTACACCACACTGTATTGTCATTGCTGCAAATGTGTTAATGGTTTTCAAGAACTATAACCATATGTGGACAAGCAGGCTGCCCTGCTGCTTCTGCCACCAAAACAGTCATACCTCTGCTCACATTTCTTGAATGACTTTTTGCTGTAGGAAAAGAAAGCTTGCACAAATATTGCTGACCATGCACTATAAGGTTTCCAGTCATGTGGTAACCTACTTACATCCCCCTCATAAGAACTGTACTCGGTGGATTACAAGCCACTGATATAGGTAATGGTGTGCACAACATCAGACCAAGACAGATGCATTGTACTTTTCCCCCTTCTCTTTCATGTGTGTTGCATTCAGAAAGAGTTTGTAAAGAGGTCTTCTGGTATTTATTAGTTTCATATAGTTAGCTTCTGATATACATAAAGGAAAAGATGGAATGAAGTACCTGGAACCTACAAAGGACAAAGTTAATGTTCAAAGAATAATGTTTTATGCCATCAAGTAGCAAAGTTAGTGCCCTTACATATGAGACAGAACCAGTATTTTAACCCTTCAGCCCCTGCCTCAAAACGGAAAGCTCCTTATCTGGGAGGAGTTCAAGACATGCAGGAAGATCCAAGACCTACTATGGCCCTTAAAATCCCAAGTACCCAAATTTGAATTCCAGAGACTCTGGAGAGGTCTCATACCACAAATGGTCTGCAGCCCAAAGACTACCCATCTTGGCCTATATAAGAACTCCTGTAAGCACTTCAGTGACATAAAATAAGAACACAATTTTAAATGTTATTCAGAACTTAACGTCACTAGGTAATCGGTCTTTAATAAGTCCAGCCCAGGACGCCACACCTTAATTGCAAAGAAAGGTAAATCAATTGCCTTTAAAGAGGGAAAATAATTATTATTTAAATTGCTTTTAAAAAGCAATTCTCACCTTGTGGGTTGTGTCCTTTTAAAGGATGCTTTGATGATAGGTGTCGCACTAAAAATTCTTCCAAGATAGAGGGATTTAATACTTTTTGCAGTAGCAAATGGTACACAAGGCAAAATATCCTGGGGGAGGGAAAAAAAGTTTTTTTCAAAACACTCTGCTTAGATTGAGGTCAACAATTACAAAGATGTTTGTGTTTGTGTGGAAGAATTATATTTAGATCATTCAGTGATTTTGTACTGTCCTGAAAAGCAGATATAGTAAATCAGGGCATCCGGCTTAGCTGTAAGATTTCACAGCCCCATTTGGCTATGACTGATGTGTCCAAAACATCCTGAGAACACCTCCATCGAAGAGCCATATTTTCCCTACTTAGATGTCATGTGATCACACCACTTAGTGATGGCAATTCTGGCAGTCCTGGTTGCCATTGTTAAGTGAAATCATTATGGGTTATTAAGCAAAAATGTCACACGGTCACCATTTGCAACCACCTGCCTGCTTCCCCATTAATTCTCTTTGTGGCACTTGGGGGGAAAAGTCACAAATGGTAACCATGTAACTACGAGTCACTGCAATGGCAGAAGTAAGTACTACTCATTCAGCAATGTTGCAAGTTTGAATAGTTACCGAACTAGTGTTTGTAAACCAAGGACTACCTGTATATTATTATTTTGTTGGTCATATAACACATCTTTCTAATGTAGAAGACCATAAAATAAGCCCATTGTCAGGGTTGACACCCATTTAATGGATCTCTGGTGAAAAAAGTTGAATAGTGTCAGGCAGAAAAGACCCAAAGAGCTATTGTTAATTGGAAGACACTAGTACAATGGGCAAAAAACAAATCTAATGATGGAGGGCAACTTTGTGTAGGTAATCCTGGATTTACAACCACAACTGAAATTGGAATCTCAACCATTGAGCAGAGATTCAAATGAGACACCTTGTGCCTGTTTTGCTCAATGACTGCAATCCCACTTCTCCCAGTTGCCGTTAACTGATTGTGTGGGTCATTAAATTGCCTTTTTCTGCAGCTGTAGGCACACCCAGTTTATATGAAGATGCAGCTTACACCTTGCACCATCCTGCAAGTGGGCCCCATTCTCTTGATCATTGGAAGACTCCTTCTCCAAACATTACAATTTGAAAAAAGGGCCTTCTGAACAAATGTGAGAGCAATCACATTTTCTAGCCTTCCCAGAAATCTTTCTAGTCTTTAGAATGCTGGCCTTCACTAGCTTTCTAGCCTTAGGAAGCTAGTGAATCTTCAGGACTTGAGATCTATTCCTGCAGCTCACTGAAGAATTTCCCCTTTCTATATAATCATGGGACACTCTGCAATCAACCATAAATATGAGCTGGCTGCCAATGTAATCATGTGACAGGGGAGTGGGGACTGGAGCGACCTTTTACAACAACTAAAATTGCTTTACAGGCAATAAAACATCCTTTTTAAGTCTGTCGTATCTTTGTACAGCAATTAAACAACCAGTTGTAAGTCAAAGACAACCCATAAGTTCTTATCTGAAATTTCATTTGGCAAGAAAACAAGCAACTCATGCTGTCTGAATGGAACTGGGAACCAAAGTTTTAAGTATGCCTTTTCCCTATTCATGATAGGCAACACTCTCTGTTTTGTATTATAATTTGTATTATTATATAAACATAGTGTTATAATATATTCTTCTCCAGACTCAAGTGAAGGGAATGAGTTAAACTTTTCACTTTGTACACTACTATTTCATAAATGTGAGGCTCCCTTTGTGTATTTCTGCCTGCAGAACAGAAGTATTAAAATATTACCTCACAAGTATTCATATCACTGGAGAGTTTAACTCCGCCTTTTCCGTTGCAGTGGCAAGTATAACTTCCTTGTGAATTAACACAGGTTTGCTCACAGAAGTTCTGCTCACATTCATCCACATCTATACAACACCAATAAAAAGAAAAGCAGAAAATTAAGTTCTTGTGTTTGCCTTAAATGTATTTTAAAACAGTTGTAGCAACCATAAAGAAAAATACAACATGTAATTCTTTCTAGAGAACTTAGTTCGGCATTGCATTCCATTTCTAGGCGGCTTCTCTCCCCCCCCCCATCTCACCCCTTTTACTAAAAATAATCAATACTTTTAATTTTTTTTATGAGGATAATAAAATAATTAATTTTTTTTATGAGGATAATGCCATTTCTGTGTTTTTCTTATACCACAATAGGAAGTCATGGTGACATTTTGCTGTCCTGCTCAATGTATGATATTGAAGTAGTAAGGTTGTAATGTGAGATACCATCAGGTTAACCATGAATTGGCATGTCTCATTTGTTGCAGCCAGGCAAGTGTGGTCAGTTATAATGGTAAATTCCTGACCCCACAAATATGCACGCAGAGCATTGACTGCTCATTTTAATATACAGGCTTCTTTTTCAATGGTGTTATATATTTGTTTTTGAGGGGACGAGCTTCTTTGAGAGGTAGACCATAGAGTGGTCCATTCCTTCAAAATTTTGGGTGGCATGGCGCCTAAGCCTATGTTAGATATGTCTATTTCTAGAACAAAGAGGGTTGGGGAAAATTCTGTCCTTTCAATACTGGTTTCTCACACAATGTGTCTTTTATTTTTCCAAATAGAAACTTTATTCTTGAGTGCTGTTTCTCGTTAGCTCTGTGAGGGGTTGAATTACAGTAGAAAAATGAAGTATGAACTTTTGATAACATGCTGCTAGATTAAACTTATTTCTTTGTTTTAGGGCTTCTGCTTGTTTCAGGGTTTCAAACTTTCTATATTCTGGTTTTATTTCTTCCTTTTCAACCATGAAATCCTTCCTGATATCCCAGATGGCACTTCTCTGGGTTAGGCCAGGTTTTCCTAAATTATCAGTTATTAACCTTAAATGATGGAGATGTTCTTCCCAGGTCTTGATATAGTGTGCAAAAATGTTAAGCACTTGTGCAAAAATGCTGAAAATTAAGAATGCTTTCAGAAAGAGAAGTTTGAATAGTTTCTTTTTATCAATTAACGAAGTGGAAAGTAAATGAACAGAAGAGAAATCCAAATCAAATCAATATTTGGTGTGACCATCCTAAACTATTAGCACTTCTATTTCTGAAAGCATTCTTAATTTACAGCATTTTTGCACAACTGCCCAAAAGTTTTTCACAGTATTGTATATGAAGATACCATCTAAATAAGCAGCATACCATTCCCCTTGACCTGATAAAATCTTGTTTGCTAGACACTGGAAAATAATGGGTGCCCTATGTAGATTAGTGACATTCTCTTAATTGAAAGAGAACCTGTGGAGTAGCAAATGCTATTTTCTCATTTGAATGGTGTTCCAGTGGAATTTGCCAATATCCTTTAGTTAAGTCCAAAGGTGAAAAAT
Source organism: Ahaetulla prasina (assembly GCF_028640845.1). Lineage (NCBI taxonomy): Eukaryota > Metazoa > Chordata > Lepidosauria > Squamata > Colubridae > Ahaetulla > Ahaetulla prasina. The sequence continues at coordinate 101,468,365 of NC_080543.1, read as the reverse complement.
ATCTGGCTCTACCTAGGCCATCTGAGAAGTCATCCACTCTGGGCATTAGATACCCATCAAATTTTGCCACTCAGTTTATTTGCTGGAAGTCTATGCAATACTGGTTTTCCACATTTGATGCTGGCATTAATCGACTGGAGAACCAGTTGCTTACAGATAAACGTCTATTCAATTTTTAACACACCTTTCAACTGTTCAGGAATCCTATAGGGATGCTGTCTAATCAATCAAGTTTCTCCCGTTTTTATTCTGTGCTCTATTAAAACAGTTTTAACTCTTCAGTTAAAATTGCTGAACTACAGTATCAGAAAAGCTAAAGTGGTCTCAGATTAAGTAAAATAATCATTAACCAGAGCAGTCCATTTTCTACCTAAGAATGCTTTCATTTTGAGAAAGTTGGGTTCTCTCAATGCTGACATCCAAAAGCAAATAAAGAAAATAGTGATTTGCAGAAAATTTGAGTATAAACCTGCATTGAATTTTCTAGTCATCGGATGATTTTTCAAAATAAATTGGATGACAATACATTTAAAGAAGAGTATTTGTAGCTCAGGACTGAATTGAGGGGTCCCATTAGTGCTCTCTGTTTTCTTACAGACAGTTCATTACCCAAACTAGGTAACAACATCAATGCTAGACAATACATTTATTGAACCTTTTAAAAATTATTCTTTTAAAAATATTATCGTAATGCTTGATACAGTCTTCATTCAAAGCATCAAATCTGATTCAATACATCTGCTTATTTTTCAACATCTACTTGCTATCTAGAGGAATATAGGAAATTAACATCAAAGTGGGAAGGCAACAGCATACATCAAGGGTAAGAATTCTCATGATGATATTTAATTCTACCTACTAACCTTTGCAGGTCTTTGTGACCTCATCGTAAGTGTAACCAGCATCACAAACACATGTGTAAGACCTTATTAAATTTTTACATTGAGCTTCTCCACAGATCCCTGCTGTTGCAGCACATTCATCAATATCTGGAAAAGAGCAAAAAGTAAAGATAATCAACAATAATAATCAGAGTATCAACAATGTTTCACAGGCTTAACTCACTCTCTTTCTATTGTTATAACTGCATAATGGAATTAGGAAATGACTTCAGCCTCCCCATAAAAAAAAAAGACTGGTATTCTGCAAAATATACAGCAATTCTGGGTAAATGCTGTAAAATTATTAAAAATGGAGAAAACTCTGGGGATAGGAACAGAGAGGAGGAGAATCACAGGAAAAAATGTGATAGCAATGTTAGAAGAGGGTCAGGGTTTTGAGACAAAAAGGATCACAGGATAGGAAATTACAAAGCTGTTTGGCTAGGAAAAGCTTCTCTCAGTCAACAATGAGGGTTTTGTACATAGTTCCCTTAATGCAGGGGTGTAAAACTCAAGGCCCGGGGGCCAGATCCGGCTTGCAGGGTGCTTAAATCTGGCCCGCAGGGCTGCCCTGGAAACAGCAAAGGATTGGCCCGCAGTGCCTCTGCCAGTGAAAATGGGGCCGGGGGGGAGCATACATGTCCTCCCTGAGCTCTGTTTTTGCTGGCAGAGGGTTGCAGGAGGCAGTCACGGCTAAAAACGAAGCTCAGGAATCCCTTTTTCACTGGCAGGGCGCTCAGGCCACCACAGGCAGCCCCAACATAAGTGATGTTAATCTGGCTACGCCCACCCTGGCCACGCCTACCCCCGAGGTCAAACACAACCCTGATGTGACCCTCAATGAAATCGAGTTTGATACCCCTGCCTTAATGAAACAGTCTGTACAGATCATGTTTACATGCACATCTGAATTTGTTTCTGCATTTATGAAAATGAGGCATCTAATGTAATGAATGGAGGATCTTGCAGTGTAGATAGTAGCATGTGGCACCACCCATTTTTCAGCAACTAGTCTGTACATAGCAAATTTCATGCAGAATAGTATAGCTGCATCCATACATACCCACCATGCCATTCCCTTTTAGGTTAAGCAATGTTATGCACAGCATAGAAAAGGAGTAAATCAAAAGAAATTAAAGGCATCAGAGAAGAAAAAGAGAAGAAATATAACCGACACCAACATCATTTCATATTCTCTTTGATTCTGACAGATTCTTCCTCTGCTTCATATGCTGCCTTTTTTTTTCTTAAGCTATGTTCTGAGGATGACATCAACTTCATCTTACCATGACTTTCTCAGCCTTCACCTTCCTTTTGACCCATTCGTTCACTCTGCTTTCATCTACTGGTTGAGGAATTCCGATTTTCATTCATTCTCACTCTACGACAAACTACATTCTCATACAGGTAGTCCATGACTTACAACTAATCCTTTAGTGACCATTCGAAGTTACAACGGCATTGAAAAAAGTGAGACTTATGACCAGGTTTCACATTTATGACCCCTGCAGCATTCCCATGGTTATGTGATTAAAATTCAGGTGCTTGAATGTTTTATGACAGTTGAACTGTCCCAGGTTCATGTGACCATTATTTATAACCTTCCCAGCCGGCTTACAACAAAAAAGCCAATGGGGGAAGTCAAGATTTGTTTAGCGACTGCAGGATTTACTTAACAGCTGCACTGATTCACTTAGCAACTGTGGCAAAAAAGTTGCAAGGTGGGACAAAACTCAGTTAACAACTACCTTGCTTAGCAATGAAAATTTTGGGCTCAATAGTGGTCGTAAGTCAAAGACTACCTATATCTCTTTTACTTCTTTTTATACTCATCATTCAGTTTTGCATTCAGGAGTATATTCCTTTCACAATTTTTCATTCTTCACCCTACTTTTCTTGTTTTATCACACATTGAGCCATGGTGGCGCAGTGGCTAGAATGCTGCATTCCCACTGCCAGGAATTCGATCCTGATCAGCTTAAGGTTGACTCAGCCTTCCATCCTTCCGAGATTGGTAAAATGAGGACCCAGACTTCAGAATTAATAAAAGGTAATTTGAGGAATGGGGATGCAACCATAGCATCTGTCTGCAAATTTTATGCATGATTCCAGTAAACTTGGCTACTTTCGTGAGCTAGAGACAGATACTAGTATGTTCCTGCCTCACATGTTGAGGAACATTTTCTAAACTGCACAACCGTAATACTTAACTCTTTCTCTACTCTGTTTGCCCATTTCAATCTCCTTCGTCAGATGCTTTTCCACAAGTGAGTTATAAAATACGTTTACAGCTCCGTCCCCCTCTAGGCATTTTCCAGATGTATTGGAATTGCAATTACGGTAGCTGACATTATAAGAAATTGCTATTTGTTTGTTTTATTTTTAAAATGTTGGCATGCCGCTTCTCACTATAAAACAAAACTAAAATAGATGTGGATCAGGGGTGTAAAACTCATGTCATCACGGCAGTGTCATGTGACAATATCAGGACTTTTTCCCCCTTCGCTAAACCAGGAGGAGGCAGGGCCAGCACATGATGCATCCAGCCTGCGGGCCACGAGTTTGACACCCCTGATGTAAATAATCAGTATCTTCCAGGAATGTCTACAGTTGAGTCATTACTCTTTCAATAACCCAGTGTTTCTTAACCTTGGCAACTTTAAAATGTATGGACTTCATCATTACTGAGAGCTAATTTGGTCTAATTATTAAGGAACCAGGCTAGAAAGCAGGAGGCCGGGAGTTCTAGTCCTGACTTAGACATGAAAACCAGCTAGGTGACTTTTAGCCAGTCACTCTCTCACCCAACCCACCTCACAAGGTTGTTGTTGTGGGGAAAATAGGAGGAGAAATGTGTGTTTGCCACCTTTGACTTATTTGTAAAAATAATAAAGTTGGGATAAAAATAAATAAAATTACTGGCTGAGGAATTCTGGGAGTTGAAGTCCAAACATCTTAAAGCTGCCAAGTTGAGAAACATTACAATAAATTGTCTCACAGGGGGATATTTATCACTAGGTGATACTAATGAAGATTACATGGAACCAAAGGTAGACACCATCCATAATGCAAGGTTGCATTCCTTCCTGGAACTATCCAGCCAACTCTGCTTAACTTGCTGATAAAATAGCCCTTATGAGGTATGATAAAAAAAAAAGTGAAACAAAAATTTTTTGTCACGAAGTGTCTTGCAAATACTTCAAGTTCCAAAGGCTGGAATGATGCCCCAAAACAAAATGGTGCCTCAAGCACATGTCTCAGCCTTTGCAGAATGTGGTTTCTCAGCAACAGCTTCAGTGAGGAAGTGTTTGCTGCTACTGTATAGTTCTTTTCTTCCTTTAACCTTCTCTCTCTCCCTTCCACAATCTCTGTCCAGGCAACATTACTGTCATTTTATTCTTTACTGACTTCCAGTGTGCAGAAAATTAACATTCTGTTCAACAGGCTGAAGCACTGTAATTTAAATTACAGAAAACATATCCATTGTTATTGGCCACTTGTCATCAGAACATTTCTGAGACGAGTAAACTCTCTAGAGATTATTTTTCTCTCAGGTGACTGCACACTTGTTGTATACCCTAGGTCATTCTCTAATACAATGCAATATAATAAAACTAAGAAAAACTATATTCTACTTTGCCAAATATTGCTTTTTAGCTCCAGAAGGAGCCAGTTGGCTGGAGCATTTTGGCATAATATGCCAATCCATTGTGAATCACTCTTTTGCTATGGGGTTGGATCATTCTGTGGTATGACTGCAGACATGCTTAGGCATGCATTCCTGGCTGTTCCTATTGAAATCTTAAACCGCAGTTGTGAGAAAGTCAGAAGCAATAGCAACTGCTCAGTTTAGCCTTCAGAATTATTTATGCTAATAAAGATAGCAAGTAGTTCAGGGTTAATGTGGTTTATATGTTTTATCTGGGTTGGAATAATTTATTGCTGGCTCATAAATTCACTTAGAACATATCCACAATAAACATTTTATTCCTTGAGATGCCATTTTTTTTTCTTTCATCAAGATATCTACCCTTTTATATAATAATGGAACAATAGATTCCCAGGACCTTCTCACAAAGTGTTGTTTATAGAATAATAATAATAATAATAACAACAGAGTTGGAAGGGACCTTGGAGGCCTTCTAGTCCAACCTCCTGGCAGGAAAACCCTACACCATCTCAGACAGATGGTTATCCAACATTTTCTTAAAAATTTCCAGTGTTGGAGCATTCACAACTTCTGCAGGCAAGTCGTTCCACTTATTAATTGTTCTAACAGGAAATTTCTCCTTAGTTCTAAGTTGCTTCTTTCCTTGATCAGTTTCCACCCATTGCTTCTTGTTCTACCTTCAGGTGCTCTGGAGAACAGCCTGACTCCCTCTTCTTTGTGGCAGCCCCTGAGATATTGGAACACTGCTATCATGTCTCCCCTAGTTCTTCTTTTTATTAAACTAGACATACCCAGTTCCTGCAACCGTTCTTCATATGTTTTAGCCTCCAGTCCCCTAATCATCTTTGTTGCTCTTCTTTGCACTCTTTCTAGATATGTTTTTTAAAAAACCCTGTGCCTTGAAAATTAATTAAAAATGTCAAAAGTTCCAGCAATCATAACTTGCCACAGTATTTGAACTGGCAAACTAGGGGTTGGCATCAACACCAAAAAGGAGAAAGAGGAAGCAGGAAAAAAAGAACTGGAACTGATGAGATTAGATTCAAAACAGGCTAGTTCATGTAATGCCAAAGGTGGATTTCATATAATTCTTGTCTATTTCATAGCTTACCTTCACATGATTTATTGTCACTCATAAGAGCATAGCCAATGTAACATGAGCAGTGATAGCTGCCTGGCTTGTTATAACAGATCTGTTTACATCCGCCATTGCGATCTGCACATTCATTAATATCTAGAAAGGGAAAAAAATTGTTTCAGTTTCCAAACAAACTTCAACAGAAGAATGTGAAACAAGACATTCATCTCTTTATATGTATTAAATAAAATTACATTAAATTCCACATGTTGTATATGCAAGATTTTATCATCTCTAGTTTAATTTTCAAGTCAGTTTGCAATGTGAAAATTTACTTATTTACGCAGTTATTCATAAGTGTCTTTCTATACTGCGCTAAGTTTTTAGGCTGACCAGAGCAATAAGCTATGCAGAATCTCTTTCAATCAAGTCTTTGGTTATTCTATTTTAATGGGCCCATTGATCTATTTGCTAATTATAGTCTCTCTTGTCATGAGCAGCAAGATTTACTAGAATGTTAATCTCCATCTGGAGATTTCAAAGATTGATGTAAAAAAATCCATATTCTGTAAATAAACCATATTTTTCTTCATCCAAAAGTCAGAATTATAGGAATACAGGTAGTCCTCAACTTACAAGTTTCTTTAGTGACCATTCAAAGTTATAACGGCATTGAAAAATGTGACTTATGACTGTTTTCCCCACTTATGATTGTTGCAGCATCCCCAAATCATGTGATCAAAATTCAGATGCTTGGCAACTGACTCACATTTATGATGGTTGCAATGTCCCGGGTTCATGTGATTACCATTTATTTATTTATTTATTTATTTATTTATTTATTTTTCAAATTTGTATACCGCCCTATCTCCCGAAGGACTCAGGGCGGTTCACAGGCACATAAAAACATTTATATACAAATTAAGATAATCATTAAAAAACTTATTCTAATGCCCAATTATTAAAAGATCTAAATATAAATATTAAAAAACCAATTTAAAAACCCCTATAAATTTAAAATCTAAGCCAGTCCTGCACAGATGAATAAATGTGTCTTGAGCTCGCGACGGAAGGTTCGGAGGTCCGGAAGTTGACGGAGTCCTGGGGGGAGTTCGTTCCAGAGGGTGGGAGCCCCCACAGAGAAGGCCCTTTGAAACCTTCTGATACGCAAAGTCAATGGAGAAGCCAGAGTCACTTAACAACCGTATTGCTAACTTAACAAATGCAAGTGTTAAGTTGTTAAGTGTCACTTAACAACTATTTTAACAAAGATCATAAAATGGGGCAAAACTCACTAAACAACCATTTCGCTTAGCAACATAAATTTTGGGTTCAATTGTGGTTGTAAGTTGAGAACTACTCATACCAGCAGCTCAGGCCTAGGCTTACCTTTATCACATTTCTCGCCTTCCCAGCCTCTCTTACAGTGGCAAAGGTATCCACCTTTCAGATCTTCACATTTTATAGTACCTTCTCTGTGACACGGGTTAGGAGAACATTGGTCTGGTAAATCTAGGCCAGAAAACAAACCTCGTAAAATGTTTATCCTTCACTCATATTGTTCAGAACGATGAGATTGGTATTACTCTTCAAACTAACCCCAAGAAGGCATTATATTTTTTTTGTATAAGGAGGAATAACATTGGTGAAATTGCATCATTGTATAATGTTATTTTCTAGGCCATATGCTCAATTACAAAAGGTATAACTCACCAAAGTAAATGAAATTCTGGAGATCACTGTGGGTTTTTGTTTTTTTTAAAAAGAATGGAAAGTATTTCTCAATTTACCTTCCTCATTCTAACTTTGAAATCAGCTTTCTGAGAAACTGTTCTCTGTTTGCTTTTTTTTTCCCCCTCCAAAAAAAAAAAAAATTCCTGAGACTACAATTGTTAATTTTAGGCAAGGGAAAAACACCACCAACACACTTGCAGAACATCCTGAAACTATGCTACATATTGTTTGTATAGGGGTTCAACATGAACTCTATACATATATACCATACATGCCAATTAAATGTTATATTCAATAAACAAAAGAGAATGAGACCTAACATAGGACACTCAGTGACTCTTTTTGCAATAAGTGTGTATGTTTCACAGAGGTGCAGATTAGCCCACTGAACATGAATACACATACATATACGTTTATATATATATATATATATATATATATATATATATATATATATATATATATATATATATATATATAAATATATATATATATATAAATTTGTAGGTCTTTGGTTGTTCGGGTTCTCTCCCGTGTAAAATTGGAAGTGTCTTGGCGACGTTTCGACGAAGTCTCATTCGTCATCTTCAGGCTTCAGCTTCGTGCTTCTGGGAGCAATGTGTGATCGCAGCTGTTTCTTCCTTTTAATACACATACATACATATATATATATATATACATATATATACACACGCACGCACACACACACACACACACATATATAAATCCAGTGATTCCCAAGTGCCTGCATAGATGCATAAAAGCACTCTTTTCTCATTCATGACTGCATGTACAGCATGCATAAATATATGGTAACAGATATGAGCAAATCATTTACAAACATATGCTAAAACAGGTAAATGCACAAAATATATAATAGTGCACCATGAATCTTTCTTAAACAAGCTAGCTAATTCTTACATATCCTATATACCAAACAATAAAACTGTAAGGAATTTTATATATTTTAAAATGATGAACTGTTTATATTCCACCCTCCCTATGCTGACCTATGACCATAATAAAGATCAGGCTGATAGGCATGGCAGACAGAAAAAGAAAGACAAATGCTGAGGTAAAATTGCTTAGGAAATTCTTTATCAATAATGATGCCCTAAAATGTCTTCTTCAGAGCTGAAGAAGCTTCTTGGATGAGAAGCAAAACGTCTTCAAGGAAAAAACAAAGTCATATTATACATTAATGATCTCTGTGACCATATTATAAGTAATTGTGTTCTCTTCGCCGACAACGTCAAACTATTTAACGCTACCAACAATAAAGCTACCCTTCAAAAAGACCTTGTCTTTGTGTCAGAATGGTCAAAAACTTGGCAACTCCAAATCTCAACCAGCAAATGCTCAGTCTTACACATTGGAAAAAAGAATCTGAACACTAAATACAAGCTCGATAGACATTACCTTGCAGATGACCCCCTACCCCGTTAAAGACCTTGGAGTTTTCATATCAAATGATCTAAGTGCCAAAGCCTACTGCAACTACATCGCAAAAAAGGCTTTAAGAGTTGTAAACTTAATCTTGCGTAGCTTCTTCTCCAGAAACACTACACTACTAACCAGAACATACAAAACATTTGCTAGACCAATTCTTGAATACAGCTCGCCTGTCTGGAGCCCATATCTCATTTCGGACATTAATACAATTGAGCATATCCAGAAATATTTTACAAGGAGAGTTCTCCACTCCTCTAATTACAACAAAATACCTTATGCCACCAGACTTGAAACCCTGGGTTTAGAAAATTTAGAAATCCGCCACCTTCAACATGACCTAAGTCTAACTCATAGAATCATCTGTTACAATATCCTTCCTGTTGAAGACTACTTCAGCTTCAAGCACAACAATACACGAGCACACAATAGATTTAAGTTTAATGTGAACCGGTCTAATCTTGATTGTAGAAAAGATGACTTAAGTAACAGAGTTAATGCCTGGAATGCACTACCAGACTCTGTGGTCTCTTCCCAAAATCCCCAAAGCTTTAACCAAAAACTATCTACTATCGACCTCACCCCATTCCTAAGAAGTCTATAAGGGGCGTTCATAAGAGCACAAACATGCCTACCGTTCCTGTCCTAATGTTCCCTTTGATTGTATCCAAATTTCATATAGTTATTACATACTTATGCTTATATATATGCTTATAAATCTTAGTTATTTCATGCTTATGCTTATATATACTGTTGTGACAAAATAAATAAATAAATATAAATAAATAAAGTCCAGTTGCCTTTTGAAAAAAAGCACTTTTGGTATGCCTGAAAATGCACTTATGATTTTCTCTGTCCTAAAAGCCACAATAAATTCAATTGTTCAAATAAATTATTCTAATAATGACAAGAATGACAAGGCTCAAGCTCAATCCCTCCAAGACGGAGTGGCTGTGGATGCCGGCATCCCGGTACAGTCAGCTGAGTCCACGGCTGACTGTCGGGAGCGAGTCATTGGCCCCGATGGAGAGGGTGCGCAATTTGGGCGTTCTCCTGGATGCACGGCTGTCTTTTGAAGACCATTTGACGGCCGTCTCCAGGAGAGCTTTCCACCAGGTTCGCCTGGTGCGCCAGTTGCGCCCCTTTCTAGACCGGGATGCCTTGTGCACAGTCACTCACGCCCTTGTGACGTCTCGTCTGGACTACTGCAATGCTCTCTACATGGGGCTCCCCTTGAAGGGCATCCGGAGGCTACAGTTAGTCCAGAATGCAGCTGTGGTGATAGAGGAGCCCTCGTGGCTCCAGTGACACCTATCCTGCGCAGGCTGCACTGGCTACCTGTGGCCTTCCGGTGCGCTTCAAGGTGTTGGTGAACGTCTTTAAAGCGCTCCATGGCATAGGGCGGGTTACTTACGGGACCGCCTGCTGCTACCGAATACCTCTCACCGACCCGTGCGCTCTCACAGAGGGACTCCTCAGGGTGCCGTCGGTAGCGACAGTGTCGTCTGGCGACACCCAGGAAGGGCCTTCTCTGTGGGGCTCCGCCCTCTGGAACGAACTCCCCAGGACTTCGTCAACTTCCGGACCTCAACCTTTCGCTTGTGAGCTTAAAACTTACTTATTTATCTGCGCTGGACTGGGTTAGTTTTTTAAGTTATGGGTTTTTAATGGGTTTTATCTCCAAATTTTAATTGTGGCCAATTTAATAAGTTTTTTAAATTGTATTTTAATTGTATTTATAGTGTATGGTATGTTTTTACTTGGCTGTGAACCGCCCTGAGTCCTTCGGGAGAAGGGCGGTATACAAATTTAAATAATAAATAAATAAAATAAATAAGAATGTCACATCTCTAACCATGTATTTGGTCATGCTACTTGGGAACCAACTGACTCCTGACTGCATGCGATCAGGTACACAAGTAACATGCACTAAGAAGAAAAGGTCCTATATACAATTATCCACATTCTAATGTTTTCTGTGTTTTTCTAAAGGGAAGGAAAGCCATAATCTAGAACACAAGAGTAATGTTGCTGACAACCTCCCAAGTAGACCAGACAGGAAACACAACAAAATGAGCTAATTCTACTTTATTGTCGATCTATATTAACAGAGTCTTGCAAGTCTGAAAGTACAGACCTCTCACTGCTTGATATGTTAGGGTGAATCCTTTCTAAGTTTCTTTCTCTGACCATTATTCAGCTGCATGATCTCCCTGCCCAATCTGATTGTTCTTTAGGTAGCATCTGTTCCCCTTGTTTCCCAGTGTCATTCTCACATACCATTATGTCTGCACCGTGGTGAAATCTAAACTGGTTTACTACCGGTTCACTGGCTGTGCATGCATGCACCACGCACCAAATGCGAGGTGCACCTGCGCACAGTGCATGCCAAAATGAGGCATGAGGTAAGTAGAACAGCGTGTGGGGGAAGGTGTGTTCAGCTGTGGCGCACAATCTTTTTTTATTTTACTTTTAAAAGCATTTTTTTACAACCTACTCGGCCAAATAGATTGTAAAAAAATGCTTTTAAAAGTAAAAAAAAGGCTCTGACACTCACGCGGCTCAGCTGCGATCGTCAGAGTTCTTGTTTAACATTTTAAAAGCATTTTTTACAACCTATTCCCACCATTCGGGTGGGAAAAGCAAGGGAGCTGGAAAGAACTGGCATGGGTGGGTGGGCAGGGATTTTTGCTACACGTTCTCAGAATTACCCGCCACCATCACTACCGGATCAGCCGATCCAGTCCGAACCGGGAACATTTCACCCCTGTGTCTGCACACATAGAGATATCCCAACATTTTATTTTTTACTTCTACATGGTGATTGCCAGATGAATAATCAGGTTAACAAGTTGAACATTAGAATGGCTATTTAGACTTTTTCCCCCAAAAAAATTCCTTTTGTTCTCAACTATCATAAGGCTACCTCAAAGAAGATGATCGTTTATACTCCCCAAGTCTGATCAGAATTGGAGTCCTTATTCTTTTATCATAGCAAAACATTCTGATGTTGAGCAAGGCAAAACTCATAATTAAGAATGGTATGCAAGTACCCTCTGCCAAGATCAGACATATCTACAATATTTTTATCTTGAAACCCAGAAATAGTACTGCTTGATAAGGTCCATATAAATGCTAAGTACTAATAAAAGCTAACATAAAGGCAACATTAACAAAATTCATTGTTCTTTCTCCCTTTCTGAAGTAAGCAAGCTCATGAAAAAGAAGCTGGCAAAAACTGAATAGAATAACATCTAACATTGTGAAGGTGAATCAGACGTATACATAAACCATTCCTGTGACCCCACTATAGATTACACTCACCAAGAAAATACCATTTAAAAACCCTGCCTGAAAATTCTTGCTTGGCAGGTAGAATTTTATTTCTGTAGTTGCTGAGGTTTTTGTTTGTTGGCAGAAAATAATAGATCAATGGCAGATTTGCCTTATATTGATGACTTGGCAAATTCACACTGTTCTTGCAAAAGAGCAGTGTTTCTCAACCATAATAATTGAGGAATTGTAATCCCAGCTGGGGAATTCTGGGAGTTGAAGCACACATATTTTTAAATTGCTACGTGTGAGAAACACTATATAAGGGGCCAGTAAATGTGTTAAAGTTTCAGATACATTTTTCCTTCAAATGTAACTATTTTCATATTCGATATGAAAACAGGTCTGATGGGGCTCTCAATTTTTTGACGCATTTGATATTTTTGCTCTGCAGGCAAACCAACTATTATGATTTTTTTCCCTGATAACTGTAATGTTAAATTATGCAGTACATTTCCACACCGCATATTGTTGCTTAGTGTTCATGTTTCAAACAGGAGATGAAGTCAATAAACACAATTAATTTTATAGTAACAGCTATTATTTCCTTTCTCTTTTAGTGAATTATGTACCCATGTATCCATATTAAGAAAATATAGACTGGTGATTGGAACAATTACATTAGAGAATATCCCAAATTATTACATTAATTTAATGCAGCCTAAAGAGGAAAAAGTACATTAAAGAAAAAAAACACTAATCTCTAGTGCCAATTCTATCGAAGAAAAAACTAGTACTTACTTGAACTACACTATACAGAGCAGACAGGATACATGTTCTACATGCAAATAAGCAGTTCTCATCTTTATGTTATTATAAAGTCCAAGTCAGACTTTCAGTGTTTCTTTTTTCATAATCTAAATATTAAAGATGTATTTTGCTATTTTTCTCATTTATATTCAAAAGGATCCAGGAAATTACAACACTGCCATGGGCAAGCTGTTATGTTTGAAGCTCTGTAAGTAAGACACATACTTCTGGAATCGACTGAGATAGCAGCTTGCCTAAGGCTACTGAGCATGGCTTTAATTTTGTTCTTTTCTGTTCTATTCTAATCCACCTTTCAAGAATATAGCCTTCCCAAGACTGTTTTCAAAGGAAAATCTTTGTAGGATGTTGTTAAGATTACCAAAACATGTGACGCAATTGAACATTCAGGGAAAAGCAGGACACACAGTGTAAATATTATATATTTCATTTTATAATTTTTAGATATGCTTTGTCTTTCAGTATCCTTTTGGTTCTGCTTTTCAGTCTCATATAAGGAAAAGTTTCAAACAATATTTCTGCCTACAAAATTTTGTAAAGAAAGAGCCAGAAAAGTGGACTGTTACACAAACACTATGCCCAGTTGCCTTTCTGCTTTTTCTCTAGTATGCTCAGACAAGGCATCAGAAACATTTGATACTGTTTATTCTTCAGATGGAAATAATCATCATAATAAGCAAACCTGTATCAAGTTCATCATATTAGACTCTTAAATATTACGTTCAATGTCCTCCATGAACAAAAATACTGGAACACCCTAGCAAGTATTCACATATTAAAACACACAACTTCCTGATCATTCTATTGAAAATCTGGCTATCCCATGCTTAATTACGTAATGCTTCTACAGCGCTTTCTAACTTCTTCAATTACAGGAAAATATATTCTAAAAATTATCAGTAGCACTTGCCTCCAAATATGAAGATTTGTTTCTCAGTAATCAGCTTTGGGACCAAGGGACAATTCAGAATGGATTCACATGACCATACAAATGTTTAGCATGAGTTGGGGATGGGTGGGAATCATTTACAGTATTTGTATAACCTTAAATGAAATCCAGTGTAGTCTGTGATGCACTTAGAATATTGAACCCATTTTTCCCCAAACTGTGGAGTTCTACACATTGATTCAACCACATTCTCTCAGCCTAACTACCTCACAAGATCATTATAAGAATTGCATATTCCACCTGGCCTCCATATGCCAATAACGGAAGAGTTGCACAGCACTGTAGATTTAAAGGCGAAGGGGGACTACAGAATGCAAGCACCTATCTGCAACTACTTAAACTAAACATGTCTTTTCATGGAAACACACAACAATTGCAAAGGAAAGCATTGCAATCCCTGTGCAACTACTTTAAAGAGATGCAGATAAGCAAGATGGTAAATGTAGATACAAAATTAGAACATGCACAAGATGTCATCATGCCGATATCACCACTACATACTTGCATTTTCATGTCTTGTATACATGCACATATTTGCAATATTGTGTGATGATGTCAGCATGGACATGTTATCATTTACCACAGATGGGTAGACAGGTGTTACGTGAAGAATTCCTTTGTTGCCTTTGAATCTGAAGCATTGTACAACTGGTGAAATAACTATAATGTGCAACATAATAAATAATGTCTTTGGATAAGTTTAGGTGTTCATTGCATCTTGACATAAACAAAAAATCAGATGAAGAAACTTCATTGTATAACACTTGTATGTAATAGTGTTTCACTGACAACTAGAAAAATTGCAATACCTTGATCTTTTGAAGAAATGTACCCAAGAGGTGATATCTGACTATGATAAAGGAACCAGGGTAATGTAGACTGACTGAAATGGCCTTTTAACTGTTGAAGAAAATCACTGTTCAACATCTTATTTAATGGTCCTTGCAGGTTCTCATCACAAGTGTTTGCTACACTTTCAACAATTTTCAACAATTCACTGATTAAGGGGTCTTAGGTGCTCTCTGAGCTTATTTTCTTGTAGACATTTCATTACCCAAACCAGCTAGCATATCAATGCTAGCTAGTAAAGAGTGGGGTTTGCTCTGAGTTTATATTTCCCTGTCAGTGTTGATGGGGTTGGTCTTAGAGGTTCCTTGGTTGAGTTGTGCATGTTGGTTTGTTTGTCAGTTTCTTGACTGGGGTATTGTTTACTTGACTGTTGGTTTGATGTTAATCTTGGAGTTAATATATACTCATTTGAGTGCTGATTGCTGCTGGATAGGTGCTTAGATCTCTTTGTTCCTCCTTTGGCTTGTTGATTATCTTTTTTGCAGAGGCTGTAAATCTTATTTATGTCTATTTGTCTATTGATGGCTAATCTGTCAGAATGCCAGGTTTATAGAAATTCCCTGATAGTTTTGGACTTGGCTTGGTCTAGGATGGTCTTAGTTTCCCAATTGAAACTAGAGTTAAGTCTGTCCATATGTCGTGGAATTAAAGAGTTTTCATCATGTCTTCTGATTACTAGTCGGTATTCATGGATGCGTTTGCCAGTCATCTGCCTGTTTGTCCTACGTCGTGGTTGTTGCAGTCATTACACTGTATGTTATAAATGACTCCTATTTTTTTTCTTCTGGGGCTGCTGGGTCTTTCGGTTTGCTTAGGATGTTTTGAAGGGCTTTAGTTAGCTTGTGTGCTATTCTGATTCTATGTGGTTGTAGTAGTCTGTTGTGGCTTCTGAGATGTTCTTGGTGTATGTTATGTTATTCTTTTTACAATTTGTGTTAGTTATGCTGTATTGGATTGATTGGTCAGGTACTTTCTGATAAAGTTGCACAGATATCCATTTTATTGGAATGTGTTGTATAGATCCTCTTTTCCTTTTTCTGCTGTTCATAGATTAACTGCAAGATTAACATCACACTAAAAATCAAGTAAACAATACTTCAATCAAGAAATAGCCGAACAGTACACAGCTCAATCAAAGAACCTCTAAGACCGTCCCCACTAACACTGACAAGGCAATATAAGCACTGCACACCAGAACAACTAGACACAAGAACAGTTTTTTCCCGAAGGCCATCACTCTGCTAAACAAATAATTCCCTCAACACTGTCAGACTATTTACTGAATCTGCACTACTATTAATCGTCTCATAGTTCCCATCACCAATCTCTTTCCACTTATGACTGTATGACTATAACTTGTTGCTGGCAATCCTTATGATTTATATTGATATATTGACCATTAATTGTGTTGTAAATGTTGTACCTTGATGAACATATCTTTTCTTTTATGTACACTGAGAGCATATGCACCAAGACAAATTCCTTGTGTGTCCAATCACACTTGGCCAATAAAAATTCTATTCTATTCTATTCTATAAACTGACAACAAACCCCACTCCTTACTAACACTGATGATGTTACCTAGTCTGGGTAATGAAATGCTTGCAAGAAAACAACCAAAGTCAGAGAGCACCAAAGACCACTCATTTCAACCCTATGCTACAAATATTCTCCTTTATTAATTCACTGATTGCTGATAATCACAGAAGGCTAAACCATATCACCTTTGCAATATCTGAGACTAGTTGTTAATATGTATTTATCCTTCTGAGTTCAACTGTTTTGAACGGTAGTAAGTGAAACAATGGCAAGGAGAACCAGTATTCGCGTTTGCTAATACTAAACTGATAAAAGACAGAGGGGAACAACCTAGGTCACTATGAGGTTTGCAGAAATCTGAACTTGGGATTTCTACACTGGACTAAAATGGTTTTGTATCCAGCAATTGTAGAACTATGGGATGCTTTTGAAGCATGTACCACCCCTTATAAATAATACCTTTAAAATGTTTTGTTGTATGTTTCCTTTTTAAAGTTTTACACAATTTCCAATCTTTTTTCTTCAACTCTACTTTATTATTATTTATTATTATTATTATTTATTTGATTTTTATACCGCCCTTCTCCCGAAGGACTCAGGGCGGTGTACAGGCAGAATAAAACAAACAATACAAAATACAATTAAAATGCAATTTAAAAAACTTATTTAAATTAGCCTGACAATTTAAAAATTTACCATACACTAAAAAACCCCATTTAAAATTAATAAAATTTGACATTTAAAATTCAATTTAAGCCAGCCCCGCGCGGATAAAAAGGTTTGTCTTCAGTTCGCGGCGAAAAGTCCAAAGGTCAGGTATTTGGCGTAAACCTGGGGGAAGCTCGTTCCAGAGTGTGGGAGCCCCCACAGAGAAGGCCCTTCCCCTGGGGGCCGCCAGCCGACATTGTTTGGCGGACGGCACCCTGAGAAGTCCCTCTCTGTGAGAGCGTACGGGTCGGTGGGAGGCATGTGGTAACAGCAGACGGTCCCGTAGGTACCCAGGCCCTAAGCCATGGAGCGCTTTAAAGGTCATAACCAACACCTTAAAGTGCACTCGAAAGGCCACAGGTAGCCAGTGCAGTCTGCGCAGGAGCGGTGTTACATGGGAGCTACGCGTAGCTCCCTCTATCACCCGCGCAGCTGCATTCTGGACATTTATTATTTAATAAATGTATTATTAAATGTAATAAAGTATTTTTTAAATACTTTAAAAAAAAACCTCTTCCTACTTAAATTTTGATACTAAAATGTGTGTGTGTTGATTTAAAAAAGGAATTTCCATAAAATTATCTATTATTAACTATCGGTTTCTCTTTTAATATAGTACTTAAAATTCACTTATGATAGAATTATTGTATCATTTCTCTGTTTTGTTTTCTGTTCACATTTTGCCTGACAAATCATAGCTTGAGCTCACATGCTTGCGTTCAAAGTGATGTCCTACAAAATTCAATTTGATACTTCAACTAAGTATACATAGGACTGGTCAATGCCTGGAATACATTACCTGACTCTGTGGTTTCATCCCAAAACCCCTAAAATTTTAACCTAAAACTGTCTACTGTTGACCTCACCCCATTCCTAAGAGGTCTGTAAGGGGCGTTCATAAGAGCACCAGCGTGCCTACTGTCCCTGCCTTAATGTTTCCTCTATTTGTATCTATTTTATATATTCAATCCATGTTTATACTTATTACCTAATATGTTCTTGACAAATAAATAAATAAAATAAACAATAAAATAAACAATAAAATAAACAATCATCAATTGCTATTTAAGACATTCTGCACTCTTCTGTGGCTCATACTGTCATTGTACATCATGTTCTTGAATCTTTCCTTTCAGCAGGCAAACATTTAAGTAATATTAAACACAAGGGTCCTGAAATGTAATATTATACACAGGGGTCCTGCTGTGCATTTTATTATGATTCACCAAGTTGTCCAAAACCATCTAGTTAATCTCAACTAGTGTTTCTCAACCCTGGCAACTTAAAGATATTAAAGTTGTCAAGGTGATCTAAGCTATAGTCTTCTGTAACATCCAACTGCAAATCATGGTTAAGAAAGTTAGTTCATAGCTTAGATTAAACACTAAAATACATTAAGCTCAATAAAATAGGAGCATCCATGCCTCTGAAATGCAATGAACAACTTAAAATTGGAGACTAAGCCACATTATTTGTTTGCATTTATATTTTACTTTCCTTTTTGAAATTTTAGCAAGATGTTTTAAAATCACAATTTAGCCCTGTGTGTGCATGCAGCAGGTGCCAGTGAGGGAAAGAAAATGGGAAAAATAAGGGATACAAGATCCACTTTGGCACATTCTTGTAATATTAGACTACTATTTAGCATCATATACAAACTCTCCATACTGTAAATTATTGAAAGCAGAGTGGAGGGCGAATCTACCTCATGCTAGACCCATACAAGGATGTTACAAATGCCTAAAAGATAGAAAGATGAAAAATGCTTACTATGCACACACGTATGTAAACTTGGACTTCTTGCAGCTGGTGACCCATAGTCCCGAATACAGTCTAAAGAAAATGCAAAAAGTATTATTAAGCCATATGCCAACATGGAGTGATTTCTAATCTCCCATTCTATACTCAGCATGTTTGCTCTTCTACTGAATTATTCGTAATTCAGTACATCCATAAATATACCTGCACTTTTATTTTAGAATATTATTCTTCCATTTGCTAATGTTATACAAGAGATGACCAGGCTGAGCCTGAGGGAGTGGACAAACGCCTCATAAGATATTTTTTTTAAAAGAAGGGGAATCGTGCCTGGATCATTGCAAAAGATCATATAAGAACTGACCTCTATGGCAGATTAATATGCATACAGATTGTGCCTGGCAACAAAACAACACTATCATATATAAATAGGGTGTAACTGCAACTCACCCAAATATTTCGGGTAGAAATAATCCTGTGAGGGAAAAAAAAAAGCATTTATTGGAAAGACACATTTAATCTAAAGTGACATTAAGATTAAAATAAATGCTAACAGTTTAATAATGGAGTAATATAATTTGAATGTAGTGTTAGGTGTTTGCTCATCCTATTGATCCCATTACCATTAAACAAAGCATTTTTGCTTTTAGAGAGCCCTGAGTCACACTACTGAAGGTTAATGGCTAAATACTCATGAGTAAACATCCAAGTTTATACTGCTTACTCATCAGTAAATCTGCTGATTAAGGAAATTTGAGCTGCCTGCTTGAAAACAGAGGTTATGAGTGATCCACTGCAGTTTCAAAAACATATTGGTGACAACAGCAATATTGGAGGAAGGAAGTGAGTAGTCAAGATTCAGTTTCTCATTTTGCTGTTTGATGTTAAATTCTCCAGCTGCAAAATCTGGAACAATTCCTTTAGTTATAGGAAAAGAAAGTAAAGGAAAGTTTCAATTTTAAAGCAGAATTATAAACCCTTAAGTCAGCATATGTTATCATCTCTAGGACAGTTGAGTTCCTCCTTAAAATATGGGTTTTTAAAATCGTTAGTTCAAACTTTTGGGCAAATCACTGATTCTACTGAAGACTGTCACCAATATTAATAACGGCTCCCAGAATATATCCCAGGAAAGAAGACAGTACTAAAACTAGTGCACCTTATGTAATGATTCCAAATAACAGACCAAATAAGCAAAAAAATAAATAAATGAAATGTCCATGCCTTTAAGGAATGTAGAACAGGTCATGGAACAATAGTTAGTCTTCATAAATTCAAAGCCCAACTTGTCCTTTATTTCTCTTTTGGAAATTAAAAGGGTAGAAGATCACACTAGCAATAAAATAAAAGGTTCATGCTGTGAACCTGCATATGAGAGGGTTTCTATTGCAATGCTTAACACTGTGTCATGGGTACCATGCTAATAGATGCTACACTGTAAATGAGTAGAAAATTAGAGTTTGGTGGTAAGGAATTGGTGATAGACAGACAATTGTGGTGTGGAGAATACAGTGGTACACATGACAGCTACAAGTTGATGCAACAGCATCCTCAAACACAAAAATCAAGAAAGAATGGATATTCTGCACATGCATACATTATGATATTTAACATATCTGATTACTTTTCCTTTAGTTCATCTAATCATTTCCAAAGAACTTAATTTGGAATTTTTTTGCATATCAAACATGTCTTATTTATTTTAGCAGAAAAAGAAGGAAAAAAAACTTGGGGGTAGAAACAGGCTTTTTTTGCTTATATATTTCCATTTATTCAAGCTTCAGAAGGTCAATGAATTAATGTTTCTGTTCGGTTTACACTAACAGAACCAAATACTTACTGACATGTAACAGAAATGTTAACATTTAACATTACAAGATTATCCATTATTTTGACGGAATACTTGAAAACAAATCAGAAGTTGGAGGGAGGGGGGGTTTAATTTTATCTTATGTTCATTTTTAAATTAAGTGTTCTACAACCAACTCAATAACATTTATAAATATCAAATCAAACAAGACGACAAATAATAAACCTTACTATTTCATTTCCAAAGGTTTTGAAGAAAGTACATTTTCCATTTTTAAGTTTCTGAACTACTAAGTGTACTTTTCCCAAAACATAAATTAAATATTATGTAATTTATTAATAAATTGGAGGTATCCTGAGTACCAGAAAGGTAGCCAATTTATGAAGACAAATTAGAAGTTATGTGCAAAAATGTGTAACTTACTCTATAAGTTTATTTTTCCAATTACAATCGGACTAATAGATTTTAAGCACAAGTAAAAAGACAGGAGTTAAATTCTAATATAAGAAGATAGGTTATAATTTCAATTTAGATAAATAACAATGAATAAAAGTAGAAATATATGTACAGACAATAATTTATGTTCATGATCTAATCTATGTTATATATGCCCCAAAGCATATTAGGTGTTTTCCATATATTTTGCATTAGAATTCATATAAAGCTCATTTAAAATGGCCATTTGGATGGAAGTCATGGGAAATGTAGTTTAACACAAGTGATTATCAAGAGATTATGTATCTATAAATTGGCTTTTTTTCCTAACATGTAATTCCTATTACAGGTAGTCCTAGACTTATGACCTCAATTGAGCCCAAAATTTTGGTTGTTTTTTTCTCTTCAAGCTTTTTATTTTATATTACATGTACATATCAATGCATGAACAGTGTGACACCTGGGTGCCATACATTTCAGTACAGATAAAATAATATTATAGTATCCTATTCTTCTTCCCCTGCAGGTATCATAGGAAGGGCTACTTTTAAAGAAGCCTTTGTTCATTGGGATTTCTGTACTATTATGCTATTGCTTTTTTCACAAAAAGAATTCAGGCAACACACACTCCCCTGAACACGAGCCTTCCTTCCGAGCAAAGTAAGTGGCAATGCCACACCCACAATTAAATGGTTATCCCAGGAGATCCTGTCAAGGAAACTTATATTGGCTCAGATGTTCACACTTTTACAGGATAAGCAAAGCTAGAAAAGCATCCAACGATGTTGCAATGACATTGAGTCTTGGAAGATGACAATGTGAGGGCAAATATGTAGCTAAAAGAGGTTGGGACATGGTAGATAATAAAAATCAGGAGTAAAAAAGGCAATGGAGAAGTAGGAGAGTACAATATCATTGGTGGGAAAGAAAAGACTTGCCCCATCTCCCAGGAAAGATTGCTGTGTGTCCATGTTTGGATTGAGGTGATGTGCCTCTGTGTGCACATGCTTATAAATCTGTGAAGCAGCATGCATATCTGAAGGAGGTTATTCGTGCACATAGATTTATTTTATTTTATTTTATTTATTTTGTCACAACATCATACAAAAAGATTATATAGTATATACACATATAAACATATATAGGAAGAAGAAAAGAAAAACAATAGGACAGGAACGGTAGGCACGTTTGTGCGCTTATGCACGCCCCTTAAACATAGATATTCGTACGTGTTGGTGCATTTTACATAAATACTGGCAAATGTCTTCTCCAAGATCAGAACTTGACCCTCCTATAGATTATTGATTATAATTTGCCCAAAACTCATTGTGTAACATAGTTTTTCCATATAAATCCTGTTGTTTGAATATTTTTAAAAGTTATATATTTAGTGTGAGAAATTTATTAACTGAAAAGACATCTTTGGTAGTTGACATACATTGACATTCTATTTTGTGATTTTCTCTAGCTATTATCATGTAAGATAATCAGTTTGACGTAGTGGTTAAGGCACTGGGCTAAAAACCAAAAGGCAATGAGTTGTTTTCCTGCCTTAGGCACAAAACCAGCTAGGTGACCTTGGGCCAATCACCTTCCCGACGGAGGCAGTGACAAACCACTCCCAAAAATCTTGTCAAGAAAATTGCAGGGACTAGTCCAGGCAGTCACCAGGAGTCAACACTGACTCAAAGGCGCACGCACACGCACACACACACACACACACACACACACACACACACACACATCACATCTATGGAACATTACGTGGCGTACAAGCTGTAGCCAAATTATTTAAAATGAATCAATATCTGAAATTCAAGCATTTTTCATCATTACAGGCACATATCTCTTATCAACTTAAATTTTATTTCTCCTATCACACTCCTTATATAGACCTTGACTGGGGTATCACGTTTTTTTAAGGCAGCCTTTGTTTTAGCATTATTTTCTTTAGACCCTTTTTACCTAACTAGTTTCTCTGCAGGATCAAAGCATATAAAATAATGCCAATTAAAAAACCCTTGAATCTGTGCCAGAAGGACAGCACCATTACTCATCACAAGGCTGCAAGCAACCAAAACTGCTCAAAATTATACTTATTAGTTCTACATTCCACATTCCCTCCCCAGGAGCAAAACTAATAATACATAGCATTCCCTCCTATTCCTGAACAACCTTCCCCAGTAAGGCAGGCTGAACTGAGAGATCCTGACTGGTCCAAAAGCCATCCAGTAAATCTCTATGGCTGAGGATGGACATGGACCTTATATAAATTAACTCAGCATTTATATAAATTTACTATACATGCTGAATAATACAAGATTACTCAGCACTTGTAAAATGACAGTTCTAAATATAGAACTTTGAATTATAGGTTATTTGTTCAGTATTGCATCAAACAAATTTTCTTGTTCGTTCTCAAAGCCCTCTAAAAGTTCTGTGTCAAGCAACAGAAAAAGAAGTTTTGTCATATCAAAATCTATACTAAAATTCTTGTGACTGTTTTGATACTTCGTAATTTTTAACTGGGCAAAATGGTGTGTCATAGAGCAACAATTTTTGACTCAACATACCTTAAATGGGCTAACTTACAGAATGTACCCAAAATATGACTCCTGTGGGATTGAAATTTGGCAAAGTTGTGGCTGCTTCTCCACCATGCCTTCTGACCGCACTTCCTACTGGTAGAAACCACAGGCTGCATAGCAGAAGGGACGATGGGAGACCCTACCCTCTTTCCTGCCTCCCTCGAGCTTCTGCACTAAATAACTGGAGGCAAGGACTAGTGAGCAGCCATTGGCTGCTTTGGAACTGAGGCCAAAATTTGAAATCTCTTAACAATGGTGGCCAGTGAGGGGAAAACCTGGATGCCTGCTTGGGGGGGGTATGAGGGGGTGGAAGAGGAAGAGACTTCACCAGGGCTCTCTTTTATACGTGAAAAGAAGATTGATCCAATGGGTCACAGGTTGTCTAGTGATCTCTTAAAACTTACCAATGGCCTGAACCTTAATATTTGCCCTGTACACCTGCTTGTGCATTTATATAACATAACATATACAGACTTGTAATACATATGTCATAGCTTTTCAAAATTCTCATCATAATTTTAAAGTCGCAAATAAATCTCCTTTGTACAATCACACAGACTAATACCAATTCTTCAACCCCTGTACATATTATTTGTATGATAAGGTAAAACCCAACATTCTACATTATTTTAAAAATGCCATTTCTGCTTTAAAATAAGAACATTTAACAACATATAAAACAAGAATGAGGAACAGACCTCCAGATGTTACATAGTTATAATGCCAATGTTATTAACTAATCTCTCTGGAACTATTTAACAACACCTGGAAAGACTATGTATTGAGTCAAGACACAAAATAAAGCTACAAGATTACATCCTCCAAAAATACCAACAACTTGATACATCTGGACCAATATTAGAATCATAAGTAATCCAAGTTTTTTGTTATTTCTTATATATTTCTACGTATTAATTTAGTCTCCAAATGAGATCCTGGGAACACTAAGATAAGCCCAGTCAAACAGAATCAATTCAGTTTCTTGCAGGAATAAATAAATTTATGTTGCAAGATCAAAGCCACAAATGAACACATAGCAATTTATATTCACATGTACACCTCAACTTTCTCCATCTTCCAGGAATCTACTGCAGATCATTAACTTCCTCCTATTGTTATCAATGACCAGTTTAAATTTACTCCATTAATGACAGCATAAAATGTGTTATCTTTTTCTTTTTGACCATATGGTAATGATAATCAGTTGGACTTCAGGAAACTCAAGAAGGCTCCCAGGAGATGTTAGGAATTATTGTATTGCTCATCTCTTTATCAAACCACATTTGAAAATCATCCGCAAACTTGATTAGCTGAGAGAAATGAAATAACCCTGCTTGCTAAGATATTGCAGTGCTTATACTACAAACATCCCAGAAATACTTTTTGATGTCTAGGACACTATGTATCAAATTATTTTTTAAAATAATAAAGGAATAAATTGTACCTGATAGAAGATTACTAATAGAATTTTACAATTGTTTTTAATATATCTTTCTGCTATGAATGTAGCTATCAACAGCTATTAAAATTCAAATGGTGAATGAAATGTCCAAGCTCAGAGGCAACATATCTCCAGATACTGGAAATAAATCCAGGATATTTCCACCAGTTTTATCTTGATATTTTTTGTGACCTTCCAAGGACAGTTCCTATCTAGTACTCCAAGGTTTGTGTTGCGATAATTTCATGGAATTTTTTAGGTGAATAATATTATTGGTCTATTGATTTATGTTTGAAACCTGTCTATTGCTAATCTCGTATGGCTAGAAGACATACAATGCAGGGCAGGAAGAAATGGAGAACAAAGGGAAATTCCATTATGTAAACAGAGATCTATTTACATTAGACAAAATCATCATTGCTTCAGGTATGCTACATCAACACATGACTACCATATTTGAAAGATAGTTTATCTCTCCCTGCCACCACCCTTTCTTCTTCCTCAGAAAGCCATTACTTTCCCCCCTACTCCATTCGTCTTTATAAACTATACAACTTCAGAGAGATTTTTCAAAACTGGAAGAAATTAAGAACGCAAACATAAAACAGCATTTATTTTTAAAAAAAATCTGTCACAGAAAAATCCAAACATTCCATAGTAAAGCTTTAGATAAACTACACTGCAGAATATAGAACATTTCTTCCTTTTTTGCAATGGAACAATACAATTTAGTCACATCCTTTCTCTGCAAGCTCATTTTTGGATTAAAAAAATAGTTTTACTAAAACTTTATATAGAAGTCTCTGGTGACCTTGGATTATGTTTTTCACTTTGGGGCATATTCTCCACCCATCTATGAACCATGGCTGCAAACCTATAAGAAATTATTTCAGCAAAGCTTATATTGATTGAATGTGAACACATTTAACATTGATATTTAAAAGGAGTAATAATTTATGTGTTCAAAAGTATGATAACATTTATGTAAACAACCTGAATATCCAATGCTGTTTGCCGTTTATAAACTGAAAATGACAGAATTGGAGAACAACTTGTTCATTTTTGTTCTTCCCAAACATATCCTTGACTTTATCTGATGTTAAAGGCCAAAAGAGTGATATCACAAACCAAAATTTGCTAGTACTTTGCAACTATTCACTATGCTGGAAAAAGAGTACACCATGCTGTGAACTTGGTCAGGGAATACGTTAAGACATGTTTTTCCTTAAATACAAAAATTAACTCTTCTAAGAGAAAAAATCCAAGTTCCTCTCATTCTCAGTACTTCTGACCTACAAAACTCTCAACCTGTCCACCCCATTCAAATCATTAACAGGAATACAACCCTGTGCAAAAATCACTAGTTCTCTCAAAACATTTATTCCCTAAATTAACACCAGATAATCCTTGTTTATAAATGAGTTTTTTTCAGAATCAGAAAACTAGAATATATAAAATGAAATGTTTTAATTTAAAATTATAATTACTTTTGTACTATTGAGACTTCTAGCAAGAAACAGCTATAGATTTAGGTAACTACTATACACTCACTAAACAGTAATTTTTTAAAAGATTCATTTTAAAAATGATATGCATTAACTCAGATTGTTCACATTTATCAACCAATACACAGCTGATCCAAGTTAGTATACTTCGATGGCTTTATACTGTTTATTCAACTGATTTATTCAACAAAACCTTGCTTGCAAAGGAGGGGAGGCATTTGAACTGACAGGCACCAAAAGGAATATTCAAATTGAGCTGTGCAAATTGCAAATTCTCCTTAGTTATCCAATAACCCTGATTCTAGTAGATGTATTTTGTAGGATTTAACTTGTCCACAAAAGAAAGCACGTGTGCAAACACACACTGACACCCAAGGGATCCTTTCTAGGAGAGGGATCCTGACTTATCCCCATATAAGCTACTCCCTTCCCAGCATTTCCCTACTCTTGTTTGCGTAGCCTCACAATCCAAACAGAACGGATTTGTCAAGAGAAGGGCGTGGTTTAAGTTATTTATCTAATCATGACTCTTCCAAGCAAACTTCTCCAGCTGTGCAAACACCTGGTGCCCTCATCATCTCCATTCTGATGCTTTAGGATGACTTCACACTATCCTTCTTCCTTTTTTAAAATAAATAAATAAATAAACTTAATGATCCCGGACACTTTTTTGGACTTTTCTCACCGTCTCCGGGTCGTTCTCAAACACTTCTCGGGCTTCTTCCCGGTTGCAGAGTTCCTCCACGCACTCTCTCTCCAGATGGCCTTGCTTGGTCTCCTCGAAGATCTGATAGGCTCGTCGGTGCCTCTGGCGAAGGAACTGGGAAGCCTCTTCCCGACCTTTGTAGAACACCACGGCTGGAGGGAGCCCCCAAAGAAATAGGGGGAGAGGGGGGGAAAGGGGGGAATCCATTAATCCCGGACTCCCTTGGAAGACCGACGCGGCCGCGCGCCTCCCCAGCAAAGTCGCCGGCTCCCTCCCTCGCCCTCCGGGCAAGCACGCGGGGCTATTTCCCTTTTCAACGAGTCCTCCCGGGACCGTCACGAACTCCGCTCTACGTGACATGCTCGGACCGCTTGCAAACCCTCCGGCTCTATGGGTTCCATCTTCGGCCCCGCGGCTTCCCCCACACCATTTTCCGCGCCCGCCACGAGAGAAATAAAACAATGCCGCCGCCGTTTACTTCGCAAAACAAGGACATCCCCCCCCCGGCGCCCCTCGCCCGGCCGCCGCCGAGAACAAAGCTGCGGAAGCAGAGGAGCAAAGGAGGCGAAGGTCGCCACCGACCCCTTTTGCGGGCAAAGAGGAAAGCGGAAAAGCTGCCGGGGGAAAGGAAAAAACAAAACAAAACGAGGTCTGGGAGCTGAAAGACTGAGAACCTTTGGCCGCCAAGTAGCGCCACGAGGCAGGTGCCCTGGATTTGAAGCTGCCGGCTGGTTGCCCGTGGGAAAAAGGCTTTAGGACGCCCTGACCTTATGAGGCAAACGCCGGGGAGCGCCGAGGCGGCTGTCGGCTGGCTCTTTCCCGGCCCACAGAAACGCAAACGCGGTTATTATCCGCCTGGGCTTTGGGATTGTTTTTTGTTTATTTTTAAAATGCGCGTCTCCAGTCCATTCAGGGGAAGAGGGCGAACTCCTCCGCCA
This sequence comes from Ahaetulla prasina, assembly GCF_028640845.1. Taxonomy (NCBI): domain Eukaryota; kingdom Metazoa; phylum Chordata; class Lepidosauria; order Squamata; family Colubridae; genus Ahaetulla; species Ahaetulla prasina. The sequence continues at coordinate 101,440,226 of NC_080543.1, read as the reverse complement.
CGACGAGGAAGGGCAGTGGAGAGGGGCTTCCTTCTTCGGCAGGGTTGGGGGGCGGGGGGGACAAGAGGGAGAAGAAGCGGCCCGCGCAAGAGGAAGCCCCACTACTCACTCTGCGAGGAGTCCGCAGCCAGCAGGACGAGCAAGAGGGCAGCAGCGGGAGCCGGCGGCAGCTGCATGATGCGGCGGCGGCGGCTGAGCCTGGGGCTGCGCCCTCTGACTGGCCGAGTGGAGCGGGGCGGTCTGGTAGCGGAGGAGGGAGCGCCGCTCCTGTTGGAGGCAGCGCGGCTTCTGCCGAGCCCCGCGGGGGAGTCGCTTGTGCAGTTGAGCCAATCAAGGCAGAAAGTTCGCAGGCTTTAGGAGCTCCAGCGACACACCTAGTGCTTCCCGCACCCTAAGCGCCCGACAACTGGCTGGCTGCTTGAGCGCGGCGGAGGATGGAGGTCAGAGGAAGAGGGAGGCAGGCCCGGAGGGACGTTTTGAAGGAAGAATAGAGCCTTGCCCTCCGGGGTCGAAAGCCCCTGAAAGCAACCACGCACGGCTGCGCCTCTCGAATTCCTGCAAAGGGTCATTTGTTGTATTGGAAAGGGTGTGCATGCACACAGACGTGGCTTGCTGCCTCGACGTGTTTGACAGATGTAACTTGCTGCCTGACAATCTTGCATGGATGCAGTTCCCTGCCTGCAGCAAATGCCCTCGGTTGTAGGGGTCCTTCTGCCTGAAAATCCCAATTGTGAGCCAGCAGAGAAAATGGTGACACTTTGCATATAGAATAGAATAGAATTTTTATCGGCCAAGTGTGACTGGACACACAAGGAATTGTCTTGGTGCATATTCTCTCAGTGTACATAAAAGAAAAGATACCTTCAGCAAGGTACAACACTTACAACACTTAATGATAGTCATAGGATACAAATAAGCAATCAGGAAACAATATCAATATAAAATGTAAGAATACAAGCAACAAAGTTACAGTCATACAGTCATAAGTGGAAGGAGATTGGTAATAGGAACGATGAGAAGATTAATAGTAGTGCAGATTTAGTACATAGTTTGACAGCGTTGAGGGAATTATTTGTTTAGCAGAGTGATGGCATTCGGGCAAAAACTGTTCTTGTGTCTAGTTTTTCTGGTGTGCAGTGCTCTATAGTGTCATTTTGAGGGTAGGAGTTGAAACAGTTTATGTCCAGGATATGAGGGGTCTGTAAATATTTTCACAGCCTTCTTTTTGACTTGTGCAGTATACAGGTCCTCAGTGGAAGGAACTTGGTAGCAATTATTTTTTCTGCAGTTCTGTTTGGGCAGTTTGAGCTTTTTGAGTTGGCACTCAGTTCTGTTCAGTTCTGTTTAGTTCTGTTCAGAATGAATAGGCATCTCCCCCATTAACAGATGCTAATGCAGTCTGTTATTAACAGCAGCTGCCTGCAATTACTGCAGGTTCAAGTCCCACCAGGCCCAAGGTTGACTCAGCCTTCCATCCTTTATAAGGTAGGTAAAATGAGGACCCATATTGTTGGGGGCAATAAGTTGACTCTGTATATAAATATACAAATGGAATGAAGACTATTGCTTGACATAGTGTAAGCCGCCCTGAGTCTTTGGAGAAGGGCGGGATATAAATGCAAATTTTAAAAAAAATTATAGCCCCAGGGTTCCCAAAAGACACCTACCACCACACCTCAAGGCAGAAGATGATGAAGGGCAGCTTTATTTATTTATTTATTTATTTATTTTGTCACAACAGTATATATAAGCATTGACATGTAACAACTATATAATATATAAGCATATATATGAGCATAAGTATGTAATAACTATATTAATTAGATATAAATAATGAAAGGGAATAATAGGACAGGAACGGTAGGCACGTTTGTGCTCTTATGCACGCCCCTTACAGAACTCTTAGGAATGGGTTTGTTAAAGCTTTTGGGATATTAAAGATATTAAAGATATTTAAAGCTTTCCATCCCTTATCCACTGTTACCACCAAAAATTGGAACAGTCATTTCACTCGGTCATTTCAGTTGACCCAGTCAATCCGTGGCCTCTTATATATGGACTTTTGAGATAGTTCAGACATAATAGGGCCGTGAAAATATTTGCAGATCCCTCGCATCCTGGACATAAACTGTTTCAACTCCTACCCTCAAAACGACGCTATAGAGCACTGCACACCAGAACAACTAGACACAAGAACAGTTTTTTCCCGAAGGCCATCACTCTGCTAAACAAATAATTCCCTCAACACTGTCAGACTATTTACTGAATCTTAATCTATTAATCGTTTCATAGTTCCCATCACCAATCTCTTTCCACTTATGACTGTATGACTATATGACTGTAACTTGTTGCTGGCAATCCTTATGATTTATATTGATATATTGATCATCAATTGTGTTGTAAATGTTGTACCTTGATGAACGTATCTTTTCTTTTATGTACACTGAGAGCATATGCACCAAGACAAATTCCTTGTGTGTCCAATCACACTTGGCCAATAAAATTCTATTCTATTCTATTCTATTCTATTCTATTCTATTCTATTCTATTCTATTCTATTCTATTCTATTCTATTCTATTCTATTCTAATAGTGCTTCACAACAGAATCTCATCCATCAGCCGTTTGGTCATGATTAAAGTGTTAAATAGCATGGGTTAGGGTCAGGGTTAGACCTGGGTTCAAGTCCATGAGAACTTGCTGGGGGGGCTTTGGGACAATTGCTCTGTCAGCATAACTTATTGTGTGGTGTTGTTGCAGGGATGAACAGAAAAGACATCCCAGTGTAAATCATTTTGAGCTCATAGTGAAAATCAGGATGTTACAAATGTAGTGAACCGTTATGTCTATGAATATTACAGGGAGTTCTTCATAAACAATAAACAGAAATGTTTTATCTAGGTTCTCAGCAGCAAGCATTTCTTAATATTTTGAAAATGATAAGGAGACTATGTTTGACATACAGCTTTTATATTTGATTTACTGAGCAAAGTTGTTTTTCATAAATACCACTTCTCAAAAATGGCTTGGAACAAGATACTATCAATGGAATTTTACTGGCCTGTGGAATGTGACAATTCTTTTGGTAGAGTCCTCTGTAGTTATAGTAGTACCCGCTTGCTTGTTATGCAAGGTTTGAGAAGAAAGAGATCTCTCTCTTAGTTAAATATGCCCTCCGAGCATATCTAGTTACTTACAATGGATGGATCTCAACTTGAAAAGCATGCCAGTTTTGCAAAACAATGTATGGTAAATGGCAGGCAACCAACACAAGCATTTAAGGGTGATAAGTTGTTCTACAAATTCTTTACAATCTTTAATCAACTATGTAGCCATTTTTTGTGAGGCAGCTCATCATTACTTTAGTTTTTAGGATATCAAACTAAGATTATAGTTGAGTGTTTGTATACTTACTTTAGTTCTGCTTTTACTTAACTGGACTTGCTTCAGTAAAGGATTGACTTGCATGTCCTTTGAGGATTCTGCAAAAAAAAATATTCACTCAAGTTGAACAATTCACTTTAATAATCATTTGTACTTGGTCTAGTTTGTTTATCCTAAACTGGCTGAAAAGCAATCCAATAAAAATAATCCTTTAAAAAGCAATTTAAAATGGTACTGTATATACTAACCATATATTGACTTATTTGAGAGTTTTCTACACTGATTTTTAAAAAGAAAATGCAATGCCAATTGCAACACATTTTGGGAAAGAATCAAACTTTGCTGTAGAAACATTCCAATCTGGATCTTGTTGCTTTGGTTTTTTAATTGCATTTCCTATCCAGGTGCCAGGAAATAGTGCATGGATCTCAAAGACGGGAAACACTGAATGGTTTTATTCCCAAACAGTGCACCTTAGTTAATTCTCAGTTGGATTTCCTTTAATTGGATGTCATACTTGACACATGAAAATAGCTTTTAAAATAAGCCAGAAAAAAATTTATATAACCATTTTAGGAGATTATAATTGCTGCATTAGAAGGATATTACTGAACTGGGAATTGTGAAAGGTTTATGAAAGCCCTACTAATCATTCATGTGTCATTATTTCATTTTTCTGGAATGAAATCTGAGATAATACAGATAGTCCTCAACTTACGACCACAATTGAGGCCAAAATGTATTTTGCTAAGTGAGAAATTTGTTAAGTAAGTTTTGCCCAATTTTACAACTTTTCTTGCCACATTTGTTAAGTGAATCATGGCAGTTGTTAAGTTAATAACATGGTTTTTAAGTGAATCTGGCTTCCCCATTCACTTTACTTGTCAGAAGATTCCAAAAGGTGATTTATATGGCCCTGGGACACTGCAACCATCATAAATATCAAGCCGCTGAATGTCAGTCATGTTACCATGGGGATGCTGTGAGGGTTATAAGTGAGAAAAATGGTCGTAAGTGACTTTTTTCAGTGACTTTTAACTTTGAATGGTCACTAAATGAACTATTGTAAGTGAAGGATTATCTGTACTATATATCTTACAATATATCTTACTATGATTCTAAACACAGCCACATAGGAGTAGTAAGGGGCAAAAACATTGCTACTTTTCAAAATGAAAAATCAGTTAATTTCCCTAGAACTGTGATGGCGAATCTACGGCACGCAGGCCATAGGTGGCATGCAGAGCCATATCTGTGGGTACACAAGTGTGCCATAGCTCAGCTCGTTCGTTTGCGTGTGCCGGCCAGCTGATTTTCAGGCCTTCTGGACCCACTGGAAGTCAGGAAACGAGCCATTTCCGGCTTCCAGAGGGCCTCCGGGGGTGGGGAAGGTGGTTTTCGCCTTCCCTGAGTTCCTAGAAAGCCTCTGGAGCCTGGGGAGGATGAAAAACGGGCCTACCGGGCCCACCGGGCCATCACGTGCCAAAAGCGGGGGGACCGCAGGCATGTGTGGGGGGACAGGCACATTGAATTATGGGTGTGGGTGCACACATGTACTCCCCCCGCTTTTGGCACGTGACAGCAAAAAGGTTAGCCATCACTGCCCTAGAACTTGGGTGTCAAACTTGCGGCGTCACGTTGCCATCATGTGATGTATCATGAGTCGTCATGTTTTCTCCCTTTGCGGAGCTGGGGTTGGGTATGGCCTGCATGTGACGCATTTGGCCCATGGGCTGCCAATTTGGCACCCCTACCCTAGAACAAAAGGCAGATGCACGATTCTCCCACAATATTTTATCTTCAAAGTGAGATGCTATAAGATAGGTCAAAGATAGTAGCCAGTCCAAAGTCAATAGGCTTCAAATCAGAATGAGGATTTGAACCTGCATCTTAATTGATTTTAATCCAGATTCTACTCATGTGATTTCTGGTATTAACCTACCACCATCTCCAAGAGAATTTCCAGTAACCGAGTGAGACAAATGTAAACAATCAAAATTCATCTCATTGTGAATTTTGTGGTACATACAATATTAACCTGTTTAGATCCTGGAAATGTAAGCTTTAAAGAAGAGGAAAATTGAGAATAAAAACTTCTTTTGTTTTTAGTAAAGGACAATGTTAATCAATTCAAAGTATATCATGCCTTGTTGCTGTTTTTCCTCCTTGTTTAACTTTGTGAGCTTCCAAAAAGCAGATTATGGTGCATTGTAAGAAATACATTTGTTATCTGTTAGAAGAGAGAATGGTACATAAAATTCATTCTTGTTGAAAATAACTTTTATAGGAAACATTGTTAAATCCTTGCACTATATTTAAAAAGCAATTAATTGCATTTTTCTGCAATACAGTAATAAAACTTGTGTTCTTATGACCAAGCTGAAGAAGTATTGGCTGAGTAAGCCACATTTGTTCAACTTTCCTTATGTGAACTTACTAGCACATATGTTTGTTTTATAATTTTAAGTAATTTATTGATCTAAAAACAGAAATAAGTAGGATTTTCTTCTGCAACAAAATATATATTATCTGAAACAGATAAGATTGTGTTTCATGAAGCATGAGCAAAACCTCTGAAATTGCAACCTAAACTTATATCCAGCATTGGTTGCTATTGTGTAATCCGACTGAATTTAGGTATTTATAAGACAGGATTGCTTACAAACAGAATAATGAGATATTGATATTTATTAGGACATGCATGTTTGCAATACTTTAAAGGAAATGCTTTTTACATTGTATGAATCCACTACCTCTTAACTATTTACTAAAACATACAGAAATCTGAAAAATATTGCAGCAGCTTTAAGAGTTATCGTAAAGAGCACCACTTTAATGATTAAGTTGATTAGAGAGTATCTTCTTTCTTCAAGGATATGTGAACACCTGAAAATATATGTGTGTGCTTTGAAGAATAGCATAAAGGTGCTATATATGTACAATTCTAAAGTGCTGACTCCAACTCATATCTTTAATAATTGCAGTTAAGTAGAGCTGAAATACCAGTATGAATGGTTGGAAAATTATTCCTTATCACAGAAGTGGCAAGGAGTCTCCATAACTAATACATAATCACCCTGTAGGTAGATTGCATAATGGAGAAAGAACACTTCTAAGACAGCAGTAGTCTGCTTATTTTAAAACATTCATAAGTTATTACCTGCACTGTGAGTTTTGCTCTACCACTCCTGACCTAACCTATCTTCTAAGCATGCTCAACACACTTGAACCAAAAGTGCTTTTCACAACTGTTCTTAGTTCAGCAGATGCTAAATATGTCCAAAATGCAACAGTTCATAGATAAGGCGGGGTACGTAGTGGGTAATCTTTCTTTGAACAAAAGATAGAGTAACATTTACTCTATCCCTCGCATCCTGGACATAAACTGTTTCAACTCCTACCCTCAAAACGACGTTATAGAGCACTGCACACCAGAACAACTAGACACAAGAACAGTTTTTTCCCGAAGGCCATCACTCTGCTAAACAAATAATTCCCTCAACACTGTCAGACTATTTACTGAATCTGCACTACTATTAATCGTTTCATAGTTCCCATCGCCAATCTCTTTCCACTTATGACTGTATGACTATAACTTGTTGCTGGCAATCCTTATGATTTATATTGATATATTGATCATCAATTGTGTTGTAAATGTTGTAACTTGATAAACGTATCTTTTCTTTTCTTTTATGTACACTGAGAGCATATGCACCAAGACAAATTCCTTGTGTGTCCAATCACACTTGGCCAATAAAAAATTCTATTCTATTTAAGTTGGATCATTTCATGTTGCTGTGATGCAGAAAATAAGTTTATTCCCTGGGAAGGCCAATCCAGAATTGCCTCCAGATGTTATATGTCCGAATTGCTTTAAATTTGGCACCATGCAAAGGCTGGGGTGCATTCAATACAGGTGCTGTTTTACCCCATCCCCTCAAATACAGGACTCACCATTATTTTTGCTAAGATTGATTTATACTCCTTGCTTGAAAAATATATCAGCAGCAAGGTAGCCATTAAATGGCCTTAGGACAGAGGTGTGAAACTCGCATCGTCACGTCATCATGTGATGTATCACAACTTTTTTCCAGGGGTGAAATGTAAAATTTGACACCCCTGCCTTAGGAAGAAGCCTGTAGGCGTCAAACTATTGCTGAATTACATTTCTAATAGCTTGTAAAAAAATGCAGAGTACAGTAGAACCTCTGGTCACGAATGCTTCTGACCATGACCAATTCGGGTTCCGACCAAAAAATTCACATTTTTTTTTCCATGGCCAATTTCCCCTTCCACGCCATTTTTTTTTGTAAGTGCCAAATTTCCAAAATTAGGTTTGTGTCATGACCAAATCAGGTTATGACCAAAGTTATGGAACAAATTATGGTTATGACCAGAGGTTCTACTGTACAGTAATAATTCCATTTCAGGTAGCCAAAGTTTTGTCAACAAATTATATTATATTGCTGTTCCGCTACATTTGTACTGGAATAGTAATTGGTAAAGAAGTTACTATTTGTCTAAGACCCAAATATAGCAGCTGTTAAATTCACAATTAATCTGACTGTTTATCAGTCAGTTTATCAATATAGGAGAGGCTGTATATCTCTCCATTCACAAGAATATTAAGGAACACCTCAAACCTTGATTACTTACTTGATTACTTGATTATCTAAGCATTACTTACTGTATGCTTAGAACAAGAAATATTTATCTTCCTTTGGCAAAAGTCCATTCTATTAGCTTTTAAAGAATTGCATTAAAGTTAAGGTCATGGATGCTGTCCTTTTAAGATTTCCAAATGGTTCATCAAACAAATCAGAAATACTACAACCAATATTTGTTTTCTATACAGGATTACATTTGATTGCCAAACAATATGTTCATTACCATAGAAAGAGAAGGCACTCACGTTTCTATTTTTTTGAGGTCTTTGAACTTTCCAGATGTGAAGGATACTACATGAGCTATAACATATCTTGGCAAGTTTTCTCTCTGCTAAGAATATTATGTACATCATTTATATGTGTGTGCACACCTCAATAGTCAATCCTGACTCATGGTGACTACATCAGGGGTTCGCTGCTGGGGGTTTGCAGGGGTTTGGGAGAACCTCTAGCTAAGATTCTGTGCAGTTCAGAGAACACCCAAATCCACTCCTGGCTGGTCGCTCCCACCCCACCCCTCCCAGGAGTCCCTATGCAGCCCATTTTGGCCGCAAGTAAGTGCAGGGTGCACATGGAGACTTGGGAGGCTGAAAAATGGGCCTACCGGTAGTTCGGGAAGGCTGGAAATGGGCCCATTTCCAGCCTCCAGAGGTCCTCCGGAGCCTGGGTAGGCTGTTTTCGCCCTCCCAGGGGCTTGAGGATAGCTTCTGGAACCCGGGGAGGGCAAAAATGCCCCCCCCCCGGTGCAGGAGGCCGATTAGGCCATGCCCATCATGGCCACGCCCACCCAGCAACCAGGCAGAGAACCCCTTGCTAAATTTTTTGAAGCTCACCCCTCAACTACATGAATATATCCCTGCAGTTTTTACAACATTATCACTTTCTTCTTCCTAGGGCTGTGAGAGAGTGACCAGTTCAAAGTCTTTTAGCTGACTTCCATGCCTAAGGAGGAACTAAAACTTACGGTATCCTGGTTTCTAGCCTGGTACCTTAACCACTACATCAAACTGCAGTATTTGTTTATTCACTCAATTTATATTATAGATATAAATTCCATTCTGGGTAGTTAAACAGATAATTCTGACAATAAAGTAGGCAAATTATTTGTAGTCTGCATAACCTGTGATAAAGCAAAAGTATGTAAGAGACTTTCAAGGGCTCAGCTAGGAATTTCCTTCTTTAGTGTCTATTTAGAACTGAAATAAAGAAGTAACAGCCAAGTATTTGTTGGTTAGGAATTTGCAGTGGACCACGCTATTTGATTCCATCGAAGTTTATATTCTACTACGATATAAAGCACTCAACTCTTTTTTTTGCAAGGTATTATTTCCTTCATATTGACAACTCTGTACAATTAATATTTGCTGCATTATTATTGAATTAATATAAGAACATCATCTTTGATCCATATGCAATCATTGAGAGGAGCAGAAAGAATTGCCAAAACTAGTAAATATTACTATCTGATAAAATAATTATCTAAATCCTTAAATTTATAACTTATCAAGAAAGGAAGGAAGGAATTATCCATGACTAAGCTTTAGAATCTTAACCTTTACATGATAAATAAAAATCATATACCTCAATTTACTACCACAATTGAGATCAAAATTCCCTTCGTAAATCATTGCAGTTGTAAAGCAAATTCTTCATGTGACTGGACCCTATTTTATGACAACTTTTCATTAAGTAAACGTACAATTTATTTATTTGTATTCAGTTTTGTTCGCCACGATGTAAAAAAGATGTTGAGACTCTAGAAAGAGTGCAGAGAAGAGCAACAAAGATGATTAGGGGTCTGGAGGCTAAAACATATGAAAAACGGTTGCAGGAACTCGGTATGCCTAGTTTAATGAAAAGAAGGACTAGGGGAGACATGATAGCAGTGTTCCAATATCTTGGGGGTTGTCACAAAGAAGAGGGAGTCAAACTATTCTCCAAAGCACCTGAGAGTAGAACAAGAAGTAATGGGTGGAAACTAATCAAGGAGAGAAGCAACTTAGAACTAAGGAGAAATTTCCTGACAGTTAGAACAATTAATCAGTGGAACAACTTGCCTGCAGAAGTTGTAAATGCTCCAATATTGGAAATTTTTAAGAAAATGTTGGATAACCATTTGCCTGAAATGGTGTAAGGTTTTCTGCCTGGGCAGCGGGTTGGACTAGAAGACCTCCAAGGTCCCTTCCAACTCTTGTTGTTGTTGTTGTTGTTGTTAATTTATTTATTTATTTAGATTTTTGTGCCCCATTTTTATTATTTTTATAAATAAACTCAAGGCAACGAACATACTAATACTCCTTCTTCCTCCTATTTTCCCTATAACAACAACCCTGCAAGGTGTGTTGGGCTGAGAGAGAAAGTGATTGGTCCAAAGTCACCTAGCCAGCTTCCATGCCCAAATTGGAACTAGAACTCACAGTCTCCTGATTTCTAGCCTTAGCCACTAGACCAAACTGGCTAGTTTAGTTCTTAAATGAATCATGCTTCCGGTTCTTGATTGACTTTATTTGACAGAAGCCAGCTGGGAAAATCACAAATCAAGATCCTATCAGCACAAGATGCTGCAACTGTTGTAAATGCTAGCTGGCTGCCAAAAGCTCAAATTGTGATTATGTCATCAGTGAATACATACAATGGTTGTAACTTTAGGGACTGGCTTTAAATAACTTTTTCCAAGATTGTCATAACTTCCTACTGTTGTTAAACAAACAATCATAAATAGAGGACTATGTAATTCTTTTCATCAACATTAGGCCACCTGGAAATACAATACTGTATATACAATATTACGATATAGTCAGCAAGTTATTCTCTTGTCCTATTGCAAATGTCTTCAATCAGTTGCATCTTCTATTTCAAAGTTGCTTTGTGATGATCTCTTCAATTTTAAACAGTACCAACCAGGGGTGAAATCTAAAAATTTCCCCTATCGGTTCTGTGGGCGTGGCTTAATTGATGGGCGTGGCCTGGTGGTCAGTTGACGGGTGGGCATAGCCAATAACAATAAATAATAAAAATAATAAAGTATAGAAAGCAAGAGGTACCAAAAATCAACTTTCACACTTTACACACACACAACACAACACAACTGACACACACACATTGTAAAAGCAGTTATACTTCACTCAAAATGGCCCCTGCAACAAGCAGGAACCTCACACAGCCACAAAAAGCTCAAAAACCAACTTTCACACTTTACACACACACACCACAACTGACTCACACACACACAAAATGCTACATAGAGCTTTGTGAGATTTTGTGTGTTTGTGTAGTTAGAGTGAAACACTACAGAAACACACCAAATCTCAGAAAACTGCACAAATATTTTATTATTTTATTTTATTTTTAGATAAAAGCAGTTAAATCTAAAACTTCCTTAACTTTAAATTGCTATGTCTAAAAAAAAAACTTCTTAAAAAAACCCCCCTTGCTACCGGATCACCCGATCCGGTCCAAACCAGGAGCATTTCACCCCTGGTACCAACCCAAAGCATGACAGTAAACTACTTGCTTATTGCAAAAACGCCTTGAAAGGGGTGATTATGATTTATATGATACAGTCCTTTCCTCTATTTCCAATATTAACCTTTTTTTTAAAAATGGCCTAATCCAAAACATTTATTAAAAAGCAATTCTTATAGGAAGAGAATGGTATTCATTTCTGAATAAATAAGCTTAAGATCAAACTATTTCAAGATAGTGAAAATATCTGGGTAGATTTTTAAGGTATTATGCCTAGTAATTTGGATTTAATTTCTAATCCAAAACAATATACTTTATCTGATTTGCCAGCAAACATGAATGTACTCTGCTGGAATATAAGCTTATAAAACAAATATTTTAAAATACGCTGATTAATGAGATCTGTAGTCCAGCAGTTTTGGAGGTTCAGGATTGTAGAAAGCTGCTTTAAACATAGAAACAGTTTTCTAAAACGATGCAAAGTATTTTCTAATACATTCTATGCTTTCAGAGGACTGTTAAATGTACAAGATATATTTTTAATCATTATTGTTCAATAGTCTACTCTGTTTTATTGTAGTGCAATCTATTTAACGAAATACCCATTGTATTTACAGCCACTGTAAACATTTTTATTTTATTTATTTATTTATTTATCTTGCATTTTCCTTTTGCTCAGCCAAAGAAAATATACTGATCGCTTCATGCTGTTTCCTGTCTGCTTTCTGTGCTTCAAGGTCTGCAGCAGTGAAAAGACCATCAGCCATTCAGCTCCAAAACAGCTGGAAAGGAACAAAAACGGGAAATGATGCTATGTAGAAATGTCCTAAGTCTGGAAAGGACAGCTTTGTAAAGAATATCTTAGAAACAGTTGCTCCTACTCCTATATTTCTAATATTCAGGTCCATATAAATATTCTCGAAAGACATTCTATATATTGTGTGGTATTTTCAACTTTGTCAGTTTGTAGATGTGTGGACTTCAGCACCCAGATAAGCTATGGCTGAGGAATTCTGGGAGTTGAAGTCCACACATCTTCAAACTGCCAAGGTTGAGAAACACTATATTATTGGAACTGTTACAAAACCAACGAACAAAGGAGCAAGCCAAATCTTTCAACGTTTTATTCATAACACATCAAGTAATAACACTGTTGTAAACTTTGGAAACTTCACAGCCAGCTTACTATATCAAGTCCTGCTTCAATTGAATATATAAGAATCCACAAAGTTATCAAAATAACAACTTGGGTGTCATAACATCATCAAACAAATGTTGTGCTTATATGTTTGTGTTATATGCACAAAAGCTCACTTTTTGCTTGTATGCTTGTGTTATAAAATACACAAATAATAGATGACATCAGTTACATATTAATAGCATAACATGCATGCTGTTATACTGGTTAATAAGTAAGCAAGATCACATATAAATCATGCTAAATCATTATATCTATTTCATTTTTATTCCACCTTTATTTTGGTCAACTCAAGGTAACATACATCTTTAACGCCGTTCATAACCACCTTATATGATAGGTAGGTTGGATTGAGTGCCTGGCCCAAAGTCAACCAACTGATCTTCATGCTTAAGGCAGGACTAGAATTCACAATCTGGGCAGCCAGCATCTCACTATACCCAAATTTGACTGTCTAATTTTAACCATGATTTGCTGAGTAAACAAAAATGGATAGGTTCATGCATCATGTTGAACCATAAATCATGGTTTATAAACTATAATTCACCAAATCAAAAAAATTAAATTGTGCCTTAGTATATTATAATAGGGATATATACTTCCATTCTAGTTAAGCAGTCTGCTAAGCCATATAAGCCGTTAAAAAGAGCAATAAGCCACTAACTATAGTATATAAATCTCAATGGCTAAATAATGTCTATGTCTCATGAAACCAGATATTTCAGACATAACTCAGCTTATGTCTATGAAGTTAGTGGTTTCCTATATCTTCTTATATCTTCTTTTCACGTCTCTTCTCCCTCTGGTATGATCATGCATCATCATCAGAGGTGGTATTCAGCAGGTTCTGACCAGTTCTGGAGAACCGGTAGCGGAAATTTTGAATAGTTTGGAGAACCAGTAAATACCACCTCTGACTGGCCCTGCCCCCATCTATTCTCTGCCTTCCGAGTCCCAGCTAATCTGGAAGAAATGGGGATTTTGAGTAACCTTCCCCTGAAGTGGGGAGGGAATGGAGATTTTACAGTATCCTTCCCCTGCTACACCCACCAAGTCATGCCCACCAAGCCATGCCATGCCACCAAGCCACGCCCATAGAACCAGCAGTAAAAAAAATTGAATCCCACCACTGATCATCATTGTCAGGAAATTGTTATTTGCCTAACTAGTTGGCCAGGCAATATATAAACTAACTATGTACTGTATGTTTGTATAAAGGCATGATATTGCTTTAAGGCTGTGTTGCATCATGCAAGCATCCTGATTGGTTGAGCTCTGTAGCCAATGTATAAAAGGACTACTAAATTATGGCTTGTGGGGAATCTACAGGGATGCTACAGCATTGTAACCTAATGACATGCTGCAACTGTATATTTGAACTTTATGATCGTTGCTTGATCATGGCTAGTTACTGATTCCTCAGGATACTGACTGTTGTGAATTGAACTGTGTTTTGCCGAACTGAAAGAAGACTTTGTTTGTTGTGCAAGTCTACGTTGGTAAGAAGACTTGATATTTTTAACATCCCTGACTGGCTTTATATGTGTATGACCTGGATTGTTTTTGGACTATGTCTTTGCCTTTTCCCTAAAAGTAAAGGAATATCAAACCCCAGTTTGTCTGCAAGTGACTGTTATTGTATATAACCAGTCTCAGTCGTTTTCATGCGTAGGGTACTCTGCTCAACAGTCCACAACCTCGGTTGTGAACCCAGATTACCCTTAACAATCATACTATATTGTAAGGCCTTTTGTTCAATTTGTGTTGTGTGATCTCCATTGTGATGTGCAAAACATGGTTTATAAGTTAGCATGTTGGGTAAACCCTGCCAGTTGTAGCTTGTTCAAGAGATCTCATAAGAAAATCATGGCTTAGCAAATCTGGAAACCTAGTGTTTGCATGCATATTAGATTTACACAACCCTAGACATTCTGTACAAGCAATATTATCCTCACATAAGTCAACACTTGTGTAATTTGTATCAACAAGCAAAAAAGTCTTGGGACACCAGAGAAAGAATTGAAAGGGTAACACAGTCCTCAAATTACAACAACAATTAGGACTTGAATTTCTGTGGCTAAAAAATTTTGTTGCTAAATATTGCAGTCATTAAGTCATGGCTAATTTAAGATCTTTTTCACAGTGGTCTTTAAGTGTATTACCATGGTCATTAGGTGAATAATGCAGTTGTTAAACGAATCAGTTTTTGCCATTGACTTTGCTTGTTAGAAGTTGGGAAGGTCACAAATGGCAATCATGTAACACCGGGACACCACAACCATCATAAATACATGCCAGTTGCAAAGCACCCAAATTTTGCTCATGTGACCTCTGGGTACATTGTGATAGTCATAAGAGTGGGGATCATGCGCAAGTCTTTTTTTCCCCCAATGTTGTCATAATCTGAATGATCATTAAATGAGTGGTCATAAGTCAAGGACTAACTGTATGTATTTACTTGGGGTGGGATGGGGGATAAACAAAAAGGTTCAAATAAACAGCAAAGTAGTAAAAGGACTATAGAAACAAATTTGCTTTCCCTTCATTGCCTCATCAGTTTGAGGCAATGAAGGGAATTGCCTCATCAGTTTGAGGCAATTCCTCAAGAACATTATCACAACCCTGATGCTTTGTAGCCACTTCTGAAGCTGACATTTGTCCATTCTTTTCTAGAGCAATCATGTTACCTCTGTCCATATGCAGAGAAAATTGTGTTTTGATTCCATGCATGGAGTGATTTTTCTAACCTTTTTGATGCATAGTGGAGTCACGTCTTACTAGTTAAGTTGATGGTCTTTGAAGCCAGTGGTTATAGCACTGAAGCATGGAATTTAGAAATTGTACAAAGCTGCTACTGAAGAACTTGAGCCAAGTGTGATGATGAGCCAATTTTAAATCTCTCCTTAAATCAAATTGTTGTGGCTCCATTCAGTCTTTCCGTAAGAACTTGCTGTACAACGATGAATGTTTTGGCTTTTTCTGTACAACATAGTACTTGAATATGCCTAAATTACTTTGAGGCATTTGGCCTTTTTTATTTACTGACTATCAGAATTCTAGAAGATACTTGTGCCAGGAGTATTCTGCTTACTAACTGACCCCAATGTATAAGTCTTTTGGAATTCTTCCTTGCTTGAACAGGTAGTTAAAACTGTTTCTATACTGCTTCATCTTTTCTTTCTATGCCACTTCTGGAATTTGCTAATCTAAGATTAGCTATGTGAAGCGGGAACAGATATGATGTTCTCCAGATGTTTTACTCTATACATTCACAGTCCTTTATTATTAACTTGGATGACTGTAGCTGATGAGACATAAAGTATAAAACAGGGATCTCCAAACTTGGCAACTTTAAGACTTGTGGACTTCAGCTCCTAGAATTCCCCAGCCAGCCAAGGAATTCTGGGAGTTAAACTCCACAAGTTAGTGTCTGTTTTCAGTTAGGGTCTGTTCACTGTTTTCAAATTGGAACTATTAAAATATTAGGCCACGTACTCTTTTGTAATATAAACATTTTCTTCTGTTTGTGTCTATGAAGATCATATTAGTTTAAAAACTGATTGAACTAAATATTTCCCATTTTATTGAAGTACATATCTAGCTCTATTGTACATGTAGCTTATCTCTTATACTTTTAACCATCTATCTATATATTTGAATACATGATTACGATTGAATACAATACAATAAATAGACGCATGGTCCGTGGTCAATAAGGCCCCCCTAATATATGATCTTATCCAGGGGGGTGCCACGGACCTTATGGGCGTTACGGAAACCTGGTTGGGCACAGAAGGGGGCTTGCCCCTTGTTGAAATGTGCCCACCGGGTTTCCTGGCATTCCATCAGCCGAGGGCCCAGGGTAGGGGTGGGGGGGTGGCGGTTGTGATTAGGGAGAGTCTAGAGCCGAGGGAGACCACTGTACCTCAGATGGCCGGGTGTGAATCCCTCTGTGTGAGGTGGGGCCATAGGTGTCAGATGGGCTTGTTTGTCACGTACCTGGCTCCTTGCTGCGTGACAGCTGCCCTGCCCGAGCTCCTGGAGGTGCTTGCTGGGGTGGCGGTTGAGACCCCTAGACTTATTGTCATGGGGGATTTCAACTTGCCATCGACCGGCATGTCATCTTCAGTTGCTCGAGAGTTCACGGCTTCCATGACGGCCTTGGACCAGACTCAAGTAGTTGATGGCCCCACTCACAGTGGGGGTGGCACACTGGATTTGATTTTCATCTCTGGTCAGTGGTTGAAGGATCTGGATTTGAGGGATTTAATCATCGAACCTTTGTCATGGTCAGATCACTCTCTCCTTCACCTGGACTTTCTGACCGCCACTCAACACCACAGGGAGACGGAACCAACACGTTGGTTCCGTCCCAGGCGCCTGATGGACCCGGAGAGGTTCCAGACGGAGCTTGGGCCGTTTCCTGAGGGTCTGGCTCATGGCACGGCCGAGGAACTTGTTGCGGCTTGGGAACGGGCCGCGGCGGGGGCCTTGGACCGTGTCGTGCCTTTTTGGCCTCTGACCCGGCGTAGGTCTCAACCAGCTCCCTGGTTCTCCGAGGGGCTGAGGGGGATGAAACGCCGGAGAAGACGCCTAGAGAGTTCCTGGAGGTCCAGTCGTTCGGAGGCTGATCGGACACTAGTTAGGTCCTATACTAGGACCTACCTAATGGCAATGAGGGAAGTGAGACGTTGCTACGTCTCCTCCCTCATTGCGTCGGCAGATAACCGCCCGGCCGCCCTGTTTCGGGTTACTCGCTCTCTCCTTCAACAGGGGGAGCGGGATGACCCGTTGCAGGGACGTGCTGAGGAGTTTAGTGGTTATCTGTACGACAAAATCGTTCGGGACGGCCTGGACCAAAATTGGGTAGATCCGGGTGGGATGTCAGAGAGCCGTCTTGTCGAGACTATTTGGGATGAGTTTGACCCTGTGGCTCCTGAGGACATGGACAGGTTGCTGGGTAGGTTGAACGCCACCACATGTTTACTGGACCCGTGTCCCTCCTGGTTGGTGCTGGCCGCACAGGAGGTGACACGAGGCTGGCTCCAGGGGATTACGAATGCTTCTTTGTTGGAGGGGGTCTTTCCGGCCGCCTTGAAGGAGGCGGTGGTGAGGCCTCTCCTCAAGAAGCCTTCCCTGGACCCAGCTGTTTTAGGTAATTATCGTCCGGTCTCCAACCTTCGCTTCGCGGCGAAGGTTGTAGAGAGTGTGGTGGCATGTCAGCTACCCCAGTACCTGGAGGAAACCGTCTATCTAGACCCGTTCCAGTCCGGTTTCGGCGGTTACAGCACTGAGGCGGCTTTGGTCGCGTTGGTGGATGATCTCTGGAGGGCCAGGGATAGGGGTTATTCCTCTGCCTTGGTCCTATTAGACCTCTCAGCAGCTTTTGATACCATCGACCATGGTATCCTGCTGCACCAGTTGGAGGGATTCGGAGTGGGAGGCACCGTTCATCGGTGGTTCTCCTCCTATCTCTCCGATCGGTCGCAGACGGTGTTGACGGGGGGGCAGAGGTTGGCCCCGAGATGCCTCACTTGTGGGGTGCCTCAGGGGTCGATTCTCTCGCCCCTCTTGTTCAACATCTATATGAAGCCGCTGGGTGAGATCATCAGTGGTTTCAGTGTGAGGTACCAGCTGTACGCTGACGACACTCAGCTGTACTTTTCCACACCGGACCACCCCAACGAAGCTATCGAGGTGTTGTCCCGGTGTCTGGAAGCCGTATGGGTCTGGATGGGGAGAAACAGGCTCAAGCTCAATCCCTCCAAGACGGAGTGGCTGTGGATGCCGGCTTCCCGGTACAGTCAGCTGCAGCCGCGGCTGACTGTTGGGGGCGAGTCATTGGCCCCAATGGAGAGGGTGCGCAACTTGGGCATCCTCCTGGATGGACGGCTGTCTTTCGAAGACCATTTGATGGCCGTCTCCAGGAGAGCTTTTCACCAGGTTTGCCTGGTTCACCAGTTGCGTCCCTTTCTAGACCGGGATGCCCTATGCACGATCACTCATGCTCTCGTGACATCTCGTCTGGATTACTGCAATGCTCTCTACATGGGGCTCCCCTTGAGGAGCACCTGGAGACTCCAGGTAGTTCAGAATGCGGCTGCGCAGGTGATAGAGGGAGCCCCTCGTGGCTCCCACGTAACACCTCTCCTGCGCAGACTGCACTGGCTGCCTGTGGCCTTCCAGGTGCGCTTCAAGGTTCTGGTAATGATCTTCAAAGCGCTCCATGGCATAGGGCCGGGCTACTTACGGGACCGTCTGCTGCCACCGAATGCCTCTCACCGACCCGTGTGCTCTCACAGAGAGGGACTCCTCAGGGTGCCGTCGGCCAGGCAGTGCCGACTGGCGACACCCAGGGGAAGGTCCTTTTCTGTGGGGGCCCCCACCCTCTGGAACGAGCTTCCCCCAGGACTTCGCCAACTTCCTGACCTTCGAACCTTCCGCCGCGAGCTTAAGACACATCTATTTATCTGCGCAGGACTGGACTAGAATTTTAAATTTTTTAAATGTTTAAATTTTAAATTTGGTTTTAAATGGGGTTTTATTATTTATATCTCTATTTTAAATATTCGGCCTATGTAATAAGTTTTTTAAATTAATGTTTTATCTTGTATATATATATGTTTTTTAAGTGGGTGTAAACTGCCCTGAGTCCCTAGGGAGATAGGGCGGTATAAAAGTATGAATAATAAATAAATAAATAAATAAAGACAAACTCCAACAAAATATAGAATAATTTCTGAAAATTAAAGTGCCAACAAACTTGAAGATTATGGATGAAAACATTTTATAAGGAATATAAGCCCTTATATCAGGGGTGTCAAACTGGTGGCCCGCAGGCCAGATGTGTCATGTGCAGGCCATGCTCACCCTAGCTATGTGAATGGGGAAAATGTTGCAAAACGTCATCTGACAACAATGCGATGCCGCGAGTTTGATACCATGCATTATATGAAAGTAACTCAGGCTAACATCAACATTGCAAGAAAGGAGATCCAAATAAACCAGAGTTCCTTACTTTATGCCATGCTCAAAATCTTCTGTTTGCAAAGAATTCATTAGATAGAACCAAAATGTGAATCTGTTTAACTGGAATGAAAAAAGTGAGAAAAGAATACAGTTTTGAGCGACATTCCATTTATTTTCTCGTCGTCCAAGAGCTTCATTATCAGGAAAAACAGCATTGCTCAACATCCACATTATTTCAACAATGATTGTTCCCAGAGGAAATACTTCCAGGCATTTAAATTACATCTGATGCATTACAATCAGATGCTATCAGTTCAGAAATAGGACCACAAATGCTTGCAAAACAAAAATCCAACAGCTATAAAAAAGGATTTACTGGAAATCGACTTACCATGCTACTCAGTCAAAAAATAACTATTTGTGTGAGAATTTCAATCTATTATAGATATGTAAAATTTAAAGATACAAGATTACTAATATTAGAGCTTGTCTTCTTCACTGAGAAACACACAAAGAGAACATCAACTAATAAGATCATAATGATCTACTATCAACCCAAGACTATTCTCTTTATTATGCAAGTTATCATAGTAGTCAAGTTGTCCCAAAGGTGCTTTTTCAAGAGGCAACTGGACTTTCTTATTTTTCTTTGAAGACGTTTTGCTTCTCATCCAAGAAGCTTCTTCAGTTCTGACTGGATGGTGGGGAATGGAAGGATTTATACTTCTTGCAGACAGCTGGTCATTTGCATTCTTTTAGAGTGTCATTGAGGCCACTTGGAGGTTTATCTGTGTCCCCAGGGTCACCTGAGTAGTGCAAATGGATGTGGAGCCTTCTTGGAATTGCTGAAAGACTATGTTGTAGACTGGAGATAGATGATGTCATATCCCTCCTCCTCTGTTGAGAGAGGGCTGTTCAATTTTGACATAGATGGCCTCTTTGACCTCTCTTTCAAACCAATCATCCTCTGTATCCAAAATATGGGCTTTGCTGAGTGGTCTTTGTCTTTTAAATGCAGATAGACTGTTAAATCTTGTCCTGATTGGTTTGTTCTGCTATGTCGTGCCATGAATTTACAGTATGAAGTGGTTGTTTTGTTTCCCCAATGTACATATCTGCACATGTCTTACTGCATTGTACTGCATACACCATATTGCTCGTTTGTGTTTGAGTGTCTTATCCTTTGGGTGGACAAGCTTCTGCCTTAGTGTTGTCTCTTGAAAAAGCACGTTTGGGGCAACCATGACCTGGATGACTAAGAATATCCATATACATAGTAGCCAAGTTGTTTTCCCATCCATATTTTCATATACCCTACATAAACGTAAAATAATTTCTGAACTTTTTTATTTAGGCAAATTCAGGAATGTCCAAGTGGTAAAAAAATTAACGGTGATTATGACCAAGCAATCAAATCCCAATGTTTTTACAGTTTTTTACAAAGACAACATAGTCACCTGGTTGTAACCACCATCTTGTTTTTCATTTTAATCCTCTCTGCAAACACCCCTGGACCAAATTGTGAGAAGATTAATAATGTTGCTTTATTAGCATTTTTCTTATATGCTTACCGGACAAAGAACCTGAAAAAAATGGATCCTTGTTGTTGTACATGTTGACAGCAACAAAAATGCATTACACACAAAAATGGAAATTATTCCCACAATGGATGATTGGTTGGAAAATCTGATAGAATTAGCAAAGATACAGTGTTTCCCGGAAAATATGACCTATCCTGAAAATAAGTTCTAGCCTGATTTTCATGCTGTGCCTAGTATAAATCCTACCCCCAAAATAAGCCCTAGTTAAGCACCACCCAGTGGTTGTATGAGTTGGGGTGAGGCACAGGCATAAGAATCAAGCGGGGAGGGGGGAAGCTGTCCCATGTGTCCCACACCAGCTTAATTTAGGACCTATCTTGCTGCTGCCTGACTTCTTCTGCAGCCGTTTGTGGCCAGATACCACATGGCACATTGCACGGGTGCTGCCATTTGTGGCAGGATGCCGTGTGGTTCATCGTGCCAGTGCTGCTGCTCATGGCAGAATGCTGCAAGCCTCATTACAATGGTGCTGTAAGCTTGCAGCAGGATGCTGTGAGGCTCATCACACTGGTGCCATCACTCATGCACGCAATGGCACAACATGCCATGCAGCCTCCTGCCATGAGCGGCGGCACTGGTGCAACGAGCCCCACGATGCCCTCTCGCAAGTGATGGCATTGGCGTCTTAAGCTATGTGGCATCTGGCCACGAGCTGCCGCAAACAGCCGCAGAAATTGGGCAGCAGTGCAACAGGTGTTGGGGTGTGGGAAGTGTGGATGTGGTGATCCTAAGGTAAGCAGGTAAGACATCTTACCAGTAAGACCTGGTGTTTATTTTGGGGCTGAAAATAAAATAAAACTGGGTCTTATTTTTGGGGAAACATGGTAGCTAAATTGCTGTTTTAATAAAAAAAAATAACATGTCCAACTTTGTTTCCACTTGGAACCTGCTTCTGGATTTTGTGCTTGAGCTGAAAAATATATATAAAATTTTGACTTTGGGTTTTGCTGATCAGATAGCTTTCTTGTTATAGAGATGGCTAGCATATATTACTATGTAAAAGTAAAACACTGATGGTGTAATGTTATCTTATTCCACTGCACTAAAAAATTGGAAGAGAATTCTTTTCTTTCTTTTTTCTCCCTTTCCTTTCTCCTCTTCCCTTTTCCCTCCCCTATTTGCCCTCTATTTTCATTTTCCTTTGTATTTTATATCCTGATAAACCTTTATACAAATTTGAAAAAATAATATTGCTTTATTTATAGTTTTGAAACTGGGTTCAAAAAATTCATTGTTCAAGTTTTTCCAAAAGAATAATAGTCATTCTCCAAAAAGTAAATCATTTCCCCAATCTGCATTCCATTTCTTAGCTTATAAGAATATGCACTTCTTATGTATTATTCTTATATTGCTAGAATATATGCACACAGGTTTAATAGCATATAGAAATCTAGAAACTCCAACAGCTATTGCCCTTACAGAAAATAAAGTGGTTTACAATTTATCTTGTTGTTTGAAGAGAGAGGGAGAGGGAAAGGGAGAGGGAGAGGGAGAAGAGAAGAAATTTTTCAGATCTGGGCAAGAAATATTACTAATTCTTAGCCATGCTTGAATTGAATTAGAACTAAGGAGAAATTTCCTGACAGTTACAACAATTAATCAGTTAATTAATTGCTTCCAGAAGTTGTGGGTGCTCCACATTGGAGATTTTTAAAGGAAGAAATTGGACAACCATTTGTCTGAAATGTTTTCCTGCTTGAGCAGGGCTTCCAATATTGTTCTGTTAATGAGAGTGCAATGACCAATAAAGAAGTTTCCATACATCTTGTGTGTGTGTGTGAGAGAGAGACAGAGAGAGACAGAGAGAGAGAGAGAGAGAGAGAGAGAGAGAGTTGAAGAGAGGGGGGAGGGAGTGGGAGAGAGAGAGGGAGGGAGGAGAGAGAAAGAGTGAGAGAGAACACATGTATAAATATATTAATGTTTTCTGAAATCTACTTGGAAACTTCCTGAAAAAAAACTCATCGTCAGCTGCCAAGGAGAAGGGAAAAAAGATTACAAACTTTTTCTTTTGCTTCTTTCTATGCCAAGTTAATTCTAGAACTTTCAACGAATTCCAAACATATCCAAAGATAGTGTTGCTATAATTCGGCTTAATGGGAAAGCCAGCTGGAATATTTTTCCTTGGAGAAAATATCAAGCAGTTTCAAGAAACGTTTAAGACTAAAAACACATCTCTGCTTCTCTGGGAATAATTAGCCATTTGTTTCTAATTAGGCATTCTAGACTGCCTAAGATTGACTGTTCGTACAATTCCATTGTTGGGTATTATGGCTTAACCGAAATATTACTCAGCAATGGATTTGGGGCATTTGCTCCACAGGCCAGGATTTATTTGTTGGATTATCCCCGCTTCTTTTTTATAGAAAGTTAATACTTAGTATTCTTGCCATGCATTTTTCTCCACAACAGCCCTATGAGGCAGACTGGCCTGAGAAAGAATGATTGTTGTAATAACTGTTTATAAAGATTCTGAATCATGCAGCTCATGGTTGTTCCAAAGGTGTTTTCTAAAAAGGCAACTGAATTTTCTTAGTTTTTTTTCCTTGAAGGTGTTTCACTTCTCATCCAAGAAGCTTCTTCAGCTGTCTCAATGATTGTTTCGTTCAAAAACTGAGATTCTGGTCTCAAGTTATGACCACAGTTGAAACCACAATCTTAGTTATTGAACAAAACTATCATAGACTGAGACAGCAGAAGAAGTTTCTTGAAAAAGACATGAAAGAGTTTTTAAAGGAAAAGCCAAGAAAGTCCAGTTGCCTTTTGAAAGAGGACCTTTGGAACAATGATTGTTGTAATGTTAACAAAATGTATGAAATTTCTTAAGGTGCACTGAGCATTTCTCAATACTTCTCAATCCTTTATTGTCTAGCAAATTCTTTCCGAAAGACAGTGATATTTCTAATGACCTTAGCTAGGACTAAATTATCCTTGCTGAATCCAACAGAAGCTTTGGATTTATTTCAGTTTTGCATGTGTGGAGATAAAGAATTTCTGCAACTGCAATCAGGAATGCCTTCCAGATTGCTTTCTCGCCCAAAAATATTTTCTTTCGGTTGTGTCCAGTTCAAACTTTGAATGGTTAATCTAATTCCTTGGAAGCTTCAAATCATCTACTCTCCTATTCTTAAATATTTGTAACTTTATCTTTTTCAGCAATGTGGGTAAATCTGGCAGGAATCCCAGGACAAGATTCTGCTTTAAGGGCCCAAGAATAATGGTACACCAGCAGTGTGCAATCCACAAGAAGTCTGCTCAGAAAAAAGTCCCATTCAATTCCCGTAAATTGGAATAAATGTGGTTATTAAATAACAAGCCCTATTGGAAAATCGCTGGATAAGCCAACACTACTTGGCTTGTATTACACAGCTTCACTGCTTTTTAAATGACAGCAAGAAAAAATTCAGTTGAATGTAACTAGTCTTACTTTCAGATTGTTATGCATTGGATGGTGCAATTACTAATTAACCTTTTTAAAACTAATAAACCATTTTAAATTTAAAGCCAATTTCAGCGTCATTCACCCCACTTCCACAAGACAACTGATACAGTTTGACATCATGCAGCAATTGCAATCTGTATAACTTCTCTTTGACTGCAATAAAAAGAAGAATAAGTTCTCAGTTGCAACAGGTTGTCACAGCTAATTTGGCCAGGGTCTTCAATTCCTGAAATTAGCTTATAAAAGTGCAGTTAAATATCACCACATGTTCTACCTACCTTTTATAGAAGAATATTTAATTGCTATCTTACACAATTTCCCCAGTTTATCTTGGATCATGAAAACCTTACTATTTTCAAGCTAGTTTGTCCATAATCAACAGAATCTTAAGGTATTTTTTCATTTTTTAAAAGACTCTTTAACCAATAAATGCATACTAGCACGCATTTACATTACATATCGCATATCAATTTACAGCCTTTTGTTTAGTGACTGTTCAAAGTTACAATGGCACTGAAAAAAGTGACATGCCTGTTTTTCACACTTATGACCGTTGCATCATCTTCATGGTCATGAGTTCAAAATTCAGACATTTGACAACTGACTCATATTTATGACGATTGCGGTGTCCAGGGTCATATGATCACCTTTTCCAACATTCTGACAAGCAAAGTCAATGGGGAAGCCAGATTCATTTAACAACCATGTTACTAACTTAAAAACTGCAGTGATTAACTTAAAAATTGTGGCAAAAAAGGGTTGTAAAATGGATCAAAATTCACATAACAACTATCTTGCTTAGCACAGAAATTTTGGGCTTTTAAACCATCTGGACAATACTATGCTTGCAACCCTAGTCAATTTAATGGAGCCATGCTTTCGTGAATGTAACTCGGAAATGTGTTTAAGCAGACTAAATGGGAGTTTATTTTTATCCATAGGTGTTGCTAATTTATTTCCTAGTTATACTATTTACATGATAGCTTCCCATACTATATAATACTTTGGATCGTTGATGATTAATAAATTGCTGGCTTCAGTGTAATTTCTTATTTAAATTGGTCGGTTGAATTTTGCTTACTTTGGATTACCAATCCGTTAGTTTCCATAATTTTGAAATCTTATTAGGAAACTGCCAATGCTTATATTTCCATGCTGATTTGAATATATTTCAGACTTTTAAAATCTTTTAGCCTCTACAGCCAATTTCCATTTCTTTTTTCCTTGACCCTTAAAAAACTCATCTACAGAAGTTTGGTTCTGTATGGTTGGTTGCACCATGAATCCATTTTTCAAATATTCAGTTCTTTATCATATGAAGTCATTCTGGGATCATTCCTGTCATACAGTTCAAGCGAGGATTTTTGAGTTTGCCTCATGATAATCCCTTGCAAACACCTCTTCTCAATTGGTTTTTAAATCCTTTCACTTAATTTACAAAATTAAATAGATTGCTTCGTGCTAAATAAAATTAAATGCTTAGATTGCTCCATTTCCAAACTGGCTGTTTTTAGCTTCTCTTTGCCTACAGTTTGTATGTCTCTTTTTAAAAAAATAGTTACTTTTTAAATTGATGTTTATATTTTTTTATATTGGTCATTTTTTGTATGTGATTTTATCCATTTGTTATGTACTACCCAGTGTTGCCTTTGCTGAGATGGGCAACTATGATAATTTCATAAATAAATGAGTGAATGAAGATCTGATGCAACATGACAGCTTTTCAAAATAATTTACATTATTAATGACTCTGTCTTTTGCTTCTGATGCACAGGATCACAACACTGCCTAAATGTGAGGCATATGGACAACTGTGAGGCAATGTGTACTTCATCAGTATCTGATGAAGTACACATGGATGAATAGCCTAACCACACAATCTGGAATTTGGCATTCAGGTCTGAGAAGTATGAGAGACCCTCAAATAGAGAAAGGCAGGGTTCCATTGGGATACTATACAATATAACTAAAATGAAACGAATTCAGGCTGGTCTCTCCCTCCAGCTGTCGGTCAATATATGAACAATGTTCTCCATTAAAAGACAGTCTTTACATATATGCCCATTTCCGTATTCTCTTTCAGGGTAAACAGTACCAAGCAGATCTCAGAAAAGGAGTAAGAACTAGTAAGACAATGAAATTAAAGCATGAGAAATGGGAAAAGAAATACAAATATAAGTCTAGTTTATACCAATGCCTTTGAGGCTTCTTCCCATACCCCTCTATGCATACAAATCATCCCTACTTCAACCATGACTACATATTGTTGCATTGCTTTTAGTTCTTTAAACTTTTCACCTCTTTCTGAGGATCTTATCAGCTCTACTCAACTATGAGCTTCTTTATCTCCTTTCTTCTCAATTTATGCACTCTTTCATTCTTCTAACCTGCCTTCCATTCAGGACCTGTATACTGCACAAGTCAAAAAGAGGGCTGTGAAAGTATCTACAGACCCCTCACATCCTGGACATAAATTGTTTCAACTTTTACCCTCAAAATGATACTATAGGGCACTGCACACCAGAACAACTAGACAGAAAGACAGTTTTTCCCCACATGCCATCATTCTGCTAAACAACTAATTCCCACAACACTGTCAAACTATTTACTAAGACTGTATTAGTAATATTAACATAACATCAGAGTTGGAAGGGACCTTGGAGGCCTTCTAGTCCAACCCCCTGCCCAGGCAGGAAACCCTACACCATCTCAGTCAGATGGTTATCCAACATTTTCTTAAAAATTTCCAGTGTTGGAGCATTCACAACTTCTGAAGGCAAGTCGTTCCACTTATTAATTGTTCTAACTGTCAGGAAATTTCTCCTTAGTTCTAAGTTGCTTCTTTCTTTGACCAGTTTCCACCCATTGCTTCTTGTTCTACCCTCAGGTGCTTTGGTGAACAGCCTGACTCCCTCTTCTTTGTGGCAGCCCCTAAGATATTGGAACACAGCTAGTCCTTCTTTTTGTTAAACTAGACATACCCAGTTCCTGCAACCGTTCTTCATATGTTTTATCCTCCAGTCCCCTAATCATCTTTGTTGCTCTTCTCTGCACTCTTTCTAGAGTCTCAACATCTTTTTTACATCGTGGCGACCAAAACTGGATGCAATATTCCAAGTGTGGCCTTACCAAGGCATTATAAAGTGGCACTAACACTTCACGTGATCTTGATTCTATCCCTCTGTTTATGCAGCCCAGAACTGTGTTGGCTTTTTTAACAGCTGCTGCACACTGCTGGCTCATATCTAAATGGTTATCCACTAGGACTCCAAGATCCCTCTCACAGGTACTACTATTGAGCAAGGTACCACATATACGGTACTGGTGCATTTTGTTTTTTTGGCCTAAATGTAGAACCTTACTTTTTTCACTGTTGAATTTCATTTTGTTAGATAGCGCCCAATGTTCAAGTCTGTCAAGATCTTTCTGTAACTTGAGCCTATCTTCTGGAGTGTTGGCTATTCCTGCCAGCTTGGTGTCATCTGCAAATTTGATGAGTTCCCCATCTATCCCCTCGTCCAAGTCATTGATGAAGATGTTGAAGAGTACTGGGCCTAAAACAGAGCCTTGGGGTACTCCACTGCATACTTCCCTCCATGTGGATGTAGTTCCGTTGAGGACTACACGTTGAGTGCGGTTGGTCAGCCAGTTATGAATCCATCTGGTGGTGGTGCTGTCTAACCCACATTTTTCTACTTTATCTAGTAGTAGGTTATGGTCTACTTTATCAAATGCTTTACTGAAGTCCAAGTAAATTATATCGACAGCATTCCTCTGGTCTACTAATTTTGTCATTTTGTCAAAGAATGCGATAAGATTAGTCTGGCATGATCTGTTTCTGACAAACCCATGTTGGCTTTTGGTTATTACTTTGTTTGCTTCTAGGTGTTCGGTGATTCGTTGCTTGATTATCTTTTCCAGAATCTTCCCCGGTATTGAGGTCATCTTCCCCGGTATTGAAGTCAATTAATATTGAGGTCAATCAAGTAATATTCTTTTCATCCTTCCTAGTACCTATCTCCTCCCACTTATGACTATAACCTTGTTGCTTGTATCTTTATGATTTATATCAGTGGTGGGCTCCTGAGATGCATGTTAATTTTCTGAGCACTTTGGAGATCCAGTTGTTAGAAGAAATCTTTTCCCACTTTACTGGGCTAATCCTGCAAGGAATCCAGGAAGGAAAGATTCTAGTGTGCCTGTATTTCTAGCCTAATCCTTAACTCAACTGCCGCCTCTGTTGCTTTAAGTGTTTTCAGAAACTGCCCAGACTTTCTCTCTATAGCTGAGCTTCTCCAGAGTTTCACTCCCACCCCTGAGTTTTTTGTGGTACTTTTATTCCTGGGGCTTGAACAGCTATTTACAGAAGGGTTGGCATAGCCATAGAAGAAATGGCTGAGAGGCAGGATGCAAGCTTGGCATTCTATCTGATTTTTTATTGCCTTTTTGAGGGTATGTGATTTTTCCTTAAATCTGGATGATTACCTTAGGACCGTGCTGGTGAACCTATGGTACACATGCCACAGGTGGCACGCAGAGCCCTCTCTGCAGGCACGCCAGCAGTCGCTCCAGCCCAGCTTCACCACACATACGCGTGCGCCTCCCACCAGCGAGCTAGTCTTTGAGTTTCTGCCATGCATGCGTGGGGGCAGGGTGTATGCAGGGGACACATGCGCGCATGCGCAGGGGGCAGGGCACATGTGCGTGGGTGCAGCAGGGGTGAAATTCAGCAAGTTCTGACAGGTTCTGGAGAACCGGTAGTGGAAAGTTTGAGCAGTTCGGAGAACTGGCAAATACCATCTCTGGCTGCCCCAGAGTGGGGTGGGAATGGGGATTTTGCACTATTTGCTATGCCCACCAAGCCACGCCCACAGAACCAGTAGTAAAAAAAAATTGGTTTTCACCACTGAAGTGCAGTTTGGTGCAGGAGGCTTTCCAAGCCCAAAACGGAGCATGGGGGGGTGTCTTGCGCAGTGCCCCAGAACCCCATTTTGGCTTCCAGGTTGGTTTCCAGAAAGTCCAGTTGCCTCTTGAAAAAACACCTTTTGGACAGGAGTCTTTTGCATTGCTTCAGAGTGGCCAGGCTACAAGATTGCTCACTGATAATGAGTGGATCCTCCTTCCAATTTGTTATAGTTTGCTCTCATGATAATACGGCATGGTAACATGGCCCCAACTGTAGAAAGTTAGCACTCACCCCTCTCCTAGAAGAATGAAATATTTTGAGAAATATTAAAAAGGAAGAATATATTTCCCTGAATGAGAAATGGAGAAACATGTTTTATTAGAGGGAGAAAGCAGCCCCCATCTTTCTTAATAGCCCACAGAAGATGTCAGCACTTAAGAGATAAAGAGATAGATAGCTATATTCATAGGCAAAATTTCCCTGCATCAATGTCTGAACAAAGGCAGAATGGGGTTAGCCCTCACTCAAGATGTCAGTTTGTTCATTTGTCTGTTTAGTTCTGCATTTTGTAGCCCAAATATGCCCACCCACTTTCTGGAGAGCTTAAATGACCTCTCTGCTAAAGGATTTCACTCTACGAGCAAGAGGTGGCTGTATTTTAACTATTTTAATTCCTCAATGTGCTCTGGCACCTGCCTGATACCTGGGTTGCAGGTATTGCTGAGGAAAAGGAAGGTATTCAGACAAAATGGTTTAGCTTTCCATGATGGCTTTGACTCATTGATCTTCAGTGTGTATCCCTCCATTTCTAATCTAATGATTGATATTTAGGGAAGCTTTTTGCAAACAAAGAAGCTTTTTGTATTTTTATACAGGTAATCCTTGACTTAAAACAGTTCATTTAGTGACCATTCAAAGTTAAAATGGCACTGAAAAAAGTGACTTATGACTGTTTTTCACACTTACGACCGTTGCAGCATCTCCATGGTCATGAGAGGCAGGGCGAGGCTAAGCACCCCTCGACGTGAATGACATCAAGCTGGCCATGCCCACTCAGTCACATGACCACCCAGCCACACCTACCCAGCCTGTCATTAGGGCAGAGAGCCAGTTATTAAATTATGTGAAGCCCACCACTGATTTATATTGGTTTTTTTTCCTAGTATGATTTGATTGCTTATTAGTAACCTAAGACTATCACTAAGTGTTGTATCTTATTATTCTTGATGAATGTATTTTTTTAATGTACACTGAGAGCATATGCACGAACAACAAATTCCTTGTGTGCCCAATCACACTTGGCCAATAAAGAATTTCATTCTATTCTATTAAAGGAAAGGAAAGTCTTAGATCTGAACTATTATGCCTAACTCAATGATATTACGTCTAAAGGAGCCGTTCTAAAGATGAAGCAGCAAATCTTGCTCTTAAACTTGCAGAGAGAGGGGAGCACAGCTATGGCAGTCTTTAAATGGATCTTTTTCTTACCTAAATAGCATCTTTCTTGTCTTTTTTAAAAAATAATTTTTATTCAACATTTTTCACTTTTAAAATCACAGTTACACTTTTACAGCTTTCCGTTATCGGAATTTTTTCTTAAATTCATCATATCCTTCAGCTTATTGTGTATATATGCATTCTTATTTCTTAAGTATTTATTTATCTAATATATACAATATATACATATATACTGCACTCTAAATATATATTTTTTCATTATATTATCTTCTTTTAACATTCACTAAACATTGATTTTGGACTTCTTTTCCAGGTAATTATACCACCTATTCCATGTCTCATAATATACTGTTTCCTCTCTGTCCCTTAATTCCATTGTTACTTCATTCATTTCTGCACATTCTGGCACCTTTTTTATAATCGTGTTTAATGGAGTGTGTTGATGTTTCCAATTTTGGGCAAATGATATTCTGACTCCCGTAATTATATGAAACATAAGATATTGAATTTCTTTACTCATCTTTCCTTTTATAATACCCAGAAGAAATAACTCTGGTTTCAAGTCAATTTTTAGTTCAAGCATCTTTCTTGTCTTATGCACAACAATTTTTCAGCTAGTGGACGACTTCCGGTGTCCAGCGGCAACGGACGTCTGGAAGGCTTCTCCTGCCTCCAGCGCCCGAATCCGGCCGCCGCCGAGGCCCTCAGGGGCCAGGTGTTCCGAAAAGGACACCTGCCGCACGGACGGCTCGCCAGGGGTCTCCCAGCCGACATACAGGACTGGGGGGACCGATGCTGGCGCGTCCTAGGCTTGGCGGGGTTTGGAGGCCACAGGCCGCGGCCATTATTTTGGTCGTCGCCTGGGCCGCTGTGCCCGTGACACCGGGCATTGGATTTATAACTGCAGCAGCCTGGTGGTGAACAGGAACGGAGAAGAATTGAGGAGGAGAAGGAAGGAATATCGGTGGCGTGGTGGAGTGCTCCGGAGTGCGGGGGTTTTCTCCCCTGCGGTTGGAAGGAGCACGAGTTATTCTGGAGAGAGGAGAACTTAAAATAAGAAGATTACGGTTTTGTGGAGCTCTGGAGAGAAGAGGTGATGGAGAAATTTAGGAGGGAAGGTTTGAGGCCCCTCCTTCTGGGGAACAGTGGTGGCGTCCAGCTTCCGCCTTCACTATGAGAATTTTGATGACATCACTTCCTTGACTTCCTGGTTGACTAACTGTACTCTGGACTCGTTGCTCCTGTGAGTGCCCCTGGTGGATCCGGAGGAAATTACAAGGATACTGTGCCTGCCTGAGGATTTTGTATTTTTTTTTTTCCTTAATGGCAAAGGTCAGAGACCAACTGCTGGAGAGATGGAGAATTTTGGAAAAGTTATCTAATATGGACAAGAAATTGGATGAAATAAGAGCAGAAATTGTGACTATCCAAAAGGATTTAAAGGATACTCAACAAGTTTCAGCAGAAAACAAGCAGAAAGTGGAAGGTTTGGAGGGTGAGATGCGGGCAGTGCAGGAAGAGAGGAGGCGACAGGCAATGCTGTGCTTGGACTACAGATGGATAAAATGTCTTATTTCCTTAGGTTTCAAAATTTGGAAGAAGTGGACCAAGAAGACTTGAGAGATGTTGTGACTAAATTGTTGGGAGAATTTCTTGGGAGAGGTGTTGATTTCATGAATTGGGATGTGGATCGAGTTTATAGAGTTAATTCGCAATATGCACGCACGCATGCAGTTCCCAGAGAGGTTCATGTCAAATTTGTGAGAAGAGGCGAGAGATGAAATTCTTAGAAAACATAGGAGTGGGGCACTGATTTACAGGGGCAGGAGATAGCCATTCTGAGGCAGATTCCCAGACAGTGCGTGAAAAAGAAAGAAATATTATTTTTGTCAAGCAAATTGTACCAGAAGGAGTGGGCTTCAGATGGCTGATGCCAGAGGATTGATGATTTTCGGGAGGGCATTACGAAAAAATCAGTACAATTGCGGAGGCTACGGCCTATGTGGAGGAACACAAAGCCCTCCTGGAATCAGATGACCCAGGAATTGAAGAAGGGAGGTTATAGATCATGGGGCGGAGCGGCTGCCGCTGTTGCGGCCCTGGAGTTGGGTCAGGCTGAACCCAGAGTTCTGAGATCCAAAACTAGGAAGTGATAAAGATATTTGGGATTGTGTTGGTTTTCCTTATTCTCTTTAGTACGATATTCTGTTTATTCTTGACCCTTCTTTATTACGTATTTAAAATTTGTAAACTTAGCTACTTCGTGTTACCTGCTTGCCATATGGCTGTTGTATGTGTTAAAAAATTTGAGTAAAATTCTTATTTTAGATAAGAAAAATGAAAATTTACCATACCTGATATGTATTTGTATAAACCTTTTTTTTGACTAATAAAAACTTTTTGAATAAAAAAAAAACAAAAAAAAAAAACAATTTTTCAGCTAGTGAGACCCAATGCTCTTGTTATCTACTGGAAGAAAGATTGTCCATGTTCAGACTGGACAACTGAAACAGGTTTCCACATATAGCTGAGTTGTCCTTTTTAGGCTATTAACTTAGGTTGGGCTGATGAGAAGTTTTGTTAGATTTACCTTTTGGTACATTTACAGAAAAATCTAGAAGATGTCTAAATTTTAGGCAATTGTAACTGTCATAAAATTGTATTTTAACTCCAGGAGCACCCAGTGCTTGATCTACCTCTGTACAAATTGTTATAATTTATTCTATTTTTTATTTATTTATTTATTATTTAAATTTATATACCGCCCTATCTCCCAAAGGACTCAGGGCGGTTCACAGGCATATAAAACATCAGTGTACAAAATTAAAATAATCTTTAAAAAACTTATTCCAGTGCCCTATCATTAAAAATAGAAATATAAATATTAAAATCAATTTAAAACCCCTATAAAATTTAAAATCTAAGCCAGTCCTGCACAGATGAATAAATGTGTCTTGAGCTCGCGACGGAAGGTTGAAGGTCCGGAAGTTGACGGAGTCCTGGGGGAGCTTCGTTCCAGAGGGCGGGAGCCCCACAGAGAAGGCCCTTCCTGGGCGTCGCCAGGCAACACTGCCTAGCTGACGGCACCCTGAGGAGTCCCTCCTGTGAGAGCGCACGGGTCGGTGAGAGGTATCTGGTCGCAGTAGGCGGTCCCGTAGATAACCCGCCCTATGCCATGGAGCGCTTTAAAGGTGGTCACCAAAACCTTGAAGCGCACCGGAAGGCCACAGGTAGCCAGTGCAGCCTGCGCAGGATGGGTGTTATGCGGAGCCACGAGGGCTCCATCTATCACCAGCGCAGCCGCATTCTGACTAACTGTAGCCTCCGGATGCCCTTCAAGGGAGCCCCATGTAGAGAGCGTTGCAGTAATCCAGGCGAGACGTCACGAGGCGTGAGTGACCGTGCATAGGGCCTCCCGGTCCAGAAAGGCGTATGGCGCACCAGGCGAACCTGGTAGAACGCTCTCCTGGAGACGGCCGTCAAATGATCTTCTAGAGACAGCCGCTCATCCAGGAGGGCGCCTAAGTTGCGCACCCTCTCCATCGGGGCCAGTGACTCGCCACCGATGGTCAGCCATGATTTAGCTGACTGTACCGGGATGCCGGCATCCACAGCCACTCTGTCTTGGAGGATTGAGCTTGAGCCTGTTTCTCCCCATCCAGACCCGTCGGCCTCCAGACACCGGGACAGCACTTGATAACCGTTGGGGTGGTCCGGTGTAGAAAAGTACAGCTGGGTGTCATCCGCATACAGCTGGTACTTCACACCGAAACCACTGATGATCTCACCCAGCGGCTTCATGTAGATGTTAAACAGAAGGGGCGAGAGAATCGACCCCCGCGGCACCCCACAAGTGAGGCGCCTCGGGGCCGACCTCTGCCCCCCTGTCAACACCGACTGCGACCGGTCGGAGAGATAGGAGGAGAACCACCGATAAACGGTGCCTCCCACTCCCAAACCCCCCAACCGGCGCAGCAGGATACCATGGTCGATGGTATCGAAAGCCGCTGAGAGGTCTAATAGGACCAGGGCAGAGGAACAACCCCTATCCCTGGCCCTCCAGAGATCATCCACCAACGCGACCAAAGCCGTCTCCGTGCTGTAACCGGGTCGGAAACCGGACTGGAGCAGGTCTAGATAGACAGTTTCATCCAGGTGCAAGGAAACTGATATGCCACCATACTCTCTACAACCTTCGCCGCGGCGGGTTGGAGACCGACGATAATTACCTAAAACAGCGGGTCAGGAAGGCTTCTTGAGGAGGGCCTCACCACCGCCTCTTTCAAGGCGGCGGAAAGACACCTCCACCAAAGAAGCGCTCGTAATCGCCTGGAGCCAGCCTCGTGTCACCTCCTGCGTGGCCAGCACCAACCAGGAGGGGCACGGGTCCAATAAACATGTGGTGGCATTCAGCCTCCCCAACAACCTGTCCATGTCCTCGGGGCGACAGGGTCAAACTCATCCCATACAATGTCACCAAGACCACCCTCAGTCGTCTCACCCGTATCACCGCAATCTTGGTCCAAACCATCCCGAAGCTGAACGATTTTATCGTATAGATAACCGTTAAACTCCTCAGCACGTCCCTGCAACGGGTCATCCCGCTCCCCTGGTGTAGGAGGCGGGTCACCCAAACAGGGCGGCTGGGCGGTTATCTGCCGATGCAATGAGGGAGGAGGCGTGCGCCTCGCTTCCCTCATTGCCACTAGGTAAGCCTAGTATAGGACTTCACTAGTGTCCGATCAGCTTCTGAACGGCTAGACCTCCAGGAACTCTCTAGGCGTCTTCTCCGGCGCTTCATCCCCCTCAGCTCCTCGGAGAACCAAGGAGCTGGTTGGGACCTGCGCTGGGTCAGAGGCCGCAAAGGCACGACCCGGTCTAAGGCCCCCGCCGCGGCCCGTTCCCAGGCCGCAACAAGTTCCTCAGCCGAGCCGTGTGCCAGACCCTCAGGAAATGGCCCAAGCTCCGTCCGGAACCCCTCCGGGTCCATCAGGCGCCTGGGGCGGAACCAGCGTGGCGGCTCCGTCTCCCTGCGGTGGGGGATGGCGGGCAGAAAGTCCAGACGAAGAAGAGTGATCTGACCATGACAAAGGTTCAATGACTATTTCCTTTAAGTCCAGATCTCTCAACCACTGACCAGAGACAAAATCAGGTCCAGAGTGCCAGCCCCAACGTGAGTAGGGCCATCAACTACTTGGGTCAGGTCCAAGGCCGTCATGGAAGCCATGAACTCCCGAGCTACCGTCGATGACGAGCCGGACGATGGCAAGTTAAAGTCCCCCACGACTAAAAGTCTGGGGGTCTCAACTGCCACCCCAGCAAGCACCTCCAGGAGCTCGGGCAGGGCAGCTGTCACGTAGCAAGGAGCCAGGTGCGACCAGCAAGCCCATCTGACATCTATGACCCCATCTCACAAAGAGGGATTCGCACCCGGCAATCTGAGGTACAGTGGTCTCCCTCGGCTCTAGACTCTCTCTAATCACAACCGCCACCCCACCACCCCTACCCTGGCCCCTCGGCTGATGAAATGCTCGGAAACCCGGTGGGCACATCTGAACAAGGGGCACGCCCCCTTCTGGGCCCAACCAGGTCTCCGTGCGCCCATAAGGTCCGCGGCACCCCTGAATAAGATCGTGAATTAGGGGGCCTTATTGGCCACGGACCGTGCATTGCATAACATCAGCGAAGGCCAGGGCCCTGAGGATCCTGACCATCCGGGAACGGGAGAAGTTTGAGGCTCGGGCGCGATCGCCTGTAGGCATCGGCGCGCACCCCTAACACGATATGAGCCCCACTTCCGCCATATCTGCCCCTCCCCTTACCGTGGAAATAGCACCACCCTCGACCAATGGAACACCGACTCCCCATGACCTCGGACCCACCAACCCCGCCACGAGCATGTGCAGGAACTGGACTCCCCGACGGGTTACCCCAACACCCACCCCTTCCTCCCACCCCCAACCCAAGCCCGTCGGTTTCCTCTCCCCTTAAAATCCCTTTAAAATTCCCTTAAAAATCTATTAAAACAGCCAATTAAAACCCTAAGCCTCCTATTTTTCGCATGCCACCTCTCGGGACTCCAAAGCCCGTCCTCAAGGTGGGCCCTCGATAATCTGGAGGGCCAAACCCGCGAGAGAGGGGCATCTCGCAGGGCAAGAAGGTCAGCCGTGGTAAATGTTCGCATCACTGAGACGGTCCGGGCAAGGCCCATCCTGGGCTGGTCAAGTTGGCAGCAAAAGTCATAACAGATGATAAAATGACCATGACCAGTCTGTCCTGATGGGAAATAGTTCGAGATAATCCATGTGCGGTAGATGACAAAACCGCTGACTCAGTCAGTTCACCACCCCATACAAACGACCTGGGGTGGGCTAAGGAAGAAGGGGAGAGGAACGATGGTAGGGATGTTATAAAGATGGTAAATAGTGGAGGGGTGTCCGCTGGACCCGCGGGCCTTCCTCCGGCGCTGCCACATATCCGCGCCACTAGGGCAAGGTCACAGCCACCCTGGGCCTATCGGGCCATCCGCCACTTCAAGGCACCGGGGCAGGCCGCCGCCGCCCACCGCCTCCGCCAGGCCATCGCCACCGGAAACGCCCCCATCGCCACCGTGAGCAGGCCACTGGAGCTCCCCCAGATGAGAGGGGGACACCCGTCGCCAAATCCGCCAGCAGACCCAGGGCTCACCGGTACCAACGCCCGACGGAGAGGGAAGGGCCAGGCCGCCGCCCTCGCCACCGCAGGATTCAAAGAGGCCGATGGGGCCCGGGCGGCCCTCCAGATCTTCATTGGGGCGCAGCCCCTCCGGGGCTCCTCCCATCGCCACCGGAGACGCCCAAAACTCCAAACCCAACTTCCACTGGCCAAGTCTTCCAGGCAGGGGTCCCCTACCCCGCCGCCGCCCCCGCCGCCGCCAAACCGCCGAAAAAGGCTGGCGGTGGCTCGGCAGGCCGCTAGGCCGCCAGGATTACCTCCGTGGCTCCG
Organism: Ahaetulla prasina; assembly: GCF_028640845.1. Classification (NCBI taxonomy): domain Eukaryota; kingdom Metazoa; phylum Chordata; class Lepidosauria; order Squamata; family Colubridae; genus Ahaetulla; species Ahaetulla prasina. Next base: position 101,402,156 of record NC_080543.1, on the reverse strand, counting down.
CCGTGACTCCGGGGCTTCTCCCAACGCCCGGAGTCGCTGGCGCCCAGCCACCCTATTTACGGGTGGCTGGATCTTCCTCCATCAGGGCGGGGGGCCTATGATGGTATCAAGGCCCCCCCCAGACCCAAAAAGAGCCCGGAAAGGCCCGTCGCCGCGCCCCCGATCAGCAGGGCGGCGCCATCTTGGACATGCGCATTCTACTAATTCTTTTGTCTTTTTCCTGCTTTTACCAATTGTGTTGTATTTTTAAGTCTCATCCTTGACTAAAATAAAATAAGATAGACTTATTGAGAAATTCATCAACTCCATTCAATGACAAATTTCTTGATTTTCTCCTTCTTAATCTATTTGGTCTTCCTTCACATGCTTGTTTTTCATTTAGCAGGAATTTGATGCTACTTTCTCAGGCGGTTTAAGAAAAACTAACTGGCATTTGTGTCATGGCACTGCATAAAGATGTAGCTGATGTGTTCTCAAGCACATGTAGAACACTAGAAGTCTTCAGGTTTCCACCTGCTATTGAACAAAAAAACCCTTGTTATTCCAGCAATTCAGTTCAGTTCAGTCAGGGTTAATAATTGTCAAGAAATAGCAACTGAGTTGGAGAAAAGTGTGTGACAAATGGATATAAATATAATGAAAGATTCCTTAAAACTGTTTATATTCAGATTCTGTGAGAATCTTTCTATGAAAGATTCTGCATAATGTAGAACTTGTAATGTAAGGTACTCTTTCTAGTACCTACCATCCCACATTTATCAGCCCTTTAAACATTGCTTTCATATAAAAAGGTGCAATTAAGTCATAAAAAGGTTGGTATTATTTAACTCTATCTAACAATTAGTTTCCACCTGTAAATTTGCTACTTATTTCAATTGCAAGCAAAACATCATATAATTATAAACCTTCCAGAATGAAAATTGTGTCAGCAAAGGCTGCCTTGATTCCAACTGATTTTGAATATGTATTTAAAATGTGTTATTTGGATAATTAAATAAATCAGGCCAAAAACATTAGAGCAAAAAATCCTCATCATGTTTTAGAAACATATTAAATTTGTCGACTTGTCATGATTAAAACCACTTTGGTGCCCAATAACTGACAAATTGTATGATATGTTGATTTATCTCTATGATTTTTTGTTTCAAATCCTACTTCTGGGATTTAAATGACCCTATAGAGTAACAAATGTGCCAGAATAGGCAAAAAATTGAGAAAACATATCTGATAATATTATGCATCTGTGTGAGAGAAGCAGAGAGAGATGGATGGATGGATGCTTCTATGCCAGAAGAGTGTGTGCTCTCTCTCTGTCTCTCTGCCTCTCTCTCTGTCTGTCTGTCTGTCTGTCTCTCTGTCTCTCTCTCTCACACACACACACACACACACACACAAATGATACTTCAAGAATGGCAGTCCAGTATCTTAAGGAAGTAAGGTATGCTATTAACACCTTCTTTTAAGCAGCTATTGATAGTCAGTTTAAATAGAAATAAACAGAGAAAGTGACTTCAGATACCTGCAGTTTCTTTCCCCTTCTCTCTTTAGTGGAATAAATATGCAGGCACTTGTTTCTGAGAAACAATATTGTGGATTGTTTAAGACTCATTGCATTTGGGAGGGGTTGGCAACATTTGAAGAAAGAACGCCACAATTTGGCCTCATGACCTTCCAGAGGATCGCAGGAGCTGTCTCAGGATATTATGCGGTCACCAGATAGTATGGGGATAAATTTTCAGCCCGTTTTGGAGAAGAAGGATGGGAAAGAGTCTTTGGAAAGTAAGCTGCTCCCATGATTCCATCCCAACATCTCCAAATACCCCACCAAGCTTAAAATTGTGCCACTAAAATCAAGCTGTTTTGCTTCAGAATTTTTGCTACGCAATCAATGTGTGCTGGATATGGGGCACAGCATTTGTGAGATACAAATTGTCTCTGCCTGCAAAAAAGGGAGGAGAAGATATGATCAGATTGGGGAATCTGTGGACTTTCAGATATTGTTATAATTCCCAAGATAATAAAGATGGATTCAGAGATAGAACATGAAAGGACATCATGGGTTAGATCTGGAACGAACCTTATGGAACACTATGCAGATTGATTGGGGTTTCAACCAGGGCTAGCCAGGATGAGAACCATAGCCACCCAATTGAAGTTCAAATCATTTATTATTTACAAATATTATATATTTGATATTTTAAAAAGGGCAAGGCTTTGATCATGTGGCAGTGGCTGCCATTTTGACACTTTTAACCTCTTCCCTGGTAGATAACCCTGGAAGTTAAAGAGTTCCAAATATATGCAACCATTATAAAAAAAAATAATTTTCACATGTTAAAAACATCTTTCACCAAGTCATTCATATCGCAATAATTACAGAGATTATAAAGGACACCATTGATGATGTATGCATAACAATGTTATATGTAAATCCCAAATATATGCAAGCCTCAAATTCACAAGCAAGAGTAAATTACTATTTTCCTCTATTTGTGCTGATAGTGAACCATATTTTCATTGTGCAAAGAACAAATGCAAGTTTGAATCAGCTTGTGAAAGCTGAAGCCAAAAGATATACTCCTGTTAATCTGTCAAATATCAGATTACCAGAAAATTGTTTGGAACTCTTGAGTTCTCAAAAAATATCTGTGCATTTTTCTCTTCAGCCTTGACAAAAATGTAAAGTGTGTCACAGATATTAAAGGTATTTTTGGTTTGTTACCCAGCTTGAGGTAGATCCTACTCAAACCTTAATATAACACTAGCATACTTGCATCAGCTGTGCCTGACCCTGTCAGGCAAAATGTAGAACCAAAGCCAATTTACAATTGTTAACTCCATTGTTTTTGATTAATTATGTACCCTCTAGTCGGCGTTGACCATTAGCAACCACATCATAGACAGATTAGCCTCAGGAAGATCTCTTCCCAATTGGGTTGTCAGGTCTTTCAACTGTCCCCAACTGACAGCTTTATAATTCAGCCCATCCACTTGTTAGGGTTGATTTCTTCTCTTTCCTCCAACCCTTCCCAGCATTATATAGCCGCCCATCTCAGTTAATTGATCTGACTATAGGCCCGTGGTCTCCAACCCCCAACACTCATTCGTGGTGTGCCAGAAACCAGGCTGCACAAACAAGTGAAGCCCTATCCATGGGATTCAGGCAGCATAGGAAACCATGCCCCCTCCAGTTCTCGGAAAAAACTCTCTCCACGGAATCAATCCCTGATGCCCAAAAGTTTGCCGGTCACTGCTATAGACTTCTTCAGAGAGCTATTTTTTCATATAATATATCCTACTACCATTAGCAAATAGGGATTATCTCCACCCCCAATTTTATCTTTCACCAGAAGATGTCTCTGTTGTTTCATTTACGACCTTGCCAGAAGAATTAACAGCAAGCTTTCCCATGAATTATAAAATGATTATAATACATGGAAGTCAATTATCCTGCTCGTCTACTTTTATAATGTCAGCAACAAACAAATTACTTTTCTGTCAGAAGAAGAAAAACCAGCGTTAACAGTAATTGTGCTGTCAATGAAATGAGGTTGTGAGGTGCACAATTCGTACAATATTATAATAGTTTTAACATCCTGCCATTCTTTTCTAAACATCCTGTTAATCGTATAGTAAAAATGAAATATTTGAAGTTGCTGAAACTTGATTTACCTCATGTCACGAGTTCCTTCCAAACTTCACCAAATGTTGATGATTTATTTAAATCTGCCCAAAATATGGCACTTTAAAAATCAGCTTATAGACAGCATTGGAAGGCAAGCCATACATTTTCTTTCCCTTTCAGATATTTGACTATTATTTAAATCTTCAAGATTATTCCCAGGCACACGCTTTGCTAACAAGCATTTAAAAAAAACAAAACCTGGCAGTAGCTAAGCACAAGCTCTGTCAGTGGCACAGCTGACAACATCCATTATGCTTCAGCCAAGGTTGAAATAGGAATAGAGTGAAAACCTCCCTTTTATCTCCCACCTTTCTCTCAGCCTTTCTCCAAGAATCACGAGGTGGATCAAGTGGATTTGTCCAAACTCATTTTCACATTTGCCTTGAAAAGGAGGGTAAGTGGGTATTTTTAAGGCAATGCAGTTACTTTTTTGACTGGGCAGAAATGTAAATCAGTATCTAATTTTCAGCTCTTAGTTTGCTTGCAAGTACAAAGCTCAGATTTGAATCTTGCATTTGCCTCATCTTTTATTCATTTTACTCAATAAACTCAGCTGCTTTTTTGGGGGGTGGGCAGTGAAATTAATTAAATTAACAAGTTGGAAGATGAGCCTTCACTGGAAAAAAATCATGATTTTCTACATATCATAATTCTGAAAAGTATATTCAATGAGTTCTCTAGAACTTCTAATACAGTATCATTATAAAGCATAGACCAGGGGTGTCCAAACTTGGTCCCTTTAAGACTTGTGGACTTCAACTCCCAGAGTCCCTCAGCCAGCAAAGCTGGCTGAGGAACTCTGGGAGTTGAAGTCCACAAGTCTTAAAGGGACCAAGTTTGAACACCCCTGGCATAGACAATGGAGTAATCATACAATGAGGCCTGCTGTCTTAGCCTCTACATGCAAATGGAAATTTTCTATCATATCTGTAACTATTATGATACTGTTGACAAATGAAAGGACAAAGCAGAGGTGGGTTTCAGCAGATTCTGACCAATTCTGGAGAATTGGTAGCGGAAATTTGAGTAGTTCATAGAACCGGTAGTAAAAATTCTGACTGGCCCCACCCCCATCTATTCTCTGCCTCCCAGGTCCCAGCTGATTGGGAGGAAATGTAAAAAAATTTGGAACCCTCCACTGGGACAAAGGCATATGAGCAAATAAACAACAAAGATTTTAATATTTTTACTGGAGAAGATCTAGAATTATCTAGAGGTGTCTTTGAGGGGTTCAAAAAAGCAAAGTTGTAACTGTGCGACAGAAGCCCCACCCCCTTTTCATGTCCACTGCATGCTTGATGAGCATAAAAAGAGTTAAGGATCTGACTGTTCAGTCACCTCTGCCATCTTGCTCCTTAGACCCACCCATGCAGAAACCTTGAATTCAAATTTACTTCTTTAGGTTTGATACATTTCTCCTCCATGTTATCCATATCATCAGATTTGCAGATGACACCAGGCTAAGGGGGAATGGCTAACACATGGAAGATAAGATTCAGAAAATCTCGATGGATTTGAACACTGGGGCCTATCCAACAAAATGCAATTCATTGGTGAGAAAAGTAAGGTCCTACACTTAGTCAAGAAAAACCAAATACACAAGTATAGAATAGATCAGCAACCTTAAACACTCAAAGAGCCACGAAGGTCCTAACCGGAAGCCCCCCCCCTTCAATTCTGGAGCTGACCAGAAGTCCAGTTCCCCCACCATAGAGTCTCCTCCTAGCGTGACGTCCTGTTTTCCTCTACCTGTCCTAACTGAAAGCCTTATCAATTGTGGAGCCGACCAGCGACAGGGAGCAGCAGCAGAGGGAGGAAAGAGCCACATGCGGCTCCAGAGCCACAGGTTGCTGGCCCCTGGAATAGGTAGTGCCTTGCTCAACCGTCCTAACTGCGAGAGGGACTGGGGTGTCCTAGTGGATGATCACTTAAGTATGAGCCAGTAGCAAACACAGTCCTAGCAGCATCAACGAAGGGATAGTATAAAGATCACGAGAATAGTGCCAGTTTATAATGCACTCATGAGACCACACCTGGAATACTATGTCCAGTTCTGCTCATGATACAAAAAAGATGTTGAGACCATAGAAAGAGTGCAGAGAAGAGTGACACAATGATAAGAGGTCTGGAGGATAAACCTTAGGATGAACAGCTGAAGAAGCTAGGTATGTCTAGTCTAAATAACTCAATAAAAGCTATTTATCTGCTTTTGTTTCAAGGCAGTATTTATTTATTTATTTTTATTTATCTATTAAATTCATTTGCCACCCACCTATCTTGCCATAGGGCTAGTCTGGGTGTTGCTGTTTTTTTAATAAAAGCTTTTAAAAAAAGATTTAAAATCTTTTTTACACTAATCCAAATCATTCCAGACTGTTAAAAAAATATGCAGTATCTTTCAAACAGAGAAATGACCAAATGTCTCCTTGCTTTGGGAGAAGAGGCAGTCTTCTCCCAAAGCAAGTCCTGGCATCTCCTTTTTCAGTCCTGGCATCTCCTTTTTAGGTGAGCGCTGGGCTTTATGTCTGCTTGGACCAACATGCTTTTCCACTTCGCTATTTTGGAGCAAGTAATGAGCCTGATTCAACCTAGTGGGAACAAGCAAACTCACGTGCTTCCACATTACACACCCAGTGTACATGTGCACAAAATCAACCTTCATATAGCTGCTACCTTGGCTTGCTGCTTTATTAAAAATGCAGCACATTTTGACATTTCCCCATTTTCATATTGCCTTTGATTTTTGGGAATCCACGGATTTGCTCACCGCACAGCAACTTAGCCCCCTGAATAAAATGGAGGAACCATCAGCCTAGCTCTGGTTTTTGAGTTTATTCAATGTTCATTCTTCAGCGACTGCTTCGTATCCATTTTTCCTTTCCATATCAGTCCTTATATTCTAAAAAGCTGGATCATTCTGTTGGGGTAGAGATACGTGGAATAATCAGCACAGCAGAGGATGTATATCACAGCATGCAGGAAACATAAACAAAAAGTTAGTGAGGCTTCAATTGCATCGTCATAGATACCATCTTGATTTTTAGACCCACCTCCTCACAGATGCCCTACTTGCTTTGGCTTTGCCCTGTCTTCTCCCATAGATACATGAACTGACATTTGAAGCAAGCCCAATACAGATAGTTGTCGACTTACATCAGTTTGTTTAGTGACCATTCGACAGTACTCAAAAAAGCAGCGGATGCCACAATGGTTGTGTGACCATTTTTCACACAACTATTGCAGCATCCCTATGGTCATGTGATCAGAATTCAGACACTTGGCAACTGACTCATATTTATGATGGTTGCAGTCTCTTGGGGTCATATGATCACCTTTTGAGAACTTCCGACAAGCAAAATCAATGGGGAAGCCAGTTTCACTTAACAGCTGTGATAAGAAAGGTTGCAAAATGAAGCAAAACTCACTTAATGCTTCTATCTCACTTAGCAACAGAAAATTTGGCCTCAATTGTGGACATCAGTTGAAGATTGCCTGTAATGGGCAAATATATTTGGTGGTGTTCTGACCTAGGCTTCCTTAGACAGTATATAGCACAAACTTAGTTCTGGCAAACCTCTTTAATTCAGACGGCTGTGAATTATTGTCATTCCCAGTTGAAAGGCTTATCAGTCTTGCAGGGGAGTGTTTACAAACAGTCACCTTATCTCCCTTGGAATGCTGCCAGAGAACTGATTGCCACACACAGGGCAAGGCCAAACTTAGCACAGAGTCAAACGGAACTTTTCTATAACTTTTACCGGCCAGATGAACTAATTGCTTCCTGCAAAAGCTCACGTCCCTTTCGCTTCTCTTTTATGTCTTATGGGAGAGGCCAATCATCTCCAAGCCTTACTCCCAAGTCGACCCTGTTTTCCTAATTGTTCTTGTCTCTTGGCAGCTCTGCGCATGCGCACACTAGGAACAGGCTCAAGCTGTTCTGCCTCGTTGAAATCAGACTCCGGTGACAGCAAAGAACTACCAGATGGCCTTGGCCTCCTCTCTGCCTCCAACTCAGAGCCATCGTCCGAGCCTTCCCCAGACTCCAGGATTGGCCCAGGTTCCTCCTCAACCTCCTCACCATCCAAATCTGCTGCCAGCTCTGCTGGCCGCTGGCGGGCCACAACAGATGGCATAGACAGCATTGCTAAGTATAGCAACCATGTCCTTCTTCCAAACAATGTGAGAGGTGGGTAGTGAATGTTAGTGATGGTTTGACACACTTTCCTTTGTCATTGATCTCATACCATATTGTGAAACAGGCCCAAATAGGTAGTAGGAAACTCAGTCCTTGAAAAAACAAACAAACGTTGTTCGAACAACTGAGAATTACTTCATTCCCAGTGTAGTTCAACTCAAATGAAAGCAAATTTCTCCCAACACAAATTCCTCAGTCCTATCGCAAACCTTGGTCCAATTAGGCAAACTGCCAAAGGCCTTTCTTGGCAAAAGTTCAGAAATAGTTCAGAAAAGTTCACAAAAATAAATACAAGACGTAGATGAAGAAGAAGACGAAGCTACCAGCGTTGTTTTCCGGCAAAGCCCAAATGCCGTTGCTGGTCTGTTTTAAGCCTTATGGGAGGGGCCAGTCATCTCTTGGCCCTGCTCCCGAGTTGTATTTTTTGCTTGAGCTGCTCTTGCCTTCTGGCAGTTCTTCTTATGCATGCATTAGGAACAGGCTCTTCCTGTTCCTCTGCTCACTACTATCAGTCTCTGGAGGCTCTGGAGTCCGCACTTCATTTCCAGAAAGCCCTGGCCTCACCTCAGCCCCATTGCTGTCCAAATCTGTTGCCAGCTCCGCAGGCTGCTGGCGGACCACAACACACCAGCTGCCCCAGGATAGACACAAGTAATACACTAGTTTAAAAGAAAATATTGACATGATCAAGCCATCAATGCCTGAAGTACTGTGAGAGAATCAGCCTCTGGATGAATACCCCAACACAGTGAATCTTGTGTTATTTAGGTAATTGTCCCCATCTGACAAATATGTATATGTAACTTACTTATTTGTACATTAAATGACGATTTGATGTTACAGTTGAGGATGGCTGTTTGAGATCTGTGACCAGGAATGTTGTGTCTGTGCCCCCCAAGCCGGGCCCCCTGCCAGAAAGTGACATGGAAAGTGAGGGGGAAGGGCCATCAGGACTTACCTCTGGAGCACCGGCTTCCCTGGCTCAGCTCCAGGAGCCAGAGGCAGGCCAGGTGGAGTCCCCTGACTCTTCCCCCACCGGCCATGCCTCCAGACCCGGCTGATGGCAATCAGGCCTGGCTGGACCCTAGGTTTCGTAGGCAGGAGAGGTGGGAACAACAGAAGCAGGGTGGGGCAGGCCTAGGAAGTGCTGAGTCACGGAGCCACACCCCACAAAGTATAAAAGCAGCCCTGGCTGCTCTTCTGCTCCGTGACAAGCAAAAATTGAGCTGAACTAGTTGACTCGGGGAGAAGAGAGCTGAACTCTTTGACTCTTGGAGAATTGAGCTGAACATTCGGCTTGGACTGCTGACTTCCTGGTTGCCTGGCAACCCCAAGATAAAAGGGAGACTTTGGCAGGCAGCTGCAGATTCCCTGCCAGGACTGATAGCAGCCGTGAACTCAATTACTGGCTCGTTTAGCCAGCTTGCGTGGCTGAGGCCAGGAGGGGACAGAACAAGGAATAAGCATGAATGTTGATTAAAACCTTTCCTGTCTTTCCCCGTACCACCTCCCATAGCCCCATCCATCCAAGAAAGAATATTAACCAGTTTGTAGCTACTCTTGTTTTTCCCTTTTTTTCTTCTGCTTCATCCAGAAAGGAAAACAGCACAACCAGCTGCTTTGAGGCCTACAAAAACAAAATATTACTGCATTATGCCCTGTGACTAATTTTGAGGTCTACAGAAATTTCCTTAAATGAACTTACCATTTTTCTATGTGTCAGATTACATCAAAGCCCAACTGCCTGAGCGAAAAGCTCAAAGGAAATCAAATAAATTAGGACCGCCATGATTATTATGACATCATTCCAATATTGCCCAATATCCCCCTCTGATGTCTATCCATTTCCTCCTCTCCTTTTATGCAATTTATCTACCCCCCCACCCCCCACCCCGATGCTAACAGGTTCTAATCGATAGTACACCGTAGCTTTAGAAAAGTCATCATAGGGAAGAAGGATTTCATTTTAAAAGATTAATGGTACTTTTTTTGCTAATGTTCCTTGTGTTGTAATGTGCTCAGAATCCTATGGAATGAGTTGGGCAGCCTTATAAATGTGCCAAGAAAATGAATCATGAAGAAACTAAGACTGATGACTTGAGAGCTGTCCTACTTGTACCCATGAAATATCTTCCAGGAGTTCTCATACCAGAAAATCAGATAAGGCCAAAATTCAGGTTTCAGGAAAATAAGGCTACCATATCTGCATTGGAAAATCTTGGGACCATTAGATGGGAGCAAAGAGTTCTGAAGTCATTTTCTAGTGACTCCTCAGGAAAGAGAAAGCTGTTTATGTGTTTAGATCTATCCCTATGAGATGTTGCAGTCTGCCTGACTTTAATTGCATTGGGCCTGCATCTGTTTCTGCACAGCAATTAACTTTTGTGGTGGCTTTTCATAAAATGTTTTTCACACAGAGACAGAGAAAAAATAGAGAGAGGCATACACAGTTTTGGGAGGTTCTTCTTCCTTTTCATGTTGCTTGTCCTCTGCCAAAATATCTTCTGTTTTCTAAGTTAGAGAAATGAGAACAAATAGTCATTTCTTTGTTAAACACTTCAGGCTAATCATCTATGACAGTCAAGTTTTTTTCTGGGAACTTTTTTTTTTTTTTTTTTTTTTTTTTTATTCAAAAAGTTTTTATTAGTCAAAAAAGGTTTATACAAATACATATCAGGTATGGTAAATTTTCATTTTTCTTATCTAAAATAAGAATTTTACTCAAATTTTTTAACACATACAACAGCCATAAGGCAAGCAGGTGACACGAAGTAGCTAAGTTTGCAAATTTTAAATACGTAATAAAGAAGAGTCAAGAATAAACAGAATATCGTACAAAAGAGAATAAGGAAAACCAACACAATCCCAAATATCTTTATCACTTCCTAGTTTTGGATCTCAGAACTCTGGGTTCAGCCTGACCCAACCCCAGGGCCGCAACAGCGGCAGCCGCTTCAGCCCCATGATCTATAACCTCCCCTTCTTCAATTCCTGGGTCATCTGATTCCAGGAAGGCTTTGTGTTCCTCCACATAGGCCGTAGCCTCCGCAATTGTACTGATTTTTTTCGTAATGCCCTCCCGGAAAATCATCAATCCTCTGGCATCAGCCATCTGAAGCCCACTCCTTCTGGTACAATTTGCTTGACAAAAATAATATTTCTTTCTTTTTCACGTACCTGTCTGGGAATCTGCCTCAGAATGGCTATCTCCTGCCCCTGTAAATCAGTGCCCCACTCCTATGTTTTCTAAGAATTTCATCTCTCGTCTCTCTTCTCACAAATTTGACATGAACCTCTCTGGGAACTGCATGCGTATGCGTGCATATTGAATTAACTCTATAAACTCGATCCACATCCCAATTCATGAAATCAACACCTCTCCCAAGAAATTCTCCCAACAATTTAGTCACAACATCTCTCAAGTCTTCTTGGTCCACTTCTTCCAAATTTTGAAACCTAAGGAAATAAGACATTTTATCCATCTGTAGTCCAAGCACAGCATTGCCTGTCGCCTCCTCTCTTTTCTGCACTGCCCGCATCTCACCCTCCAAACCTTCCACTTTCTGCTTGTTTTCTGCTGAAACTTGTTGAGTATCCTTTAAATCCTTTTGGATAGTCACAATTTCTGCTCTTATTTCATCCAATTTCTTGTCCATATTAGATAACTTTTCCAAAATTCTCCATCTCTCCAGCAGTTGGTCTCTGACCTTTGCCATTAAGGAAAAAAATACAAAATCCTCAGGCAGGCACAGTATCCTTGTAATTTCCTCCGGATCCACCAGGGGCACTCACAGGAGCAACGAGTCCAGAGTACAGTTAGTCAACCAGGAAGTCAAGGGAAGTGATGTCATCAAAATTCTCATAGTGAAGGCGGAAGCTGGACGCCACCACTGTTCCCCAGAAGGAGGGGGCCTCAAACCTTCCCTCCTAAATTTCTCCATCACCTCTTCTCCAGAGCTCCACAAAACCGTAATCTTCTTATTTTAAGTTCTCCTCTCCAGAATAACTCGTGCTCCTTCCAACCGCAGGGGAGAAAACCCCCGCACCGGAGCAGTCCACTCACGTTTACCGATATTCCCTTCCCTTCTCCTCCTCAATTCTTCTCCGTGCCCTGTTCACCACCAGGCTGCTGCAGTTATAAATCCAATGCCCCGGTGTCACCGGGCACAGCGGCCCAGGCGACGACCAAAATAATGGCCGCGGCCTGTGGCCTCCGAACCCCGCCGAGCCTAGGACGCGCCAGCATCGGTCCCCACAGTCCTGTATGTCGGCTGGGAGACCCCTGGCGAGCCGTCCGTGCGGCAGGTGTCCTTTTCGGAACACCTGGCCCCTGAGGGCCTCGGCGGCGGCCGGATTCGGGCGCTGGAGGCAGGAGAAGCCTTCCAGACGTCCGTTGCCGCTGGATACCGGAAGTCGTCTCCGGAACTTTTCTATTCAAAATATTTGCTTCAGGTCATACACAGTAGCATAACATGTGACTTCAGTAATAATATTCCTGTTTAAAAATATAAAACATGCTTCATTGCATCGCTAGTTTGGTACAAACAGGCCAGGGTATTTAAGATAGGTCTCCATCAGAGGTGGGTGTCACATACTGTAACAACAACAACAACCGACAGTTCGCCCAGCACCGGAAATGTGAGCGCAGTGCGCAGTCACTTCGCTCACACACGTGCCACCTGCACGTGTGTGTGGCGTCACAAAACATGTCAATTCACTCTCACGCGCCATCTGCTCATTCGCCCGAAATGGTCCGAACCGGCAGCAGCCCATCACTGGTCTCAGTGCATGTTATGGAAAAGTGCTTTCAGTTCTGCCTGACACAGTTGTAATATTTATATGTGCAGAGTTGCATCGTTGATGACATTAAAGCCAAAGGAAATGCAATTTGATTTTTAGTTTTAAGATTCACTTTATCAAAAAAAAAAAAAGCCTTTAGAGCATGTTATATTGTTAATATGTATAAAGGTATCTGAAGCTGGGTGATTGTGGTTAAAGATGGTTAAGATGATGGTTAAAGATAAAGGTAAAGGTTCCCCTCGCATATATGTGCTAGTCGTTCCTGACTCTGATGAAACGCTCATCTCTGTTTCAAAGCCGAAGAGCCAGAACTGTCCAAAGACATCTCCGTGGCCATGTGGCTGGCATGACTAAACACCAAAGGCACACGGAACGCTGTTACCTTCCCACCAAAGGTGGTCCCTTTTTTTTTACTTGCATTTTTTACGTGCTTTCAAACTGCTAGGTTGGCAGAATCTGGGAAAAATAACGGGAGCTCACCCTGTTACGTGGGACTAGGGATTCGAACTGCTGAACTGCCGACCTTTCGATCAACAAGCTCAGCGTCTTAGCCACTGAGCCACCACGTCCCTCACTTGCGCTCTTTTTTACATGTGCAACATACCTTTAGTTATGGGGTTCTGCCTACCACCTTGACTTTTTTATTATTTTCCTCCCCTGGCTACCTCAAAGCTCTTCAAAAGAAAAGGGAACTTAACTAACTTATTAAGCAGATTTGATCAGTAAGTAATGGAGCTACAGGTAGTTTTCACGTAATGGTCATACTGGGACAGGCAATTCCATTACTATATGATGTGGGCTCTTTATCATGCAAGTGTGACAGGTTTACAACCTCACTTCTGCTACAGTTGTTAAGGCAATATCCAAAACTCTCTTAAACTGGAAGAAAACCCTCCCTGTGATGCTGACTCTTTTATATATCTTCCATAGGATAAATGTGATGAAAAACTACTCCCCTTTTAACTTTTACGTGAGCAGAAAAAGCAAATGTTCTTCCTAAAAAATAGCTCTCCTAATTATTCCCCAATCAAAAAGGAAAAAAATGCAGTACAGAACCCAAGCTGTTTCATATATTACTATTTATAAATGCTAGTGGAGCTGTGATTTAATAAACTTCCTATGATCTACAATGGCTAAAAATAAATTTGGTCTAAAAATGGAGACTCATGCTGCTCACATTGCCTGTTGCAAAGCACAAGGAAATAACTATACCTTTAGCATAACATTTTATAATGACTATTTATATAAAAGGTTTTAAAAACCCTCCAGCTTTATTGGGTATTAATGCTTTTCTGATTGTTAGCTACCTACTGTAAAGAAAGATTGGGGATAAATATTTAAAAATGTGAATTCTAATTCTAAAATTTTAACTCTAATTCTATTCAAAATACATTTGTAGTTCCAGCCCCACTTCCTTTTGGACTGGGTTCCTAGCAGAGAGGTCTATGAGGTGGAAGGTGATGTTCAAACCACCATCTCAACTCTTGGCTTCAATATAACAATCAGATGCCCGAAGATGTGTATCACTTTTTAAAATAAATATCCTACGGCTTTAATAAATTTAACATATTCAGTAGAAGAATATGGAATATGTCTTTCCATGTCTTTGTGACAGGATCGTATGTACAACAAGTTAAAAATATGTTTCTCTGACTTACTTCTTCAATTCTATCTCTCAGGTCAATTTCCACAAATGATGACAAGTCTTTCGGTAGTTGCTAAGACAAAAGAAAATGCAATATAGTTGAAAAGCATCTATGGATGGAATTGCATCTTAAATATAGAAGGGTCTAATGAAAAAGCAAGAAATACTTTTCATAAGGAAAAGCGGTTGTTTTGTTTATAATTTCATTGTTTCATTGTAAAGCGAAGCAATATCAAAGAATTATGTAAAACTCAGGCATCTCAAATTAGCATCTTTGGCATTTTTCAAAGCAATGAATTTGCAGGAGGGGAGGGAGGAGAATATTGTGAAATCCATTGCTAGAGCAAATTTTTGCTTTTATCTTCCAGTATACAGTACATCTTCTGTTTCAGTTTCTGCCTTCACATTTAAACATAGATTTTTTTATTTTTTTTAAAAAGCTGTTCAGCTATTGGCAGTGTTTTCTCTATCACAAGCTTGTGACACTGATGCGTTTCTTCTCTGTTTGGTTGTTATCATTTTGTTTGCTTGATTAGTATTTCTAGCCAGCTTTGCCAAAAGACAAGAAGTCTATCATTTGCTTCTGCCACCCTGGGGATGTCAGAGTCCCTGCTTGTCCTGCCATCGTGGTGTGTTGATAGGATAGGCATAGGAAGTGTTGGCAGGAAATATGGAACTTTGGAACGGGTAGTTATTAAGAGAGTATCATTGTTCAGAATGTTCTAATTATCATCTACACTGTTTGTGATCAATTTTAGCAAATCTTCTCAACATCTGAGCTCTCCAGGACTCGGAATCCGTGGGGGCAGGGGGGAAAGAGAAACAAGTGTTGTAATGTGCACCCAGATGTTCTCACAAAAGTAATCTATGTTGCCTACTCTTCATATATAAAAATTTTCCAGTTTAGCAATTTTTTCCATTACGGTGATGAAGTTATACTCCACTGGACTCTACTTTCAGATCCTCTCTTTTCCACATTACTTGATCCTTGAACAGAAACCACATTGGGTAGCCAAAATCTAATGGTCTAGACTCTAGCCACATCTAATTAAAAATAGAACAAAACAAAATAAAAAGTCTTAAGTGTTGTACATCAGAAACCACCCTTCTATCTTTTTTCTGAGAAACGGTGGGGACTGTAATGCACTCATTATGTCAAATCCAGCTGTACTACATCTGCATCAGCATAGATTTGCCCACTCTTTCATTAGCATGAGGAGATGGATTGACAATGCCATTTATTTAGGACCTGCATCCGTTTTGCTAACTCTACTCCCAGCTGCAAAACTCCAGTCACTATATAAATCTAACACAGATGAACAAATAATGAGCCACATGATGCATTTAAGGAATATACCATTCCCAGTACAATATATTGGTTAACACAGAAATTATTTTAAAATCCCTGTTGTCCAACAACCTTTTGTTTACTGCTGTCCACTATAGCAGAAGCAACTTGTCCATGGCTGGTCTCTTTATCTTTGTTAATTTCACACACTTTCTTCTTTATCACTTTCAGACTGGATGGGAAAGGAAAAGGCAACATTTAATCTCCTTGCCTAGGGATTCAACTAACAACTGAAAATAAATTGGAATTCAGAGCAATAGCTTATATTTCATCTTTTTAAATATATTACTATAGAGCAAATAACATTTTATAATGACTATTTATATAAAAGGTTTTAAAAACCCTCCAGCTTTATTGGGTATTAATGCTTTTCTGATTGTTAGCTACCTACTGTAAAGAAAGATTGGGGATAAATATTTAAAAATGTGAATTCTAATTCTAAAATTTTAACTCTAATTCTATTCAAAATACATTTGTAGTTCCAGCCCCACTTCCTTTTGGACTGGGTTCCTAGCAGAGAGGTCTATGAGGTGGAAGGTGATGTTCAAACCACCATCTCAACTCTTGGCTTCAATATAACAATCAGATGCCCAAAGATGTGTATCACTTTTTAAAATAAATATCCTACGGCTTTAATAAATTTAACATATTCGGTAGAAGAACTGGAGTATGTCTTTCCATGTCTTTGTGACAGGATCGTATGTACAACAAGTTAAAAATATGTTTCTCTGACTTACTTCTTCAATTCTATCTCTCAGGTCAATTTCCACAAATGATGACAAGTCTTTCGGTAGTTGCTAAGACAAAAGAAAATGCAATATAGTTGAAAAGCATCTATGGATGGAATTGCATCTTAAATATAGAAGGGTCTAATGAAAAAGCAAGAAATACTTTTCATAAGGAAAAGCGGTTGTTTTGTTTATAATTTCATTGTTTCATTGTAAAGCAAAGCAATATCAAAGAATTATGTAAAACTCAGACATCTCAAATTAGCATCTTTGGCATTTTTCAAAGCAATGAATTTGCAGGAGGGGAGGGAGGAGAATATTGTGAAATCCATTGCTAGAGCAAATTTTTGCTTTTATCTTCCAGTATACAGTACATCTTCTGTTTCAGTTTCTGCCTTCACATTTAAACATAGATTATTATTTTTTTTAAAAAAAAAGC
The DNA here is from genome assembly GCF_028640845.1 of Ahaetulla prasina. Classification (NCBI taxonomy): domain Eukaryota; kingdom Metazoa; phylum Chordata; class Lepidosauria; order Squamata; family Colubridae; genus Ahaetulla; species Ahaetulla prasina. The sequence goes on along the minus strand of NC_080543.1, from coordinate 101,385,316 downwards.
TGTTCAGCTATTGGCAGTGTTTTCTCTATCACAAGCTTGTGACACTGATGCGTTTCTTCTCTGTTTGGTTGTTATCATTTTGTTTGCTTGATTAGTATTTCTAGCCAGCTTTGCCAAAAGACAAGAAGTCTATCATTTGCTTCTGCCACCCTGGGGATGTCAGAGTCCCTGCTTGTCCTGCCATCGTGGTGTGTTGATAGGATAGGCATAGGAAGTGTTGGCAGGAAATATGGAACTTTGGAACGGGTAGTTATTAAGAGAGTATCATTGTTCAGAATGTTCTAATTATCGTCTACACTGTTTGTGATCAATTTTAGCAAATCTTCTCAACATCTGAGCTCTCCAGGACTCGGAATCCGTGGGGGCAGGGGGGAAAGAGAGAAACAAGTGTTGTAATGTGCACCCAGATGTTCTCACAAAAGTAATCTATGTTGCCTACTCTTCATATATAAACATTTTCCAGTTTAGCAATTTTTTCCATTACGGTGATGAAGTTATACTCCACTGGACTCTACTTTCAGATCCTCTCTTTTCCACATTACTTGATCCTTGAACAGAAACCACATTGGGTAGCCAAAATCTAATGGTCTAGACTCTAGCCACATCTAATTAAAAATAGAACAAAACAAAATAAAAAGTCTTAAGTGTTGTACATCAGAAACCACCCTTCTATCTTTTTTCTGAGAAACGGTGGGGACTGTAATGCACTCATTATGTCAAATCCAGCTGTACTACATCTGTATCAGCATAGATTTGCCCACTCTTTCATTAGCATGAGGAGATGGATTGACAATGCCATTTATTTAGGACCTGCATCCGTTTTGCTAACTCTACTCCCAGCTGCAAAACTCCAGTCACTATATAAATCTAACACAGATGAACAAATAATGAGCCACATGATGCATTTAAGGAATATACCATTCCCAGTACAATATATTGGTTAACACAGAAATTATTTTTAAAAATCCCTGTTGTCCAACAACCTTTTGTTTACTGCTGTCCACTATAGCAGAAGCAACTTGTCCATGGCTGGTCTCTTTATCTTTGTTAATTTCACACACTTTCTTCTTTATCACTTTCAGACTGGATGGGAAAGGAAAAGGCAACATTTAATCTCCTTGCCTAGGGATTCAACTAACAACTGAAAATAAATTGGAATTCAGAGCAATAGCTTATATTTCATCTTTTTAAATATATTACTATAGAGCAAATAACATTTATACAAGGGGATGATGGCAAAAATTTCCAAATGGGAATTGCAGCTCTGCTGTTTTAGTTCTGCATATTTTTTAATTTGTTGGTTGTATGATGGACATAAAAAGGAGGCAGCGCTATGACTGTATTGCTGCGGCTGCCATCTTGCTTATTGTTATCCTCTGGTGAATGATTATGATGCTGTACAGCTCAAGCTAAAACAGAATTAAATCAAACAGGAGGAGAACAATGTAATAAGATTCAACAAAACTACCAAAATTAAAATTACTACCAGGTAAGAGTTGGGGGCTGGGGTATTGTGTCACAGCATTGCTCTTATGCCAGGAAACCTCAGGGAGTAACACTGGGGGTCTTCCCACCCGATAGCTATGCTGTTGGGTGCCATGTTCTACCCTCCAATTTTTACATTTCTATGAAACCACTTGGGATGGTCATCACGGGTTTTAAAGTTGGTTGTCACTCATATGCAGAAGACCCTCTGATGTGATAATGTCTCAATAGGGGAAACTGTTCAAGTCCTTGAACCAATGTTTCCTTCAAGGATAGAATGGATGGAGCTACTAAACTGAGGCTGGCTCTACTAAAATGGAAATATTTGTAAATATATTGAGGAGTTTATTTGTTATAAATAGAGTTGCATGTTCTCTGAAAAAAAGAGTACTGCATTTACTTTCAAGGCACTCTTATCTCTTACTTTACATTTTCTTTTTTGTTATTAAAATGTACCCTGTCTCTAAAAATAGGTGAAATGACCTTCAAGTAAGGTCCTTCAATTGCTCCTGGTAATATCTTGGTCACATTCATCACATTTTCTTGGCAAGTCTATGGAAAAACTGTTTGCCATTGCCTTCCAGAATGTTTTTGGCTTCTTCACTTTAATTTCTACTTAAGGTCATTTCTATATGTTTACATAAAGTCATTTCTACGTATTTGTGGCATTTCCATGCAGAGATCCCTTCTGGGGAATAGAATTGCTCCATTAAGACTCACAATAAAAGCTGACAATGGTTTTGGTGCAAAAGAATGAAGGATGCAGTGATTATGGTGGCTGATTCTACAAAAGAATTCCAATGAGTTCAATATGCCCATCAGTAATTCAATTATTAGAATGAAACTGAAAGGTTTGAGCCACTGTTAGAAAGCCATTCTGTCTATCCATGAGTGTACTTGAAACATTGGTTGTTTTGCATGATTGTGCTGTAATAACCATGGGTTGTTAAATAATACACAAAGTTCGATTTACATGCCAAATTGAACCAAACCAAAGAAATAAACTGCAGCTTAGCAGGTTGTTTGGATCCAATCACTTCTGTCTGCAAATCGTGGATTAGGGCTTTATGTGTTTCAAATGCTGTATTAGTCCAGATTGTTTTTTTCCATTTATGTTTTCTTTTAACCGGTATTAGATTTTGTATGCTATCCAGAGTTTGCTGAACTGGCAAAAAATATTTAATGAAATGAATATTATGCAATCTCAGGTGACTATGATTTGGTAACCATGGCTAAACAAATTTTGCCTTAACATGAAAGCAAACAATATATAGGCATTGTACAAATCAATAAATTAGAATTAAGAAAACAATATTACTGTAATTCTCATTAGATAGCCAATGGAGCTGGCTGAGCATAGGCAGGGTTATAAGTACATTATTGTTACACCATTAGATTGATACCATTACTTTCACAGAATTGTGATAATAATATATTGTATGTGCAGAATTGTGACAATAATATATAGTATGTAAAGTGGATTAGACAAATATATTCTAGGTAAACATATTCACAGCTAGAGTAGATAGTAGCAGCTAAAAAAGAACCCTCAAATACTTGAGCAACATGACAATTAGAGAAAGAATGAAAGTGTGTTGAAGGCTGTTCCCTTCAAACTCTGTTTCGCTGTCACATCTGGAAAATCACAATGAAGAACAGAATGTTGGACCACACATCCAGACTTATTCTTATATTATTACCAAATTACACTTGCATCGGACTGTTACATAGAAATGCTTTTTACCAGCGAAGATCTTCTTCTGTACTCAGTACTTCTTCTTTACCTGAAATTTCTAGAAAAAGGAAAAGTTACATTAGATTTGTAAATAGAGTCCTGGAATCTCATTTTGTTCCAAAGACTGTCTTACCCCCAATAATATAAAAATTGCAGGGCGGATATCAGAATATGTAGAATTAGTAATTTCTGCAATGAGTAAGAAGTTACGGCTCTTGTAGCAAAAGACATGGTGGCTCAGTGGCTAGGACGCTGAGCTTGTCGATCGAAAGGTCAGCAGTCCAGCAATTCGAATGCCTAGTGCTGCGTAATCCCTAGTGAGCTCCCGTTACTTGTCCCAGCTTCTGCCAACCTAGCAGTTTGAAAGCATGTAAAAAATGCAAGTAGAAAAATAGGGACCTCTTTGGTGGGAAGGTAACAGTGTTCCATGCGCCTTTGGTGTTTAATCATGCCAGCCACATGACCACAGAGACGTCTTCAGACAGCGCTGGCTCATCAGCCTAGAGTCGGGAATGACTAGCACATATGTGCGAGGGGAACCTTTACCTTTACCTTTAGAAAAAGGCAGAGAACTACAGTATCTTGCAACCCAAAGGTGCTGAAAGCAAGCATGACCTGGATGACTGAGAATCATCATAGACACTTCTTGTTGCAACTAATTTTTCAATTAATTATACTGATCATAGCACAATGTAAGGTTTTTTTTCTCCTCGCCAAGCTATCTAACTGGATAAGGAAGTCTTTTTTTTTTTGTTAAGAGCAAAGTTTAATGGAGGCGAGGTTTAAACAGACAAGTAGAACTGTGACAAACGGTTACAAATGTTCTTTCTCAAATGTTGTTCAATAATATGATTTCTAAGTTTCTTACCTGCTTTCTGCAATGTCTTTTCAATTAGACCAGCTAGTTCAGGCTTCAGTGCATGACTGCCAAGTCTGACACTCTTACATCTGTGGAGATCAGAGCTTTCGGCAACTCGGTGGGTGCCTGGGGATAGCTTAGTTGCAAAAGTCACACCTTGGAGTCGTTTCCTGTGTGCCATAGCTATAGCCTTTGGCATCTTTTGAGTCTTCATGTTAACTGATCATGGAGAATAATGAAGTCCTGTTTAGGTTATATATTTCCTTAATGTGCCTTGAAAAGATGTGGCTTTTATTCACACTGAATTGTTGCAAAGTTTCTATGACATCACAAAAGAGACTAAAACAATTGTCACAGTCACCAACACTGCTCAGCTTGAAGATTCTTCTAAACCTGGTATGTATTCAATTTGGGATTTTACTTTAGATATCAAAATTTGAGGCAGCTTTTAAAAATAGCTGGTATGATATAGTGATTCAGGAAATTAGTGTTACTCATATTTAATGACAAAGAACTAAGAATAAAATAAAAACATAACAGAATAAATTTCTACTGCAGGATTTTGGCATTCAATTAAATGCTTATCATTGCTAACTATCTCCAATACCATTACTGATTTTTTAAAATACAATGTAAGCCATCTACATAATTTTGGGCTTTGTCATTAAATTCTTTGACTTTCCCATTACTCTACAAAATATATCGTTCAGAATTCAGCTGCTGATACAGAAAGACCATATTCCTTTATTTAAAAAAAAAGGAGAAAATACTAGGAAAAAGATGGGGAAAGGAAACAAAAGAAAACGAAAGATGCAAGTAAATCCATTTCAGGAGATAAATCAACTGAAAATAATGCAACAGAAAAATTGAGAAGGAATCATACATGTTTCCATTTCCAAAAAATTCTTTACATAATTACTTCTGTGATGTTAAACTATGAACATATGTATATGAAATAGCACTTTATTTTTGTATTCCTTTCTTATTTTTCAGACACTTAGCAATCTAACAATGGATTAAGTAAGGTCAAGCCTTTTAATTAGGTAGACTTACCTAGTAATTTTATACTTATTTTTATCCAATGCAAAAATGGACTATCAAATAATTTAGTTGATTGTATGCCTATAGCTGTTTCACATATTAAATTTAGTTAATCTTCTATCGTATTAACCCTTTGAGGGGGGGTGGGTGGGTTTAAGATACTGGAAGCTGAACACTTAATTATTTACTTGATTACAGATAGTCCTCGGCTCACAACTACAACTGGGACCAGAATTTTTGTTGCTAAGCAAAGCAGTTCAGTAAATCTGACAGTTATTAAGCTAATTCAGCTTCCCTCAATGACTATGCTTGTCGGGAGCCAGCTGGGAAGGTCGTAAATGGTGATCACATGACCCTGGATATTGTAACCATTGCAAATACATGCCAGTTGCCAAGTGCCCCAATTTTGATCATGTGGCGGTGGTGATGCTGTGAAGGCCAAAAGTGCAAGGACTGGTTACAAGTCACTTTTTTTAGTGACTTGTAACTTTGATTGCTTAATTGGTTGTAAGTTGAGAAATACCTATATTTACAAACATGACAGCTGATTCTTAAAACATATTATTTTGCATTTTCTTCCTTACATTATTAAAGAATAAGAGTGGTGTGGTGGCCTAGAGGTGGAGCTCTCACCTCACAATCAGGAGGCTGCGAATTCGATCCTAGGTAGAGGCACATATTTCTCTCACTGGGCACAATGAGACTATATCTGCTGCAAACTCTGCATTGGCGACAGGAAGGGCATCCAGCCAGTAAACACTCAGCTCCATTCAGTTGCCCTGACTCCACCCTGATTCAAGGGATTATGGGGTCATTAAAAGACAAAAAAAAAATTATTGAAGAATTATTTCTGAACAAATATAACTTTTCTTTTTTTAAAAAAATGGATTGTTTTGTTTATAATTGAACCAATTGACACTAGATTTCATTGATAGCCAAAGCAATACTGTTTCTCTGCTGCTTGTGAGCCGTGGTAATGCAGTGGTTAGAGTACAGTACTGCAGGCTACTTCTGCTGCCTGCTGGCTGCCTGCAATTTGACAGTTCAAATCTCTCAGGCTCAAGGTTGACTCATCCTTCCATCCTTCTGAGATGGGTAAAATGAGGACCCAAATTCTTGGGGGCAATATGCTGACTTGTAAACTGCTTAGGGAGAGTTGTAAAGCACAAGGCTATGTTGTTTGAAAACAAAAGCAGGCTTTGTCCAAAGTGAATGAGAATTGGCTCATTCACTTTGGCTATTGCAGTTGATTAATTGACTGATCAAAGAGATAAAGCCAATATCCCTTCCGAATTCAAAGTCTTTGATATGTTGCTGTAGCCACTGTGTGTACCTAGCTGAAGATTCAGCTTCCACCTTTTAAAAAGGTTGTCAATATTGAGTTTGTAATGAATACACATACATTTTTCAGAAATAAAACACTTTTTAATTGGCAAATAGAACACACATTGCAGGTCATTAGTATTTTGTCAAAAGACTATTAAGTTACAAATACATTTTAAAAAAAACTGGCAGTTTCAAATGGCAGTTCAGAGCACATGGTGCTGTTTTCCCGTAGCACTTCTGTTGGCAATTGATAGGATATAAATTCTCACCTTGTAGTTTCCTAATGTAGCCTAATGCTAAGAACAAGAACCCTTAAAAATAGATGCTGCATAAGAGATTTGTCATTCTCTTCTTTGTATGGATTTGAATATGTGGGGCTGGTTTTGCAGACATCACTTTTAATATTAGAATCCAAAGAAGCTTTGCATCAAGTTGAATGTTCATTTATTGTGGTCCAAGAATTGTCTCATTTAGCCTGTAATATACGTCGCATTACTTTGACTTTTGTCAAAGCCCAACATGCAGTGAATCAGACTCTTAGAAAAGCTACAACATAACCAATCAGCTATATTGGGTTGGATCCAGAGCGTTAGCCATATCTAGGTTAACTGAAATATACAAGGCTTATTATGATGGTCATAATAAACGTTCTAGCTATCAGTGGGGCTTAAAGTGCAACTAACTTGATCTGGGTCCAAACCATTTTATAATTTTATAGCGCACATACACACACCCACATCAAACCCCCCCCCCCATATTTATTTGCAATAATGAGGTATGCTGCACATTCCATTTCACCTATTCAGGAGAACTTGTGGAGAGGGGATGTTAAAAGATCAAGGTTGTGATTGTATGGTTGTCATCTTGATTTTTTTTAAAAAAATCTTATGCTCTGCATCTACTCATAACATATTAACAAAAGTACAACTGTATGTTAATGTGATGAAAACAACCCAAACTAAACATATCTTTCATTATTGAAGCTGGATGATCTCACAGTTCTTGAAATACTTTTTGTTTAAATGCTTATATATAACAATCAGTAGTGCAAGGAGAACAGGAACTTCGACCTCATGCAACATTCAGTATAAAGCTTCAATAACTTTCTGTTAAGATCTCTTTACTGATATCTTGCTGCTTACACCTTATCTTGCAACTTTAAGGGAGCATGAAGAGTTAATATTACATTATAACTTTGCCGTCTTGTTTGTTTCATATGGAATGTTTTCCTACATTGATAATACTTCTGTGCAGGTTGTGCAAACCACCTTGTAAAAAATCTTTGTCTCTATTCCTTGCTGAAATGTTTTAGTATGTTGCAGTCAACCTCAGTAGAGAAGAAATAGTTTTTTGTATCAGAGACTACAACCATTCTTTGCTTTCCAAATTCCCTGAGGAAGAACCTGGTGAGGTCACCTACAGTACTACTTATTAAGTCAACTTTTCATTGATTAATTTTATCTCTAATTTCATCTGTAAATATCATCAAAAAAGAAGTGTGTGCTCACTTCACTCATTGAGAAATTGCTTATAGTTGATTTTATTTCTTACATGGAAATACAACAACAGTAAGAAATATATTGCATTTGAAATGGCCCTTAAATAGTAGAAAATCGTTAATTCTGATAATCAAACCATTGTTTTTGCAACTACTCTATGAGCATTCTTGTATTATACATACTTAAGTTGTTTGAATATGTATTTTTTCAGGTTTATAACATTTTAAGTTTATAGGAAAAAATAGAAATTGATTGCCTTAGTGGAAACAACTTTGTATCAAAAAATTCCAGGGAGTACCATTAAATAGTAGACTTTCTTTTTAGAAGCCAGTTCTTCTTAAACCAATAATATGCTGCTAATGCTAACAAAATACCCTGTTGTTCAGTCTTCTTAGGGTCAAGGCAAGCTCCAGTGAGGGGAGATTACATCTATAACCAACTGGGCTTTGCTTCATTAAAAAGCAAATGCTGCAAAGCTTTTTCTAATTGCTCTGTGGCATAATGCAAAGTAGCCCCTAATCAGCCATCAAAAATTAGAAATCTAGAAAAAGGCTCTCAGCCATGTAAAAGGAGTGTGGAAGTTGTCAATATGAAGTCCACAGGCTTTGATCATTGAACTGATCGCTAGATTCCAAGAAACCAGAGCAACACTTTTAAAAATGCAGAACAACACATATGATGAAAACCACCTAGAAGGCAGAGTTCCTTCATCTGTTAACACCAGATGAATAAAGTGCATAGCAACAATTGTAATAGTTCTTGGAGAGAGAGAAAACACTTAGCAAGCCTCAGCAAGCTTGACATTTGATATGTACATCTTGCTACAGGTGGCTTTTCTCTTTCTTCAGTCCTTCAGCTACACCTTCTAATAACTTTCTTCAGACTTCAAATGGAATGAGCTGAGATTTCTGACTGTTGCCTTATGTAACTTTGGAAGCTCTTGTCACCAATGGGGTGTTCCCTAGAAAGTGAAAAGAAAGAGGAAAAAGATGAAGGAAAGATTGACATGTTTATTCTTAATTTTCAGATTAAACAGCAAAATTCTCCACAAAAATATATTGATCAAAAATTCTGGTACGAATGATAGGATATTATTGTGAGATGGACATGCCTGTACAGTACATCATTTCACATGATGATTTAAAAAAATAAACAATGCATAATGGAAACCCATGGAATGAATGAAAATATATATATGTAGGTCTTGGCATTTTCGGGTCTTTTCCCGTGTAAGGTTGAGAGTATCTTGGCGACATTTCGACGAGGTCTCACTCATCATCTTCAGGCTGGTGTCTTCAGCTTCGTGCTTCTCGAGCAAAGAGTGGTTGGACCTGCCGTCTCTCTATAAATACTGGTGGGGAGGTGGGGAGTGTTGCTGTGAGCGGGTTGGTTGGATGTGTGCTTGCATCCTGATTGGTAGATGGAGTGGGTGTTTGCAGATTGGTTGGCTGTTTCGTAGCATCCTGTGTGGGTGTGGTCCTGGTCTTTTGTTCCTGAGCTTTGGTGTTGTAGCCTCTGAAGTTCTGTGATGTGATGTCTTGAGCAGATGGCTGTGATGCAGCATCCCAGGCCCTGGTTTGGCTCCGAGTCCAAGGTCCTGTCATGTGTTCCTGGTGTGTGTCAGCCTGCTTTGTGTAGGGATCGGAGGGGGGAGCAGCAGCCAGTGGTGCCAGCATGGTCTGGCTTCTGGATGGTGGTTGTTTTTCATCTGTGGGATGGGTTTGGGTTTGAATCTGGTGACGATGATTGGTGGTGGCATTGTGTGTTGTCCTGGGTCCGGGGTCAATTTTCGTGGCTGGGACTCGTTTGTTGACCAAGGCTGGTTTCCAGATGTCTGGTAGGCTGGAAGTGTCGTCCCGTTTGTTCATATTGTGGGGGTGTTTCTCTATTTCAATGGCTTCCATAATTATTCTCTTGTTATAGTGTTCAGTTTTGGAGATTAATTTGGTTCCTTCAAAATCAATTTTGTGTCCTGTGGTTTTAAGGTGCTGGAAAAGGGAGGAGGTTGTTTCTTCTTTTCTGATTGCGTTTTTGTGTTCTGCGATGCGTGCATTTATTCTCCTATTAGTTTGTCCAGTGTATGTGGCTGGGCAGATTTTGCAAGGTGTTTCATAGATTCTTTGGTTTTCTAGATGGATCTTGTCTTTGGGGTTTCTTAAGATGTTGGCTATTTTTTGGTCTGTGCAGAAAGCTGTCGATGTTGTGTTTGTGGAGAATTTTGCTGATTTTATCTCTGGTGCCTTTGATGTACGGGAGGAGGACGATGCCGTTGTCTTGTTCTGTGTCTTGGTTCTTGGGCGGTGTCTCCCTTTGGATTAGGCTGGTAATTGTGTTTCTTTGGTATCCGTTGGAGAGTGATAAGTTTGTGAGAGTGTGTAATTCAGTTTTCAGGTGGTCTTTGTCGGCTAGGTGTCTGGTCCTGGAGATGAGAGTCTTGGCTACGGAGCTGATCTGTGCAGGGTGGTGATGTGATTGTGCGTTTAAGTAGCGGTTGGTGTGTGTTTTTTTCTGGTAGATGTTGTGTCCTAGGAAGCCACTGAGTTTTTTGTAGATTAGGACATCCAGACAGGGGAGTTGGTTGTTAGCTTCTATTTCCATAGTGAATTGTATTTTGGGGTGTAGGCTGTTGAGATGTGTGAGGAAGTTGTCCAGTTTCTCCTTTCCATGTGGCCAAATTACGAAAGTGCCATCTACGTATCTAAGCCAGAGTTTGGGTTTGAGTTCAGATTTATCTAAAGCGTTGGTTTCAAAGTATTCCATGTGTAGGTTTGCCTATGCATGTATATAGCCGACCAATCTGCAAACACCCACTCCATCTACCAATCAGGATGCAACCACAGATCCAACCAACCCGCTCACAGCAACACTCCCTATCTCGACCAATCTGCAAACACCCACTCCATCTACCAATCAAGATGCAACCACACAGCCAACCAACCCGCTCACAGCAACACTCTCCACCTCCCCACCAATATCTATAGAGGGATGGCAGCTCCGACCACTCTTTGCTTGAGAAGCATGAAGCCGAAGATACCAGCCTGAAGATGATGGGTGAGACCTCGTCGAAAGATTGCCAAGATACTCTCAACCTTACATGGGAAAAGACCCGAAAATGCGAAGACCTACATTCCTATGCCCGTCAAAACCTATGAAAACACACACACGCACACACACACACACATATATATATATGTATATATGTTTTCTGAGGTTTTCACGGGTGTTTGTATATAGGTCTTTGGTTGTTCGGGTTTTCTCCCGTGTAAGATTGGAAGTGTCTTGGCGACGTTTCGACGAAGCCTCATTCGTCATCTTCAGGCTTCAGCTTCGTGCTTCTGGGAGCAATGTGTGATCGCAGCTGTTTCTTCCTTTTAACTGCTAGTGGGGGTTTGAACTGATTGGGTGGGAGCTTGGCTGTGCTCTGATTGGATGGGGTTTTTTCTGTGCTCTGATTGGCTGGGTGTGTGTCCTGTGTTGGTGGGGGCTTGGTTGTGCTCAGTCTAGTCTGTGCTGCAGGGGGATTTGAGCTGGTGAGCTGCATAGCTGTTGTTTGGCTTTGTGGTCGTGCTACATCTTCATAGTGGGTGTCAGTCTGCTGCATGAATGGATTGGAGGGGTTTGAAATGGCTAATGTTGCAGCTGCGGTCTGGCTTCTGGTCCTTGGTCGTGCTTCATGATCAGTGTGGGTTTGGGTCTGCTTTCTGGGTGGATATGTGGTGGTGACATCCTGTGTGGACCTTGTGAGTGTGGGTCTGCTGTCCTTCCTCGTGTTAGGAACTCGTTTGTCAATAAGGGCGGGTTTCCAAATGGCTGGTAGGCGGGAGGTGTCATCTCGTTTGTTCATGCTGTGTGGGCGTTTCTCTATCTCAATGGCTTCTCTGATTATTCTGTTGTTAAAGTGTTCAGTTTTGGCGATAGTTCTGGTCTTTTTAAAGTCAATATCATGTCCTGTGACTTTAAAGTGTTGGACCAGGGAAGAAGTTGGTTCCTCTTTTTTGAATGAGTTCTTGTGTTCTTCAATGCATGCACTTATTCTTCTGTTGGTTTGTCCAATGTATGTGGTGGGGCAGGCGGTGCATGGGATTTCATATACTCCTTGATTTTCTAACTCAATTTTGTCTTTGGGGTTTCTTAGGATGGTGGATATTTTTCTGTTTGTGCAGAATGCTGTCTTGATGTTGTGTTTGTGGAGGATCTTGCTGATTCTGTCTGTGGTGCCTTTTATATATGGGAGGAGGGCTGTGCCGTTTTCTTGTTCTCTGTCTTGGATTTTAGTGGGGGGTTCTTTTTGGATTAGCTTGGTAATCTTATTTGTTTGGAATCCATTGGATGTTAGTACGTTAGTGAGAGTGTCTAGTTCGGGTTTTAGGTGTTGTTCATCAGCTAAGCATTTTGTTCTGGAGATGAGTGTCTTGGCTACGGAGTTGATCTGTGCTGGGTGGTGGTGTGAGAGTGCATGCAGATAGCGGTTTGTGTGTGTTTTCTTCTGGTAGATGGTGTGTCCTAGGGAGCCATTGGGTTTTCTGTAGACTAAGACATCCAGGAAGGGAAGTTGGTTATTAACTTCTGTTTCCATGGTGAACTGTATTTTGGGGTGTAGGCTATTAGCCATTTCAAACCCCTTCAATCCATTCATGCAGCAGACTGACACCCACTATGAAGATGTAGCACGACCACAAAGCCAAACAACAGCTATGCAGCTCACCAGCTCAAATCCCCCTGCAGGACAGACTAGACTGAGCACAACCAAGCCCCCACCAACACAGGACACACCCCCAGCCAATCAGAGCACAGAAAAAACCCCATCCAATCAGAGCACAGCCAAGCTCCCACCCAATCAGTTCAAACCCCCACTAGCAGTTAAAAGGAAGAAACAGCTGCGATCACACATTGCTCCCAGAAGCACGAAGCTGAAGCCTGAAGATGACGAATGAGACTTCGTCGAAACGTCGCCAAGACACTTCCAATCTTACACGGGAGAAAACCCGAACAACCAAAGACCTATATGTATATATGTATATATGTATATATGTATACACACACACACACACACACACACACACACACACGTCTTTGTAAGCAACACAGATCGTATAGCTTGAAAACCCAGAGATTTAGGGAATAATCCCATGATTGTCTGAATTAAGATTTGGCAAAATTAAACTGTAAAGCAAGAACAGGAAAAGACACAGAGTATGTGATTTGCCTGCACAGGAGATGCCTTATTACATTAAAGAAATATGCTGATAGGAAGATTGTGTTAGAAAATGACAGCGGCTATTCTTGTAGTGAATGAGTGAAACAAATAGTTTTGTGCTGAAATTACAATTTATCTTTCTCGGTTAATGTGGCAGAAGAAACAGGCCATTAATCCATCTAACTGAATATGCTGTAAATAAAATACCAGCTTCTCCTGATATTTGGCAACTTTCTTCAGAACAAAATAGCCTGATATTTCACTGTTTGTCTAGTTTCCTCTGTAAATATCATGTAGTATTGCAAGAGAAAGGGGGGATTGCCCAAGACATTATGATTTTTATTCCAGTATTGCTATGGATATTTATTTTGAAAGGGATGGTGGTGGTGGCTATCACCATTTGAATTACTGCTGGGCATAAGAGTAATTTATAGCTTGTAACTTCCAAGGATTTCAAATCACCAGGACCAGATGGATTACACCCCAAGGTTGTGAAGGAACTGGCCGACGAGATATCAGAACCACTGAACTGTATCTTTCAAAGATCCTGGAGCACCGGTGAGCTGCCAGAGGACTGGGAAAGAGCTGATGTAGTTCCAAACTTCAAAAAAGGGGAAAAAAAAGATAGATCCAGGAAACTACAGACCTATCAGCCTGACCTCGATACCAGGGAAATTCTGGAAAAGATAATTAAGCAATGAATCAGCGAACATCTAAAAGCAAACAAAGTAATAACCAAAAGCCAACATGGGTTTGTCAAAAACAGATCATGCCAGATTAATATTATTGCATTCTTTGACAAAGTGACAAAACTAGTGGACCAGAGGAATGCTGTCAATAAAATTTACTTGGACTTCAGTAAGGCATTTGACAAAGTAGAGCATAACCACCTACTTGATAAAACAGAAAAATGTGGGTTAGACAGCATCACCACCAGATAGATTCGTAACTGGCTGACCAACCACACTCAATGTGTAGTCCACAAAAGAACTGCATTTACATGGAGGGAGGTATGCAGTGTGGTATCCCAGGGCTCTGTTTTAGGCCCAGTACTCTTCAACATCTTCATCAATGATTTGGACGAGGGAATAGATGGGGAACTCATCAAATTTGCAGATGACACCAAGCTAGCAGGAATAGCCAACACTCCAGAAGATAGGCTTAAGATACAGAAGGTTCTTGACAGACTTGAACATTGGGCGCTATCCAACAAAATGAAATTCAATGATGAAAAAAATTAAGGTTCTACATTTAGGCAAGAAAAACAAAATGCAGAGGTACAGTATAAGTGGTACCTTGCTCAATAATGGTGACTGTGAGAGGGATCTTGGAGTCCTAGTGGATAATCACTTAAATATGAGCCAGCAGTGTGCTGTAGCTGCCAAAAGAACCAACACAGTTCTAGGCTGCATAAACAGAGGGATAAAATCAAGCTCACGTTAAGTGTTAATACCATTTTATAATGCCTTGATAGGCATTATAAGGCCATACTTGGAATACTACATCCAATTTTGGTTGCCACAATGTAAAAAAGATGTTGAGACTCTAGAAAGAGTGCAGAGAAGAGCAACAAAGATGATTAAAGGACTCGAGGATAAAACATATAAAAAACGGATGCTGGAACTGGATATGTCCTATCTTATGAAAAGTAAAACTAGGGGTGACATGATAGCAGTGTTCCGATATTTCAGGGGTTGCCACAAAGAAGAGGGAGTCAAACTGTTCTCCAAAGCACCTGTGGGTAGAACAAGAAGCAGTGGGTAGAAACTAATCAAGGAGTGAAGCAACTTAGAACTAAGGAGAAATTTCCTGACAGTCAGAACAATTAATCAGTGGAAAAACTTGCCTGCAGAAGTTGTAAATGCTCCAACACTGGAAGTTTTTAAGAAGAGATTAGACAATCATTTGTCTGAATTGGTGTAGGGTTTCCTGCCTAAGCAGGGGTTGGACTAAAAGACTTCTAAGGTCCCTTCCAACTCTGTTATTCTATTCTATTCTATTCTATTCTATTCTATTCTATTCTATTCTATTCTATTCTATTCTATTCTATTCTATTCTATTCTATTCTATTCTATTTCAAGTAGGAATCTTTGCCAGCCATGCCTGGAACTACCAATAGAAGAGAATACCGTGTTTCCCCGAAAATAAGATCACCCAGAAAATAATCCCTAGCATGATTTTTTAAGCATGCACCTAATATAAGCCCTACGCAAAAATAAGACCAACTTAAGAGCCTGCCCACTCCATCCTGTCTGTTTTTGTTTTCCCATGGCCATGGCTGTGATGGGGCAGGCAGCCGCATAGCACATCTGGCAGGCTGGACCGCATGCCTCCCCCACAATGCCGGATTGCTTTATCTTTAGAAGGGGAAAGCCGGCATGGCAATGGCTGGAGAATGGGGAGAGGCATGGGTGGCGAGGCGGGAATGAGGTGGAGGCCTGGGTCGGCCCTCCACCAGGCTGAAACAGGAGATAGAGCAGCTAGCCAAATTCGGCTTCAGGCGCAATGAATTAAAAAAGAGAGAAATCTTTGCTCTGATGTCTCCCTCTCAAGCCAGCTGCAATCACTCCCAATCGCTAGCCTAATCTGGCTTCAGGCACGATAAACTTAATAGGGGAGGAGTCTCCGCTTTAATGCCTCCGTCCTCAAGGCAATCGCAAGCAGTTCAGATCGCTAGCCAATACGGCTTCAGGCGCGATAAATTCAAAATGAAAATAATTTTATGGTTGGGGTCGCTACATCGTGGGGAATTGTATTAAAGGGGTCGCCACATCGTGGGGAATTGTATTAAAGGGGTCGCAGCACTATAAAGGTTGAGAACCACTGAGATAGAGGGAGGCAGACACCCAAAAGGCATTGTTCTGTGTGCCTCAGATCAGTAGCGTGCTGTGGACAGCATAGCTGATGTGGGTTGAGCGGTTTGAATTGTGGGGATTATCTAGTTGGATAATGAAATGTCTGCAAGAAAATAACCAGAGAGCACCAAGGACTCCATGTATTTGGAACTTCAAACATTTTCCTGTAATGCATGGGCTCCAATATTGAGCTATAGCCTTCCACAAAGCATTTAGAATGCTTCTCTTTGTCCAAGAAAAACTCATTTTTGCATGCAATATTCAGCAGCACAGATGCTTTAAGTGCTGCTGCTCTGAAGATGTCGATGCAAAACTAGTGTACTGTTAACTTCTTCCTCTCAAGAAAATCATACTGCTAATTGTTAATGATTTGAAATTAGCCCGCAGAAAACTGCCATTCTATGAAATGAACATCATTGGCACATGATATATGATGGTGGGGCAGAGTGACAGGCTCAATGACAATGCCATAGAGGAACAGATGGTGGAAATATGTTACAAATATGAACAAGCACTTTATGAGCAACCACTCAAGAAAGGCAACAAATCTATCCATTGCAGGCCATTAGTAAACTGAAACTTAACCAACATTCCTTGTTTCAGGGAGCCAAGTGCTGTTTCAACAGTGCTTGAGAGCATCCCACACTTACTGGCTTCCGTATTTTGTCTTCTTGAACTTATCCCTCTTGTACTGGGCATGTTCCTGTTCTAAGGTTTTAACATTTGCTATTATCTGTTTTAGTGTCTTATAGGTCTCTTGAGGATCATCAATGACAAAAGTTGAATATTCTTCTTGCTCTGGCCCATCATACACTGATTTGCTGCCACAAGCCTCTGTCAAAAGAGATTTCAAAAAAGAAAGATTTATAACTTGTGAGTCTAATAAGGATTACACATAATCAGGATTCAGTTAATGCTGTATCCCGGGAATGACAAGACAATCTTAAGAATAAAATTGAATAAGAGATAATACATCAGAGTAGTTTGACCATATAAAGAAATCCTGTAAGATCAGGTTTTCATTTGAAAATCCACAGGGAGTCAACTCCAAGCTGGGCATGGAGATAACAGTATTCATAAGGGGACTGCTAATGAGTTTTTATTGACAGTAGCAAATTACCTTCCATTACTGATATTAGCTAAATATTTATTTTACAAGATTTGTCCTTTTTTATGATAATGTTATAAGACATACAGAATACATTATATATTTCTCTGCTTTTAAAGCTACCTAAGCTGATGGCCATTAATAGCAATATGAATTCCTTCAGCCTATATCAGCCTTCCTCAACTTGGTGCCCTCTTGTAGGTATTCTGGGAGTTCAACACATTTTGAGGCCATCAGATAGGAGAAAACTGTTTTGCAGGTGGCTTAGATAGAAAACCAAGTACAATATTGCAAAAGCATCTATTAGTGTAAAATGTACAACATGCCTAAAGGTCTGAAAATCTAGAAGATTGTAGGATTCTGTATGTACTTTTGCATAGCTAAATTATGGCTTGCTCAGGGAAGGAAGGACTTTATCCCACTATTAGATTAAAGTTTTTGTTATTCACCTTGTGTGGCCTCACCCATACCTCCATTTGGCCAATGGTGGCTCTACAGACTAATGCAGTCTGTTATTAACACAGCTGCTTGCAATTACTGCAAGTTCAAGTCCCACCAGGCCCAAGGTTGACTCAGCCTTCCATCCTTTATAAGGTAGGTAAAATGAGGACCCAGATTGTTGGGGGCAATTAAGTTGACTTTGTATATAATATACAAATGGATGAAGACTATTGCTTAACACATTGTAAGCCGCCCTGAGTCTTTGGAGAAGGGTGGGATATAAATTCAAATAAAAAATAATAATTAAAATCTCATAAATTACATTTATAATCTTTTTACCAAATTATAATCTATCAAATAAGAGATGTGAAGAGTCCTCGTTTTAGAATAGAACTGCAAAATGAAAAGCAGTGAGGTTTCATTCTTTTGATAATGGACCTGTTCTGAAAGTCACCAATCTTAACAGCTGCTGTCTGCACTGAGGGTTTCTACTGACTGGACTGGGACAACCTGCCACCACCAACTCACCATGGCCAACTCGCCACAGGTAATTCACCATGGCCAACTCGCTGTGGGGTAATTCAACAATTCAATAAAATAATTTTAAAAATATTTTAATTTTTGTCATTTACATTTCATTTTGTCTCTCCTTTCTTTAATGATTCTGTTCCACCATTTCTCCCGTATTAGTATAATTCTTGTCCTGCAGTGAGTTGGCCATGGCAAGTTAGCTGTGGTGAGTTGGCTGTGATGAGTTTTTCATAGAACCTCCACCGATAGTAGAAGTTATCTTCCCAATACAAATGGTAGCCATTGTGAAAGGAATGTGTGCAGTGAGAATGGGGGATCCTGGGCAATGCTTTAAACCAGGGGTCTCCAACCTTGGCAACTTTAAGCCTGGTGGACTTTAACTCCCAGAATTCTGGGAATTGAAGTCCACCAGGCTTAAAGTTGCCAAGGTTGGAGACCCCTGCTTTAAACAATTCTGTCTTGAAGAACCCAATTAATAGCCCCACTCTCTCTGCAACTGTAACTTAAAAAAAGAAAACATTCAGGCAACAGCAACTCAGATGATTAACTTCCAATCTAATATTGCCATAAGAAAAAAAAATACAAGTCCTTAAACAGAAAGATCTAAAAGTGTCTTTAGAGGTGGCCCCAGAATCCAGTGCTATCATTAAAATAATGGAGAAAAAAAACTTTGTGTGCAATGTCACAATCCCTGTACAAAAGCAGCAGAGTTTGTGTTGCTTTGGTGCAAAACTATTTTCCTCATTTGTTCTCCTTGCCCTCCTTACCCCACTTTGTAAAGAAAGTGACTTACTCAGAATTGGAGAATGAAGAGAAAGAGAGAACATGTTCAGAAATGGAAGAAAAGTCCATTGTTTTTCAAGAAGTCTCTTAAAATTAGATTTTTATATAAAATGAGTTCTATAGACAAAACAATAACTCATTTTCATACCCACCTTGCATTTTCTCCAGTTTGGTCATATATAGATTGAATAGGGAGTAGATGCGTTCTGCTTCTCTATCCCCATCGATGTCTAATTGTATATTTGCTGGTAGACCCCTACACAATCATTTAAATATTGTCAAGAAATTTTGAAACTCTGTATTTCATTTATGAAACAGTTGAAATGGGTTTTGATGAAGAGAACAAGATTTCACAATCAAATCATTTTCGTTACAGACTGATAACACATTTTTACTAAACTGATATATGAGACCAACAAATTCTCAGGAACAAAATAATGAAAGGAGGAGACATTCCAAACAAGAACCATAACATTTGTATAAAAGAAAGAAAGCATTCTACTGCCTGCAGTATATTTCAGCCAATCAGACTGAGGTTATTAAATGCGTGAGTAAAAATTTGGCAATGAAAACCAAAATTGTCTGTCTGTCTGTCTGTCTATCTATCTATTTATCTATCTATCCATCCATCATCTATCATCAAATTTTTGAAACTGCCCATCTCCCTCACAGAGGCCTACGGCTGTAATAAACTGAAACTTGAACCTTGATCCTTCACAGAGGGATTCTGAGCAGTATGCAAATAAAAAATATTAAAACATAAAAACAGTTTGTGAAATTTACAATTTTAAAAGGGAAGAATGGATTAAAAATTTATATTAAAAGTTAATTACAGTTTAATCGTATTTGCCCTAGTTCAGGAAAAAGACATTCCAAAGCCAGAATTTCCCAAAAGGAAGGACTTTTGTTTTCCAGTCACGAGCACTGAGGACTGTCTTTCTTTCTTGCTGTCAGCTCTTCAAGGCAGGCCAGACTAGAAAACCAAAGCCATGCAAGCTAATACTACTCTTCTTATAAAGCTATTGTAACAGAATCTGAATGTGATTCTCTCCTATCTCCCTTTACTAAGCTAAGAGCTTAGAAAGGTTTTGTCTGTAACATCTTCTTGGTTCTGGTCCACACCCAGATTTCTTTTATCTGACGGTTGTCTTGGTAGCGGTTCTTCTCCTGTTTTTCAAGGTTTTTCCTTATCTCCATTATACTTGCAGATCTTAATACTTCAACAGGTTGAAACTGGGAAGGATGTTCTTTGACCATCAGACTCCTAACTCATTAAGGACCTGACATATTACTAAAATTTTGAAGAATGTTATATATCTGCAGCCAATCTTGGTCCTTCAGGATCACTGTAACATGGGTTCTAAAAGATGTTTCAGACAGAAACCTCGATGCCATGCACTGTATAACCTTTTCCAAATCTCATTCAGGAATGATTCCATATAAAATGCACTGCGCAAGCATGAAATAATCATAGCAATGAGCCACATGGCCTGCCCATCCATGTCCAGGAAAATTCATTCTAAGCCACTAAGCAACTCTATACCTCCAGAAGAAGCACACAAAGAGCACTGATTATGGGATGACTTGAATCAACAAAAATATGCATCTGAATTAGTGCATACTAACAAAATTTTTATTTTGCATTTGGATGATGCACAATTTTGTTGGGGATAGGATTGGTTTTCTTTTTTCTTTTCTTTTTTTGAAAAGGCATCTCTTCTCATAGGATAGAGAAACAGGAATTCTTCTTTTAAAGATGGGGGCCTGTTGCAAGGGCTGCATGCACTTTTGGTAAGAACTACAGCATACAAAAAAAACATCCAAATCCCTTCCTAGCTAACTGAGGATACTCATAGTAAATAAAAAGATCTAGCATAACCTAAGTCCTTAATAATTTCAGTTATAATCCTAGTCTTGTAAGAATTCATCTTCTAAACCAGTCCCATATTGAAAAATTTCCTTCTAGGCTTCTAAAAGGAAAAACAGATAGAGAAGAAAAACTAGGGAGTGTTTAATGCATGTTGTCAGACCTGCCTTTTTATCCATAGCATCAGGTCTCATTCTTTCATCATCCACAGGGATTCGTCTTATCATCAAATACTTAAAGCAAAATTTAAGGGAGGAATTGTCCTTACCCAGTGCAAGGAGTACAACCAGGAGCATTATCTGCTATAGATTTGCAGCACAGCCAGTGCCCATTTAGATAGGCAGAAGGATGGTAGACAGTGAGCCGTTTCTTGTTACACTGGCTAACTTTGGTGAGGATATCAATCCAGTCCTTGGCCTCAACACAATTATTGGCCTGAATATAGAGCACTCTTTCAGGCTGAATCACTTGGAACATCTTAAAGGGAGAGAGATAAAAACAACCAATTATTAACAGGGAACAATACTTAAAATGTAATATTTTAGAAAAAAACTTTTAGGAATATGTATTTTTATCATTGGGTTGCTTAGTGGCTAGTTCTCACTCACACGATGGGCTTACATCCTGAATCCTTTGATATGAATTGTGTAGCAATTTGCAGACTATAAAGTATATTACAAGACATATAGAGACACAGACTCAGACACACACACAAAATTGAGCTGGTCTGAGAAAGCGTGACTGACCGAAGTCGTTCATGGCTAAGATGGGATTTCAACTCAGTCTCCCAGTTTCTACCATGGTGCCTTAACCACTAGACCAAACCGGTTCCTCCAAGAAACAAGTGTATGGTAGGCGCTGTACTTAATAGTTAAGAATGAGAAGTACTTACATTTTTCATTTTGAAGGATTCTTCTTCCAACTTTTCTACCGCCAGAATGTTTTCAATTGGAATGCTGCATAATGGATGATCACCTAAATGGTGGATAATTACAAGAAAAAATGTTTCAAAACTCCCTGTGTATACAAATATATGTATGGTTCAGGTCATAAGTGCATTATTCTGTACCATTTAAATTATTAATCACCATTTCTGAGTTTGGGTTTTTGATGAACTTTCTCCTGGAAAAAACAGTGTATTAATATTTAAATTAAAAGGGAAACAAAAACGTTAGTACCTTTGCTTTTCTGATATGTAAATTCATGATTGCTGAGTCGAAACCACCTCTTCTTGAAATTCTTCATGCCAAATCTTTTCCTGCCTTGTGCCCTTTTGATCATAAACCTATTGTAAAAAAGCCCACAGCAGTTTTACATAAATATATACTCAGCTGGGTCTTTGTCAGAAATTGTGCTCTTCTTATGAAGCGAGCAGTCTTGAGAAATCTCTAAAAGCTGAGAAGCTCTGTACTAAAGAAATCATGGTCAAACCATAATATAGCTGCATCCTCATAAAAAACTACACATTTCAGTTAAGAAGGCACTAGAGAGATAACATCATGTTGATATTTCTGATGGGGAAAAAGTTGCCGTTTTCAACAATAATCCAATCTTCTAAAAACTTAAGAGTAATAATTTGCACTTCTTTTAATTCAATTTTTTTTATTTCCACACCCAAGCTTTTGACACATATTAGACAGCACAAAACTTACATAGAACTTTATAGAACCCTGCTAGACTCATTATACACAAAAAGTGAAACATTTAATTTTACACATTTGGAAAAAAACAACACTGATGTAAGCTCACCCTTCTTTAAGTAGTATTGGTTGTTCTATAATTTTGTGATCTCTCCTTCCGGAGGATGAAATCAAATCTAAGAACTTGGAGCAAACAATGAATAGATATGAAATAAACATTTAACATGGATGTTATCTAATTCTTACTTGTTGGAGCAAGTATGTTCAAGTTTTAAAACACCGATTTATTGGCTTATAAGAAACAGAAAGGAATTAATAATTCCTCATGTACAAATAAAATATATTAAATATCTTATGCTTAATCATATTATGGATCTGCATACATTATGTCTATTTATTCTCCTTAATTTTGATATTTTATTGCAGCTGCAATCGAAGCTGGTGCAATGCTTGCTTCCACATTCATTGGAGGATACACAAATCAGTCTATTTCGACCTGTGCTCTTCAAACATGTGGCAATCCAGCTATTATAAATTCCAGCCAATATAATAGTTTTTAATCTACATTGGTTTAGAATTAAAAGACCTGCAGTCCAACAGGTATGGAAGGCAACAATGAATGAAAGGCTTGAATGTTTTGTCAATGAATTCTGCATAGGAGATGCAGACATTTTAATAAGGGTATTGTCAAATATATTGTTCACAAATGTCTTACTAATCCATATGGCAGATGGTTGACCAGCATAGGAAGGAAAAGGGAAAAAAAACCATCTAGACAAACTTCCCTATTCCAATGTTCCCCAGAGGTATTGGGAGCATAATCTTTAATATATTTCAATGGTGGATAGATGGTTGTTAATTCTGTATTTTATGGCGCCAATAAATCTAGAAGTAACAGAAAGTTGCTATATAGTCTAAAGGTTATTTTTTTTATAGCTATGCTACTGAAAAAAACCATCCTACCCTTCCTGAATGTTCAGATATCTGAGAATGTTCAAAATGATGACACTGTGGCACTATTTCATACGGTTTATTGCATCTCTAAAGATATCTATTGAAGAAAACTTTAAATTAATATGCCAAAACCCATTCAGGGGCCAAAAGATTTATTTCCAATATTTCCCCATCTTTTCCGTTATTATTTTTATTTCTAATTAATTATTTAGAATATACATGCATGTAATTCAGTGTTCATAAAATATTGTCATTCATAAATTCATAAACATTTTTTTAAAAATAATAAATAATAATTTATGGAACTGGCTGGTATTTCCCCAAAGCAGACAAAAAATTGTTTCTAATACTTACATTTTTTACTGCATCTGCATATTTTTGCTCATTAAAGTAGTCATAAAATATAGCCATATATGATTCCTTGAAACTAGCCTGAAATAAAATCACCATTTTGATCATGAAAATTGAGCTCAAAATACAGAAAAAAATCAGATTCATTAACTCATGGATAAATAATTTTCAAAGGTAAAGAAAGGTTTTAAAAACTCTTCCTGATGGCCTAGGTTTTGATTTAAGGCTAGAAACAAGTCAGGAGCATTAGTTCATAAGATATGTGCCTGCAAACAAACTTTAAGCTCTAAGGGGAAAATGGCTGGCCATACTGAGTGGATAATGTGAATCATCTCTCAGGAGTTTTTTGCCGGTTTAGAGAAACTCCTGCATCACAATTCATATATTTTCAAAACTTGCATTGTTTTTGCGTCCCGCTCTTTCTTCCCTCCCCAAGCTGATAAAAACATGTATTTATACAGATTATACTACGATCAAATAAAAAATGTTCCATATTAGTTTATTCTTATTACTATCTGTTCAGTTGCCCTTTCTACACATCAGGTTTCTCCCAAGGACTTAGGACATCTTATTGTATCAGTGTAGTATTAGGTGCAGACCCAAGCAGTGTGGTTTTTTGCAATTAATAGAGGGCAATTTTGTCAACGAACCAATTTTGTAAGTGGCATTCAAGATTTTTTGGCACAGTACCCACTATGCTAATATCCCTGGGACATTTATTTATTTATTTATTTATTTATTGTTTGAATTTATATACCGCCCTATCTCCCAAAGGACTCAGGGCGGTTCACAGGCATATAAAAACATCAATATACAAATTAAAACAAACATTAAAAAACTTATTCTACTGCCCAATTAATTAAAAGTAAAAATATAGATATTAAAATCAATTTTAAAACCCCTCTAAATTTAAAATCTAAAAAAAACTAAGCCAGTCCTGCACAAATGAATAAATGTGTCTTGAGCTCGCGACGGAAGGTTCGAAGGTCCGGAAGTTGACGGAGTCCTGGGGGGAGTTCGTTCCAGAGGGCGGGAGCCCCCACATAGAAGGCCCTTCCTCTGGGCGTCGCCAGGCAACACTGCCTAGCTGACGGCACCCTGAGGTCCCTCTCTGTGAGAGCGCACGGTCGGTGAGAGGTATCTGGTCGCAGTAGGCGGTCCCGTAAATAACCCGGCCCTATGCCATGGAGCGCTTTAAAGGTGGTCACCAAAACCTTGAAGCGCACCGGAAAGCCACAGGTAGCCAGTGCAGACCGCGCAGGATGGTGTTATCACAGGAGCCACGAGGGCTCCATCTATCACCAGCAGCGTTCTGGACTAACTGTAGCCTCCGGATGCCCTTCAAGGGAGCCCCATGTAGAGAGCGTTACAGTAATCCAGGCGAGACGTCACGAGGCGTGAGTGACCGTGCATAGGGCCTCCCGTCCAGAAAGGCGCAACTGGCGCACCAGGCGAACCTGGTGAACGCTCTCCTGGAGCGGCTGTCAAATGATCTTCTAGAGACAGCCGCTCATCCAGGAGGGCGCCTAAGTTGCGCACCCTCTCCATCGGGGCCAATGACTCGCCACCTCATAGCTAGAAATATTTCTATTTTGACTTGTGCAGTGCTACTTTAGAGAAGGCTTTAATTACAGAAGTGCAAATATAATCAGGATACTGAAGTGGAAAAAACCACGAAACACTTACAGACTTAGACTTTGATAAACTGCCCAATGTTTGTATGGTTTTAGAGATCAGTGTCAAAGTTCTTGAAGTTTGTGGATCCTATACAAAGAAGAAAACCACCATGTTATAATTTGTTGTGGAAAACCATAAAAGCTAGCTTCTGGTTTACGTTCATTTAAATGCATTTTCTTACTCTGTATGTAAAGTTTAAGTGAGTAAGTGAGAAGAAATTTTACATCTGGCAGGATTCTCCAGCTACTCTGCAAAGTTTAGTGGCTAGTGGTTAAGGACATTTTATTATTTTCCAGTTTGACCAATAAAATTTTATTTTTTTGGTAGGCAGAAAAAAACTTAAAAGAACAGGATTCTCTTAGTGGCTGCCCCAAAATTTCTATGTAGTTTCCTTTGTAAGACCCAACATTGCAGAATTAAGTAAATATGATATTTATAGAACTAGGCTAAAAATAACTTTGTGTTGAAAAGAATTCAGCCTGGAGAAAATTGCTAATTGCCAATTTGGAAATAGAACTCTTCTTTTTACTAAGAATACAAATGAATAGGGACATTTACAGAATTCCATAACTGAATTATTCATTTAATATTTTTTTCAGCAGCAACCTGCAGCACATTAATAAGATATTTGAATTTTAAAACTAAATTGTTGCATATAAAGAAACAAAAATAATTCTTCACATATGCAGAGGAACAAGTTAATTTTCCTCTGAGTCATTTCTCTGCCATTTACTTAATTCTTGATTTTTCCAAATTTTCACCACTTTTTTTATTTCTACTGCTGGAACAGTGCCTGCCCTTAAAAGTTGTCAATCTTATGGTAAATATTTTTTTTACATTTTATCACCTTTTAGGAATAGCCATGTCTGATATTTGACATGAAGTTTAAACATTCATATTAATATCTTGTGTACATATTTAAGTATTTTCCATTTCAGCATTTGAATTGTAAAAAAGTGATACAAATTATAACCTGTTACTAGCCAGATAAAATCTAAAACCCAAACAATGAACAAGAGCCAACGGTAAATAAGACTCAAGGCCTCAAAGGGGTGGACACAATGGGCTTGTCATTGACCTCCTGAAGCTGAAGTACTTACTGGGTGATGCGGTGTAAGATGAAAAAGGTTTGGAGAAAGAATTGCAGGAGCAAAGAATCTCAGAAAAATAAAGCTGCTTACTGCTGTGTACCTCACATCTGGGTCATCTATGATTTTAAAACAGAATACAAATGAATAGGGACATTTACAGAATTCCATAACTGAATTATTCATTTAATATTTTTTTCAGCAGCAACCTGCAGCACATTAATAAGATATTTGAATTTTAAAACTAAATTGTTGCATATAAAGAAACAAAAATAATTCTTCACATATGCAGAGGAACAAGTTAATTTTCCTCTGAGTCATTTCTCTGCCATTTACTTAATTCTTGATTTTTCCAAATTTTCACCACTTTTTTTATTTCTACTGCTGGAACAGTGCCTGCCCTTAAAAGTTGTCAATCTTATGGTAAATATTTTTTTTACATTTTATCACCTTTTAGGAATAGCCATGTCTGATATTTGACATGAAGTTTAAACATTCATATTAATATCTTGTGTACATATTTAAGTATTTTCCATTTCAGCATTTGAATTGTAAAAAAGTGATACAAATTATAACCTGTTACTAGCCGGATAAAATCTAAAACCCAAACAATGAACAAGAGCCAATGGTAAATAAGACTCAAGGCCTCAAAGGGGTGGACACAATGGGCTTGTCATTGACCTCCTGAAGCTGAAGTACTTACTGGGTGATGCGGTGTAAGATGAAAAAGGTTTGGAGAAAGAATTGCAGGAGCAAAGAATCTCAGAAAAATAAAGCTGCTTACTGCTGTGTACCTCACATCTGGGTCATCTATGATTTTAAAACAGAATACAAATGAATAGGGACATTTACAGAATTCCATAACTGAATTATTCATTTAACATTTTTTTCAGCAGCAACCTGCAGCACATTAATAAGATATTTGAATTTTAAAACTAAATTGTTGCATATAAAGAAACAAAAATAATTCTTCACATATGCAGAGGAACAAGTTAATTTTCCTCTGAGTCATTTCTCTGCCATTTACTTAATTCTTGATTTTTCCAAATTTTCACCACTTTTTTTATTTCTACTGCTGGAACAGTGCCTGCCCTTAAAAGTTGTCAATCTTATGGTAAATATTTTTTTTACATTTTATCACCTTTTAGGAATAGCCATGTCTGATATTTGACATGAAGTTTAAACATTCATATTAATATCTTGTGTACATATTTAAGTATTTTCCATTTCAGCATTTGAATTGTAAAAAAGTGATACAAATTATAACCTGTTACTAGCCAGATAAAATCTAAAACCCAAACAATGAACAAGAGCCAACGGTAAATAAGACTCAAGGCCTCAAAGGGGTGGACACAATGGGCTTGTCATTGACCTCCTGAAGCTGAAGTACTTACTGGGTGATGCGGTGTAAGATGAAAAAGGTTTGGAGAAAGAATTGCAGGAGCAAAGAATCTCAGAAAAATAAAGCTGCTTACTGCTGTGTACCTCACATCTGGGTCATCTATGATTTTAAAACAGAATACAAATGATCATGTTGCGATTCTACTCTGAAAAATGGTTCAGACCACCCCAAAAAAGAGACAGTAATAGATGAAAACATCCCAATCAACCCAGAGAAAAATGTTAAGATGCACAATTGTTGGTAAAAAGATGGCGGACTATCTTCAACTTGCTATCCAAATTCCATTTTGTAAAAATAAGGGGAAAGGTCTGTATATAAGAGATGCTTCTGTCCATGAAAACAAGAGTTGAATATGCCAAGAGTAATCTAAAAATGAACTTAATACAGTGGGAATGGATTTAGGTGGTAAAATAAGAAGTGTCGGGTCAATAATATGCTTAATGACCAATATTTGAACATGTATTCTGATCACATCTGTGGAAATAACTGCAATTCATAATCTTCCTCTGCAGCCAATCTTGGTCCAAACCATCCCGAAGCTGAGCGATTTTATCGTATAGCTGACTGTACCGGGACGCCGCATCCACAGCCACTCTGTCTTGGAGGGATTGAGCTTGAGCCTGTTTCTCCCCATCCAGACCCGTCGGCCTCCAGACACCGGGACAGCACTTGATAACCGTTGGGGTGGTCGGTGTGGAAAAGTACAGCTGGGTGTCATCCAGCGTACAGCTGGTACCTCACACCGAACCCACTGATGATCTCACCCAGCGTTCATATAGATGTTGAACAGAAGGGCGAGAGGATCGATCCGCGGCACCCCACAAGTGAGGCGCCTCGGGCCGACCTCTGCCCCCTGTCAACACCGACTGCGACCGGTCAGAGAGATGGGAGGAGAACCACCGATAAACGGTGCCTCCCACTCCCAATCCTCTAACCGCGCAGCAGGATACCATGGTCGATGGTATCGAAGCCGCTGAGAGGTCTAATAGGACCAGGGCAGAGGAACAACCCCTATCCCTGGCCCTCCAGAGATCATCCACCAACGCGACCAAAGCCGTCTCCGTGCTGTACCGGGTGGAAACCGGACTGGAACGGGTCTAGATAGACAGTTTCATCCAGGTGCAAGGGAAACTGATATGCCACCATACTCTCTACAACCTTCGCCGTGAGCGAAGGTTGGAGACAGACGATAATTACCTAAAACAGCCGGGTCCAGGAAGGCTTCTTGAGGAGGGCCTCACCACCGCCTCTTTCAAGGCGGCCGGAAAGACACCTCCACCAAAGAAGCGCCAGAATCGCCTGAGCCAGCCTCGTGTCACCTCCTGCGTGGCCAGCACCAACCAGGAGGGGCACGGGTCCAGTAAACATGTGGTGGCATTCAGCCTCCCAACAACCTGTCCATGTCCTCGGGAGCGACAGGGTCATTCTCATCCCATAAAATGTCACCAAGACCACCCTCAGCCGTCTCACCCGTATCACCGCAATCTTGGTCCAAACCATCCCGAAGCTGCACGATCTTATCGTATAGATAACCGTTAAACTCCTCAGCACGTCCCTGCAACGGGTCATCCCGCTCCCTCTGGTGTAGGAGGGAGTGGGTCACCCGAAACAGGGCGGCTGGGCGGTTATCTGCCGATGCAATGAGGGAGGAGGCGTAGCTACGCCTCGCCTCCCTCATTGCCACTAGGTAAGCCCTAGTATAGGACTTCACTAGTGTCCGATCAGCTTCAGAACGGCTAGACCTCCAGGAACTCTCTAGGCGTGTTCTCCGCGCTTCATCCTCTCAGCTCCTCAGAGAACCAAGGAGCCGGTTGGGACCTGCGCGGGTCAGAGGCGCAAAGGCACGACCGGTCTAAGGCCCCGCGCGGCCCGTTCCCAGGCCGCAACAAGTTCCTCAGCCGAGCCGTGAGCCAGACCCTCAGGAAATGGCCCAAGCTCCGTCCGGAACCCCTCCGGGTCCATCAGGCGCCTGGGACGGAACCAACGTGTCGGCTCCGTCTCCCTGCGGCGGTGAATGGCGGTCAGAAAGTCCAGACGAAGAAGAGAGTGATCTGACCATGACAAAGGTTCAATGACTATTTCCTTTAAGTCCAGATCTCTCAACCACTGACCAGAGACAAAAATCAGGTCCAGGGTGCCACCCCCAATGTGAGTAGGGCCATCAATTACTTGGGTCAGGTCCAAGGCCGTCATGGAAGCCATGAACTCCCGAGCTGCCGCCGATGACGAGCCGGACGATGGCAAGTTAAAGTCCCCCATGACTAAAAGTCTGGGGGTCTCAACTGCCACCCCGCCAGCACCTCCAGGAGCTCGGGCAGGGCAGCTGTCACGCAGCAAGGAGCCAGTGCGTGATCAGCAAACCCATCTGGCACCTATGGCCCCATCTCACAAAGAGGGATTCGCACCCGCAATCTGAGGTACAGTGGTCTCCTCGGCTCTAGACTTTCTAATCACAACCGCCACCCCACCCCCTACCCTGGGCCTCGGCTGATGGAATGCACGGAAACCCGCGGCACATCTCAACAAGGCACACCTTCAGTGCCCAGCCAGGTTTCCATGCGCCTATAAGGTCCATGGCGCCCCTGAATAAGGTCGTATACTAGGGGCCTTATTAACCACGGACCGTGCGTTGCATAACATCAGCCAAGGCCCAGGCTCTGGGGGTCATGACCATCCGAGGGACGGAAAGGACGGGGATCGGGCGCGCGACGCTTGCAAAACATCGGGTGCGCGCCCCCAAAACGATATGATCCTCCTTCCGCCATATCTGCCCCTCTCACTTACCGTGGGAATCAGGCCGCCTCACCAACAGGAACGCAATCTCCCCTAACCTCCGAACCTATTAAAAACCCACGAGCAGGCGCAAGGACTGGCTCCTCCCGACGGGCTACCCCAACGCCTTAACCCTCCCACCCTTAAAAAGCCCTATCTAAAACCCCACAGGCTCTTTTTTTCGCATGCCACCTCTGTGGGTCCCAAGACCCGTCATTGAGGCCGGCCCTTGATAATGCAGCGGGCCATTCCTGCGGCGGGGGCACCTACGCAGGCGCAAGAGTTCCAAGGCAGAATATCGCATAAATAAATAAGTTAAAAGCATACACAGGAGAGAGCAGACGACGTGAAGTAGCAAAGTAATGTCTGGGGTGGCAAGGTGTAATGCCAAGTCCGGTGGATACCCATCTGCCAAATGTCTTCAGATGGTGGCTGGCTTAAAGCTGATACAAGATGGTATAAGTCGAGATGCAGTCTGGTAGTAAAATGATTGTGGTTCTGCGAAAAGCTCAGTCCTAAAATCCGTCCTAATAGGGTGGTATTCATCTCCCCGTTAAATGGCGTCACCGGTATTTCCAGAGTGGATGTTTCCTCATAAGATGTTGCAAAGTAGGGCCCCAATATCCATTCGGTCTCCAATCACCTTCCCGAACAGTCCCAAAAATGACCATCAGCCAGCCATATAAGATGCAAGGTGACAAATGCAGCTGGCCCATGATTGCAGATGAAAATGCACCCCCAGTCCGAGAAGAAGCAGGCCCCGCTAGGCCTAACCAGGCCAAACTGGGCCAGGACACCTCCGGTGGGGGCCACAAGAGGGATCTATCACAGCGCTTCACCCTAGGCCCTAGAGCCTAGGCCCTCCGCCAAGTCCAAAGGGGTCAGGAAATCAAGAAGAGCTGAGAGCCCAGAAGACATCCAAGACGCCAGATGCCAGAAAAGTGATGAAGCGATGAAGCGATGAAGCGGAAACCCAGCTGCGGCTTCCCAACCACCAAATCCAAGCCGCAGCCTCGTCCGTAGCCAGAGGCCGCCATCCGCTCGCCCATCCCCGGCCTCGTTCCGGCAGGGGGTCAAACTCCCAGACCTCTCCCGGCTGCCCGAGAGATGACATACCGGATCTGGGGCGAAACCGCTTGGCAGGCCCTCTGGGTACCGGCGTCCTTCCTCCAGGCCTCGCTGTTTCCTTCCTCCAGGCCTCGCTGTTTCCTTCCTCCAGGCCTCCAGGCCTCGCTGTTTCCTTCCTCGGCTCCCGCCCGGCCGAATGATAAAATGGCCGCCGTTCGCAGCCCCGCCCTTCCCGGCTTCGGTCCCGGCAGCCGGGGGGCCAAGGGGGGCTCAAGGCCCCTCTCCCGGCTGCTCAGGTGGTGCTAGACCTCACCCGAGGGCGCAGGCTGCTCGGCAGACCGCCTGGGCGTCGCCATCCCCCACTTCACCAAGTCATCGTCCTCCCGATCTCCCGGTTATGCAGCCATCTTGCGCATGCGCAGAGCCATCGATCGATCATGGCCAGTTTATGCCAGAAACTTTTAATTTCGATTTTCAAAACTTGCATTGTTTTGCGTCCGCTCTTTCTTCCCTCCCCAAGCTGATAAAAACATGTATTTATACAGATTATACTACGATCAAATAAAAATAATAATTTATGGAACTGGCTGGTATTTCCCCAAAGCAGACAAAAAATTGTTTCTAATACTTACATTTTTTACTGCATCTGCATATTTTTGCTCATTAAAGTAGTCATAAAATATAGCCATATATGATTCCTTGAAACTAGCCTGAAATAAAATCACCATTTTGATCATGAAAATTGAGCTCAAAATACAGAAAAAAATCAGATTCATTAACTCATGGATAAATAATTTTCAAAGTTAAGAAAGGTTTTAAAAACTCTTCCTGATGGCCTAGGTTTTGATTTAAGGCTAGAAAAAAGTCAGGAGCATTAGTTCATAAGATATGTGCCTGCAAACAAACTTTAAGCTCTAAGGGGAAAATGGCTGGTCATACTGAGTGGATAATGTGAATCATCTCTCAGGAGTTTTTTGCCGGTTTAGAGAAACTCCTGCATCACAATTCATATATTTTCAAAACTTGCATTGTTTTTGCGTCCCGCTCTTTCTTCCCTCCCCAAGCTGATAAAAACATGTATTTATACAGATTATACTACGATCAAATAAAAAATGTTCCATATTAGTTTATTCTTATTACTATCTGTTCAGTTGCCCTTTCTACACATCAGGTTTCTCCCAAGGACTTAGGACATCTTATTGTATCAGTGTAGTATTAGGTGCAGACCCAAGCAGTGTGGTTTTTTGCAATTAATAGAGGGCAATTTTGTCAACGAACCAATTTTGTAAGTGGCATTCAAGATTTTTTGGCACAGTACCCACTATGCTAATATCCCTGGGACATCATGGCCAGTTTATGCCAGAAACTTTTAATTTCGATTTTCAGATCTTGATATTTTGTGATCTTCTCCAATCCTTTGTCTACTATTCTACTATCCCCTGGAATTGCCAGATCAGTTATCCACATTTTCTTCTTTTAAACCACAGTTATATCTGGTGTACTTTGAGCCAAGATTTTATCAGTCTGTTTTCAGAAATCTCACAATATTTTAACCTGCTAATTTATTACTTTTGGTATTCAATGTTTATTACAGGTACATGATAATTTTTACAGATGTTCCAGTGAGTCATTTTGGTAATTATATTATGTCATTGTTTATTAACAGTTTGTGTGATCTTTTGCATGAACTGAGTATATGATCTACTGTTTCTTTTGCTTTTTTGCACATATGCACTTTCAATCATTTGATGGGTTTCAACTGATATTATTATTTTTTGCCCGTTTAAAACTTATTTTGATCAACTCAAGAGGGTCATCATAGCTAGAAATATTTCTATTTTGACTTGTGCAGTGCTACTTTAGAGAAGGCTTTAATTACAGAAGTGCAAATATAATCAGGATACCGAAGTGGAAAAAACCACGGAACACTTACAGACTTAGACTTTGATAAACTGCCCAATGTTTGTATGGTTTTAGAGATCAGTGTCAAAGTTCTTGAAGTTTGTGGATCCTATACAAAGAAGAAAACCACCATGTTATAATTTGTTGTGGAAAACCATAAAAGCTAGCTTCTGGTTTACGTTCATTTAAATGCATTTTCTTACTCTGTATGTAAAGTTTAAGTGAGTAAGTGAGAAGAAATTTTACATCTGGCAGGATTCTCCAGCTACTCTGCAAAGTTTAGTGGCTAGTGGTTAAGGACATTTTATTATTTTCCAGTTTGACCAATAAAATTTTATTTTTTGGTAGGCAGAAAAAAACTTAAAAGAACAGGATTCTCTTAGTGGCTGCCCCAAAATTTCTATGTAGTTTCCTTTGTAAGACCCAACATTGCAGAATTAAGTAAATATGATATTTATAGAACTAGGCTAAAAATAACTTTGTGTTGAAAAGAATTCAGCCTGGAGAAAATTGCTAATTGCCAATTTGGAAATAGAACTCTTCTTTTTACTAAGAATACAAATGAATAGGGACATTTACAGAATTCCATAACTGAATTATTCATTTAACATTTTTTTCAGCAGCAACCTGCAGCACATTAATAAGATATTTGAATTTTAAAACTAAATTGTTGCATATAAAGAAACAAAAATAATTCTTCACATATGCAGAGGAACAAGTTAATTTTCCTCTGAGTCATTTCTCTGCCATTTACTTAATTCTTGATTTTTCCAAATTTTCACCACTTTTTTTATTTCTACTGCTGGAACAGTGCCTGCCCTTAAAAGTTGTCAATCTTATGGTAAATATTTTTTACATTTTATCACCTTTTAGGAATAGCCATGTCTGATATTTGACATGAAGTTTAAACATTCATATTAATATCTTGTGTACATATTTAAGTATTTTCCATTTCAGCATTTGAATTGTAAAAAAGTGATACAAATTATAACCTGTTACTAGCCGGATAAAATCTAAAACCCAAACAATGAACAAGAGCCAATGGTAAATAAGACTCAAGGCCTCAAAGGGGTGGACACAATGGGCTTGTCATTGACCTCCTGAAGCTGAAGTACTTACTGGGTGATGCGGTGTAAGATGAAAAAGGTTTGGAGAAAGAATTGCAGGAGCAAAGAATCTCAGAAAAATAAAGCTGCTTACTGCTGTGTACCTCACATCTGGGTCATCTATAATTTTAAAACAGAATACAAATGATCATGTTGCGATTCTACTCTGAAAAATGGTTCAGACCACCCCAAAAAAGAGACAGTAATAGATGAAAACATCCCAATCAACCCAGAGAAAAATGTTAAGATGCACAATTGTTGGTAAAAAGATGACGGACTATCTTCAACTTGCTATCCAAATTCCATTTTGTAAAAATA
Source organism: Ahaetulla prasina (assembly GCF_028640845.1). Taxonomy (NCBI): domain Eukaryota; kingdom Metazoa; phylum Chordata; class Lepidosauria; order Squamata; family Colubridae; genus Ahaetulla; species Ahaetulla prasina. The sequence continues at coordinate 101,350,311 of NC_080543.1, read as the reverse complement.
AGGGGAAAGGTCTGTATATAAGAGATGCTTCTGTCCATGAAAACAAGAGTTGAATATGCCAAGAGTAATCTAAAAATGAACTTAATACAGTGGGAATGGATTTAGGTGGTAAAATAAGAAGTGTCGGGTCAATAATATGCTTAATGACCAATATTTGAACATGTATTCTGATCACATCTGTGGAAATAACTGCAATTCATAATCTTCCTCTGCAGCCAAGGATATACAGCTATCATGTGAATGCATAATTTAATCTCCAAAATGAAGATATTTAACAGTCTGGATAAAAATAAGGATAATAACAAAACACAAAACATAAGGGAAAGAACATAATCTTCCTCCTTCAACAGGAGCTTAAAGACATATGGGATATGAAATGGGATATATTTCAGTTTCAGTGTGATTATGAGATGATTTCTGAATTCCCCTTAATAATCTTGAAACAATTATAAAGCAATTATAGATGTATCTACTGACTTCCCACAATCTTTCAGCTGAAATAATCTTTTCTCAGCTACATTCCGTTTAGAATTTACAATACTAATAATATCTTTGAAGGCTTTTATATTATATAGAGATTAGCCATCACCTCTTTCTCAATAGCTGCCAAACTGCCTAAGTGGAAGGCAATTGTTGTTAATGTTTATTTATTGGGTCACTGATGATTATAAGAATTAAAACTATAAAATTTTATAAACCTCCCATTTGAAATGTCATCCTGACAACTATTAAGCTTCTTCTGTCATCAACACATCCAGTAATAACATGGTTCAATAGTAACAATTAGTTAATGTCCAATCTCTTGACAAATTTATTCCTCCTTGATTGGTTCCTATTAAACTCCTTCCAGGGATCTTTAGTATTGTTCACTTACCTTATTTGTTCACTGAACCTTTTTTTACTTCCCTAAGTGCACAGTTATTAGAATGAAAATGAGGAGAACACCAATAGTCATCTAACAATAGTGTTATATTTATTTGAAGTTCAGTGTGCTCCCTGAATTTCTTTTTCCAGACCTTTTTTCACCTTTTCTCTTTTTCATTATGGAGACCTGATGGTGTAGTGGTTAGAATGCAATATTGCAGGCTAACTCTGCCCACAGTCTGAAGTTCCATCCTGATGGAACTCAAAGTTCACTCAGCTTTCCATCTTTCCAAGATTGGTAAAATGAGGTAAAAATAGTGCTATAGTCTCATCAAAATGACCCAGAATGTTGGGGGCAATATGCTGACATTGTAAACAGCCCAGACTGTAAAGCACTATGGAGCAGTATTTAAGTGTGCTACTGTTATTGCTAATATTAGAATACTAATTCTAATATTAAATATGTAATAAAGTTGAGCGTCTACTGTATGAATATTAATTTTGACCCCGATGGTACTGTTCTGCTAATTAATTTTTAAACTTTCAAATATAAGATAGACCACAAATCTCATTAAATTTTGTATGAAACATACTATTTAAATAAGGATGTATAAACACAGTACTGTAGCTCACAAGTAAGATGTATATATAAATGTACACACATATCAGAAACATATAAGAGCTATGGTGGCACAGTGGTTAGAATGCAGTATTGCAGGCTACTTCTGCTTCTGCTGACTGCTGGCTGCTTGCAATTTGGCAGTTCGAATTTCACCAGGCTCAAAGTTGACTCAGCCTTCCATCCTTCTGAGGTGGGTAAAATAAGGACCCAGATTGTTGGGGGCAATATGCTGACTCTGTAAACTGCTTAGAGAGGGCTGTAAAAGCACTGTGAAGCGGTATATATGTCTAAGTGCTATTGCTCTATAGTAAACTGGCGTCACAAGAATCTACAATAGAGAATGTTCCAATTAGGTTAAACGGGAGAGCAAAAAAGAGTTTAAGTTTTATATTACCTTGGAAACGTATAGCTGCTGATTCCCTCAATGAAAAAAAGATGTCACACATCACTGTAGGGCAACTGACCCCAGATTTTGTAATAACTGTGAAAATTCGATCTACATACTGCCTAAGATTTTCCTAGAATGAAAATGAAGAACATAAAACATTAATTCCAAAATAATTTCAGACCTTTAAAACATTGAACAAGGTACATTTTAATTAATTTTCATATTAATAGAATTTGATTATTATAAAAATGCCATTACATTAGTAATTATATTACATTAAACTATCTTATACTAGTACAGGTAGTCCTCAATTTAGGACCACAATTTAGCCCAAAATTTCTGTTAAGTGAGACATTTGTAAGGGAGTTTTGCCCCATTTTATGACCTTCATGCCACAGATGTTAAGTGATTCATTGTAGTTGATAAGTTAGTAACCCAGTTGTTAAATTAATCTGGATTTTCCATTGATTTTGCTTGTCAGAACGGTGCAAAAAGTGATCATATGACGTAGCCAAAAGCCTTGATTAATTCAAATTACTTTCAAAAATCTATTCACAAATATTTTCAAAACCATATCCCACATATGATAGTAATGGTATTTGCCATGCAATTTTTCTCTTTGCTCAATTTATGTTACAATCCTCTAGTGTTCCTATATCTAACAAGAAATTTAATCAGATTATGACTTCTTAAATTTTTATTTTGAAATACTATTATATTCATTCATTCAATTTTTATAGCTGCCCATCTCACACATGTGACTCTATGTTTTAATAATATTGTGATTAGCATTGGAATAATATATTGAAACATTGAGCAATTAAATAATGTAAGAACATACTGTATATTACTATCCGAATTATATAGATTTGATGATTGTAAAGAATATGATTAGAATAATTTTGTATGTCTAAATAATATTGGGATTGGCATTAGAATTGTGTATTGAAACATTGAATAATGAAATAATGAATGACTGTATCTTAATACAAATAGATGTAAAGAGTGAAATGTGGGAGGTAGGTTAAAAATGAACAGGATTCAAAGCACCAAAATGGGCAAGAGATGTTGGATAGAAAGAAAACATCTTTAAATAAAAGGGTGACATTATTAAAAGTTAGAATAGAGATAGAAATAAGAGAAAGTGGGAATATTAGTGTATACATTTTTACATAATAAAAGCAATAACAAGAGGGGAGTTTAGAAACTGAATGGTGGTATTATTATGTATGATCAAATAATATGGTGAGTGGTATTTGAAACAAATTCCATATTAAAACATGGAATAGTTAAATAATGATAGACTACAACTTAATATAAATGTGTATTATTATTAGAAATATATGTTGGTTGAATGCAATAACTATGATTAATTTTACTAGCTTTATTTGTATGAGAATGTATGACACTCAGGTGCCACACGATTCACGCATTGATATGTATATGTAAAATAAAATAAAAAACTTGGGGGGGGGAGAAGCAATTAAAAACAAAACCATTGAAATACATTTAAAACTGTAACAAAACAAAACCATGAGAGAGTACACTCCAAACATCCAAAGAATATAATTATATTTCCATGATCCCCAGTCCAATGACAAAACCAGTTTTAATAGCCTTTCAGAAAATCATATAAATTGTTTCTGAAGCATTATTTGGCTATGTTGTGCTAGTAGTTATTCTATATTACACCTTCATACATTTTTATTTTTAAATCCAATTCTATGTCTTTACAATGAATCATGTGTCTTACTTATGGCATATAAAATAGGAGTCCTATCACAATAAGCCATCAGTAAGTAATTTTAGAAATACTTACAAATAAGAATATTCACATTTAGAATAGAATAGAATTTTTATTGGCCAAGTGTGATTGGACACACAAGGAATTTGTCTTGGTGCATATGCTCTCAGTGTACATAAAAGAAAAGATACGTTCATCAAGGTACAACATTTACAACACAATTGATGATCAATATAGCAATATAAATCATAAGGATTGCCAGCAACAAGTTATAGTCATACAGTCATAAGTGGAAAGAGATTGGTGATGGGAACTATGAAACGATTAATAGTAGTGCAGATTCAGTAAATAGTCTGACAGTGTTGAGGGAATTATTTGTTTAGCAGAGTGATGGCCTTCGGGAAAAAACTGTTCTTGTGTCTAGTTGTTCTGGTGTGCAGTGCTCTATAGCTGCTTTGAGGGTAGGAGTTGAAACAGTTTATGTCCAGGATGCGAGGGATCTGCAAATATTTTCACGGCCCCCTTCTTGATTCGTGCAGTATACAGGTCCTCAATGGAAGGCAAGTTGGTAGCAATTATTTTTCTGCAGTTCTAATTATCCTCTGAAGTCTGTGTTTTTCTTGTTGGGTTGCAGAACCGAACCAGACAGTTATAGAGGTGCAAATGACAGACTCAATAATTCCTCTGTAGAATTGGATCAGCAGCTCCTTGGGCAGTTTGAGCTTACTGAGTTGGCGCAGAAAGAACATTCTTTGTTGTCCTTTCTTAATGATGTTTTGATGGTAGCTGTCCATTTGAGATCTTGCGATATGATAGAACCCAGAAATTTGAAGGTTTCTACTGTTGATACTGTGTTGTCAAGTATTGTGAGAGGTGGAAGTATGGAAGGGTTTTTCCTAAAGTCTACCACCATTTCTACGGTTTTGAGTGTGTTCAGTTCCAGATTGTTTTGGTTGCACCACAAGGCTAGTCGCTCGACCTCTCGTCTATATGCGGATTCGTCATTGTCTCGAATGAGACCAATCACTGTTGTGTCATCTGCGAACTTCAGTAGCTTAACAAATGGATCATTGGAGATGCAGTCATTGGTATACAGAGAGAAGAGAAGTGGGAGAGCACACAGCCTTGGGGGCCCCTGTGCTAATTGTACAGGTATTTGATGTGATCTTGCTTAGCTTCACCTGCTGCTTCCTGTTTGTTAGGAAGCTTGTGATGCACTTACATGTGTGTTCCCGTACCTGTAGCTGGTTTAGCTTAGTTAGAAGAATGTCTGGAATGATGGTATTGAATGCTGAACTAAAGTCTACAAAAAGGACCCTTGCATAGGTCTTTGGAGACTCAAGATGTTGTAGGATGTAGTGCAGAGCCATATTAACAGCATCATCTGTTGATCTATTTGCTCGGTATGCAAATTGCAAGGGGTCTAACAGCGGATCCGTGATGGTTTTCAGGTAGGAAAGCACTAGCCTTTCAAAGGTTTTCATGACTACAGATGTTAGAGCAACTGGTCTGTAGTCATTCAGTTCCTTGATGGTGGGCTTCTTCGGCACTGGGATGATGGTAGAGCGTTTGAAGCAAGAAGGAACATAGCACATCTCTAGTGATTTATTGAAAATATGGGTGAAGATGCGGGCCAATTGGTCAGCACAGACTTTTAAGCAAGAAGGAGTTATCTTGTCTGGGCCTGGAGCTTTTCCTGGCTTTTGTCTGTGAAATAGGTCCTGCACTTCCTTTTCTGTGATCACTAGGGGTTGTGAACCCAATGAAATGGGGTCAGTTGTAGGAGGCTTGGCTGTTGTTGGTGTGTCTGAGATGGGGCTTGTGGAGATAGGTGGCTGTAGTTTCCTTTCAAACCTGCAGTAAAACTCATTCAGGTCATCTGCCAGTTGTTGATTACCTTCAGCCTGGGAAGGAGGTTTGCCATAGCCGGTGATATTTTTAAGAGTTTTCCACATGTTTGCTGGTTCATTTGCTGAAAATTGATTCTTTAGCTTTTCAGTGTAGCGTCTTTTGCTGCTCTTATCTCCTTGTTAGTGCATTTCTGGCCTGATTGTACAGCATTTTATCACCTTTTCTGTAGGCTTCCTCTTTGGAATGTCGTAGCTGCTTAAGTTTAGGTGTAAACCAAGGTTTGTTATTACTGTGTATTCGCAAGTTCCTTGTAGGTACACATAGGTCTTCACAGAAGCTGACATATGATGTTACAGTATCTGTGAGTTCATCCAGGTCTGCAGAGGTATCTTTAAAATATTCCAATCAGTGCAGTCAAAACATGCCTGTAGCTTTAATTCTGATTCCTCCGTCCAGGTTTTCACTGATTTAATTATTGGTTTTATGGCTTTAAGTCTTTGCCTGTAAGCAGGTACAAGGTGAATCATGCAATGATCAGAGTGTCCTACAGCTGCACGTGGTAAAGACCGATAGGCATCTTTTAGTGTTGTGTAGCAGTGGTCTAGAGTATTCTTGCCTCTGGTGGGACAATTGACATGCTGAAAGTATTTTGGTAGTTCTTTCCTTAAGTTTGCCTTGTTTAGATCTCCCAAAACAATGGCCAGTGAATCAGGGTGTTTGGCTTCAGCCTCCATGATTTGGTCAGCTAGAGTTCGTAATGCCTCGTTTACACAGGCTTGTGGTGGGACATAAACAGCAATTAGAAGAAATGAGGAAAATTCACGAGGCGAATAGTAAGGTTTGCAGTTGATAATTAGAGTCTCTAAATTGTTGTCACAGAATTTGTAAATTATGTTAAAATCTTGACACCAGGTTGAATTAATATATAGGCATAAGCCTCCTCCTTTCTTTTTACCAGATGTTTCTGGAATCCTGTCTGATCGTTCAATTTGAAATCCTGGAATGTTCAGGCTGCTATTTTCAATTGATTCATTTAACCAGGTTTCAGAGAAGCATAGGACTGCTGAATTGCAAAAAACAGAATAGTATTTGTTTAAGAGGAGTATTTCATCCATCTTATCTGCAAGTGAGCGTATATTTGTTAGGAAAATTGAAGGCAGAGGAGTTTTAGTGCGAGTTCTTAGCTTGATTAAGATCCCAGATCGTTTACCTCGTTTCCTTCGTTTCCGTCGTTTGGTTTTTTTAGTAATCCATGGCTCCGTGGGAATTGCCTCCTCCTGTGTTAGAATCTCCTCCGTGTTTGTAAAGACAGGCGGGGGTGAGATTAAAGAAAGCTGCTCCTTAAAGAAATGTTCCTTAATTTTTAGCAGATGGTCTCGTGAGTAGGAAATCCGTAGTGAGTCACAGAGAACAATTATAAATAAAGAAATAATTAGAGAGCATTTCACCGAGGCAGCCTTCGTCGGCGCCATCTTAGGTAAAAGTGCTTCAATATAGATGAATTTATATGAAACCCCCAAATAGATTATAGTACTGTCTACAATACACACACACACACACACACACACACACATATAAAGCCACGTGTATAGATGAATTTTGATATTTTGATTTTGTGTGAAAATATTAGGTGCTCACATTCTAGAACAGGGCCGGGGGCCAGATCCGGCCCATGGGTGCTCAGATCCTGAAAAGAGCAAAGGATTGGCCCGTGGTACCTCTGCCAGAGAAAATGAGCTCCCGAGCTCCGTTTTCAGTTGGAACGGCCTCCTGCAACCCTCTGCCAGTGAAAACGGAGCTTGGGAGGGCCTCAGGAGCCTGTTTTCTCTGGCAGAGGCACCAAGGGCCACCACAGGTGCCCCTGACACAAGTGACAAAGCTGGCTGAGGAACTCTGGGATTTGAAGTCCACAAGTCTTAAAAGAGCCAAGTTTGCAGACCCCTGATCTAGTCCCACCTAGTTTACACTTGGTAACACATTTCAAGGAGTAATCATTTTCATAGGTGAAAAACTGATTTTTTCGCCATCACTTGAACTACCTACCCGATTATTTTCCAAATTTTCAGCATCTTTCAACTTTACAGGATCAATTTCACAAGGTTTATGGAGCTGGCAGATCTGTGAAAAATAAGAAAGAAAATACATAACTGATATCCGTGTAATGGATTAGTTACCAATGGGATTTGACATGTCTCAATTTTCAGATGAAATTTGCCCTACTGCAGTTGTTTTATAGGAATAAATGATTTGAAAATAATGTTCTTTCTTGGGTTCAGTTTCTTATTTCTTTTTACTTTGGCAGTGACACTAACCATTTTTTTCCCTGATTGAGAAGTTTATAAACCCATTGGAAATCTAATTTCCAATACTGGCTAAAATGTAAATTCCAGTCTTAACTGTGTTATTGACATTGCTAATGTGGTGCACATGATGATTAAGGAAAATTAGGTAAGGAGACAAATATTTAGGCTGTAGAGAAAAAGTTATCATTTGGAAATAAATGGTCTACAAAAAGAATGCAGTTGTAGTTTTTAAACTTTCTCCAGGGCTTTGAAATAATATTTAGTTAGTTAGTTATTCTATATATCTAAATTTATTAGCCACCTAATTCCAATGGACTCCAATGTTATCAATATCCTATCAAACGAATATGTAAGGCAAACAATCTCATTGTTTTGAAAAAGACAAAATATGACTATGACATGGTGTTGCAAACTGCAATGTTTTTTAAAAATAGCATAGATTATTGGCTAGCCATGACATTATAAACTCAGGAAAATGCTGAATCAACTAAAGGAAATATGTGGTTTGCTTATTTCTGTCATTGGAAAAAAGACAAGACAACTGCAATATGGAGATAACAAGTATTTCCATAAATTTAAGAAAAAACATTTTTTCTGGATCTAAAAATAGTTATTTACACCATTTGCTTCTTTTGTATGTAGATTGCATTCTTTTTTTAGAAACAAATGTTTATTTCTGTAACATACTGTTTATATGTTCTTGAGTTGGTACATTGTTGATGGTCAAACACAACCATAAAAAGATATTGCATGTTCTGCTAATAAAGATGAGCTCACCTCATCAATAATAGGCTTCAGTGTGACTTGAAGATAATGCTTCCCTGCTAGTTTCATGGTTTCATCAATGCACTTTGAGGTTAATGAGTTTCCTCTGAAAATGGTGTTTGGATCTCTGAAAGCAAACATCTTGTTAATCATTTAGCCATCTTATAATAAACTTTTAATAAAAGAATTGCAGGAGATACGGGTGTATAATGTATATCTAGAGGCCCACTGAAAAGGACTAGTCATAGTGTGAAGACCACTAATGGTTATCAGCCTCAGTCTGCTGCAAAGGAAGGAGGCCACCATAATTTGCTGGGCACAGATTGTTCCTGCGTAGCCAATCCATTGGCATCTCCATAAAAAGTTTAATGTTGGTATTGCAAGGCATGTGAAAAGCCTATCTGCAACAAACATTTCAGAGATTTCTGGAACATTTCGTTTCTTCTCTATGCCATCCTATCTCACTGTACTAGCGGACTTGTTTGAACTAGTACCAGTGTGTGGCAGTGGTGGGTTTCTACCAGTTCACCCCAGTTCTGGCGAACCGGTAGTGGCAGTGGCAGGAGGCTCCACCCACCCACCCGGACATCACCATGGATGCTCTGCACATGTGCAGAAGGTTCTACTTACGGGACCGCCTGCTGCTACCACATGCCTCCCACCGACCCGTACGCTCCCATAGAGAGGGACTTCTCAGGGTGCCGTCCGCCAAACAATGTCGGCTGGCGGCCCCCAGGGGAAGGGCCTTCTCTGTGGGGGCTCCCACTCTCTGGAACGAGCTTCCCCCTGGTTTACGTCAAATACCTGACCTTCGGACATTTCGTCGCGAACTGAAGACCCATCTTTTTATTCGCGCGGGGCTGGTTTAATTGGATTTTAAAAGGGAATTTTACCAATTTTAATGGGGTTTTAATTGATGATGATTTTTAATATCAGGCTAATTTTGAATAAGTTTTTTAAGGGTATTTAAATTGTGTATATTTGTATTGTTGTTTTTATTTTGCCTGTGCACCGCCCTGAGTCCTTCGGGAGAAGGGCGGTATAAAAATCAAATTAAATAAAATAAATAAAAAATAAATAAAATACGCATGTGCATAAGCGCCACGCATAAGCGTCATGAGCACGTACACGCTCACAGTTCTGAACCGGTAGCGAAGGTAAGTGGAACCCACTAACTGGAACCAAATCACATCTGAGGCATCACAAAACATCCAACTGAAACAAACTCACTGCATCTTTTCTGGAATAGCTGAATTGGCATGGTCCTAAAAAAACCCGGAATAGTAGTTTGCACAAATCTCTAGCATTGATTTTTACAACACTCATCAGAGCATCTTGTGGTGCAAAACTCCTCTCCTTGCTGCCCTCTCTGGCATTAAGATCTGCAGGAGAGATCCTCTTAAAATGGTATGGAAGGCACCTTGCAATATGAGTATTCTCCAGGCCCTCAGCATTTAAGAAATCCATAAAGGAAAAGCTCTTTTGCCAGGCTTGAAATGATCACATTATTTTAATACAGGTAGTCCTCAACTTACAACTATTCATTTAGAGACCATTACAACAGCACTGAAAAATGTGACTTACAGCAATACCTCACACTTACAATCGTTGCAGCATTCCCACAGTCTCATGATCAGAATTTGAGGGCTTGGCAACCAGCATGCATTTAGAACAGTTGCAGTGTCCTGGGGCCATGTAATTTCCATTTGCAATCTTCCCAACTGGCTTCCAATAAGCAAAGTCATTGGGAGATTTGCTTTAACAGCCACATGATTCATTTAATTGCAGTTATTCACTTAACAAACTTCACAAAAGTATCATAAAATTTTGGACCCAGTTGTGGGAGGAAGTTGAGGATTACCTACATTCATCATGTTTTTAAATCAGCTGTATCATGCTTTAAAATTAGCAATTGTAAGTGCTTATTTGAATAGAAAGGCAGGGCAAACTTTAAATGAATAAATAAATAAACTAGAGCAGCTGTTCTTCTGTTAAGTCTGGTCAGCAAAACCCAGGATTCTTCTAGAAAAGCAGGCAATTGAACAGGATAATTGTTTTAGTGCAGTAGCTGTCTATAAGCTGATAAGCCTATAATTCATAGCTGTAAGAATAAATCTGTAGTGAAGTAAGTGTAGAAGATAAATGAGCTATCCAGGCTTCAAGTCTGGCTGCAGAACAAAGAAATACGCAGTTCTGCAGCTTGGTCCAATCTTTCTCTATCAGATTTGCATTCTTTCCTTAATCCATGGATATTGTATCTGGTATCAGCATTTCTTCTTATAATAAACATGTGAGGCAAGTTACAAGGCATTTAATGAAATGGGATCTATCCTACTACTATTGTTCTGTGTGCTCTCTTAGCTAAGTTTTAGGAGAAAATAGTTCCCAGGATATCTTTGGACTACTGCTCTCCTTGTAAAACTATTCTACTGGTTGGTAAAAATAGCATAAGGAATTTAGCTATGGAGCTTAAGGGAAAATATTGACCTTGCTTTTTAAAAAAAAAATAAAAAAATCTTCATCTTTAAACCACTCGTCAGCCAAAATGTTTAGATGGTGCAATTCTCTTCCTATCTTTATTAACCACAATCACAACTTTTTGATGCTGAAAATACTTGCTATGGAATCCTTATCAAAAGCGAATGTGGAAAATCAAAGGCCCATTTGTCCTTATGCATGACCTTCCCCCCAAAAAATCATTATTTGCTACTCGAAACCTCTTTTTACAATACACGCACTATTGTACTTACTGAGTTCTTTTTATTTCTGCATTTGCAATTGCACTAATGAAAGGCACAATTTTGCCATAGTGGAGGAAGAGTCGAACCAGAGGTATGGCTGCCTCCTGTTTTTCTCTGCAGACTTCACCCAGTATGTGGGCAGTTGATGCTGAAACAGGCTAAACAGAGAAAAACAAAAAAGTTTAAATAGAAGCATCCTAAAAGAATTTTTAAATGAACTGCCAAATTCTTAAGAGCAATGCCATTTACATAGAAACCTATGACACAATGTATTGAGGTCTAATTGTATGTGTGTATATTTATCATATTTCTTTCATTAAATGTTAGCTTTTAGTTAAGTGGAATTACAAAAGAAATCTTGTATTTTGGGCACTTATCAATTTAAGATATACTATCTATAACTACATTTTCTCCTTATTTTATCCCAGTCTGGGTTTGTGAAATGGAAAGAGTTTGGCTTGGTTGACATGCTGTATTAAGCCATAATGTAAACACTAACATTATGTGTAAATCAAACAACTATTGCTTTTTCAATAAACTGGTAAAAATAAATGTTTAGTGAAATAAGTTATCTCAGTCTCTGGTATTTTTTGTCAAAGTTGCTACAATATGTTAATATGAGATTTGGACTGCATTCTTCTGTGAGGAAAGGAAATTAATATTTCATGAAAGAAAGCTGAGAGCTGGAAGAGATTTTATAGAGGTTTAGAGATCATGGGGACAGGTCACTCAGAAGATTATAGGAGAAACCTGGCTCATTAAGAAGAATATAAAGGAAGCATTGGCCCTTGATCTCCTGAAGAAATGACCAAATCACAAGTTCAGGAGAAGCCATGCAGTTGCATCTTCTCAAAGAATAGCAAGAATGCTAAGTAGACTAGAGAAAAGGGTACTCGAAAGTTAGAATTAAAATCTAGTTTCTGATACAGAACTTTAACTCTGCTTAGCAGGCCGCATGTAGCTTGTATGTTATGCAGGGCTGCACTGTCAATTTTTCCTCAAAATTTCTGTACTTGTCAGTCACTAAATTAATGTTTGTAAAAACGTGTAGTCCACCCACTGAAAACACCTTCTCCTAATGCTTTTTCTCCAATGGGAATTAAGTTTTTTTGACAAATAAGTTAATGACCATAGTTGTGTTTAGGTATGCTTTTCTATTTCCTCTTAATTTTTCTAAAGATATTTCAGCTAATTTTGTACCCATGCAATAATAACAAATCTTAACATGAATTTGATCAAGAATGTTTCTTGGGTAAAAGTCTTTTAGTCCTAAAGACTTGCTTGAAAATAAATGAAATCCCAGTTTTAGATACCAATTAGCATTTTTCTTTTTGAGCTGCTTGTATGAGACCACAGATTTACGTAGCAAAGAAAAAGAGGAGTAGCAGTCTACTCTGAAGACCTGTTTATTCTGCCACTAATGCATTTTGTCATACCAGCTGACTTACAATACATGTGGGTAGGTTTCAGCTGACCACCTGAGAGATTTCTGCAAACAGCCAGTATTCTATAACCACTGTTTGAAAATTACTGCATTAAGTCAAGGATTACCAATTTAGCAAGACAGTAGCTCAAGGGTGTGAAACTCGCTGTGTCATATTGTCATCACATGACATATTGCAACTTTGCCCCCCTTCGCTAAAATGAGGGTGGGCGTGGCCAGTGCATGATGCATCCAGACCGCAGGCCACGAGTTTGATAACCCTGCAGTAGCTGATTCTAATCCAGTAGTAGCCAACCAGCTATCTTCAGAAGCTATCTGTACGATATGCTTCCTTCCTCCCATAGTTTCTACTAGCTTATTAATCAGGTGATTAATAGACTATCAAAACAATTTACTGCAGTGAAATTCTCCATGCAGGGTATCAACGGCCTACTGATGAGTCAATGGATAAGCTATTGGAGAAAGTTGGGGAAATTATTATTTTCCCACAGTTTACAGATGGAATGCAGAAGCAGGTGGAATTCAGAAGGTGAGATATTAACAGGAAAGGGAAAATAGGAAATTATCAAATGTTCCCTTCTAGGGCCTACTCAAGGAACAAATGCAATGCACATATAAAAACACTAGCTTTTCATTGCTAGTAAGTATAGGAATCCAGAGATTAAAATGGGCCCCCACTGAAGTCTTTTTCTCTTATTCCAATGATCCTGGTCAGGACTGTTGGCTTCCCACAGCCAAATTATTTTGGGGACACAGTCATCATAAGCAAGATTATTTCCTGGACATTTGCTCCAGGGGAGGCAGAAAAATGCATATTTCAACATTTGCCTTCAAATTTGTTAATTAGCAAGGAGCCCATGTTTGCAGAGAGCTTGAAGACATCAGACCGTTTATTGTAAAATGATAAATATGAGAAGAAAGGAAAAATTACCTCAACATCTGCAGATTTTAATAAGAGATCTCTAAGGGGGTTGTAATGCTCTGGAAGAAAGACATGGTCCTCTGTGTAAACCACATTTAACCGTAAAGAACCAAGGTCATCGGGTTTCAGTGTTTTGTTGCCATTAACTCTGGGCTGCAGGAAATACCTAACAAAGGAGAAAAACATAAAACAGCTTCTAAAACTATATATAGATTGTATTGCTTATAGAAAGCCTTTCTTCCCAGTATTATGAAAGAGTCTATAAATGTTTCTTCATATCTTTTCGTTTTTATGTGCCTAAACACATTATGGTTGTATTTCTACTTAAAATTGGATTGGGCAGGTAGGAGAAGGATTTAAAAAAAACACACTAGATAAGAAATCAATTACGACAGGGAGCAAAATTGTTCTGAAACAACTTATAAAGCAATACAAATAAAGGGTAAAATAGTTTAATAAAATAGAGTACCATGCTTCATAACAGCTGGACTGTCGAAGAAATTTGAGTGGCAGCCTCAACTCTCCCAGAAATTCATCTCCAAACTTCAAGTTGCTTGCATTCCAAAGATCAACTCTGTAACAGAGCAAAAGACAGAATGAGAGGCAGAAGAACAAACTCTTTTTCCTCGTCTTTAATATTTTCATTTCCTTCTTCTCCAAAAAATACAAATCAAAATTCAACTAATTAACTAACCAACTCCAAGACAAAAGAGGATGTTTTTTTAAAGCCCAAGCTGAAGCAAACTTAAGAGTATTGCTATGTTAACTGGTAACTCATTTTAGGTTGACACAGTAAAAAGACTTGAAGCTGGTTTCTATCAACTGAGAAGATTGTTAAAGAAACAATAATCTGATTTCAGCATGTGATAAACATATAAAAATGGATTCAGGTATTCCATGTTCACAACACAATGTTTTGGCTGTGTGTATTTGTTCCCATTTCTTCCTGTTGTTTAAATCTAGAAGTTCAGGTTGTAAGATCATAATTCTTATAGCAATGAGTTCATATTAAATTGATGTGAGACACTAGTGAGCTTTGAAAGGCGGGTCATTCTGTTTTCAAACTATCCAAATTTAGCATTGCTCAACTGATAATCTAATGTTACTTGCAGCAAGCCTACAGCAGAGTTAAGTTTAGAGTTAGATGAACCTTTGGAGCTACCACAATCATTGCAGTAACAAAAATCTCACCAGTCCTATTCCTATGCAAAAAGAAAATAAAGTGCTAATGCCCTCTGTCCATATTTTTCTGTACATGGTGTTTGCTTGAATTTGTTTGGTTGTTTGAAAAAAACCCAGAGATTGTTATGATTCAAAGGAATTTTGATAAAAAAATCTTTTCAAAAGGCACTGAAATTCTTCCAAAATTTCTTCTCAGCCTCTTTGTCATCACTTTTCTGTTGTATTAAAAAGTTTCTGTAAATTGCTATGGTGAAATTATATTGGCAGTAATCAGGCAACTTCCCCAAAAGCTCTGATTGAGGTTAAATATTACAACAGGGAATGGATTAGATGTGGTAAGTTCTAAATGCGTGCAGGAAAAGAGAATAATTACTGGCATCAGGAGATGGAAGGTGGTATACAAGAAGCAATCTT
Organism: Ahaetulla prasina; assembly: GCF_028640845.1. Classification (NCBI taxonomy): domain Eukaryota; kingdom Metazoa; phylum Chordata; class Lepidosauria; order Squamata; family Colubridae; genus Ahaetulla; species Ahaetulla prasina. Next base: position 101,335,071 of record NC_080543.1, on the reverse strand, counting down.
CAGAATTGCATGATTCGGAGAAAAATACCAATACTGAATTATTTCAAATAAACTGGAACAGAGACAGAAACAAACTCAACTTCTCCAACAGATGGTACTTTAAAAAAAGAGGGGGAACCAGTTTCAAAGTGGAACAAAACACTGGTGTAGAAATGCCCCAACTGTCCAAGGAGGAAAAGCAAAGGTAACAAATAGAAAGGCACTGCTACTTCCACTCATTGTTGATTTTACCAATAATGCAGAAGGTCCCCAACCTTTGTGGCTTGATGGACCTTTTGCGAAAGGGGAGAGGGTAACTGGGCCATGTGAGTGGTGGGCTGGCGAGTGTACACATGCCTTGCATGAGTGGCGGACCAGTGCACATGCACACAGCTTAACTTGTGCAAGTGGTAGGCCAGTGTGCACATGTGTGAGTGTTCACCGGCCTGCTGCTCGTGCAAGTTGCGCTGTGCGTGTGTACATTCTGGCCAGCCACTCACACACCCCAATTCTGAATAGGCCACAGCCCGATAGTGGGCCACTGGTCAAGGATTGGGACTTCTGATATAAAGTATTTTACCTTATTTCCATCTTGTCAACTTCATCAGCATCTTCAATTTCAAAGTGAGATTTCTTGCTATAGCTGCTTGGCCTAGTAATCTAGCGCAAATAAGAATTTTTTTAAAAATCTGGATCTTATTATTAAGAAAAATCCATTGAATACTTTATATAAGGAACCGCAATGCAATTGCACATTATATTTGCTTCGATTTCATAAATTTAATTGTATTAAACTCCAACCTTTTTAGATAATGCTTTTATAAGCATACATATGAAGCTGGATCACATATTGTAGTGTAAGTTATCTATAATTGTTTTAATAAAGATATATGCAAGCCATTGAAACAGTCTCTATTTGTATACTACTGACTCTTTTAAAATACTAAAAGGATCATTCCTATAAACTGATTTGGCAAGTGAGTTTATTTTACTGTACTTATGTTTAACATTATTCACTTACAAAAAGTGCATTATTTTTCAGATGCTTAAAATATTGCAGAAAAAAATCGATTTCATTTAATGGAGAAAAACAAAGAGAATGTTTAGAAAATGAAACAAAAACAAATGTTAGTTATTGCAGAGTATTATGCAACATCCAGCAGATTAATTGCAATTTGCTTAGGTTTTATATATCCATCATTCTAACACTGTATTTTACTCAGTTTGTGTGCAAAGCATATTGATCACTCACACAATCATTCTGAAGCAAGAGTGACCAGAATTTACTCCTGATAAAGTAAAGCAAAACATGACAATGTAAGATTTCTGTTCATGCCTAGTCGATCCATTCCATTTCTTTCTTGTTTCTAATAGGTAGTAAGCATTGCAGGCAGGTCTCAGCAGGATGATTTACAGAGGATATCTTAACTGGAATATTTCTTCCCTCTCTAACCAATGGCTTGTTCAAAACTTGGTGTTTTCTTAAGTCCAATGTGTGTGATATACCATTCTGTTTATTTATGACTAGTATTTGAAGACTGCAATTGGTATAATAAGAGTATGAATGCCACCCCTCCACACATTTATCAATTTTGCAGAATTCATTCATTCATTTTGACAATCCCCAAGGTAAGACTCATATAGCTCCATGCTATATAGCAGGATTTATATTACAAATCCTGCTCTTGTACATTAAATCCTATATTCCAAATCCTTTTTTGTGTTAAATCCAGAATGACATATTTTCAAGTGGCCTGAGGTCAAAATTCTGAAGAACAATGGCAAGAGATATGAGCAAGAATCAAGGAAGCATGCAAGCAAAATAGCTAAGACATTTGAATGTAAAGCAAATATTTCTCTTACATCCTGGATAGCATAATGACTGAGAATTCATTATAAGCAATTGGACTTTCTACCCCAAAGATTTATGATTCATGGCTGCACAAAATCTGGACCTATGGTAGTATGATTCAAATAGCCTAGGGAACATACATCAAATCAATTGATACTGTTTGTTAAAACAATGTGGTCCTTTCATCTGATGTGACAAATAATCTCCCTCATGGACTCGATCAATTACAAATACTTGAACATTTTTCTTAGTTAAAAAACATCAGGTAATCAATATCCAAATGAGAAGAGGAGGAAACCAACCCAAATTAGTAATCAGAAAGAAATTCAGAAACAAAGTCTAGTGAAGTCATTCCTCCAAATTTTAATTTCATTTTTAAGGATGAAGCAAGCTTTCTTGATTTTTCCCTCTTCCTCTCATCTAGTTCTCTACAATTTTATAAGTTACAAAGCGAAGGATGGAAAACACTGTTGATAAATGTAGAACATTGTTTTCTACCATTAAGACTAAATTTTATTCTCCTTGACCTAGTGGCTAGGAGCTTTATAACAAATAAATATACCCAGCATTCCTATTGGCAATGTAAATTTCAAGTACATGTGGAAATTTTTGTGCAGAAAGCAAAAAAACCCAAACTATCTATAAACAGATATTGGGAGGACTGCTGCTTCACCTGCCAACGTCTTCTATATTTTAACATGATATGAGAACATGGAACTTGCAAGAAAAGTGTTTGCCGATAGTAGAGAAATCAGTGGTGGATTTCTACCGGTTCCCTGTTAGGGCGAACTGGTAGTGGCGGCGGTGGGAGGCTCCACCCACCCACCCGGATATCATCACGGATGCTCTGCGCATGTGCGCACTCACTGTTCCGAACCGATAGTGAAGGTAGTGGAACCCACTACTGAGAGGAATGTCCTGGGACTAGATATTTCTCAATTTCCCAGAGCTCCCAGTAAAAGGTTCTTTTTTTTTTTTTACTTTCTAGAAAGGTTTGAAAACACCCAGACCCTTTGGAATCAAAGTAATTTGGCTTCATCTACTACTAATTTATTATTATCCTCGCTATTCAGATAATAGGGCAATATGTTATTATTGCTATATCCAAGGGAAAACCGCTATCGGTCTGCCAATGCTCCAGACAAATTGTAGAGTTGAAGGCAGGAAAACCAACTGCCCTAAGCAACAACTGAAAAGCTTAGATAGAAGATGAAATGAAGGGAGGAAATAAAAAAAGGGAAGAATTTAGTCTGGCATCCTTCACAGCAAAATAGCCTGAAGGCTCAGTTTCACAGGCTGTCTTTAAAAGGCCTGGCTTTATTCTTTTGGAGAAATGACAACAGGACTGAAGTCAGATGATGGGGCTTATGCTGATGCTTAATTAGCCCCCTGAGAAATCTGGCTCAGTCCTGCAAGAAGTCAAGGGCCAAAGGAGCTCCAGTTTGAAACTCATCTCTCCTTCTGCAATTCTTCTGTATGGCAGATGGCAGTTTAAGAAGAAGAAGAAAAAGAACTCGCATTATAATGACCGCGGCTTAGGTTAATCTGTATTTATGAGTCAGTTTGAACTCATCTTTTTGTAGGCAGATCTAAAATGTAATAACCTTTGGAAGTGATTGCCGGAAGGCTAGAAACACTTTATTTATTTATTCTGTACAGTTACAGAGTGACTAGTATAATACATGAATATTATATTCTGCAATGAAACGTAAGTATATAGTTTATGAAACACAATGGGGTAAACATGTCCCAAGACACTTTGTCTCATAGCCTTAAAATCTGAGGAAGGAGAAGCAAGTTCGCTTGTATAAATAATATGAATACTCATTTCCCCCTGAAAACTGATATTGAATAATTTTTGCCAGACATATCTGACCTTTCCCATCTGAGTCCAGGTATCTTTTCTTATTTGTCCTTGCTGTAAGTGCAGATAGTCCTTGACTTAAAGCTATTCTTTCAGCGAGAGTTCAGAGTTATGACAGTGATAAATGGTCCTACCACCCATGCCCAAAGTTACAGCTTGCAATGCTCTCATGGTCATGTGATCAAAATTTGGGAGTTTGGCAGCCCACCCATACTCACAACTGCAGGGATGTTGCAACTACCGCCACCCACCTATCTCCCCCCGCATCGACGTCATTTTGACCGTGCATTACATCTCCTAGTTCGCGTTCACTGCTTTCTTGCTCTCTTTGCTGACAAGGTGTGTCTGTCCTGACTACTATATAGGGCTGGCTTTGTGTTGTGAAAAACAGGGGAAAAGGCTGCTTTCAGCCTGTTTCTCCCCCCCACCCCCTTTTTGCAACACAAAGCCAGCCCAGTAAGATTCAAGAGTGTGGTGAAAAAAAGGGTGTTTTGGCACACACTGTCCTCGTTAAGTTACCTTATGGTTTGCTTGTTTGTTTGTTTTCTTTTTGCCATATGAGCCAGCCTTATATGGCCCAGAAGCCAGACCTGGCATCCCTCAGCAGCAGCGGGAGCAAGAAGACAGTGGCAAAGATGAGCTGCAATGGCAACGCACCGGGCAGCAGGGTGGTGAAGGCAACTGGGTCTGGGGAAGCTGGGACTTGGCAAGCAGCCCCAGAGCCACACACTGTTTGCCGTCCTGCAAGGCAGGGTGGTCAGTAGGGCAAACATGAGGGTAAAATAGTGGACAGGGTCCCTCTTGGCCCCTTATCTTGTTGAGGCTCAGGGCCAGAAGGAACCAAGTTTGGAATGGCTTTGAATTTGGGTGCGTCCTTAGCTAATGACTGCTAAAATTCATTTAATGACTGCATGGAGACTGCCAGAATTGCAGTCATGTGATGCAGTTATGTGATATCTCTCTTTATGACCACATTCTAAATTGAGGATTACCTGTACTTCAAGGATGGAAAAGCAAAAGGATAATAGAAAATAGTATCCGGACAGATTAAAAAGCAATCAAATATAACAGGTTCATGTGTACATGCAAATATATATACCAACAGATTTTAATGCTTCTTCACATTTCTATGTTCCTAATAATTCCTAACAATTTCCTATCTGCTAAATCAACGATACCATTCAGCTAAAGCCATGAAAGTCAGTCTCTATGAGGAAATTAAGAACTGCAGATTGTATTTATCCATTTTGTTTGCCTGTGTTTTTTTTTACACGTGTTATTTATTTTGGAAATAAATTGAAAAATGATTTGTTTTCTGAAAATCTCCGCTTTGACTATATTCAGTACATGAAAGTTCATTTTGATACCCAGAAATGTCACCTTCCTTCCTTCCTCCAGCCTCAAATATGCTTCAAGGTGCTTTTCAAACGCCTCAGAAGCAGCTGCATGTTTAAAGCATAGGAGGGGACCGATTTATCTTTACTGAAATTATCTATAAATCTTTCACCTAACCCAACAAAGGCAACAAAAACGTTGGTTTTTTTTATTTCTAACGAAGTCATGACACAATATGAGAGTACTCCACCCAGCAATAACCACAATATAATCTCCTCCTGTTAAAAATTCAGAAACTTCTTCCATAATCAGGTAGCATTATTACCATATATTTTTAAAATGTATTAGCAAACTGATTAAACCGCATTTTAAAACTGAGTCAGGCAAAGAAAATTCAGTTCTGAATACAAAGCCAATTAAACAGACATCTATGAGAAGATTCACACACAGTGCATGATAAACAATGGAATTAAAACACCAAAACTAGAAACTTTAGTTATGTATTCAACTTAAATGTATCTTGGAATAAGAGTACAGTGACTCAGTGTGCATTACCATGTATGTTGCAATATTTTGTAAAATCTCTCCACCACTTCTTATAGAATTAATTTCACTTATGAGTCTTATAAAGGATAGAGACACCATAAATTCAATTCAATTAGCACTTTAAAATTGGTTATACCTTCCACATTTTATTAAAATTTTATCACTTTGAGTCTTTGAAGTGGAAATATAGCCATTGATATACCTGCAGACTGAGTGTCCCAGAGGACGTAGGGGGCCTTAATAGATATGATGCATATGTATCCTGCAATGTTCACGATTCGTACTGTACATGTGCATATAGTAGCTGATTAAAATTCAATTCAGCTGATAGCTGTGTCTGCCCCCATGGCATTTTTATCTTGTTCTCCCATTACCCAACCATAGACATTTGTTGTTTTCAGCAAGCTGCATGAAAATATACCATACAGCTTTGATATATTCCGAAATATATTTTTACTTCTGTACTCCTCCATACATCACAAGTACCACACAGATTCATAGTGCGCTGTGCAGGATGAAAACAAAACCCAAGGACTTCTGGCTTCACTTCCTGGTATTTTCCAAGTACATTTCAAGCATTTTCATATCCTGGCCTTTTGCCGTTCTGTACTCTATTAGTACTCTCTGCCAGTACTTTCTTGATTTGTTCTATAAAATCTTCTTCCTTTTTAATTGCTGTCCAGCATTTTCAGGAAGTATTCCTGTACAACTGCTTCCTATTTTTCTCATGTATATATTTCAAGACAAGTATTAACTTCTGAGTAGGAGAAGAGTTGAGTATTCAATCCTACTAAGTATATCTTGCTTCTTCAAGAAGTGTAGATAACACTACTTCTTTTTTTGAAACAAGTTTTATTGATTTTTTTCTTTCACATACATATTTTATGAACAGAGTATTGACCGAATCACATCTTATACAACTTGTCATATCCAAATACTTTAGTTTCAATTTCTGCCAAAATATTCTTTTACCCTACTTTTTTATCTTGTATTAATATTTCTATACTTATTATATAAACAGTATCACCATTCACCCTCAAATCCTAATTTCTTAACATTATTTCAATTAGTTATTTTATCCATTGTTAATCATATATATTCTCTTTTAACTTTCATATTAGTTCGTTCTTCATCCTAATAAGTTTAAATATACTTGGGGTTACCCTTACCATTCTATCTCCCTTATTTTACAACAATCCTTCTTCTCCTTCTCCTATCTTTCCCTTCCCTCTCTTCTTCTATCCTTTTCTACTTTTGTCTTTTCTCCTCTCCTTCACTTCCCCTTCCTACTGTTTCCTCTGTGATATTATCATTGCCACCTGCATCATCACCAGCTGCTTCATTTGTTTCACCGTCTTTCAGTTCTCCTCACTGATACCCAACCACAATGATCCAGAGTCTATTTCCTTTTTCAACCAGACCTCTTATTTTTGTCTCCTTTTTTTTCCTGCGCCAAAAAAATATACGTGCTTCATTTTCTTTTTCAACAGCTGAAGAAAATTTAACCACCTTATGAAGGTCTTTTGCTTCTTTCCTCCTCTCCGAGAAAGCAAGTCATAGGAAACCCCACCCTGAATTGCTTGTGTCAGTGACATTATTCATTGAAGCTTTTGCAGCACCCCATACAAAGGCACCATAAAAGGGCCAGATGCAGAAATGCTTCATCTCTTGGTGTACAGCTCAACTGTTCTGCCTCTCCCTTCTGTTATCTCCTGCCTCATTCAAGGAACCATCACCACTCAAAACTGGTCATGTGCAACAGTTCTGACAACTTTCCTCACCCATGCTTAGATCTCCTCTACTTCAGATCACTGTGTGACCTTCCAAGCCTCTTAATCGCCACCAATTTACCAGCCTCAATTTTCCAGATATGTACAAAGTCAGGTGGAGTGGAGATCTTCACTACTCAGATGAGGTATTGTCCTGTATTTAACCCAGGGGCTCTGCCGCCAGATAAAATTTCTTGAGCCCTTGATTTGAGTATCAGTGAGCTTATTTCTTCTTAAACCATTATCCTATCCCATTGTTCACCATAGCAAAGCATTATTAAAATTAATTTATACTTAAAATATATATGTGCAAACCTTATTGCACTATGATCCCACAAAAAATCTGGACAATATCTGCATAGGCAAATGCAAGATTTTAGTTCAACTAGTAAGGTTCAGACAAGTTATGTTTTTGTGGTTCTATAAGGTTGGTAGGCATGTATCAGTATGCCCTTGAAGTCTTTCCTCAGGGTTAAAAAACTCTAAACTCTGGCCCTACTCAGAAGTTTTGGTCTGAAACATGACTAAGCTAACCTGTGTTTAGATAATAGATAGGATAATTTGTTTTGCTACAGGACTCATTCTCAAGGTCACACATTGTGGACATAAGCAATTGCCAGCAAGAGTAAGGCAAGCGATGAGTAAAACCTGAATCCAAGGTGGCATTCATTGTTTCTTTGGCACATACCCTTTTCTCTCTCATTCTTTCATTTTCCAACATCTTCTTCCTCCTTTCTCTTGCAAAGAGCTGCCTTTTACAAAAAAGACTGACAGCTCTTAACAGAGAGTCTATCTTTTGTGGTATGGAAATCTTTGGAAATCAGACCAAAGCTTTAATCCAAGGTTGACAACTTTGATTTAAATTGTGTCTTTGATGGTCTAAGTAATTGTTTATCATTCAACAAGGTGAATCTCATGCAGAAGAAGTTAGATAGAAATGCAATTAAACTCACATTTCAGAATTGTGGCAGCATGAGATCTGGAAAAATCTCATTATAAAACAGGATTTTAACCATTGCACCTAGAAGTCATACTCTATTTAAAGTTTCCCAATTATGTTTCATATTTTTACCATAGTAATTTTAAATTTTTCATGGAGAAGAGTATTCAGGACACTAATTACACTAATTAATTATATTAAATAATTAATTCCACAGTGAGTAGGTACTTCTAGATTCCAAATCAGTAGAGCTCCATGTTTGTTTGTTGCCTGGAGCAAGGAAAGTGTAAAATTAGTGTGTGATTCAATTTTCATAGTGAATATATCACTTTATCCATGAAATCACTGGATAATATTAAGTAGACAATCAGGCTACAATATAGCATTATTAGGGAGCTACACTGCAGGATAATGGTTAGGATAGTTGAGATAAGTCATAAATGGGCAATGTGCTAAAAGTACAGGTAGTTCTCAACTTATGAGTGTAATGGAGCCTGCCCCATTAGTCATAAACTGTGAGAGTCACAAAATGGGTCATCAACTCAATTTTACGACTTTTTTGTAGCTGTCATTAAGTGAATCACCACGATTGTTACGTGAATCTGCAATCGTTAAGCAAACCCATTGATCACTATGGGGCATTTTTGCTGGAAAAAGGAAGTAAATACCTGTTCTCAGCAAAAACGTTGCAATTTATAATTATGTGACCGTGGGGCACTGCAAAGAGGTATAAATTCAGTCTGGTTGCTGAGTGCCCATGAGACTGCGAGGGGGTGACCATCAGAACTGGGTTGTTAAGTACCCAAGGGGATGCAGTCCATCAGCACTTTGAGCTGTCACTAAACAAGCAATTGTAAGTCACAGATTACCTTTACTTATTTCCATGAGCTAAAATTTAGGCCTTGTGCCTGCAATCCTACTGTAACTGACATGTCAAACTGGAATTAATCACATGCACAATTTCCATGCATCCTATCATTTCCTAAATGTATCCAATACTGGATAGGAACAGCTGAGCCCTTCAGAGGATCTGAGGAGCTATTGTAATTATTGGCATCCTATTCAATACTGCAGTAAAGTGGGAAAACCAGCACAGTGTGAACTGTCAGTGGGAACACAGGCATTGAAGATGACAAAGTACTGATACAGGGCTTCAGGTCACACACATCAAACTCTTTGCTTCACTACTGCACAGAATGCAGCACCAACTGGTGGTGCCGCACAGAAAAAAGAAAAGCACTCAGAGCATTTTCTCCTTTTTTTCCTCTAACAATCTGGCCAGGAACTATACCAAGATAGAGAAGAAACAGTGTTTGCCTCAAACCTGGTAGCTGGCACTAACGTTTTGAAAATGGCCTGTCAACACAAACAATGCTGATGTAGCTGGATCAGTGGTCTGATCCAATAGGAAGAATCTCTATATTCAGCAATTTGCTACTGCACCCTAATCACTGTGAGGATGTTCCTTGAGGATCTAGTAAATTATTTTAGTACACAAAAATAATGAGATAAAAGGATCTAGAGTGACCAGGATTCAGAACTGAAATAAACTTCTGTTCAAAGTTTGCATTTACCCCTCTAGCGATTGCTATCAAGGCAAAAGAAAGTAGGGGGAAGGGGAGGGTGAAGGATGCTAGGTTTCACCTCCCTTCGTTTTTTGAAAAGTCCTGTTATATAATGTCTTTGGCATTCTCAGTGGAAAGGAAGTTCTTTCTATCGAAGCAAAGAGACCTTTTTTTGTGTTAGCATGTTGGCAATCAACCAATGAACTCCAGTTTTGAATTGGTTGCCACTACTGTTTTTAAAGCTTTTTATATTTCCTCTGAGACAACCATCCCATTATTGATATTTTTTTTAAAAAAAAGATCGGAGAGGAGCCGTAAAACCCCAGAGTCAAAAGGAGTCACTTATCAGCACCAATTCAAAATTGGATGACTGGTTCAGAAGTCCCAAACGAGGGGTTCAGAAATTCTCTGCAGAAGAACAGTATTGCATTCAGCTGGAAAGTACATTTCTGCTCCACCAAATAGCTGGCTGGCTCCACGATACTTCAGGCTCTATCTTGAGCACTCTCTAAAATCCAGCAGCTGGCACAGCATGGACCTACGGCGGTCATCTACAGCAAAACATCCCCCCCCCCAAACTTCCAAAATACTAACCTCAAAATAAAATACTTCATCAAACTGTGGGTTGTTTGTCTTCTTTTTAACTTTAGTCTTTTTGACTTCAGATCTGCAAGGAAAAAAAAAAGGGCAAGGCAGAAATGTTACCCAAAATAGGATAAGCTGAAAGGGTCAGGCCCGGTGTTATCTTAAAAGTATGTTTAACAGTGGCTTTTTTGGTTATTTCATCTCCCTAAGCTTCTTGCAGGATGAGACAGGAAGCAGACTTTTAGCTTGTCCATCTCTCTTAGTGCATTTTAAAAAAAACAATTAATTGAGGACATACATATGTACATTCTGCCTTTCCTTTAGTTCAACGAAACCTTATGAGTTTCTGTTGCTGAGAGTGGACTTGAATCTGCATCTCTCTGATTCTAGTCCAACACTTTCTAAACTCTCATCAACAAAAAGCAAGCATTTTAATTATCTTGTATTGAGTTTTTTTCTCATTTTCTTAAAACTTTATAAAGTAATTTATAAAGACGATAACTTCTTCCATGCTCTTAAAAAGTGTTATAGGTCATAATCAGCCCTTTGAACTATGCCCATACCAGTAGTGAGTGGACTTCTTAAAATATAATCACATGACCTGGGGCAACAGCAACAGTTTGATCAGTAGATGTTATCACAATAAAATCAGATTCTCCATAGAGCGAAGTAGGAATTTAATATTAAGTCACAAATTCTTAAAGATAGTTTCAATTTTTACTTATTTCTTAGAATTCTTCACTTAACATTAACCAGATTGAGGAAAAAAATGAATAAGCAATAAATGTTACTAACCTGTATGGTCCTGCTAATGTAACTGTTGCGTAGGGATCACACTGGCCATTCACAATCGGAAGTCCTTGGCATTCTAGAACTCTAAACAAAAAGACAACTATCACATAGATTATCAGAACAGGAAATGCAGCAAAAGGTGCTCTTCCAAATGTTTGTTTCACTTCAAAAATGCAGAATACCACAAATTGCCACATGGATTGACCTTTTGCTATGGAGATGTCTGCAGCTTAAAAAAATATCTCAGAATGGCAGCTTTAATAGTATTGATTGAAGCTCTGCCATGTTTTATGTATGCTCCATGTTGACATATATTAAAAACAAAAAAGATGGTTGCAGGAATTTGATATGTCTAGTCTAGTAAAAAGGACTAGGGGGTGACATGATAACAGTGTTCCAATATTTGATGGGCTGCCAAAAAGAAGAGGGGGGGGTCATCTAGGGATAAAATCCAGCAGGTTTTGACGGGTTCTGGAGAATTGGTGGCGGAAATTTTGAGTAGTTCAGAAAACCAGCAAATACCACCTCTGGCTGGTCCCAGAGTGGGGTGTGAATGAGAATTTGCAATATCCTTCCCCTGCCATGCCCACCAAGCCACACCATGCCCACCAAGCCACGCCCATAGAACCGGTAGTAAAAAAAAATTGAATTTCACCTCTGGGGTCATTCTATTTTTCAAAGCACTAGAAGACAAGACAAGAAACAAAGTATGGAAACTAATCAAGGTGAAAACCAGCTTAGAACTATGGAGAAATTTCCTGACAGTGAGAACAATTAACCTGTGGAATGACTTGCCTTCAGAAGTTGTGGGTGCTCCAATACTGGAAATTTTTAAGAAGAGATTGGATAACCACTTTGTCTGGAATGGTATAGGGCCATGATTGCAAAATGTAATAGAGATAGAATAATAATCAGATAAAATGAACTTTTATAACCATACTTTTTTAAAAAAAATGGGCTTAAGATGTTCTTCAAGATATATTGCAAAACAAAAGACATTAGATACTTTCTGCACTGTAGTCTTCAGTCAAATGTCAGGAGAACAGAGAACCAAATTCAACAAGCATCTGGATAGAAAGCCAAAAGAGAATCACTCTGCACGGCCATACAATTATTCATTCATGTGGAAATCTATAAATGGTCATGTAATTAATGTCAACTCTATGGCCCTTAAAGGGGGACAACAATCTATTGGCTTTGAGCTCAAGAAAGGCAAGTTATGAGCTCATTTTTCCCTAACAATTATGAGGCTCTGGTATTTAATTAAGAAAAGGTTTGGGATTTTTTTCTCTTTCTGTTTTCATTTTTACTAATCTCTGAAATGTAACTAACATGAAAATCTAATTAAATTCATTCCATCATTTCTTCCTCTCATTAGAGGAACTTTAAAGTTGCAAATGGCTTCTTATATTCCACCAAAGGTTTAAAATACAATACATCCCGACAACTATAATATGGATTTCTTTCTTAAATGTTTTACTTGTTCTGATGCACTTCCTGACTCACTGCATTCCAGGCTCACACTCTCTGAATAGAGTGGCATTTAAGAAAAATTATTAGGAGGAAGTAAGGGAGGGAGGAACAGGAGAGCGTGGGTATCATTCTGTCCTTATTCATGGTGTGGAATTTTCTTTGCAACAGCACTCTGCTCCCATCTCACCTACATGTGAAGTAGCCACACAGCTGTAGCATCTTTGCTGGTAGGGAAACAGAAGATCACTCATGTGCCTCATAGGAAGGCAGAATGAAATCAATAGATTACAGAATCTGAGGAATCAAATAATGGTCTCTCGAGACTATTTTGCCACTGTATAATAGGCTCTTCAGCAAATCATATTAGCAACAAGCATCCAAGAAACCAGTTCTGCTTCCTAATCCGACACATTTTCTATTAACCCCAAATCCGTTGCAGAACCATCAGGTACTTATTTTATTTGCAAGTTTGTAATAAATAAGTAGAACTTGGTGGTCTTTCTTGACTAAACTCTATTAAGTTACAACTGCTACCTCCTAACCTGGATGCTGCCTAAGGTTAATGACAGTTGAGATCATTCTCAAAGCCATGTTCTTACGTTCTCCTTCTGTCCTTCATTTAGGAGGAAAGTGTATTATTATCAGATTTACTGGCCTCACAGCCTGCCTTAATTGTGCTTCAGTAACTAAGCCTAGTGATGTTGCTATGCTCATACAATGTTGAGTAGTTTTAGATCAGCAGTGGTGGGCTTCCAGTCATTCTTTCAACCAGTATCATAGATGAGTGACAAAAGAAGCACCAACCTCTCCACTGTATATATCATCAAATGGAATTGGGGGTTGAAGCACTAATTTTGGGGAAGAAAGGAGATTGTTTGACAGGTATATCAATCTTCCATTTCTCTGACCATTTAATTCTCAATTAAACTGCAAGTGATTGGAAGAGCTGATTTGAAATACAAAGCTGAGATGCCTGAACCAGAGATGTCCTCCCCCTCTTGTGTTTGCATGTCTCACATGCTTTCTCTTTTTTGTGATCTCCCAAATAGCAGGATTTTTGGGTGACAAAGCTATCAGTCTCCTGGACTGCAATGTAAAGAGCAAAAGACTACTTGTCCATTCTCTTTTACAGCCCTGCAGGCACAACATCCAGCAGCTAGATGAGGAAGGGGCATTTCCTCCACAATCTAGTTGGACCAACTGGAATTGTAGAGATCCCTTCCCCAATCAGGTCACCTCTAGGCTTTACTAGAAACTGAAGAGCTGCAGGAAAAGGAAGTATTGCTTCACAAGAATTTTAGCTCTGACAGAAATCACCATACACCATAGGCTCCCAAACAGATCCTACCTGGAGAGAAAAAAAATCCATCATAAATTCTGTAGTGATGCTTGTTTTATTCTAGTCTTTCCCACCTATCCTGGAAATACCAGTTTGGAGAACAATATTCTCAAATTTCTTGTGAATCAAGAAAGCCTAGTTCTCCCTCTTTCATCCAATTTCTTAGGCTCTCCTGACCAACTCAGCAATTAAATACAGGCATTCAGACTTTACATAGCTCAATTAATTTTCTAGGCTAGGATTTCCAAAAGTCTCACAATCAGAGTTTGGTTAGTTAAAAATCTTCATTGCCAACAAGCATGAGACTAAACAAAACAGGTGACTGTCCACTGCCAGTGTCAAGGTGCAAGTGGATCTTATATCCACAGTAGTTCAAACTCATAACAATTTCCTTCTGCCCTTTTCACAAATTACAGGAACCAGTAGTCCTCGAGTTACAAATGCAATGGAGCATGTCAATTACATTTGTAACCCGACGATTCGTAGGAGTGAATCATGTAACTTGAATGTGATCACTCCCTGCTTTCGTCCACGCATTCACTAATCAAATGCATGGGTCATTAAGTGCACATGAGGTATCTCAGGGTGGTGAAGGTCATGGTGGGGCCTAGTGCAGGGACAACACTACTGCGACCAGCCACCAAAGGCCTCCCCCCCATCCACTGAGAGACCTTATTTTCTTTTTTCCACCCCTTTGGGTCCCAAGCTGCTTTGGCCTTGCCTCCCCACCCCATCACCATCTGCTAATTTATCTTTGGCACCACATTTGAGAGCCCCGCACTTCCCACACTCACCTCCTAGGCAGCCTTGGGTGGCGGTGTCCTTGTCCAGCCAGGTGGAGAGGCGCCAAACTGGTCTCTCCCCTTCTCTGCTGAGCATGGCCCTGCCCAGCCACTTGCTGGAGTGCTGAACCTGCCCAGGTTTCATAAATTGTGCCACCAAGGAGCTGGAGAACATGGCGTGCAACCACCCCACTCCTCTCACTTGTCAAAAGCACTCCTCCAAATTGTAAGAGGGGTCCTAAACAATCCTACTCTCCAGCTTGGTCGTGTTTCTCTGCCACCACGAAGCTGGAGAGCTTGGCACACCACCCATCTCCCTTCGCTGGTACAAAACATTCTTTTGCTAAATTGCAAAAGGTACTCCTAAATAAACCTGCTTTCCAGCTCTGTTGCATTTCTCTGCCACCACGGAGCTGGAGAACTTGGCACTCCACCGCCCAGCTCCCCTCGCTTGGTAGCATTTGCTCCTGTTTGGACATGAGCACCCAGAGGAAGCTGGTTGCCCCGTCTAGCTTCTAGATCAGAAGGAATGAGACTTGCTGGCCCAGTTCTTCATCTCCTCCCTATGGCCTTGCTGAAAGATCTCCTAAACAGAAATTTTGCACAGGTGCAGAGCGCAGCAATGCCTTTGCAGCTTTGTATAGCACAGGTTGGTGAAACCAGCTCACCCCTCATTGCAAGCATGACTCCACCGGTCTGGAATCTCATTCCCGGCCTCTCCTTCTAACCTGGAACCAGAGGCAGCCCAGGGAAGTTGGGAGGCTGACCTCAAATGTCTGAGTGAAGCTGCTGTTTGTGCTTCATTGCCTTGTGACTGTTAGGCAAGCAAATACCAGGTAATTCTGGTTCCCCTCCAAGCAAGAACGGAACAAGGAATACCTTCCATTGCCTAAACGCTTCTCTTGGCTATGCCACTTAAAAAACAGCCATCCTTCCTGACAACCAAGCAGGGAGTCCAGCTCTTGAAAAGGCCATTGTTATGTCTGAAAGCCTCGCTGGCTCACTGTAACGATTAACTGATCAATCCTATAGCATCGAATCAAAGTGCTCATATCAGGCATTTTAATCAGGGACCGTAGCTTTTTGTCTGGGAAACAGTGTTAGAGCCCATGACAAATTATAATAGCCCAAACAGCTCTGTCCCTACTTTGGAACAGATTAAAAAGCTTTCCCACAAGATAAACCTTGGCTTTCTGAAAGTCTACAGAAGTTAGCTCCTAAACAAACCTGCTTTCCAGCTCCGTCACGTTTCTCCCTGCAGTTTAAGATGCTCTTCTTTTGCTAGAGGAATGGAAAAGCCATGTTGCAAATGGAAGAAACGTGCAGAAAAAAAAAAGTTTGTGGGACTAAAAAAAAAAAATTCAATCAGACCTTCCAACTTTTCATGTTAAAAGATAAGATCTCGCAAAGTTGGAAAATTGAACTTTTTTTCCAATCAATCAGGGAAGGGGAGAGGCCAGACCGGCACTCCTCTGCCTGGCTGGGCAAGGGCTCTGGCACCCAAGATTGCACAGGAGGTGAGCGTGGGCAGTTCGATACTCTCAGGCATGGCACCAAAGTAACATGTTGCAGCATCTCTGCAATCAGGTCACAAGTGCAAACAATCGCTGTGATGTTGCAACATATTAAATTTGGGACCTGGTCGTAAGTACTTTTGGCAACTTTCAACATTCGTTAAGTGAATGTTCGTAACTGGAGGACTACCTGTAATTGTGCTAGGGGACCTTGAAACGGAGTGGTTGTTGACTGTTTATATTCAAGAGGGGGGTGCGGACCTGATGGGCATTTCGGAGACCTGGTTGGGCACAGAAGGGGGGGGGTTCCCCTTACTGAGATGTGCCCACCAGGCTTCCATGCATTCCATCAACCGAGGGCCCAGGGTAGGGGGGGTAGGGATTGTTATAAATGAGGGTCTAGAACCGAGGGAGGTCATTGTCCCGCAGATAGCCGGTTGTGAAACCCTCCTTGTGAAGTGGGGCCATGGGGCGCAGGTGGGCGTGCTGGTTACGTACCTGGCTCCTTGCTACGTGGCAGCAGCCCTGCCCGAGCTGTTGGAGATGATAGCCGGGACGGCGGTTGAGACCCGCAGACTTATGGTTATGGGGGATTTCAACCTGCCGTCGGTGGGCGAATCGTCGACGACAGCTCGGGAGTTCATGGTTTCCACAGCGGCTTTGGACCTGACCCAGGTAGTTAATGGTCCCACTCACACTGGGGGTAACACTCTGGACCTGATTTTTGTGGTAATGATCTGGAGTTAGGGGAGTTAATTTTTAAACCCCTGTCATGGTCAGATCATTTACTCCTTCAGCTAGACTTTTGAACCGCTGCACCACACCGCAGGGAGATGGAGCCGATTCAATGGTTCCGTCCCAGGTGCCTGATGGACTCAGAGAGGTTTCTGACGGAGCTTGGGCCGTTTCCTGGGGAATTAGCCCACAGCTCGGCCAAAGAACTGGTGGCCGCCTGGGAGGAGGCGGCGACCGGGGCTTTGGACCGCGTCGTGCCTTTGCGGCCTCTGACCCGGCACCAAACTCGACCAGCTCCTTGGTATAACGAGGAGCTGAGAGAGATGAAGCGCCGGAAAAGACGCCTAGAGAATGTCTGGAGGTCCAGCCGCACTGAATCCGACCGAACACCAGTGAGGTCATATATTCAGACCTACCTAGTGGCGATAGGAACGGCAAAACATAACTATTTTCTCGCTCTTATCGCATCGGCAGATAATCGCCCAGCCACCCTGTTTAGGGTGACCCGCTCCCTGCTTATGCAGGAGGCTCGGGAGGACCCCTTGCAGAGGCGTGCTGAGGATTTTGTACAGTATCTGTCCGATAAAATCGCTCGGATCCGGGACGGACTGGATGCTGATTGGATAGATTCAGGCGGGATGGCAGGGACGGGTCTTGTGGATATTACCTGGGCTGAGTTTGATCCTGTGACTCCCAATGATATGGACAGGTTGTTGGGTAGGCTGAATCCCACCACATGTTTATTGGACCCATGTCCTTCCTGGTTGGTACTGGCCACACGGGAGGTTACACGAGGCTGGCTCCTGGGAGTTACCAAAGCTTCCTTGTTGCGGGGTACCTTCCCCATCGCCTTGAAAGAGGCGGTGTGAGGCCCCTCCTCAAGAAGCCTTCCCTGGACCCAGCTGTATATTGGCAAACTATTGTCCAGTCTCCAACCTTCGCTTTTTGGCAAAGGTTGTTGAGAGTGTGGTGGCATATCAGCTTCCCCAATACCTGAAAGACACTGTCTATCTAGACCTGTTCCAGTCCGGCTTCAGACCTGGATACAGCACTGAGACGGCTTTGGTCGCATTGGTGGATGACCTCTGGAGGGCTCGGGACAGGGGATGTTCCTCTGTCCTGGTCCTTTTAGATCTCTTGGCGACTTTTGATACCATCGACCATGGTATCCTGCTGTGGCGGTTGGAGGAATTGGGGGTGGGGGGCACGGTTTATCAGTGGTTCTCCTATCTCTCTGACCATTCGCAGACGGTGTTGACAGGGGGGCAGAGATCGACCTCAAGGTGCCTCACTTGTGGGGTGCCACAGGGGTCAGTTCTCTCGCCTCTCCTGTTCAACATCTACATGAAGCTGCTGGGTGAGGTTATCCGTGGTTTCGGGGTGGAATACCATCTGTACGCTGATGATACTCAGCTATACATTTCCACCCCGAACCACCACAACGAAGCCGTCGAGGTGATGGTCTAGTGTCTTGAAGCCGTGCGGGTCTGGATGGGGAGGAACAGGCTCCAGCTCAACCCCTCCAAGACAGATTGGCTGTGGGTTCTGGCGTCCCGTACAGTCAGCTTACGCCTTCGCTGACTGTTGGGGGTGAAGTATTGGCCCCCAGGGGAAGGGTACACAACTTGGGCGTTCTCCTGGACGATCGGCTATCCCTAGAAGAATATTTGACGGCTGTCGCCAGGGGAGCATTTTATCAGATTCGCCTGATTCGCCAGTTGCACCCCTTCCTTTACCGGGACTCCTTATGCACGGTCACTCATGCCCTCGTTACTTCCCGCCTGGACTATTGCAATGCTCTCTACATGGGGCTCCCCTTGAAGAGCACTAGGAGGCTCCAGCTAGTCCAGAATGCGGCTCCCATATAACACCTATCCTGCGTGGCCTGCACTGGCTGCCGGTAGCCTTCCGGGTGCAATTCAAGGTGTTAGTGACCACCTTTAAACTGCTCCATGGCTTAGGACCGGGTTATCTACGAGACCGCCTTCTGCCATCGATAGCCTCCCAACGACCTGTGTGCTCCCACAGAGTGGGCCTGCTCAGGGTGCCGTCGACCAAACAATGTCGGTTGGCGGCCCCCAGGGGGAGAGCCTTCTCTGTGGCAGCACCGGCCCTTTGGAATGAGCTGCCTCCGGGGTTACGCCAACTCCCCGACCTCCGGACCTTCAAACGTGAACTGAAGACTTTATTATTTCATCGTGCGGGACTAGCCTAAGTGTATTTTAATTGTAATTTTAAAGGGGTTTTATGTCGGTCTATGACCGTTTTAGTTAATTTGGCCTACTAAATATTTATTTTTAATTCTTTTTTAAATGTGTTATTTATATTCTGTGTTTTAATATGGCTGTAAACCGCCCTGAGTCCTTCGGGAGAAGGGCGGTATAGAAATTAAATTATAAAATAAAAAAATAAAAAAATAAATATAAGTAAGCAGTAAAAACTATGATCTGAGAATCAACGGATATTAGCTTACAAGCCATGATTTATAGCTTTTTCCCATTCAAGAAATAATATTGTAGTTATTTGATTATTTGTAGCAATATTTGAAGGACACTTCCATTATGCTTGAAAAACATGAAGAAATTGTGTCCCTGAAATTTGCATTTGCTGGACAAGTGTTCCTTCACATATGCTTTGAGACAGATACAGGAATGCCTTTCAAATAATCATTGACAAGAAGCAATTCATCCCTAATGGCTTCACAGGAACCAATCTTGTGTTATAAATCATGAAGCGTCTCTCAGAATGATGCTTTTAGTTTGTAAAACACCAGCTGGGATACTTAGTAGAGGAAGCAGAGGGGAAAAACCTGTCAGTTATAATGCTGTCTTAAGACAGAGAGTCAATTCATTAGTTGCTGAATTGTTTTATGAGTCGATTGTGAAAGTGCTCCAAGCTTTTCTTTTCTTTTCTTTAAGAAAAAGACCATTCAGAAAATCCTTCCATTCATATTTGTTACTATAAAAACCCAGATTCCATTTTCTCCAGTGAAGACGTGACCAGAATTTTAATGAATGCTAATATATAAAGGGATGTCAAAAGAATGACTTTTATGCTTTTTTAAAAAACAACTGAAGATCCGGCATTCTGTTTATATGTAAAATCTCACGTCTTACTTAAAACTCTTTTTGCACAAGTTAATAATTTATGAACAAGAAAGTGATGTTTCCAAATATTTAGAATGAAGGGGCAAAAAAAGACTACACAGCAGCTTTAGTCAACCAGTCTTAAAAACAAGGTAACTGTGTAAGTCTAGAAAGTGTAAGTGACATATAAAACGTTAACAAATGAAAATACTAGTTGCATAAGTTAGGTTAAAGATTTCTCATTAAATTAAGATAGCAACCTATTATAATATTGGAAACAGAGGGAGATGTAAAACACTGGAATTCTTAGTGAATGGTTAATAGTAAAGAAATACAAAAAGGACAAAGCAATGTTATAAGAAAATTAAACTATTTGACTTTAGTATCCTCTAATGAAAAAAATACATCTTCAACATCTGTTAAATTTAGTTAGTTTTCAAGAATAGTAAGAGAGTGAGAACCCATGGAATATTAAATAGAAGGAATTATTAGAGTCTACTTCACTAATCCCAATTAAGGCAACTACCGGTATATACTTTTAAATATACAGTGATATTATATATCAGCCTTAGGGAAATTTACTAAATGTATGAAGAAAAAAGAGAAAAGGAAAAGACGAACACAATAGAGAAGCTGTATGATCTGAGAGATTATAACTCATCTATGAAGGATATTAAGGCAATCTCCTAAACATACCCATGAAAGACTATCCATTTCTTGGTGAATAAACAGAGATTATGTGATCTGAGGGATTATAACTCATCTATGAAGGATATTAAGACAATCTCCTAAACATACCCATGAAAGACTATCCATTTCTTGGTGAGTAAACAGAGATTATGTGAGTAATATAAGGTAGCCAAATTCCAGACTCACTGAGCAAATGAACAGGGGAAGCAAAAATCAGCTCCTAAACAGTGGAGTTTGCACCAAATTTGATAGCTAATACCTTAGGAAGAAAAAATAAAATGTATATATTAAAAAGTTAGAGAAACTGGCTCAACGTAAGAGAATAAAATTTATCAGAAACAAGTGCAAAGTTCCTCACTTAAGAAACAAACAATAAATGTACACTTTTAGAATGGGAGATACTTGGTTCATCAATAATACTTGTTAAGAATATTTATCGAATGGTTACTAGATATATGAGTTAGCAATAGTTGTAAAAAAGAAAAGTTCAGTTTTAGGCAACAGAGTAGCTATTTCCAAATCATGCTAAATCAAGCTAAAAGAGGGCTTAGTCAGTACTTTTATAGTACCAGAAAGATGTCACATAGAAAGTTACCGAAGTCTCGTTTTGCATTGCTCAAGGGTACAAGACATGGAATAATGGATATAAGTTACAGGAAGTGAATATCAAAAACGAATTTCCTAACATAA
This sequence comes from Ahaetulla prasina, assembly GCF_028640845.1. Lineage (NCBI taxonomy): Eukaryota > Metazoa > Chordata > Lepidosauria > Squamata > Colubridae > Ahaetulla > Ahaetulla prasina. The sequence goes on along the minus strand of NC_080543.1, from coordinate 101,313,535 downwards.
AAATAGTTTGGTACTGAAATCAATTATCTGGAAGAGTGGCAGGTTTCCTTTTACTGAATGTGTTCAAGTAGAAGTGAGGCAGACCATCTGTCAGGGGGGGGATGCTTAATCTGTAATTCAGTCCTGACAAGGAGCTGGACTCAATGGCCTCTCTAATCCTGATTTCTCCTATGCAAATCTGATAGCATTGCCATTATCTGTATGTAATGTATCTTTTTACTAGCATAATGGTATATTTGAGGAAAGACTAACCTTAATTTTTTGTTTGTTTGTTTGTTTATAAAATATAAAATGTACTTTTAAGTTCTCTGACATAATTTAATGAGATACCTACTCATAGCAGAGAGAATAATTTTTTCTCCACACTGGAAGGAGGATAGAATTCCAACAGCATCAGATGGAGAACTTAAACTTGGCGAATATACAGCAATGGTAAAACTAACAGTATATATTCACAACAGAAGCTTAATCAAATTTAAGCAAAAATGGTTCCCATATATACAGTACATCACAGCAAACACAAACATTTGCAGTCTTGCTTCCCAGGAGGCTTAAATGTTTATAAATCTTGTAAATTAGCAAAAGCACAAACAGGGAGAAGGTAGAAACTGAGTAGTCTTTTTTTCTTTTTCCTTCATTTTAATCTTTTTAATTTTTTTAATTGTCAAATTTACAAATTCATCGTTTTTTTGCAACATGAACAAATAATATTAAGTAATAATATAGAAGAGACCTTAATACTAAGTAATCGGCTTAAGACAGAAACCTATATTGTCATAACAAATATTTTGATGCAATCTGCAGGGCTTTTTAATGTTGTATTCAAATTTAATTAAACAAACTAAATAATTTTATGCTCCTTAACATTGACAATATAAATTATAGTTAATACTGATATAATAGCTCTATTTTTTATCTTCAATAGTCTTAAGTTATCTAAATATCAGTGTTAATTATCTTTAGCCAATACTGTAAAAATACTACTTTCTTGAAATAATGTTATGTATTTTGTATACTTCAAAATAAAATTTAAAGCTATGTGGAAGCACCACAGAAGGCTATGAAGAGTTTTCAGCCATCAGTATACTGATAGCACCCAACTCTGCTAATCCTGACAGGTCGTCCTCAATGTACAATCACAATTGAGCCCAAAATTTCTGTTGCTAAGTGCGAATTTTGTAAGTGAGTTTTGCCCATTTTATGACTTTTCTTGCTACATTTAAGTTATTAACTTAGTAACGTGGTTGTTAAGTGAATCTGGTTTCCTCATTCACTATACTTGTCAGAAATTCACAAAAGGGGATCACATGGCTCTGGGACACTGCAACTGTCATAAATGTGAGTCAACTGTCAAGCATCCAAATGTAAATCACTTGACCATGGGATGCTGCAACGGTCATAGGTGTGAAAAATAGTTATAAGCCACTTTTTTCAGTGCTGTTGTAACTTGGGTCACTAAACGAACTGTTGTAAGTTGAGGATCACCTGTACCTTTTAACTCTAAGATAGCAATCATTACTCTTCAATATTGCCTAATCTCAGTAAAGGGTTAGATGAGGGCTAAGAAGCTGAAATGAAATGTAGACAAAACAGAGTGTTGTTGGTACTGTAAAAGCTAGAGCCTGGGATGAAGTTTGTTCTAGACAGAAGTGTGCTTGGCTGGAAAAATCAGGATTTCCAATTTGGGAGTGTTCCTGGGCCTTCAGCAGTCACCGCATTGCATTGTTGCAATGAGGAATGTGTTTGTGCAACCACAGTACACGAATGAGTTACCTAGTTTGGCAATGAAATGTCTGCAAGAAAACATCCAAGGCTCAGAGAACACCTAAGACCCCACATCCCCCAAAAATTTGTGTAGGTTTGTAAAGCTGAAAAGGGATTTTAAAAAATAAATAAACAAACTCATAAGCATAGGATAAAAATGAACATTACATGAGAAGCGCACTAGCAGTAGGTTGGAGCCAGAGATAAGACATAAACAGAGAAGGGAAGCCTAGAGAGATAAAACTAGAATAGAATAGAATAGAATAGAATAGAATAGAATAGAATAGAATAGAATAGAATAGAATAGAATAGAATAGAATAGAATAGAATAGAATTTTTTATTGGCCAAGTGTGATTGGACACACAAGGAATTTGTCTTGGTGCATATGCTCTCAGTGTACATAAAAGAAAAGATACGTTCATCAAGGTACAACATTTACAACACAATTGATGGTCAGTATATCAATATAAATAAAGTGGAATCTTCTAAGTGAGGATTTAACAGACAAGCCATTCAATCTTGCTCAGCCTACCTCATCTCACAGGTTTATTGATGAGGGGCATAAAGGAGGAAGGAGTATTATTTGTTTTTACCATTTTAAGTTATTTATAAAAAAATAATAAAGGCGGGATACAAATAAATAAAGAAAAATTATCTCTACAACATTTTTTTTTTACCTTTTCATCTGTATTGTCTTATACAACAGCGTTAATTTTGGAGTGTATTCATTTTCTATTGCTTCCAATTTGTTCCTTTGTCCTTCGTAACAGTTTCCATTTAGAAGACATGTTTCCTTTCCAAGAAACTGTAGACAAATACACCATATCTGGACTTTTAAATAAATCTTCCATCTCCACTAATGCTCTGTTTCATAATCATTGTTAAAGTGATACGTGTATGGGAAATTCTGGCATCTGTTAGCTTGTTAAACAAGGAACAACTTAATTATTTGGGCCAAAATGTATGATATTTTGAGGCAGAGAAAGGAAGAATACATAGACATACGAGATGAAACTCAGTATTTTGTTTTAACTCATTTCATCTTAATACTGAATAAAATAAGTTTTGTCCGTGAAATTATTCAGTGCTAATCATCCATTTCGGCTAAGGTTTTGTGAAAATTGCTTATATCCATCTCTATATAACACTGCATCCTAAAAAGGTAGCAGCAAATGCGCAAGAATTCAATTGCTCATAGCAACTGTATTTTGGGAGTGCAAGAAACTGCTTAATATGGATTGATACCATTATTCTAACTTAGTTCCATATTTTTTGTGACAAAGGACACAGATTCTCCAACAATTTCTCAGGGAATAGGACACATAACTAGGTTTTGGTAAGGCATGATTGAGCCACAAATCTGTTAACTTGTCCAGTACTAAGTATCATGAATAGATAGAATCTACCTTTTTTTTAACAGAAAATCTCTTCCTGATAATACCATAGGTGAATATTTATTTATTTATTTATTGCTTCAATTTCTATACCGCCCTTCTCCCAAAGGACTCAGGGTGGTTTACAGCCAAAGTAAAGACAGTTAGTATAATTTTTATGAAATTGTATATTTAACATTCTACTAACAGTCATTAGGAAGATGAATTTGTCCTCCAAATAATTTCTGACTTGTTTGCTTGATAGATTAAAGATATCCTAGGTAGATTTTAAATTTTTTTTTAGCAAAGCAATAGTCTCCCCAAGCAGGCTAACTTTCAATTATCCTTCAATTACATTTTCTGTAATGAATTATGATTATATGCTGAATATTAAGAATATTAACTGTATTAATAATTAGATTAACTGCATTGATTTTATTATAAATTCTAATTCTGTAAATGTTGTCTTGTTTTTCCTACATTCCTTATTTCCTATAAAAAACTCCTTTTTTATATGTAGAGATTTAACTTCATTGACTTAATATGGAGTTTATTATTAAAACTTTCCCTTATCCAAGACAGCAAGGTTGCTGTATTATTTATTGTTCCTATTCTATTCTGTTGTGATGTATTGACTCTCCATTATACAGTTACATGGTGAGTTTCAGGAATCTGTAAATTTCTGGGTGTTGGCTAGTGGATTCCAAACCATATTCCTCTCTGTTTTTCCTAGGGCTGGGATGTAGGAGAATAACTTGATGTACAGGTTAGAAATTAATCTTAGTAATACATATCCCTGGCCTTTGCTGAATGTACATATGTGGGAAAATAGGATATCCTATCGCAACATTGCTGCAGTGCCATTATTTTGCAAAATAAAATTCTTAAATTATTTTCTCTGTCTTTTCCTCCTGAACTGCTATATGTATAAAAATATTCCTAAGAAATATTTCATCTAAAGCAGGGGTGTCCAAACTTGGCAACTTTAAGACTTGTGGACTTAAATTCCCAGAATTCCTCAGCCAGCTTCTCAGACACCCCTGATCTAAAGTGATATAAATGAAGGGGGAACGTTCCTTCACACCAGCAAGGTCTTTTCCAAAAACTCTACACTACTAATCAGAGCATTCAAAACATTTGCCAGACCCATTCTTGAATACAGCTCATCTGTCCGGAACCCATACCACATCTCTGACATTAATACAATTGAACGAGTCCAGAAATATTTTACAAGAAGAGTTCTCCACTCCTCTGTAAAAGAACAAAATACCTTATTTCATCAGACTTGAAATCCTGGGATTAGAAAACTTAGAACTCCGCCGACTCCGACAAGACCTGTGTTTAACACACAGAATCATCTATTGCAATGTCCTTCCTGTTAAAGACTACTTCAGCTTCAATAGCAATAATACAAGAGCAAACAATAGAGTCAAACTTAATGTTAACCGCTTCAATCTTGATTGCAGAAAATATGACTTTTGTAACAGAGTTGTTAATGCTTGGAATACACTACCTGACTCTGTGGTCTCTTCTCCAACTCCCAAAAGCTTTAACCAAAAACTGTCTACCATTGACCTCACCCTATTCCTAAGAGGACTAAAAGGGGCATGCATAAGTGCACAAAAGTGCCTACCATTCCTGTCCTATTGTTTCCTTTCCAAGAAACTGTAGACAGATACACCATATCTGGACTTTTAAATAAATCTTCCATCTCCACTAATGCTCTGTTTCATAATCATTGTTAAAGTGATACGTGTATGGGAAATTCTGGCATCTGTTAGCTTGTTAAACAAGCAACAACTTAATTATTTAGGTCAAAATGTATGATATTTTGAGGCAGAGAAAGGAAGAATACATAGACATACGAGATGAAACTCAGTATTTTGTTTTAACTCATTTCATCTTAATACTGAATAAAATAAGTTTTGTCCGTGAAATTATTCAGTGCTAATCATCCATTTCGGCTAAGGTTTTGTGAAAATTGCTTATATCCATCTCTATATAACACTGCATCCTAAAAAGGTAGCAGCAAATGCGCAAGAATTCAATTGCTCATAGCAACTGTATTTTGGGAGTGCAAGAAACTGCTTAATATGGATTGATACCATTATTCTAACTTAGTTCCATATTTTTTGTGACAAAGGACACAGATTCTCCAACAATTTCTCAGGGAATAGGACACATAACTAGGTTTTGGTAAGGCATGATTGAGCCACAAATCTGTTAACTTGTCCAGTACTAAGTATCATGAATAGATAGAATCTACCTTTTTTTTAACAGAAAATCTCTTCCTGATAATACCACAGGTGAATATTTATTTATTTATTTATTGCTTCAATTTCTATACCGCCTTTCTCCCAAAGGACTCAGGGCGGTTTACAGCCAAAGTAAAGACAATTAGTATAATTTTTATGAAATTGTATATTTAACATTCTACTAACAGTCATTAGGAAGATGAATTTGTCCTCCAAATAATTTCTGACTTGTTTGCTTGATAGATTAAAGACATCCTAGGTAGATTTTAAAACATTTTTTAGCAAAGCAATAGTCTCCCCAAGCAGGCTAACTTTCAATTATCCTTCAATTGCATTTTCTGTAATGAATTATGATTATATGCTGAATATTAAGAATATTAACTGTATTAATAATTAGATTAACTGCATTGATTTTATTATAAATTCTAATTCTGTAAATGTTGTCTTGTTTTTCCTACATTCCTTATTTCCTATAAAAAAACTCCTTTTTTATATGTAGAGATTTAACTTCATTGACTTAATATGGAGTTTATTATTAAAACTTTCCCTTATCCAGGACAGCAAGGTTGCTGTATTATTTATTTATTGTTCCTATTCTATTCTGTTGTGATGTATTGACTCTCCATTATACAGTTACATGGTGAGTTTCAGGAATCTGTAAATTTCTGGGTGTTGGCTAGTGGATTCCAAACCATGTTCCTCTCTGTTTTTCCTAGGGCTGGGATGTAGGAGAATAACTTGATGTACAGGTTAGAAATTAATCTTAGTAATACATATCCCTGGCCTTTGCTGAATGTACATATGTGGGAAAATAGGATATCCTATTGCAACATTGCTGCAGTGCCATCATTTTGCAAAATAAAATTCTTAAGTTATTTTCTCTGTCTTTTCCTCTTGAACTGCTATATGTATAAAAATATTCCTAAGAAATATTTCATCTAAAGCAGGGGTGTCCAAACTTGGCAACTTTAAGACTTGTAGACTTAAACTCACAGAATTCCTCAGCCAGCTTCTCAGACACCCCTGATCTAAAGTGATATAAATAAAGGGGGAACGTTCCTTCACACCAGCAAGGTCTTTTCCAAAAACTCTACACTACTAACCAGAGCATTCAAAACATTTGCCAGACCCATTCTTGAATACAGCTCATCTGTCCGGAACCCATACCACATCTCTGACATTAATACAATTGAAAGAGTCCAGAAATATTTTACAAGAAGAGTTCTCCGCTCCTCTGTAAAAGAACAAAATACCTTATTCCATCAGATTTGAAATCCTGGGATTAGAAAACTTAGAACTCCGCCGACTCCGACAAGACCTGTGTTTAACACACAGAATCATCTATTGCAATGTCCTTCCTGTTAAAGACTACTTCAGCTTCAATAGCAATAATACAAGAGCAAACAATAGAGTCAAACTTAATGTTAACCGCTTCAATCTTGATTGCAGAAAATATGACTTTTGTAACAGAGTTGTTAATGCTTGGAATACACTACCTGACTCTGTGGTCTCTTCTCCAACTCCCAAAAGCTTTAACCAAAAACTGTCTACCATTGACCTCACCCCATTCCTAAGAGGATTAAAAGGGGCATGCATAAGTGCACAAAAGTACCTACCATTCCTGTCCTATTGTTTCCTTTCAATATATGTGGTCGTATATAATGTTGTGACCAAAAAAAAAAAAAAGGACACCGAGTATGCATGTGTAGACAAATCCATCACAAACCCATCTTGCAAGTACATATACCACAAACCCAACTTGCAAGTACATGTAAAGAACTAATACACACCTACTATTAATCATCTAAGGAACATACATGTTGGACAAATGAATTAACATAATATATTATAAGAATGGGAAGGAGAAACAGGAAAGGTGCAAGAAGCAGTGAGGAAAACCAAAGAACATTTAGTTACTTCCATATCATCATTTCTCCTCCCTCATCCCTAAAAAATGCTCCAAACTTCAGTACTGTGATAATAGTTTTTCTTCATAGGTTTGTTAGGGAGGATGCAAAATATGCAATTTTATCAGATCACTACCTTATTACTACTATGTTGTGCTTCAAAGATCTGGAACAATCAACTTCTACGGGAAGCGGTTAGCTTGCGCCCAGGAGCCAGGATGGACAGCTTCCTGTCACAATTGAGCTGGAAAAATTGACTCACTTGTTGAACCAAGATAACGAGATGAGAGTACACAGGTATGTCTCTATGACTGAACTAGTACCAAGGCAGTATGTGGAAATCTTAACAATGCTGGGGTTTCCATAATGGTTAATGCTAGTTGGAGGAACCTGCTTCCACTGGAAAGGAAAACATGAATGCACGCAGCATTTCTTTATCTTGTACATAAAGTTAAGGGACTGGAAACATTACATCCGCACAGGCCAAAAACAATTTAGTCCAAATGCAAAAGAGACTGGCAAAGTACCATATAGAGATAGAGAAATAGATAACTAGTGAGACATTTGCTCCCCTCTCAAACTGATACATTTTTGGACAGAAAATGAAGCCATACAATGTTTGTTCTCAGCAGTGGTTGAGAGAAAAAGCTTGTATCAAAATATCTATGTTAATGAAAATAAAAGACTCTAGAAGCTATTACGGCCCTTGTCAGTGTTGAGGCCTTTCCACAACTTGGTGGATTGTGCCATAGTCCACCTCAATTTGGAGAACAGCAGATTGTACAAGGCAACTCTCAGACACAACCAACTTTTCCTTGGATTATTTTAAGACAGAGCAACACTTTAACAGAACACTTTGTAGTTCTTAAATCGTAATGGGGGGGAACACTCCACTGCAATTCTGACCATACTTTAGAACAAACTGTGCCATAACTCTTCTGAGCAGGTTTTATAGCATGATTGAGAAATGTAATTCTTATCAGAATTACTGCTGACATCACCAAAACTGCTACGATCTATGCCTTTTATTTAAAGAATAGTAACATAAGATTTGGCTCATGTAAGAAAAGCTGATAGCATAGCCTATTTATTTTTTATCAGCATTTCTTGATTTTCTGGAGAGAGTCATGAGTTTCTAGGAAAGATACTTATCTTCTGATGTTCCTGAGAAATTCAGAATGTGTATACAATATAGATATCTCTAACCAAAAATAACAATATCAAAGATCTCATGTGAGTTTGCTATTCCAACCTATACTTAAGAAATAGAAAAAAGAACATCCTCCACCCCAAATCATGTATCTTTTTAAAAAAAAAATTAGACCATCTTTTATTGACTGTATAGTTTGGTGTCTAGCATTCAAAAACATGAATAACATTAATAGCTAAAAAAACAATCCAAACCCAGAAAGAAGGAAAGATCATTCACAGATTTATCCTTGCTAAAATAAGAAAAGCTATCTGAAAGTTGTTAATTATTAGACTTGTTGATCACTTATTGGATACAACAATGCCTTTTCCTAAACTAAGCAACGAGTTGCTTTTTAGAACTTCCATTAAAAAATTACACCTATTTTGTCACACTTAGATAGTTGGTGATTACACTTCAAATCCATACTGTTCTAATTCAATTTTCAGAATAAAGAAAGAGTTTTTTAAAAAAAAGAGTATAGAGAAAGGAAACAGAAGTACTTCTATCCTCTTTTAGTTCTGCCGTCCTTCACTGCCCAAATGGATTCCCCAACAGCCCTAAAGAAAGGCTGTGGTTAAAAAAAAAAACCCTTCCTTTATATATTTCCCAATGATGCAAAAATATAAATTGGTAGCATATGGCAATTATTATGCTATGTAATACCACTATGCTGCTTATGCTGTAGAACAGATTATGTGCTGGTTAACATGCCAATTAAAGGATGTAAATCCTGTGCATCTTGTAAAATTTAGGCTTCATCCAATGCAAGTTTACTTTTTTAAAAAAAATGTTATCAACGGAAAATATATATTCCTATTACATATGTAATGTGATTTGCAAAGTTTATGTAAACCTAAGGAGTATCTGGGATCCAAAAAAATATTTCTGGCTACTCATTCAAGTGGATATTCTCTACTCACTCCATCAGACTAATAGTTTTTGAACCATCCAAAAAGATGGCTTTTCATATTCATGCAGTTGACAATCCTGCTTGAGTTTTTAAACTGTTTGTATCTTTCCCAAGCTATTTGAAAGGTGTATTCCTGTTTACCTTTGGTATATATTAGGATACATATTCACAGTTATTGAAACAACAGTGTTGGTAAATATTATCAAACACCAAGGATACCTACCGTGTAGCAAGTTTATGGCAAATCACACCAGTATCTGTTATGACTTCACTTAGCCTCAATTCTAGATGGACCTTTCCCTGAAATGTAGAATTGCAAAAAATAAGACTGTATGTACACAAGTGTGATTAGTAAAAGAAATACAAAAATATTGAGGTTATTGATGAATAATATGAAATCTTGCAATCCAGCATCAATCAGCCTATCAAACAAATAATGGAAGGAGGGAAATCAACAACAGATAGTTTCAGACAAATAATCATGCTATTTCAGTTCAATAGTTTAAATAAAAGATGTGATTATATATGCCTCTATATTGCTGTAAATTAAATAGGTATTAAATGCTTATATTTATATATACTGTAAATTAATGATAAATGATTAAATATATGCCTCTAAATTGCCTGTAAAGAATTAAGAATAAATGACACTCATGTTCATGATCAGGAAACATCCACAATCCATACTGAGCCAATTATCATCTCAAGGAAAAAAATCCAGAAACAGGGCACAAAGAATAGACTTTAAAAATTGGATTTTATATTTCCAAAAATGGAAAATAACTACAGTATGCGCTTTCTTCTTCTTCCCTGCAAATTCCCAGAGAGTGTCTGATGCAATGCAACATTGTTTCTCTGCACAACCTAGACTACAGCCTAATCTGTATGACTAGAAATTCTCCATCCAAGAACATTATCATCTACAGACAAATTGGGGAGTTTTATCTATCTTCTCTGATGAAAACTTCTTGGAAATGTTTCCCTAACATTAAGTACATAGTGTACATTGTGAAAGCAGTTCCTAAAGGTAGTTTATCTCAGAGGAATGGATAGCATATTTTCTCTGTTTTTCAGTCTGGAAAAAAGTCTATTTGGTTACCTATAAAAGAATTTATTTCACAACTTTCATCCCTGTATGTGATGAAACAGTATCGCATATATGAGTTTACTGTTGATTTAGCAAAATCCTTTGTGAGACCTGACAGGCATATGAACTGCAGCATGAAAATGTCAAGCACTAGGGGAAAACTATGAAACTAGCCATAGAAATTAATTTTCAAAAGCCTACTGACAGTCATCAGGCATGAGACATGATGGTACAGAATATTAAAAAGCACTTTTTTCAAAACACCTTCCTTTTCAAAACAAGAAAAGGGAAGTACTATTATTACTCAGATATAACAATTATAAATAGGCTTGCATTCAAGATTTTAAACGGCTGGGCTAAACAGATTTCAGTTTTAGTAAATTTTAGATGCACTTTTTTTTCTTCTCCAAAAGTCACAAGCAGCCAGCAATACCTAGCTGACCTTGGCTGATCTTAAAAAAGCTAAACTGGGTCAAACATAGTTAGGTGGTGGGTCAGAAATTACTATACTAGGAAATCCCAAGACACCTAAATTGAAAAACAAATATTTTTGAAGCAGACAGTAATCAACAATTTGGAATACAACATTGATACAATCATCTAGTCAATGGGACTCAAGTTTTATTCAAGTGTGACTTTATTTATTTTTTCAAAACAGGTAGTCTTTTTAAAAAAATTAAAACTTCTCAAAATAATAAATACAGCTCCAGACATACGGGAAAAGGGAGTTGGGGTTTATTGGATTTTGTATGGGATTATAGTCTTGTAAACTGCGTGAAATCACTGTGAATTGAGCCATATACATTTTGCTAATAAATAATAAAATAAAATAAGATAAGATATTGCTAATTAGAAAAATATTTCCCACCAAAATAAGAACTAGATGCCATGCCCCACATTTAGGAAACTTTGATATCCTCTCCATCTGCATCCTCTCCATGCTGCATCCTCTCCATCTCCATTATCAATTGTTGCCAATAACTTGGGAAGATGAAGAAATGCAGAATGTCAGGAATAAAGAAACTGTATTTGGTTGCTGTTATCTGTTAAGCATAAACTTTTCTCCTTGTGCAGAAGTATCTGAAGGGTTGTCAAAAAAGTAAAGATGGTATCTGCAATAGGACAACTGAAGTTCCATCTAGTTTTTAGGTGCCTCACAGCTGCCATCTTGAGTTTGACAACCTCCTCTGGACATCCCTTGTATAAACAGATGTAATTACAAGGAAGATAGAAGGATAAATGCAATGCTTTCCCATCTCTAGTCAGTCTCTATGGGGGTAGAAAGGCAGCATTTTTCACCAGAGGCCTTTTTGTGAAGACTGTCTGCAGGTAGTTCTCACTTATGATCATAATTGGGACCAGAATTTCCATCATTAAGCAAAATGGTCTTTAGGCAAGCATTTCATGATTGCACTACTTAATAGATGGGCAGATTGTCTGAGTTCAAGTACATGCTGTAGTTGTAAATGTGGGTGAGCTGCCAAGAGTCCAAATTTTGATCACGTGATGATGGGGATGCTGCAATGGCTGTAACTTTGAAGAACAACCTACACAACTATTCCCTTTCCTTCTTCCCTATGTACACCTGCAATACAAGAATAATGCAAGAATAATATTTGGAGAGAGGATTAAACTTTAACATAATTTCAATCTTTGTGCTTCTGTCCAATACAGACTGCTAGCAATGCCATGTGGAGATGACAGTTGCAAACAATTACTCAGGCATTTCAAGGGTTCAAAACATTACACTTTTTAAAAGTAATCTATGCTATAACCATCTGAGATGGACCTTGTAGAGATATCACTTTCAAAAACATGCAATTTTCCCATATGTCCATTTCCAGAATGAAAGTAGAACAGGAAGTGCAATTGGAACCTTGCTTTTGGTTGTGCACATCATTATTACAGGGTGAAATACTTCAGGGTTCCATTTTAATTCCAGAACATGTCAAGTAAACTGGGTTTTGTGGTTTTCTGAGAATCAAGCTTCCAGAACAACTGTAATCTGTAGTGTTCTGGAAGTGGCCCAACCCTAAAACAGTGAAAGGTTCAACTTTAGTTAAAAGCCATTTTCTTGAGGTGCTTCTGCAGTTCTGAGAGGGGGCTATTGCCAAAATTGGCTCTATTTTATGGATTTTTATCAGCACATGCAAGACAAGAAGGATAAACAGTAAACATCTTGTCTGAACTTAGCTTCACGAGAGACTCCTTGATTCGCCTCCAAATTATCAAACTCAGGATTTTCTCTTTTTTAATTAGATCAGGGTTACTGTCTATATTCAACCTTCTATACCAGGGGTCTGCAAACTTGGCTCCTTTAAGATTTGTGGACTTCAACTCCCAGAGTTCCTCAGCCAGCTTTGTTCCACAAGTCTTACAGCCCACAAGTCTTAAAGGAGCCAAGTTTGCAGACCCCTGTTCTATACCAAAAGTAGGCAGTTAATTTTCCCAAAAAGCCACACAAGAAACTGGGAGTGTTGTAGAAGGCCAAACCAATAGCTGCACTTCACCTACTTGCCCACAAGAAAGCACTTCAACTGAGGCAGTAGTAGGTGGCCAAGCCTGGCTCCATTCATGCAATGACTACCACCACTTCCTCCAGGCGAGAGACAATCATTGCATGCATGCAGAAAAACACTCCTTCTTGCCAACTGAAGGAGCACATGGCAACTGTTGTGTATGATCCCATTGGTGGGAAATTCCAGCGGGAAAACATTTGAATTCTATTGGTGACCAACTGATCCAGGTGTGTATATAAGGAGAGCATCCTGCCTGCATCTTTTGCTGAAGTCTCACTCTAAACAAAAAGAGCTGTTGTCACGAATCCAGTCTCGAACTCCTTACTCGACTAATTAAACACTGGCGACGAGGGTGACCTAAAATTACGATCGGGACAGAGACAAAGAAACCAGCCCTCCCAAGATGGCCACATCTGCCAGCAAACTGGAACCATTTGATCCGGCGGAAGAGTCATGGGAGATATTCATGATAAGATTCAATTGTTTCCTACACTTGAATGATGATAACCAACTACCTGATGATAAAAAACGGTCGTTTTTCCTCACCAACTGTGGCTCGAAAGTATTCCGGATGGTGGTGAAGCTATTGTCTCCAAGGCCAGTCCACCAAGTTGACTGGTCCGTCCTGCAAGATACACTTAAAGCTTACTATGAACCGACCCCATCGAAATACTCCCAACATTTCGATTTCCGCCAGCGTTTCCAGTGAGAGGGGGAATCTATCTCCGACTTTATCGCCTCCCTTCGGCAAGCCGCCTCCATGTGCGATTACGGGGCATACCTAGATGAAGCTTTGCTGGAACAATTCCTTTGTGGCATACGGGACGTCCAGCTGAGGCGGATACTACTGGCTAGACGCAACAACCTCACGTTAACCATCGCAATTGATGAGGCTACGGGATACGAGCAATCAAACTGAGCAGCTGTAAAGATGCAGCAGCCAGGGGTGAGTAAGGCTCCACCAGCCTATCGAGAGGCACCGGTTCATTACGAGTCCGCCCAAGCCCACTCTTCAAGTTCCAACTCCTTCGAAGAGGGGGAGGAAGAAGAGGCAACAACAGTTTGTTGAACAGAGTGTTCTCTCCGGAAAAAAAGTTTTGAGTTTCCCTGCTCTAGCTGTGGGGGAGACCATCAGAGAAACAACTGTCGTTTCCGTGATGCAACGTGTCGCCGCTGTGAGAAGAAAGGCCATTTGGCTCACGTCTGCAGGGCTACATCGCCGATTCAAGTTTCCCGCCAGAGAATTCACAGGGAATGGCGGCCAGCTAGCCAGCAGACATCACCGCGCAAGCACGAACAAAATGGCCGCCAACAGAAGGGCACGTATGCAAACCTAATCACCATTGGCAGCGCCATCACGAAACCAGAAGAAAAAACATACACCATGGTCACAGTGGACGGGAAAAAGATCAAGATGGAAGTCGACACCGGATTGCCCATCACTATCGTATCCTAGCCTATAATTCAAAAGCTGTTGCCGCACATTAAGGAAAATCACCTACAAGCCCAATACCTGCGTATCCGTGATTTCCAAGGCAACAAAGTTCCCGTGAAAGGCACGTCCACCGTAAACGTAGTCTATGGGCAATATAAAGAAAAGCTGCCTATCACCATCGTGCAAGGAAACCTCCCAAGCCTCATGGGCTGGGATTGGATCCGGAAATTAGGGATCGGTTTATTTGGAGTACTCGAGATCAACGCTGACTGCCAATGCAGGAAGGATGACCTTCTTCGCGAATTCCAAGAACCTTGGGCAAGTATGTGGGAACCCCTATATCCTTTAACCTAGACCCAGGGGTAGCACCCATTAGACTCAAAGCAAAAAGGGTTCCTTTTGCACTTAAGCGAAAAATAGATAAGGAACTGGATAAGTTAGTTCAGCAGGGAATCCTCATCCCCATTGACCATGCTAAATGGGAAACCCCCATAGTAACACCTATCAAGGCCGATGGGTCTGTTCGCATCTGCGCAGACTATAAGGCAATGCTAAATAGAGCCCTATAAAAGAGTGCCTATCCAGTGCCGGTTGTGCAACACTTATTGCACTCGTTGGGCTCGGTGAAAGTTTTCGCAAAACTTGACCTAGCTCAGGCTTACCAGCAGTTGCCCGTTGACAATTCCACAGCAGAAGCACAAACAATAGTGACCCATAGAGGAGCATTCAAATGCACCTGCCTACAATTTGGGGTCAGTGTGGCACCAGGACTTTTCCAAAACCTGATGGAGAGACTGTTGCAAGGGATCCCTGGGGTGGTGCCTTATTTCAATGATGTCCTAATTTCTGCTGACGATCAGCACTAGCTAATGATTAGATTAAGAGAAGTCTTGACGGTATTCAAAAACGCAGGACTTCAATTGAAACGAGAGAAATGCCAAATAGGGGTGCCCTCAGTTGAATTCCTGGGATACAGAATCGACCAGATGGGCATCCACCCCACTGAGTCGAAAATTAAAGCAATTAAGGAGGCACCCACCCCCAAGGTTAAGACAGAACTGCAAGCCTTCCTTGGCCTCCTGAATTTTTACGTTGTATTTTTAAAACAAAAAGCCACAGTGGCAGAGCCCCTTCACAGACTCTTGACTAACAAAAGACCATGGTTCTGGGGAAAGGAGGAAGCCAAGGCATTTTCTAAAGTTAAGGAACTCCTGACGGAGGACAGTCTCCTAATCCAATACAATCACACTCTGCCATTAGTTTTAGTCTGCGATGCATCCCCGTTTGGAGTGGGGGCTGTACTGAGCCATCGGTTGCCGAATGGGTCCGAGGCACCAATCGCATATTTCTCCCGAACTCTGTCCAGCCCAGAAAGAAATTATAGCCAACTGGACAAGGAAGCCCTGGCTGCAGTCTCTGGGGTTAAGAAGTTTCATGAATACCTTTTTGGGAGACAATTCGACCTTGTTACCGACCATTGCCTCCTTCTAGGACTACTGGCCGGGGACCGACCCACTCCCATTGCATTATCCCCTAGGCTGACGAGATGGGCATTGTTTTTGGCAGCCTACAACTACAAACTGATCCACCATCCCAGCAAGGACTTAACACATGCTGACGCCCTAAGCAGATGCCCACTGCCAAAGCTAGTAGAGGACCCAACCCCAGGGACACCGGCTCTGCTCATTGACTTTATGACAATGGCCCCATTGACCTCAACCGGCCCATTGACCTCAACGGCCCTTGCAAAAGCTTCACGACGTGACATGCAAATAAGAACAGTCATGGGTTGGGTTCAGAGAGGGTGGCCCACTAGTAGAATGGCAGATGAATTCAAGGATTTTGGAAATAAGAAAAATGAGCTAGCCACACAAGGGGGTTGTTTATTGTGGGGAGACAGGGTTGTGGTACCATTGGCACTAAGATCCAGGGTTCTGGAGATGTTGCACGAGAGTCATCCTGGCATAGTGCAGATGAAAGGCCTCACCAGGAGTTACGTGTGGTGGCCACAACTTGACAAGGATATAGAAAAGTGGATTGCACAGTGCTCTCCGTGCCAGGAGTCCAGACCTGCCCCCCCCTGTCTGCCCCAGTCAGGGAATGGGAACGACCACGAAATCCCTGGTCCCGAATCCACATTGACTTTGCCGGCCCGTTTCATGGCCAAACATTTTTGATAATTGTCGATGCATATTCGAAGTGGTTAGAGGTATTCCTAATGAAATCTACAACATCAGAAGCCGTCATCCGAATTCTTCGGAGACTATTCTCAACACATGGGTTTCCCGACACCCTAGTATCTGACAATGGGCCCCAATTTACGGCCCTACAATTCTAAAGTTATTTGGCGGGTTTGGGGATCCGACACGCGCTATCGGCTCCTCACAAACCTTCAACCAATGGATTGGCTGAAAGATTTGTGAGATCCACAAAGGAATCACTAGCACGTTTGGGGCCAGGGGATTGGAAAGAGCGCATTGACATTTTCTTGACTTCACAGCATGTCACACCTTGCCCAGCCACAGGCCTAAGCCCGGCCGAACGCCTCATGGGGCGCAAACTTCGGTGTACGCTTGACCGGCTAAACCCCAACTACTCCCCGGATAATTACCACGGGGGAGGAGAGGGAACTAGAGAATTCGAAATAGGAAACTCAGTTTTCGCAAGGAATTACTCAGAGGGCCCAGCATGGCTAGCCGGTTACATAGTAGAAAGAACCGGTCCCAAATCATATAAAGTAGACTTGGGGAACAGAAAACTGGAATGGAGGCATATCGATCAACTCCGTAAACGAACAGAAAACAACTCCGGCCCTAACTATCATCCAATTCTTCCAACAGCTGACTCAAACCTAAGAGGACTGGATGACTCACCTGATCCCATCACCAACCCAACAGCAATTATTCCACCAGGGTTTGAAGAAACAACCACAAATAATCCACAAAATAGGGACCCATTGGAAAAGCTGGGAGGCACAGAAAACACCTCCGAACCAATGGAAGAGCTGGGAAGCGGGGAGGGCACCTCCAACCAGCATGTGTCCCCCGCCTCAGCTGAGCAGGTTTCCCCCACCAAACCTGAACTGCGCAGGTTGAGTAGAAACAGGGAACGCCCGAATTATCTACACGACTATTATGACTATTATTACAATTGCTAAATTTGCAAACCTGGGTGAAGTGAAATTCAGGGGGGGAGGAGTGTTGTGTATGATCCCATTGGTGGGAAATTCCAGCGGGAAATTCCAGCGGGAAAACATTTGAATTCTATTGGTGACCAACTGATCCAGGTGTGTATATAAGGAGAGCATCCTGCCTGCATCTTTTGCTGAAGTCTCACTCTAAATAAAAAGAGCTGTTGTCACAAATCCAGTCTCGAAATCCTTACTCAACTAACTAAACAGCAACTGTGCAGAACTGGACCTGACTCAGCTTCTTCTTCTCCTGCTTCTCATAGTGTGCTTATTTGCATTCGATTTCTGATTTCCAATTGATCCCACACATGCTGAACAGGGTCAGCAAAAGGGCCGGAGGTGGTCCAGGAGCCATAAAATGCACAAGTCTATTCTACATTCTCTGATACACCTGACTTGTGCAAACTCTAAAGGAAACAAAGTAACAGAATAACAGAGTTGGTAGGGACCTTGGAGGTCTTCTAATCAAACCCACTGCTCAAGCAGGAAGGCCTATACCATTTCAGACAAATCATTGTCCAATCTCTTCTTAAAAACCTCCAGTGTTGGAGCACCTACAACTTCTGGAGGCAAGTCATTCCACTGATTAATTGTTATGTGTTAAGAAATTTCTCCTAACACATAAGTTCTAGGATGGTTTTTTCCTTGATTAATTTCCATCCATTGCTTCTTGTTCTGTTTTCAGGTGCTTTGGATAATTGATTGACTGCCTCTTCTTTGTAGCAGCTGCTTAGATATTGGAATAGTGTTATCATGTCACCCTAGTCTTTCTTTTCATTAAACTAGACATACCTAATTCCTGCAACCATTCTTCATATGTTTTAGCCTCCAGTCCGCTAATCATCTTTATTGTTCTTCTCTGCACTCTTTCTAAAAGTCTCAACATCTTTTTTTATACCATAGCAACCAAAGTCCATGGATCCTCTATGGATCAGGCACACATTGTATGTGGCCTACTAGGCAGCCATGTGCGGACTGTTGATGTTTTTTTTTAAAGTCAGTGAATGAACTGTTACACTGGATCACTCAGAAACGAGGGCATAAACTCAAGCCACAAACAATTCATGTTTATCATTCTTTTCTGTTTTCTGATTTTATTGCAATTTATTTGATTATTGTGAAAGTCATACACCCTACAGATGATGAATAATGATGATGACCACGATACGTTAAACCAAGGCTGCAAAAGCCATCAGCCAACAATTATTTCAAAATGGTTTATTAACTGAGCTTACTTCCCCTTTGCCAAACAACATTATGGTTTTAGCAAACCAGTGTATTCTGCCCCTTGAAATAGACCCTATCTGTTGATCCTTTGGAGAAATTTGGTGCCAACAAGGCAGCTGACAGTGGAGATTAACTGGCTGGGCTTCTTTGAATTAAATTACAGTGGTTAAAACCACTGTGTCAAATCTTGCTTAAGGGGATGTTTTATTGTAGCTTAGAGGCCTGAAACCAGACTAGTGAGTCATGACCATGACAATGTGAGGTTCTTGCAAGCACATGTTCTGTGCTGTCTGCAAAAAAAAAAAAAAAAATTAAATGAATTGGGAAAAAAAAGATTTTGAAAGTAAAAGGAACAACATTACGAGGTCAGATAAACTGTGCTGGAGGCCGGAAATTTTAGTTTTGATTTCATTGAGACAACACAGCAAGCGGAAATGAATGAGACGAGGGCAATTTAGTGATTACACGGTTAATTAAATGATCTCGAAGAGAATGTGTATTCCTTGGATTTAAAAACAAGATGCCAACTTTTGACTTAACTTGCTTATCTACTTGCTAGCCCACATTTTCTTAAGGAGCTAAAGCAACATTCCCCCCCCTCCCCATAATACTATGACATATATACAGCTGAAAGAGTGATGGCCCATAGTTGTCCAGAAAGCTTCCATGCATCTCCCTTGTCTTGCTCCAATTCCCTAATTTCTGAACTAGAGTGTAATTGCTGCCCTAAATCAGCAGGATAAAACACTCTCAAGATTTCTCATTCTGGAAGTCTGAATATACAAGGTAGTTTATTTCTGCAATACGTTTCTCTCCCCCCCACCCAAACTTTTGCTTCTTTTACGGGGCAGGGTAGAGAAAGGGTGTACATACACTTTGCATTGTGATGTTTTCTGCCTTTAATTTTCTGATCTATTTACTAAAATAAGGCACCTATTAAAATTAGTAACCTACCACTGACATACCTCACTGCCTCCTCTCTTGTAAATTTAAATAGATTTAATTTGCTAGTAATTTATTCAATTTGCAATGCAGAGTTTCATTCAAAGGCCATAGAAGCAATTAAAGTGGGTCACTGGCTGCTTTATCTCACACAGGAAAAATACTAATAAATAACCATATTCACACTCTAGAATGAATGTGAAGACTCCAATATTGATTTGCAAGGCAAACTATTCCAGTGCATTCAGATGAAGCTGCATGCGTTTGTGTTGTAAACTCTGTCAAAGTACATTTCTGGAACTTTATTGAACAACAAAAATATTTTCAGACTTCCTCACTCTCATCACATGATGGGCTACTAATATAAATTTGTCCTCAGCTGCTTGGATTGGATAGAATCCACTGTAAGTACATAGAAATACATTAGCATACTGAATCTAATGTTTTAATTTGTTAACCCAAACTGAATAGGTTCAAAAACAGGAGCAGAGCATTCTAATTAATTTCAGTTAGTAGGTTTGAAAGCTGCAAAGGTTCAAGGGTTCCTAAGCACAGCATGTTTATAATGTAACGATTTTTACAGTTGAACAGGCATGCAATAAATTTTTTATTTCTTTGGGAATAGAGAAAACAAGAGCTATAAAAAAAACGATTGTTTATTAGAGGAAATGGTCACACCCTTTTGTTTCCTGGGTGGGGAGAGGCTTGCCTGCAAATAGTGTTTTTTCACTTTCACATGGTTTGTGTGGTTACACTTCAGCAGCACCCTTCTGAACTCTGTAAATGATTAATTCTGCTGTTTGCTACTTGATACATGCAAATCAGTTGAGCATGCATTGCTAAAGCAACTACTGAATTTTAGCCACGCTATTTGTTAACTATTTATTGATTCCTAAATTAAACTTCTCAGGCTGAAACTTATCCCATGAAAATGGGCTAATCTTACCATAAAAATGAGAATATATATTATCCAATCAGAAATATAAAATATAATTGAAACTTGATAGTGCCCAGTTAATATCCAACTTCTAAAACTGCAGAGCATTCTTTTGGCATAGCCTAAAAGAATCCAATAGTTAAAAAAACTAAAACCTAAAGTTTAAAAAAAGGAAGTGGCCTCACTGGAAATTATAATTTTCTCCTCGATTACTGTGATTCTCTGAAATCAAGTTACCTTACAATTCTGACAATGGAAATTAAATTGTCTTAGATTATTCATTCCTTGGAGAATATTCTTGAAATCAAATTAAGTCATAGGGTTTGAGAGTATGGTTGTACCATTTGTATAAACAGATCTGATTCCAGAGGTGTCCAGATGATTTTTTTTTAATTTGCATTTATATCCCGCCCTTCTCCAAAAACTCAGGGCGGCTTACACTATGTCAAGCAATAGTCTTCATCCATTTGTATATTATATACAAAGTCAACTTATTGCCCCCAACAATCTGGGTCCTCATTTTACCTACCTTATAAAGGATTTTTTTAAATTTACATTTATATCCCGCCCTTCTCCAAAGACTCAGGGCGGCTTACAGTGTATAAGGCAATAGTCTCATTCTATTTGTATATTTACAAAGTCAACTTATTGCCCCCCCAACAATCTGGGTCCTCATTTTACCTACCTTATAAAGGATGGGAGGCTGAGTCAACCTTGGGCCTGGTGGGACTTGAACCTGCAGTAATTGCAAGCAGCTGCTGTTAATAACAGACTGTCTTAGCAGTCTGAGCCACTCAAGGACCCCATATTAAAGTGTATGCAGTGACTTCATAGTCTTACTCCATGCTAGGTTACAGATTATTGTAGCCAGATGACCAATTCCAAAAAAGACTTTTAAAAATTCTCTTCCAAACACTGAGAAGCATGTTCTCTTGCACATTTTAGCTCATGGATCTACACTAATTCTGGAATTAACCTCAACATTCAGGCCTGGAGACAAAAAGGGTGAAGCCCAGAAGGATAGACATAGTTTGGAATAAAGATCTGTTGAGTCTCCAGGAACGGTTGATTGGGAGGGCAATGTCTAATTGCCCCATATGCGCTTGCAGCATCACACCTAATAAAATGTGAGCACTGGAATTGTGTACAATAACATTCAGTTTCACCCATTGCTTTTATCAGTGAAAAGTCTATTTTGTGCTGTACCCACATCCTCCCTGCCAGTAACTAAATATGCAGGTGGCTGTTATGAACTATTCACAGCAGGCAATTTCATTTTGTGGGAAAGAAGCTAGATCTTTTGAGATTCAAGCCTTTGGAATCTGCATTTCTCATTTTATCAATAAATCAGTCTGGACTTCATTATATCATTAATTCATTTTTATTCTATTTATATGTTATGACTTCAGTATTATGAAATATACTGATAACGCATACTTAAGATTTTAGGAATCCTTTATATATCATGAATATCCCATAGTAGAGGAAGAAGCATAGGGGGTTTTATATGGTTATACTCTACTCCAGGTTTGTCAAACTGGCGGCCCGCAGGTCAGATGTGTCATGTGCAGGCCCCACCCCGGCTCTGCAAAGACAAAAAAATGTCACGATACGTCACATGACGCAATCGAGTTTGACATCCGTGCTCTATTCTAATCTGCTGAAAAACTTGGCATTTTCTAAAAATGTCTCCCATCTCTCAGCTCTTCCAATATCTGGTCCAGATCTGCATCATCTTAGAGTGAGCTCTAAACTGAACTGAGAGTCCATGTAAGTAAGAATGGCCATCAAAAGAAAAGAACACTTGTAGACAAGTGATAACTTTACAACTGAGTGAAAGAATTGTCTTTGTAAAACTATTTAATGTTAATAGAAATCTTTCTTATTCCTTTCAGAAGTGCCAACAGTGTAACACGTAAAGCATCCATTAAATCTAGTTCAGCTTCTGGTGACCAGAACATTCATACAGTTTTCTTATCAACACTATGGAAATGATTGATACTGCCCTCTTCTAGGATATTTTTCTTTACTTCCTACTCCAATCTATAGATCCATGTATGCCAATAGTTTTCCATCCAAGTATCAACTAGGTCCATGCTTATTTTTTTTTAGGTCAGTCAAGTAACACAAGCAACTTTTATCATTAATGAGTAAGAACAGCCTCACTTTGCATAACTGAATGGTAATCTCACCAACTCTGTTCCCTGTTCTCTGAAATAGCCTCCTCAGTGACAGTAAATTGGGAGGCAGCTTATTATGTTTTCAACACTAAAGACATTGTTATTCTTTCAGATTGTTTAATATTATAATGTTAATTATGACAGAATGCAATGGAGACTTCAAATTCCTTTTAATTATTTTAGTTGGTGCGCTCTGTAAATTATTGCAAATTGCACAACACATTGCTTAAATCTCTACTTCTAAATATTTTAGAGATATTTTTAAATGATTTCAAAGCTACCAATAGGGCAATCTATAAATTTTCAGACTAAATATACCTGTTTTTACATTTTTACACCGCACAAGGTCAAAATTGTCCTTTCAATTCACAACATAGAGATAAAACCATAAAATACAAGAATATAACATAATGCAAATCACTTGACGTAAATATTTATAATCAAGCTCCAAACATAAAGAAGCTGGCTTTTACAAAGCAAAAATAGAGGAAGTGATAAACTACATAAAAATACTCTAGCATTTATAATTAGCATTTAAAATCCATGTCCTAAATAAGTACTTTTTTTCGTAATGTACTGCAAAAATAGAAGGAGACATGCTATAAATTATCAGCAGTCTCCAAGAAAGTAAGTCCCTCATCTGCTTGTATATCAACAATATAGTGAGTATTGGCAACAGATAAAGGCCATATAAATATTGACTAACTTCACAAGACAAAGGAGGTTTCTCATGTCTCACAGGAAATAAATACTATGAACATTGTGTTTATTTTCAACTCCTGCCGTTATATTAGTTAAGTCCAATTTAACATGTATCAATGGTTATTACATATGCTGCAAAAATAATAGATGAGGGGGCTATCTTGATGTATCAGAACATTAGCATTTTATAAAGCAATTGAAATAAAAATTTTCCAAGGATATTCTGATTTAAATTCTAACATTGCAATACACAAACAGGGTGAGATAAAAAAAACAGGAGGCTAGGAGAGAAAGGAAAAAATGCTTCCCCTCCCCCAAACAAATCTTGTTTTACATTCATTCAAATTTATCTGATACTTAAACCTAAATATATTCTAAACATTATTCTTTAATTATCTATAAAAATACAATGAATTTGGAATAAATCAAAATATATTTCAGTTGAAAGCAATTCAGGAATTTTAGAAGTTAATGCATCTAATAATATGGGTGTCCAAGCTTTTTCCTTGCCTGGGCTACATTGAGTGAAGAGCAATTGCCTTGGGTCACATATTAAATATATAATATATCTAATATACAGGTAGTCCTCGACATACAACATTTCATTTAGTTAGAGTAGTTTGAAAGTACAACGGCACTGCAAAAAAGTGACTTATGACCATTTTTCACACTTACAACCACAGCGGCATCCAGAGGTGGGCTGCTGCCGGTTCAGACTGGTTCACTCGAACCAGCAGTTCTAATTCTGCATGGATTGGGGAACTGGCAAATCAGACTACTGGCTGGCCCCGCCCCCACCCATTTTTCGGGCCATTTTCAGCTGTTTTTCGGGCAAAAAAACAGCCTGAAAAAATGGCCTAAAAAACAGCCTGAAAAGAAGCTGGGTGAGCCGGACCCAGACATGTCCCAGGTTCCCTCATCCCAGAAGCAGCAACCTGGCACTCTTTCCCTCTCTGCTAGCCCCCTTCTTTGCACAGGATTGCCCAGCAATGCAGATGGAGAGGAAGAAGGAGTGGCATTTCTGTGTGTTCCCGTTTCTGTGTAGCACTCTCCACTGAATGCTAGCAGCCGCTGCTGCCCCCTTCTCCCTCTCTGTCTCCACTGCTGGGCGATCCCATGTGAAGAAGGGAGCTAGCAGAGAGGGTAGAGTGCGAGGTTTCTGCTTCTGGGATGAGGGGACCTGGGAAGCGTCTAGATCCAGCTCACCCGGCTTCTCTTCCTCTCATAGACAGCTTTCCCAGTCTAGCTGATGCAAGCTTCCTCCCCAGATCCCCGTCCGTTCTCCTCTGGCTGGACAAAGCTAGGCAAAAAGCCAGCCCACACCGTTGTCTAGCCTCACCGGTGCCCAGCCCTTTCCAAGTCATAGTAGGCTTGGAAAGAGCAATGTGAGCTGGGCCTGTGTCAAGCTAGACTAGGGAGGGAGAATGTGAGCCAGGCAAAGGGGCAAGTAAGGGGCGTCCGCAGTATGCTGGGCCTGGCAGACTTTCTAAGCCTGCCTAAAGTACGGAGGGAGGGAGGGAGGGAGAGAGAGAGGGAGGGAGATGGGGAGAGAGGGAGAGAGAGAGAGAGATCTGATCCAATCTTGGAGAGTTATATCAGGGCTAGAGGCGGTGTGTTCTCTCTCTCTTTCATGCACTTGTGTGCACACAGACAGGTTGGATCTTTCTTTCCTCCCACCTCCCTCCACCAGAGCCCCTGGATTCCCTCCCCAACCCTGCCTGTCCCTTACAGGTACCATCTACATAAATGACAGAGTTGGTCACGCCCACTAAGTCACATACCCCCCGGCCACGCCCACACGCCCACGCCCACAAGGCCAGTCATTAGGGCAGAGAACTGTTGTTAAAAAAATTTGCAGCCCACCACTGGCGGCATCCCCATAGTCACGTGATCAAAATTCAGATGCTTGGCAACTGACTGATATTCATGACAATTGCAGTGTCATGTAATTCCCTTTTGAGACCTTCTGACAAGCAAAGTCAATGGGAATCCATTCATTTAACAACTATATTACTAAGTTGACAAGTGCAGTAATTCACTTAACAACTGTGGCAACAAAACTGTGCTCCATAAAATGGAGCAAAACTCACTTAACAAATGTCTCACTTAGCAACAGAAATTTTGGGCCCAATTGTAATAGTGCATCAAGGACTACCTGTCATATCAAAATGTTAAAAATGTAGATCCTGTGGAGCCGCATTACTAGCTGTCCAGGGCCACATGTGACTCACAGGCTTGACATGCCTGATCTAAACTAAGTTGTAAAATCAGAAATGAAATAAAAAAATTCAGTTACAGACAATCCATTTCTCTTAAAATATGCCAAATAATTTGAAAAAAATCTGATTACCAATTAGCTGATCTAAAGTATCCTTACTAGCCATGAATGTAAAAAAAAAGTACCAGCAATTTTGAGACATAGATTAACCTAAATTTTATATTATTATCATGTGGCTATGACTCAACTTTTTGTATCCCAATCTCTTCCAAAAATACCCTTGCAGCTGTTAATGCTGGAAATGCAGTAGAAATTTCCCCAAATAAGATTGGGAAGGTATGCAAACCATGGCTTCCACAATTATTTCAAGACACTTAATTATAGCTCCACTCTGTATCAAATGACGAGGAAGGAGAGGGACTTAGAATAGAGAACTTAGCAATTTTCTAAGAAATTCTCCCTTTCATACAGATGCACTAGAGATTTTTTTTAAAAAATCTTGGCAGGACCCTTGGCATGACTTAAGCCATTTTTAACTCAATCCTTCTTTAACAGAAGGATTTAACAGGATTATACAGAAGGATTTAACTTTAACAGGTTCTCCTCCCAGATCAAATTCTGTTTTGTTCAAGTTTAGAGAGTTACCATGCTGGCTGATAGAGAATCCTGAATCCATCTATATAATTTATCTCCATCATTCCATTAGCCTAAAAAGAATAAAGAAGACCAAGCCTCTTCCAAGATATTAAGGGTACGTAAAGGTTTGTTGACTTGATAACTTGGATTTTAAAGCTAAAAGTCCTGGAAACATATATCAATCTTGTAATATTTTTTTTAATGTTTAATTTAAATCTTTTCCCAAGGACTCAAAATATCACATTTAATTAAAAAAATAATTACAGTATCTATAAAGATGATAATTTTCTTGGGTAATCATTCTAGGACAGGGGTCAGCAACCCACAGCTCTGGAGCCTCATGTGGCTCTTTCACCCCTCTGCTGCGGCTCCCTGTCACTCAAAATATGCATCATAACCGCCAATCTGCGACACCCGCTGGCATGCAATTTATTGAGTTTTTCAACCCCCGGTAGGCCAACCATGGATAAATCCATGAAAAGAAAAGTTTCAGAAGAAAACAATGTTTAATTCAAGTACATATTGCTAGTTTTGTGGCCACTCAGGAAATAGTCAGGCATGGGAAGGGTTTTGTGCCTCTCGGTGTTTTCTTTTCCGTGGGAAACGGGTCCAAATGGTTCTTTGAGTGTTTAAGATTACAGATCTCTGTTCTAGGATATTGCAAATATTAAATTAAGGTCCAATTTTTAACACATTTCAATAAACACATTGGAAGTAACAGTAATTCACAAAACTATTACACTAAATCAGAACATTTTGGTATACAACGTAATTATCAATTACACAAAAATATCACTAGCATATAATAACAGTTCATCTACGTAAAGCATTTTTATCATCCAAATGTTCTTTGATTGCCTGTTTAGACATGCCAATGGACCCCATATTAAATTAAAAGACATATTGAAAGCATTTTGATAGATGAAAAATTATTTGTAGTAAGTTTGGTAAGTGAATCAGAATTGCATATTTTAATTCAGTTAGTTACAAAAGAAATAAACATTTGGCCAACATTTGATCCCCAAATTTGAATTGCATCATATCAAAGGCATCCCTTAAGACGGGGGGGGGGATTAATTTTCCCAAGGGGTTACCTGAGAAACTGGGACTGTTGTGGAGGGCCGAACCAATGTAACCTGAATTGATGTCCTCAAACTCTCTCACCTCAACTCTTCAGGCTGTTCCAGGCAAGCGGAGAGCAGGCACAAAAAGCACTTTCTCTCCTCGCCCTCCAGCAAGCCCCAGCCAAAGAGGGCATGGTAACTACACAGAGCTTCTCTCATCCCCTGCAGCACGCTTATCTACACTTGATTTCTAATTTCCAGTTGACCTCATACAGCCCAAAAAGGAATAGCCAAATAGATGGATGTGGCTCAGGTCCCCTCAAAACTAGCATTGATGTTTTATTTTTTTTCCTGAATTGATACCTAAAATATCTATTAGTAAACTAATATGTAATTAGCAAACTAATAATTCACAAACTGTAAGGGAGTGGTCTTATAGTTCTTGGGTAAATAAATACATTTGAAGCTTGCTAATATTTTATGAATCCCTACAATCAAAGCTAATACCATCACTTTGGATAAAAAGTTTGAGGAATCCCAATTCATTAAAGGAAGTTGGAAAAACTTTATTCAAAAAGCATTATTATAAGTCTCTAACAGAAGATAAAAAACCAGTATAGCCCTATTTAATCAAACAACCATCAGGAACATTTTTCATGGATTTAATAATGTGTACTATTTTCTGAAAGATGCAGTTTGATAAACAGCTTGGTTTTGTTAAAAGTAAGGAGTCTAGTACTCTAGTAGAACCTTTCTAACAAATGTTATTAAAAGGTATAAGGTTTTGTAAAACTATAGCATTGATAATGTAGGTCAAGCGTGTTTGAATACAATGCAAGTATCTAATTATGAAATTACAGTATATTATTATATTTCGCACCACTGCACCACTCAATATACCAGTCACCGCACCACAGTACATTATTATATGCTTGTGATTATTTTGGTACCATTG
The DNA here is from genome assembly GCF_028640845.1 of Ahaetulla prasina. Taxonomy (NCBI): domain Eukaryota; kingdom Metazoa; phylum Chordata; class Lepidosauria; order Squamata; family Colubridae; genus Ahaetulla; species Ahaetulla prasina. The sequence goes on along the minus strand of NC_080543.1, from coordinate 101,285,041 downwards.
TAGTTTGCTGCTGATACCACTAGGAATTCTAAAAATAATTAGGAACAAGTGTGATAAGGAATGGTAACAAAATGTACTCTTTCTGTGGAAGATTTATAAACTGACTTATATTTTTCTAACATAAGCTTGTAATCTTTTCCATGTATAAATATTAGATTTATCTGGAACAATATTAAGATCTAATAAAGTATCTAACTATAGAATAAGCTCTCCAGACATAATTATCTAGTCCATAGCTAAATTAGTACTTGAATACTTAAATGTATTCAAAACACGTAGGTTAAGTTATTGTTTTGATCACTAATATTTTTATTTCACTACAAGGTTACTACATCCCTAACAGATTCTAGAACTTTCTCATATTGAATAGTATGAGTTAAAAACAAAAATAATAATAATTGTATTTTAAATTTCTCAATTTAACAAGCATTTCCCTGCTTCTCAAAGGATAGCAAAGCCCTTTTATATGCAATGAAACTATTAAAGTGAAGGTAAGTGAAAAAACTGTACATAAAAAAACCTGAAATCTAAATAACTCAAAGGAAAAAAGAAAAAAAAATGTAAGAGAAAAACTTTAAAGAACTTAATTGTTTACGTAGTCTTTGGTATAAAAAGTTTGCATATCCCTCATTAACAAACCAATGGTTTGTTTAGATAAACCATTTATATGGTTTAGAGAATATTAAATCTGTTGAATTTAAGATGAGATTAATTCTGTAAAATAGATATTTTCATGTTTGATGCATATCTCAAAAACATTCTAAAAGGATTACCGGTATCTGTCAGCTTCAGTAAACTTGAAATGTAAAGAGAAGGGGGTGCACTAAATCATATAATATGGTCTTCCTATATTACTGTTCTTTGAAAATATATTTAAAAATCCACTGTGCCTCGACATAGCTAAAATTATGAAATAATGGTTGTTTAAATAACTGTTAAATAAACAAGGACCTAAGTGTTATTTTTTCCAGTTTTAGCTGTTCTGATGTTGTAGATTATATCATAATTTTCCATTATGTCAAGACTAGATATCTCTGTCTTCTACCTGGATATGGGCACAATAATGTTTCCAAACATATTTGGATAATTTAATTTAAGACTCTTCCCATATATTCAGTGAGACAAGGTGATTTGGGAATGTCTGTTCTCCTCCAGAATAAGCAGATTTATCTAACATCTACATGAATGTGTCTCAGTGATCATTAGGTGATCAATTGATAACCTTATCAAGTGAACTCCAAACATTATTCTATGTCACACAGAATATCACTTATAAGCAGAAGTTCCTATTTAACAAAAGTTAAACAAATTATCTGAGACTACATAATATTTCCTCTTTCCACTCGGAAGGAAATATAGTGGTTTCCGCTGATACAAATGCCAAGTTAACGTAGTATGTTTATTACAACACAGCAACTTTTTTTTATAAAATTAACTTCTTGGGATACATGTACAGATGTGATTATTCAGGCATTGACTGAAACATCCTCCATGCAGTTACATTGATCTATAATATTTTCAAAAATAATGGGATCCAAGAACATTTCTCTTTCAATTGTGACAGCCACCATAATCATAAAGACCATGGAAGAGACAATCTTACCTGCACTTCTGAATCAGCATCAACATGTTGCAGTTGAAACCAAGTGTCTCGATTATGATATTTCTGCAAATCTTCCTTCAAAATTGCTACTTTTCCTGCAAATAGATCAAATTGAATGCATCTTGATGAACATAAATATTGTTATATAACAGCCTTCCTTACTTTGGGATATACAGTATTAAAACTGCAATTCCCTTAATTCCAAGCAAAAGTCCCTGTTGGCTGGAAATTCCAAGAATTAAAATCCCAACATGCTCTCAAGGTTCCAAATTGGGGAAGTTACAATATATATTTTAGGTAAAACAATATGTAAAATTATTTTGTTTAAAAAGTGATTTCTGCAGAGTAGAAAAGTACATGCTTTAGATACTAACTATTCAAACAATGTTTAAAGAGCAATTATGAAATCAATGAAGTTTACTAATAATATTATACATCAAGTTCGTCATCTTGGAGAAAAGCTTATTAACATCAGGAGTTAGCTTTCTGAATCCAAATATTTAAACTCTAAGAATGGTTCTTCAGCTGGGATTAGAGACAACGGCTTTTATCTAGAATAATTGCATCAAAGTTTAACTGCACCTGAAAAACTTTCTATACAAAATGAAAGTTTCAAGAATGTTGAAAATTATTTCAAACGCTTGACCTAGTGTTAATTATATAAAAATGAACTTCACCTTTTAGAAGTTTTCTATAGATTACTCACATGAACAGAAGACCCAAATCATCTAAGAAATTTTATCAAATACTCGGAGAAAGGTTTGTTTGAAAAATGCGTCGGGGCACATTATTCCAATTGCTTACAGTGCTCTGAATTTTCTCTCAGCCTGAAAGCTACTTTTGTCAATTAATAAACTCTTTGAAAATTGTATGGGAAGGGAGGTTGCAATAACAAAAGCATATTGGAAGATCTGAGAGGCTGCCTTGCATAGCTTTCACACAACGTGATTATTAATACTATGATAAAAAGTAAATTGTAAATCTTAGTCAATAGCATATTTTCCCATTGGGCAATATTCTTGCCATACATAGTAACATCTTGTTGATCGAAGGAGGTAGCTTCACTCTATCTAAACATTTCGCTTAAGAAATTCTCATGACTGAATTCTGGATTTATATTTGCTACATAAATGAAAGCTTTGGCTTCTCATCTGTCCTCCTAGTTTGTAAATTAGGCCAGAAATAATTGTGCATCTGTCACATGAAGGGCACCCGGTATAAGACTCTTTTATTCTTTCAGATAAGTGCTAAACGATCAGATGATGTAGCATGTTTCCTGTTTTTAACTGAAGGTCACAGAGGCTGAACTGTTCGTTGCACGGCTGCTAAGAATTCTGTTGTTAATCTATTTTCTAAGTTCCCAGCATTTGGCCTAAAGCATTTTCAAAGCCTCTTTTAAATGTCCCATAGTTAAATCAACCCAGTCTCCTAGAAGTTGGCTTCAAGTCCTAATACATTCATGGACAGGGTTACACAGTTTATTGGCCACTGTAAAATTTCAAGATGTTTTTCATCTAGCCTACACTCTTGGTACTCTCTGGAAGCTTCTCGTCCAAATATCATCCAGGCTGAACCCCATTTAGCTTCTGAGCACCAACCAGTTCAGACAGGCAATGTCTAAATAGTCCATTAAATTTTCTTTTGAATGTTTTTATCATATTACAAAAAGGAACCATTTCAATACTTTCCTAAATAGTGTCCTAAAGTTAGTAAATCTAGCTTCCCTGTCGATTTTGTTTGTCAGAATGTCACATGACAATACATATCATATTATTTTATATAACAGGCTTAGCAAAATCCTAAACATAAAAGCACTGAAGTCAATTCATATTAAATTACTTCAGAGAAGATGTATTATAGGTAATCCTCGACTTACAGTCATCCGTTTAGTCATCAGTTCAAGTTACACTGGTGCTGAAAAAAGTGACTTATGACAGTTTTTCACTTACGACCGTTGCAGATCCCTGTGTCACATGATAAAAATTCATACCCTTGGAAACTGGTATGTATTTAAGACAGTTGCAGTACCCTGGAGTCATGTGATTGATCACCTTTGTGACCTTCTGACAAGCAAACTCAATAGGGAAGCCATATTTACTTAACAACCGTGTTACTAACTTAACAACTAAAGTGATTCACTTAATAACTGTTGCACGAAAGATAATAAAGTGAGGCAAAATTTACTTAACAATTGTTTTGCTTAGCAACCGAAATTTTGGGGTCAATTGTAAGTGGAAGGCTATCTTTATATTGGTAATTGTGTGGATCCTAATTAGACGTCTATGCGTAGAGAATCACTTTCCATTCATATGCAGCACTGAATTCCAGTGGAGTATCCCGTTCAGGCAAGGAAAGAAGCCATTTTCAAGATTTCACCCCTTTTCTAAACCCTTTCAAATGTTTCATGGGATTCCTCATCTTTCTAAGCAGATGTAAATGACTCAAGCGTCCGCCCATTTCCTTGGCAAGAAAACCCCAAAGGTAGATATTGTGGAGGATTAGTCCCACTAGCAGAAGAAAATAGATGCCCACCTTCATTATTTATAACCACCTTTCCCAATCCAGTGAGCTGGACTATATCCAGCTATATTACATCTTGAATATAGCTGATCAGAGAAGGCTGATGTAGGTACAAATTTTAGAATATGAAATGTATTATTATGGTTAGTTGCATAGTCAGCCAGACGTTTCAACTAGATTTAGCATTTCTATCCATCTATCAAGTCCTTCCCAAAGGTCTGGGATGGGCAGATCTTATGGTTGGATGGTATTAAAGGTACCGTATCATCGCAGGGCGTAAGCTGTTCCAAGTAAACCTACCTTTTGCAATTGACTATGGGGATTTGGGAGGCAGCAGTTCAACTTACTTTCTGATAGTTATGCCTCTCCATTGAAAACAAGTAATAGATTTTGGTTTGTCTTAGTGTGAACTATCTCCCTTACCTACAGTCATGGCCGAAAGTGTTGGCACCACAGAAATTTTTCCAGAAAATCATATATTTCTCACAGAAAAGTATTGTATTAACACATGTTTTGCTATACATATGTTTATTCCCTTTGTGTGTATTGGAACAAAACAAAAAAAGACAGGAAAAAAAGCAAAGTAGACATAATGTCACACAAAATTCCAAAAATGGGCTGGACAAAATTATTGGCACCCTTAACTTAATATTTGGTTGCACACCCTTTGGAAACAATAACTAAAATCAGTTGCTTCCTATAACCATCAATAAGCTTCTTACACTTCTCACCCGGAATTTTGGACCACTCTTCCTTTGCAAACTGCTCCAGGTCTCTCTTATTGGAAGGGCGCCTTTTCCCAACAGCAATTTTAAGATCTCTCCATAGGTGTTCAATGGGATTTAGAGCTGGATTCATTCTCCAGCGCTTTGTTGCCATCCATTTCTGGATGCTTTTTGACGTATGTTTGGGGTCACTGTCCTGCTGGAAGACCCAAGATCTTGGACACAAACCCAGCTTTCTGACATTGGGCTGTACAGTGCGACCCAAAATCCTTTGGTAATCCTCAGATTTCATGATGCCTTGCACACAGTCAAGGCACCAGTGCCAGAGGCAGCAAAACAACCCCAAAACATCATTGAACCTCCACCATATTTCACTGTAGAACTGTGTTGTTTTCTTTGTAGGCCTCATTCCGTTTTCGGTAAACAGTAGAATGATGTGCTTTACCAAAAAGCTCTATCTTGGTCTCATCTGTCCACAAGATGTTTTCCCAGAAGAATTTTGGCTTACTCAAGTACATTTTGGCAAACTGTAGTCTTGCTTTTTTATGTCTCTGTGTCAGCAGTGGAGTCCTCCTGGGTCTCCTGCCATAGCGTTTCATTTCATTTACATGCCGACGGATAGTTCACGCTGACACTGATGCTCCCTGAGCCTGCAGGACAGCTTGAATTTCTTTGGAACTTGTTTGGGGATTCTTATCCACCATCCAGACTATCCTGCGTTGCAACCTTTCATCAATTTTTCCCTTCCGTCCACGCCCAGGGAGATTAGCTACAGTGCCATGGATTGCAAACTTCTTGATAATGTTGCGCACTGTGGACAAAGGCATTTATTTATCCACAATTTTGAAAGGGTGCCAATAATTTTGTCCAGCCCATTTTTGGAGCTTTGTGTGACGTTATGTCCAATTTGCTTTTTTTCCTGCCTTTTTTTGTTTTGTTCCAATACACACAAAGGGAATAAACATGTGTATAGCAAAACATGTGTTAATGCAATACTTTTCTGTGAGAAATACTTGATTTTCTGGAAAAATTTCTGGAGTGCCAACATTTTCGGCCATGATTATATACATTCTTTGGATCCAACTAAAGATACCTTAAAGTACAGGCGGAGAGTTTTGGATCCAAATTACAAAAACATAGCAGATTTTATTTATTTTTTGCTATTGTGAATTCACAGGTGCCTCTTTTGTTGTACTTGGATACTGTTATATTTTCCATGCTCTGCACAAAAGGGCATTTACTCTGGTATAAATGAATAACCTGCCTTCAACAGTTATACACAGAGATATAATAATACGCCTTATTGTTCCAGGGGTTCAAACACTGAAGTTGTGTCTGTGGCATGTGTATGCCTAAATTGCCTTCCATTTCATGGCTGCTGTTTATTGAATCATTTGTCAGCAAACGCTGCCAATTAACTCAGTCTCTGTTAGATGAATTTGTTGAAACACAGAGGAAGGTCAAGAGATATTTAGTTCTATAAATGGACGTAAGCAGCACCCTAAAAGTTTGGGATTCCATTATTATCATAAACCCTGATTTTGTTAAGTCATACAGAGTGCTGGTCTCAGGCAATTTTCAATCCATCCATTCATCCTGGATGCTAGTGCCTTATATGGAAGGAAAACATATAGGTATATGGGCAAAAAAATTTCTCTTTTTGGATGTAACACATCCAGGAAATAGTAATAAGCACTATCTGGGATTGCCATGGTGACTGACTTTGCATTATGCAAGCCTGTTACATCAAAACAAAAATAGAGACAGAGGGAGAGGAAATGGGCAGCTTAGTGTCAATCAAGCAGCCCAGAACAGCCGTGGATCCTACAACAATTTCAACCCTTAATAAATAAATAGACAGAGAAGACAGCCTGACATTTCACAGATAAAGAGAAAAACCCTTTGGAAAGTTTTTGTAAACAAAGTCCAGTAACACAACTTTGCAATATAAACATATAAAATTGAATGTGCGTGATAAAAAATTATGACCCAGGAAGCAGCTTTTTGTTTCCTCTCTTGTTTTTTTGGACACATGCTGTTCTTTTCTTGTTATACTGTTTTGTTTGTAATGCACACTGCCCAGAATCTTTATGGGATCTGGCAGTCTTATAAATTTGACAAACGACGCTATAGAGCACTGCACACCAGAACAACTAGACACAAGAACAGTTTTTTCCCGAAGGCCATCACTCTGCTAAACAAATAATTCCCTCAACACTGTCAAACTATTTACTAAATCTGCACTACTATTAATCTTCTCATCGTTCCCATCACCAATCTCTTTCCACTTACGACTGTATGACTGTAACTTTGTTGCTGGCAATCCTTATGATTTATATTGATATATTGACCATCATTTGTGTTGTAAATGTTGTACCTTGATGAACGTATCTTTTCTTTTATGTACACTGAGAGCATATGCACCAAAACAAATTCCTTGTGTGTCCAATCACACTTGGCCAATAAAAAATTCTATTCTATTCTATTCTATTCTATTCTATTCTATTCTATTCTATTCTATTCTATTCTATTCTATTCTATTCTATTCTATTCTATTCTAATAAATACATTCTTCGCTCAAGCCTTTCTTTGGTTTCTGTCTGAATCTCAATATGTAAATATGTATATCCTAGTGTTGCCATTTGTTAGATTATCCCATACAACTAAACTTTTTAAGATTAAAAAGCACTTTGATATTAAAACATTTACATTTAACCAGAGAAGAATACAAGATAGCCAAGTATTATCCGACAGGTCTCTGGATTTTTTTCAAGCTCCTGAAGTGAAACTATAGTATGGCATCCTCAGTAAAGTGACCTAATTGCATCAACATTGCCACTATATCCTGGTTTCCTAACTTATACACAGGTATATACATTGCAGCATTTGCATGTTTTCAGCTTTTACAGCACATAGTTTGATGAAATCAAGTATGAGTTGTTCCCCTAAGAACATCCATGGAAATATGAGAAATATGCAGCGGATACTTCAGTAGTTCAGTTAGGCTAAGACCAATGTTCAATCCCACCAAGAAAAAAGACTGAGGCTAAATTGTATATTATGCTTTCTCACCTTAATAAAAACCTATTTCTTTATACCTATGTGCTATCTCAGCAGATTTGCAGAAGCCAATAAAAACATAACAAAACATGTTCTGAATTGTAAGAAGGTTTAGGAAATTAGAGAAAGAACTGCATTCCAGACCATACGACTGTACAGGAATATTTTAAATGAATGCTATCTTTTCTCCTTTTCTCTTTTCCTCATTTCCCTACCGACTTTTTTTCCATTTGCCTAAATTTTGCTCAATGTTTTCCTGACTGCTACAATGCTTTCATTTCAAATTCCTTGTGTGTCCAATCACACTTGGCCAATAAAATTCTATTCTATTCTATTCTATTCTATTGAGAATCCCTAGCAGCACCTCTGCTGAAGATGGAAACATCCTAATCCTTTGTTTTTGTTTTTTGCTTCCAAAACATCCTCCTGACTCACTCCTTTTGTTTTCTGCTTGCCTGCCTCCTTTTGTAATTGTGATTTAATTTCATCTGTCTGTCCCAGAAATGTATATAAATCATCTTTGGTCTTTGGGCTATTTCTCAACCACCCCAAATTTAATAAATAAATAAATAAATAAATAAATAAATAAATAAATAAATAAATAAATAAATAAATAAATAAATAAATAAATAAATAAATAAATAAATAAATAAATAAATAAATAAATAAATAAATAGACAGAAGACAGCCTGACATTTCACAGATAAAGAGAAAACCCTTTGAAAGTTTTTGTAAAACAAAGTCCAGTAACACAACTTTGCAATATAAACATATAAAATTGAATGTGCGTGATAAAAAATTATGACCCAGGAAGCAGCTTTTTGTTTCCTCTCTTGTTTTTTTGGACACATGCTGTTCTTTTCTTGTTATACTGTTTTGTTTGTAATGCACACTGCCCAGAATCTTTATGGGATCTGGCAGTCTTATAAATTTGACAAACGACGCTATAGAGCACTGCACACCAGAACAACTAGACACAAGAACAGTTTTTTCCCGAAGGCCATCACTCTGCTAAACAAATAATTCCCTCAACACTGTCAAACTATTTACTAAATCTGCACTACTATTAATCTTCTCATCGTTCCCATCACCAATCTCTTTCCACTTACGACTGTATGACTGTAACTTTGTTGCTGGCAATCCTTATGATTTATATTGATATATTGACCATCATTTGTGTTGTAAATGTTGTACCTTGATGAACGTATCTTTTATGTACACTGAGAGCATATGCACCAAAACAAATTCCTTGGGTGTCCAATCACACTTGGCCAATAAAAAATTCTATTCTAATAAATACATTCTTCGCTCAAGCCTTTCTTTGGTTTCTGTCTGAATCTCAATATGTAAATATGTATATCCTAGTGTTGCCATTTGTTAGATTATCCCATACAACTAAACTTTTTAAGATTAAAAAGCACTTTGATATTAAAACATTTACATTTAACCAGAGAAGAATACAAGATAGCCAAGTATTATCCGACAGGTCTCTGGATTTTTTTCAAGCTCCTGAAGTGAAACTATAGTATGGCATCCTCAGTAAAGTGACCTAATTGCATCAACATTGCCACTATATCCTGGTTTCCTAACTTATACACAGGTATATACATTGCAGCATTTGCATGTTTTCAGCTTTTACAGCACATAGTTTGATGAAATCAAGTATGAGTTGTTCCCCTAAGAACATCCATGGAAATATGAGAAATATGCAGCGGATACTTCAGTAGTTCAGTTAGGCTAAGACCAATGTTCAATCCCACCAAGAAAAAAGACTGAGGCTAAATTGTATATTATGCTTTCTCACCTTAATAAAAACCTATTTCTTTATACCTATGTGCTATCTCAGCAGATTTGCAGAAGCCAATAAAATTCTATTCTATTCTATTCTATTCTATTCTATTCTAATAAATACATTCTTCGGTCAAGCCTTTCTTTGGTTTCTGTCTGAATCTCAATATGTAAATATGTATATCCTAGTGTTGCCATTTGTTAGATTATCCCATACAACTAAACTTTTTAAGATTAAAAAGCACTTTGATATTAAAACATTTACATTTAACCAGAGAAGAATACAAGATAGCCAAGTATTATCCGACAGGTCTCTGGATTTTTTTCAAGCTCCTGAAGTGAAACTATAGTATGGCATCCTCAGTAAAGTGACCTAATTGCATCAACATTGCCACTATATCCTGGTTTCCTAACTTATACACAGGTATATACATTGCAGCATTTGCATGTTTTCAGCTTTTACAGCACATAGTTTGATGAAATCAAGTATGAGTTGTTCCCCTAAGAACATCCATGGAAATATGAGAAATATGCAGCGGATACTTCAGTAGTTCAGTTAGGCTAAGACCAATGTTCAATCCCACCAAGAAAAAAGACTGAGGCTAAATTGTATATTATGCTTTCTCACCTTAATAAAAACCTATTTCTTTATACCTATGTGCTATCTCGGCAGCTTTGCAGGAGCCAATAAAATTCTATTCTATTCTATTCTAATAAATACATTCTTCGCTCAAGCCTTTCTTTGGTTTCTGTCTGAATCTCAATATGTAAATATGTATATCCTAGTGTTGCCATTTGTTAGATTATCCCATACAACTAAACTTTTTAAGATTAAAAAGCACTTTGATATTAAAACATTTACATTTAATCAGAGAAGAATACAAGATAGCCAAGTATTATCCGACAGGTCTCTGGATTTTTTTCAAGCTCCTGAAGTGAAACTATAGTATGGCATCCTCAGTAAAGTGACCTAATTGCATCAACATTGCCACTATATCCTGGTTTCCTAACTTATACACAGGTATATACATTGCAGCATTTGCATGTTTTCAGCTTTTACAGCACATAGTTTGATGAAATCAAGTATGAGTTGTTCCCCTAAGAACATCCATGGAAATATGAGAAATATGCAGCGGATACTTCAGTAGTTCAGTTAGGCTAAGACCAATGTTCAATCCCACCAAGAAAAAAGACTGAGGCTAAATTGTATATTATGCTTTCTCACCTTAATAAAAACCTATTTCTTTATACCTATGTGCTATCTCGGCAGATTTGCAGAAGCCAATAAAAACATAACAAAACATGTTCTGAATTGTAAGAAGGTTTAGGAAATTAGAGAAAGAACTGCATTCCAGACCATACGACTGTACAGGAATATTTTAAATGAATATATCCATTCAACAACAATCGGAATTGATGAATCTCTTTATCTATTAATTCACAGCATGTTCAGATTAATTGCTTTATTTTTTTCAAAACAGAAGTGTTTTTGAAAAGCTTATTTCATCTCACTTAGAAATACAACTTGTACAGATTTTTATTTTTAAAGAATTTTATCCTCTTTATAGTTACTGTATATAGTTATTTAAAAACCTAACCATAACTCAACCATGATGAACAGTATGTTGAAATGTTTATACTACATTTAAAAGGAAACTATACATGATTTTTTTAACCCAGTACTGTTGTTGACAAATGTGTGAAAATACAGAACTTCTCCAGTTAATAATTAAGACTGAAAATTGAACATAGAAACACATACCAATGATTGAATCCCTGCGGAAAACATCTCTATCGAAAATGTAAAATGACAGATGTCGAAAACTCCGTGGAATTTCACAGTAAAAGTCTTCTCCATAAAAAGGGCTATGTAAAACAAAAATAAAAGACTTTAGTACAATTGTTAGAAGCTGGAAATCATCTACTGTCAACTTTCCCATTAAAGGTTTTACCTGAAGTAGGCAATTTGTCTATTTCTATCTCATTCATGCCACTTAACTCCCCTATCGGCTGCCACTGCTTAAAGTACCAAACTTATGTGGCTTCAAAACATAATTTAACCTGCAATTCAAGTGAAATGTTCAAACTAAAACTAAACCAAAGTTTAAATGAATACATCCATTCAACAACAATCGGAATTGATGAATCTCTTTATCTATTAGTTCACAGCATGTTCAGATTAATTGCTTTATTTTTTTCAAAACAGAAGTGTTTTTGAAAAGCTTATTTCATCTCACTTAGAAATACAACTTGTACAGATTTTTATTTTTAAAGAATTTTATCCTCTTTATAGTTACTGTATATAGTTATTTAAGAACCTAACCATAACTCAACCATGATGAACAGTATGTTGAAATGTTTATGCTACATTTAAAAGGAAACTATACATGATTTTTTTAACCCAGTACTGTTGTTGACAAATGTGTGAAAATACAGAACTTCTCCAGTTAGAGAAAATAATTAAGACTGAAAATTGAACATAGAAACACATACCAATGATTGAATCCCTGCGGAAAACATCTCTATCGAAAATGTAAAATGACAGATGTCGAAAACTCCGTGGAATTTCACAGTAAAAGTCTTCTCCATAAAAAGGGCTATGTAAAACAAAAATAAAAGACTTTAGTACAATTGTTAGAAGCTGGAAATCATCTACTGTCAACTTTCCCATTAAAGGTTTTACCTGAAGTAGGCAATTTGTCTATTTCTATCTCATTCATGCCACTTAACTCCCCTATCGGCTGCCACTGCTTAAAGTACCAAACTTACGTGGCTTCAAAACATAATAACATCTTCCCAACTGGGAAGTTTGGAAGTTTGATCTTTTCTGTATCTTTTCTTGACTTTTGAAAATGGAAGTCCAAAACTTCCTTTTCAATGATTAATTAAATTAAGCATACAGCCATATTTTTGCAGTGTTGCAAAATCTAAAAGAACATTATATTGCAATATCATTTTATGTATTCATAATTATTCCAGACTACAGGTTTTGCAATTTTCTAGAAAAAGAAAAAGGAAATGCTTATATACAAATTAAGATAATATGAAAATTCTCACATTTCAGACTATGTATATATAGTGACCTAGACACATCAAATTTCTTTTCCTTTGTTATGGAATAAATTGCCATAAAATAATTATAAGTACCACCCATTATATGGACACATTCTTTTCAACGTAATTGTTTAAAACTATCCCATTGTTCAATAAAGAGTCTGAGTGTCATAAAAAATAGGCATTAGTCGGCAAGTTATATGCATTCCATGTACAAGCAATTGGAATGTTATTAGAAACATCTTAAAATAATAGCTGCATATTCCTTTATTTTTTTTCCACACTTGCTTTTTTTAATTCTCTTGTGAGAGTAGGACATGGCCTCCCGCTGCCAGGATAACACCTCTGCTACTTTCTCTTGTATTTTAGTACTATGTCTCATCTGCTTTTCCATTCCTTCTCTCCCTACAAACTTGGCAATCTATGGGCACAGCTGAAATCTCTATGCTGCAAGGAACAGCCTTTCTTCTATCCTGCTAAACATGTTAGTACTCTAACTCTCAATTAGTATGGACAACCAGAGGCTCCACATTCAGAAGGCTGATATTTGTATTGCACAAAATATTTATTCTAAGGGTACTTAAAGTGCGCCTACAAATAATGTCTTTCATCCCCAGATAATCATTTCAGGGTTTATATTTAAAATGAGCAAGAAAATAAATAGAATCCAATGGAGAACACAGTTGGAGAAGTATGATTTGAAATATCAGTTCCCAGTACAAGGTTAACGCTTGAACATATTGAACAAATATTGTACCTTATGATTCTCGATGAACGTATCTTTTCTTTTATGTGCACTGAAAGCATATGTACCAAGACAAATTCCTTGTGTGTCCAATCACACTTGGCCAATAAAAAAATTCTATTCTATTCTATTCTATTCTATTCTATTCTATTCTATTCTATTCTATTCAACATATTCAGAATCATTTGTATTTGCTGTCTGATCTGACTAACTGGAACTAGATTGCTCATTTGGTGGGTGTCTTTCCCCAGCTAGGAATGAATATTCAGCACAAGGCAAAAAAATAATTTTATAATTCAGAAGAGTTCTTGAACAATTTCTTCTCTTCCAGACTACTAAAAGTGCTATTTTCTCCTATAGAATGCAAGTTAATATTGTAGCAACAGTTGTAAGCCTAGACCTTTAATGGGCTTATCTGTAACTATGATTTTCTTAATTAGTGATGAAGGCCTAAATAAGGAAAAATTAATTTCAATCCATTTGTTCCATGTTGGAAGGAAGCAAGCCCAAAGGGGAAAAAATGATACACAATTTTTGGGAGTGCCTATTTTTTTTAAAAAAAGTCTTATTTTTACAGAATTCCTGAAAGAATACATATGGGAAGGCTGTGACATTCCCACCAATACAGCAAGTCACATGGGCAACAAAGTCATGTTATCCAGTGATTTCAGAACAACTTCTAGAAGCAGCGCTTCCTGTTTCTACTTGTCTGAAGAAAAATAAATGCTAGAAGAATGCAGCTGAATGAACACTGGGAAGACCTTCAAGAACAATATATTCTTTGTAAGAGAAAGCTGACTCTCAGTGTGTCTTTCTCACTAAAACAAGAACCTCTTGAACTATCAAATTATTATAACATTATTTTAGAGCAGTACAGACCACAGATCTTAAATATCAAAACAAACACCTACAGATGCAAACAGAAAATATTTAAAGCTAATTTCAAAGAAAGAGAAATATTTAGATAAGAAATTGAATGAAAACATGCAAAAAATAAAACCAAAATTTAGAACCATACCCGGGCTTTTAAAAAACAGCCTTTGGAACCTACTAAAACCTGAGCAAAGAGGGAGTTGATCTGCTTTCTTTATGTAGAGAATTCATAACAGAAGTTTTACACAGAATAAACCCACCACATTCACTTTTTCATGATAATGGAACCTACAGAAGAAACTTTGAATGTCACAAATTATACAAAAATGTATGTGTGATAAATATAAAAAATTCATGATTTGATATTTACTACAAGTTTCAATTCTTGAATGCCTAACAAACATCTGTATTTAAAATCAGGTTAAAAATTGATTACATAAGTTTACAATGAAATTATTAAGTCAATATCTATAAATTAATTTCCCCAAATCCTTTCCTAGCTGACAAACAGTAAAATCAGTGTATTTAAAGATCCAGCTTTATGGCCAATAGGACACATTAGTTTTCTGGACTCATTCTTAATTGCAAGATATTTCATGTGCATACTCTTACCCAGTTTTTAGATAAATTCCATATCCAAGACTGTAATTCTTTTTAGTTTTTTCCCCCCTTATATTCTTTTACATTAAAAATGAAGACTTGGATAAGAGAAAGTAATAAACATGTAATGTTAACAATTGGCATTCATAATTATATTTTTTCGTAATTTAACCTTTTAGCTCTGCAAGATATTCAATTTCATTATAATGTAAAACCTATAAGCAGTTAACTTCATACCCAATTCTATGAAATTCCTTTATTAGCTTGGAATGAAATTTGATAATTTTAATAATGCTTTGGAGGCTTTCTCCCTCAATTATATTATCTTACAACTGAGTCTCTTGGATAGCATTTGATAAATTTAAGAAATAAAAATACTGTTTACAATTATGAATTGCAACCTTTACAGCAACTAATAATAAGAGATCTCAAACTGAATGTCTCACATGTGCCTTTTAAATGATTTTTAAAAAGAAAGTAATTAAAAATGCCACAGCAAATGTTATATTCCATGGCAGGAATTTACATCACAGAGTTAAAACAGAAAGAAACCAAATATGCATATGAAAAGTATAACATGCAATGTACAAATAATTAGTAAATCATATGCAAAAGTTTAGGTTCCCTTAGTCAAATTGCATGTTTCAATGAATTCCTAAACGAATACAAACTGAAACAGCTTCCACACGGTACAAAGTTAAATACATCCTTCTGTAAATGTAAATGCACCCTTGTTTTTTCTGTGCAATTTGTTTACAGATTCAAAGTAAGAAATATGGCAGATGCAAAAATTGGACACCCTTCCAGGCAGTACTTTGTAAGGCCTACTTTGATAGAGATACATGTTTCTAAGCATTTCCTGTATCCAACTTTAAAAAACTTTCTATTTAAGCTTTGGGATTTTTTTCCCTACTCTTCTTTGCAGAAGTCTTCTAGCTCAGAAAGATTCTCAGGTCTACTTGCCTGCAGTGCAATTTGGGGAGTCAGCCCTCCTCACTGAAAGTTCTTTGTATGCATTTGTTTCTACCAGGATTGCCAGCAAGTATAGTCAATAGCTGGTCTCAGACAATGTACAGTAGAAGATAATAAAGATGTGTTACTACTTCTTTAGGTAAAAATAATAACTCTGGAATAGTTCCATTTCTTTTGTTCACATAAAAAAAAATGGAAATTTTAAAATCAAAAATTTCCATTTAAATAAAATTTAAATGATTTCAATGCTTTAAATGCTATTTAGATGTTGCATTTTGTTGTTGTTAGTTGAGAAGTAATGTCTGAGCCATCATGACCCCACGGACAATGTTCCTCCAGGCCTTCCTGTCCTCTACTATCCTCTGGAGTCCATTCAAGCTCACGCCTACTGCTTCAGTGACTCCATCCAGCCACCTCATTCTCTGTTGTCCATTCTTCTTTTGTCCTCAATCTTTCCCAGCATTAGGCTCTTCTCCAGTGAGTCCTTCCTTCTCATTAGGTGGCCAAAGTATCATCTTCAGGATCTGGCCTTTTAAAGAGCAGTCAGGGTTGAACTCCTCTAGGACTGACTGGTTTGATTGCCTTGCAGTCCAAGGGACTCGCAGGAGTCTTCTCCAGCATCAGAGTTCAAAGGCCTCAATTGTTTGGCGCTCAGCCTTTCTTATGGTCCAACTTTCACAGCCATACATTGCAACTGGGAAAACCTATAGCCTTGACTATACACACTTTTGTTGGCAGGGTGATGTCTCTGCTTTTTAGTAAGCTATCTAGATTTGCCATAGCTTTCCTCTCCAGGAGCAAGTGTCTTTCAATTTCTTGGCTGCAATCCCCATCTGTGGTGATCTTGGAGCCCAGGAAAATAAAATCTGTCAGCAACTTTTTAAATTAGAAAGTTTAGAGATGAACATTGGTAGGACCAATAAGCAATACCTGAGACACTTCAGGAACTTAATAGAAGAAAAAACCTGCTGAAATTTAAAGAGTTTCACCCTTTTATCTCCTTTCTCCCTTAAAAGGAGCTTGGATAAAAGCAATCTCTTCCCAATCTGCTTTATCAGCCAATAGCTACCTTTAGCTGCACATCAGACTCAACAGGCAGAAAATGAAGAAGAAAAACCCGGATGTCTAACTGCCTGACTGGTATTGTGTCAACTGTGGTTCAGATGTAAAATCTGACAAAGAAAGGGAGAAGCATAATATGGACCAGGGGTCTGCAAACTTGGCTCTTTTAAGACTTGTGGACTTCAGCTTTGCTGGCTGAGGAACTCTGGGAGTTGAAGTCCACAAGTCTTAAAAAGCCAAGTTTGCAGACCCCTGATATGGACTAATGGTCTATTCATGTGGAGATATATTCAAGAATTAAGACAAAACTTGTTCAAGCTGTTGCTGCTGCTACATTCAAATGCTTCTCTAAAGAGAAAAAAGCTTGAGATGGGACTGCTGCCCAGTCACTGTAATGCTGAAAGAACTTTTTTTGTTGTTGTATAGTTATTAGTGAACTGCTTCTATGCACGGGGGGAGATTTTTTTGGGGGGGAGGGTAGTGTACATAATCTGCAATTCTTCTTCTAACTTTGCAAAGTGTGTATCTGGGAGATGGAATATTCCCAGCCTCTGAACACATTCCATATGAATGTCATAATGATATTGTAAGAGAAAAAACTTAATCTAACGTGATGCCAAAATGTTAGATGTAAGGCATTGTGTATGCAACATTATGCTTTATATGTATATAAAGACTCCATCAATTCGCTGTGATTCACAAGAATCCTTTAAAAACCAAGAATTCATATTTTAAACATCTATATCAGAAGAGAAAAGGATTTAAAAAATAAAGAAAATGAATACATTCAGCCTTAAGTTGAATATGTTGTTTAAGATGATGTGTCAACTGAGGTGATAAAAATTGTTTTCATATTTTATGTTGTAATGTACCTGTCATTGGATATTCATTTTCACATACTGTACTGAAGTACTTCCTTAATCTACCCTGCTCTGTATCCCTATGCCTAACGAAACACAAAAGAACAAATTAATCATTATGCATCCCTAACAATGCTAATCATGGATGCTCTTTTCCCTGTTTTGCTCCCAATCAGTTTGTTTTTATGAACATGTGTAAAGTCTCACCAAATATTAGACTTTGAAACAAGGCAGCCTTTGATGCTTCAGTTCCCAATAACTGAGTCCCCCTCCCATTTCAGGCATGACAGTTATGAATCTGCTTGTTAAAAATGAGTGCAGACCAATGTCTATGTGGCTGATGAAGAAAAGGCCAAAAAAAAAAAAAAAAAAAAAGGATGCTTATAACCTAATTGGGCAGCAAATGTTTGGGACTGCAGGCTTTAAAGATGCTGTTTTGGCATAAGGTCCAGAATTACTTGCAACCAGTTAAGTAAAAAGTAAAGTAGAAACTTGTGCCACTGTTTGAACCTTTCATGTTCGTCTACAGTAAGACACGTGACAATTCTGCTACAGTGGAAAATTGCATATTCATATAATTATTTCCTGAATATAATATTCAGCAGTGCAGGCAAATGTTACCAAATGTATATATTAATTTAAAGATTCTGTCTTTCTGTCCAAGGCCTGCTTCCTAAAAGCAGAAAAGGATCTTTTTCTGTATTCTGTTCCCAATTCCCTACTCTCTTGAGGCTTAGGAAATCTGTAAAGGTGCAGCCCTTTCTGTTAGTATTAGACTATTTTAGAACATAATTCTTACTTGGACACTTTCTATCCATACATTAATGGCCCTCTCTTTCCCATGTTTTCCTGGCAATATGTGCCCTAATTTCATGTATGGAAGAAGGCTGTAGTACCGCCACTGGCCCTAATCTCACCCCACAGCTCTACATTCCCTACGGACACTCTTCCCCACACCTCTTTTCAGCCACAGTGGGTGACTTTAAACCCATGATGGTGAACCTATGGTACATGTGCCAGATGTGGCACATAGCGCCCTCTCTGTGCGCATGCGAGCCGTCGCCCTAGCTCAGCTCTGCCGCAGATATACATATACCTCCCACCGGCCAGTTGGCCTTTGGGTCTCTGCTGCTCATGTGCGAGGGACGGGGAACATTGGGGGGCCATGCGCATTGCATTTTGGGGGTTCGTGCACACTTTGGGCACTCAGTCTGGAAAAGGTTAGCCATCACAGCTCTAGGCTCACATGCTAAATATGGCACACAGAGCCTTCTCTGTGAGCACATGCGCTGTCGTCCCAACTCAGTTCCAATCACATTTCTCCATCGCATTTCACTCAGTCAATTCCAACTTCTCACAAAAGAAAAAGATCTCATGAAGTTGGAATTGATTGAGTGAACTTTTTCACTCATGCACTTCACAACGGGGGAAGTGGGATCCTGTTCTCTTCCTGAAGCCCATTACAATGCGGAGCTGCAATGCGACCCTTGTAGTTCTTTCACGCCTCTGCTGCGGCTCCCTGTCACCCTGTCACAGCAGAGTGATGAAAGTGCTGTCACCTTGTCACAGTGGTGGCGATGGGTGGAGCCTTAGTGCGGGAGCGAAGCGCCCTGTACTTGCCTTTGTGTGACAACAGCATTCTGCCTTCATCATGGTACTGTTGCCACCAGCAAAGAGGGCTGGGAGACAACAGCGGGGGTGGCTCTTGCGGGGTGGGGGCCATCCCCCAAACCTGGCCTTCCTCCTCCCTTGTCGGCGGGCCAAGAGAAAGAAGAGGGTGGCATGGGCAAGCACTCCCCTCCCCCAGCCTAGCGTTGAGCACAAAAGCCCAGCAGTGGGGGTGGCTGGCCCCACAGAAGCACTCCCATTGGCGAGTCGGACAATGGAGAGGCTTGGCCCAGCTCTCGCAGCTGTCCCGCTGTTCAGCACCTCCTTTGAAATGCGCCACGCCTTTGAGAAAGCAGGGCAGTAATGGCTGGGGTCGTGGGGGGGTAGCAGAGGTGTCTGGCGTTCTTCCCCCTCCTCAGCAAGCCAGACCTACAGGAGCACAGAGAGTTGCGGGCTGAGCACCAGAGCATCAGAAGGGGAAGACCCAATAAAAATCCAATTTTCCCCAATAAATGGGAAAAATAAAGGCCCAGAGGTCCAGAGTTCAAAAAGGGGGTGGGGTCTGTTCATCGGAGGATCGGAGAGGAACTCAGTTGAAATCTGGGCAAGAGGTTATTCAAAGAGCGATCTGCCTGGGTCTCTTCTTACCTCCCCCTTAGATTCCCCCCTACCAGCTTTCTTCCCTACCATTGTTTTATGGGGAGGGGGAAGCAAGGCGGGACAATAGTTGCTAAAATAGTTGCTAAAAGGCTGCGAGGGGGGAACATTGGGGGGCCATGCGCATTGCATTTTGGGGGTTCGTGCACACTTTGGGCACTCAGTCTGGAAAAGGTTAGCCATCACAGCTCTAGGCTCACATGCTAAATATGGCACACAGAGCCTTCTCTGTGAGCACATGTGCTGTCGTCCCAACTCAGTTCCAATCACATTTCTCCATCGCATTTCACTCAGTCAATTCCAACTTCTCACAAAAGAAAAAGATCTCATGAAGTTGGAATTGATTGAGTGAACTTTTTCACTCATGCACTTCACAACGGGGGAAGTGGGATCCTGTTCTCTTCCTGAAGCCCATTACAATGCGGAGCTGCAATGCGACCCTTGTAGTTCTTTCACGCCTCTGCTGCGGCTCCCTGTCACCCTGTCACAGCAGAGTGATGAAAGTGCTGTCACCTTGTCACAGTGGTGGCGATGGGCGGAGCCTTAGTGCGGGAGCGAAGCGCCCTGTACTTGCCTTTGTGTGACAACAGCATTCTGCCTTCATCATGGTACTGTTGCCACCAGCAAAGAGGGCTGGGAGACAACAGCGGGGGTGGCTCTTGCGGGTGGGGCCATCCCCAAACCTGGCCTTCCTCCTCCCTTGTCGGCGGGCCAAGAGAAAGAAGAGGGTGGCATGGGCAAGCACTCCCCTCCCCCAGCCTAGCGTTGAGCACAAAAGCCCAGCAGTGGGGGTGGCTGGCCCCACAGAAGCACTCCCATTGGCGAGTCGGACAATGGAGAGGCTTGGCCCAGCTCTCGCAGCTGTCCCGCTGTTCAGCACCTCCTTTGAAATGCGCCACGCCTTTGAGAAAGCAGGGCAGTAATGGCTGGGGTCGTGGGGGGGTAGCAGAGGTGTCTGGCGTTCTTCCCCCTCCTCAGCAAGCCAGACCTACAGGAGCACAGAGAGTTGCGGGCTGAGCACCAGAGCATCAGAAGGGGAAGACCCAATAAAAATCCAATTTTCCCCAATAAATGGGAAAAATAAAGGCCCAGAGGTCCAGAGTTCAAAAAGGGGGTGGGGTCTGTTCATCGGAGGATCGGAGAGGAACTCAGTTGAAATCTGGGCAAGAGGTTATTCAAAGAGCGATCTGCCTGGGTCTCTTCTTACCTCCCCCTTAGATTCCCCCCTACCAGCTTTCTTCCCTACCATTGTTTTATGGGGAGGGGGAAGCAAGGCGGGACAATAGTTGCTAAAATAGTTGCTAAAAGGCTGCGAGGGGGGGTTAAGGTTAGGGTTTATTAGGGATGGGGGAAAGATGCCATTCCTTTTCCAAGGACCTAGGGAAAGTGGAATAAAAATAATTGTGTGTGTATATGTGTTTGTGTGTGTGTGTAAATAACACCCCGGGATAGCTACAACCACAAACAACAGCTGCTATCATTTTTGCTGAGAGCTTCTAAGCTACACAGCATTCATTAATAAATACTAACAATAACGAACCATAATATACTGGATGGATGGATGGATGGATGGATGGATGGATGGATGGATGGATGGAAGGGTAAAATCAGAGGAGGAGGGAGGGAGAGTGGGAGGGAGGAAGGGAGGAAGGGGGGGACAGAGGAAGGAAAAAGAAGGAAGGAAGGAAGGAATAAGGATGTGATGGCCCTCCAAAGGCTACTGCACTACACTCCCATCATTCCTGAGTTGTGCTGTTAAAGAAATCCAGTGCCACCAGGGAGAAGTCAAGTTGTGAAAGTGTGATTGAAATTCCTCACAAACCTCATTATTCAGGTTAAATTGCCATGTTGGCACTTTGTGATAAATAAGTGGGTTTTGGGTTGCAGTTTGGGCACTCAGTCCCTAAAAGGTTTGCCATCATTGCTCTAGGCCAATCACCTTCTACCTGCCCAGCCTACCACGTAGGGATGTAATTGTAAGGAAATAGTGGAGGAAGGAATGGCATTCTGCATACTACCTTAAACTCTTGAGCAAAGGCAATGTACATATAGTACATTGAATATATTAAAACAAAAACTAAATATAACAGAGTATTTGTTGTTTCAACATTTGGAGGAATAAAGTTGCTAGGAAACTGTTGATTTTATTGAGCATTCTGCATTATGTTTGTGCTCTAATATACATACATACATACATACATACATACATACATACATATATATATATATATATATATAAAACAAATTGCTTGATGACAGTTCTTACTTCACAAAACAGAGTATTGTGCTTAAAATAAATTAAGATATAAATGCTGAAATAATAATTTAAATTCAGTGAAATATTACCATAGTGATTTTTCCACTATTTTGGTCCTGAAAACTTCTTCCTGGTCCAAGTTTACTGTACAGTAACAATCCCGCATTTTGTTTGGCCCTGGATACGTAGGAAGATTCTTAGCTTCCCCTAAAGACAAAAAAGAAGACATTGAGTGCTGATACAGCTGAGAGATAATCAACTCATAAACTGATATTTCAACTGAATGTATCCTAGCATGTGCAATATGCTTTGCTCAAGTTGGAGTATACATTTAAAAGATACTTTTATGAGGTGCTTTTAAAACTAAGATATGAAACTAGGGTATCATCCTGCTGGCCATAGAGCAAATGAACTAGCCATGTTTGATGGACATCTTCACATGATGTTGCCTCCATCTTCACCCCAGCCCAGAGCCACCCTTAGTTGTTCCAGGTGTCGTGATTTCCTTCTTCTCACAATACAAAAATTCCCATGCAGATAATCTCAGATGCCTCAAAGTGAACCATGTGAAAAGAGCTACCAGCTCAGCTCCAAATAGCCCATCAAAAGACACATGGAAGTGCCACCTTCCCATCCACTCCTGGGCCTTGTTTCTCCATAGTCATTTCAGTTTGGCTGCAAATGAGACTGGACATGTGGTTTTTGTCCCCTTAAACTGGATTTCCAAACTCTCAGAACCGTCAGTCAGGAATCCTGCTATTTGGTGGTAGTGGTGGATATAATATATGTGTGGGTGTACAGTACATGGTTTGTACTAGGAAGATGTTAAATTAGGAAACGTATGTGACTCACACATACTATACATGCAAAAGTGGAATGGGGATGGGAGTGAGAAGAGAAAAATTGGCTAAATGCTCTGGTTTATACTTTGTGCTTTATATTTCAAATTACTGGTAGCTCTTCCAATCACTTTGACTACCTTTGGGAAGATGGGCTAGTTCACCTTCTATTTAGGACCTTTGTGTGGTATTTTTGTGGTTACAGGTTACTGCAGATTTCTGACGGTATAATCTACAAAATCACTGGATCCCAAGAATAAGTGGAACACTGATCAGAAAAATCATTTTTGAGAGGATGTTATTTTGAGTAAGGTGGCATCACTATATGCATAATGTTATGTTTGATGCTAGCTTGAAACTGCAATAAGGAAAGTGACAAATTATGGAATGATCTACCATTTCTATGAGTATAGTCTAGGGCTGTGATGGTGAACCTATGGCTGGAAGTGGCACGCAGAGCTATCTCTTCAGGCATGCCAGCCATTGCCCATTGCTCTTCCGGGTTCTGGCGTGCACATGTGCGCCGGCCAGCTGGTCTTCATGCGTGTGCACCAGAAACTGGAGGAGCAGGTCCCTGGTGCAATGTGTGCACCGGAAACACACAATCAGCCAGCTGGTCTTCGCGCATGCGTGCTTGCCAAAAACCAGAAGACCAGAAGACTGATGCGCATGCGCATGCCGGAAACCAGAAGCTCAGCTTCCCGGCACGCACATGTGTGCCCGGGAACTGCTCTTCCAGTTTCCGGTGCTGCCACACATGTGCGCCGGAAATCTGCTCTTCCAGTTTTTGATGCTTCCCTGCGCACGCACGATCCCGTTTCAGAATTAAGTGCCAAAAAGGTTCGCCAACAGTGGTCTAGAGAAATAGTACATCTGCCAAAAATGTGGCATTTGGACATAGTATCTTAAGAAAAAATGTAATATAGTTTCTTAGAACTAAGCTCTCTGATTTGTGTTTTTTACCATGCCTGTAAACCGCCCTGAATCCTTTGGGAGAAGGGCGGCATATAAATTAAATTAAATTAAATTAAATTAAATTAAATTAAATTAAATTAAATTAAATTAAATTAAATTAAATTAAATTAAATTAAATTAAATTAAATTAAATAAACAAGCAAGCAAGCAAGCAAAACTATTCAGTGGACTCAATGTTCTTCCAATGCCACTGATTGAATCCCCAGAAAACAAAGGCTTAATTTACATCAAGAAAACAAAGATTTTGGATGAGTATCATAAATAGAATACAGATATCCAATATCCAAACTACTCTTGTCAATTATTTTAATAATCATTGATTTAAAGCTACCTTTTGGCAGAATTTACATAAAGACACAACTAACAAGCTGGATGCAACTTTAATTTAATCAGCTTTCCCACACAACAAGAGATTGGCAGGCAAAGCATACATTAGGAATAGGTCAGTGGACAATTGAGGGTTTCAGCTGTTAAATCACTGTGCAGATGGCTCTGCATGATAGGGTTTAAAAATTTAGCAGAGATTTTGTTTACCTTTAATAATGAGAGAGATGTGGCTGTAACTGCACATATCACTACACGTTCATTTTGGATTTTTAGTATTTAGAAATAAAGCAAGAGAAATAATCCAAAGGAAAGGAAAATTTAATCACCCTTCCTTAAAAATTGAAGCTTAGTTTTAATGTGCCAATTGATTATATTTTTCTGCATAGATCTATCTATTGGATTCCCCCTAACAGAAAACAACTGGGATTGAATATTATATTGAAAGGGATAAATGCTATTATGATTTGAATTATGCGTTCAAGCACTTTAATTTTTCAGGCTTTTTTGATCATAGCCATTTTTGGATTTCAGCCTTTGCGGTTTTAGGGGATTATCTAATTTAAGACTGAGACTATTCACAAAAGCAGAATTTCAAAGTACACTGCTTCAAAAGACACTATTTCATACCTTTTTTCTGATCACCTTAACCATGATAATTTGCAAGCATGGATAGAAATTTCTGATACTTTCTGATTTACAGAAGAACTACCAATAGCAGCATCTTACCAAAAATCCATAAAATTCTACTTCTTCCGTCCCATCCCCACCAATTTGACAATGGGGGAATGATTTTTAATGAGCCTTGAAAGCTTGAACAATATATGCCTCATAAATGTACAAAATGTCCTTTTTAATATCTAGATAATATCTTATCTAAGTAATTGTCTCTATTGAAACACAAATTATGCTGGTCATTCAAGCAATCTTTCCTCCACACTTTTTTTATTTTAATCTCTCATCATCTTTGCCTTAAAAAAACTAACATAAGGCCTAAAGGCCTAAATTCTTCTTCTCTATGAGTTATAAGGTTGGACCAAGAAATAGAACTCCAACTTAATTTTTCCCTTATATGACATTTTGGCATTTGCACTCGCTTGCTCTCAACTCTAAAAACTACAGAACTGCTATCTTGATTTTTACTTCAAATAGAGATGTTCTTGTTAGAAAGTGGAACATCCTAATTAGATGCATAGCATTAAAGTCTGTAAAAGTCTTTCCAGTTCATGTTCTCAGTTTATTTTCAGAAACATGCATGCTATTTTTACATATGCATATAAATAAAACATTTTATTATCATGCATGATTCTGATTTCAGGTTTAAGTGTTTTTACAGATAATCATTTCCCGTAATTTAAGTCTTTGAGCAACAGAATGAATAGCGACAATATTTCTTCATTTGTATCTCATTAGATTTGATATTGGGTCTGTCATCTTATTTTACCATTTGATGGAAAGTAGGGGAAAAGATGACTGAAGCACAGAAGAGCATTATACTCAACACACTTTAGCATCCATATAAATTTCCAACAGGTTTTATACCTTCTGCCAAGCTGAAGAATGTTGCAGAAAGACTGGTCCACTGACAGAGGTCTACTCTTAAGTGTCTTGAGGCATTCCTGAAGAAAGCTCACTGGCTTGGTATGACAATGAAGAAGGAAGTGCATTTGGCTATCTATAAGGAACAAATGGTGGAGACCTTCAACCCATGCATTCCAGAACTCTAGTTCTCTTGACCTTGCAACTACATCAAACAGAATCAGCTATTTTTCCTTCCACAAATATTGTTAGAAGGGAAGCTTTTTAAAAAAGGGGGGGGGAATGTGGAAGAAGGACTTTCTTATCTCCTCTCTTTCTGCCCTATTCACCGTACACTGGCAACATTTAAGAAGCCCTTAATTCTTCCTCCATGGAATCACTCTACTTACTTCAATAAGATTGTTGCATTAATATTGGATTTTACTATTTACTTTTATGCTTTTCAATTAGAACATAGTAAAGAAAAAGCAGAAATTCAGTCCATCTCTCTGTTCCCAAAGCAGTCAACCACTGAATACCCAAGCAGCGAATGAGCACAGCATCACACTGCTATTTGTGCATAGCCTCCAGTATTTGCGTCATATTATCCTGATATGGGGGAAATCTTACAGTAATTATTGTGACTAACAGCTGTTGATAGCATTATCCTTCATTTTTTTGAGTCCCATTGAAAGTCACTGAAGTTGTTTGCCATCACTTTATTTTATGGTAACAACTAGAATAATCTATGTGCCCTATGAAGAATTATTTCCTTTATCCATTCAAATTTTTCCACTTTTTTCAGGTTGCAGCATTATGAGATCCAGAAAAAATGTTCCCATCCACTTTCTTAAGACAACATGTGACTTTAGATGACTCTATGGGCCTATGTTTGAAGCCCCAAGTTCCAAATCTTACAAACTTTCACAACAATAGAATTGTTCTAACCTGTTGATTGTTTCGGGTATTCTTCTCTGCCCCATGTCTAACTCCATGATAACCTTTTATACATCCTCCATCATACCCAGCAGCTAGAAGGCCAGATCATTCTTATCAGAAAATTGAACTCATCATTTGCAGAGGCTTTTCACTCTTTTTCCCTTCCATTATTTTTTCTCCCTCTTTTGTCAGTGATAGATTACAGCTCTCCCTCCCCTTCTTT
Organism: Ahaetulla prasina; assembly: GCF_028640845.1. NCBI lineage: Eukaryota > Metazoa > Chordata > Lepidosauria > Squamata > Colubridae > Ahaetulla > Ahaetulla prasina. Next base: position 101,257,839 of record NC_080543.1, on the reverse strand, counting down.
TTTCTTCTCTTTTAAACACCCTTGGCATTCATCTGCAAAAATTACACTAAGTGTTACAGGTTGCTCCACATTTATAAATGTTAATCTTTAAATACGAAGGTATCAAATAACTTATCTCTGCTAGAAATCACAGAGAGATTGTTTTTCTGTTAATTTGCTTAAATCATTTTAAGGCTTCTAGTCATCATCTTGGGATAGGATATTCTGTTAAGTTAAATATACACTGCATTAAGCCCTTTTGGAAGAAAGAAAAATCTATCTACAGCATCTACTTTCTCTGCAATGAATCATTGGGCATAATTTTTCTAACTGCCATCATATTCCACTAGTGTTCTCTTCCCCACTCCCCAAATTACATGTTTAGCCTCACATGTTTAGCTTTTCCTTTAAAGAAATAGAACCCAAATCATAAATCATATAAACTCTGTTCACACGTTTTGCAATAGTACATCATCTTTCATCAAACCTAAAATCACAACTTTCTCTAAATTTGGTTCATACTCCAAACATGACAAAGCTGTTACAACACTGATTACTTTATTTCCAATTTCATCCTAACCATTTTTCTTCACTGCTTATTTTGTACAAAGTAATATTTATTATATTCCCAAAGACCCTGCACCTTAAACTGCAAATAAATTCAATCTTCATTGCTTTCCTTCATTTTCAACTTTCTAACCATTATTTAGATTTTCTTGTGTTGTTTGAATGTTAACATAGCAATATACTTTTTAATATTGTTTTTGCTTTTCTTATGTCAATCTTATGTTTATTAGGTCACAACTGTTTATTTTCTTTCTATGGGTCCGACTCCTAAATAGTGCTGCTTATGAATTATACTGTTACGTTCTGCATTTGCCTATGCCTTTCCTAATCTAAAGCATGCATTTATTTACAGTTTTTATTACAGTGGGATTGAGTCTTCTAATCTTTTCTTTCAATTTCTTTTTTTAGTTACTTCAATCATTAAAAACATTAAAGGTTTTCTTTTAAAATGAAGTGTAATTATAAGGGGCTAAAATTAATTTAGAAGTCTGATGAAATGTAATTCAACTGATTTTTTAAAATGTCAATAAAACAAAGCAAAACAAAAACTTGAACCAAATTGTAGAGTTGAACTATTTTAATCAGTTTTAAAAATACATTAATTACCTTACTTAGATTGGAGTAACAAATCTTTTATCTTATCCTATCACACATGATGTCCTTTCAAAGCAGTAGGCTTCAGGCATCCTAAACTGGCCTATTTTTATATTAACAAAGCTGGCAATTAATTTCAGGAGAAAAATCAATAAATGTCAATCTAAACAGATTTGTTGGAAAAAATGAATCTTGCATGTTCCATTTTCAGCTGATTTTGTCGTTTGATTTTGTTTTTCTGAATCCAAGAGTTCCAAATGGAAAACTATGTATCATGTAGTACAGGTAGTCCTCAACTCACTCACAACCATCATCCTCATGGTCACGTGATCAAACTTTGGGTGTTTGGCAACCAGCAAGTATTTATGATGGTTGCAGCAATCCTGGGTCATGTGATTACCATGGGCAACTTTCCCAGCCAGCTTCAAGAAAAATCAACAGAGGGAACTGGATTCACATAATGACTACGTGATTCACTCAACAATTCCATGATTCACTTTATAACCGTGGCAAAAAAGGTTGTAAAATTGTGTGTGACTCATTTAACAACTGTCTTGCTTAGCAATAGAATTTCTGATGCCAATTGTCATCATAAGTCAACAACTACATGTATAGTATTATGGGTGTACTGTATCTTAAACTTCTTTCTATTTTCCTTCAAAACTGTAACCCCAAATAGGTTTTGCAACATCAACGAAAAAACTTTTCTTCTCCATCTAGAGAAGGAGTCTAGTCTAAGAGTCAATATGACAATTCTGATTTTATGTGTTTATTGTTTAAATTTTCTTTATCATCAAAAGCACAAAATAGAACACAGAACAATAATATATTCATATATTATTGGAACAGTAGTGCTCAATATAAAATTGGGTATAGTACTGTAACAGATCTCAGACATTCTTTAGAGCAACATTTGTGCTAAAGAATCAGTTGTTATGCTAATGTCAAACCTCGGGGTTTGCCTTACTGGGGTGGGGTGGGGGAGAAGGTCCTGGTGGTTGTGGGAAGTTTGTGACGTCGGCGGCTGCAGCCACGTGCCAGAGCAACCCCTTTGGAGGGCCAATCAGCTGTGGCAGGGAGGCGGTCAGCGTGAGGCAACTGGGATGCCCGACAATCAGCCGTGCAACCGGGACACCTGATGATTGGCTGTGCAGTCACACGGAGCGAGGCAAGGCTTGTGCCAGCGGAGGGTGTGGCTTGCCTATATAAATGGGCTGAGAAGCGAATTCTCCTAGCACTGACTTTAATTCCAGATTGCATCTGTTTTGTGACCAGAGCTTTTTGGTGCCTGAGTCTGGCTTAATAAACCCAGTTAGCAGCCGCCCACACGCCTAGGGTTGTTACTACTGGATTAGGTGCGGAGCTCAGACATTTTAAGAGCTAAAGAATAACTAAAAATATATGGACGTAGGTCCACCAGACATATAACTAATACTTAAACAACTAAAGTTACTGAGAATTATCTGCTAACGTTTGTTCTGTTTTGTTTAAAGAACTGACAGAAAAATACAAAGCAGTATTTAAATTATGAAGAACAATGCAAAATAACCTCTGAAATCTTGTAATTGCTTATTCAAAAAGTATACTTGATTAAATTGGATTTATTAACTTGTTTTCAGCTTTGCTATTCAGCTTAAATAAGCTAACTTATTTCATTGTTCTGAAAGGAAGCTGTCAAAGAAGCAAAATGGGGGCTGCCAATCCTTTTCATTGCAGCAGGTTATCAGAAAAGGGATAGGCTGGCTTTGTCCAAGGTCCAACCTGGTAATTGCAGATGGCCTCCAAACATTGGCAGTGGCTTACCATTGCTCCCCTCAGCATATAGACTTGTAGCTGATGTCTCTTCTCCAAATAACTATCCACTATTATGTTCTTTCGCTTCCAGACAAATACAGCCACATATCAAACTATCACTGTCCCTGTCAGGAATTATTGAGTCTTATATATAATTTATCTCTTTAAAAACTTCAGAATGGGTTTGTCTGATCTGTGACCAAATGAATGACAATACTGATAGCGATTATACAATCCAACACTATTGTGTTGCCTTTCTAGACCAAGAATTGAATTTCTGGATGAGAATTTTAGGATGCTCAAATTATAATCTTGAGTTCAATTTATTTTCCCTGTTCATGACCTGAATTAAAGCACTGAAATAATGTACCTACAATATCTAGCAAGTACATTTTTCACTGAAGGAAGTTGCTTTGTTGTGAGCATAAAAAACATAACCCCAATGGATGTTTGTATCATACTTATTTCTTAGGAGTTGTCCATAGGATATAGTAAACAAAGCTTAACCTATTTCTTACATGCATTGTGGCCATAATCTACTATTTTGATCATGTTATTTCAGCTTTTTAAAATCAAAGACGTTTCGAGAATCTTAAAAAAAATGCAGTTCTTAAGGCATTTAAAAAGCTGTAAGCAAGCTCATGTTAAGCAGTAAAGCGTATTACTGGCAAAATACCAGGTTATTTAAAAGAGAATTCATCTTCTCTCATCTTCACCAAGAGACAAATTATATTTCAAACTGAAAAGTAAACTGAAATATTGAAGAGTGTTCACTAATCAAGCTTCATTTGAGAGCCTGATAAGACTTTTACAGGCTCTCTTGTTTATTTCTCTGGTAAGAGGTTGTGTGGTCAAAGGCCTACTTTAATTACAGTGTTTCCTCAGATTACCATCAGCCAATTGCTTTGTCAAACTATGTATGTAATCAGGATAAAATCAGATTACGTTGACCCAGTAAAATATGTTATTTTAGGAAGAAGAACAAAAAAAAAAAAGAAACATCCGAAAGTCTAAGTCATCATGTTTGATTTATGACCAGTTTTGGAGTTTGGGGAGAGCTCTCAGACATTTTATTCCTCTTGTTCTTGTTCAGAGATGGAAGGCAAAAATAATCATACAATAGCAATTTACCCTAATGTTCCTTAATCACCATAATCAAACCCTTAGAATACACCCTGCTATCTTGCTTAACTACATCCTTTTTACAAGGTAAACTGACAAACAATACTGGAATATATCTGTGCACATTTTTTTCAACATACCGCTTAAATATAAAATCAAGTGAGGCAGGATACCAAAGGAGGTTTTTGCAGGAGAATGGATCTAGAAATTCTTTCGCCAAAACCTTCTTCCAGAAAACACTTCCGTAAAAGAGCAAATTAAATTTAAAGAACTGCTCCCACAATTTAATTTCAACCAATATCTCAGACAACTGCACATGCAAACAGTTATAGAAGAAAATCCTACTTCAAGTCTCCATAAAGCGTCGGCAATAAATCAGGTGGTCTCGATTAGATTCTCATAAATCTAGATTGAAATACTTGTAGGACCACTACATCCTTGTAAGGATAGAATTGTATGCCATACTTTGTATTAAAACACAAGGTTGCACATTCACATTTTTCATTCCTTACAAAGAAATTCTTCATATAGATATATACACGTGTGCATTGTACATAGGTTGAATAAGAATCACCAAGATACATGTTAATTTGTATCAATAACCAAACATACGCTTGATAAGAAAATGACAAAAGGACACTTTTTCAGGAGTAACTCCCACTGAATAAAAAAAGAATTTCTTCCATATAAGCATCTTTCATCTATATTTTCCCCTTAATTTAAAAATATTAGATATCACTAATTAAAACTTATGAAATGTAACATTTATAAAGTTATTTTTATTAGAGGAGTTTTAAAAGTTGATGTAAACATACAGTAAATATAAATATAAACTTTTTAGAAAGATTAAAGTTGATAAAAATATACAAAGCCATGTTGTTTGTTTCAGAAAAAATATTATGAAAAGAGACTAAAAATCATGATTCTCCAGATCCTTAAAAATGAGCAGTCTTTTTTGTTTTACAATAGTGGGCAGATGAAATAAAGCACATACTGTAAATTAAGGACCAAACATCTGCTATGCGATTTGTTGTACAAAATTTCCAAACAGTGACTAACTTGAACTTTTGAGAGGGGAAAAAAAAACATTGTATGAATCTAGATCTGGAAATCAAGTCAAACCAAAACTGAGTCACCATCCAATACACTGAAGATGATAAAAGTCAGATTCTAGCTTATTTTGATTCACAAATGTTCTACAAGAAGTTCTCCTTCTTCAATATCATAAAGTGAGGAAATAAATTTTGAGTTTTATGAATATAGGCATAGAGAATTTCAATCCAGATGGTAGGTTAACTTTAATATACTGCACGAATCAAGAAGAGGGCCGTGAAAATATTTACAGATCCCACACATCCAGGACATAAACTGTTTCAACTCCTACCCTCAAAATGACGCTATAGAGCACTGCACACCAGAACAACAAGACACAAGAACAGTTTTTTCCCGAAGGCCATCACTCTGCTAAACAAATAATTCCCTCAACACTGTCAAACTGTTTACTAAATCTGCACTACTATTAATCTTCTCATCATTCCCATCACCAATCTCTTTCTATTTATGACTGTATGACTGTAACTTTGTTGCTGGCAATCCTTATGATTTATATTGATATCATTTGTGTTGTAAATGTTGTACCTTGATGAACGTATCTTTTCTTTTATGTACACTGAGAGCATATGCAGCAAGACAAATTCCTTGTGTGTCCAATCACACTTGGCCAATAAAAAATTCTATTCTATTCTATTCTATTCTATTCTATTCTATTCTATTCTATTCTATTCTATTCTATTCTATATCATTGATCTCATTGTATGTCTTGTTAATTTTAATGAGATAGCAAATAGGTTGAAATGCATGAAACTGGATTAATAAAAAAAGTAAAAAATCAATTTAAACTTGAATGTGCATAAAATTTGAGGCCTAACTTGATTAAACCTTTTATCCAGGTCAGACATTGAAGTTTGTTTTCCCCATCCAATCAATGCTGCTCTAGCAATATATTATTCCAGCTATGGAGAAGTACAAAACTATTGAGAAGCAAATGAGTAAACAACTAAGCATCTTCAGATTTAAGTTGCTTTACTTCTCTCCTTTTTATTGATTCTTCTAACTTTGTATCCATCCCCCAAAGTCTTAAGATGCTTCATGATCATCTTCACATTTTTTCCCCTTTTGAATAGAGGAAGAATCTTTGCAGTTACTGGGACTGAAATTTTGGAAGATTTAGATATTCTCTCTCAAGCCTATCACATCTTGTGCATGCACAAATGCTCTATGTGAAGATGTGTGTAGGATTATCTGCTCACTTTTACCAATCCCCATTCTAATGTAATTCAATATTGTTATTTCCCATATTACATATGAAAGAGAAAGCACTTCTTAAGTCTAACTCATAAGATTAGATGCAAAAAATGCACATTTAAGGCTTTCCATTTTACAAGTTCTGTACCTTAGATAGCTGTGTAATAACTTGATAATAATATTTATGTCAGCTGGCCACCGGAAGCCGGTAATGCTGGCTAGAAATATTTTTGTTTTTGTATTCACTTTGTGCCGAGCCAAGTCCAGTAAAGATTTCTATTGAACCCCTCAGCGTGGTCTCTTCCTTTGCTGGCCAAATTTGGAATAGTGACAATTAACTTTGTAGCCTAAAAGGATATTTTGTTTAACAAACCTAGGTTAGGTTTGGTTAAGTTAGATTAGGTTGGGTTGGGTTGGGTTGGGCTGGGTTGGGTTAGGTTAGGTTAAAGTTGTTATGAAATGAGTTCAGTTCCATCTTTCCTTATTTTTCAGAAGTCCTTCAAGATTTGGCTTCAGCATCAGGCCTGGGGGAATCTTAGCTGACTAATCAAATCAAATCAAATTGACTGCTAATCAAATCTTGTGTGAGTTTTTCAATTTTTAAAAATATGACTGTATTTGGCATGTCTATTGTTTTATACTTTTTTGCTGAATGCCACTCAGAGTCACTTCTTGTGAGATGGGTAGCCATATACATTTTATAAATAAGGTTGGAATATTGTCCTTGCTGGTTCATTTTAAGTGAAACCTAAACAGTCATTTTTCTACTTATTTTGCCCATGTATGACTCTTCAGAAGGGCTAGGTTGAATTTTGACATTTTACTGGTACTGTATTAACCTTTCAAGATGGGCTAGATCAAGAAACAGGAAGACTAGAGCTACACTTTATTGAAGTAGGCTCTAATAACGAAGCTTGTTTGTGTTTTAGCAAATCTGTTTGTGTTTTCCTTTCGCTCCCTCTGATACCCCAGGAAGGAGGGTAATCGGAATATGTTTGTAACACTCCTCCCCCACTTCCCTGGACTAAATACATGTTTCTTCTGAACCTGGTATTTCCTTAATGGCCACTGGATTCCTTCCCCAAGGTCATCTCCCTGACTCTCTACAAAATGTTATTTTAACTTATGTAATTTACCATTGCTTAATTATATCCACTGTTGTATTGCAAACAACCGAACTGCTTGCCAGGAACATGCAAAAATAAACTTGACCATAAAAACCTCACAAATGAATAGCTGACTTCAATAAACTAGCCTATTACATTATCTTGGGTGATATTCTGATGAGGTGTTTTTAAGCTGTGATTTTTATAATCGCTCTTGAGGCCACCTCAACAACATTTCAGGTAAATGTTTAAATATGAAGAAGTGGCTCTGTTGGCCAATCTGTTCCTGTTTTGGGAAAGAAGTGGTTTGAAAAAGAAAGGAAACTGAAAGCATTTGAATGGCACTTGAAATATCCACAAATATTTGAAACGCACTGTTACAGCCTTTTCCTAGTGGAAAGATGGGAATACACACTTTGTGTCTGGACTATGGTGACTTTGGAGGGGGCAAGGGTACTGGGTTAGCTCTGGACATTCAAATTACAATTCTGCTCAGATACTTAGCAAATATAAAATTATACACAACAATACAAGACAAATTGCAAACTGGAATAAAAAGTTTTTTAAAATGAATTATATGAAAATAATGTTATATGATTTGTATCTTCCACCTTCAGCCTCTGAAGGACAGATGGTCTTTAAATCTAACAAGCAACCAAACAAATAAAATCAAGTTGCTGACTTGAAGAACATTATTATTTATATGTTATAAGAAGGCATATAACAAAAGGCATATTCTTGTCTTTCTTCTCTGCTCTGAGGCCATTCTTTTTTTTTATCCTATGTATATAAATGTACCTGAATTATGGGTATACAAAATAATTAATTACTTTACATATCCTGTTTCCCCAAAAATAAGATATTCCCTATAATAAGCCCAATTGGGCTTTTAAGCACATGTGCTAAAATACCCCCCCCCCGAAAATAAGCCCTCCCCGAAAATATTTAAACACAGAGCTGGAAATCAGGTAATATGGCAAGCGATCTTGCTCCACGTGCCCCAAAATAATAAGACCTCTCCGAAAATAAGGCCAAGCACTTATTTCAGGGTTCAAAAAACTATAAGACAGGGTCTTATTTTTGAGGAAACTCGATACTATTTAAGTCATCAAAATTATATGTATATCTTTCATTAATATGGTTACTGTCAAGTTATATGTTATTTATTCTGCTTCTTTTTATTTTAATTGACAAATATAAATTTGGAGCCAGGATTTAAAAAACAGATTGGCATGAAAAGCAACTCTGTTTAAAAATAAGGTATGATTTAGACTTAATTGTATTCAGAGTATATCCTCTGAAACAAATAGGACTGAATTCCTACTGCTTTCAATAGACATACTACATAAATATAGCTGGATCCAACCCATTATGCATAACTTCTTCATAGTGTTTACTGCTATTTATACAATGAAAGCAATGGGGTAGAGTTTGGCTTACAAAATTAAAGCCAAGTGGGACACCCAGCAAAACATCCACGTCTTCCCTGCTAAGAAGTTGATGAGGAGCTCTTGCTTTCTTAGAAATATATCTACAATAAGTGAAAGCTATTTGTTTAAAGTTCCAGAACATCAAACATCAAAAATATCTAGATAAAATAGATTATATTTAGATTATAGAATAATCTATTTTGCCAACTTAAAGACAAATTCATACTTTCATACTTTGGGATATAACTGTAACTAACACATGGTCTGCATAACCAAGGAAAGCTGCAATTTAGTTTATTTTAAAAGGATTGCTAAATATAAACTACAGTAAGGCATAAACAGCTCTGTGTCACAAAGAAAAGATCAGCCATTAGCAAGCTAAGAATATGGTGGTTCTTATATTTTTAAAAAGGATCTGGAAAACTGAAGCCTGAATTTCATCATCCAACATCACTCAAATTCCCTTCTAGATGTGGTAGCATGTGCCAAGGTACATCTATCAAATTACTTCTAATAAAGTACAATTTTATTTATATTCAATTCACTATTGTACTGAATACCTACATTTTTCCAATTATATTACACACTCGCACACACACCAAATATTCCAATTAAACCACTTATGATGAAACCCTCATGGACTGTGTTTACTATTGTTGCAGACCGTCCCTACAGAAGAAAGAAGATATAATAACCAGAGCAAACTGAATGTAAGTGCTTTCTATCTTTAATAAAACAATTCTAAATAATCCAATTTAAAAAGGTGCATAACAATTTAGATAAATGACTTTCATAAACTAGATACATTCTTGAACAGATTTAGAAGTGCTGATTTTCACAGTACCATTTTTACTTTACTGGGGAGGGAAGAGAGGAAAGGAGGGAGGGAGAGGGGGGAGGGAGGGATGACAAAGATTTGAAACAACATCAGATTCTATCATGTAGAACAGGGGTGTCAAACTCACGACCCAAGGGGCAGATGCGTCACGTGCTGGCCATGCCTACCCCCATTTTAGCGAAGTGGGAGGAGTCATAATACATCACGTGAAAACATGATGATGCGAGTGTGACACCCCTGATGTAGAATCAGTGGTGGGATTCAAAAAATTTTACTACCGGCTTTGTGTGTATGGCTTGGTGGGCGTAGCAGGGGAAGGATACTGTAAAATCTCCATTCCCTTCCCACTCCAGGGGAAGGTTACTGCAAAATCCCCATTCCCTCCTGATCAGTTGGGACTCAGGAGGCAGAGAATAGATAGGGCGGGGCCAGTCAGAGGTGGAATTTACCAATTCTCCGAACTACTCAAAATTTCCGCTATCGGTACTCCAGAACTGGTCAGAACCTGCTGAATACCACCTTTATGTAGAATCATACTAGGGAAGAGAACTAAAATCTGGAGAGAGAGGATTATTAACAGGCAAACACTTCCAATATATTCTACCTGAAAACCAATGAACTACTACTTAATTTTTCTGCACCTTTTCATAACCAAGCAACCCCAAACAGCCAGTGAACAAGAGGTCACAAACACTAAATTAACATTGTAGGAAAATTTTGACTAGCCTGATTTCAGAAATCATGACCAATATATTTATCTGTGTCTGTTATTCTGTGGATGGTTCCTTAAACTAGACCACAAACTTACATTTTGTAGTATCTCATGAGGATACTTTTACATTTTTTAATTCGGTATAGTTTGCAGGGAGCATAATTCATCAATGAAAGTTGGAACACTGTAAAAGTATCACAAAACAGAGCCTATCCTTCAGGGTGGATTTAAAACCAGTGAAACCAATCATGATTTAAATCACTAGTAAAAAGGCTTGATTTAAATCAACTCAATTTAAATCATATTTTTTAAAGAGAAACTGTCATCTCTGTCCTGCAGCGGCTCCTCTTCTGACCTTCTGTTGACTCACCGACAGTCCCAATATTGCAGAATATACAGCCTCATGTTACATAACTAAGCTCCATTTCATGCTGAATAAACTAAATTATGAATGTATATTAAATAGAAAACTATCTTTAGATAGATTTTTACTCCAAAAGCATTTTATTAAAATAAATTTGATTTAAATAAAAAAAAATCTGATTTAAATAAAAAAAATCATCCTGCTACCCTTTTACTGGTAGTCCTCAACTTACGTCCATATTGAGCCCACAATGCTGTCCATTGGCCCGATTCCCCAATGCAATTCTCAGCTGTGTTTCACACGGGAAATCTATCCTGATTCCAAAGGAAAGCATTTTTGGATGGCAGACCTGCGATCCCCTTCCTGAGTCCAAAAGGGGTGTGTAGAGGCAAAAAAAGTTCATCGCATTTTAAGCAGCAGATCTGGCCAGGAGGAAAGAGGTGAGTCTGCTGAGAAGGAGGATGAGGGTGGGCGACTCTGCAATGTGTAATGGGAAGGAAAGCTTTTTCAGGCGGCAGCACTGCGATCCCCTCCCTGAATCAAAAATGGTTCCCGGTTCGCCGCTGCACATTGCAGGGGAACTGGGCCGCCTGAAACACGGCTCTGAGAATTGCATTGGGGAATCGGGCCAACGGGCAGCGGTGGCTGGAAAGGAGGGATGTTTCATTTTAGGGGTTCCCAGTCGGCTCCTGGGCGTAGAGAGGGCTTAGGCGGTGGTGGCAGTAGTGGCTCCTCATGTTGCTGGAGAGTGAAGTCATCACAACCGTTGTCTGGCCTGAGCTGCCCGCTGGGTAGCCAGAGGGGTGACCAGCTGCGAACCTTGTTTGCCGAAGCTGCTGGGCAGATTTCCCTCCCTCCATCCTGAAGAGATTTGTTCCTCAGGCTGTGCTCCGACCCTCCTCCCAGAGCTATAAGTAGGAAGATGGGGGCATCTCAGGAGCAGATCCTTCCGTACCAAGTCCCTCTTTTGCCCCCATGAAAATCATCCCCCACCCCACTCATTCCAGTTAAATGCATGTAGAGTGATAGGGTTTGTTTTAAACAAATAAAAAGATCTGTGCTGCTCGTTATCAAAATCAAGTGGAAGTGTGGACACGGCGGATCTTGATGCTGGTAGGCAGAATTCTTGTTTTCTTGTTTTCTTCCCCAAAAATTAAGGTGCGTCTTATACTCCGGTGCATCTTATACACAGAAAAATAGAGAGGTTGAAATAAGGAAGTGCTGAAAACTAAGTAAAGGAAAGAAAGGAAATGACACCAAATTGTCTTATCCACAGAATATAGAGAATTCTGTTTTACCTATCACATACTATGGTTTCAGTTTTCTATTTCACATTTAGATGAATACTTCCAAATTTACTTTCCAAAGATCAACATTTCAAATTAGTTTAAACTGGGCAGTACAGAGGCCTCCCAAATAATTTTGTAGTCAAGCATTGATTTCAGCCTGCAATTTCCCAACACAGTATCCTATTTGCTCTTGACAATTTGCAGCTGAGTTCAATTCAGACAAAGATCAGCACAGCTTTAGGCTGATTGCAGGCTGATAAATCAAGACTTTTGCTGCCTGCCTGCAACTAAAAAAGGGACTGTAAAACACCTGGCAGGCCACCATACATAGTTGGTGTTCTATATTTGTCCTAAAGGGTTACAATTTGTGCACCAGCTCAACTCTCTTCCACTTCCATTTTTATAACACTATTAAGAAACAAAAAAAAGTTGCATTAATCTCCCGATAGGCTGATAATCTGCACTGACATGATGTTCTACATACCACACAGACCTGAACTGAAAGGGATCTACATTTTTAAATCTCATCTGTAAAAGTAAAAAAAAAAAAAGTAAATTAAGAGAATGCCACCAGTCTGATTCTTCAACGTTTCAAATTTCTGACCTTCATTCTAGCTGCGAAATAGGATTGGATTTTGTGACTTGCCAGACAGATTGTGCAATACACTCATGACCTCAAGTGAGCCTCATCAGTTCCAGAGATACTAAGTTCTTCCATGGCACCAAATCAAGAGCTAAACATGAATCACCACTTCCTCTATTTATGGCAGAAGAAACATTAACACAAGACGGGCTGTGGCATTTAGCACCTCTAAGTTTCATTTCCACATTACAGTACTCTCAATTTCTTGCTATGCACCATTCACTTTAGCAAATGATGAGAAATGCTGCTAATGAAGTGAGCACATTACTTGACAGATTTTGCAGAGACTTGGCAATGCTTTGCCCCAAACACATAGTGTCACCAAAACAGGGAATTTAAGACAGCAAAATATTGTTATGTAGGGAAACATGGGTTTTCTTGCAGGCCAAAGGCCTGGGGCTGTGTTTTAAAATCCATAATCAAAAAGTCTTTTTGTAATTGCTTTTATTAAAAGTTCATAAGCCTGCATGTCCCTCATCTCATAAATATTACACTGCTATAAAATACATAAGCATTTTCAAGCCTACAATTCTACATACTTATTAATGAATCAGCTCATTAAACATAGCTGAACATATATTTAATAAAGTTGGGTTGCCCTTGGGATTCCCAACATAATATTCTCATGTGCCATTAATTTGTTAGCTACTGGGATACTTGCTTGCCATGCCATGCTCTCTGAATGTTTACATTATTTTTTAAAGGAAACTGACTTTTAGGAATAGAAAGCATCAGCGTCTAGTAGCTTCTTCATTTCCAAAAATAGCTCTAAACCCAAATGGGTAGTATAAACTATTTTAGAAATAAAAAGACGAAAGAGGCAGTCCAATGGCTTGTTTAAAAAATATACGTGCCTGCCAGAAAAAAAGCTGGGAATGAAAGAAGCAAACGAGTGAAAGGGGCACTGGTAAATTGGCACCTTGTTAAAGTGAATCCCAACCTGTGGATATATCTACTTTACATTATAACTTGATATCCCGCTTCTACCATATGCATTCATATGGAACCGGAACTTAACTGGAAAGGCATTCCCAAAATACTTACAGAAAACTGCTTAGTGTTTGCAAGATCTTTATAGTTTATTTAAAACAGTCATGGTAATAAAACTGCCTTTTAGATCCAACAATTGAAAATGCACTGAGTATATCTTAGTGTTACTTGCCTGTTCTCGCATCTTAATAAGAAAATAATAAAGCAGCAACTAAACATTTTAACATGTACTTTCTAAAAAGTTTAAGAGTGATCTAATGAATTTTTGGAAGGCACTTGATTGCACCACAGTTCCTATACTGTCGCTGTAACATCTATGTCAGAGTTTATATTTCCTGAGAATGTAAATATTATTCATTTTTATTTTTAAAAAAATATATGGGTGGATTGTTCAATATTTGCACACTGTGTTTAAAAAGGGCCTTTTCATGCAGTGCTGTAAAGATTGAGTTTCCTCTTTCCACCTCACTCCCCAATCTCCCTGAATTTTTGCCAGAGCCTCTAGTAATCAGCTCACTTTGGACTGGATAACTAAGAGGCACACTTATGAAAGTCAGAAGCGCAGCAGAATGCTTTTGGTGTTGGCACAGATAAAGCTATCCTTAAGAAAATCAGTGGAAATTAAAAGTAGACTACCAGAGCCTGTGAAGTCAACTCCATTATATCCACCTACACTTAGTGAAAAAGGAAATGATGACCAACTAAAAGAATTTCATGGATTCAAGATGTAGTCTAACACCAGCTCTGAAGGGCAAGCTGGAAATTTATTACGAAGGCCCCTGCTCTGCCATATATTCTCTTAAGGAGATTTTAAAAAGTGTTTTCAGTTTTAACAAAAAACATATATATTAACATTCATGTTAATCTGAGATTAGTTATTCAATACTCAGTTCTGGACAAACAAAACTTGACTATTTAAAGGAGCCAATTTTTTTCAGGCATGCTTAGAGGCCTTAATAAAGAGAGGCTGCTTTAATTAACAGAGAAGGTTTCTGCTCATGTGAGGTCCAAACCATTTATTCAGAATCATTTGAAAAGCAATCACAGCCCTAACAGGTTTAGGAGATCAAAGTCTGACATACAGAAAATGCAATAGCTACAGCAGAGGTGTGCAATTCTGTAAATTATGTAAGCAAGCAAACAAAAAATCCCTTACTATGCTGGAATGGTCTTGACACAGATACGGTAGATGGTAGGAATATTTAGCAGGAAAAGATAGAAAACAAATTTATTTGATATTAATAATGAAATAAAAATGGATTTGTACTAATGCACTACTGAATGTGAAAAATGTAGGCATGATGCTTCTAATAAGTCATGCAATTTATCTTCTCATCAGGGATTTACCAAGGACATACACTCAGCGACACCCTATTGATCAGAAAATACATAGATGTCTGCTCAAGATTCCTTTTGATGCTCTACCCTGATTCAATTTCATTTTTGTAATATTTTGTAAGTTAAATTTGTTAGCATTTTATATGATAAAATGCTTAAAAATGCTGTTGATTTTAACTCAAGCTATTTATATTTTATGTTAGCATGTGATGATACCTATGGGCTGAACAGTGGCTCAGTAGTTAAGATGCTGGGTTTGCCAGCTGGAAAGTTGGCAGCCGAAGTTTGAGACCCAAGATCCATGTGATGTGGGGTGAGTGCCCGGCCTCACCCCAGATCCTGCCAAACTAGCAATCTGAAAGCATATAAATGCAAGTAGATAGATAGGTACCATTTCATTGGCACTAACAGCACTACATGATATCATGCTGGCCACATGACTGCGGAGTTGTCTTTGGACAGTACTGACTAAATGGCCTTGAAATGGAGATGAGCAATGCCCCCTACAGTTGGTAACAAGTAGCAGAGTGAAATCCATAAGGATTCCTTTACATTTATTTATATACATACCTACATACATGTGTGTGTGTGTGTGTGTGCGCGCGCATGAGGTGTGTGTGTGTGTGTGTGTGTGTGTGTGTGTGTGTGTAAAGCAGCTGACATTGTCAAATATAAGAAGGAAATATAAGAGGAAAAGTAGTTTTGAAAATCCAGTACTACTATTTGGTGCTGAAGCTTTTTTCCTAAGCACTTCCCCACACGACTACATGCATCCTATTTACATAGTACTCTCGAGTTTTGAAAGCTCTCTTTCCAACAGGAATGTACATGCACAAAGCAGATATTTCAAGAACACACTTATATTAATCAAAGCAAGTTATGAAATTAACTTGAAAATTTCAACATCAAGCAGCCTGGCTCCAGAGCAAAGTGAATTAAACTTGAAGGCTTATGAGCAGCAAAGGCGGAGCAATATAAACACAAGGGTACTTTCAATTAATTTACACCACAGAAACTAGAATGAATATTTGAGTAGTCATAAGTTAAAATGACCAATTCCAGTGACTTGGGAACTGAACAGAATTTAAAACCAATGTAGCAAATCAATAAATATTCCAGCATGTTAATCAGAAATGAACAATCTGGGCCTCTAGCAGTTCACACACCATATGGAGCTTTTTTTTTTTTTTTTTTGCAGAGCTGGGAACCTTCTTCCACCACAATCACTGAAAACCTGCTGAAAGATTTCCTGCCTTTTTTCAGATGGGAAGACAAGAAAGCTGAAACTTTAAGCCCTAGAACAATATTATCATAGTTAGAAAACAAACAAAGGAAGATGACGTAAAATTACAGGGGGGAAAAGTATGTCCCGCGAGGTTCCATCCACTTTCATCCTCCTCCTCCTTCCTCTTCCAGTCCTGGCCCTCCAGAAGAGAAGGGTCTGTCCCTAGGCTTTCTCCCCAGACTGCTCCCACTCCTCATGTAATCCATTAATGAGGTAATTTTTAAACAAAGTAGTCTTTTTAATTAGATAAAGCCTCCAATTCATGACATGGCTCACAGGGTTTGGCTGTAATGTTGTATTCTTTGTCCTGTGGTTCACAAGCTGACCAGCTTAAGAGGATGGCCAACACTTTAAAAAAAATCCTCAGGCATGGAAGGAATTTTTGAATATTAAAATCCTTAAGAAATGGTTTTTCCCCTGCTACCTATTCTTAGCAGAAGACATTTGGGTTCTATGGACCACCACTAATATTTTATTCTGGTAGAATGTTGTTTTGAAATAAACATTTTAGCATTGAACTGTCTAATTGTTTCACCCAATATAGAACTTGATCCATTCAAATCCACTGCTATACCAAAAATGGTCAAGACATTTCTGTTACTTGGTTTCAGTAAAGTACTGTATGATGTATATTGTGGACTAGGTTCGTAAGACAACTGAAATGGACATAATGCTCATTTTTACAGGAGGTAACTGCAGACACCTATTGATCATTTGGGGAAAGTATTTTTGGATGATGGCATTCCATTGGTCACAAATACATGATTCAGAATTTGTATACACCTCAACCATCTGTCCCACCATAATGTGTAGAAATAGTCCATCAACGATGGAATGACTATATAGGTGTATAGTATGCACTAAGTGGCTGCAGTTATTTTACAAAGTTGCAAGATTCTATCTTGGATATATAGAGTAAACATTATATATATTTTCTGCCAGACTGAAATATTTTGTTTTATTCAAAATAGGGATTGCACACTTTTATTTATCATTTTAGGGAGTCATGATACCATGATACTATGCCTTGATATAATAAAAACATGCCCATTTAACTCAATGAAATTGAGTTTACATTATGCACAGGGAGATTTGTGCTGTTATCGTCTAGTGCTAAATGGATCTTTCATAAAAAATGAATACATAACGTAAGAATAATTGTCAAAATGGCCGCTCAACTCGCCTAAATTCCATGTGTTGCGTTCCTGAGAACTAAGCTTCCCTGCTGACACTTGTCCAACCCCCTGTCCGACTCCCTGCTTCCATCAGGAGCGCTGGACTCCACTAATAGCCTGTCTGGAACACCTGCAGTTCAATGGAAGGCACAGATTAAATTACAGCAAGCTGTCTCTCAAATACAGAAGGGTCCTTCCAACAGCCAGAGCCGAAGCTCTAACCACTGAGAAAGAAACAGACCCTCCACTCACAGGTAGAGCTGTCAAAACTCATAATACACAATCGAATCCACAAGTAGTTATCCAAATAGAAAAGCATCCAGGAATAGATCTAATGAGAAGACCAGCTTTTGACGCGTCCGTCCAGGCTGAATGACTGAGTCAAAAGCGGGAAGCCCTAGCAACAGAAGCGAAGCTTGGCAACTTTGACAGACTCAGTCCTTCAGCTGAACAGACGAGGTCAACCCATTCCTGGATGCTGTCTCCACCGAGAGGGAAAAGCACAGTGTATTTTTTTTTATTGAAAAAATTTTACAAGATTTTCCCACATACATCCCCCCTCCTCCCAACCCTAACCCTTCCCCTCTCTCCTCCCTCCTTCCCCCATCCCCTCCCCCCCCGACTTCCCAGAGCAAATACAGGGTATCGTACCTAACAATCATAAACTAAAATATGCTAATTAACATAAACTCCCTCCCTCTTCTTGAACCTCAACTCTCCTTTTCCATAAAAAAAGAAGAAAAAGGAAAATATTAATACTAATACAATTACCTTCTATTCATTTAAAAGCTCTTTAGTATTTTGTTATTTAAATCTCCATTATATATATCTTTCAAAAATAATATTTCAAATATGGTGATAATTCTACCTTCTCATCTAAATCCCTTCAATTTAAAGTCCAATCTTCTGTAATAAACAATATCCCATCTTCCAATGTTGTAATTTCAAAAATTATTCCTCAGTATACCTTATAATCCATCATATTTATATATCCATCATACATAATAATAAACATCATCTTTCTTTATATGAATTTAACATTTACCTCATATTCTTCCCCATATTCCCCATACCATAACTTTCTAAACAATTTACACCCCATTTATCATACAATCCATAACTTCTTTCTACTTTTTATATTCAGAAATATCGCTTATAATTTACCCTATCCCATGAAAGGAAAGTCTTTTCATTTGAAAATATTACTTCTTTACTCCTTGCTGTTTACGTTTAATAGTTACAATCATACTTTGATCCTTCCCTACGGCTTTCTGTGTTTCTTCTCCCAAATTTACAGCCCCAATTTTAGGTTGTATTTGCTTTGCTTCCTTTCCCCCTTTTTTAAGCATTCCCACCTCTCCTTTCATCTTAACTTCTAACAATGGCAAACTTCCAACCTTCAATACTTTAGTATAAAAATCTCTTGCTTTAAAAACTGTATTAAGACAATATCTCCCTCCCTTATAGTTTACTGTTAATCCAGCTGGTACATTCCATCTATACTGTATCTGGAGATTTCTAAGCTGATCCACCAAAAAAGCATATTCTTTTCTATTTCTTAACATTTTAGGAGGAATTTCTTTCAATACCAATACCTCTTGTCCCAATATTTGAATTTTATTTTTATAAGAAACTTGTGAAATTTCATTCCTAATCTTCCTAGATGTAAAATAAATTACTACAGCTCTTAGCAAATGTCTCTGCTTTGCAACCCATGAATTAACATGGTAATTTTTTTCAATTTGGATTTCAAAGTCCGCTGGTTTCTGTCCAATCAGCTGTGGAAAAGCCTCTGCAAAAATCTTTTTTAAGTCCTCTCGTTTATCTTCTTTTAAACCTCTTACTCTCAATGCAAATTCCATAACTGTATTGCAATAGTACCCGCTCTTCTTCTGCTCTCTCCGCCTTGATCTGGAGCACCTCTATTTTATTTTTGAAGTCCAAATTAACTTGATTAATTTCTTCAACTCTATCATCCAACTGCTTTATATTCTCTGCCTTGGTCTGAAACTCCTCTGTTTTGCTTTTTAAGTTCGAATTAACTTGATCCATCTCTTCCACTTTTTCACCCAATTGTTTTGTGTATTCAGCCAGAGTCTTAAATGCTGCCAGCACTTCTCTTATCTCTTCATCCTCAGCTGCAACAAAGTCTTTAATTTTCAATATTTTCTCCTCAATTTCCTTAATTTTTTTATCCCGAATAGAAATTTGAGCCTTCAGAAATTCCTTCAGCTCCTCTTGTAATTCATATAGTTGAACTAACGGCGCTCCAACTTCCTTGAAAACAGCAGGCTGTATTTGTAGAGAAGCCATCTTACTTTAATTTATAATTTGAAACAAAGTCAAAGTCTTTCCATAAACACAGTATTTAAGATAAATTAGGTCAGTTTTATAATCCTTCCAGCTTTCACTTTATAATTTCTTCATAATAGCGTAAATCCAGCAAGTTTAAGCAAAGTTATAAACTGTAACAGTGTTAATAAACACCTCTTTGACTTTCACTTTCATTCCCATTATACTCAGACACCATTTCCTTTCTTCTCAAACGGAATCCACACACGGGGTTGAGGTCTTATACTTACATCTACCTTGCCTCCGGACATAGCTCTGTCTGGTTAAGTCAAAAATCCATTTAAACTCAATATTGATCGCAGAAGTGGTCACGGCATTTTGCTCTGCCAAAAAAGACAGAGGCGTCCTGGATCCGGAGCTCTTCGGGTTCCCAAGGGAGCTCTCCCCTTCAAGCCTCCAGGATCATTGGGGGAGCTCTACCTCCACCCGATCGCTCACCTTTCCCTCTTCACCCGAGGGAAAGGTTTCCAAGCCGCTAGACAGCTGATTTTCGCTGTCTTAGCGGCTCTACGCGATCCAGGGCTGGCGGTCTAAAAAGACCGTCCTCAACGACCAGCGGAGCCACAGGAAGTACGGAAAAGCACAGTGTATTGAAGGCCAAGTATTATCATCATAGTATGCCCAAAACATCCCACTTTGGAATCTAACGCTTGCAACTACTGGCAAGAATGTCACAGCTATAGCTTTTCATACAGGCAGTACATAATTCATAACACTATTCCATTTTGGAACATTATTTAAAGAGCAAAAAAAGATTACGCAACAGAAATTAGCCAGAGGAATTATAAATATAACAAAAAGAAACACAGCTAAAGCATGTTTACATTAACAGATTTATTACATTTATATATTGCTGCAAATCAACATATAAATGTAACTTGGCAGTTAATACAGTATTGTATTATTAATTAATTCTGTATTAATGCACTTAATACAGAAAAATGAAATAAATTCAGCATAAAATCAAAACAATAAAACAACAGCTCCAGAACAAAACTATTTAAAAAAACCAAACAGAAATGGTCCAGTCTCATTACAATGCATTCCAAAACAGTTCTGTTTTTATCTTCCTGAATGTAATCAGGGAGGAGCCTGGTTCCCACAGAGAGGATGTTCCCCAAACCATGACCGATACCAAAAAGCAACACCCCTCCTGGCCTTTGCTTTCAAAAGTGAGGTAATAGGAGCAGTTTCTCTCTAAATGACCAAACAGATCTGGTTGGAGCAAGCTTCATTTTGAGAACCAGATGCCAAGCCCCATGCAAATCATCATTTCTTTCATTATATCCATACCCTGAAGTATACCATAAGCCAGGCAGGTGATTGGGTCAGTCGCTCTCTCTCAGTCCCACCCATTCCAGAGTTGTTATTGTGGGAAAAATGGGCGGATGAAGGTGTGTTGGATATGTTCGCTGCCTTGAGTTATTTGTAAATATAATAAATAAATAGAAAATAAAATACTCAACTCGCGTTTCAATTTAACGAATTGAGCAGGAGAACATTGTTCATTTGTGTATCTTAACATACCTCCATGTATTTTCACATATTTAGTAAAACTGTATCATAAATTAATAAATTAATCTACATGCTCTAAATTACAACCCTTTATGTGAAGCTTCTCATCATTCATTCCACTCTCCCTATCATATATAACTATTTTCCCTAAAAGGGAACAATAAATATTCCAATCATTAGGCACAGACATACAATTCACCCACTCACTCACACACACACATTATATAAGTTGTAGATGTACTTCATAAGCATACAGCATCCTTACTTTAACATTTATTTACGCCATCTAAACTTACAGTTTTATTATTTTTCAACATTTTCAAAGCATTCAAGACTTCCTTTTCATCATTTTATCCTTGGAAACGAACATTTATAGCATTTGTTTCAATTCCACTTTGGATTATGTCACTACCATTCCCTTACAAATCTCTAAAATATACAGTATATTTCAGTAAAATTTTTCTTATTTCCAACTATCTATTCATCCATATAATAGAAGTGTTTTTCTCAATGATCACATCCATTTATAATGTTGCACAATTCTATCATATTACATACACTTGCATTTTTTAATGAATCAAAAACTTATACTTGAAATAGAGGACCAAGGACCGAGTTATAAACGGCTTTATTAATATGACATACCAAAAAGTATAAAGAGTTCACTAAATATTTTATCAGTTAATGCATCCTATTTTCGCTTTTTTCTAGCTTGCCTCTAATGAAGTTCAGCTGATGCCTTATCTCCCACAAGCAAGAAATGGCAAGGCTAAACTAATGAAAAGCAGCATCCTTCCCCAATGAACTACCTGGAACAATTCCCTACCTATCCCTGAGAAACTGTTTCCCTGAGATACTGAGACAGAGTTTCTAGTTAGCCCAACATGACTGGGAACAAGCTGTATCCTTTGAGCAAAACTCTCCTTGTGCAACAGAAATTTAGCTTCTTCCTCTTGATCTCTAATATGCATGTCTCTCTTAATCTCAACTATTGTGTAATTGCTTGCATTCCTTTCTCAATTCTAATTTTGCACAAGTGTTTCACAAACCTCTTGGCACTATGCCCATGTCTCGTTTACTCTTTCCTTCCTAACTGAAAATCATATCAGAATTATGTCAATATGATTTCTCTTGAGTAGTGTATAACGTTTTCATTACAAGAACCACCAGCATGGCTTTCAGATTCCTCACATGCATCCCAATAGTAGATACTCCAAAGAATCCCTTGTTTCTTAACTAAATTTCTTTTCTATGTTGGTCATTCCGGACCAGTAAAAGGATTACTTACATTCAACTGCTGATGCAGCGGAGACTTCTGGAATTAAAGAGATTGAAACTTTTCTAAAGACCTTTCCCTATTGTTGAACCTTCTACAACAGTATTTTGAACTTGGCAACTAGTACTGCTCTACAACCTGTGTAGAGCAAAATCTGTGAATTTGCTAATTCCTGTCCTACCCCTGTTGCCTTTGATCCCCATTATGCAATCACGTGACTTCCCTCAAGAAAGAAGTTTACAAAGCCTAACAATATACTTTTACCCAATAAGGGTAAAAAAGATTATTTTTACACCAGTGCAGCTAAGGATGATCTAAGCCTGACTCAGCCATGAGTTTGGGGCAAAATAAAAGCAACAACACAGAGAAGCAAAAAGATGCTGAAAATGTGTTTTTGTGCCATGGTGAGGTAAAAACGGGGAAAGGTCCTAAAATCAAATCCCAGGGGTTAAATCTGCATATTGTTACTCTGCAAAGGGACCATAATGAAGGAGGCCATTTGTAGACATTCTTCCTCACTTGATCTCTATGTCTAAGCTATAAAAGTTCTTTATGTGGCCCATGATGCTATGTGGGAATGGGCTTGGGAAACAGGAGGAAGCATGATTCTGTTAGTGTAATCTTACAATAAAAGTATAATTAGTACTCATGGTCGTTGCCTCCTGTCTGGACTATCTCAGAGGGCCAATTCAGTCTTGAAAGTCTCAAAATTATCTCTCCTTCCCTTATTTTTACTCTCCTGAAAACAAGGAAGAGTCCCTTCCTCCACCCCACCTCTTTCGGACTCAGATTTTGTTCATGCGGCTCTTCTTCCTGTCAAGGTTCCAGAAAAACCTCTTCTGCATAAAAAAAACTCCCAAGATCATTCCCACACACCATTACAGGGCTATTATACCTCTTTTGCTGAATGGAAAACAATCAGAATTCTTTCTTATAGATGCACACAGCATGCTGCCAGGCCTTCAGAAGCATTCACATTACAATGGGCCCTGGGTCCTATCACCCAAATCATGCAAGTTATTAGTTTGCCTATGTCAGCTTATTTTTGTTGGAGATAGCAAATCCTCAGTTATCACACAAATGCTTTCATCTAAAAAGTTGCTTGCAATGAATTCTTCCACTAACTGATAGTTGGACTAAATGACCTCTAATACCTCCATGATCCTATTTCAGTGGGAGCACAGCCTTCAACTAAAAAAAAAAATTAAAAAGGAAAGATTTCCAAGTGGCAGTTTTCAATGGCAGAAGGGAATTTTATTCTTACACACTGGGGGGGGAGGCAGTCTAGATAAATACTTCCATAAGACATCACTCAACCTCTGAAGTATTGGGAATAAATACATAAGCAAATTGTGCCATATGTTGCACACTACCATCCAGTAAGAGCTGCCATCTTAAGCAATAGCTAAAAGCAACTCTGACTTCTATGTAAGCACATTGCATAGATTTGCAAAGGAGTCTTCTGGCAGTATTCAGCCTCTCTCATAGTTGTTGCTGGCAAAACACAATCTCTTCATAATGCAAGGGCAATCCTGAAAAAAAATAACCAATGCTAACCAGAAGCAACAGCCCTGTAAATGCATCTTCTATGCCGCAAAGCTAATTATAATTGGTAATACCAGCATCCAGAGAAGTCTTTCCCAGCAGGTGTTCATTGACTCTTTGGGACTACAATACCCAGAATTTCCAGCAAGCAAATCCAAAATCCCACAAAATCTGACATTTTAGGCAGGAAAGGACAGACAATACTAAACTTCACAAATCACCATTCTGTGGTGTCTGAACTAGTTTTCTCTATCCCTATGCTATAAATTAAACATATTGAAATGTATCCCGCCCCATCCACTTATGAGCTTCTGATTAATTATAACAATATATATATTAAATTACCTACTTTTAAGAGAAGTTTAGAAACATCCAATGTGTCTTATTGGTGGCATTTGTTTACAACTTGCTACTGAACGAAGGTGTTTGCCATGCCAAGTTATCAAATACATTTTTCATATATTTAAGTTTTATTGTCAACAGAGATTTATTTGATTCAGATGTCAAGTAAAAGATTTAGTTGCACGTTGTATGAGAAAGTGTCAGCTTTGTAACAGCTAACTTGGGATAAGTCCACTAGGTAAAATTAAAGGCCAGCAAACAATAATTATGCACTACATAACTTACACGTCACCTACCCCCACAAAACAAAATTATACTGCTGAGAAAACAAATTGAAAGTTAAGATATCTTTGTAATACTATGCTAATTATACCTGTTTCTATGATTTCAAAAACTCTGCATTGTCAGAGATGAGGAGAGAGTAAAAAAGAATGAGGAACGAGCTTGATCTGTTTCTTGTCAAAGTAGAATTCTGTTTTTTGGGGAAACAATTTTTATTCCGGAGAAAGAATAGTTACAACTTCAATTGAAAAGACCCTTTCACATCTAAGCAAATGCTTAACTCTTGTTGCAATGACACAAAATTTACTGTCTTTCCAACCACAACCATCCTAAACAGACAGTTCCAACCAGAGATGCCTCCAAATTATATGTAAAGCAGCTCTTCACTCTGCACTTGAGGAATGTCATCGACGTCCATTTAGTTAGAGCCCAAACTCCACAGCTATATTTATATATTCCAGCTACAATCAAAGCCCACAAATTACAGATGGGCTCGCTTTGCAGCAATTGTTTCTTTTTAACTATCTGTTTATCCCTCAAGTCACTCCCTGATGATGTCCTTGGTTTTCTGACCTCCCTATTTTATCCTCTCAGAAAAACTATGTACTAAATTGGACTAAGTGAATGAAACACAACTTTTTAAAATTCTACTCGAAAATCTTACAATTCCATTTGCTCCCAGATAGATGGGATTATTACTTCAGGTTAAGTGATACTTAAGGCCATACCTTGAAATGAAGAAACATTACTGACTCTTTTGAAGTTCAACAGGATTACACAACAGCATTGTTTCATGGCACAGAAAATTGAAGAAAAACCAAGTATCAGTCCTAATTATCTCCTTTTGCAGTATGGGAATATAAAGAATGATAACTAAGTTCAACAATCTAATTTATTTAGGATATTGTGTAGGTTTTTTTAACACAATTATATAATTGTACACAAATACGTATGTGTTTGTGTGCGTGCATGCACACATACGCACTCTCTCTCTTACATATGCGCCAACAGTCCCCCTTCACATATAGACCATATTGTACATATTTGAGACAAAAATATAGGATGTAGCCATCCTCATTCCTTACCCTATACACATACAGTACCTTTCAGCAGCTGGAGAGAAGACCTTACTGGTTCCAGCAGTACAGCATTGGATCTCCTCAAAAACTACTCTATTATTAGTTTCACAAACAGAACTATGGCAGTATAAATTATGCACACATCACACATGACAGGAGGTTCTGTTCTTCACTGATACACTTTTCATTACTACTAGAGGTTTGCTGTACCTCTTGCCTCTCTCTACACCAGTGGTTCTCAACCTTTATAGTGCTGCGACCCCTTTAATACAATTCCCCACGATGTGGCGACCCCTTTAATACAATTCTCCACGATGTGGCAACCCCAACCGTAAAATTATTTTCGTTTTGAATTTATCGCGCCTGAAGCCGTATTGGCTAGCAATCTGAACTGCTTTGCGATTGCCTTGAGGACAGAGGCATTAAAGCAGAGACTCCTCCCCTATTAAGTTTATCGCGCCTGAAGCCAGATTAGGCTAGCGATTGGGAGTGATTGTAGCTGGCTTGAGAGGGAGACATCAGAGCAAAGATTGCTCTCTTTTTTAATTCATCACGCCTGAAGCCGAATTCGGCTAGCGATTTGAAGAGCCTGCAGCTGGCTTCTGGAGTCAACCATTGGAGCGCGATTTTTCGACTGGCAAGTATACTTCCCATATTTCCGATGGTCTTAGGTTACCCCTGGCAAATCGTCATTCGACCCCCAATGGGGTCGGACCCATAGGTTGAGAACCACTGCTCTACACCAACCTGAAGAGCTCTTTCATCTAAAGACTGTGTCAGAAGTAGAAGAGAATTTATTTTATTTATTTATTTATTTATTGTTTATATTTATATACCGCCCTATCTCCCAAAGGACTCAGGGCGGTTTACAGGCATTTAAAAGCAATAAATACAATTCTAAAAACAATTAAAAAACTTATTCAAAAGCCTAATAATTAAAAATATAAAAAATTAAAACCCAAGTTAAAACCCACAAACTCAGTCCTGCGCAGTTAAATAGGTATGTTTTAAGCTCGCGGCGGAAGGTCCGAAGGTCCGGAAGCTGACGAAGTCCTGGGGGCAGTTCATTCCAGAGGGTGGGAGCCCCCACAGAGAAGGCCCTTCCCCTGGGCGTCGCCAGATGACATTGCCTCGCTGACGGCACCCTGAGGAGTCCCTCTCTGTGAGAGCGCACGGGTCGGTGAGAGGTATTCGGTAGCAGCAGGCGGTCCCAGATAACCCGCCCTATGCCATGGAGCGCTTTAAAGGTGGTCACCAAAACCTTGAAGCGCACCCGAAGGCCACAGGTAGCCAGTGCAGTCTGCGCAGGATGGTGTTATACGGAGCCACGAGGGCTCCTCTATCACCCGCAGCCGCATTCTGACTAACTGCAGCCTCCGGATGCCCTTCAAGGGGAGCCCCATGTAGAGAGCATTGCAGTAATCCAGGCGAGACGTCACGAGTGCGTGGGTGACTGTGCACAGGGCATCCCGGTCCAGAAAGGCGCAACTGGCGCACCAGGCGAACCTGGTAAACGCTTCCTGGAGACGGCCGTCAAATGATCTTCCAAAGACAGCCGCTCATCCAGGAGGACGCCTGTTGCGCTTCTCCATCGGGGCCAATGACTCGCCACCGATGGTCAGCCGGATTTAGCTGACTGTACCGGGATGCCGGCATCCACAGCCACTCTGTCTTGGAGGGATTGAGCTTGAGCCTGTTTCTCCCCATCCAGACCCGTACAGCCTCCAGACACCGGGACAGCACTTCGATAGCTTCGTTGGGGTGGTCCGGCGTAGAAAGGTACAGCTGGGTGTCATCCGCATACAGCTGATACCTCACCGAAACCACTGATGATCTCACCCAGCGGCTTCATGTAGATGAACAGAGGGCGAGGATCGACCCCGCGGCACCCCACAAGTGAGGCGCCTGGCCCACCTCTGCCCCTGTCAACACCGACTGCGACCGGTCGGAGAGATAGGAGGAGAACCACCGATAAACGGTGCCTCCCACTCCCAATCCCTCCAGCCGGCGCAGCAGGATACCATGGTCGATGGTATTGAAAGCCGCTGAGAGGTCTAATAGGACCAGGGCAGAGGAACAACCCTATCCCTGGCCCTCCAGAGATCATCCACCAACGCGACCAAAGCCGCTCTGTGCTGTAACCGGCCGGAAACCGGACTGGAACGGGTCTAGATAGACGGTTTCATCCAGGTGCAGGGGAAACTGATATGCCACCCATTTCTACAACCTTCGCCAAGCCAAGGTTGAGACTGGACGATAATTACCTAAAACAGCCGGGTCCAGGGAAGGCTTTAAGGAGGGTCTCACCACCGCCTCTTTCAAGGCGGCCGGAAAGACACCTCCACCAAAGAAGCGATCGAATCGCCTGAGCCAGCCTCGTGTCACCTCCTGAGTGGCCAGCACCAGCCAGGAGGGGCACGGGTCCAGTAAACACGTGGTGGCATTCAGTCTACCCAACAACCTGTCCATGTCCTCGGAGCCACAGGGTCAAACTCATCCCAGACAATGTCACCAAGACCACCTCGGACGCCTCACCTGAGTCACCGCAATCTTGGTCCAACCCGTCCCGAAGCTGAACGATTTTATCGATAGATAACCGTTAAACTCTCAGCACGCCCCTGCAGCGGGTCATCCCGCCCCTGGTGAAGAAGGGAACGAGTCACCCGGAACAGGGCGGCTGGGCGGTTATCTGCCGACGCAATGAGGGAGGAGGCGAGCAACGCCGCTTCCTCAATGCCACTAGGTAAGTCCTTGTATAGGACTTCACTAGTGTCCGATCAGCCTCTGAACGGCTAGACCTCCAGGAACTCTCTAGGCGCCTTCTCCGCGCTTCATCCCCTCAGCTCCTCGGAGAACCAGGAGCCGGTTGGGACCTGCGCCGGGTCAGAGGCCGCAAAGGCACGACACGATCTAAGGCCCCGCCGCCCGCTCCCAGGCCGCAACAAGTTCCTCAGACGTGCCGTGAGCCAGACCTCAGGAATGGCCCAAGCTCCGTCCGAACCTCTCCGGGTCCATCAGGCGCCTGGGACGGAACCAACGCATCGGCTCCGCCTCCCTGCGGTGTTGGGTGGCGGTCAGAAAGTCTAGGCGAAGGAGAGAGTGATCTGACCATGACAAAGGTTCGATGACTATTTCCTTTAAGTCCAGATCTCTCAACCACTGACCAGAGACAAAATCAAATCGAGTGTACCACCCCAGTGTGGGTAGGGCCATCAACTACTTGCGTCAGGTCCAAGGTCATGGAAGCCGTGAACTCCCGAGCTGCTGTCGATGACGAGCCGGAAGAAGGCAGTTAAAGTCCCCATGACTAAAAGTCTGGGGTTTCAACTGCCACCCCAGCAAGCACCTCCAGGAGCTCGGGCAGGGCAGCTGTCACGTAGCAAGGAGCCAGGTACGCCACCAGCAAGCCCATCTGACATCTATGGCCCCACTTCACAAGGAGGGATTCACACCGACAATCTGAGGTACAGTGGTCTCCTCGGCTCCAGACTCTCTAATCACAACCGCCACCCCCACCCCTACCCTGGGCTCTCGGCTGATGAATGCACGGAAACCTGGTGGGCACATCTGCACCAGGGCACGCCTTCTGCGCCCAACCAGGTTTCCGTAATGCCTATAAAGTCCGCTGCACCCCTGAATAAGGTCGAAATTAGGGGCCTTATTGGCCACGGACCGTGCATTACATAACATCAGCCAAGGCCCAGGCTCTGAGGGTCTTGACTATCCGGGAACGGAGAAGTCTGGGGCTCGGGCGCGATCGCCTGCAAATATCGAGCGCGCCCCTTAACACGATCCGAGCCCCGCCCGCCAAATCTGCCCCTCCCCAAACTGCAAATAGCGCCACCTCCACCAATGGAACCTGAAATCCCCCATAACCTTCGGACCTATTAGCTCACCGCCACGAGCATGCGAGGAACTGATACCCACCCGGCGGGTTTCCCCAACACCCGCCCCTACCCTCCCACCCCTTAAAATGCCCTATCTAAAACCCCAAAGGCTCTTCCTCTTCGCATGCCACCTCTGTGGATCCCAAGATCCGTCATTGAGGCCGCCCTTGGTAATAAACGGGCCATTCCTGAGGCGGGGCACTGCAGGCGCAAGAGTTCCTGTACCGAATAACATAGGCGAATCGTGAAAATAATACTACTTCGCTAGGGGATAACAGTCGCCGGGAGATGATCATTGTCCAGGATGGCAGAATATTAGTCCATAGTACTTCACACGGATACCCATCATCCGATGGTGGCTGATAATGATGATAAATAGGCTAAAGATGGAAAGATGGAAAAAATAGCCCAGTCCAAAAATCCATGGGGGAAAACGAGGTGGGTGGGTAGATCTTCTACCACCCTCGGCACTGTCTACAGCTGTTCCTGGGTATATCCACCGGTAGATCTCAAATCGGTCTCCAAGTCTCTTCCACCATAATTCCAAAGAGCAATCCTGGCCAAAGGTCCCAAAAGGCCAGATAAGTGCAGATGACAGTGCACAAATAATAGTGGGAGAAACGGGCCTCAAAAGGCCGGGACACCTCCCATAGTCACCACGCCAATTCCCTTCGTTAAGATGGTTCCCTTCGTTAAGATGGTTCAAAGATAAAAATCCTCCAGGCAAGCCCCAGGCAAGCTCCACATTCCAAAGGCCTGGCCACTCCTCCAGGGCCTTTCCCAGAAACCGGGCCAGGCACCTCTGAGGAAGGCCGGTCAGATGTAATAGGCTGTATATCCCAGATACGGCATAAGTGGGGTAAAACGTCCTCAGGGCCCCTCCCTGCAGGGAAGGCAGTGGAAAAGCCGGCGATGGAAAAGCCGGCAGTGGAAAAGCCGGTAAACTCATAACCCCCTTCGTCCCGAAATAACCAGGCTGGGGGGAGAAAACGTACCCAAAGTAGCCAGCGCTCAGCAATCACAGTCCACAGGCCATGATGGGCTGACAGGCCTACGATCCGCGGCTGCGGCCTCGCCCCGCACCACGCACCCAGGAAATGGCCGCTCGCCGCCTCCTCACCCGGCCTCGCTCTCGGCAGCCGTGTCACCGAAAAGGCCCGCAGACCTCTCCCACGGCTGCCGAGAAGCTGACAAAGCGGGCCGGGGGGTACAGACGGCTCGGCTAGCCGTCTGGGTGATGCCATCCCGCGTCGATCATCCCGTCGGCGGCTCCGTTCACCTAGCGAGCCGTCATCTTGCGCATGCGCAGAGCCTCTACCCACCCTCTAGGATAGATTAGCAGCTAGTAAGCAGAAATGTAAAGTGAACTGGGGAGGATATATACAGTACATGAGCTGTCAGGCAGGGGTGTTACCAACTGGTGGGATGCAGAGTGTTTGCTGGATGCAAAGATAGTTGAGTGGTCTGGCAGGAGTTACATCAAGAAGGCTGATATGTAAAGCATAGGACCGAAGTATGAAGAACTATATCACACTGTGGAGGAGCAGCTTCAGAAGTAGCACAAATGCTGCAGTCCTAGTTTCTGCCATATATTTTGGAACTAATATTTCTAAATATGGAGGCTCCTCAGTGAGAGCTATTTACTAGTAACTATTTTTAAAAATAGAAACATAAGTACACTCTTGATTTAATAGAGCCCTGTTTAACAGATTTGATATGCAACAAATCAAATCTGTATATCTTCTTTAAAATAACTGCCATGTCCAATGCAACTCCATGAGTCAGTTAAATTACATTTCTTAAATTGTGTTATTTGCATAATTACATCATTCAGCAAATAAGGTAAATTGCCAGTTAATAACATTTTCAAATGTAATGCCCATTAGTCTATCAAAAAGTACAAGGTATTGCCTATATTTATGTTTAATTCCGGGGTTACATTCATCATTCCCCAAAAATATATGCTTGGAGATCAAGCATTTAGATGAAATGGCCATTAAAAAATCACAATGTTCTCCTTTTTCAATTTAGTACACTTTCAGCTTCTTGGAAACGTAGAAATTAATTTCCCAAGATATCTCTAGGACACAAAGGTGCCTATCTTGTACAGGAACCCACCTGCATCTACCACCCTCTTGGATAACAACATAATCACAACCAGGGATACCTTAATATATCTGTGAAAAATGTAATGTATAGATCATAAAATAAAAACTGTAAAGATCTCTGTAGTGGTACTTCTTAAACTTTTGAAGAAGACATTGTTTTAAATGAAGAACATCAACGTCAATAAAAGTACATTAAAATACACTTAGTGAATCCTTCACATTTTAAACACTGGTTATAACCATTATTATATGGCATGTGTATGAAGTGTAGCATGCAGAGATGGCATGAGATTTGTCAAACAAAGATCTAAAGTCAGTGCAGCATTCAGCCTATTTCAATTTTTGATTTTGGCTGTAGCAAGTACTGAAAAATCCACTTTCAGGAAATAATGAAGGAATATTTAACGTGTATTAATGTATATTGTGTTGTTGAAGAAGAATTCTTCCAGAGCTTCCCATAAATAGTCATCTGATACATGGCATACATTGTTTCTTTATAGACTTTAGAATAAGCTACTCCTGTAATATCAGAGCCACTTAATTATATAAGCTCCCAGTCTTGTATCAACTGTTATTCTTCCATAAAATGACAAGCAGAACCAAGAATTGAGCAAAAATGTTTCTTTCAGCAGCAAATATTCAAAGGCAAACTTCTGAATGGTCCAGAATGTCCTTTGCTTTCAGTCCATTTTAAAATAGGTTTAACACTTCTAAACAGAAATTAAACAGATGGCAATGAATAAACTTAGTGTTATTCTACTAGAGGTATTGGGAGGGGGGGGTTGTCTGTGTACCTTCTAGTCCAGTGTTGACTCCTTTTGACTGCCAGGATTAGTCCCTGCAGTTTTCTTGGCAACATTTTTGGAAGTGGTTTGTTAGTACTTCCTTCTTTCTATGGTTAAGAGAGAGAAACTGGTCCAAAGTCACTCAGCTTGCTTTGTGTCCAAGGTGGAACTACCCTGTTTCTCCAAAAATAAGACCCTGCCTTATATTTTTGCTAACAAAAAAGGCACCAGGTCTTATTGGGGGGGGAGGGGTTTGTCCACTGAGTCACCTCACTTGCACCATCGCCCACGGCCTCTTTTTCGCTATCAGAGGCCTTCAGAAATTTGTTCGTCCGGCAAGGCCAGCAAGGCTTTCCTGAAGGCCTCTGTAGCTGGTAACAGCTCAGGATTGATCCAAAGCTTCGTTATCAGCTATATAGGCCTTCAGGAAAGCCTTGCGGGAAGAAGAAATGGACCGAGGTATGAGAGGCCTGGCTGCAACTATTTGAAGGTAAGTAGTAGGACAGCTCCTCTACCCCATATCCCCCGCTACCTTAATTTTTTACCTGAGCACCCTGGAGTGGGCTGGGTCTTAATTAGGGCTTATTTTTTGGAAGGGGCATATTGGGCACATATGTAAAAATCAAGCTAGGACTTATTTTCTGAGTAGGTCGTATTTTCAGGGAAACACAATAGATCTCAATGGCCTCTCGGTTTCTTGTCTGGTGCCTTTACTACTGCACCAAACTGGGTTTTATTCTACTATTTAACCATATAATAGCAGCGGGGTTTTTTTGTATTATTTTGTAATCTTCACTGAAGGATCAATTCCATATCCTTCCAAAATGATACAAAATAGTCTCCATTCCTTCTATAAAGTAATATACTATTTTTAGTATATTGTTGTAGAAGCCATGGGCTTTGGGAGTATCAGTTATTACAAGGAAAGCTAGCATTAATCTTCTGTTACATCTCCTGGTGCTAACAGCAAGAGGAAATTCTGTAGCATGCACTTTGCACAAACGGTTTTTTTGTATCCAACACTGGCAGATTCTATGAGCAAATTTTGTTTTAAAATGCTAGGATTCTGGCACACTCAGAGGCCTTGGACTTCATAATTTTCCTCACAAAAATTGAAAAATATAGTATACTGACCAGGATACACATTTAAGGTGTAGCACTGAGATAGCCTCAGTGCGTGGAGAAACAGTTCTTCCTTAAGCCATTTCATGATTGTAACAATCTGAGGGTAAATTAAAGACAGCTGGTTCAATATTATAACAGAATAACAGAGTTGGGAGGGACCTTGAAGGTCTTCTAGTCCAATCCCGTTCAAGCAGGAGAACCTATACCACTTCAGACAAATGGTTGTCCAATCTCATCTTAAACCACCCAGTGATAAAGCACCCACAGTTTCTGAAGGCAATCTGTTCCACTGATTAATTGCTCTAAATGTCAGGAAATTTCTCCTT
Source organism: Ahaetulla prasina (assembly GCF_028640845.1). NCBI lineage: Eukaryota > Metazoa > Chordata > Lepidosauria > Squamata > Colubridae > Ahaetulla > Ahaetulla prasina. Next base: position 101,223,687 of record NC_080543.1, on the reverse strand, counting down.
AGTTCTAGTTTGCGGGTAATATTTGGAAATGAAGTTGTGATTTCCATCTGATGATGATGATGTAATAAACTTGTATGCCATCAGACGTTCAATGACTGTTGGCAGTACACAACAATCAATAAAGAAGTTAGAATAAAACTGATAAAAGATAAACGCTGCAATTTTCCCGAATTAATTTTTTCTTTTGTTTATATATGTATTTAAAACAAAGGTACAGTTTCAAAAAGAGATATTAGTCTCAAAAAGAGATAAAGTAGACAAAGACAATTACTGAAAATATACAATTGATAGTTGATTTACCTACAAATTGCTGGAAGAATAAAATCTGATCTTAAAAATTGAGAGGGACATTAAGAAAAATGTTCCAGTTTGTAATGTTCATACACAATCCAGGCCACTGTTAGGGCATTTATATGAAGTCTTAGATGTTATACAACAAGAGAACCAATTAAAACATATATAATAAAAGGTATAATTGTGTTATATTGATATAATCTTTGTCACTTTCAGAATGATTTATGGTAAGTCAGCTAAATCTCAACAATATGTCAGAGATTACAGTACTCATGAACTGAAGAATTACTCACTTATAGAAGACCCGATTCTCCTATTCTCCTATACAAATACAAATCATACAAATATCTTTTAATCAATATCCAGATATGTGCATGACTAAATGTTGAGAAAATCAAAAATCAACAATTTCAAAATTATTCTTCAAAGAAGATTGATATTAGTACAAATATAACATTTGCTGACTACAATACATACAATGTGTTATGTGCCATCATCAAAAGCAACTGATTCTATTTCTACTACATTAGATATGTGGTGGGTTAACAGTATTGCAGGCTAACTCTGACCACAGCCAGGAGTTTGATCCTGATTGTCTCAAGGTTGACTCAGTCTTCCATCCTTCCAAGGTTGGTGAATTGGGGACCCAGACTGTTGGGAGCAATATGTTGGCTCTGTAAAACTGCTCAGAAAATGTTATAAAGCAGTATGGAGTGATATTTAAGTTTAAGTACTATTGCTTTTAGGAATGGAAAGTGTGTGTGTGTGTGTGTGTGTGTGTGTGTGTGCATGTGCATTAACCCTCTGTTCAATGGAAAAGCATTTTATATATGCTTATGAGATGGTATCTGGGTTACCTGCTATGACTCTTAAAAACAAGAAGTGAGAAACCTGTTCTTCCAATTCTAAAATGTGTAAAGGTACGGGGTGGGGGGGAGATAGCGCCCAAAAGGCACATACTTCAAGTTGTTGAAGTGTTAATTAAATTAAAAACTACTCAGGAGTTTTACAGCATCTTTAGGACTAAGTAATGCACTTATGAATGCATACCCTTTCAGTACATAAGGTCTTGTTTGAAATGCACAAAATATCAGATGTTGGATAATATATGCATTGAATACATAATGTAATACAATCTTAAGCATTCTGTATTTAAAGCGTTCAGAATATTTAGAATACTTAGATACCTTTATAAAAGCCTAATGGCTGCATAGTATTATACCAACACACTCCTGAGGACAAACCATGTAGTGGACCTAAAATTGTCTGTTGTCAAATCATGATCAAAGTTTGTGTTACATAAAAAACTTGTCTAAACTTGCATCAAAGTTTATATCCTATAGGCCACAAAGTTTGCATCCTATGGGAACAATACATGTTGCCTTTTGTTCCTTGGAGAAAAGAAAATACAAAAGAAATATGGGCATTATGTTTTTCAATGTGCAACAATTCAAATAATAGGCTATAAAAAACTGCAGACCATGGAATTATGAATATAACCAAATTATGCAAATATGCCGCACTATAGCTGGTGCAGGATAAATGATGAAAGAGGAAAGCAGGAACTGAAGGAGTCAAAATAGAGAGTAATGAATACCAAGTATTTATTTAGCCCAACATTAAGAAAAACTATTCCTTTTTCAAGGGCACTCATGTTAGTTTTACAGAGCACACCCATCAATTAGTCCAAGGCCATTTCAGATATTCCCTTTAAAAGGAATACATTTTCAAAAACATGTCAGACCAAATAAAAACTCATTTACAGATACTTAGATTTTTTTCTTAATTTTTTATTTTATTTGAATTTATATCCCGCCCTTCTCCGAAGACTCAGGGCGGCTTACACAGTGTTAAGCAAATTCCATCTACCTCTTTTGTTTAGTACAGGCAACATATTGTCCTCAAGCCACTTTTTTTATTTTCATCAAAGTTATCTTCAGATTTATTGCTGAAATTCCCATCATCATACATTGGCCTCTGGGGTTTAAACATCAAAGTATCTTTACAGTAAGTCACCCCACATAAGAAGAAAAACTAAAAAGCTGCATCCCCAATTAATTTCAGTGATATGTCTTGTCTACAAAAGCAATAAAAATGCACACATACACAGACCCTATCCCACCCTCAGAAAGGTCTCAGCTTAGCATTATGTGCAAACCAGGTCAAGGCTACTTCAGCAAACCATAGCTTAAAAAACCTAGGATTGGATTACATGACTGTTACACTCCATCAGCTTTTCTATAATCTGTTTCATTAACCAGAGTTCATAGTATAATATGCTGTAGAAACAAACACTAGCTTATTCACTTATGCACTATTCATTATGTAAACGACATCTTAGCACAGGCTTATTATCTCCACAACAAAAGTTTAAATGAGATATTTCAACACTTGAAACCTTAACAATTAGAAAGGGGAAAGATGCTCATGTCCCATGCCAATCATGACAAATGTTTCAATAATGCCCAAAAACAGAAATAAGCTAACCTTCTCTTCCTACCTAATTTCAGTGGGACGGAGGAAGAGGGAAATAGCGTAATCATCTGTCAGTTACAGTATTGCATCATGTTTTCATGGTGCCTTTTCTACTGGTAATTCATGCTCCCTTTTGCACTGCTGCAACTAGAAAACCTTCCCGTAATAACGACCTGCCACTGGTCCAGCAATCATTTGTAAATTGATTGCTAAGACTGACTAGAATGACTGCCAATGTAACTGAGGCCCAAGTCCAGAGACAAGACAATGAGAAACAACTGAGGTGCTTATGTGGTTATACCTGATGGACAGAATCTTTCCAAACTAAAGCTATAATCTTCTAACCTATTAGATATATCCTGAGATATTCTAAGGTGTAGCTACCCTGACTCTCTTTCCTCTCCCATATCCAGTTTGGGACTGCACAGTCTCTTAATCCAGGTCTCTTTCTGGGAAAGCTCTGTGTTGCCAAAAAGACTTCCTTTTTGCTCCTGCAGGTGCACATTCCATCACATTAGCCAACGAATGAATGGTTATAAATGAATGAAAATATAATATATGATATGATATATAAAATATAATATATTATATTATATACACACAATTTCTGAACTGATTAAATTTTTCAAAAGCTCAATGATACTAAATTGAACTTTTAAAAAACCTTTATTTTAATGTTAACAGAGTATCTCTTAAATTCATTTACTTGCCAATTTTTGTAGAGAAAGAGCTGCATAATTTCCAACTTAGGTCAATACAATAATATGGAATAAGGGCAACATGGCAAAGGAAGTTCCCATCCTTTTGTCTCCAGCTGCAACTCCCTGAACACAAAATAAAAAGTCTGTCCTGAGGATTGCGGGAACCTCAGGAAAAACCCAGGATATGAGTCAGGAGTAACTATGAGAAGGGAAAAACTGGAAATTGCCATTTACACAGTACAAAGAAGCAACTGCTGAGTTAACTTGTTTATAGCGTATTTTTAAATAATAAAATTAAGACAGATTAAGCCTTTGTCTTTTTTTTTCTATTTTGCTTCAGTCAAAAAAAGTTACAGTATATAAATGAAGCAAATTATGAAAGAGGTCTTTTTAAAAAAAAGGAGCATATGAAAATGCATCTCAGGATAGAAAAAATAGAGCAATCATATGAACCAGTCTTCTAGATTTTTTTTAAAATCAGTCCTGGAATATAATACACATTTTTCAAAAAGCTTCTTAATAAAGATCTTACTATTTAACAGCAAGCGTGGGTGGAAGGAAGCGTTTTTTTGCCAGGATCATCACAAGGGTGAAAAGGATTATATTTCACTTATCCAAATGCTGTTGTCCTAACGAATATTATCTTCTCAGTGCTATTAATATTGGCATCCACTGTAATTATGCATTTCAATTTGTCTAGTTTAGGCCCAAACTGCTTTAAAACAGGATAATGCAATCTTTTGATGCCTGGAGACCACATTTAATCATTGGGATGGGAAGGGAGAGCTAAGTTTTAGAAGGTAAGGCTATTTTACATACAGATATCCTTTTGAGCTCTAGTAAGTGATTTGGGTTTGTTTTAAAACTAAGTGGAGCCTATGTAAAGGTGCACACTCCAGGGATTAGCCTAGCTGCTTTCCATCACTAGAGAACAAATAAGGTTCTTTAAACCTCTGGAGGCTATTCAAAGTGAAATCTGGGCTCTCCCCACTCTTCTTTTAAAATAAGAACTCCAGTGACAAATGAATGAAGAGGGTTGGACATTTTGATGAGTAGCTAGAAGTATAAGAAGACAAATTATCTGTTTTGTATGCAGCTCTTTCTGTATTGTTCTCTATGAACTACCCCAAGATTTCTGACCTTGAGATAGGAATAGTCTAAACATTAAAGGAAAATGACTACTGTTCAATTAATCTTCACTGGACTTGGCTTTCAAATTCTAGTACATGCTTTTACTTCATTTTCATTCATTCCATTTGTACATTGCCAAATCAACTCCAGATTCACAGTGGTTTTTCCTAAGGCTCAACAATAAAAACACCCACAGTACAAAATCCAAATTTATTGTGAGGCTTATGTTTTACTCCTCAGTAAAGTTCTTTTGACACTTCGTTTAGCAGACCCATTCATAAAAAGTATTTTACACAACAAAGTCTTCCTTTCTTTGAGGAATGTAAAAGCAAATCCTGAATTATTATACTGGATTATCCACATTCTGATGATATGCCCTTAACATCCTAGCACATGCTTATATCCAATATATTTGAGTAGAATTCTTATACTGTATCCCTTAAGCATTTCCTGAACAAAAATATAAAGGCTGTGGAAAGTATTTGAAATGTGGTGTGAGGGTGGGTGCAAAGTATATTAGCACCCTTTCTTAAAAAGCTAATGCAGCTGCATCTAGAAGGCTTGCACATTTACTATAAAGGCTGTTCCCCTTCAGTACATTTCTGTGTGCATGCATAGCTGCTCTGCTTCCCTGGAAGTTCTGCTGGAAGGACTACGTGTTGCATGTAATACAGTCATAGACACCCATCAAACCAGCCACACGTGTCCTTCAGAGGATACATTGGTTTAATGTCACCAATGCAGGTGTTTCACTTATATTAGAATGCTTTGTGAAATAGCTTTTTTCAAATATTTTGCCCAGCCCTAGTAAATAGACACTTTCTAACCAAAGGCACTGTGGTTAGGTGAACCAAACAGAATCATCCTACTAGATTTAGTTTGTTGTTGAGTACAGCGTTTGCCCTCTAATGTACAGTCAGATCAATACCAGCAAATTTTTATCTACAACCATGACATTTGCTACTTACTTTTTAATGAAGTAGTCTAGAAGTGATTCACAACAGTCAAAATAATGACACATCCTTCAAACAAATTAAATTACGGTGTGTGACAGGCATGCAATTACATGGCGTGCTATGAAGAGTTAATAATAGACTGAAGGATTATCAATTGGAATATGGTGAAAGTTGTTATACTAACACTACTGATTTTAAATTTAAATTGTTTCAGAGTCTGTGTATACACTAAGCCAATCTTAGTACCTTTTGTCTAAGTACATTCAAAACAATTCTTCAATGATATTGATGGAAGTTTTTCAGCAAATTACAGGCAGTGATTCACAACCATCATTATCTAAAAGTATAGATTTTTTTTAATCTTGCAAAATCATTTCAAAAAGTTTTAGACAACTAGAGAAATTATCAACAGTTTAAGCAAAAAGAATATGTAGCATGGAGTAAAAATGAGTATGTTTGCTATTACCCCATCATGTCCCAAAATATATGAAATATAAGTCCATTATATGATTTTTAGCAATCAATTTAAAGAACAAAATACTTAAGGGCTCTTCTCAAAACCATTAAAATGAAAGAATACCTGCTTTGCAAAATATCCTACTGTAGCCATGTAAGTATTTACTGATTAAACAAATTTAGTTTGATTAAACTTAGTGTGATTTACAACTGGATTAGACATATATAGGGCCAAGTTATAAAGTTCCAGCAGGTCTACATTTTAAAAAAGAAAGAAAAAAATCTTAAAGGAATAGCAATGGAAACAAAGAGGAACAAAAACTGGTATTTCATCATGAAAACACTGTGCCAACAGGAAATGGCAATGAGATTGGCAGCCTCTTAAGAATTATGGGATGCAGGAATGCAAAAGGAACACATAAGTGTAGTTATAAGCTCGTGTTGGGTACTAGACATACAGCACCAGCAATCCAAAGAACAGGATAAACTGTTCCTTCTTTTCTTCATAGGATTCTCTCGGGAGAAAAATATGACAGAAGCAGACTAGGTACACGTGAGAAATAACAAACGAAAGATAATGGTCCCTTGAGCATCTTTCAAAATTTTGTGAATGAAGTGGCAGGATGGCACAGTGAAAGCCCCCCCCTCCACACACACACACACACACACACACCACCACCACCACCACCACCATTGGTGGCAGAAAGCATGAAAGGGCTGCATGGGGATGCCACGAAAAGAAAGCATTCCTCGGTCAATAAGCAAAGAAAAAAAAACAAGGATCATCAAGAAGTTGTGGAAATGATATTGAGTGAACTGCACATCAGCTGTCAAAAATGAACCTCCGGAATCTTCGAGCAGAGCTTTGTCAAACTTGATCATCGGAAGCCGCAACTAACTACCTTTTAATAATCACCTAGAGATTTTAGCACAAGAAACTCGTTTCGGAGCGCCTGGCTTCAGCCAAGAGCCCGGGATTGGGGCCAGCAAGAGCCGGGAGTCACTTCGCCCGGCAATCCCGGCAGCAAAAGGGCGATTTTTTCCTGCTCGATGCTAACTGGCAAGTCACCCTCTCCTCCCGGATTTCTCTCCCGCCCGCTCCTGCTTCGCAGCATCCTCACTTCCCTTGGCCACCATCCTCCCGCAGCACGCCCTTCCCGCGCCGCCGTCCTTGGTTGGACCGAGGCTCAAAAAGCAGCAAAGCCCGGGCGAAGCGACGCTTCGGGCCCGCCCCGCGCAGCCGACAAAAGCGGCGGGTTCTTCAGGTTCCCCCTTTTCCCCGCCAAGTACTTCGGAGAAAGGCAGGGGAAGAGGGCGCGAGGCTTAGGGAGCCTCCCACGGAACTCCGCGTCTGCCTCCCGGGGCTGGCAGACCGTTCCCGGCGAACATGGCAGGAAGCTCGCCCCGCGCTCCCTTTTGTTGCTCTGCCGCCTCTTTCCCGCACTGTACCTATTTTGATCCGGACGCTCTGAAACACCCGGAGCCCCTCTTCTTCCACCGCCATGCTCGCAGCCGCAACGGAGAGCGAGCCCGGCTCCGCTGGGCTGAGAGGCTGAGGGGGGGGGCGCCGCCGGGCAAGTGCAATGCGCCACGCGCCCCGAACTAGAGGGGGAAAAGACGCACGACCGCCCCCACTTCGCCCCCGCTGGGGAAGACGAGCGAGAACATCTCCAGCAACGGCCGTCCCCACCCCCGCCCCCTTATTGGCTGACGGCAGGCCGAGTGGAGCTCCTCATTGGGCGAATCCGGGCGGCCCGCTCCCCATTGGAGAAGAGGAGAAGAAACAGGGAGAGATTTGTCGCGCAAACCAAACAGCTGGAGAGAGCGCGGCGGCTAAGGCGGCGCGGGCAAAGGGGCCGGCGAGTTTGCGAGCGGCTCTGATGGACGCCGGAGGAAACGGCTTTGGCGGCAATGCCTTGACCGGCGGCCTGCCTTGCCATCTGTCACAGCTGCAGCCTACAAACCGCTTCCTCATCTACGCGGCTCCTTTATGTTAAGGGAGCATCCCGAATTAGAAGCGCGCTTTATCCTGCGTCGTGGTGCGCAAATGTCTTTCAGTGCCACTTTTGTTATTTTATTGCTTAAAGGAAAAAAAAAATAGGCATGTGCGTTAAGTGATGCACTGGAACTATCTCTCCAGTCTAAGATTTGTGCTCAAAGCTTGACTTCTCTCCCACAAAGACCACACTTGTCCTCTTCTTCCTTCCTTTGGAAGTTCACTTTGACAGCAGAATAGTCAGAGCATCTCTGGAGTCCTCCTGGGTACCAGATATAAATGGGAACCAAGCTGGTTGCCTTGTTTGAAAATGATCTGGAACACCTGAGTGCTGTTTTAACTGTTTAAATAGTTAAATACTGCCAAGGGCCACAGTGGGTTGTAAGTGGTATGCTAACTTTTTCCTTTAAAAAGTTTGATTAATTGATTTTTAAATTTTATTCTCAGTATGGCCTGTATAATGACCTCTAGTCTTTTATTTGTTATACTGAAAATGTCTTACACTTCACACTAAGTCGTGATTTAGCATCTTAAACTAAAAACAAATCACATTATAATTTAGTCTGATGTCTCAACCTTGCTTATTTTATGGTGTCCTCTGCTAAAAATCCTTATGCAAGGACTTACTAATAAACTAGTGTATGCTCACTCTAGCTTTACAAATTTTAGAATGCTCTCACCATGAAAAATGCTATAATTAAAAACATCTACTTTTAACTGTATTTTTACATAACTCTTATAATAGCCACCAACATTTGTTACAATTAAGCAAAGACCGGATTCACCTCATGGGTTATTTGCATAAAGCATATTAAGGCATGCACTTATTCTACTAAACAATGCTTATCCATCCACCCCCCCAAAAAATAAGATAACATTTTCTCAAAAAAAAAAAAAAGCCTTTTAAATGGTGTATTGTATTAAATTAGCATTAGCATTAGAAAATAAAATGATGGAAATCTGATTCCCCTCCCACTTCTTTTTCTATACATTTTTCATTGTAGAAGTCTACCTTAGATTCAAGGTCGTTTTCCTTTCTGGTAAAATGGAGCTTTTAAAATCATGTACCAATAGATAAAGCAATTCAAGCAATCAGCAATTTAAAAACATGAATGATTCATATAGCTGACATTGGCTGGCTCCTGCTAATAAGTGTACACTGGATGAAAATACAGGGTTGTTGTTACACAATGTCCTGGGAATTCTAACTCTTCCAGCTTCTCAATTCAAATAAGCCAGATTGCCCAGCAAAGTTGTTTGCCGGTGATTAAGCAAGAGCGTGTAATAAAATTAATAACATACGCAGCAGTTATCAGCTAGATTCTATCCTCTTTCCAGAACTGGAGGAGAGATCTCACCATCATTGTGGTGAGATAGGTGGCAAACAAATTTAATGAATAAAAAAACTTTATATTGAGATTACCTCCAGGATGTATCAGAAAATGACTGATCCAAAGGTTTCTAGGTTCTACCATATCTCATGACCTAAAATGGACACCCAACATCAAAAACGTCATCAAAAAAGCACAACAAAGAATGTTCTTTTTATGCCAATTCAGAAATCTCAAACTGCCCAAAGAGTTGCTGATACAGTTCTACAGAGGAATTATTGAGTCTGTCATCTGCACCTCTATAGCTGGTTTGGTTCCGCAACCCAACAAGACAGGCTTCAGAGGATAATTAGAACTGCAGAAAAAACAATTACTACCAACCTGCTTTCCATTGAGGACCTGTATACTGCCCAAGTCAAAAAGAGGACTGTGAAAATATTTACAGACCCCTCGCATTCTGGACATAAACTGTTTCAACTCCTACTCTCAAAATGATGCTATAAAGCAGGGTTCACTAACCTTCTGGACCTCAGAGACCACTAAATTCATAATTTAAAATCTCCTGGACCACTAATATGATCTGCTTAATGACCGGCTGGGTGGGTGTGGCTAGGTGGTCATGTGACTGGCTGGGCATGGCCAACTTAGAATAGAATAGAATAGAATAGAATTTTATTGGCCAAGTGTGATTGGACACACAAGGAATTTGTCTTGGTGCATATGCTCTCAGTGTACATAAAAGAAAAGATACCTTGATACCTTGATGTCAAGTTATCAAAAGATAACTTGATGTCATTCATGTCGAGGGGCGCCTCCCCAGCCTCCAATCGCCACTCCCCTCCCAGCCACTGGTCGCCTACCCGCCCAGGCTCCTTAGGGCCCCAACAGGAAGCAGTTGTTGGGAGCTAAGCAGCCACCACAAGAAAGAGTTGGCAAAACAGCTCAGTTCAAATTGGATTTGGCCAAGAAGGAGGCTCAGCAGAAGCACCTCACTAAGGACCACGAGCATAGGCTTTCCAAGCAGAGGGAAGACCCGAAGGAGTGCAAGGCCAGGTACCGGTGCCTGGAGGTCAGTGGGCTGAGATAGTCAGCAGTTCCAGGCCATGATGCAGTCCCACTGGAATAAGGCCCTCGAGCTCTTCACCACCAGCGGCGCTTTCCCCCAGCCTTCACCCAAAGCCCCACACCAGGAGGCTGAAGTAGATCCCAAGTTGGAATTTCTGCTCTCCTCTGACCCACACAAAAAGACCCTGAAAGGGGAGACTCTCTGCAGCAACACAAACGTTCATTGCATGTATCTGGCCCAGGAGCCGTAGTTTGAGGACCCCTGATTTAGTGCAATATAAAAAAATGCAAATAATTTTTCTGTGGACCACCAAAATTTTCTCACGGACCACCAGTTGGTGACCACTGCTATAGAGCACTGCACACCAGAACAAATAGACACAAGAACAGTTTTTCCCCGAACGCCATCACTCTGCTAAACAAATAATTCCCTCAACACTGTCAAACTAGTTACTAAGTCTGCATTATTATTAATCTTCTCATTGTCCCTATCAACCATCTCCTCCCACTTATGCTGTATGAATGTAACCTTGTTGCTGGTATCCTTAAGATTTATATTGACTGTTTACCTATGACTATCATTATGTGTTGTACCTTATGATTCTTGATGAATGTATATTTTCTTTTATGTACTTGGAGAGAACATGCACCAAGACAAATTCCTTGTGTGTCCAATCACACTTAGCCAATAAAGAATTCTATTCTATTCTATTCTATTCTATTCTATTCTATTCTATTCTATTCTATTCTATTCTATTCTATTCTATTCTATTCTGGATTGCCTATCCTGCTTAATGTGGTACATAACAAAAAAAAAGGACCTAGTGCCAGCAATTTTTAATTTAGCTAATCAATTATTTTCTGCTGTCCTGCTGGGGCAAATGATAGCATTTTGTTTTACACATCAGGTTATATTATGGTGTGTATAATCATGATTCATTAGATAAGCCATAATGTCTGCCTCCTCAAGAGGTAAAGTTACAAATTATGGTTTATAAATCATACATCTATCAAACCCAAGGAGGTTAGTACAATGCAGGGGTGAAATGCTCCTGGTTCTGACTGGATCTGGAGATCCGGTAGCGATTGTGGTTGGTGGTTTGGCCATCTGGTAGCGATGGCAGAGCAAAGTTCTGCCCACCCGCCCAGGTTTCATTACTTCCTGTTTTTAAGGAAGTAATGTGTTTTTTACCTTTTGCGCATGCAGAGAAGGTTTTGTGCATGTGCAGGTCTGCATGTGCATGTGATGTGCATGCACAAGCAAAGCGAGGGTGTACGCATGGCGTGTTCACTTCAGAACCGGTAAGGAAGGTAAGTAGATTTCACCTCTGGTACAATGTGTGAATTTAGCCAGAGTAAATATAAACATAAAGCTTGTAACATTTGTATTGCGGGGATGGGGGAGAGGTTGTAATCTTGTTCGTTTATTAAAGCAAAGAAAGGGTGGCGAAATAACCAAATAATTTGGAGCTACAGCAATAAAATAAACTCTGGCAATGTCATCAGCACAATACAAGCTTAAAACATAAATGCGAAGATCACCATAATCATGCAGCCAACATTTTTATAGCAACCATTAATATACTTGGCTGGCCATTGTCCAGAACCTGGTAACAGAGCCTGAGATCACATCTTGCTAACCCAACAACCAATAAGTAACATCCCCAGAGATGATATTAAAAGGAAACTCTAAAAATGGAGCAAAGCTTCCTGTAAAGCTAGAGGCAATTTAATATAGGCCAGTGTTCCTATCTCATCTTCCTTCTATAGACCAGAGTGTGCTCCTGCTATTGGAATCATTTGATATTTGTCCTCTAGGAGCACTGAAAATAAAATGCTGAAATGTGCTAATCTGAAGGCTCTTATAGAGTTATTTGAAGTAAGTCAAGAGAATGGCTAATTTCCCTTGGTATACCCCAATTTGTTTGCATCCTAATGTCACCCACATGCTTCCTTAGTAAGAGTTTGTTCTCACCCAGTCTGACAATTTTATTTTTTTAATTTATTTATTTTGTCACAACGGTATATATAAGCATAAGCATGAAATAACTATACGACATATAAGCATATATATAAGTATAAGCATGAAATAATTATATGAGTTGGATGCAATCAAGGGGAACATTAGGACAGGAACAGTAGGCACATTGGTGCTCTTATGCATGCCCCTTACAGACCTCTTAGGAATGGGGTGAGGTCAATAGTAGATAGTCTTTGGTTAAAGCTTTGGGGATTTTGGGAAGAGACCACAGAGTCAGGTAGTGCATTCCAGGCATTAACAACTCTGTTACTGAAGTCATATTTTCTGCAATCAAGATTGGAGCGGTTCACATTAAGCTTAAATCTATTGTGTGCTTGTGTATTGTTGCGATTGAAGCTGAAGTAGTCTTCAACAGGAAGGACATTGTAATAGATGATTCTATGAGTTAAGCTCAGGTCATGCCGAAGGCGGCGGAGTTCTAAATTTTCTAAACCCAAGATTTCAAGTCTGGTGGCATAAGGTATTTTGTTGTGATCAGAGGAGTGGAGAATTCTTCTTGTAAAATATTTCTGGACACGCTGAATTGTATTGATGTCAGAAATGTGGTGAGGGTTCCAGACAGGCGAGCTGTATTCAAAAATTGGTCTAGCAAATGTTTTGTATGCTCTGGTTAGTAGTGTAATATTTCTGGAGAAGAAGCTATGCAAAATTAAGTTTACAACTCTTAAGAGTCCTTTTTGCAATGTAGTTGCAGTGGGCTTTGGAACTTAAATCATTTGATATGAAAACTCCAAGGTCTTTAACGGGGTGAGGGTCATCTACAAGGTAATGTCCATCAAGCTTGTATTTAGTGTTCTGATTCTTTTTTCCAATGTGTAAGACAGAGCATTTGCTGGTTGAGATTTGGAATTGCCATATTTTACAATTACTTATAATTACAATTACATACAATTACTTACACAATTACTTACAATCTAGGCATCTGTTCTAAGGTACTGCAGCAACCACCTTCTCCCCATCCATCTACCTAATTAGTAATACCTTCCCAGCAGTCAATATTGCTGTCTTCCTTACATTCAAAGAAACCAGAGTGAGGGTTCAGGAAACAGCACATAAATCAGCTTACCTAACAGACTGTTTGATTGCATTTTAAGTTCAAGATTTTATACACTATCTGGTTGATTTATAACTTTTTTCCCGCTGCTTCCATTTTCTAGGTTTTGTTGTTGTTGCTTTTAGTGGTTGTTGAGATTTATTTAGCTTCCATGTAGATACAGTATATAACTGAAAAATGGACTATAAATGCTACTTTGTAAAATTAATATGGTGCAACATTTCAATACTAGTTTTAATGATGAAGTTCTTTTGTTGGGAAGTCGAACGAACAGTACACTAAGTTACAACATAATTTTTTGTGTCAATTCAAATGTAAAGATTTCTAATAAAATTATTCAATTGTTCTGGATCAATCAGATTCAGAATATAGTTCAAAAAGAAGTTATAAGCAATCAAGAGCCAGTGTTGTCCAGTGGTTAATGCATCAGAGTAGAAACTAGGAATTTGTGAGTACTAGTACTGCCTTAGCCACAAAGCCATCTTGGACCAATCACTCTCTCTTAACCCACAATGTCAGGCTTGGGCCACAAGACAGTTGGTCAATTCATTGCAACCAATAGATCCACAGCTGAGCTGAAATAAAGTGGTCCTTCTACTTGTGGGAAAATAAAAGAAGAAGAAAAAATAAAGCAACTGCAGCAGAGCATGAATTATAGAAGGAAAGAAAAGCTATTCGTTCTAAGAAGGCATGATAGGTATCATTTTTTTAAAAAGGAAAACATTTAAGAAAAACAAGAAACTTCTGTATGGACTCATTCAACAGATCAAGCACAGCCTAACATAAAATTTACTTATTGGCCCATATTTAGGAGACAACATAAAGTAAGGGAGTTTCTTATCTCTTCACCATTCTCTATCTGAGGAACAATTAGATGATTAAGTCAAGTAATTTAGATGAAACCCTAAAGGGATTGTTTCATTGTTATTTACAATCTAGAACTTCACGTGTTCAAATTATATGGGATTCTAAAGCCTAAATTAGACAACAATGAGAGTTCCACAAAAAACTGTTTTCTTCTGTGACTCATTCCTACCAGGCAGAAACCACTTCCTTTCAATGAACTACTGTACATGAGAGGTTTCCCTTGAGAGGAAGTAAAGAGATTTTGTAATTACCTTAACATAATGGCAACAGCTAATAAAAACCAGTTCACACATAATTGAACTAGTCCACATTTCCAGGTATTAGACCTTTATAACCAAACAACCAACATGTCCAAACGGTATGTTTTTCAAGAGGCAAATGGACTTCTTGGTTTTTCTTTGAAGACAAAAAAAAATTAAAAAAGCAAATGACCAGCTGTCTGCAAGGAGTATAAATCTTTCCGTTCCCCACGATCCAGTCAGAGCTGAAGAAGTTTCTTGGATGAGAAGCAAAACGTCTTCAAAGAAAAACCAGAAAGTCCAGTTGCCTTTTTAAAAAAGCACCTTCGGGTCAATCACGACCTGGATGACTGAGAATCTCCAGAAGCAAAACAACCACCATGGAATGTTAGATTGCATACACTGTTGGTACAAAAATATAGATTGAAATAAAGCATGGACATTGATCTTTTTCTCTCACTATTGTTTCCAAGAGGATTCCCACATCCTTACATCACTTCTATCTCCATTGTGTTACAGAAGCAATGCATTTCCTCCATCTGCTGGTAAACTGCAAATCTGTTTTTATTTGGAATATTCTTGTTTATGCCATTTTAGGAGATCTAAGTGAATGTATATGATACAGAGAAGCAAACTAAAAAGGTGTACAGCTTTTCCTGTATTTCCTGTTAGACTGTGTTCACATAATATGCTAAACTGTGGTTAACTTAACTCTGATTCGCTAATGCAACATACATTTTATAAAACCATAAACTCAATAGTACTCGGGACTCCCTCTGCAGTCTGAAAACATCCCTAAAGTGAATAAAGCAATTTCAGAATTAATTTCTGAATTTAGACCAACTTTTCCTATTCAAGTGCCAAAATCAATGCATTGAGCCTTCCCCTCCTTAAATTCCCTCTAAAATAGACAACAGATCCCATCCAATATAGTTTATTTTATTTATTTTATTAAATTTTTATACCGCCCTTCTCCCGAAGGACTCAGGGCGGTGTACAGCCAAAATAAAATACAGAATATATACAATTAAAAGAATTTAAAATAAAACTATTACTAAACGGCTGATAATTAAAAAAGATTTAAAAATTTAAAATATTAATAAAACCCCAATTTAAAATCAACTATTTATGCCAGTCCTGCTTGAATGAATAAATATGTTTTTAGCTCACGACGAAAGGTCCGAAGATCAGGCACTTGACGTAAGCCAGGGGGAGTTCATTCCAGAGCGTCGGTGCTCCCACAGAGAAGGCCCTACTCCTAGGGGCTGCCAGCCGACATTGTTTGGCGGACGGCACCCTGAGAAGGCCCTCTCTGTGAGAGCGTACGGGTCGGTGGGAGGCATAAGGTAACAGCAGGCGGTCTCGTAAGTACCCGGGTCCTAAGACATGGAGTGCTTTAAAGGTGGTAACCAGGATCTTGAAGCGCACCCGAAAGACTACAGGAAGCCAGTGCAGACTACGGAGCAGTGGTGTTACGTGGGAGCCACGAGCGGCTCCCATTACCACTCGCGCAGCTGCATTCTGGACTAACTGCAGCCTCCGGGTGCACCTCAAGGGCAGCCCCATGTAGAGAGATTGCAATAATCCAGCCGAGACGTAACCAGAGCGTGAGTGACTGTGCATAAGGCATCCCGGTCAAGGAAGGGACGCAACTTGTTCCATCAAAGTTTACTTAATCACACAAGAATAATATTACAGCATAAAGTCAAGTCTACACTGATCTGTATTTCTTGAGCCAAACTGTGAAAAAAATGGAAACTGCTTTGATCAGTCAGCGTTTATTAACCTTTCATTTGGCCCCTCCATGAGGTACTTCTGAAAGCACTATTCAGCCCACAAGGTCATTTATCAAGCACCGTTCCAGCTATTAGGGTGCCAATTAAGACTGACCTTTGTACTGCTCCTATTCAGCTTCTTCATAAAGGCAATCTAGATTTTCACATGGTTGTCAGAAAACACATTGCCAACTTGTTTTATACTAACAGTGAAGTAATTGTCTTGAAATTCCATATACACCTGTAAAAAACATTGAAGGCCTTTGCTCAATAATGTGTAAATAAACTACCATAGAATCAAAACCACTTTTTGGAGGTTTTGCTTTTGCTTTTTGGAGTATGAATAGGAGGAAAACTCAGCAGTAGCCACACTTCATATACCTTGTGGCTATGTTCCAAGTCTGTGGCTTTAAAAAGATTTGTGATGGTTAATATTAAGCCATGATTTGTTTAATAAATCAAAATTGGCTAGGTTCATTATATAAGTGAAGCATAAACAGATGTACCACATTATGGACTGAGATAATGTGCAAACCCACCCATGAAAAAAACCCTCTTACACAATTACAATTACAAAAATTTACAATCAGAAGTCAGAAAGTATGGCTCAGATCCTGCTTGTAGCTTGCCAACATGGAATTCCTGAAGACTACCCAGAGAAGGTAAAGAAAAAAGGGTTAATCTTTTGTTCCTTCTCCCCACCCCAAATTGTAAGATTAGGAGAGAAACTAAAAGTAAAAAAAGTTAATCAAAATTCCACTCTCTAGCAAAAATAGGGATGGTGCAACACATACCATAAATATGCACATTTCAGTGATGGGATTCAAAAAATTTTACTACCGGTTCTGTGAGCGTGGCTTGGTGGGCGTGGCTTGGTGGGCATGGCAGGGGAAGGATACTGTAAAATCTCCATTCCTCCCCCACTCCAGGGGAAGGATACTGCAAAATCCCCATTTCCTTCCCCTCAGCTGGGACTCAGGAAACAGAGACTAGATGGGGGCGGGGCCAGTCAGAGTATTTACCGGTTCTCCAAACTACTCAAAATTTCCCCTATCGGTTCTCCAGTACTACTCAGAACCTGCTGAATACCACCTCTGGCGCATTTCCACATTACATGTAAAACCGAAAATGGAGTGAACATGCAAGAAATTAATGGTTATTTTACATATCAGAATTTGAACATGAATGAAAGGGTAGCTCTGTTAAGAGAATACCACCAGGCCAGGGATGAAATCCAGCAAGTTCTGACAGGTTCTGGAGAACCGGTAGCGGAAACTTTGAGTAGTTTGGAGAACCAGCAAATACCAGCTCTGGCTGGCCCCAGAGTGGGATGGGAATGGAGATTTTGCAATATCCTTCCCCCAGGAGTGGGGTGGGAATGGGGATTTTGCAGTAGCCTTCCCCTGCCACGCCCACCAAGCCACACCCACCAAGCCACACTATGCCCACCAAGCTATGCCCACAGAACTAGTAGTAAAAAAAATTGGATTTTATCACTGCACCAGGCTCAAAAGCCAGTTCTGGCTCATGAACTGCTGCACACTTATATGGCCATTCCTTTGTTCAGGGGATCTAGTGGCTGTACATTACAGGTGCTAAGAATCCAAAGAGGGGAGATGAGGAGGGGGTGGGAAAAGAGAGTTGAGGTTATTAACTATCCTTTTGAAGACATACACCATGAATCTGGTCTTTCAGCTGTGGAATGTTATTAGCTAGACTAGGAAAGCTCTAATGTAAGACACTGTTCTAAATATGCTGTAATGTATATATTTCTTGTCTATTCATCACATCAAATCCAACATTAATGTTCTGAGAAACAAGAGAGAAAGAGCAAGGAGAAAAAACAAAACATCAGCCTTAGCATTCTTGACAGGCATTTAATCTCTTCCTATAAAGCATTCTCATTCCGCCAGACAGATGCAATAAATAAACTGAAGACACATGACCAGGAATGCCATCCAGTGCTACAGGCCAGACCTAAAACAGAATAGAAATATCCCACCCACCCCCCAGTGTGTGGGGAGAAGAGGAGAAGGAGAAGGAGGAGGCAGAACTTGGCAAGTTAAAAAAATGATTGACCAGAGACAAAACTGAAATGGAATCTGATCACAATCTAGAAACTCAGAATTTAATAATTAGGATAATGGTTGGAGTATCATATTATGCCTGAAATAATAAAAATAACATCTACTTAATAGTAAAAATAATATCTACATCAGGCTAGACTTCTGCTGATTTACCAGTGAATCCATGCTAGTTCTTATAGCTGGGTTTTACATATTATTCATAGTTTAATGGCTAAATCTCATAACTATTTGGGTCTACAGAATATTCTAAGCCATACCCTGTTTTTAAACCAGAATGGCTTGTTTGTTAGGTACAACATAGCTAAACTATATAATTTTATTTATTTATTTATTTATTTATTTATTTATTTATTTTGTCACAACAGTATATATAAGCATAAGCATGAAAATAACTATATAATATATAAGCATATATATAAGCATAAATATGTAATAACTATATTAATTGGATATAATGAAAGGAAACAATAGGACAGGAACGGTAGGCACATTTGTGCTCTTATGCATGCCCCTTACTCACCCCATACCTCTTAGGAATGGGGTGAGGTCAATAGTAGACAGTTTTTGGTTAAAGCTTTGGGGATTTTGAGAAGAGACCACAGAGTCAGGTAGTGTGTTCCAAGTATTAATAACTCTGTTACAGAAGTCATATTTTCTGCAATCAAGATTGAAGCGATTAATATTAAGTTTAAATCTATTGTTTGGTCTAGTATGGTTGTGATTGAAGCTGAAGTAGTCTTCAACAGGAAGGACATTGCAATAGATGATTCTATGAGTTAAACACAGGTCCTGTCGAAGGTGGTGGAGTTCTAAATTTTCTAAACCCAAGATTTCAAGTCTGGTGGCATAAGGTATTTTGTTGTATTCAGAACAAAATATTGTAAAATATTTCTGGACACGTTCAATTGTATTGATATCTGAAATGTAGTATGGGTTCCAGACAGGCGAGCTATATTCAAGAATTGGTCTAGCAAAGGTTTTATAAGCTCTGGTTAGTAATGTAGTGTTTCTGGAGAAGAAGCTACGTAAGATTAGGTTTACAACTCTTAAAGCCTTTTTTGCAATGTAGTTGCAGTGGGCTTTGGCACATAGATCATTTGATATGAAAACTCCAAGGTCTTTAACGGGGTGGGGTCATCTATAAGATTGTGTCCATCGAGTTTGTATTTAGTGTTTAGATTCTTTTTTCCAATGTGTAAGACAGAGCATTTGCTGGTTGAGATTTGGAGTTGCTAAGTTTTTGACCATTCTGACACAAAGTCAAGGTCTTTTTGAAGGGTAGCTGTATTGTTGGTAGTGTTAAATAGTTTGACATCGTCAGCGAAAAGAACACAATTACTTTTAATATGGCCACAGAGATCATTAATGTATAATATGAAGAGTGTTGGTCCAAGAACACTGCCTTGGGGAATGCCGCTATTGACAGGAACAGGATTTGATAGGGCACTGCCTATTTTGACCACTTGTCTGTTTGACAGGAACGCTGTTATCCAATTGTGGAGGGGTCCGGAGATGCTGTAGGATTTTAGTTTTAGGAGAAGTTTGTCATGTATCACTGAGTCAAAAGCTTTACAGAAGTCTATGTAAATTGTATCTATTGTTTTGCCTTGATCAAGATTTGTAGTCCAGGGACTTCCTGTTTGGCACCGTAGGTAATGCCGGTGATCTTTACGATCACCAACCTCTGGATTATGTGGAATCGCTAGGACAGCTTAAATCTGCTGTCCAGCGGTTCGAAAAACCCTCTCTTCGGGAGAAGAAGAGATGGTGAGCTGAGGGCAGAGGTAGAATTTCCCTAAAGCCCCTGAGAAAAAAGGGGTTTGAAGGGTTAAGTTCCCTCCAGCAACCCGAAGTGCTCCAGATCCGAGGATTTTTCTGCTTTGGCGACCAAACACCGAGATTTATTTTGGACAATAAAGGATTATACCGGACAGAACGAAAGTGGGAGAACTTTATGCAAGTAGCCAAGCCAATACTTTGTAACAAGCTTGAAAACAGCAAGAAAATGGAGGCGAATTGTTAACAAGCTAACGAGTGGAAACCGAAAATGATACTTTTAGCGTTTGCCGTCTGCTGCTGGTAAATTGCATGTTATTTGCTACTTTAACTCTTTAACTCTTTGCTGCCTGTTGATAGAATCTAGGGGAGATTTTTAAATATTGCTTTAAAAGACTGTGTTTCTCAGAGGTTAAGAAGATTTAAAGTGAATATTAACTTGGAAATAAATAAATAATTTTATAGAAGATGGCAGCCAAACAATTAAAGTCTACTGTAACAAAGGGCTCTGGAATTTCATCAGCTTGTGCCTCTCCAGCTCATACAGCAGAGACTAGAACATTGAACTTAGAGGTGGTACAAGAGAACTTAAAAGACTTTATGCAAGAAAAATTTAAAGTAATAACTGATGAAATGTCTGCAATGAAAGAGCAGATATCAGAAATTCAAGTGGGAAATAAAGAAGTTAAAGAAGGATTTGTAATTGCAGTACAAAGTTTGGCAACAAATGTGATTTTATTAGAAGAGGAAGTTGAAGAAATTAAACAACATAATTCAAAATTAGAAAATAAAATGGATGAATTTCAAAGTAAAATGGAAAAAACAGATGATGAAATAGTTTTGATACAATATAGAAATATGGAATTTGCTCTAAGAATCCATCGCTTGAATGAAAATAAAGAAGAGAATTTAAGGGAAATTTTTTCTGAAGTATTTGCTGAGATATTAGCAGCTCGTCCAGCAGATGTGGCTTATCAAATTGATAAAATATATCGTGTGAATTCTTGGATAGCAAGGCAAAAAAAGTTGCCAAGGGATGTTGTTATTTATTTTACAAGCAGAACAGTGAGAAATCAGATTCTGCAAGCCTCATATAAGGGGGAGAAGATTCAGGTTGCTGGTCAAGATATTTTAATATTAAAGGAAATTCCACCAAAAATGTTAAGGGCTAGGAAGGAATTTGCCTTCCTGGTGAATGAACTTAAAAAACATCAGATTGAATATAGATGGGATATTCCAACTGGTATAATAGTATATTATGCAGGGAAAGTACATCGTCTCAATACAGTTGGAAAAGCAAGAGAATTTTATGTTGAGGCATTAAAAGTTGGAAGTCTTCCCCCATTGGAAGCTAGAAGAAGGGAGGCTGAAGTGAAAGAAAGAGAAGTGAAGCAGGTACAAGAACAGATTGTGATGGAAGAAGATTTATTACAAGTGTTGGAAATACCTACGACAGGTTCAGATTCAAAAGAACAAAGGCTGACAAGAGCTGCTGCTAAACGCAAGGAACAAGAGATGAAGGCACAACAACAACTGGCAACTACTACAACGGAAACAGTGGGAGGAGCAAGGCCTAAAGCAAAATGTGATCTGCGGCTAGTGTTCCTTTGGCCGATAATGGCAATTAAACTATTATCTTGGAATGTTAATGGTTTGAATTCACCGCAGAAGAGAAGGAAAGTATTTCATTATTTGAAACAATTTAAAAATGACATTACCTGTTTACAAGAAACACATATTAGATCTTTAGACCAGAAATATTGGATAAACTCAAAACTGGGAGTACATTTTGTTGCCTCCTCTTTGGAAGATTTGTAGTCCATATGTTTTTGCAATGAAGAAGTTGTAAGTTATATAATAATTTTTTTCTGAAACCAAATTTTTTATTAGAGAGTAGATTGTTTGTTTCTAGGTGAAGAATAATGGATTGGTTGATTATAGATTCCGTAACTTTACAGGTGACGCAGCATAGAGAGATTGGTCTGTAATTTTCAGCTAAGATGGGGTCTCCTTTTTTGAAGACAGGGATGACCATGTTGATTAAGTGTTAATGACTTAATACAACATGGGAACCCCGTTCTGTGTCTCTGTAGAGCTGACAAAATAGGAATCATTAATTCTCAGGCTAGAGAGGGCTTTTCGATAAACATACTGCATTTGCTCATGCTCAAAGAAACCTCCAATTATCGATTAATTCAGAAAAGTGGGAGGAAGAAACCATGAGTTTATGTTCAGAGCATAGATACATAGAGACTCTGAAAACTTTGCTATACACAGAGCAACCATTGTGTTGTTGTTATGGCTTCTTTCTGAGCTGCAATAAATATTTTAACCTACCTAAGTCATGTCAGAGAACTTTCTCAGTAGTCAGATACTAAGTAAATGATTAAGGCTATGGGAAGTTATGATTTACCACAAGGCTAGTGTGAAGTCTCTTGCTCTTAGCCTAAAATACCTCAAAGAGCTGCTGCAGATAAAGCAAGAGTAACAGGAAAATTATATACAGCTTCTTAGAAAGGAGGAATGAATAATATTCTATGTATTTTAAAAATATCAGATCTTTGCCTGTCCCAATATTGGCAGATTTGTTTTTCAAAGATATATTGTATGTACTTAGGCGAGTAGTTTTCCAGATATTATTATGGCAAGAAATACTATATGCAGGGGTGGACTTCAAAAATTTTAGCAAGGGGTTCTCTGCCCAGTTGCTGGGTGGGCATGGCCATGGTGTGTGTTGCCTGGTCGGCCTGCACCATGGCAGAGGAGTGCTTTTGCCCTCCCTGGGCTCCGGAGGCTTTCCTCGAGCCTCTGGGAGGGCGAAAACAGCTCCGGAGGCCCTCTGGAGGACGGAAATGGGCCTGAATTTCTGGCAGGTCTGTTTTTCGCCCTCCCCGAGCCTCCATGCATAGCTTGCACTTACCTGCATCCAAAACAGGCCATGTGGGGACTCCTGGGAGGGGAGGTGCAGGGTGGGCGGAGCCAGCCAGGAATGAGATTTGGGGGTTCTCCGAACTGCACAGAACCTTAGCTAGAGGTTCTCCCAAACCCCTGCGAACCCCCAGCAGCCCAACCCTGCATATATGTTGTAACAGAAAACCAATGTTTCTTCTGGGTACTTAGTTTTCATAATTATTTGCAATAAGTCTGGATCAACACTCAACAGCTTCAAACTCTCTGGACCCTAATATAAATAAGACGTATTGGAATTTAAAGGTAAATGAAGACAGAAGTTTCTGGTTTTAACATTAATAGTTCCTGACACTGTGACCATTTTCACACAGGACATGAGGAAATCTGATATAAATTGTTTTGGAAAATAGACTATATCTTTATAGTGCTATAACATTACATACGCAGGGCGCGGTGGCTCAGGGGCTAGGATGTTGAGCTTGTCGATCGAAAGGTCGGCAGCTCAGCAGTTCGAATCCCTAGTGCTGCCATGTAACGGGGTGAGCTCCCAGCTTCTGCCAACCTAGCAGTTTCGAAAGCACGTAAAAATGCAAGTAGAAAAAATAGAGACCACCTTAGTTGGGAAGGTAACAGGTTCCGTGCGCCTTCGGCGTTGAGTCATGCCGGCCACATGACCACGGAGACGTCTTCGGACAGCGCTGGCTCTTCGGCTTTGAAACGGAGATGAGCACCGCCCCCTAGAGTCGGCAATGACTAGCATGTATGTGCGAGGGGAACCTTTACCTTTACCTTACCATTACATATATAGTTCGCCTTGCTATTTATTTTTCTTCCGTTCAATCATGTCTGATTCTCGGTGATTGTCTGGACAAGTCCTTGCAGTTTTCTTGCCATTGCCTGCTTCCTGGGGAAAATAAACTGGTCCAAGGTCATCCAGCTGGCTTTTTGCCTAAGGTGGGATTAGAACTCATTGTTTCCTGATTTCTAGCCTGATGTCTTAACTACTATGTCAACCTGGCTCTCACTTATATTGCTATTCAGATACCTTAATAACATATAATGACAATTATATGCATTTGTATCTGATTTCATGATAAAGACTAAGCAGTTAAGAGTTTTATTTGTGCAAATTCATATTTGTCTACAGTGTTATCAAATGTATTATTACCTGCTTTGCTCCTTTTCCTTAAATTTGGACTGCTAAGCAAGATGTAACAGGAAAATTATATACAGCTTCTTAGAAAGGAGGAATGAATAATATTCTATGTATTTTAAAAATATCAGATCTTTGCCTGTCCCAATATTGGCAGATTTGTTTTTCAAAGATATATTGTATGTACTTAGGCGAGTAGTTTTCCAGATATTATGGCAAGAAATACTATATGCAGGGGTGGACTTTAAAAATTTTAGCAAGGGGTTCTCTGCCCAGTTGCTGAGTGGGCATGGCCATGGTGGGTGTCGCCTGGTTGGCCTGCACCATGGCAGAGGAGTGCTTTTGCCCTCCCTGGGCTCCGGAGGCTTTCCTCGAGCCTCTGGGAGGGCGAAAACAGCTCCGGACGCCCTCTGGAGGATGGAAATGGGCCTGAATTTCTGGGAGGTCTGTTTTTCGCCCTCCCCGAGCCTCCATGCATAGCTTGCACTTACCTGCATCCAAAACAGGCCGTGTGGGGACTCCTGGGAGGGGAGGTGCAGGGTGGGCGGAGCCAGCCAGGAATGGGATTTGGGGGTTCTCCGAACTGCACAGAACCTTAGCTAGAGGTTCTCCCAAACCCCTGCGAACCCCCAGCAGCCCACCCCTGCATATATGTTGTAACAGAAAACCAATGTTTCTTCTGGGTACTTAGTTTTCATAATTATTTGCAATAAGTCTGGATCAACACTCAACAGCTTCAAACTCTCTGGACCCTAATATAAATAAGACGTATTGGAATTTAAAGGTAAATGAAGACAGAAGTTTCTGGTTTTAACATCAATAGTTCCTGACACTGTGACCATTTTCACACAGGACATGAGGAAATCTGATATAAATTGTTTTGGAAAATAGACTATACCTTTATAGTGCTATAACATTACATACGCAGGGCGCGGTGGCTCAGAAGCTAGGATGTTGAGCTTGTCGATCGAAAGGTCAGCAGCTCAGCAGTTCGAATCCCTAGTGCTGCCGTGTAACGGGGTGAGCTCCCAGCTTCTGCCAACCTAGCAGTTTCGAAAGCACGTAAAAATGCAAGTAGAAAAAATAGGGACCACCTTTGGTGGGAAGGTAACAGGTTCCGTGCGCCTTCGGCGTTGAGTCATGCCGGCCACACAACCACGGAGACATCTTCGGACAGTGCTGGCTCTTCGGCTTTGAAACGGAGATGAGCACCGCCCCCTAGAGTCGGCAATGACTAGCATGTATGTGCGAGGGGAACCTTTACCTTTACCTTACCATTACATATATAGTTCGCCTTGCTATTTATTTTTCTTCCGTTCAATCATGTCTGATTCTCGGTGATTGTCTGGACAAGTCCCTTGCAGTTTTCTTGCCATTGCCTGCTTCCTGGGGAAAATAAACTGGTCCAAGGTCATCCAGCTGGCTTTTTGCCTAAGATGGGATTAGAACTCATTGTTTCCTGATTTCTAGCCTGATGTCTTAACTACTATGTCAACCTGGCTCTCACTTATATTGCTATTCAGATACCTTAATAACATATAATGACAATTATATGCATTTGTATCTGATTTCATGATAAAGACTAAGCAGTTAAGAGTTTTATTTGTGCAAATTCATATTTGTCTACAGTGTTATCAAATGTATTATTACCTGCTTTGCTCCTTTTCCTTAAATTTGGACTGCTAAGCAAGATGTAAAAAATGTAATCGTTCCACTGATCAACATAATCTAAGATAGTGTTTGGATCTTTGTACTTACTTCTTAGCACTTATTTGTCATTTCCCCCACTTAGTGTTTAAAATGCTACCACTAGCTATTCAATTTTTGCTACAGTGATGCCATGACAACTCTCACATGACCTGCTGCAAACACACCCCTGTTGTTAGAGCTTTGCTCAAGAAGGTTCCAGCTGATGACTCATACTCCTTGAAGGACTCCAGATTTAGATATATTTTAGGTTGTTTTAAGATGCATCGTGCTTACCAGCCAATTCTGCCGTGTGGCAATAAATACCTTCAGCAGAAGTGGGACAAAACTACTTATGAAGGACATAAGAAAAAGGTAAGCATAACTTTTTGATAACTAAAGCCAAATGCACAAAGACAAGCTTGTTGAAAGGAATAACTTTGTGGTCTGCCAAGGATAGGGTCTGTTAGCCACCTCTTACCTTCCTGTTTAAAGCTATCCACTGTATGCTGCTCTTCTCAACTTCATATTTTAAACAAAATGTAATTTTAGTACTCAAGATTTAGGTATAAAATCCCTTCCAACCTTAAAATACTTAGGGTCATATTTTTTTTTACCCAAAATAAAAATGTAAGATTTCCCAAAGTATGACTACTTTTTATATTAGTTTTTTGAACATAGTTATTAATTTCCATGATGAAACAGCATGAAAGTGATTATCAATGGCATTTATTAATGGTCCTTTTTCTACCACAATACTCTTCAACAAATACATCACATGTCCATAGTGGGGGAAAATACATATGCCACATCACTGTCTGTTTATAAATAAATTGTCTAATGCAAAAAATCATGAGTGCTGAAAAGATACAGAATTTTATTATAAATAAATTGATTTTATATTAGTTGCATTATTATTACAACTAGTCTAAACATATATATATATAGTGCCAATTTAATTTGCTGTTTGTTTTAAAATTAAGATAATAGGAAACATACCCATGAATTTCAATTCAAATATGTTCTTGATTTTTCCATTCTTCTTAAGATGAAAAATAATCCATTGATATTGATTTCCTTTATTTTTGAAATTTGCAAGTACTGGAGTAGCAGGATTGTAGAAAATTTAACATTTGCAGAAATATTGTACAGTTCTTTTTCTCGGCAAGTGAGCACACTTACAAATAAGCACTGGAGATCAATTACCAATAATCCTCAACTTACAACCACAATTGAGTCTAAAAGTTATATAATTAAGTGAGAAATTTGTTAAGTTTGCTCCATTTTACAACTTTTCACACCACATTTGTTAAGTGAATTACTACAGTTGTTAAGTTAATAAAATGGACGTTAAGTGAATCTGGTTTCCCCATTGTCTCTGCTTGTCAGAAGGTCGCAAAAGGAGATCACATGACTCTGGGATATTGCAACTGTCATAAATGTGAGTCAGTTGTCAAGCATCTGAATGTAAATAACTGGGCATGAGAATGCTGCAAAGGTCATAAGTGTGAAAAATGGTCATAAGTCACTTTTTTCAATGACGTGGTAACTTTAAATGGTCACTAAATGAACTGTTGTAAGTCAAGGACTACCTTTCCAGGTGCAACATTGGGGACCACAGGCTTAGAGAAAATTCATAATCAATGTGTTGATCTATTACCTTCTGATAAATGTGCCCTTTCATGACACTACAGTATAATTCATCTTGAGTCTATAGCATTTAACTATTTATTTCTTAAGACTGATTACAGTTCTACTTTATTATTATTCTGTTCTTATTTAGTCCTTAGGCCTTTTAAGGTAAATGATAAATAGGCATCCTATAAATATATTGTTCTGGAATGTGTCTTGTAAGAACAAATGTAAAAACTAGCTTTATATCCATAATGAGCTACAAGATAGAAAATGGTTATACCAGTAGAGGACATAAAGAGGAATAAATAGGTGCTAAATAGGGGCATGTAATAGAGAATGACCATTCTAAGTGGAAGAGACTGGGATATCGAGTGGGCTAGAAATATGATGACGACGATGATGATGATGGAGAAATTTCATGTATCTGTATGCAACATTCACCTCAATTCAAACTCATTAAATTGTAATCCTATGAGTAGAATACTGGGATTAAGAGCCACCAAACAAGTATTCAACTTTCTTCTGAGTAAACATACATAGAACTGTGTTAGTCAGATGTCACTATTTTGAGACATTTTTCTGTAGGAATTTTTTTTCCAGAAGTAATGAATAAATGTATGAATGAGTGAACATGTAATTTATCTGGCAGTAAGGTTCACTGAATTGTACAAAGATATACATGTACAGGATTATGTTACTATGTTATATTATAGTACTATATTATGTTCAAAGCCCTCATGATGTTTCAATACAAGTAGTCCTCACTTAACAACTGTAATTGGAACCAGAATGTCTGTCCTTATGCAATCTGTTTTGTGACTGCATTGGCAATTGCCACCATCAAGCAAAGATTGCAGATTGTTAAGTGAGGACTTTCTCATGACTTTCTGTCTGCCTCCAAAAAGCACAATCAATAGGACAAAAAAGCAGGACATTGCAAGACCTGGGTGACTGGTAAGCAGGCCATGGGTGGGTAAATGGCTGCACTGGTGCAGTGTGAGCATGGCCAGGTGGAGGGCGACTGCTGCCGGGTTTGGGAAACTGTGCCAGTGACTGCCATGGCACAACAGAAGTTGTTGTGGTCCACCAGCAGCCTGTGGAGCTGGCAACGGAGTCAGACAGCGATGAGGCTGAGGAAGAGCATGAGCCAGTCCTGGAGGCCAGGGAAGGCCCAGATGAGGGCTCTGCATCAGAGGCTGAGTTGGGGCCAGGGCCATCAGGGAGTGAGGTGCGGACTCCAGAGCCTCCAGAGCCTGACAGTAGTGAGACAGAGGAACAGGAGGAGCCTGTTCCTAATGCACGCATGAGAAGAGCTGCCAGAAGGCAAGAGCAGCTCAAGCAAAGAGGATGACTCAGGAGTAGGGCCAAGAGATGATTGGCCCCTCCCATAAGGCTTAAAAGACCAGCAATGGCGTTTCGGCTTTGCTGGAAAACAACGTTGATAGCTTCATGTTCTTGCATTTATTTTGTATCGGTGTCTTCTCAACTTTTGCCAAGAAAGGCCTTTGGCAGTTTGCCTAATTGGACCAAGGTTGGTGATAGGACTGAGGAATTTGTGTTGGGAGGAATTTGCTTTAATTTAGTTGAACTACACTGAGAACGAATTAATTCATTCTCAGAAGCATGAATGGGAAGAGGGGCTATTATGTTGGAGTGCCAATGGTTGCAGCAGTACCACACAAGTGCAGCTAGTTGAGGGGTGGGTGCTGATAGGTGAAGACAAGGGGGTGGGGGCTAAAGGCAGATGCACACTATGGAGCCCCAGAATATTGTACTCCATAGTCAGACTCCTCAAGAGAAAAAGTTGCAGCAGGAACAACCTACAGGAGCAACTTGTGACTTTCCATGCTTGTTTTCCCATTGACTTTGCTTGTAGAAAGCTGGTCATGTGATGATGGTGGGATGCTGCAACCTAGATGACAAATGCCTGGGTCATTATCACATGACCACCAAGTGCTGGAATGGCCAGAACTTTAACGACCAGTCCTAAGCACTAGTTATGCAGTGCAATTATAACTCTGGTCACTAAATTAAGTGAGGGATATCTGTAATCCTGTCACCACCATTAGAATTCTAATTGCAACAGAGAATGAAAAAGCGGATAAATAATTGTTCCTTACTAAGAGCCAATGGGTTCTACTTCAGGTATGAAATAAATTTGGGAGTTTCAGAATTTAAACATCAAACTAAAAGTAAGAGCCTTATTGATTCATTCATTCGAAGTGAAAATTAAACACAAAAATTAAATACAAAATTAAACACAATTTTTTTTAACCTGCTGCAGATCCTGAAAGCCAAGCCTGTGGTAGACACATCTGCTCCACCAACATATGGACATCTTCACTTGAAATTAAGAAAACTTAAGGTATGCTGTGATTTATACTTTGCTTCAGCAAAAACAGAGACAAGAGGGCTTAAAAGATCATGAGGTGCACTATTATAATATAAACATTTATGAACTACAATCAAAATATTTTTTTTATTCTGTGTCAGCCTTGCAAGATTTCAATGAGACAAGAAACACATTCAGGAGTACTAGCTGTATCTTCATTGCAAGGTTATATTAATACAATCTTGCAAGACTGAATGTTCTCCCATCTCTCATTTTCACTCTCCTGAAAACTAGGATGGTACCTTTTGAGACACCTTTGTAACTTCACCTTTGGATTCAAACAGTGGTTTATCATAATGTTGTATAGGCAAACTATCTTTCAAGTCCTTATGACATTTTCTCTTGTCTCCCAAGATCATCCCCATGTACCATTACATCAGAAAAATGCACTGTTTTATACCATTTGAAGGTATCTTAAAAATACAAATCTAGCAGAAACTATGAGAGGTGGATTACTTAAGAAGACATTTTCAAGATGCTTCTTTTGCTAGCTGATGCGAATAGTGCATGGTCTTGCTCCGATCTGTATATAGGAATTGAGTAGAACTGCACTAGGTCAAACTACACTGGAGGTTACCCATAGTAATTTTCAAATACATATGACCCCGAATCTCATTCTTTGAACACTTCAGGCAAACATGTGATTTGATTGGTTTTGGCTTTGTGTAAAGGACTGGTATGTAGTGTGAATCTAGCCATTTTTTGTGAACTGTGCCATTTGGCTTGGTGTTTTCTGTGAAATACACCAAGCAAAATATAGATATGTCATGCATAAAAGAAATTAGGCTGATATAGATACTGAGTCAGAAAGAAATACAAGTAGTCCTCAACTTACAGCCACAACTGAGCCCAAAATTTATATTGTTAAGTGAGAAATTTGTTAAATGAGTTTTGCCCCATTTTACGACTTTTTGCACATTTGCTAAGTGATTCACTGCAGTTGTTAAGTTAGTAACATGGTTGTTAAGTGAATCTGGTTTTCTCATTCACTATACTTGTCAGAAATTCACAAAAGGGGATCACATGACTCCGGGAAACTGCAACTGTCATAAATGTGAGTCAATTGTCAAGCATCTGAGTGTAAATCATGTGATCATGGAGATGCTGCAGTGGTCATAAGTGTGAAAAATGGTCATCACTTTTTTCAGTGCTGTTGTATAAGTGGCGTTAATGGGAATGGGGGGGAGTATTAATTGGATATGAACACGATCTATTAAAATATTCTTTTTTAAATGCCTGAAGCTTGATAAGGACCGTTTGTCTACAATAGAACGAGATAATCATTTGTTACTAAAGAAGATATCTTACATCATGAAGACTGAAGGAAGAGTAGATAACAAAAATGAATATATAACCAAAAGGTAAGGTTTGGAGTAAAAATGATGAACATTATGTAGCTGTAATAACTATAGTATTATTCTACCTGGGGCCCTTCTGCCTTCTGGCTGTGTCCTTTCCATGGTCCATGGTTACTAGACATGTATATTTTCTGAAAAATGTTATGTGGCTTACAAAGATAAGAGATCAAATAGCAATATTGCAGATGTTGCGAAACTGTCAGCCAAACTGGTAGGAGGAGGAAGGTATAAGTGGGGAATTAGCCTTGAGTCCTTGTGCAGCTACAGGAGGCCTAAGCCTGCTTCCCCTCTCGTCCCCCCTCCCCCCACCTGGATACATGAAACCTTATTTACTTTTTCCTGGGGAAGACAAAGAATCTGGGAGATTCTTGTAATATACGTAAAAATCAATAAAGTTGCTGAGTTAAACTATTCATGAGTGGCTCTGATTGCTTGTGCTTCACAGCAGAGAACATTACTCCATTTATTTGGTGCCGGGGCAGAAAAAGAGAACCCCAGCTTTCACTGATGCATAAATGGACTAATAAAAAAGCCCAGCCAAAAAAAAAACTAAAGCAAAACACAGGATAGTTCAAGAAAAAAAACCCTAAAATATTTCTGCTTTCTGCTAAATTTCAAACTGATAGGTTTCTGTGTACTGTCCCTATGCTATTGAGACATTACTGTAGGTGTAACAATACTATAATTACAGATTAGGGATATTAGGGAGCTAAACCAAGAAAAATCAAGAATCTAATGTTCTTTAGATTTTAATGAAAATCTAATGTTAAAACTGGTTGCTACAGACTATAGTCTGGAGTACAATACCTCAGCAGTTAAAGATGCTGAGCTTATAATTGAAAAGCTGATAGCCCGAGTTTGAGACTTGAGCCTATGTGACAGACTGAGCTCTTGTTACTTGCTCCAGCTCCTGTCCACTAAGCATTTCAAAAGAATGCAAATGAGAATAGATAAAATAGGTATTACTAATAAGGCAACAGCTTTCCTTGTGCCTCAGTATATAGCCGTGATGGCGAATCTATGGAACGCGTGCCACAGGTGGTATGCAGCACCCTCTCTGATGTCATGCGAACCATCACCCCCGTTCAGCTCTGCTGCGGTCTCTGCCGCACATGCGGAGGGCGCATGTGGGGGGCGCAAGTGTGGGGGGGCACATGTAGGGGGTCGTGCATGGATGTGCAGTGGGAGGGGTGCATGCGCGGGGCTGTGCGCCCATTGCAGTTTGGTGGGTTCAGGCGCGCACACGCATTTGCGCATGCACACACACACACGCTTTGGGCACTCGGTCCAGAAAAGTTAGCCATCACTGGTATATAGTCATGCTGGCCACATGACCATAGAAGTCTCTTTGAACAATGCTGGCTCCCTCGGTTAAGGAACGGAGATGAGCGCCACCCGCTAGAATCAGACACTACTGGACAGGAGAATCCTTTACCTTTATGTACAGTATGCATGTATATGCATTTTGATCTTCTAACTTTGCATACTTAAGTTTTTGAAAAAGTATAATTATTAAAAATAAGAACTATTTTGGTTATAACTACCAGCGTAATTAAGAGGACGCTTTCATGCTATACACATAACTAGATCAGTTGAAGTTCATTATATTAAAACCTGGGAAGGTTTCTTCTGAGCAGTTCAGTTCCATAGCCCAAGATAAAGTTTTAATATTGAATATTGGGCAGGTGGGGTGGTTTTCAGTCCTTGCCAATTTGCAGTATTTTAGATACATTAGAACTTCCATCATCATAGTGGAATGAAGGTCATGGCGGAACGAAAGCAATAGTGTGAGCTACAGCAATACGACAGTAACAGCAGAAAGCCATGATTTCAGTTTAATTTCTTGACAATTAACTGAAGGTGCTTAGTATAGAACAGTAAGAACTTATTTTCATTTGCCATTTTGAAGACGGGGCAGAATGCATTTCACTTTTAATGCTTGAATGATTAATTTATCGCACAGAGCTCTCTCTCCCCCCCACCCCCGCTTTTAGTTTAAACAGAGAAAAACAAGAGCGAGAATTATTCAGAATAAACCAAGAAAATTGTGCCATTCTGGAAAGAATTGCAAAGTGTAAATCTCGGTACAGTATCCAGAAATGGAGTGAAGATTGGCGAAAGACTAAAAACTACATGAGCAGTATTACAAGATATCCTGAAAGCCTGTGCGAGTTGCAGATTCAAAAGGTAATTACTGCTGCTAATTATATACATACCACACATTTCTGCTGGTCTGTATGTATCTCTAGGCCTTCTGTTGCTAAGATGTACCTCTTGCAGTTTTTAGGGCAGAAGAAACTTGTGTTAATGTGCTTGTGCTAATGAAAAGCTGGAAAATTCCATAGTTGTTCCAGTAAGTGTGGAAAACCGAGGGGCGTCAAAGCCATAACAGAGCTGAAGAATCCGATCTTATATATTATTTATTTATTAAATTTCAATATCTGCTATTAACAACTTGAATAACATTTGCTAAACCCATGCTTAGTTCAGGTAGTTTAGTGGGTTGTAATGGCAACTCACTTTGTTTATAAGAGATGGATTTAAAAGATG
This sequence comes from Ahaetulla prasina, assembly GCF_028640845.1. Taxonomy (NCBI): domain Eukaryota; kingdom Metazoa; phylum Chordata; class Lepidosauria; order Squamata; family Colubridae; genus Ahaetulla; species Ahaetulla prasina. The sequence goes on along the minus strand of NC_080543.1, from coordinate 101,189,759 downwards.
CTAGGAAACATGCATTAAAGTATGAATAAACGAGATATAAAAAGATGCTAACATGAAGATTAAAGAAATTTAATCTGTGACTCTATTTTGGTTTATTTAATTACTATCAATGTAATGGCATCGTGAAAAATTTAGCTAAGAGAATTCAATGTACAAGGATACAACCAGGAATGGATTTGGATTTGGAATGGATTTCTTGGGGAGGCCCTTAATCTCTGAATAATGGGAGGTTTGGATCTGGAGGAAATCACCAATCATCTCTGTGCTTTGGGATCCAAGGAATCCCAGATTAATTTTTCCTGCTTTCAGCATTGATAGACCAATTATGAAAGTGAATATTTCAACTACCTCATTTTATTTTAATAAGAAGAAAAATTACCTATCAGATGCTTACTTACATATATACACACAGACGTACATATTTTACATAGGCACGAATTTGTCTCATTTGTAGATTCTGTCAGTGAATAAGAGGTCATGAACTGGAATAGACATGGCAATAGGTCAGCTAATGGGGATTGTTTGGTGACTCAGACAGTTTGGAGCCTGGGCGTGGCTTAGCTTGACTGTTATGTATAAAAGAGTTGGTTTGTCCTTACATGATTGCTTCTGTGATTATTGATTCTGGATTCTGAGTTCTAGTTCTGGCTTCTGCTGTATGATATTGTATATAAAGAAGTTCCTTATATAAATGAATACTGTAGAATTATTTATTTGTATGCTGGTTGGATTGCTGCAAACTCTAACAGATTCTTATTTTTTAAGTTTGTAACTTCCTCCAAAGATCAAGGCAACATTCATGTTCTTGATTTGCCCCATCAGACTAGAATCAGGCCTTCCTGTGGCTTCCCTTGCCCTTCGACTGCAAAACGGTTCTTCCAACTGCTTGATCGTCTAGGCTGCACATCTTCTCCGTCTTCTCCTTTCTATGATCTGAAAAGGATCTTTTTATGTTTTCTCACTAAATGCTGGCAAAGTGGAAACTTTGTGGGGAATGAAATACAAATGAGGCAGACATTCCTGCTAGAGAAGAGGATAGGGTGGATGATTTCTAAAACAGGGAAAAAAACACCCATAGGAGCGTAGGAAGTTAACACCTACCCCTCTCCTAAAAGAATGAAATATTTTAGGAAATATTAAAAAGGCAGAATATATTTCCCTGGATGAGATATGGAGAAACATGTTTTAAAGACAAAGCAGTCCCACCTTCCTGCCTCCCCCCCCTTTGTCAATGGACCATCATCTGCAACACAATAGGACCCATCTAGCAACAGAAACTCCCCATATGGCACTTGGGGAGATTACATCAGCAGCAAGGCTAGCTATGACCTCTGGCAGCAACCAATCAGGATTCTCGTCGTAAGCCCCAGGAAGTTCAAAGTCAGAGAGGTATAAAACCCAGGGACTCTCAGCATCTCGGCCCTTTTCTGCTCAGGAACTCAAACCACATGATCCTGTCCACCATTAAACCATCTTTCCAAGCAGTTTCCATGTTTCCAGTGTCTTTTTCCGCACTTGGAACTGAACCCAGATGGACATATCTTTCAACAGGAGAAAAGAAGTAAAGTACCAAATGAGAAAAAAAAAGGAATACAAGCAATCCTTGTATTGGCCATATTTTGCATTGTATGCATATGAAAATAATTGTTGCTTCACAGTATTATTTTTGGTAATTTATAGGTAATGATTGATCCTTTTGAGACTCTCATTTAGGGAACATTTCAAATCAGTTCAAACTGATGGGCATGGTGTCAAGATTTGGAATGAATCCACTGACTGGTCATGTGAAGTTCCATACATAAAAATTTGCACATGCATACATTTCACTAAGTTTAAGAATATGGGACCCAAGTTTTGGAATAGAAAATTAATCAATGTTTTTATCTAAAATATTTGTCTTTTTTTTTTCTATCCAAAAGAACATACCACTAGCACTGAAATTATGCAATCCACTAACTTTTCCTATCCCACTAAGGTCAGATTTTATGTACCCAAGTAATACTTAAAATCCTGGTCTGCTTTAAAGATCAACAAAAGCAATTCTTAGATGTTGGAAGCATGGGAAGGCACTTTCCTTCAAAAGGATTTTCAGTCTTTTATCTTCATGCAACAAATAGCTTGAAGGGAATAAATGTGAAGTTGCAATGCTTTCTCTGCTTTACATTAATCCAAAATCTCAAAACATTTCTAAAGCAGGCATTCCTGAGTTAAGGGTCTCAAACTTTTGCAAGAAAGCAGAAACAATGTAAGTAATTCTCAAACCTGTGAATACCAATACATTCAGTTGAATTGTAGTTCAATTAAAATAAATTAAACAGCATTGGGACAAGGCCTCAACAACCAGAAAAGGACCAATATTGTGAAATCTTGCAGCTGTTATAGTTGTAATAGAATTTGTATTAAAATAAAGTTAATCTAATTAAAATAATCGACTAGTTAACTTTTGCAAAATTTGCAAAGGTAGTTGAAAAACCAGCTTTTTGTTTTAAAAAAATGAAGCTATTTTAAACTGCTTATTTATCTACGAATCATTTATCATTTATAATCACACAGGAACAACATAAGAAAATGTATAAAAAAAGACTGAAAGATAACAAACTGAAAGTTGAACAACTGACAGATAAGCAAGAACAAGGAGTGGAACTAATTCACCAAGACAAAGAAGTGAGTGAGGATCATCAAAGAGAAAATCCAATAGAAAAGGCTTAATTTCAATTCTTACATTGGCAGTTCAGACAATGGACACTACACGCTTGAATTCTTGATGTATGGATATAATTACTGGGAAATTACTATAGTTATAAATATTAAATATGTCTCGTAGGTGAATAATGTTCACACCAGTTATTAAGTATGAATGTATTAGCAAGCTAATTAGGCTGGGCATCCTAAGTCATTTACATTAATGATAATTAATTTACAAGAGCGCTACTGGCTGAATATTATGTGATAGCCAGAATCTTCTTTTCTAAAACAAATGTAAAACAGTATTAATAAAAACTACAACTGGCTGGCTGGCTGACTGGACATATATTTAAGGCTGTGTTAAAATGTGTTAACAGAAATCTCTTACATGAATTATACTCTCAGTATGCTAATATATTAAATAAGCAATAGCTCATTAATAAAACAATTTTGATGCTCTGTTATATTTTTTCACATACTTCTTTAAAAGTATTCTGAGTTACACTGTCAGAACAGTGGGATTTAGAAATGTGACATTTTCTGTGCTAGTCGCAATGCAATCCAATGCTTTACTTGTGTGAAATATGAATTAAAAAACTAAATTTGGTGATTTCATATAGTACATCTATGTAGTTTTCCTGATAATATAGAATTTTAATGTATAGACCTGGAATTCCCAGAGGGTTTCTTATTTTAATATTAACTTCACCTTTTCAATATCACCACTGCCATCTAGCTGGGCTCAGAGGATTAAATACATATTGTATGCAGTTAAACATACTGTATATGAAGTATTTATCTGGTTAAATAAAATGGATGCAGATTTAATTACAAAGCAGAGAATGATTTCAACTCTATAAATAATTCTGAATCTACTCCACAGAGTAGTAGTAAAACCATTATGTTATAATATGAAAATTTAAGCACTTGTGGTTTTTAGGATCTGCATCAACAATTAGCATTAACACTGGATTCTTTTACCACATTCAAGTAGGTATCAAAAAATATACATCAATATATTGGTCCCATTCCTCTGAACACATTTCAGGAGTTTTAGCACATTCCTTGTCTGATTTGTGCAACATACATAGTATACAATTGCAACAGTGTGTGTTCCTTTTATCAGTGCACATTATAAACATTTGGCAACATGAAATCTTCATTACTTTTGTATGTAAATATATTTGATCATTGCCTAGGAAATGGAACCATAGGCTGAGGCCTATTTATAGTTTAACAAATAAAAGTGTTGAAATACCTTATATTAAGGAATAAAGAACAAGTATATTACAAACACATCATAAAATGAAATGACAGTTGGCAAACTGTAATCCTCCTTCCTGGATAAACATGCTTTGATCAGCAGTATTGGGTTCTTAAATGAGATTAAAGAGCAATTGACGGATCATGTGTCTTTCCCCTCACTTAAGGAAAACCACACACATGAATAGATTTACAATGCTGAAAGGAGGCTCCTGGCTTGAGAAGATCCAAAATATACAGAAGCAGAAATTCCAACAAAGGTTTTATGTCACCAAAAAAAAAAAAATCAAAGTTGAAACGTAACGTAGAAAGCTACATAAGTAAACTCTCTAGTGCTTCAGTCATCATTAAAATAGACATTCCGTAATAAGCTGATTGTTTGTTTAAAAAAAGTACTCTACTCTACTCTCACTCTACATCTTTTTCTTCTGGGTAATGTTCTTCTTGGCTCTTACTTTTTATTTCCTCCCTACTCTACTGATCTTCACCTGTTGTGAAATGATGTTCAAAGAATTTGTGTGCTTTGTCAAGTGTATCAATCCTAAATTTCTTATCCTGCCATGATATCAGCATTCCTTCCGGAATCAACCAACTAAACGTCACGTTATATTTGATCAACTGCGTGGAAAAGAATTGATACTGTCTCCTCTGTTCTCTGACTCTCCTAGGTATCTGTTTTAAAATTTGGATTTCTCTCCCTTTGTACATAATGGGTTCATCCCTCATTCTTTTACATACGTCTCTTGTTGTCTTTTTAGTGAACCACACATGCACTTCTCTGGTAATTTATGTCTTCTTGCATAGTTAGTGTGGATTCCCAAAACCTCGTCGATGTCTCCTTGTATGTCATGCTTGTTTTTCTGTAGTTTAGCTGCCAGCAGATCTGTCATAAATTTAACCAGGTCTTCTTCTTTATCCTCTACTATATTCCGGAACCTCAGAAAGAAAGCTGCCTTTTCCATTTCTAGAAAGACTATTGTCTCTTCTAAGTCCCTATTGGCCAGAGTTAGTTTTTGTTCCATTGCATCCAACTTCTTTTCTTTTTGTTCAGCTCTTATTTCTACATTTTGTATTCTTTGTTCTTTCTTGGTCATTGTTTGTTGGATGTTCTCTATTTTGTCATTCATCTTTCTGATGTCTCTTTTCATTTCTCCCATCTCACTTTTAATCTCCTCATGGTTTCTCGATATAGATTCCTGGTTTTTTTTCATAATTTCTTGTATCGTAAGCAACATTGCCTGCATGTTCTGCATGGAACTTGATTTCTCCACGCCTAACATGCTTTCTATTGACCGCTGACTCAACGGGGATGATGTTGCTGATGTTGGAGTCTATGATGCTTTCTTTCCTATTTTTGTGATAGTTGAAGTACTTGTCATCTTCAAAAATCGAAGAGTATTTTCCCAAAATAACATACAATAATTAATACTTCCCTTCTGAATTTCCCCACTTCCCCTACTATAACTCTTCCACACCTTGTTATTATATTATTCTATAGTAATATTATGAAAATATATCTAAAAATTATTATAAGTATATATAGGTATTATAAGAATATCTATACGTATATAAGTATACAAATACAGTATAATATATATAATATAGTATAGATCTAATATAAATATGATATAATATGATATAATCACATATGGAATAAGCAGTGCCTATAAACAAACGCTACTTAAATTTTTATAATTACTAGAAGTTAATGTTTTATCCAATCTATAAGTTATTCAAATGTCTTCAATATATATATTCTCAATCTCCTTCTTCTTTCTTTAACGATCCAGTTCACAGTCCACAATGTGTTTGTCCCCTTATTATAGTTCTTTTGGTAATCCTAGAGTTAATAAAGTTTATAATCCATAGGAGCCCCAAATCACTACAAATTCCAAAAGAATATCTAGATATCTATGAGATTTCCCAATTTGTCCACAAGTTTTCTCTTCTTCCTCATTAATGTGTGCATAAGAGCACAAGCGTGCCTACCGTTCCTGTCCTATTGTCTCCTTTCATTATATCCAATTAATATAGCTACTACATACTTATGGTTATATATATGCTTATATATTGTATAGTTATTTCATGCTTATGCTTATATATATGCTTATATATACTGTTGTGACAAAATAAAAAAATAAAAAATAAAATAAAATAAAATGTCCACAAAATAACAAAATATCACAGATACCCTTCTTTAGTTCTTATAAGTATTACATCAGTCACTTTCCTCCGACCAATCTTCTTATCCCTAGATGGAGGTTCTTCTTCTTTTTTAGTACTACTCATAGGGACTCTTTCCAAAGTTTTACGCTCAGTCACGATCCGAACAAATGAGAAGTAAACTTCTTAAAAGTTAATCTGGGCTTCCCCTTCTCTATTTTGATAGGTCTCCTTTATTCTTCTCCAAATGTGTCAAAAGCTATCAAAAAGTTCCAATCACTTGATCGTCGCTGTTCTCTTGGGGAGGAAATCCTGCCCTGATCTTTTGGAGTCCCACTTTCATCACTTCTATCTTAAGCCAAAATAAATCTTCGGCAAAGCATTAGAAGTATAGATCCTCACCAGTATGATCGTGTTGCTTCTTAATTTTATCTTCCTGATTTTCGCCTGGCTGTCATGACTCTGGATCTGCCATATTGGCTGATTTTTCTCCTGGTGGTGTTGAGGAGCTTTCCCTTTAATCTAGCAGGAGATCACCCTTCTCCACACTGTCTTTAGGGCTTCCCCTCTGTCTTGTTGACCCGTCCAGGGTTAGTGCTGCCCTTTGGGGACTCCAGGCAGGAAAAATTGGGCAAGGAAAATGAAGTCCCGTTTCTCTCCTCTGCTCCGTTGTGTTGTCACCACCAAAAGATGATTAGCATATAAGCTAAAAAAGGTAAAAGAGAAGAGAATAATACACCAATTGCAGGATGAGAAGGGAATCCTTCACTATCAGAATGAAGATAAAAAAAATATAACTCAGGAATTTTTTAGGAACTTGTATAGCCAAGATAATATACCAGAAGACATCACTAAACAATATTTGGAAAAAGCTGGTCTAATCAAAATAACTGATACAATGAGAGCGATGCTAAATGAAAGAATAACTGCAATGGAAATAACTAGGCACTTAAGAAACAAAAAAACAAAAAAACTCCTGGTCCAGACGGACTCCCTGCAGAATTGTACAAAATCATACAAGAACTGCTAGAACCTTTACTGTTGGAGGTCTACAAAGATGCACTATTAGGGGCCAAACTACCTAAATCTTGGTCAGAAGCATATATCACATTAATTCCAAAAGAAGACACAGATTCCCAACAGATAAAAAATTATAGGCCACTATCACTATGAAATGTTGACTACAAAATATTTGCATCCATAATCTCAGAAAGATTAAAAAGACTTCTAAATGAATTAATACATCCGGACCAGAATGGCTTTTTACCCAAAAAGACAATTGAAAAACAATATGAGATATCAATACTATGAATGTCATGGAATATTATGAAGCTCATCCTAAAAAACAACTTGCAATGATTTTCCTAAATGCATAAAAAGCTTGAATTGGCAGTTTATGATACTACAATTAAAAAATATGAATTTTGGAGAGAAATTTGTAAAGATGGTCCAAACAATATACTCCAACCAGCAGCAAAAGTGATAATAAATGGAGAAATAACAGAAAATTTCAATATAAATAAGGGTGTAAGACAAGGCTGTCCTCTATCGCCTCTGCTATTTATACTAACTCTAGAAGTGCTACTGGGGCAGATCAGAAAAGACCAAGAAATAAAAGTCTGAACATAAAAAAAGAACAATATAAAGTACAAGCATTCGCAAATGACCTGATATTTATTCTGGAAGAACCATTGGAAACAGGACCTAAACTGGTTAAAAAAATAGAAGAATTTGATACAGTAGCAGGATTTAAAATAAATAAGGATAAGACCAAGATAATAACAAAAAACCTTACAAATAAGCAGAATAATGAACTGAACAGAAAGATGGGCATGCAGGTGACCAAGAAAGTCAAATATTTGGGAATTTGGTTAACAGCAAGATGTACATCGATAAAAGAAGACAATTATAACAAAGTAATAAACAAATAAAGATAGATTTAGACAAATAGAAAAAAATTACAACTTTTATTAATTGGAAGAATAGCCACAATTAAAATGAATATTTTACCAAAAATTTTATTCCTATTCCAAGTAATCCTGATAAAATTAGGAAATACATTCTTTGAAGATTTAAACAAACTAATAACAAAATTTATCTGGCTAGGGAAAAAAACAAGAATTAAACTAAAAATGTTACAGGATAATAGAAATAAAGGAGGATTCAGGCTACCAGACTGGGAGCTGTACTACCAAGCCTCAGCCTTCACATGGATAAAGGAGTGGATAAATTTAAAGAACAAAATGATTTTGGCAATAGAAGGACATGATCTACAACTGGGATGGCACACATTTATAGGGGATGGAAAAAGTCAAACACAAAGCTATTTCCAAAGACACTAAGTTAGAAACGCTCTATTATTAATATGGGAAAAAGTCAAACAGAACCATTATTGTAAAATATCAGTCTGTTTATCAATACTGGAAACATTAATATACCCGAATGTGTTGGATCTGGATAAAATTTCAAGATATAAAGATATATTAAATAAACAAGGGAAATTAAAAACGAATCAGGAATTAAAAAAATCAGGGAGCTGATTTGGACTGGTGGCCCTATATGCAAACTCAGATGAGGTATAAGAAAGACACAGAAAACTATGGGTTTTATAGAGAACCACAAGAATTGGACAGGATACTACAGGGGACAGATGAAAAATCGATAAAAAAAATTACAACTACTTATTGAGGTTTAAAATGGAAGAAGAAACAGTAAAAGAAACTATGATAACCTGGGCAAATTTTTTTGGCTATACCATAGAATTAGACAATTGGGAAAAGCTATGGGAAAGAAATTATAAATTGACAATGTCAGCAGCATTTAGAGAAAACTTATATAAAATGTTCTATAAATGGCACCTACCATCAGCAAGACTAACAAAAATGTTCCCAAACAAACACCAGAGTGTTAGAAATGCAAACAGACACTACGTGGTGGACCTGTCCTTTGGCAAAAAAGTACTGATAAGGATAAAAAAGTGATTAGAGGAAATGATAAAACAGCAAATAGATTTAAAACCAGAGCTATTTCTATTAGGCTTGTTGACAGGGAAATATAATAAAAAAATCCAATACTTAATGCTACATGTAATAACAGCGGCTAGAATGGTATATGCTCAAAATTGGAAAAATATACCCTCTGAGGAAATGGTAATAAAGAAAATATTATGTGCTGAGATGGATAGGTTGACAATGGAAATTAAAGATAAAGGAGAAACAGAACACTTTTTAATTTGGGATGTATGGTACAATTGGTTTGTAGAGTAGATGCAAAGATTAGAAAAGTAACAATGAAAGACGATCAATGGACTAGAATTTAGAAATATTTATTGTAAATAATATTATGGTAGGATGTTATAAAAATGTAAAATAAAATACAAATATGGAAACAATAGCTATGAATATGATTATATATATATATATATATATATATATATTATTTATATATTTATATATTTATATATAATATTTAGAATATTTATATATTATATTTAGAATATTTATTGTAAATAATATTATGGTAGGATGTTATAAAATGTAAAATAAAATACAAATCTAGCAGAAACTATGATAACCTGGGCAAATTTTTTTGGCTATACCATAGAATTAGACAATTGGGAAAAGCTATGGGAAAGAAATTATAAATTGACAATGTCAGCAGCATTTAGAGAAAACTTATATAAAATGTTCTATAAATGGCACCTACCATCAGCAAGACTAACAAAAATGTTCCCAAACAGGTCACCAGAGTGTTAGAAATGCAAACAGACACTATGTGGTGGACCTGTCCTTTGGCAAAAAAGTACTGGATAAGGATAAAAAAGTGGTTAGAGGAAATGATAAAACAGCAAATAGATTTAAAACCAGAGCTATTTCTATTAGGCTTGTTGACAGGGAAATATAATAAAAAAATCCAATACTTAATGCTACATGTAATAACAGCGGCTAGAATGGTATATGCTCAAAATTGGAAAAATATACCCTCTGAGGAAATGGTAATAAAGAAAATATTATGTGCTGAGATGGATAGGTTGACAATGGAAATTAAAGATAAAGGAGAAACAGAACACTTTTTAATTTGGGATGTATGGTACAATTGGTTTGTAGAGTAGATGCAAAGATTAGAAAAGTAACAATGAAAGACGATCAATGGACTAGAATTTAGAAATATTTATTGTAAATAATATTATGGTAGGATGTTATAAAAATGTAAAATAAAATACAAATATGGAAACAATAGCTATGAATATTATTCTATATTTTATATATAATATTTAGAATATTTATATATTTATATATATATATATATATATATATATATATATATATATATATATATATATATATGTAGGTCTTTGGTTATTCGGGTTTTCTCCCGCGTAAAATTGGAAGTTTCTTGGTGACGTTTCAACGAAGTCCCATTCATCATCTTCAGGCTGGGTGTTTACAGCTTGCTCTAGAAGCAGAGCTGTCACCAGCCTGAAATGAATGGTGTAGCTGTCGCCAAGACATTCTTCAATGAGCACTAGACCAGAAGAAAATATTTAAATGTTTATATATTATTTATATATTTATATATAATATTTATTTATTATATATTATATTTAGAATATTTATTGTAAATAATATTATGGTAGGATGTTATAAAAATTTAAAATGAAATATAAATATGGAAACAATAGCTATGAATATTATTCTATATTTTTATATATATATATATATATATATATATATATATATATATATATATATATATATATATATATATGTAGGTCTTTGGTTATTCGGGTTTTCTCCCGCGTAAAATTGGAAGTGTCTTGGCGACGTTTCAACGAAGTCTCATTCATCATCTTCAGGCTGGTGTTTACAGCTTGCTCTAGAAGCACGAGCTGTAAACACCAGCCTGAAAGTGATGAATTACAGTTAGAAGAATTCCAGTAGAATAGAAAAAAACCATTGACCAACAAATTGACACATAGATAGATATAATATTTAGAATATTTATATATTATTTATATATTTATATATAATATTTATTTATTATATATTATATTTAGAATATTTATTGTAAATAATATTATGGTAGGATGTTATAAAAATTTAAAATGAAATATAAATATGGAAACAATAGCTATGAATATTATTCTATTTTTATATATATATATATATATATATATATATATATATATATATATATATATATATATATATATAGGTCTTTGGTTATTCGGGTTTTCTCCTTGTAAAATTGGAAGTGTCTTGGTGACGTTTGACAAAATCCCATTCATCATCTTCAGGCTTCAGCTTCATGCTTCTGGGAGCAATGTGTGATTGCAGCTGTTTCTTCCTTTTTAACTGCTAGTGGGGGTTTGAACTGATTGGGTGGGAGCTTGGCTGTGCTCTGATTGGATGGAGGCTTTTTTGTGCTCTGATTGGATGGGGGTGTGTCCTGTTTGGGTGGGGGCTTGGTTGTGCTCATGTTTGTCTGAGTTGCAGGGGGATTTGAGCTGGTGAGCTGCATTGCTGTTGTTTGGCTTCGTGTTTGTGGTCGTGCTACATTTTCATAGTGGGTGTCTGTCTGCTGTATGTATGGATTGGAGGGGTTTGAAATAGCTAATGTTGCAGCTGCGGTCTGGCTTCTGGTCCTTGGTCGTGCTTCATGATCAGTGTAGGTTTGGGTCTGCTTTCTGGGTGGATGTGTGGTGGTGACATCCTGTGTGGACCTCGTGAGTGTGGGTCTGGTTTCATTCCTCGTGTTAGGAACTCGTTTGTCAATAAGGGCGGGTTTCCAAATGGCTGGTAGGCGGGAGATATCATCTCGTTTGTTCATGCTGTGTGGGCGTTTTTCTATCTTGATGGCTTCTCTGATTATTCTGTTGTTAAAATGTTCAGTTTTGGCGATAGTTCTGGTCTTTTTAATATATATATGTATGTATGTTTTCTGAGGTTTTCGCGGGTGTTTGTATGTAGGTCTTTGGTTATTCGGGTTTTCTCCCGCGTAAAATTGGAAGTTTCTTGGTGACGTTTCGACAAAATCCCATTCATCATCTTCAGGCTAGGTGTTTACAGCTTCGTGCTTCTAGGAGCAATGTGTGTTCGCAGCTGTTTCTTCCTTTTAACTGCTAGTGGGGGTTTGAACTGATTGGTTGGAAGCTTGGCCGTGTTCATACATGCAGCAGACTGACACCCACCATGAAGATGTAGCACGACCACGACCACGAAGCCAAACCACAGCAATGCAGCTCACCAACTCAAATCCCCCTGCAACTCAGACTAACCTGAGCACAACCAAGCCCCCCCCACCCAAACAGAACACACCCCCAGCCAATCAGAGCACAACCAACCCCACCATCCAGCCAAACCCCCAACCAATCAGAACACACCTCTACCCAATCAGAACACGGCCAAGCTTCCAACCAATCAGTTCAAACCCCCACTAGCAGTTAAAAGGAAGAAACAGCTGTGAACACACATTGCTCCTAAAAGCACGAAGCTGTAAACACCAGCCTGAAGATGATGAATGAGACTTTGTCGAAACGTCGCCAAGACACTTCCAATTTTACGCGGGAGAATACCCGAATAACCAAAGACCTACATATATATATAGAATATATAATGTAAAAAAAGTGGATATATACTGGTATATTGCTGTTGCAAAGTTTGAAACTGTGATGTAAAATGAAGAAAACAGTATAATAAAAAATATTTTTAAAAAAAAGAATTAACATGAAGTTTGAAACAATCAGGAATAGAGTGATTTGGTTGTCTGTTCCTGCGACCACCTCCATTTTCTAACTGTTCTTTCCTAAATTTCTATCTGAAAGCTGGGGTGTAAATTTAATACTTAACTCTTGTTCTGTAATTGTTGAAATTTCTTTATTGGTTGCTGACGGTTTACCCTGCCTAGTGATGTCCATCTATTTTTATTTTATTTTATTTATTTGTCAAACACAACAGTATATATAAGCATGAAATAACCATACGAATTGGATACAATCAAAGGGAACATTAGGACAGGAACGCTGGTGCTCTTATGTACGCCCCTTATAGACTTACAGAAGTAAGTTCACTGAATAAAACTTGCGCCCCTTATAGACTTACAGAAGTAAGTTCAAAAACAGGAGTTATGTCTGTTTTTGCCTCACTCAATTACTTTTTCTATAAGAAAAGAAATCTCAAATACCATTAATGTATAAATCATTAACATAGATAAAAAAGTAATAACTCTGGAACCCACCTATGTCGTTCAAATTCGGAATAAAAAGACTGCTGCCTCTTCCCTACAATTTCTTTCCCTTCTATAAATGATTAAATACGACTACTACTGTTAATAATACTAATAACAACAACAACAACACTACCACATCCCTAAGTAAAGCCTTGGCATTTCACTCTCTGTAGATCGGATATCCTCGGAACGCCAGGCGCAGAGGCCGCGTTTCCGGCGACTTCAGGGTGCAATTGAGAACGGCACACAAGGCCATACTGGGGAGGAACGTAATTGCTAACGGACTCGTGAAGCCATGGCGAGAGGAGGAACGCGTTGAATGCGGAGGGGGCGGGGTCTTAAGTTTCGGAAGCGGCTCGCTCGGGGTCAGGAAGACAGCGACAGTTGCGAGGCGTCCGGCAGCGCCGTGGGGGGTGGGAGGCTCCAGGGAACGGCCCAGCCTGGTCACCCGCTTCCTCCCGCGGACGGGCACATAAAGGGCATGAATCTGGAGCGCCTGAGGAAGCGGGTGCGGCAGTACATCGACCAGGTGAGGCTTTCGAGGCAGCATCCCTTTGCCAGCCGCCGCCGCCGCCTCCGCCTCCGCTTCTTGGGCTCCGGTCTTTGAGGCTGGGGCTGCTTATATCGCGTGGACGTGGACTGGGAAGTGGGGCGAGTGGGACTGTTCCCGGGCGTGAGGCGCGGGCCCCGAAGGAGCTTTGGGACTTTGGGAATTTCTAAAGCAAAGCCCCAGGGAGCTGCGGGGGAGTTTTCTGCCTTCCTTCCTCTCTTTCTGACACTTGCCGCGTCCCAAAGTTGCTTCCTTGTCCCTGGTTAATTGGAACGAGCAGCAAAGGGCTGTTGAGGCAAGAGCTCCAGGAGAAAGAATGAATGTGCCTTAGACCAGGGGTCTCCAACATTGGCAACTTTAAGACTTGTGGACTTCAACTCCCAGAATTCCAAAGTTTTGCTGGCTGGGGAATTCTGGGAGTTGAAGTCCACAAGTCTTAAAAGTTGCCAAGGTTGGAGACCCCTGCCTTAGACTGCATTAAAATAACATGGTTTGCCACTATCTTGGCCTTGATTTTTATTCATTGATTGATTGATGCCTTCAGGTCGGTTTTTAAATCCTGTGGGGACTTGAACTGATCTCCCCATCTTCACTCTGTTGAAAAAAAAAAAAAACCATGGTGCAGGGCTGAAGATAGTTATGCCTTCACTGTCTTCATGGATCTAAACTACATTGAATTACCATTATTTTAGTACAGGTTCATTGGAAAAATGTCTTCCGCATAGCCCAGTATAGGGATTAACATGGTAAACAAAATACTAGAGAGGCTTAGTTTCAAATTCCTTTGCGGGTAGTCCTCAACTTGTCACCAAAATTGAGCTCCAGATTTCCATTGCTGAGCAAGGCAGTTGCTAAGTGGGTTTTGCCCCATTTTGTGACCTTTCTTGCCGCAGTTGTTAAGTCTATTACTGGAGTTGTTAAGTTAGCAATTACAGTTAGAATAGAATAGAATAGAATAGAATAGAATAGAATAGAATAGAATTTTTTATTGACCAAGTGTGATTGGACACACAAGGAATTTGTCTTGGTGCATATGCTCTCAGTGTACGTAAAAGAAAAGATACCTTCATTAGGAATCATAAGGCACAACACTTAATGATAGTATTTAGTGAATCTGGCTTCCCCCATTGACTCTGCCTGATTATTTTGCAAGGATGAGACAATCGCCCTCCCTGTGACCCCCCTGCCCCAAGGACTTCAGTAGCCCACTAGAAAGAGGCACATCTCGCCACTCCTTCCCTACAGTTTTTGCAATTCATTTTTGAAGCAAAAAGGTTGTAAAAGGTTGCACATAACCCCAGAACACTGCAACTGTCATAAATACAGGCCAGTTGCCAGCATCTGAATTTTGATCACATGGTCATGGGGATGCTGCAATGGTCATGTGAAAAATGGTCATAAGTCACTTTTCAGTGCTGTTTTTAATTTCTAACTGTCACTAAACAAATGCTTGTAGATTGAGGACTACCTGTATTTTCATGAAAATTACTTGATAATCTTTAGCCCTTATCAAATTTTCTCAAAATAACAAATTGTAATTATTTATTTCCTAAAAACAGCAACAGTATCAAAGTGCTCTATTTTGGGCAGATAAAGTAGCATCATTGTCCCATGGTAAGTTGCATATTTTATCTTATATGTGTATGTGTTTTAAAAAATTACTTTGTACTTTTGTTTTAATGTTCCCATACTATATACTGTCTTTTGATGGGTTGGCTATTTTAACTGGGAAAATTGAGAATTGACAAACTATACAGATAGTCCTCACAAATAATTTGAAATTGTGACAGTACTAAAAAGTAATTTTATGGTCTATTTATGACCTTCATCCATCCCTCAGTCATGTGATCACAGTTACTATCCATATATGTTGTCCTATGCTTGGCCTGTGGTTTGTATTTTTTTTATTTATCTTTTCTTCTCTTACAGAGCAGAGAAATTGGAGAGAAAAGAGATTGCAAGAAAATAAGCTGTTTACTCTTGTATACATCAAAAGCAATGTTGTTGTATTTGCAGCCTGGGGCACTAGGAGATTTCAAGGAAGTAAGCTGTTAGTTCTTGTACACATTGAAAGCAATGTGATTGTGCCGGCAATGGGAAAAGGTCAGGCAAGGACAGATTGTCTACAGAACTAACTTGCTTTTTTTTTAACCCCTTCCCCCAGAGTGGAGAGATTGGAGAAAGAGAACTGTAAGCTATTTGTATAGTTTAGCTGCAGCTCTCAGCCTCAGGCTGAGGCATGATTACATTGCATTTGATGTATACAAGATAGTATGCT
The DNA here is from genome assembly GCF_028640845.1 of Ahaetulla prasina. Taxonomy (NCBI): domain Eukaryota; kingdom Metazoa; phylum Chordata; class Lepidosauria; order Squamata; family Colubridae; genus Ahaetulla; species Ahaetulla prasina. The sequence goes on along the minus strand of NC_080543.1, from coordinate 101,173,593 downwards.
GACCTTGACCGTTCCAAGAGGCGAGGGAATAGTTAGGAGGCAAACAATGGTGTGAAACTAGGTAATTTGACTCTTTCCAACTGGAAAGCTCAGTTGCAATCATGTGATTTCCCACTTAGTGAATGCCTTACTTACCTGTGCAATTGCTTGTCACATGTAGGGTTGTTAAGTGAGGACTATCTGTATCATTAATGTTCTTGGTTTGCAGGAGTTAGATCTCTTGTCACTATATCATATAGAATCAGTATAGTTGCTTTGTGAGGATGCCCTGGTTTTTTATACTCAGTTCACACTGAGTACCTACTTTGCTTTCATATGGTTGCAGTGTTTGTGCAGATGAATGTGAATTTCAATGCTAAGAATTTATAAATGAGCTCAGTTTGTACGTGTTAGAAATGTTGTGTATAAAATAATCAGTGTGTATTGTATTGTAAATTAATAGTAACATGCAAATAAAGTACAACTGATAAGTTACGGTATGTGTAATATTAATTTTTTTGATATGCCTATATGATTATTTTTTAGAAGATCCACAGGACATTTATTGGTTGGCTCAATGTCTTTATCTTACATCACAGTATCACAGGGCAGCACATGCTCTTAGGTCAAGAAAATTAGATAAGGTAAGTGGCCACAGGCATACTATATACTTCATCTTTTTTTAAAAATTACTTTATAGCATGCATAAGAATCTTTTTTTTCCAAAATAACATACAATAATTAATACTTCCCTTCTGGCTTTCTCCACTTCCCCTACTACTTTCCCCACTTCCCCTACTACTCTTCCACATCTTGTTATTATATTATTCTATAGTAATATTATGAAAATATAGGTATAAATTATTATAAGTATAAATATATTTGCTAGGAGCAATGTGTTAAAAGCCTGATGCCAGCAACAGAAAAGCTGGAGATAAAAATTAGTTCAGCCATACCACCGCTTATGCAAATGCTACCATTGTTATTTCTTTTTCTCTCTTTCCCATGGACACCTCTTCCACTGGGCTAGAATTTTGCATTTGGTAAAAAGTTTGTCATTTATAGAGTGCATACAGGATTTTTTTGGTATTTTGTTTAAAGTCAGAAAACATTCCTATAAGTGCAAAACTTATAGGTAGCTCAGTTAAGTTATAGAAAAAATTATAAAATAGAATGAATGTAGAACTGGATAAATTGTATAAGAGATACAAAGGGTATATTTATTATTTATTATTTATTAAATTTTTATACCGCCCTTCTCCCGAAGGACTCAGGGCGGTGTACAGCCAAAAAATAAAACACAAGATATATACAATTAAAACAACAGTTAAAACATAGCAGATTATAAAAGGCTGATAATTAAAAATTTAAATTTTAAATTTTAAAATATTAACAAAACCCCAAATTAAAATTCAACACTATTATGCCAGTCCCGCTTGAATAAATAAGTGTGTTTTGAGCTCACGACGGAAGGTCCGAAGATCAGGCACTTGACGTAGGCCAGGGGGAAGTTCGTTCCAGAGCATCGCTGCCCCCACAGAGAAGGCCCTACTCCTGGGGGCCGCCAGCCAACACTGTTTGGCGAACGGCACCCTGAGGAGACCCTCTCTGTGAGAGCGTACGGGTCGGTGGGAGGCAAAGGGTAACAGCAGGCGGTCTCGTAAGTACCCGGGTCCTAAGCCATGGAGCGCTTTAAAGGTGGTAACCAAAATCTTGAAGCGCACCCGAAAAACCACAGGAAGCCAGTGCAGACTACGGAGCAGTGGTGTTACGCGGGAGCCACGAACGGCTCCTGTTACTACTCGCGCAGCCTCATTCTGGACTAACTGTAGCCTCTGGGTGCACCTCAAGGGCAGCCCCATGTAGAGAGCATTGCAGTAATCCAACCTGGACGTAACCAGAGCGTGAGTGACTGTGCATAAGGCATCCCGGTCAAGGAAGGGAACTGGCGGACCAAGCGAACTTGGTAAAAGGCCCTCCTGGAGACGGCCGCCAGATGTTCATCAAAGGGCAGCCGTCCATCCAGGAGGATGCCCAAGTTGCGAACCACCTCCTTTGGGGCCACTAACTCGCCCCCAACAGTCAGCTGCGGCTGCAGCTGACTGTACCGGGGTGCCGGCATCCACAGCCACTCCGTCTTGGAGGGATTGAGCTTGAGTCTGTTTCTCCCCATCCAGACCCGTACAGCTTCCAAACACCGGGACAGCACTTCAACCGCTTTGTTGGGGTGGTCCGGGGTGGAAAAGTACAGCTGAGTATCATCAGCGTACAGATGATAACTCACCCCGAAACCACTGATGACCTCGCCCAGCGGCTTCATATAAATGTTGAACAGGGTAGGCGAGAGAATCGACCCCTGAGGCACCCCACAAGTGAGGCGCCTCGAGGACGACCTCTGCCTCCCTGTCAACACCGTCTGCGACGGGTCAGAGAGATAGGAGGAGAACCACCGATAAACGGTGCCCCCCACTCCTAATCCCTCCAACCGGCGCAGCAGGATACCATGGTCGATGGTATCAAAAGCCGCTGAGAGATCTAATAGGACCAAGGCAGAGGAGCAACCCCTGTCCCTGGCCCTCCAGAGGTCATCCACCAACGCGACCAAAGCCGTCTCCGTGCTATAACCGGGTCGGAAGCCGGACTGGAACGGGTCTAGATAGACAGCTTCCTCCAGGTGCCGGGGGAGCTGCCATGCAACCACACTCTCTACAACCTGGATTGGACTAGCTTGGACTGGTCTCGGGACTTGGGCTGACCGCTAGCCACGTCTACCTGATTAAGATCTGTAGAACTGCTTCCCATAGGCATGCTATGGAGACTGTCGGCCTGTCTGTTCCTGTTCTGTTATCGCTATCCGGTTCCTGCTCCATCTGTCCTTTGACCAACTGGACTCCCGCTAGAAGACTCACCATTTCTATTACTTTGGGATTTTACCATCTTAGCATCCCTCGCCGATTCGCACTTTCCTATGCGCTACACTGCACGTGAACTCTTGCGCCTGCAGGTGCCCCGCCGCAGGAATGGCCCATATCGCTACCAAGGGCCGGCCTCAATGACGGGTCTTGGGACCCACAGAGGTGGCATGCGAGAAGAAAGAGCCTTTGGGGTTTTAGACAGGGCATTTTAAGGGGTGGGAGGGGTGGGGGGGGGGGGGGGGGGAGCCCGGCGGGAGGGAACCCAGTCCCAGCGCATGCTCGTGGCGATTATCAAATGGGTGCGGAGGTTAGGGGGGGGGAGGGTGTTCCTTTGTGTGAGGGTGAGTCTATTGGCACGGTAAGTGGGAGGGGCAGATATGGCGGAAGGGGATCGTGATCGATAGGGGTCACGTTCGATGTATGCAGGCGATCGCGCCCCGATCCCCTACCTTTACCCGTTCCCGGATGGTCAGGACCCTCAGGGCCTGGGCCTTCGTCTGATGTTATGCAACGCACGGTCCGTGGCCAATAAGGCCCCCCTAATACATGATCTAATTCAGGGGGGTGCCGCGGATATTATAGGCGTTACGGAGACCTGGTTGGGCAATGAAGGGGGTGTGCCCCTGGTTGAGATGTGCCCACCGGGTTTCCGTGCATTCCATCAGCCGAGGGCCCAGGGTAGGGGTGGAGGGTGGCGGTTGTGATTAAAGAGAGTTTAGAGCCGAGGAGACCACTGTACCTCAGATATCCGGTGTGAATCCTCTTTGTGAGGTGGGGTCATAGATGTCAGATGGGCTTGCTGGTCGCGTGCCTGGCTCCTTGCTGCGTGACAGCGGCCCTGCCCGAGCTCCTAGAGGTGCTTGCCGGGTGGCGGTGGAGACCCCAGATTTTTAGTCATGGGGGACTTTAATCTGCCATCTGCCGGCTCGTCATCGACGGTAGCTCGGGAGTTCTTGGCTTCCATGACGGCCTTGGACCTGACTCAAGTAGTGGATGGCCCCACTCACATCGGGGGTGGCACACTGGACCTGATTTTTGTCTCTGGTCAGTGGTTGAGAGATCTGGACTTAAAGGAAATAGTCATTGAACCTTTGTCATGGTCAGATCACTCTCTCCTTCGCCTGGACTTTCTGACCGCTACCCAACACCGCAGGGAGACGGAACCATTACGTTGGTACCGCCCCAGGCGCCTGATGGACCCAGAGAGGTTCCGGACGGAGCTTGGGCCACTTCCTGAGGATCTGGCTCACGGCACGGCAGAGGAACTGGCTGCAGCCTGGGAACGGGCTGCGGCCGGGGCTTTAGACCGTGTCGTGCCTTTGCGGCCTCTGACCCGGCGTAGATCCCAACCGGCTCCTTGGTTCTCCGAGGAGCTGAGGGGGATGAAACGCCGGAGAAGACGCCTAGAGAGTTCCTGGAGGTCCCGCCGCTCAGAGGTTGATCGGACACTAGTTAGATCCTATACTAGGACCTACCTAGTGGCACTGAGGGATGCGAGGCGTTGCTACGCCTCCTCCTCATTGCGTCGGCAGATAACCGCCCAGCTGCCCTGTTCGGTGACCCGCTCCTCCTTCACCAGGGGAGCGGGATGACCCGCTGCAGGGACGTGCTGAGGAGTTTAACGGTTATCTATACGATAAAATCGCTCAGCTGAAGGACGGTCTGGACCAAGATTGCAGCGATTCGGACGAGACGCCTGAGGCGGTCTTGGTGATGTTGTATGGGATGAGTTTGACCCTGTGACTCCGAGGACATGGACAGGTTGCTGGGTAGATTGAATGCCACCACATGTTTACTGGACCCGTGCCCTCCTGGCTGGTGCTGGCCACTCAGGAGGTGACACGAGGCTGGCTCCAGGGATTACGAGTGCTTCCTTGTTGGAGGGAGTCTTTCCGCCGCCTTGAAAGAGGCGGTGGTGAGGCCCTCCTCAAGAAGCCTTCCTGGACCCGGCTGTTTTAGGTAATTATCGTCCAGTCTCCAACCCGCCGGCGAAGGTTGTAGAGAGTATGGTGGCATATCAGTTCCCCTTCACCTGGAGGAAACTGTCTATCTGGACCTGCTCCAGTCCGGCTTCCGCCCGGTTACAGCACTGAGACGGCTTTGGTCGCGTTGGTGGATGATCTCTGGAGGGCCAGGGATAGGGGTTGTTCCTCTGCCCTGGTCCTATTAGACCTCTCAGCGGCTTTTGATACCATCCACCATGGTATCCTGCTGCGCCGGTTGGGGGGATTGGGAGTGGGAGGCACCGTTTATCGGTGGTTCTCCTCCTATCTCTCCGACCGGTCGCAGACGGTCTTGGCGGGGCAGAGGGCCCACCGCGCCTCACTTGTGGGTGCCGCAGGGTCGATTCTCTCGCCCCTTCTGTTCAACATCTATATGAAGCCGCTGGGTGAGATCATCAGTGGCTTCGGTGTGAGGTACCAGCTGTACGCTGATGACACCCAGCTGTACTTTTCCACACCGGGCCACCCCAATGAAGCCATCGAAGTGCTGTCCCGGTGTCTGGAGGCCGTACGGGTCTGGATGGGGAGGAACAGGCTCAAGCTCAATCCCTCCAAGACGGAGTGGCTGTGGATGCCGGCATCCCGGTACAGCCAGCTGAGTCCGCGGCTGACTGTCGGGAGCGAGTCATTGGCCCCGACGGAGAGGGTGCGCAATTTGGGCGTTCTCCTGGATGAACGGCTGTCTTTTGAAGACCATTTGACGGCCGTCTCCAGGAGAGCTTTCCACCAGGTTCGCCTGGTGCGCCAATTGCGCCCCTTTCTAGACCGGGATGCCTTGTGCACAGTCACTCATGCGCTTGTGACGCCTCGCCTGGACTACTGCAATGCTCTCTACATGGGGCTCCCTTGAGGGGCATCCGGAGGCCACAGTTAGTCCAGAATGCAGCTGGGGGGGTGATTGAGGGAGCCCCTCGTGGCCCCCGAGTGACACCTATCCTGCGCCGGCTGCACTGGCTACCTGTGGCCTTCCGGGTGCGCTTCAAGGTGTTGGTGAATGTCTTTAAAGCGCTCCATGGCATAGGGCCGGGATACTTACGGGACCGCCTGCTGCTACCGAATACCTCTCACCGACCCGTGCGCTCTCACAGAGAGGGCTCCTCAGGGTGCCATCGCGCGACAGTGTCGCCTGGCGACACCCAGGAAGGGCCTTCTCTGTGGGGCTCCCGCCTCTGGAACGAACTCCCCAGGACTTCGTCAACTTCCGGACCTCCAACCTTTCGCGAGCTTAAAACCTATTTATTCATCTGCGCTGGACTGGGTTAGTGTTTTAATGGGTTTTAATGGGTTTTTAGTTCCAAATTTTAATTCTGGCCAATTTTAATAAGTTTTTTAATTGTATTTTTAATCTGTATTTATAGTATTGTATTTTTATTTGGCTGTGAACCGCCCTGAGTCCTTCGGGAGAAGGGCGGTATACAAATGTAAATAATAAATAAAATAAATAAATAAACCTTCGCCACAAAGCGAAGGTTGGAGACTGGACGATAATTTCCCAAAATAGCTGGGTCCAGGGAAGGCTTCTTGAGGAAGGTCTCACCACTGCCTCTTTCAAGGCGGCGGGGAAAACCTCTTCCACCAAAGAATCATTTATAATCCCCTGGAGCCAGCCTCGTGTCACTTCCTGAGCAGCCAGCACTAACCAGGAAGGACACGGGTCCAGTAAACATGTAGTTGCATGTAACCTCCCCAGCAACCTGTCCACGTCCTCGAGAGCCACAGAATCAAACTCATCCCAAATAACCTCAACAAGACGCATCTCTGTCATCTCGGTTGGATCATCGCAATCTTGGTCCAAACTATCCCGAAGTTGAACGATTTTATCGTATAGATAACCGTTAAACTCTTCAGCTTGTCCCTGTAAGGGGTCATCCCGTCCCTCTTGATGAAGGAGGGCACGGGTCACCCGAAACAAGGCGGCCGTGCGGTTATCTGCCGATGCAATGAGGGTGGAAATGTAAGAACGTTTCTCCTCCCTCATTGCCACTAGGTAGGTCTTAGTAAACGACCTCACTAGTGTCTGATCAGCCTCGGAACGGCTAGACCTCCAAGTACTCTCTAGGCGCCTTCTCCGGCGTTTCATCTCTCTCAGCTCCTCGGAAAACCAGGGAGCCAATTGAGATCTACGCCGGGTCAGAGGCCGCAAAGGCACGACACAGTCCAAAGCCCCAGCCGCGGCCCGTTCCCAGGCCGCAACCAGTTCTTCAGTCGTGCCGTGGTAAGATCCTCAGGAAGCGGCCCAAGCTCCGTCAGGAACCTCTCCGGGTCCATCAGGCGCCTGGGACGGAACCAACGCATTGGCTCCGTCTCCCTGCGGTGGTGAGCAGCGGTCCGAAAGTCTAGGCGAAGAAGAAAATGATCTGACCATGACACCGGTATCTTCACTATATCTCCTAAAACCAGATCATTAACCCACTGACCAGAGATAAAAATCAAGTCTAGTGCGCCTCCCCCGATGTGTGTAGGGCCATCAGTTACTTGAATCAGGTCCAAGGCCGTCATGGAGGCCTGGAACTCCTGAACCACCGTTGATGACAAGCCAGCCGATGGCAAGTTGAAATCCCCTAAGACCAAAAGTCTGGGAATCTCAACCGCCACGCCAGCAAGCACCTCTAGTAGCTCAGGTAGGGCTGTAGTCACGCAGCAAGGAGCCAGGTACATGATCAACAACCCCATCTGATTCCGGTGGCCCCACTTCACAAGGAGGGATTCACAACCAGCTATCTGAGGAACAGTGGACTCCCTCGGCTCTAAACTTTCGTTAATCACAACCGCCACCCCCCCACCCCTACCTTGGGCCCTCGGCTGATGGAATGCCCAGAATTGATGTCCGGAATGCCCGGATATTGAGCATCAAGTCCTCTTAATGCCGTTCATCTTCCACTGAAAACTAATTAGAGTTTCTATTTTCTTTAGTTACATGAAGCATGTCAATACCTTGCAGCTAGATGTCATGTAAGTATTTAGTGACCTGCAATACACTTCTAGTAAATTGCCAGTGAGAATAAAAAAAATTCACAAATCAAAATTTAAAAATTTGATTTTTGTCTATCTTCTAATTTTAAATAAGCTACAGTTCAGATGATACTTTAAACATTATAATTTTTTTTAATATTTTCCTTTTGCAAGGGCACAAAACTATAGTATTAACAACATTGAATTAATATAAGTATTTTATATGAACTATTTTGTTTATTTATTTATTACATTTGGTTGCCACCCGTCTCATCACAAGGCAACTCAATTGTAGCTATGTGAGTTGGTGTAGAACCATGAGAATAAATAGCTATCTTCAGTTTATTTCTTAAGGTGTTAATTTTTAGAGGAAAACAGAGAAATGGGGAATGGAATTAAAAAGCATGGATAAAATAATTAGAATTCAAATAATGGAACAAGTGAATGGAAATTGAAGCATTGTATAGATTATAAACAGGAGGTAAGACATAAATCTAGTATAATGGAGGGTGGGTAGATGTATGAAGGTAGAATTGTCTTTAAACATGTAATTGTGATGTATGTGGATTGGTTAAGCAATATTTTATTTTCTACACACTGCTGCTTCAATTGTAAATGTTCATACTCTGAGTTTCTCTGTGTAGTATGCTGCAAAAGAATATCAGCAGGCTCTTGATATACTTGACATGGAAGAACCAATCAACAAAAGATTGTTTGAAAAATACTTGAAGGATGAAAGTGCAGTGAAAGACTGTTCTAATGACTGGGAAATTTCACAAACGTCAGTAAGTGTTACTTGGGAGTAAGTTTTGGAGGGTTATTGGAAGATCTAACTTTAGCTAGATAAAAATAAAATATTTTAGGAATCTCCATTGTGTCTACATAGACCCATATTTTATTCATACCAACTTCAGTCTGATGTCCTCTAAAAAGCCTTTCTCAACAAAACTGGAGGGTCCTAAGAGGGGAAAAGCAATCTTACAGTAAAAGGATACAAGTGGGTATAATCTTTTTCCTTCCTAATTTAAATAGACAATGACTCAGTTTATAGAGCTTTATATAAAAAAATCTGTGGAAAGGCACATACAATTAAAAAAAACACAATCTATTTCTCAGACGTAATTTGGGCTCAACTTCTAATTGAAAACCCAGATTTAGTCTCTGGATTCTAACCATTCTTTCTTATTAGATCAAAAGTTCAATTTGCCTTTTGAGAGGGAAGATCTATGATGCTCTTGATAACAGAACTCTAGCAACATTCAGCTACAAAGAGGCTTTGAAACTTGATGTTTACTGTTTTGAAGCATTTGACCTTCTAACATCACACCATATGTTAACAGCAGAAGAAGGTTTGGATAATATTTTTTCTTCCCATAGTTAAAAAAAAACTTTATACAACATATTGTATATAGAACCCATTAGTTAGTCTTTACAAAGTAGCTTCACTAATCATTTTACAAGATTTAGGTTTTAGGACATTGCTGAGCACTAGGAGAAAGACTTGCCAATTTTTTCTCTGTCCTTAAACAAATTGCTGAGATGCTAGTGAAATGTAAAACCCTGATATATGAAAAAAATAGGAACATTTGGATGCTATACAGTTTTTAAATCTTTACTTCATTTTATTTTCAGAAAAAGAACTACTTGAATCTCTACCTCTTAGAAAACAGTGTACAGAAGAAGAACAAGTATTACTGCATTTTCTGTTTGAGAACAAATTAAAAAAGGTAATTTTAAAAAATAAATACTACAGGTAATCCTTGACTCATGACTGTTGTTTAATGACTGTTCAAAGTTACCAGACCTTGAAATAATGCTTTACGGCCCATAGTGACTCAGCATGTGAGGGCTCAAATGGTGAAAGCTGATAGGAAAAATGGAGATTTCAATCTTTATTAATTTATTATATTTGTATTTAATTATCAGAGACTCAGTGGTTAACAAAATATAAAGAAACACAATTCAAAACATATGCAGTAAGCATAAAAAGTAAATAATACTGATTCAGAATTACAACTTCTCAAAAATAAAAGCAGTCTCATCCAGGGCTTGGCTCATCTTCTGTTGCCAGTGCTTAGAACATTTTGAGCAGAGTTGCCTGCTAGAGCAGCGATCTCCAACCTTTCTGTCTTGGTGGCCCAGTGGGGTGGGAGAGGGGATAGTTCTGAGTGGCAGGTGAGCGCGGGCAGGCACATACCACTCCATTTGTGTGCATGGTGCATGCACAGCCACCTCTTGCAAGAAGGGATTTTTGCACATAAGCGCAAGCAGCCACCACTCATGCAAGGGGAACTTTGCGTGTAAGTACAAGTGGCTGTTGTTTGCACGAGGGAAGCTTCTTGCACATGCATGCAGTCGCCCACCACTTGTATAGCCCAGTTTTGAACACGCCACGGCCCGGGGGTTGGGGAGTTCTGTGCTAGGGCACTGGGGAACTCCTCAGGAGCCCTCTGGAAACTATCCAGATCCAGTAGATATCTGCGGCAGACATCTAAAGGACCCTGTGCAACTCACAGAGATGGCTGCCATTATCATCTATAGATATAATCTGTATATGACCAAAATCCTTTCACATGCAGATCACATAATATCTGTGAAAAAATTAGGCATTTACGTAAGATTACTTGAGACAAACTGATAGAGGCCTCACCAGATATAGCAAACAAGACATGGGCATGAAGGTCTCCCAGAGACATGAAGGTCTTCCAGAGGCATCCTGCTGGGCAGTTGATACACCTCTAGATCACTAATGTATCCTTGTGGCTCAATTTCACACATAGGTACTCACATCCCAGATCGGCATCCCTGATCACAGACTATCAGTGCCACCCCCGCCCCACCCCCACAAATTGATGTTCATGAAGGACCTGAAACTTGGAATAAATACAGCTTTCCTTTCTTCCTCTATTAAAAGGGACATTCTTAGCATCAGATTAAATTCAAAGAAAAGGATAGGAAAAGTATTCCCTTGGCCATAGCAAGGGCTTATTTAGGCAGAGAATAGAATTTTTTTATTGGCCAAGTGTGATTGGACACACAAGGAATTTGGCCAATATAGGTGAAAGTGCAAAAAAGTAAACAAAGCTGGGAGTTCAAAGGTAAATTTCATTTCCTCTAATAGGTTTTTTTTCTCTAGAACTTTCTAGAGCACAGGGGCTTAGAGAAACAAAAATCTCAGTTTTTAGCAAACAAAATGGTTGATACAGGGTGGGCATGAGTAAGGACTCGAGTATTACCTGTGACAATGCATTTGAGGAAGATACTAAATGATACCTTGAATATTTGAACTGTTGAAAGGATAAAATGTGATAAGTAAGTCCATATCAGTAAACATCCTTTGGTTTAAATAAAATAAATGTATTTTATCTTACTAAGCAAATATTTCTAGAGCAAACAGGCTTTTTGAACTAAGGTGAAAAGGATCTGTTTTCTCTGATAAGTTTTACTATTCTTCTGAGGTGCTATTCGTTTCTCAACTGAAATTTCTTATGCCTTTCAGTACAATAAACCTAGTGAAACACTGATTCCTGAATCTGTAGATGGTCTTCAAGATAATCTCGATGTAGTAGTGTCTCTAGCAGAAAGGCATTATTATAACTGTGATTTTAAAATGTGCTACAAACTTACTTCTGTGTAAGTATTTGCATTTGTGATAATAGAATTTACTTGTGATCATTCTTACATATGTTAGCATCCTTGTGAAATAATTGTTTATTCTGTTTATTAAAATGGTTGAAAGCTTATCTGTTTTAGTTTATAAACATAAAGCAATTAATTATGTGCTTATATTCTTTGCTATGTTGAGTCAGTTAAGGCTTTGTAATGCAGTACAGTAAGGGATTGTCATGCAAAGAATTAGAATAAGTAGAGATGCCCTTTCCTTAGCTTCTGATCTTGGAAAGGAACTTCACCCATAGAGAGCTCTATGAGGATAAGGCCACTTTGGGGAATGTCAGAAGGTTCTGAGGAAAAATGCTATGAAGATAGGCTACCAACATTTTTCTAGTATCAGGAACTGGGCCTGTGGCATTCTGGAAGTGGAAAAGGAATATTGTTTTCTCTTCTAAGCAACAATATTGATGAAATAGTTCTATAGGAGCACAAAATCATCTCTGTAATCCATCTTTTCATTCTTTTTATTGTTTTGGGACAGTTGTTCTTCAGCTGTTTGACCCACTTAATCTTTTTTCAGTCTTAAATACTGCCTTTATGCTAACAAAGAAAAGCAGACTCTGTGTAAGCATCTTGGCAGGAGCAGTCCCAGACTGGAGCCTCAACTCACAAACAAGCAATTACTAATTGCTCCTTTATCAAGATATATTGAAACCTCAGTCCTATAAGGTAGACAAGATTAAGAAACCAATGTCATATAGGCCAAGACTACTTTATTGTAACTGCTACACTAACAGAATTTTGCATTTTCCCCTCCCTCACTTTTCCTCCATGTCAACTTCTTTTCGAGAAGTTTAATGAAATTAGTTTCTTGGAATGTGCCCAAGCCCTGCTTTCATGGGGATTGCCTTGGTAGTCTCTCTTCCTCTTGTCCTTCATGGCCATTCTCTATAGGCTCTACATGAATTTACCTCCAGTTTAAGTACAACCGTTTTTGCAATGTATCCCTAAACTGGAATCCCAGTTCAAGAACTGTGGGTGTTCTAAGGGTAAAGCGCTTCCATTTCTCATTTATACTGCTGTAAATGAGCATACCAGGCACAGCTATTTTTCTTTAGCTAAATGTCGACATGGCTTTCCAAGGTTTCATAAGTATAGAATCTCTATTCCTGAATAAGGAATTAAAGGAATTTGAATGAAACTGATTATTTGGGTTTGTGTGTTTTAAGAAATTGCAGTCCTTTAGGGTTTCCACTCTGAAGATCAATAATAATGTTTTGGTTGTACTTGAAGTGACTTTCTAAAAAGTATAAGATCTTATTTGGGCTTATTTGTAGAGTAATGGAAAAGGATCCGTTCCATGCCAGTTGTTTACCTGTACATATTGGGACACTTGTGGAGCTGAATAAAGCAAATGGTGAGAAATTGTTTTATGCATGTTGAAAATGAGCAGATTACTTTTAGTTTCCAGGCAATTCCTTTATTTTATTTTCCTGATGTTGCTTTTATTGTGAACTCATGAACAGGCACTTTGTATCTAAAGATATAAATAATTTGTTATTGAGAACAAAATGAAGGAGGAGTAAGGGGTTTTCAGAGGGAAAGGTGATGTAACTGACCGTAATAGGAGGAAGGGGCTGCACTGCAGAGGAATAAGGGACAACTCAGTCTAGCTATTTTGTGTGAAAGAAAGAGATAGCACCTCCCTGATCAGTATATGGTAGATGAGGATAGTGGAGGCCTGCCAGGCTTAGTCCGGCAACATTCTTGTCTATAGATAGAGGGGAAAAAATAAAGAATTCAGCTTTGAAAAATCATCACCTTTCATTCTTAGTTTTGGATCCTGACAGCTGCCAGACTGTAAGCACCTTGGCTTGACCCATGCCTGGAGCTAGGCTTGGGAGCTTAGCAGCAATTATAGCTACAAAACTAGCAACCACACCAAGACATCACCCAATTCCCACAAATGCAAGGACTTTTGGAGAAAGACGGGGACTGTATGACACTTTTCAAGACTTTTAATTGCTGAACCCAAAAAACTTCTTTATGTGGCTCAGTGAACCCTTAAGGATATAATGAAGTTAAATTTGCTTCACCAGGACAAAAGCCTACAGGTAGTGCTCAGCTGAGACTAATAGTTAAGCAACCAAAGTTATGATGATACTAAATAAGGGGAACTTATGACTGTTCCTTGATATTGCAGCAGTTACAGCATCTCTGTAGTCATGTGATTGCAACTGGCTTGCACTTAAAGATGCACCTCTCCTCAGTCACATGATCACCATTTGCAGCCTTCTCTTCTGGCTTCCCGCAAGCAAAATCAATGGGAAGTCAGCAGGAGATTGCAAATCCCTCAGTCCCACTCCTGCCACTTTTTCTACTGAGGAGCCCCTGGGCAGCAAGGTGAGTGGGGCTTGGACGGGCAGGCTGTATGTACTTCATCATCCACCCCTTCATTATACATCCGCCAATGGGCTGAGAGAGGCTCTGTTTCCTTTCTATTTGTAATGTAATTTATTTCCATATTTAATGAATAATATTAACCCAAGAGTTTGCTTGTAAAATTTAATTATTTTTTCAAACATGGATAAATAATTGCACCATACTTTTGGGTCTGCATTACAAACATTTTAAAAAATATTCCTTTTACAAGAAAAAATGATTTTGTGTTTTATAATTTATAATATGTAACAAAAATGAGTCAATATTGCACCTAATTTTACAATATTTTCTAGGTTAAGCATGTAGTGCTTATCACAGTGCAAATCACGAAGACATTGTTGATTCATTTGTATTGGGGAAAAAACAGGACTTAAGAAGTTGGTAGAGACGAGACACATTCAGACACTTGTTTCTACCAAAAAAGTTGGTATCTTATAAAATGGGAATTGGAAGTCGATCCAGTAAATGAAAATTATACCTGTATTACTGTTTAATTAATATGTAGCTCACATGTTATCCTGTTAATTAGATAAAGTAACTGATGTCTGTATGTTTTTGAAATTGTCAAAAAGGAGATTTGGAAATTAGATTTCATAGTGTAACTTTCTACCACTGGTTCTGGTCTTTTTGTTATTTTTAATCATTAAAAATATTTTTAATCTGGTTTCTTTTCAGTTTACATACTGATATAATTATTGTGCTTGATGTAAATGGTGCTGAACATATTCATTCTATTTTTCTAGAACTTTTCTATCTCTCTCATAAACTGGTGGATTTGTATCCAAATAATCCTGTAAGTTATTTATTTTTTAATAGCTCTACTATTAAATAAATGACCAACATTAATACGTAAAATACACAATTTGATATGTCTAAGTGAGGATTTTAAAGCTGATTTGTACACAAACACTCAAGAAAGTGTCTAATATAAATATTCCAGTTCAGACACAATTTATGTGAGAAGGTGGCAATAAATCTAAATATTTGAATTTGATCCATCTGCCATGATGAGGGTCAGCTGTATTATAATTTTGGAAGTGTATATTGGAATAATATTCTTTTTTGTAAAGTGGGAAGGTACAAGGCCTTGGACCCTTGCCATGTAAAGAATTTCTGAGGAAATGTAGACCTTGGCATTAGATTCTCTAGTCAGGTATTGGGGGATTTCCGATTCTGGGGAATTGAACGTTTGTCTCTGATACTTATCTTGGCTTTGGAGCAGGAATATGCTCCATTCTATTGTTGTATGAAAGTTTGTGATTGCAGAAGGATGAGGTGATGACAGATTTTCATTAATCAGATGCTGCAGAGTTTTTCCTAGAGGACATTGTTAATAAAAATGCACGTTATATAATAATGAAGTGCTGAGAAGATCAGAAAAAGAAAAGTGAAAATTGTCTCTTTATGTTTTGTTTTTTATTCAAGCATGTAAAAAAGCAATTATGTTACCAAGGCCTCAGAAAAATGAGGTGACACAGAATGGAATGCTAGCATAGCTAGGATTCTGGAAGGATATTCTTATTTAAACTAAAGTTACCAATATTACCATGTTTAATGTAAAATGCATCAGAACGAAAGGGGTTATGCTACTTACCATCATGCTGTCTTAAATACACACAATACTTATAATGTTATCAGAATCCATTCTGCTTTCTGCTTGCCATCTAAGAAAATATTTTCTCAGCCACAAAATGCTGTGAATTCAGCACTACGAAAATAAGGAATTGTCTCAAACAGGAGCAAATTTTCAAGAAAGTGTATAGAAAAAAACCCACTGGCAACTACATATGTATTTGTCAGAGCAAGGCTATCAAAACAGTTAAAAACACAGTAATAATAATTTATTAAACTTGTATGCCACCTGATTCTCAACAATTTTGGATAGCTTACTACAAATAAATTACAATAAAATCAATAAAACATTAAAATATTAAGATAAAACATAACAAGTGCAGTCAAGAGAGGAGTACAGTATAAACATTTACATATATGCCTTTTAAAGATACAGAATCACATCTGCATTTATATACTAGAAGTGTTACCTTTTCTAATTTATATTACTGTAATTTATTTTATGTTTAATTTAATTTTTGGTTTTAGGTCTCTTGGTTTGCTGTAGGATGCTATTATCTCATGGTTGGCCATAAAAATGAACATGCCAGAAGATACCTCAGGTAAGTTTTACTTCTTGAGAATTTCAAGCTAAGAATGTTTGTCATTCTTACAATCTATGTTTTGAAGTATAGCATTTCTGTTAAGAATTACTTATTAAATATTTATAAAATTGCAAGTTTAATAAACTGTTGTTTTGGAAATTTGTTTTTTCCCCCCTCTGTTTCAGTAAAGCCACTACACTAGAGAGAACATATGGGCCAGCATGGATAGCTTATGGACATTCATTTGCAGTTGAGAGTGAGCACGATCAGGCCATGGCTGCTTATTTCACAGCTGCCCAGTTGATGAAGGGGTATGTCACAATTCCAATTCCCAGGGAATATGAATGCAAGTTCCAATCTGGGTTGGTCACCAGGAACAGAAGTTTACTCTTCTGAGCTTTCAGACTCATACTGGAGCTCATCCTCGGGGAACTTCTCTCAATTGGAATATGTGCTTTGGACTATTCTATGAGTCATAAGTATGTGGCACTTTCCTATTGGTTGATTGGCGTGTTGATGGCCAATGATTGGCTGTTGTTTCCTTGTGCTGCCAAGGCCTTGGCACCTAGTACCTGATAAGCTGGTGGTAAATCAGCACTCCTGTTGACTGACAAGGGGCCTGTTTCCCAGGCTTCAATCATTTCCCTGGCTATCTTTGTAACTGTACAGCCAACAATTTTTGTAGCTGTGAAATTGAATGTATCTCCTTGTTCATTGCAGTATGAGGCTACCAATGAGTTTGGGTCTCCTCATCTGACCACTTGCTTGTATTCTTATAATCTGGTGGTTAGCTTCCTCCCCGTCTGTCCTATATAGTCACAGGGACAATCCATGCAGGGAATCCGGTAGATTATATTAGAAGTATCTCCCACCTCCAAGTCATCTATGCCAGGGGTCTCCAACCTTGGTCCCTTTAAAATTTGTGGACTTCAACTCCCAGAGTTCCTCAGCCAGCTTTGCTTTCAATTCTGGGAGTTGAAGTCCACAAGTCTTAAAGGGACCAAGGTTGGAGACCTCTGATCTATGCAATGAATGATTTGTCCTTGTAGTCCCTGGGTAGTATGTGATGCAAGTGCAATGCACACATGCAGATCTTGGAAGCTACATTCTACTGCATTACCCATATATTTTCCTTCATTTGTAAAATCAATGGAATTCGATGGCAATTTGAGAGAAGCTTCATATTTAATGAAAAATAGAATTAAAACAGGTTAGCATTTACACTAGGATACATATTAGCCCTGTCTAACTGAACTTTGTAACTGTATTTCATGAATTGGTGAGTGGAATATATTTTGGGGGAGGAATATATTTTATAATATGGTTCTGTATTCTACTTTAAGATTTATGCTTTCATAATAATAAGAAAATTTATAGTGTTCTGATAGTTTTATGTTGTAGCTGAAAAGTAAATGCATTTTTCTCCCTTTTATCTTAAATATCTTTGTTTTTGCAGTTGCCATTTGCCAATGTTGTACATTGGACTAGAATATGGATTGACTAACAATTCAAAATTAGCTGAACGCTTCTTCAGCCAAGCTTTAAGTATTGCACCTGAGGATCCTTTTGTTATGCATGAAGTTGGGGTGGTAGCATTTCAGAATGGAGAGTAAGTATTTTTTGTGACGGTTTGTACACATGAAAGCATACTGCTGTATACTGCATATTATTCTACGTACTAGATTAAATTACAGGGCTACAATAGCAGCTTTTATTACTGCTGTTATAATTATTAAACTTAATATAACAAAGAATATATGTGCTGACAGAGAGCAATGACTTTTTTCCCATGACTATAAATGTTATTTTTAAAACCTGAGAATTATTTCTTTCAACTTTAAATAGTCAATATATTCTTGTACTACCCCCCGCCCACCGCCAATAATTTCACAAATTGCTGACTTTAGAAAAGCATGTAAATGTGTCGGCTTTTTAAAAAAATATACTTTTCATGCTGCATTCTTAATTTATTTTTCCTCCAAAGTGTTTAACATAATTAACAAAAGAAAATCAAAGACATATTTATTTCTTATGCATTGAAAATATCACAGTGGACAGATTTTATGCTTAAGACATCATCATGTTTAATGTATCAATGTTTCATACACACTTGTTCTTTTGAGAAATAGAAACTGGACTTCATCAGCCATAATATGTTCATAAATTCCCAAGGCAGTAAGAGAAACAAAGGAATAAGAAAGTCTATTAGCATTTTTGATGAGCAACAATATTGAAAAAGTTTGGTTTACTTTCCCCTATCCATGTTTATAATTTATGTATTAATTTATCTGTTAAAGCAGTACCCACATGTATTTTTTATTCAAATGTGGCTGGAGAGATCTTACATTGACTTCAGGATCTTGGTCTCCTTTCACGCTCATAATAAAAAAATAACCTAATTAAGTCCATGATTATTACATTTTCACTGGTGCCTTGGAATATGAATAATGATAGAATGGATTAATACCTAATTATTTCTGATAAAATATAAATAATTAAATACATCTGTTCTGTGCACAAAATAAAATATCCTTTCATTTATATTTTTTTTTTAAAAATTGAAAAGACCTAAAATTTCATATGAAGTGCTTTACTTTCTTTCAGCTGGAAAACTTCAGAAAAGTGGTTTCTTGATGCACTAGAAAAGATCAAAGCTATTGGAAGTGAGGTATTTAGTTACATATATTTTTCTTACTAATACTGTTCGCTACAAGCTAGTGCTGTTTTAAAATATAAGTGTAGAAGATCTCTTAGCCCCCAGTATTCAGCTGATGAAAACTTCAGAATGTATATACATGGCCTTGTACATATCGTCTCAATTCATATAAGGCTTCACAGGTGATAACCAGCACCTTGAATTGAACCTGGAAACCAATAAGTAGCCAATGAAACTACCGAAAAACTGTATAATGTACCAAACCTACTTTTTCCTACTAGTAGCCAACTCTCTGAATTTAATATCAATTGCAGCTTCCAATTCATTTTCGAGGGTAGAGTATGTTGCATGAGGTGACAATGGCATGAATCACATTCAGATGGGTTTTCTACATCAAAAATCTCTGCATGCCCATCAAAGCTGGGCAAATGTTGTGGTCACTCCCTCAATCTGCTACTTGAACAGCAACCATACATACTGGAAGAGCCCCAAATTAGTGATCTGCTTTTTTAAAGGGGATGGAACCCAGTCCAGAGCTGAACAAGGGAATCGTATTAAGATAGATTTATTACCTACAATTATCCACTCCATTATCAGAATTAATCTGAGCTTATTATAATTTATCTAGTTCTCATGGTGTCAAGACACATAGGTTAGAATCTCCACAGTATGTCTGGCTAGCCAAAGAGTGGTGATGTACAATTGAGTATCAGCAACATACCTTAACCAAAACCAAGAAATGAATTCCTACAGCAGTTTTCCTCATCCATATTGCAATACAGAGCTGATGTAGCTGCAGATCCCAATATTTGTACAAATAGGTACAATCATGGTCATTAAGGTAAAGGTAAAGGTTCCCCTCGCACATATGTGCTAGTCATTGCCGACTCTAGGGGGCGGTGCTCATCTCCGTTTAAAAGCCAAAGAGCCAGCGCTGTCCGAAGATGTCTCCGTGATCATGTGGCCGGCATGACTCAATGCCAAAGGCGCACGAAACGCTGTTACCTTCCCACCAAAGGTGGTCCCTATTCTTTCTACTTGCATTTTTATGTGCTTTCAAAACGGCTAAATTGGCAGAAGCTGGGACAAGTAACGGGAGCTCACGCCGTTACACGGCAGCACTAGGGATTCAAACCGCTGAGCTGCCGACCTTTTGATCGACAAGCTCAACGTCCTAGCCCCTGAGCCACTACTTACTGTTCGAGTAGCAGATTGAGGGAGTGACTGACATTTGCCCAGCTTTGATGGGCATGCGGAGATTTTTGATGTAGAAAACCCATCTGAATGTGATTCATGCCATTGTCACCTCATGCAACATACTCTACCCTCGAAAATGAATTGGAAGCTGCAATTGATATTAAATTCAGAGAGTTGGCTACTAATAGGAAAAAGTAGGTTTGGTACATTATACTGTTTTTCGGTCATTATAACTTATTAATTCGCTGTTTAAATTTTTGCTAGCCAATATTGTCTTTTTCCAGATAATAATAATCTCAAAAGAACTTCCTAATGCTGCATAGTAAACCTCTCAATTAATCTAACCAGAACTTATAATGTAGGGCAGGGGTGTCAAACTCAAGGGCTGGATCTGGCCTGGGGGGTGCTTAGATCTGGCCCATGGGGCTGCCCTGGAAACAGCGAAGGACCAGCCTGTGGTGCCTCTGCCAGAGAAAATGGAGCAGCTCCATTTTCGTTGGCAGAGGGTTGCAGGAAGCCGTCAGAGCCAAAAAAGGAGCTCACATGGCCCTTCTGAGCTTTTTCGCTAGCAAAGGGTTGCAGCAGACCATCACAGCCAAAAATGGAGCTTGCATGACCCTCCCGAGCTCCATTTTTGCTGCCAGAGGGTTGCAGGAGACCATTGCAGCCAAAAATGGAGCTTGGGAGCCCATTTTTGCTGGTAGAGCTCTCGGGCCACCACAGGCACCCCCAACACAAGTGACATTGAGCTGGCTATGCCCACCCTGGCCACACTTACCCCAGCTCCCCAGGTCAAACACAACCTTGATGTGGCCCTCAATGAAATCGAGTTTGACATCCCTGATGTAGGAGTTGATTACTATTCAATGGGAAAATATCCATCAAGAAACCCCAAATATTCTGGCTTCTGTTATACATTATTGAGAAAGAATTTATAATGAATTCTTTATTCGTTTATAATACGTTGCATAGTTTGGCATTGTAAAAGGGTTTCATGGCATTAAATTGAATCCATTTGAAGATTTTCTTATACACACATACACACTCTCTGACATAATTATTTAAGTGGGGGCTTTCCTCAGAATGATATTTCTTTATATGTGATGTTCTTTTGCTACAGGTGACTGTAGATAAATGGGAGCCTTTACTAAATAACTTGGGTCATGTGTGCAGAAAACTGAAGTAAGTATGTGCATGTGGAGATTGAATAAATAGTAGTTATTAAGTTTATGTTAGTCCCAGTTCTATAACTTATGAAAATCTTAGAACTGTATAGGTAGAGACTGGAAAAAAACATCCCAGAAGGTAAAGGCAAAGTGTAAGAACTGGTGTGGTATAATGGTGAAGGGTTGTTTATTTTATTTTATTAATTTTTTTGTTATTTTAGTTATTTGTTTCCTGTTGGACTTGATTAGGGAAATCGCTCTACCTACCTGCCTGCCTTCCTACCTACCGTGGATATAAAAAGTCTATACCCCTGTTAAAATGCCAGTTTTGAGATTTAAAACAATCTGAACAAGATACATCACTTCAGAATATTTTCTTCCTTTAATAGAACATATAAGCTGTATAATACAATTGAAAAACAAAGTCAAAACTTTGGGGGAGAATAACAATAACTTGGTTGCATAAGTGTGGCCACCCTTAAACTAATACTTTGTTGAAGTACATTTTGATTTTATGACGGCATTCAGTCTTTTGGGATAGGAGTCTATCAGGTTGGCACATTTTGTCTTGGGAATCTTTGCCCACTCTTCCTTGCATAAGAGCCACTCATATGTCTGATTGCAAGGGCATCTCCTGTGCGTAGCCCTTTTCAGGTCACCCCACAGATTGTCAATTGGATTCAGGTCTGGGCTCTGGCTAGGCCATTCCAAAATTTTGATCTTCTGGTAGATCCAATTTTTTTGTTGATTTGGAGGTATGTTTTGGGCCAATGTCATGCTGAAAGGTGAAATTCCTCTTCATCTTCAGCATTTTAGCAGAGACCTGAAGGTTTGTTCCAAAATTGACTGATATTTGGAATTATTTATAATTCCTTCCACCTTGATTAAAGCCCCAGTTCCAGCTGAAGAAAAGCAGCTCCAAATCATAACGTTGCCACTACCATGCTTCACTGTGGGTATGGCATACTTTTAGTGATGATCAGTGTTGTTTATGTTTCCAAAACCTACCTTTTGGAATTATTGCCCCAAAATTCAGACCATAACACATTTTCTCACATGCTTTTATCAGACCTGATATAGATTTTTGCAAAATGTAGCAGGCTTGGATGTTTTTCTTTGTAGGAAAAGGCTTCCATCTTGCCACCCTACTTCACAGTTCAGACATGACGGTTGTCACATGTAGTACACACCCAGTATTTGCCAGAAATTCCTACAGCTTCTTTATAATGTTGCTGTAGGTCTCTTGGCAACTTCTTGTACCAGTTTTCTTCTTGTGTTTTCATCAATTTTGGATGGACATCCAGTACTTGATAATGTCCCTGTTGTGCCATATTTTCTGCACTTTTTTTTATATAAAAAAGTTTTATTTTTACATTTATATCCAACAACTCATCCATTGTACAGTCATATACAATTAGTCGGGCTTGCCCAATCACCACCCTCTCCTTTTAACTCTCTTCCCTCTTCTACCTTCTTCTACTTTCCAGACCTTCCTCCCCTTCTCTTATCTACATCCTCTCCTCCTTCCGCCCTACACCTTTCTCCTCCCTCTTCTACCCCTCTTCCTTCCTCTTCTCCCTCTCTTCTCCTCTTTCCTACCTCCTACTCTCTCCTCCTTTCTCCCTCCCCACCATTCTAAAATGGTAGCTGGGCAGAACCGACCCTACATTAATTATATTTATACATCTTCAATAATCCCTGTACATTAACCATCACTCCATCCTCTACCCTCATCCCCCCCCCAGTTCCCCTTCCCCTTACCCCCCACCCCAACTTCCCAGAACAAAATGCAGGGTATCAAAACTAACAATCATAATCCAAAATAAATCTTAAATTATAATCTCTAGTCACTCCACACATAATCACACTCTCAATTCCCCTCTCTTTCAAAGATATATCTAATACAAAATATTTCCTAAATTTACTCATATGCTGTTTGATATTTTTTTATCTGATACTTATTTTGAATATAATCAATCCACATTTTCCATTCTAAAATATATTTTTCTTGTGTATAGTCTTTCAAATAAGCAGAAATTTTTGCCATTTCTGCCAGATTTGACACTTTAAGTATCCATTCTTCAATTGTAGGTAATTCTTCTTTCTTCCAATATTGAGCAATCAAAAGTCTTGCGGCTGTTATTAAGTTCAAAATCAATTTAGTCTCTATAGCTGTACAATCCATAATTATTCCTAGTAGAAAGAACTGCGGAGTAAATCTTCTTTTTCAAAATGTTCTGCATAATCTACCATACTTTAATCCAAAATGCTTTAACTTTTTTATAAGTCCACCATATATGGTAATAAGTGGCATCTTCACAATCACATCTCCAACATTTAGCCTATACATTAGGATACATACATGACAATTTTTTGGGGTCTAAATGCCATCTATAAAACATCTTATAAAAATTTTCTCATATTTTGCGCTTGTGTAAATTTAACATTCCTCACCCAAATTCTTTCCCAAGTTTCCAACATTATTGGTTGCTGAGCATATTTTCTGCACTTGATGACTGTCCTCACTGTTTCATAGTTTATCCAATACCTTGGAAATTGTTTTGTACCCTTCCCCTAGCTGATACCTTTCAACAATGAGATCCCTTTGATGCTTTCTAAGCTCTTTGCAGACCACACCTTTTCCTAAGAGAGGCAACTGAGTAAATGTCAGAAAAATTCTACTAGAACAGCTGAACTTTATATGGTCTTGATCAGAATCACTTTAATTGATTGCAAGAATCTACTACTATTTAACTTCAGTTTGAATGTGATTGGTTCATTGTGAATATAGCGACATCTCTACCTATAAGAGGCTGTGCACAGTTATGATTGCATATCCACTATCTTTCAAATTTATATGCTATCGATCTCACAATCAAGTGACTCTGAATAATATTTCTGTATCCCTCACCAGTAAAAACTCACATCCCATACAGCCCAGCTTTTTATTGAGGGCAGAAAAGGATCTTGCTAATTATGTATTGTAGTAATTTGTCAAATGCATTATTTATCTTTATTTTAAAAGGAAATATGAAGAAGCTCTTGAATACCATCGTCAGGCTCTGGTCTTGATCCCTCAAAATGCTTCCACGTATTCTGCAATTGGATACATACATAGTCTGATGGGAAACTTTGAAAGTGCAATTGATTATTTTCATACAGTATGTGTATATTTTATTTATTATATGTTTATTTGTTCAAGCAAAAATGTGCAGTAAAGAATCATAACTTGAAAGCATAGGATATCAAAATGTTCAGGATTGTCACCACTCTCTTACATGTTTCCCTTTCCATCAACATTATATTAACATTCAATTTGTAGTCAACATGTTGCTTAGTTCATTTGAATTGTTTGGTGGGAGGAATGAATTCTCACTGTAGGATATTTCTAACGACCCTCGTCTGTGACAAATCATATGAAGAATTCTTCCTAACATGCTGATACATCTCCCTTGTATGTTATTGATACTATTTTGACTACAAAGGGCAATCCTTTATAGAATTTTAATCTGTTAAAGATAGTTAAAAAGTTGGGTTTATTTGTTTGTTTGTCCTTTTAAAACAGGCTCTTGGTCTTAGGAGGGATGATACATTTTCAGTTACTATGCTTGGACATTGCATAGAAATGTATATTGGAGATTCTGAAGCCTACATTGGTAAGTTGTTATTTGAGTACTGTTTTTCATATTTTTTCATATCTTCCCATTCTGGCTGTGGTGGTTACCTCAAACAAACATTTACTGTATGTTGTTGTTTGGCATAATGAATGGTTGACCAGGCGGCATCATCATCACCATATGAAGAGAAAATATATTTTAATATATACTATATTTATAATTGCTGTGAAGAATATCATAAACCACTTCTTGATATATATTTTCTTTTCTATTTTTCTTTATGTTTTCTCCTTTTTTTGCACTTTTTGCTTTCTTCTTGCTTTCTCTTTTATTTTTCCTTTTTTGCTGTATATTAGTGTTAACTTTTACCTCCTTGTTTAAAGTTTTAATGAACATTAAACTTGCAAAACATATTTTAATATGAACCAAGTTGAAATAAGGTTCCTTCACTACCGATAGTTTATCAGATTATTTTATCAAGTAGTTAAGAACACACAGAATAGTCTTCTCAAGCCCCACAACATGGAACAAAAAAGAATAATCAGACAGTGAAAGACATGTCAAACAGGTCTTAATTATATGAAAAATTAACCTAAGCAATTTCTTTTAGGGACTGCAATTAAGGATAAACTCAGATGCTATGATTTTGATGTGCATACTATGAAGACATTGAAGAACATCATCTCCCCTGCATGGGGTGCATTGGACTTTGATATAGAAAGGCAAACTACAGAAGAAAGCAATATGGCAATGGAAACACCTCATCAACGAAAAACCACAGAAGACCCTCCTCCATTAGATGAAACTTTTGAAATTGAAATGAATGAAAGTGACATGATGTTAGAAACATCCATGTCAGACCATAGTACATGACCTCAAAATATTGGTGCAGATTTATCACTGTGCAGAATCATTAAGTAATTTGTCATTCATCCCTTTCTGAATTTGTTGTTTTATATAACTATATATACCATGTGGCTATCAGAGAACTGTCCAAGATGGAGTATTTTGTTTATATCAATTTTATTCAAAATAATGTATTTTTAACTTTCACTGTATCGTGGGACTGCTATTTAGACAGTGAATGTACAAGCAAAAAATCAAATTGGATTACAATATATATATTTCTGTACTCATGAACTGATAAATTGCTGCTTTGCCTTTTTCCATCTTAATTATGTGCCAGAATGTCCTGAAAAAAGTACAGTTTTGATATTGTATTTTATTCTTTAATTCAGAATTAAATTTTTTGTTGGATCTCTGATAATTGTTAAAAAATTATCAACTGAATTCATTTTTTTCATTGAATTGTAGGCAAATTGTTTTTACTGTGATAGTAAATGTGTTGTCTGTCTAATATTTGTCACTTTCTTCAACTTTATGATTTCTTGATTATCTTCCTTACTCTGGAGAGATTAGTGACTGCATAATTCATGTATTTTTGCAACAATCTAAGCGATTACTAAAGTTCAAAGATGGAGCAGAATTTTAAGTACTGAGTATCAGTAAAGGGACAAAACAGTTTGGCAGAACCATAGGAAAACTCAGAAATCAAACAGGTGGTTAAAAATTTCAGAAAAGGGATAGAAGAAGAAGGGTTGTTCTTGGTTACCCCTGCAGTTACACAGTAAGGTTCTAGCAAGGTTTGCAAATATGAATCCCTTAACAACTGAGAAGTTATGGGTGGCAGTACATATTGAAGCATTCTCTTGTTTCAGGGCCAGTGCACATAAGTAAAGGTTCCATTGAAAGCTGTAATATAAATACTGTTAAGCCAGATCCAAATGCTCTTGAGTTGTGGCAACACAAGAATTGCATTATAGTTCTGAAATTTAATTTCAACTGTCCTATTGCCTTAGTCAAAAAGGGTAGCCTACCGTTTTCTTGCTGTCGACTGTATTTAATACCATTCTTCATTTTTTTTTTTAAAAAGGGGGTGGGAGAAAGATCTGCAGATAGGCTGTTGCAAGAAAAAGATGGGATGGAACAGGTGGGTTTGCAGTACATTATTTTGTGATTCTCTCCTAGACTCATCAAACGTGCATAGATCCAGAAAATGGGGGTGGAAGAAAACCAAAAAGCACCATCGGATCGAGTTTTTCTAATCCGGGGTACAAACTGAGAGGCTCTACCTAGAAATCTTGATCGTGCCATACAATATGAACCAGATGGGTTACCGGGCGCTTAGAACAAATTGGGCCAATTTTGCAGCCGTGAAAGAGGACCAGTCCAGTACGCCCGAGACGCAGCTTTTCCGACCGAGAGCCCGGGCAATGCGGGACATCCCTTAGCAACCCCAACCCCTTTGCCCGATCCCCTAGCTCTCGCGAGACCCTCTTGGGCACGGGGGCTGTTCTCGCGATGTTTCCCAGCAAAGGTTGGCGGTTGAAAGAAGAGGAGCGAAAGGAAGCCCGGCTGAAGCTTGAAAGCTGCGGAGTAGCGAAGGATCGCAAGGCTCGGCCAATAGAGCCGGGGTCATGGAGGCTCCGCTTCAGCGAGAATCCCCACGTCGTGTGTCAGAGACGCCGTCCTCCTCTCCGGGGCCGCCGCCCCCTCCGCCCCCGCCTTCCAACCTGCCGCCGGGCAAGCAGCAACGGGAAGAGAAAAGAGCGGCGCTGAGTAAAGTAAGAGGCCGGCGGGCAAAGGGAGGGGCTGCCCTCCAGCACCAAGGACAGCGAGCTCGAGGAAGGAGCGGCGGCGGCGTGGGGGGGGGGAATGGGAGGAGCTACCGCACCTGAAGCGCTAAGGGGCCTTCGCGAGGGACAAAGCGCGGGGTGGGGGCGCCCGGGACACACGGAGGGGACGGAGCGATGCTGAAAGGGCTGTGGGGCTCCGGTTCTGTAGCTTGGCTCCAGCCCCCTCCTGGCCAGAAAACACGGTCTGCTTGGTAAAGGAGAATATCTGTAGCTCAGGGTTGACATGAAGGGTCCTTGGTGCTCTCTGAGCCTGCTTGTTTCCTTGCAGACGTTTCACTACCCAAACTGGGTGACATTATCAGTACTAAGGTAAAGGTAAAGGTTCCCCTTGCACATACGTGCTAGTCGTTGCCGACTCTAGGGGGCGGTGCTCATCTCCGTTTCAAAGCCGAAGAGCCAGTGCTGTCCGAAGACGTCTCTGTGGTCATGTGGCCGGCATGACTATATATTTTTATATACTATATAAATATATATATTATATATATATATATATATATATAAATTATATATAAATATATATTTATAAATAAATATATAAATATAAATTATATATAAATATATCAATACATATATATATGTTTATACACTATATAATCTTTTTGTATGATACTTACATATATTGTTGTGACAAAAATAAATAAATAAAATAAATAAATGACTCAACGCCAAAGGCGCACGGAACGCTGTGCTAGTATCATCAATACTAGCACACTGATAGTCCCAAAAGGGCTTTTTTTTCAAGAGGCAATTGGACTTTTTGGTTTTTCTTTGAAGATGTTTTGCTTCTCATCCAAGACGCTTCTTCAGCTCTTGGATGAGCTGGAGAGCTCAAGATCGAGAGCTAAAGAAGTGTCTTGGATGAGAAGTGAAACATCTTCAAAGAAAAACCAGAAAGTCCAGTTGCCTCTTGAAATAAAGCACCTTTGGGACAACCCTGATCTGGATGACTGAGAATCTCCATAGACATTTAGCACTGATAGTGTTACCTAGTTTGGGTAATGAAACATCTGCAAGAAAACAAGCAAGTTCAGAGAGCACCAAGGACCCTTCAAGGTCTGCTTTGTCCACCTGGAGCAAATAGGATCCTTCTTTCAAATCCTCATGAGGACAGAAGCAATCAGTGCAGCCATCTCATTATGATCATCATCCTTGTTCTTTATGTACCATCAGAACACTAAAATGGGAAAATGGTGGGATTAATGCAGCACCACCCACTTCAAGACAGCACTGTCAGGAATGAGGGAGGCTGAGAGAACCCCAGGGCCCATAGTTGTAGCTGAATGGCATGTGGACAGCATTGTGTTTCTCAGGAATATTATATAAAATAGGAATATTTCTAATGGGAAGTGTATTTTTTTTTAAATGCAGATCAGCAACAATAATCTTGTTTTGAGTGTATTGCAGCCACTGGCATGAGAAAAACTGTTGTATGCCTGGTTTTACCTGTATTGTTTTGCAGGTAGTTATTCGCCGGCTTCCTCCTAACTTTACTAAGGAGCAGCTAGAAGAACAACTCCATCCACTTCCAGCTCATGATTATTTTGAATTTTGTTCCTCTGATCCCAGGTGAGCATTTGTATAAACCAATACAATTGTTTATTTCATGTTTGTCTGTTGCTATTAACATAGGATGCATTTTAGTGTAAAATGTTTCTTAATACAGAGGATGTATAACAGTACTCTACTGTTCATTAATGGCATATTTAATGCTATTCATTCTGTACAGAATGTGCTGCTGTAATTATCATGGCACTAGAACGCAAATCAATGAAATTGATTTGCAGAAGATTCACAGCAGGGAGCAGGAATCATGTAAGGTTTGGATGTGTTAGGAGTATTCTTTCATACATATTTGAGACATTAAATTTTACTTTTTCTAACCAAAAATAGCTTAAGAATGGACAACATTTGACCATTCTAGCCAGATTGAGTGAATCTTCTGGAAGATTTATTCGTTCGTTCGTTCGTTCATTCATTCATTCACCTTTATTGAGTTATAAAAAATAACTGAGTTATTTTTTGCAAATAACTCAAGGTGGCAAACATATCCTACATATCTTCCTCAACTTATTTTCCCCACAACAACAACCCTGTGAAGTGAGTTGGGCTGAGAGAGAGTGACTAGCTCAAGGTCATCTAGCTGGCTAAGGTGGCACTAGAACCCTTAATTTCTATGCTGTTTCTTTAGCTACCAGATCAAACTAGATAAATAAACTAAATAAAAGTAAATCACATCATATATTACTACTGCCTTCTCTCATGAGACTATCAGGCTGTTTATGGCCATTTCAGAGACTGGAATGTAATTTTTTAAATCTGGATTGTTAATGGAGCATTGTTCTGTGATATGATATGATGTTGGGTTCCTCAAAAAGTAATTGAAATATTCATGGTTTAGAGAAAACTTTATCAAATAGCACAACATAGCTTACAGCATTCTGATCGTTTCATTCTGTCATCATGAGGACCAAAATTCAAATAGATTGAATTTTGCCAATGTATAATTTTTTCCTATATAAGTGTATTAAAGTGTGCAAGACTGTGAAAGGCACTAAAAGGAAAGGGAAAAGGAAAAAATGCAGAATTTTTTTTCTATCCAGATACAAAATCTTAAGTTACTTGTTTATTATATCATAGTATAACATCATCACTATCATATAGCTGTGTTCACAGAGTAGGGTGATATACTGCAGTCAGGCCATAGTACAATTTCATTATTTTGGCATACAGTATTGTGGCTTTAGAGCATAATTTATTATTTAATATATTGTACAAACTTAAGCAGTTGCAATCTATTAATAAAAGTTAAATCACACTTTAGTATAAAATGTAACTAGGAAATTGGAGTTCATTGGGAATGAGTATCAAAAAGTTTTAATTTTCATCACTTGATCTATTGCTCAGAATCTCTTCTCTTTGAATGGAAGGCCTAACCTGATCTAACTTGCCTCCATTGTTTCCCAGGCCTTTTTTGCTCAATTTACTTGCAGCCAAAATAGGAATGAAGTTATAGTGGCTTTCAAACCTTGAAGGTGAAGTCTGCGAAAACTAGGTTGGTTGAATAATAGCACATTTGCATAGAGGTTAATGATTATTAAGAATTCATTACCCATAGCATTTCTGATGGCCTGTCTTTTCATTAAATGTATAGATATAATGGTTGCTTTCTTTGGGACATTTATTTGTATAATTTTCCTTTTAGAAGTTACATACAAGTAATTGAAATTCACTCTTGTTGCAGTCTGTATCCCCACCTCTACTCAAGAGCGTATATTAATTTTAGGAATCCCGATGACATCCTTCTTTTTAGAGATCGCTTTGATGGCTATGTCTTCATTGACAATAAAGGTAACTCATAAATTACTCATAAAGGATCCATAAAAATGTATGGAACACAACAGACTCCCAAATTTATGTTGCTGAACATAAATTTATGTTATATTTTGCGACTTTTCTTGCCACACTTGTTAGGTGCAGTTGTTAAATTAGTAACACGGTTGTCAAGTGAATCTGGCTTCCCCATTGACCTTTTTTGTTAGAAGGTTGCAAAAAGGGATCACATAACACTAAGACCCTGCAACTATCATAAATATGAACCACTTGTCAAGCATCCAAATGTAAGTCTGAATGACAATAGGGATGCTGCAATGGTCATAAGTGTGAAAAAATGGTCATGCCACTTTTTTCAGTGCTGTTGTAACTTCGAACGATCACTAAATGATTTGTTGTAAGTGGAGGACTACCTGGATTCACAATGGATCTCATTGATTGACCATCCACTGAATTCTTGAAAGCAAAATTCTATTTAAATGTGTTTGGTTTTTTGTTACATTCTTTTCCAACACTTAAAGCTTTAGCTGTATGACTGAAAGTGAGGTCAAGTGTGTCAGAGTTACAATACCAATATAGATTCTTCTTCAACGTAGTAGCAGTTACAAGCAAAACACAGGCAGCAGTACAGCAGAGATGCAAGTCCACACTGGTTTCAGTTTTGTTTCTCAGCACAGCACAGAGCTGAGCCACACCCAGCCTCCAAACTGTTTCAGCTCCCATTGGCTGACTTAGTTGCTATGCCTATTCATTGGCTGACCTAGTTACCATGTCTCTGCCAGTTCATGAATAATCTGACAAAGTGAAATGTATATTCATGCAAGATATATATATCTTACATAAAAGTTAGTGCCTTTGTGATGGACTGCTACAAAGATATTCATTGGCATCAATTGCTTTGTACTGTACTTTGAGAGGAGACTTCCTGGACTACCAGAAGTCTAATCTAAATTCAACAATAGAAAAATCACTTCAGAAAAGGATAATGACAAACTACGGTATTTCCATATAGTTGCTAAAAAAGAGGACCTTCCTGATGTCATTTGAGTAACACTTAACTTGAAGGAAACTTCTTTGAAGCAATATGAAGAAGAGACTGATGTGACCAGTTACTGTAGGTCTGGTGAATTCATAGAAGTTTGCTCTTGTGTACTGGTTTCCTTTTCTGGTTTGATGCTATGTGTAATAAGCTTGAGTCAGATAAAATAGGATGAATAATTTTGATCCTGACATTTGTTCTCAAAAGAACTTCAGTTTTAAAATTAATTGTCCTTTATAATTCTCTTCCTTTGTGATTCTTTAAAGGTTTGGAATATCCTGCTGTTGTTGAATTTGCACCATTCCAAAAGATTTCTAAAAAGAAACTAAAGAAAAAAGATGCAAAATCTGGAAGCATAGAAGATGGTACACTTTTTTGTTGGTGGTAAAACTTTCTTATTGTAATTTAAGATGAGCTTCTTTTGCAATACTTTGCTTTTTATATTTTTCTTTCACAGATCCAGAATATAGAAAATTTTTAGAAAGTTATTGTGCTGAAGAAGAAAAAATATGTGCCAACCCTGAAACACTTCTGGGAGAAATCGAAGCAAAAACAAGAGAACTCATTGGTTTGTTAAGCTAATTTTTTCCATTCAGTAATTAAAAGTTTTTCTAATTAGGTGTTCATGTTTTACCTTGCTTATTGAACTTCTTAAGTCATATGAAAAATTATGATCATGGCAGCTTTTATTTGTTTTCTTCTATTGAATTAAAAAAACTCGCACATGCTTTCTAAAGGACATTGTACTAAGTTCAGACAATGTATTGATGAATTTGGGGAATTATCCATAGAAATATTTTATGCTAGTCTAGGAAATATATAAAATAGTATTTAAATCCTGAATAAATCTAATAGCAAGACACTTTAATACACATATGTTTAATGAATTGAATGTTCAGCAGCCACTGTAATTTTGTTTTTGATATTTGAGTAAATGTCACCAATTAAATGGAGAGGAATGTGGTGGCTCAGTGGCTAAGATGCTGAGCTTGTTGATCGAAAGATCGACAGTTCAGTGGTTCGTATCCCTAGTGCTGCATAACAGGGTGAGCTCCTGTTACTTGTCCCAGTTTCTGCCAACCTAGTAGTTTGAAAGCACATAAAAAATGCAAGTAGAAAAATAGGGACACCTTTGGTGGGAAGGTAACAGCGTTCTGTGCGCCTTTGGCATTTAGTCATGCTGGCCACATGACCACTGAGACGTCTTCAGACAGACTCTTTGGCTTTGAAACTGAGATGAGCATCTCCCCTGGAGTCAGGAACGACTAGCACATATATGTGAGGGGAACCTTTATCTTTATCTTTACACCAGTTAAGTAGTATTTTTTTCCTGTGATCTTTGTTATTTCATAGCACAGGTGCCTACACTTGTGTTGTAGTATTTCAATGCTATCTTCCTTTTTTGTATAAATGTTAAGATTCATAAAAAGGACATTAACATGAAGTCAACCCATAATTAAAATAAGTTAGGAAAAAACATGACAACAATAAAAAAATATTGTCTCTTGCTTTAGATAATAATGTCAACATACCATTCAGAAATATATCTAAAGGATAGACAGAGACAGAAAAATGACTCCAACATTAAATTTGTCATTTCATTAGATAGTGGTTATTTTATATATGTTCAGTTGCTAAGGCAAGGAATTAATAATCAATTAGTACTAATTTTAGCATTTTATGACTTTTCGTATTTGTAGAAAAGGCTAGCTAGATTATATGAAGATTCCCAAACATTACTTAAATGATAATTTAGTTTATCAGACATCCTTCCCCCATTTTTATGAAATGAATGATTTCATTTTGCCTAGGAGTGGACAAGAAATAAATATACCACTTTTAACAATTAAATTATAATCTATATATCAAATAATATGACCAAAAACCTGGCAGCTTTATAAAATAATACTTTTCATTGCTGCTATATAACAAAACATTGAAATATTTTTAAATGAAAAGGGTGAGCTTACCTCAGTTTGCATAATTTCTCAAATCTGAGTTACGTATATTTTTTTTGGCTAGCCAGCCTCACTTCTTGTACCACTTTTATTTTTATGGTTGTTATTTTTTATTGTGATTAGATCTCTTTATAGCAATTACTACAGAATAATATGATCATTTTGTCAACTTGTCTGGACAGAGTGCATGTAAATTTTAACAGAGATCCAGTTTTGGGTGCACATGCTGTGCAACCTCTGCACCTAAAGCTGGAAGCTAGTAAGATTATACTTTGCTCTTTTCTCTCCACGTTGCTTTAACAAGCTGACAGTCCTTTCAGTTAAGCAGAGCAAGTTCTGATCTAGAATTAGTAATCTAGCTATGAATGTGCAAGCCAAATGGATTCTCCATGCAAAGCCGGAATCCAGTTTTAGATGAGCAAGATCTGTGAGATTGCATGTGCAAGCTATCATTGAAATCTCAGCAATGACTTGTTTCAAAGCTGGCTTCCTCCATACATTGAATGGAGGATATGAAGTACTTTTCAAAAGGTATAGAACTGTCCCCCAACTATAGATTATTAATTTGTCATTTCCCCAAACCAAAATGGCTGTGATTCCTTTTACCATCCTTGAGTCATCAACTCTTTTAAAATTGTTCCCTACCCTCATGTTATTTACATTTGGGGGCTGATATTTATCAAGTTGTCCCTTTAACAGTATAGCCAACAAATGTTGATGGAGCACTCACTGTGGAGATATTGGCCTTGAGCAAAATACTATTGAGAGCTTGTCTATCACTATGTAGTAGTGAACTAAAATATGAAAATTCAATGCCATGTGTCTCTCTAACTTACATTAACACTCACTGAAGGGAAAGATTGTGAATAGGATGTTGAGCTGAGCAAACACTAGCTGTTGGAAGCAGGGTTGGATTAGGGTTAGGGTCAGGAAGCATATTGGAGCCCATCAGATTGTGCTAGTGTTTTAGATAAACGCCTGCCCAAACAAGGCAGAAACATATTCTGGCACTGATCATATTCTGCATGTGCAGTCCAACCTTCCACACCACTTGCAACCACAGTCAAATGTGCTTGTGACCCCAATCCACCTGGGTTATAATTTTAAAAAGGTACTTGATTATTAATATTTTTATATAAAGGTACTGTACATGCTTTGAGTTTTTAGGAGTTATAAAATAATAGGTTATTGTTTTAACCTGAAATCTCTAAAAAGCAGTCATCTAGACATTAACATTGGTACTGTTAATAGCTATCCTTTTGTGATCTCTTATCTTTGAAATGGAACTTTGTCTTCACTAATATATAAAATTATAATGAATCGATTTAGAAATAATTTCCAGTTTTCTCCATGGCCACATTTGTTTGTTATTATAAATCTGCCAAAGAATTGAAGTAAAAGAGTAGCATACACAAGTAATATTTTTCTATATTGTACTCAGCAGTTAATTGTTATTAATATTAATAATAGCTATCAGTAGCTATGGCATACTGTTACAGAAATTTGAAGCATGTGTTTTGCACAAATGTGCATTTTAATAATTTAAAAATAAATAAAAGAGTTATAAGGTATAAAAATTTCATTCATCAGATCAAAGGTGAAATAAATGGGATTTTTTTGTACTCTAATTATTGAAAATAACAAGAAAAAGTATTTGTTGGAAAAAATAAAACATTATTAAGACTTCTATATTGGTATTGCACTTGTCAGGCTTATTTATTGCTTTTTAAACTCCTTAGCAATCTGATAAATATAGACAAATGTTTCTTTAGTAGCTCATGGACTAAATGAAATATTACTAATTATTAATTATCGTGTTAAAGCTTAAATGTTAACAAATATAAAACATGGTTATTTTAGGAATGGAACACTACATCACATTTTTTGTGTTTTAGCTAGAAGAACCACCCCACTTTTGGAATATATTAAAAATAGAAAATTAGAAAAACAGGTATGTTAGCATTTTGAACTACAGCTTAAATATTGACTTCAGTTTTTTGTAATAGTAATATAAATCAATGCTAATTGATTCACATTTTCTAATATTTCAGAGAATTCGAGAAGAGAAAAGGGAAGAAAGAAGGAGAAGAGAATCAGAAAAAAAACGGCTAAGAGAAGATGAGAAACGGAAACGCCGAGAGGAAGAAAGACGCAAAAGAAAAGAAGCTGAGAAACAAAAGAAAATTGCTGAAAAAGAAATAAGGATTAAGGTAATGCAGAACATGAAAAAAAAAAATTTCAGTATGCTTTCAGTGCTTTAATGGTAGTAAGCTTTCAGATTAATTCATGTTTTTGTGAAACATTTTTTAAAATGATAAATAAATGTATACAATATTTCCCTTGCAAAGAAAAAAGTGATTTGCAAGTTTTGAAATAACATTTATCTTTAAAACTGAAGTTATTTCCTCCATATGCAAGATAATTGTGAAGGTAAACCATTTCCTTCACTACACTGCCAGACGTAAAAATTACTCCTAGGAAACTCAGCACCTCTGATTCATTTGAAGGTCCTGTATAGCATACTTGATTTATGTTATTTGTTATTTTCTATGTCATTAATATATTGTTAACTTTCTACAAATCGTAACGATTTGTTGAGAATTCAGTAGGATTTGGAATAACAAGTATCACAGGGCTGGTTTAGCTTGTAAGATGAGCTTATTTCAGTGTATTCTTACAATCTCTCTTATCCTTCCTCCTGTCTACTCTTCCTGAATGAGGATGAGACATTGGAGTTTTATAGAAGAGCCCCATTACTCAAGGCAGAGTTGCATTCTAAGATAAATTAATTTAAGAGAGCTCATGAGGGAAAAGTTTCCAACTTTGCTTTTCCTTCATCTCAAATGCTTCTTTAGAGGCATTTCAGTGACAACGGTGGAAAAGTGGCAACTGGAACATTTCATTTACTTTTAAAAAGTCATTTATCCTAGCATTCAAGGTATTGTTAACACAAATAAAATGGATACCAGAGAACAAACTGTAGAGTATATATTAGATGAGCTTAGCAGTGAGATCCAGATGAATCTTAATTTTACTAATTTAAATCCATTGTTTCCAGAAATCCATGGAATTGGCTGTCAGAGGGAATAATGAGGAACAATTGAATTAATGGTTACTTACATCTGGCCTACAGTAGAACTGTTTTCCTTGTATGCTTGGGCTTCAGGAGACTGTTTGACAAATAATACTAAATAGTGACAACATAACAAAGAACTAATTTCACCAAAAGCAATGGATAAAACTCAGATATAGATAGATAGATAGATAGATAGATAGATAGATAGATAGATAGATAGATATTCATTTATTTATAAGAAACACATGAAAAAGATCAGTAAAAACACTCAGATGATATAACAAAATACTCTCAATTCTGTCCCCGCCCCTCATCTCAGTTATGGTTCATTGCCTTGTTACCTACTTGTTAAATATAATAACTATAACTAAGAAAATATTCTTTAGCTTCTTAAGAAACCTGAAAAGGGAGATGAACAGACTACAGAAAAGCACAGAGAAAAAGAAAAAGGTGATATTGAAGACAACAAATGGGAGAAATCACCAGGACATGGGAGTTTAAAATCCAAGCCATTGGAAGTTCCTCTAAAGGAACTTAAGGAAAAGTGAGTATTTCTTTATTGGGCACTTTGATCACTGATTTAAATCTTGTTAATTCCTTTAATCTTGTGGAATTAAATTTTTAAAACTGCACAGCAATACATTAATTTAACTCCTACAGTAAATCATTTTGTTGGAGTTCTAGTATGGTGAGTGGCAGTAATGAAGCTATCATATGCTAACTTTTATTTTCCTGGTCTAGATCATAGAAATGTAAAGCTACAATTCTCATTTCATGATTGATAACTTATATGTCAGTTTGCAGTCTGATTACAATGAAGAAACATGAACATAAGAAAATATTGTTTGTTTTTAAAAAAATATTTGGCATTTAATGCTTCAACCATCAGGTCTGCAACAGAGCTAAAGAACAAAAGTAAAGCTGTTGTCAGTTTATGAAGTTGATTCAATTACACTTTGGCAGTCCAATAATAATTCAAGAGTCATTCCACTAGACTAGACTTATCAGAGAGAGAGAGAGAGAGAGAGAGAGAGAAAGAAAGGATGGAGGATGGCTGGCTGGACAGACGGACAGTCGGATGGATAGATGATGAGAGGTGCTAAGATTCTTACAATATTAAGAGTTGGTGCCTGAACATTCGTTCCCTTTTCTCATTTCAGTGTTTTGTTTTGTTTTTGTCATTTATTTTAGACTTGAAGGCAGAAATATTTTTTATTGATCTGTAAACTGGAGGGGGAACTTTTCCAGCTAAAACATGGGGTATACTTTTTTAAAATAAGCTTAGCTAACTGATCTCAGTTATTGGCCTGATTGCTGTAAGGCACTTGTAGACATTAAAATTCACAATCGGCATGTAGTCTCTTGAATTTTTTTTCTTCTAGCACATTTCTTCTCTTTTTCAAATTTTTGCATAGATATGAAGCAGAAGCTGCATTCCACTGTATAGAAATATAGCATTCTTTCTATTTTGGCAATTTGGGGGAAGTGGAAAGCAAAGTGTTCTTTTTTTACTTTTAGCATTCATTCCTGGAAATGAAAAGTACAGATAAGGCAGAAGAATAAGTATGTATATGATAAACAGTGAAGGATCTGTGTATGTGAGAAACCAAGCCTTGCCCATTGTTTCCTTTCGCTACATCTTTTTTTAGAATATGGCTCCAGTATGCTACTCATAGATGTATGCAAAAAGGTCACCACCTTTTTCTTTAACACATAGAAGTGCAAGTGGATGTATACAGTTTAGGGGCTGCATGTTCATTATTTCTGATGCTTCTTATTATGTCCTATTCTGTCTGTCCAAACCAGTCCTTAACTGTTTTCTTTGAAGAATCTTTCAATCCTTTACAGCCATCTGGTGCATTTGGAATGTAGATTTTCTCCTATTTGTAATCAAACATGGCATTGTGACAAGCTAACAGGAAGCATGGAGGAAATGACCAGTTTTATATAACTAAGAATGTCATTTTCTGTACATAGTTTAATTAATGTTGAAAGAACTCGTTTTTCACTGATATAGAAGTACAGCTATTGAGGAAATATCTAATGTGTGGTTATTAGAATTCTGTAATGAAAATGCCAAATCTTAACCTCTTTCAAGCAAAAACACTCTTCTTAAGAAAAAGAAATAAATGTAGCAATCTCTTATCTTTCATCTCTCTATCTCAAAACTATTTAACTAGCTCCTCCAGGTTAAAATATATTTGTACATTCTATTAGAAGAATATGATACCGTACCTCTATATAGGTATATTTTATTTGATTTACTTTTTTAAAAAAAATCTAGATTAATTTACCCTTTTAAATTGCCAGTTATCTTTATATACTATTCCTTACTATCTGATCCAGTAAAGTATCCCTTTCTCTGACAATTTATAGTGGGACATTATCTTAATTAGGAATAAATAAAATTAGAATGTAATTTCTAATTGGGTTCTTCAGAATCATTACTTACTGATTCAAAAAGATGCTCACTATTTACTAAAAAGTTGGATGACTCTAGGAAAAATATTGCTTGGTCATGGGAATTTTGGTATATTACCCATTAGACTAGCACAATTTCTTTTGCTTTTTCAGTCAGTTTAATAGCTTTTAATATCAGAGGATTAGAAAGAAAAATTTAAAAAAAAGTATTACAAAAAAGATTTAACCAAATGCTTAAATTCTGGAATGAGCATTTACTTTATACACCTTTATTTTTTATCATTTCCTTTTTCAACTGAATGCAAAATATAAAATTAAATGCAGGCAAGCCTCCTTTTATTATTATTATTTATTAAATTCCTATGCTGCTCAACTTGGGGTTCAAGGTGTCTTTGAGCAGCCATATAATAAAACATACGACTATAAAAATAAGTATAAATATAAAAAGAGTTTAAAATAACAAAAGATTACAACAAATTAAAAGGAAAAAAAACCACAGGTTTGGAGTCGAAAGGTGGTAGTGCCTTCTCTGTTATTGCACCAGCCATCTCCAGCCAACTGCTTCTCCTTTTGTGGCATTGCTAACTATAATATAACCAAACTTATGTTCACTTGATTAATTGTTCAAGTTTACTCACCTTTAAAACACAGATCACAAAATGACAGTGATAAAGAACAAAGAGATTCAGAGAGAAGATTTCGTGAAAAAGAACCTGAGAGACAAAGGTATCGGTTGGAAGATGGCCGAAAGCATAGAACTCACTATGAATTTGACAAATATGTGAGACGGAATGAAGATGAACCGAAGTGGGAGAAAGGGTACAACCAAGACCGAGGAAAGAAAGTGAACTACAACTACAGCTTCACTGTGGACACAGTAGACAAACTGGGTAAAGAGGACAAGTGTGATGACATGGCATCCAAAAAGGAGCGCATAAGAAATAAGGTTCTTTTATTCATTTAGGATAATCTTTCATTAGTAAAATTATATCAGGGGCACAGAGGATTTACTTTTGACATCTCAGCATGAAACTTTTAACAACTATGTTAAAATAACATGAAAAAAATCCACATTTTATAAATCAAAGCAGTTAAGATACCCTTGCTGCTTACATTTAAAATAAAATTATTACAAAGTCTTTTTCTTATGATTTTTTTTCTTCCTAAAAGAAAAAAATATATTCACCTGCTATACACAACTGCCTGCTGTCTTAATGAAAATTTATCAAGACCTAATCCACTCCAAAAAATCCTGACCTTACTAATACACTATTACTAAAAAGCCTATTAGCCACAGTAGTCTAATAACACTGGTGCTGATGAATAACAAAACACAAAGCAATTTCATGTGAGTGCCAGGGCAAATTATCCCTTTTAAAAAAGACAGAGATTTATTTTTCCAAAACGTTTTAAAAGAACACTTACTCCATAAGAGCCTTATTATTGATACTTCTGTTTTTAGAAGATTGGTATTTTCTGATATGGCACTTTAATCTTTGGCTGTATGCAGCTGCAGCAAAAAGAATGCCTTGTCATGATGATGTAGCAACAACGACAGTACTATCCATTGTGGATCACGCAACCTTTGTCAGTTGCAACCTGATTGTAATGAGTAAATTTATCAGGAATGTGAAGCTTTGCTTTAAACATGTTTTTTGAGAAGCATATCTAACTGATTCCAAGAAGTACATTCTCAACTCAAGTAAGTGTCTTTTAAATTGTGGATTAATCTTACACCATTGGTTATAGGATTACGTCGGAGTTGTCATTTTTCTCCTCCATTCCATTATGAAGACTCTTCATCACTGACCAAAAGGCTGCAAAATGATATATTTCTGTAGCACTCTTATATCCCAATCTCCATGCTTATTAGCTAGACAGGCCAATGTTAGATTAGCTTGCAAATGTTAACTGTGTGTGCCAGAAACTATTAAGTCTTTTTGTTTGAATATTGTTATATCCATATTTGTATGAATTTAACTAGCAATTGTTCTAATGAGCATGAGTGGGGACTCTTAAAATTTTCCATGTCTTAGTTTGGTGCCATTTGTCCTACCACTTTTTTCTTGGGTTGTTTTCTCCATAATCTTTTTAGTTTGCTTGAATACTTGCCTCTCAGTGAAAGGAAGAAGAGAGAGAGATTAGTTCTTACTAAATATAAGTAGTAATGGAAATATTTCTTTATATATTCATTCATCTAGGCTGCATTGAGATCCCCAATGCAATTAAATAGTTTTCTCAGAGCTTTTATATTCTTTCTTTGTTCTTTTTTTTTCTGCACAGGATCGCCCAGCCATGCAGCTGTACCAACCAGGAATTCGCATTCGAACACATATGGGACCTACAAGTAGGTTCTATGACTGTGGTGAAAAAACTTCTCAAGAAGTTTATGACAGAAGGTATGAGGCAGACAACTCAGCTGGTGGTAGTTCTGAGAAGAGTGAAGATGTAGAATAAAATGGACATTCAGCTTTAAGATTTAGTTCCCTACAGAGAATTGAATGTTCTTAGAACTTGGCCATCATTGCCAAGAAAATTCTAGTAGGCAATCTCATTCCTTTTTAAAGTTTTCTGTACGGAGTTATGATACATCACATAAAGTAAATATGAATGTGATTTTTTTTAAAAAAAGGAAAGGATTTGTTAGCCTTGGAATCAAATTAAAGCTGGTTCTCTTCTTTTTCCATGTATGAGAATAGTATGCTGTCAGCATATTTGGAAAAAATATGAGTTCAGAATGTCTATAGATACATACATGGTCATTGTATGTATATGTGCTAGGATTAATTTCATGCACATCACTAACTTCTGCCTCATTCAAATGTGCATCTCTTTGCATAATCGAAGTTGTTTTCTTATATACACAAAGGGTATTTTGATTTGAGACATAGGGATGTGATTTTGAGGCAATATAGCTGAAAATTATGCTAGATTTTAGAAGGTAGAGTTTGGAAGTTCAGTAACCCCAAACATATTTTAAATTGCTGTGTTTTGTATAAAACTTTTGAGAAATTGCTACATCTGCTAAACAAAAGGAATATTTAAGATATTTATTTCCAGACATTTTCACTGAAACGTATTTACTATCGTCTACAAATTACATTAACTATACACTCACAGTCCCAAAGGTGCTTTTCAAATGTCTCCATAGACATTTTCACACTCCCAGGTTTGTATGTACATACAAAAAAGTGTTGTACAAAATATAAGTATATTTATATCTGTGGGTGAGAGAAAGAAATTACAGTATCTTAGATTTGGTTCTGTCAGTAGTTTTGTCTCAATATGTAATAATTACAGCAACTGCAACTTTTGATATGAATCATCAATATGTTTATAATTAATGCAATGTTTGCATCATTATCGTAGAACAGTGCTTAATCTGCTATAGGATCATGGTTAAAAGATACGTTTACAGAAAGAGGTTGATGAAGGTAGTTTGCAAGGACATAATGGCACAACATTCATGTGATTCAAAGAGCTGCTTAAGGCTTATTTCTTTCAGGACCTTCATCCCTGCCCTACAACCTCATACATCCACCAAGAGAACAGCAACAACTTAAGCAAAATAGTTTTCAATGGGGAGTATGTGGACAAGGGAAGGGTCAGCACTAGCTTCTGGCCATTCTTTATAGGACTTCAGCGAAAACAGTTATGATATATGGGCCTACCGTATCATATTTAGCCTCTTTTCAGTGTCATAAAATGTTGGGTAAGTGTCAATCTATTTTTAACTTTCTTAAACTGCATGTACCTTTCATTCTATTACCTGAAAAAAAGCTGACTCAAGTCTGAATATCGAATGCAACATTGGCCTTTCATGAAATGACATTTTAAAAACCTTTTGCCTTTTTTCAATATGTGGATTTATTAGTTGTTTTTTGTATGTAAATATTTCATGAAATATATTTTTACATGGCATTGATGGAACTATTTTGGGTTATAAATAGATTATACAGTAGAATGCACCGTACCTGCCACAGGTTCCCTCTGTTCATTATGCTATTAGAATACATTGTGATTTTTTGTGAATATATATATATATTCATATATATATATATATATTCATATTCATATATATATATATACACACATACATACATATATATATATATACATATATATATATATATGTATTTATGTATGTATGTATGTATGTATGTATGTATAAATAATAAGGGCAAGTCATAAAATCAATAATGTTGATAATGTTAACTACTTTTTAACCTTGTTTTGATTTTTTTTATTACTGTACTATTACCATTTGTTTTAATGTAAATAAAATACATTTTTTGTTAATTTCAGTCATTGGAAGATTAAACTGAAATCTAGTCATCCAAATATTGGATTGCTCTGTTTTTTCAACTTCTGGTGCGGAAATGTGTATGGAAAATAATTTATAGGATTAATGAACATATCCATTAGCTGTTTATATAATTTCTTGTTTTCTGAATAGCTGTTCTCTCTTCTAACTGGGGGAAATGATACAACCATTGTATATTGAGTTGCCCTTTAGTGCATAATGTTCCTATTTAAAGAATTGATTGTATATATTTTTTTAAAAAATATTAATTATAAGCTTTTGAAGAATCATCCTCATTTAATTGGGAAAATCATTTCTCATTTAACTGGAAACTAAACACAATAGATTATCTGGGCACCCTTTAGATAGTATGAAACCGCATCTCCCAGAATTCTAAGCTAACACAGCCAAAGGATTAAAATTCTAAGTTATAATACAGGCATCTGAAAAGATAAATTGATGTATCTTGAGGAGCATATAGAGTAGAAGAATGAAGAAGAAAGGGGCAGAAGTCACAGATGGTATGAAACATTTATGGTCCAGTAATGTTATGTAGTCTGAATAGTATAGTCTTTATTAAGAAGATATGAACTCAACATTTTAGAAGAATGTGGTGTGCCTTCTCTGCATCTGTGTCAGATAGTCTTTTCTTTGATGAAAATTCCTTTGCTTTTCATAAGCTGGAAATTTGGCTGACTGTTGTTCAAGAGTATATTTATCTTGCAATTTTTTTATTCTTTCCCAAAATTCATCGGTGTTACACAGCTGAAAGATAAATATCTACAATGCTTATTATATTCTACTTATTAGTAAATCAAATTATCATCTTAATCAAAATAGATGTTTATACCTCATCTCCATTGCATTAATTCTTAATTTTTTGATATATCTCAAAGCTAAGTATTTTCTCTTCGTACATGATAGTATTAATTGACTTATAACTTCTGTACCACTGTATAAATTATAGG
The DNA here is from genome assembly GCF_028640845.1 of Ahaetulla prasina. NCBI lineage: Eukaryota > Metazoa > Chordata > Lepidosauria > Squamata > Colubridae > Ahaetulla > Ahaetulla prasina. The sequence goes on along the minus strand of NC_080543.1, from coordinate 101,129,107 downwards.
CTATATTATGGCAATTATTTAAAACAGCAAATCTATTTTAAAATAACAATGAAAGTTGTTACCTGCTGAAACTTTTTGCAGGTTTTTGACAACTGTTCAATATCTTCCAGATTAAGAAATGACATGATACGAACAATCAAATTTTCAGGCATTCGAACTAGGAAATCGTAGTGTCCTTGGCACAAGTTGAGAGTGTACTTCAGCATGCTTTTCCCAAAAATGCTTTGAACTTGCTCTGAATGAAGTAAATAGAGGGGGGGGGGGACTTTTAGCACATGTGCTGCAACAATAAACACTACTAAGGCTGTGTATTATGATTATAGCAATATAGCGCAAATGCATACTCTAATAATAAAGATCATTGCAAAACACTGATCATCTCAAAAATTGTGGAGATGGTTGTTGAATGAAACTACAACTGTACTACATTGTTTTTTCCAACTTTGATACATTAGCCTTCCTAATTAAATATTTACAACTGAGGAGAAATAATTTAGAAAAAGAAGCTAAAAAAAATGAAAAGAGAAAAACCTCTATGTTAAAAGAAAATGGAAGGCAGCAATAAAACTTGGTTGTATTTACTAAAGAGTAAGATTCATGGAGCACAATGAGATTTATTTTGGAATGGAAAGGGTTGTTCTGCTTGTAATGAATGGAATTATTATTATTTGGCAGATCTGAAGAGTTTGAGACTCTGATATTAATGATATGAAAAGAATCCTATTAATGGAGGGGGGGACGAGAACTCTGGAGGGACTAGGGTATATGTAATACTTGATTTAATACTGCTTTTAAAAAGTTAGTAGAGCTGAATTTTATCAGTTTTATTTGATGTCTCAGTTGTGTCCTTTACAATTCACATGGAGAAATCTTGGTGTGTCACTTCAAAGAGAAAGCAACTTACATCATATTGTAATTACATAATATCAAACACAATTATAATTTTAAATGGAAAGGGAAAAGTTGGAGACCTGGAAAATTATGTTTACAAATACGATTATTTGTAAGAATTTTATTGTTACATAAAGTGTTAATTGTTTACATTCAATTGGTCTTCTGAGTAGATGAGATAGAGTCTATATTTTCTATGTCTTATGTGTGTTTTAACAATACTTGATAAAAAGTGGTATGAATGATGACACAGTAGGTTCAGCCTTTGCTATAAATACTTTAATAAATGTATGACTTATCATGGCAAAGAAATCTAAACTATATTTAGTTATATATACATATCATGACCATATTTCAAGCAGATACTGAGGTGGAAACCTATATTCTTAAATAGGTTTTTGGCACCTAGTCAATCACTGATATTTTTATTGATAGTTTTAGTATGGGATATGGTTATTCAATAGGGCACTTTATGTCAACCCTTTATTGTACACAGACCAGTGTAGAATAAAATATTGGTGATATAAAAGTTAAATAAACACAAATATGTCAGATTGTCAAGCCTCACTTAGATTAATATGGACTAGAAGGATTGAAGGCAGAGCAAGGACATAGCTCTTGATAAGAAAGTTTGATTCCAGATACTAGAAAAGCCATTAATAACCTTAAAAAGTACCTGCTGGAAACTATGTAAGACTTAAGCCATTTATATACAGTGACTGAACTTTGCTTTTCAACAGTATCTGTAACCAAGGTCTTATATTAATGACATCTTAAAATGCTCTGCTAGATCAGACATGTGCCCCCAGTGATATCTCTATGGTTCATAATCCGTGGTCATCAATTTACAAGTCAATTGCTTCACCCCATTTGGCATTTGCCATCAGATAGTTTTAATACAATGATTTGCTTGCAGAACACAAGTTGTTGTTGGAAATTATGTTCCTGTAAATCTTGTCAGAACAAAACCTATTTATTTATTCAAATATTATTTAGATATATAAATACCAAATTCAGATATCTTAGTACCAAAACCACCCAAGATATATTAACATATACATAAGAAAGCTTATTAGCATTACATAAAAAGCAAAAGTGCCATGATCTTGATGAAAGAGAATGCTAACTCTGGATTGCCTGCATAGTTCATATGAAAGTTTTGTTCTTAACCTTGGATAATTATGACTAAAGCATTTCTTGTACATAAACAATACAGACATACATACAGCAGTACTTTGCACTCTTGAGAGTTTTTTAAGTTTCAAATATAAATTAATTTGTCCTGAAGTATAATTACAATATTTATCAGGAAAGATTCAAGACTTTGCTTCAATAAATGTACTTAAGATATTTGGAATGATGAACAGATTTCTCTATAGTAACCACCCCTGTGCAGGGGCAACACCAGTCATTAAGTACATAAGCAAAACAAACAGCTGATTCTATAAAAGGAATGAATAAGTGCCCCAGAAACAAAGAGATTAAAAAAAATTAAACGAACTCCATGGAAAGAATCTACTAACTGCTTGGCACTGCACTTCATTAGTGTCAAGTAGTTCTTGGAAGAAATAAGGCTTGCTAATATATATATATTCTGTCATTACTTTTTAAAATTTTATTTAATAAGATTTATATGGTGGCCATCTTGCTATAATTAGGTAGCTAATAACAGATGAAAACATCCTAACTATACATTACTGAAACTCCTTTAACTAGGCAAAACACTACATTGCAGGACAACAATTTTTGAAACTAGGTAGTTCAAATGGGCTAACTTACAAAATGTTTCCAAAATCCAGGATCTGTGACACCCAGGGGAAGGAAATTTGGGAGAGTTGTGGCTGCTTTAATGCTGCTGGGCCATTGCTGTTTCTTAACACTACTAAACTAAAACATGAAGCCCAGATTTGCAAATTACATAAAACAGCTTCAAAAGAAATGAGGGTGTTATAAGAAGTAACAAGAATAAGAGACAAGTAGAAATAGTATGCAAAAATAGATCTTCATAAGTTCAGATGCTATATTATATAGAAAAGATGAGTTATGCTGGTAAATGCCATTTACATTTATGTGTATCTTCAGAAGGTAAAAATTCTTTAAGTGATTTATATGGGAACATGTGGGAAGTTTAACTTTACCTCCTGCAGCAATCCTAGCGCAACAAAGATCAAATCTCCGTGCTGCAAACAACAACATTAACAAACAATAACAAAAAACCAGTCTGATCTAATGGCTAAGGCATCAGGCTAGAAGCTAGGAAACTGTGAGTTCTAATTTCATTTTAGGACTGCAGTTGTCAGGGTTCCAAGTAACACCCCCAACGAAAAAAGACTCTGAGGCTAGAAGTGCCTCAAAGTTCCATTTTATTAGAGATGTCATATTGGTACATCTGGGAAAATCCGAATCTGAAAGCTTCCAGGTTTTCCCCACCCAAAAGAAATTCCAAGTCCCTTCCCCTGCACCCACATGTCCATCACATGGTCCAATCAATGCACTGTCCCAACTGGAGATGCCTCCCAGTCACATCACTCCAGGTACAGGCCCAAAAGTCCTTGACTCTCAGAGAAAAGAATGTTGTTATGGCTAGATATCTCCCCAACTCCATACAATCCCCCCTCCCAGTTTCCCACAGCACTAAATTTGGCAGCCCTGAAGATCGAAAGAAAAGATGGCTTCCAGAGCTGACAGAAGTTCTGCCAAGCTGGCTTTGGGTATTAAAAGTGGAACCTTGAGTGAATGCAGTATGACCATGTGTGAATGCGTGTATAGAGAAATAAAAGAGATACACAATTATTTTCCCGCTTAATACTTGCTATGTAATTGTTCATCCAATAGAAAATTTCTGTGCGTCTTTTTCAATTCCTTTGGAAAAATCTTTTCTTGATTAGGTCGGTAAGTAATTTGCCATGATCTCCAGATAACCTACAGCATTGAGAATTTTAAAAAGAGTACAGTAAGTTATTATCCCTTTCCTATTTTGTCAAAAATCTAAACATAAAGCAAGAAATTGAGAACATCATTTGCAATCATTTGTGTTTGAATTACATTGTGTAAGAAAAGAGTAGTATGACACACGAATGCTGTTATTTGTTTTTGAGTCCATGACTACAACCACACCACCAGATTTATATATAGAGACATAACTGGGCATATCTGTCAGAATGGCTGTTTGGAACTGCTATCTCTTTTACCTAAGATTTTGGTCTCTTAACTGACTTAACAGATGCTTGACTATACAGAAGATCAAAAAGTGCAGTTTTAGAATAGAATAAAATAGAATAGAATAGAATTTATTGGCCAAGTGTGATTGGACACACAAGGAATTTGTCTTGGTGCATATGCTCTCAGTGTACATAAAAGAAAAGATACGTTCATCAAGGTACGACATTTACAACACAATTGATGGTCAATATATCAATATAAATCATAAGGATTGCCAGCAACAAGTTATAGTCATACAGTCATAAGTGGAAAGAGATTGGTGATGGGAACTATGAAACGATTAATAGTAGTGCAGATTCAGTAAATAGTCTGACAGTGTTGATGGAATTATTTGTTTAGCAGAGTGATGGCCTTCGGGAAAAAACTGTTCTTGTGTCTAGTTGTTCTGATGTGCAGTGCTCTATAGCGTCGTTTTGAGGGTAGGGGTTGAAACAGTTTATGTCCAGGATGTGATTTCTCATATCTCCACTTTTTTCTACAGTAAAGGTTCTAATTTCAGAATAATGAGATCTATGCTATCTTACCTCAGTTTTTGTGATGGTGAAGTAGTGAAAATCTTTCTGTGGAGCGGGAGCCTGAGTTTGAATTTCACAAAGTTTCTCCTGCAGTAGTGAAGACATTCTGTGTCCCAAAGTTGCTTCTATGCCTTCTGTAGAGCTTGAACTCAGCCTATTTTATATGCTCAAGAAATAAATGGCTGGCTTGTGTTTACATTACTGAGACCTGTTTCTTTGCCTAAGGAGGGTTCCGGTGAATAATGTTTTCATCACCAGTTGGGCAATAGTAAAAACAATGAGTCTGTTTAATGTTTGAATTTGGCAGGGGGGGGATTTAAATAACACCATGCAATACAGATCCATCCTTCCTTCCTTCCTTCCTTCCTTCCTTCCTTCCTTCCTTCCTTCCTTCCTTCCTTCCTTCCTTCCTGTCAATCTTGATTCCTGACAACCTAGACTTGTCAGTTTTGTTGGCATGTGGATTGCCATTGCCTGGTTCCTCGGCTAAGAAACAGTTACCCAGTTCTAGGGAAAATGTATGTATTTATCACATTTGTAGGCCAACCACTCAAAGTAACTCTGGGTATGTACAAATTCAAAACACAAGTCAAACAACAATCAAAAAGGAAAAGGCCAAACAAGAGATAGTGAACACTGTAACAACAAAAAAAAAAATTGAACCCCACCATGTCTTAGTTCAATATCTGTGGAAGAGCCAGTTCTTCAAAACTTATCTAAAATATCCATTTCATTGGACAAAGATGTACCAAATGTATGCTGAAAACAGATAAAGCAAGCAAGCAGAAAGAAACAAGGGAAAGTTTAAAACTAATCCCCTTCCCCTACCCAAAACCACTTTCCTCTTCACTGGCCATATTCCAGTGACAAAATGGGCACCTTTAGTGGATATAACAGTCACGAGCTATTAAAACACTTTAGATGAGCAACTGTAGGTATTCCTAGAGGCTGCTGTTGACTGTCATTCCAAAACGGCATCAGAATAAGCCTAGGGAATGTATTGTGCATTTTTACAATGTCCAGAAGCATGTTTTAATTTGGCACTTTTAAAAATTATTTGTTTAGCAGAGTGATGGCGTTTGGGGAAAAAACTGTTCTTGTGTCTAGTTGTTCTGGTGTGCAGTGCTCTATAGCGTCATGTTGAGGATAGAGTTGAAACAGTTTATGTCCAGGATGTGAGGAGTCTAAATATTTTCACAGCCCTGTTTTTGACTCGTGCAGTATATAGGTCCTCAATGGAAGGTAGGTTGGTAGCAATTGTTTTTTCTGCAGTTCTAATTATCCTCTGAAGTCAGACACAGACTTCTGGGTTGCAAAATCAAATCAGACAGTTATAGAGGTGCAGATGACAGACCCAATAATTCCTCTGTAGAACTGTGTCAGCAACTCCTTGGGCAGTTTGAGCTTTCTGAGTTGGTGCAGAAGGAACATTCTTTGTTGTGCTTTTTTTGATGATGTTAGATATCCATTTTAGACCTTGAGATACGGTAGAACCTAGATATTTGAAAGTCTCTATTGTTGATACTGTGTTGTCTAGTATTGTAAGAGGTGGTAGTATGGGAGGGTTTCTCCTAAAGTCTACCACCATTTCTACGGTTTTGAGTGTGTTCAGTTTCAGATTGTTCCGGTCGCACCATGAGGCTAGTTGTTCAACCTCCCGTCTGTATGCGGATTCATCATTGTCTTGAGGAGACCAATCACTGTTGTGTCATCTGCAAACTTCAGTAGTTTAACAGATGGATTGTTTGAGATGCAGTCTTTGGTGGAGAGAGAAGTGGAGAGAGCACACAGCCTGGGTGGGAGGGCTGTGCTAATTGTACCGGTATCTGTTGTGATTCTGCTTAGCTTCACCTGCTGCTTCCTGTCTGTTAGGAAGCTTATGATCCACTTATACTTATAGCTGGTTTAGCTTAGTTAGAAGAATGTCTGGAATGATGGTTCATAATCATACTTTTAATCACAGCAGCCATCTTCTTACATAGATGCAGAAAATTAAATAATTAGTTAAGATCAGGTCTCAGAAGGAGGCAATGGCAAACCACTTTTGAAAAACCTTGCCAAGTCTTGTCCAAGCAGTCTCCAAGAATTGTGGAAGGAAAAATAAACTGCTTAATCAGTACAATATGAGATTCCCAGTTATAGTAAGATACAAGTCAAACCTTGAAAGTTAAAATGGCAACTTTGCAGACCAAATCAGCATTTGCTAAACAAACTTATCTAAACTTGCTACTGAGTTCATGGGTTCTTTCTTCCAATTATCCTTTTGACATACTTAATTTCATGTGGTTGATGGCTTCCATTGAAATCAATGGAAGTTTGAAATATTTAACCTATCAATCACATCAATAGCTCTCTTCTATGTTGCTGTAGTTAGGATTAGAAATATTTTCTAGAATGGTTTTGGATAAATACCAGGAAGACTCACCTTCAGCTCTACCCCCAGCCATGGGAACTCACTAAGAGTGTGGGCTAGTCACTCTCAACCTAACCATCGTCATAGGGAGGTGGTTTCAGAAAAACAAGGAAATCCTTTGAACATTATCTTGAACTCCAGAAAGGCAATACACAAATATAGATTATTATCTTCCATTCAATCATGTCCAATTTTTGAAGATTGCTAAGACAAGGCTCTTGGCAAGGTTTTTCAGAAGTGGACTGAGAGAAAATGACCAGCATAAGATCATCTGACTGGCTATGTGTTCAAGGTAGGACTAGAAGTCATGGTCTTCCAGTTACACTAATTCTTTCACTTATATGATATAATCACTTATGGGCTTTAATAAGAGAGTCTAGGTCTAGTGATTAAGGCACCTGGCTAGAAAGAAAAGGCCCATTAGTTCAACTCCTGCCTTGGCATGAAAGGCAGCTGGGTGACCTTGGGCCAGTCACACACTGTCAGCCCAACTTACCTCACAGGGTTGTTGTGCGGAAAATAGGAAGAGGAAAGGGTATGTTCTCAGGTCTAGACATATATGTGACTTCTTCACTTTGAATATTGTTTTGTTTACACTGACATATACTTTTTCTTTTAATGTTTTATCTAAGTAAAAGAGAAAAAAAATCCCAATAGGCTTATCTAATTTCTCAGACCAATCTGTACAGAAGTTCAGTTCTAGTAGTTTACAATTGATTGTAAAGTTGTCAACCGCTAGAGGTCAGCAGACTATGCTTTAGTCGACAAAAAAACCTGGATAACCCTCTTTACCTAAAGGAAAAGTAAAATCAAATTAATCATAGTAACTGTGGCCATACCAGTTTTACAAGCCTTGGAAAATACAAGTCTTTTTAAAAAAAAATAATGTGTAGGCTTTTACTTTAAACTGAACTTTTACAACTTTTAAAGGGCGTGCATAAGAGCACAAAAGTGCCTACGGTTCCTGTCCTATTGTTCCCTTCATTATTATCAAATTAACATAGCTGTTGCATACTTTTACTTATATATATATATCTTTCTTTTATGATGTGTTGTTGTTTTTTATGTCGATGTTTGTGTATACTGTTGTGACAAAATGAAATTTAAAAAAAACTTGCAAAGTGACTTTACATTTTCTTTCAGTTTTCTTTCAGCCTCAGTTTCTTTCATCCACTAGGTAATACTGCATAATTCGATTCAAAACACAGAGAGGAGTTGCTTGTGTTTTTAGAACATGAACTTCTTCTTTATTCCAGATTTGAAATGGAGTTTCTATGTAGCAATTAGTCCATAGTCAGAATTCTGAGATTATCTTTTAAATTCTCTTGAGTGATACATGAAACCAGATTTTCTTTCCTCTTCCTTAAATTTATTTCATTACAATTCAGTCCTAAATAGATTGGCTTCATACATTATGCTAATCCATTTACTAAGGTTTAAACCCTCCCCCCCAATTTGATGGTCCAAAGGTGATGAGCTTCCAGACTAATTGGGCATGGAACTCATTGCCATTGGATTGATGTTCACACCATGAAAGCCAGCCTTGATACAGGTAGTCCTCAATTTATGACCATCGGGTGACCATTCAAAGTTATGACAGTGTTAAAAATGACTTATGACCAGTCCTCATAATTATGACCATTGCAGCACCCCTGCCATCACATGATCAAAATTTGGGTTCTTGGCAACCTGCACATTTACATTGGTTGCCACCTCCTGCAGGCATGTGATTACTATTTGTAACTTTCAGTGGGTTTCTGACAAGCAAAGTCAATAGAGGAAGCCCGATTTACTCAATAACCACAGCAAAAATGTTAATATAATCAGACATTTGAAGGCTCACTTGATTCTATCCAACCCCTTGACAATTGCGGTTGTAAATCAGAGACCATCTATTACAATTTCCTGTATTTGCACAATATGCTTGCTAATTCATTTGCTACAAGTCACAATTCTGGATTCATATATCAAACTAAACAAACTTTGCACTCTGAATAGATTGCATTTGTAAAACTGCACGAGGTTGCAGTAGTTAAGAGATAGGACAAAATCCCTAGCTTTAATTTTAAAATACATTTAAACTTTTTTCCCCATTTCTGTCATGATATTTTTTTTTAATGGCAGGTTCTAGAGGCACGTTGGTGGTAAGCCGAAGTCAAATTGTCATTGTGTAAAATAGTTTTGTGTGAAGATACCAAAGCATAGTGACATTTGAAACACTAAAATTTACTGTGGTATACACCTTTAATGGGCTTTTAAGCATTAATTAGAACCTCATTCATACATATACAATTTGAGAATAGAGAGCCAATTAAACAGTGAATTGGTGCATAGCAAGCCTTGTTTAGGATACTTGGATTCAAATGTATCCAGCTCATGAGGAGTTTCATCAATAACAATCCTCGAGAAAAGCTTTATTCTTCATTTTCTCTAATCGTTTTTTAAAAGCCTCAAAGCTGATGGCCATCACTACGACGGTATTCACACGAGGTGCTCAGTACGATTCCCAAATACGACTTCATGGGCCCAATGCTCAGGGTCCCCAGAATACACTGACCCCGTGAGCATAACACACCCACGGGCTGAACAGGCACGCTTCGAGGCTTCTCACATCACACGACCCCGCACGGCCACCCAGCTACCCACCCACCCATCAAAAAGCGCGCGAGCCCCTTCGCCCTCAGGGGGCGCTGTCCTCTTTTGCTTGACGCCTGCGCCAAGCTTAACAGCGGAGGAGGGGCTATTTCCAAGCCGCCGCCGTTGGGGGAAAATCAAGTGGGCGCCGCTAGCCAATCAACAAACGGCTCTTCGGTCGCGTCAGCCCTCTTTTTCTTTGTCCCATCCAGTGCGGTGGCCCCCTGCTCCCCGCCCCCAACTCCGGTCTCCCTGCTCTGTAGATTCTGTCGCCATTGTCGAGAGGCTATTCGGTCAGAGCGTCTCTCTCTCTCTCTCTCCCCCTCCGCCGTAAACTCTCGTTTTCTCCTGGTAGGTATATTGCCCTTCGCTTGCCTGGCAACGGGAGGGAAGGCGGGTCGGTTAACCTTCTGCGGGAAAGGGAATCGGGAAGGTCGCCTCTGCGAGGCTCGGGCTCAGCGTGGCTCTGAGTCTCCCTCTCCCCCACCCCTCCCCCGTCCCGCCCTGCTCCGCTTTTCGCGTTCCCACCACGCCAGGTTTGTCCCTTTCGCTTTTCCGTCCAGAGCGCGTTCTGCACGCAAACTGCCCAGGCTGGTTTTTTCCTCCCGTTTTCAGGGGACGCGGGAGCGCTACCACCCCCCGCCCCCCAATGCAGGGCCGTATCGGATCCCTGCCAGAATTCAATCTGAGCTTAAATTTAACCGGACGGCGCGATTGATAGATTTTCGGCCTCGGAGGCGGGGCGGGGATGGGGGAGGAAAGAGAATGGTGTCAGATTACAGCATATTCTCTTGCATGCAGCGAGTAGAAACCTTTTCTGGCTTTGGGGGCTCTCCAGCTGCGCCACACTAGAGCTCCCCTCGTTCTCCTTGGAGAGCCATGTTCATGACCAACGCGGAAGCTCCAGTCTAGCGTATCTGGAGGGCACAAAGATACAGGCAGCGTTTAAACCAGAGGTCTTCAAACTTGGCAGCTTTAAGACTTGTGGACTCCAATTCCCAGAATTCAGCTATGCTGGCTGGAGAATTCTGGGAGTTGGAGTCCACAAGTCTTAAAGCTGCCCAGTTTGAAGACCCCTAGTTTAAACTATCATGCATATATGATCAATTATGTGTTAAATTACTTTTAGGCGAAGTCACAAATCTTTTAGGAACCGTTGCCATTACATACGGGAAAAAAAACAACCTTTAAAACCTGTGTCCCATCAGCTATTTTTAACCACGCTTCTCCCATTGTTTTAAAAAGAAATGTTACTTTCTGCAGAATTGGGTCTGAACGCAAATTGGAATTACGCTGACAATGACTACTTTGTTTTTAAAAAATAATGCAACTTGCAATCAGAAGTCAAAACCTAACGTCAAATGTCAAACCACAGCACTTTTGCTGAACTTCAGCTTTGTTTTGGCAGAACTGAACCTGGAATGCTTTATTTATTCTGGGTTTGGATGAAGCAAATTTCAGGTGAGAGACCAGGCCAAACCTCCTCTTCTTCCATCTCATCAGTTTTCAGTGTGTCATATCTCACCTAGCCCCCATCATTTCAATACTTAATTTCCCTTTCCCAGGTTGCCACCAGTGTCCAACATGGCATATTCCACCAACCCATCCACATCTGATCTTCCCGTGATTTTTCCTCCCTTCCCTCATGCTTTGTCCATATTCGAGCACAGCATATCCCACCAGGCTGCAAATCCCTGACTTTCCCAGCACTTTCTACTACCTCTTTTAACCACCAGTATCCTTGTTCCCCATTTCTACATCTGCTCAGATTAAAATAACCCCATTTTATTCCCTGCATGGATCCAGCCTCAACTATGTATATTTTAATATACATATTGAACTATTTTGAATATGAACTATTCAAAACTGACTGTTCTGCTCTTGGAACAAATTGTACACAATATATTGCACCTCCCTAAAAACCAGAAAACCACTAATTCTAGTCCTGTCTTAAGTGCAAAACCAGGTGGATAACTTTTCCTCTCAGCCCTAAGAAGAAAGCAAGGACAAACCACTTTTAAAAAAGGAAAATGCAGGGAGTTGTCTAGATAGTCCCTAAGAATGAAGAACGATTCCCAAGGTGTGCACACACATGCACAAAAAATTACTACTTTATTTCTTTATGGTTGAGTCTTGAAAACTTGATTAAAATGTTCCTTGTTCCGTGACTACAAAGGTATGACTATTTTTCTTTTGTGCAGTATCAAAAGGTTTGCCTTTGCTATCTGTTAAGATGTTTTCATGGTTTCCTAGTCTAGTTTATAGGCAGTCCCAGTATAGCACTAACTAGGTATAACTTACAGTACTTAACGTTTGTTTGAGATTGAGATTGTCTAGATCAGGGGTCGCCAACCTTTCAGACCTCAGGGACCACCAAATTCATAATTTTAAATCCCACAGACCACTAATATGAATTTTTTAAAAAGATAAATAGTATTTAGTGCAATTTAAAAAATGCAAATAATTTTTCTGTGGACCACCATAATTTTCTGGTGGACCACCAGTGGTCCACGGACCACTAGTTGGTGACCTCTGGTCTAGATATTACCAATTGGAAATTTCATACCTTGTTTTATGTGAAATGTTTCCATTCTTCCCAAGTCTATTTGCAGTATAAAATATTAATTTTTAGACTAAATATTTCCCTGTATCAATTTTCATATTGATACTGAAGAACACAAGGAAAATGGGCTTTCCTTTTATTACTCTGTATCAAATTCCTCTGTTTGTTTTCTGAAATATTGAAAACTTTGGGAAAACTAAATCTTTTCTAATTTTGTTTTAAATGATTTGTAAAGATAATGAAATACATTTTGCTATGCATTGAAATACCCCAACACAAGAATTAAATATGAAGGAACAGAAACTATTCTCAGTATAGAGTAGACAAATCTTCAGAATAAATATGACAAAAAGTAGAAAATGATAATGATTCAGAAAGTTAGTCTGACATATCTTACATTATAAATGTATTTTCAGAGGTTTATTTAAAAAACAACAACAAATCTTTTAAAAAAATCTCATGGAGGACTAAAATCTGGAATATATGAACTTTCTTCCATTTACTGCAGTGTTGATGTTCAGATACAGTGTTCTGTTTTTAAATGTGTACCTAAGCAGGCAAAAATGATATTATATACTCATAGTTTAGCAGCATAGAGCAAATATTTAAAACATTTTAAAGTAAAATATTGCACAACTTTATACTATTCTCAACATTTTGCCTCTCCCCAAAAACCCCTTAGGAAAAAACAGATTTATCCCTCTGTTTCAAAACATTTTAATTATATTTTAAAAGCTAACCATAAGGCAAATGTGGTTAAAATATTGTCTGGTATTTTACAGTTTATAATCTGAGACAGTTTATTTGATTTTCCGAAGGATTTGGAAATTGAGCTGCAGATCAATTAACCCATCTGCAAGAAAGGAGAAATGTTTGGGGCACTGAACCCTGCCATTTCTAAACCTGTTGAGCCAATGTGTGGGAATTAATTCGATGGTGCCAAAATAGCATACATTTATTGGAAACATTTTCAGGTATCGGATATTTGAGTATTTGTCGACCACTACCGGTAATTCCTATCCAATTGTCCTCTGGACATAATGAAGCTTCACATATTTAGACAATTTATATGCTGTTTCTCCAGATGGCTGCATTATTTATTGCTTAGGATAACATTCAAGATTAATGTTAAACATTTTAAAATTTGTCACAGCAAAAAATTAAACTGAAGGATAATTTCCAAACACAGTCTGATTTAAAAAAAAACAATCTAAAAGAAGTTTAGCTGGGCAGGGTTTTTTTTTTATTACATATAGTCCTCAACTTATGACCATAAATGAACCTGGCAATTATGGAATTAAGTCATGGTCATAAAATGGATCATGATGTGACTCCAGCCCACCTTTATGACTTTTTTGTGTTGGTTGTTGAGCAAATGCTGCAGTCATTAAGCAAACCTATATGGGCTATTTTTTGCCAGAAACAGTATACAGTAAATTTCAAGTAAACAGTAATTTTCAGCAAAACCATTATAAATAGCAATGTACCTGAAAGTGCTCAATACATTTGTTCTCTGTAAACTAAACTGTTTACAGTTGTTTTCTGTAAACTAAACTGTTAAATGCTTCAGTAGTTGAACTGTATAAAAGAAACAGTATTTTTTCGGTGAAGCAGAACCGAATTCAAAAGCTTTTGATGATTTTGATGTTCTTTTGAATCTGAAGCAAGGCTATGGTGTAAAGGTCATTTGGTTAACATTAAATGCTGAAATAAGACGATTTATCAGATAAGCAATGAACATCCAGATCAGATATAGTGTCTGGTCTATATAGTGTATAGTGTTCATATAGTCTCAAGTTCCACTTGACTTGAGTTTACATTAATAATGTGAAATATATATTACCTTCTGAAGAAGATAAGTACACATTGTATAATATATATTGTATAATAAAATAATGTATTGTATATAATTGCAGAAAATAATTTAGATATTTTGGATTATTTTTAACATAGCATCAGTAGACTTCTATTCGTGCAATCCAACACTCTGTTTTTCCCTTCCATCTTCATTATGCCTCGTGAATCTGCTATGTTGTGCTAATAAGCATTATGGTATCCATTCTAATAGAGTTGGATAAGTTTGAAGCAATATAAACATTAAATAAATAATCTGTTTTTTAGCTATAATTGCCAATTTTGAAATAAGGTCTCAACAAAATATGTTTCACTATTTTAAATAGAATATAATACTTTTAAATATATTTGGTATTGAGCACAAGTTGCAAACATAAGATGAGTTGTTATATATTACTTCATCTGGGGTTTGTTTATGGAACATTCAGTCAGGCTGCTTATATGACCCCCTCCAAAAATAGTATAAAGTATATCAACAGGCAAATTGAGAACAACACTCTTAAGTCTAATTCACAACCCACCTATTTAAATCAGTGGCTAAAGAGCAATCTGTTAATAATAGCTTCTTTCTTTTTCTTTTAGAGACTAGAACTAGCTGTGTGTTCATTATACAACGTTTGCTTTTTAGTTTTTTTGCAACAAAGTGAGACGTGGAGCTGGTAGAAACAACTTAAGTTCATAAGTATGTTGATGCTTCTGTAAACATTGGAGAGATTTATATTAAAACTTTGTATAAAAGAAACAGTATTTTTTCGGTGAAGCAGAACTGAATTCAAAAGCTTTTGATGATTTTGATGTTCTTTTGAATCTGAAGCAAGGCTATGGTGTAAAGGTCATTTGGTTAACATTAAATGCTGAAATAAGATGATTTATCAGATAAGCAATGAACATCCAGATCAGATATAGTGTCTGGTCTATATAGTGTATAGTGTTCATATAGTCTCAAGTTCCACTTGACTTGAGTGTACATTAATAATGTGAAATATATATTACCTTCTGAAGAAGATAAGTACACATTGTATAATATATATTGTATAATAAAATAATGTATATAATTGCAGAAAATAATTTAGATATTTTGGATTATTTTTAACATAGCATCAGTAGACTTCTATTCGTGCAATCCAACACTCTGTTTTTCCCTTCCATCTTCATTATGCCTCGTGAATCTGCTATGTTGTGCTAATAAGCATTATGGTATCCATTCTAATAGAGTTGGATAAGTTTGAAGCAATATAAACATTAAATAAATAATCTGTTTTTTAGCTATAATTGCCAATTTTGAAATAAGGTCTTAACAAAATATGTTTCACTATTTTAAATAGAATATAATACTTTTAAATATATTTGGTATTGAGCACAAGTTGCAAACATAAGATGAGTTGTTATATATTACTTCATCTGGGGTTTGTTTATGGAACATTCAGTCAGGCTGCTTATATGACCCCCTCCAAAAATAGTATAAAGTATATCAACAGGCAAATTGAGAACAACACTCTTAAGTCTAATTCACAACCCACCTATTTAAATCAGTGGCTAAAGAGCAATCTGTTAATAATAGCTTCTTTCTTTTTCTTTTAGAGACTAGAACTAGCTGTGTGTTCATTATACAATGTTTGCTTTTTAGTTTTTTTGAAACAAAGTGAGACGTGGAGCTGGTAGAAACAACTTAAGTTCATAAGTATGTTGATGCTTCTGTAAACATTGGAGAGATTTATATTAAAACTTTGTATAAAGAATGAAAGAGTGACAATATTAACATGTACCTCTCTAGTTGGGTTGTAGAAGTATAACATTTAATTTTTTTCTTTGGGTGAGCTGTCATTCAAAAATCAATTATATTTTAATAATTGAGCAATCATTTAAGAGTCAAATTATGTTTTAACAATTTATGAACTAATTTTTTTAAAAACCTTTTATTTCAGGTATAGTGCAGTTTGCAGTTTGGAACATGTGTAGTGTTATGCAAGCTGACGGTAGAAAAATGGACATGTTGAAGATTTTGCATAAAACAACAGAACGCCTAGAATGCGATCACTGTAATTTCAGAGGCTCTGATTATGAGAACATACAAATTCATATGGGTACTATTCACCCTGAGTTCTGTGATGAAATGGATACTGCAGGATTGGGGAAACTGATATTTTACCAGAAAAGTGCAAAGTTATTCCATTGCCACAAATGCTTTTTTACTAGCAAAATGTACTGCAATGTCTATTATCATATCACGGCACAACACTCATTGTCAGACAAACAGAAGGAAAACCAGAAAAGTGTGTTGGAAACTGAATCCCTCAAAAAGCCTGTCTTTGTGGAACCTCAAAAGCCTTCTCAGTCTCCTGAAACACAAAAATGTACTGTGTCTCCCGATTCTCAAAAGCCTGCTCCCCCTGAACTGCTCAAGTCTGATGTGGGACTACATTCCAAGATACAGAAGCCTACTTCAGCAACAACCATAGAACATCAGAAGCTTGTTTCAGTTGCATCTTTGGAGGCACAAAAAACTGCTCCTGTTGTACCAGAACTTCCAAATCCTGTTCCACTTGTGTCCTCAGAAACACTGAAACCCCCTCTTTCTATCACTCCAGAACCACTGAAGCCTGCTTCAGTAGAGACTGCAGAGATACCAAAATCTCTCCCTGTTTTATCATTAGAGCAACAGAAACCTGTGACACCCACATACATTGAAACACAAAAATCCCTCCCTGTTGTAGAATCAGACAAACCTGCTTCCTTTATATCTTCAGAACCACAGAAACCCATCCCACCTGTATCGCCAGAGGCCCAAAAGTCTGCTCAGCCTGCATCTCCACCTGTGGTTATGTCTGAAACACAGAAGTTTGCTCCAACTGTGTCTCCAGAGCCCCGCAGGCACTCTCCGACTGTGTCTCCAGAGCCCCGCAGGCACTCACCAGCTGTATCTCCAGAGCCCCGTAGGCACTCACCTGCTGTATCTCCAGAGCCTCGCAGGCACTCACCAGCTGTGTCTCCAGAGCTTAAGAAACCTATTGCTGGTCTATCAGCAGAACCTCGTAGGCATATTTCTCAAATGAGGAGGCCTGCTTCAGCACTTTCACCTGAACCACGTAAACCTGACCCTCCACTGTCTCCAGATCCCTGGAGACCTGTTCCAGAAACCTGGCGATCTGCTGGTAGTATTTCACATGAGCAGCAGAAATCTATCACTATTTCACCTTGGTCCCCAAAACCACCTTCATCAATGTCACTTGAGCCCAGGAAACCTGCTTCAGAACCCCGAAGGCCTGGAAATATGATGTCCCCAGAATCTCAGAAGTTTATGCCGGATACTTGGAAATCTACCTCCATGCCTGAATCCCCAAAATCTAGTCTTGCTTCCTCAGAACCATGGAAACCCATTTCCTCTGTTTATCCTGAAGGTTGGAAACCTGTTTTGTCTCCTGACACATGGAGGCCGTCACCATCTGTAGCACCCCCTGCTCCTCCTCCGATGCCTGCAGAGCTGAGGAAACCTGGCCCCCCTTTGTCATCTGATATTTGGAAACAGCCCTTCTTTTCTGAGCAACGTAAGCCTGCTCCTTCTGTATCTCCTGATCCTTGGAAATTTTCATCCGAGTCCAGAAAATCTCCTTTCTTTCCAGAGACTCAAAAGCCGACCACTTTTGTTTCTTCTGACTTGCAGAAACGTGCTTTGTTTTCTGATTCCCGAAAACGGGCCCTGTTTCCTGAATCCAAAAAATCTGTACCTCCTGTTTCCACAGACACACAGAAACGTTCATTCTTCCATGAAGCTCACATACCTTTTCCCGAAACCCCAAAACAGGTTGTATTTTCAGAATCTCATAGACCAACTGCTGTCTCCCCAGATGCCCCAAAGCATTCCTTCTTTCCAGATTCTCAGAAACATGCTGCTGTTTCTCCTGAAATTCAGGAGCCTGCTCCCTTCTCAGACTCTCAGAAGTCACCTAGTCTCTCACATGAATTGCTGAAGTCTCCTGCAGTTTCTCCTGAAATCCAGAAACATGGTACCTTTGCTGAACTGCAGAAGCCATCTCCCGATTCCCTAGAGAAACAAAGTTTCTTTGCAGAACCCCCAAAACATTCACTTTCACCCGAGATCCAGAAATCAATTCCTTCAGATCTGAAGCCAATACAGAATACAGAGACCCACAAACCAGTTGAAGCAACAGGCATGGAAGTTCACAAAACTATCAATGATTTCAGTCAGCTTGCTGCACCTGTTTTTTCAGACTTGCAGACTCACAATGAATCCAGTAATAAAGATTTCTTAATGGAGCATCCCGAAGAAGAAAATCCATTCAGTAGTTTGTTAATTGCAAAAGAACAGCCCATACAACCCAAGGAACCTACAGAAGAAATATATACCTGTCCAAAGAAGAAAGCCAAGAAAGAAAATCCAGAGAGTTCTAATACAGAGTTAAATAGTAGTGAAAGTGGAAATGCTGAGATGGAAACATCAGACATAAAGGAACAGGAATCCAACAGTGATCAGGAACAATTTGATACAGAGTCTCTTGACCAAAATAAAGAAACTAAAATTGATATTACTCCTACTCAGCCTCAGTGTGTGTTGCAGTTTACAGAAGAGAAGGAAGCTTTCATCTCAGAAGAAGAAATAGCAAAATATATGAAGCGTGGCAAAGGGAAATACTATTGTAAAATCTGTTGCTGCCGGGCTATGAAAAAGGGAGCTGTTTTGCACCATTTGGTTAATAAACATAATGTGCATAGCCCATACAAATGTGATGTGTGTGGAAAGGCATTTCTTTTGGAATCTCACCTCAAGAATCATGTTGCTGCTCATAGTCAGAGTTTGCTTAAATGTCCACGTTGCAATTTTGAGTCGAATTTCCCTAGAGGGTTTAAGAAACATCTAACCCATTGCCAAAGCCGCCATAGTGAAGAAGTCAAAAAACAGTTGGAAATTGCTTCTGAGCCGCCTAATCAGAGCCGGCAGAGTGAAGAAGCTGGCAAGGTGCCAGAGGAGAATGCTGAACCATCAAAAGAATTCCTTAATGAACTGCAAAGTGAATGAATTTGGTTTTGAAAATTCAGACATCTCCAAATATATTGCATTGGCAGGGTAGATGCTGATGTTGAATTTTAGTATATAAAACTATATCAGCATACAGTAAACTCAATGGCAACAATTTGATGTATCATTAAATGCATTTAAGCCACTAATTAATTAAACCGTTTTGTGTTTGCTTAACTGTGTTGCAATGTAACCTTTACCAAAATAGCAGCACTACTGCCAAATTAATAAGCTTGTTCTGGATTGCACAGAATGTCACTTTTAAAACAGTAAGGAATAAAAATGGAAAATATTCAGCTGGAAAAGTGAAATTCTAGCAATTTATCCGACCAAATCCAATTTTGTATTTTGAGAAGCCTGAAACAACAGGAACATCACTAAACGAGATCACATTAAACCTTGCATGAAGTTACCTTGTTTGCCTGCAGTTGCATGTTATGATTTTGAATACATACTTGAGTTCCCATTTCAATGAATTGCTTGCTTAGGTTATTGAAATAGTTAAGATTTTTCTTGCTGTATTTGAAACACAATCTGTGTGAAATAACTAAAGTACCGTCAAATGTATTGGAAGTGTATATGTGTTGTCTTGCTTTTGAGGAATGTTTTCATTTAACAATAAAAAATAATTTTGTGTTTCGGAATTATTCAGTTGTATGTGTAGCTGATGTTCCATCGACATAATTCCAGCACAAAGCTGCTTGGTTCAAATTCAGATCCTATACCACATTCAGTAATATTATAGATGATCTCAATTTTCTAAATAAGTATACAATTTCAATATAAATGGTGTCAGATGCAGCGGCAAGTTACAATTCAAGTACTGTATCTATTGTCCTATAATATGCTTTGTACAGAGCTGCTGGCTTCAATATGTTCTTTTTTTGGGGGGGGGTAGAGTTTCTGGGCTGATGTACTTTGAGATGAGAAAACATTACATCACAGTTTTCTATATTTCAGTACTTGGTGTTGCTCTTAGATACATTGAGTTAAATCCAAACATACTTTTTTTTACTAATAGAGGCAGTTGTATTTATTTTTTACATTACCGCTTTATAGGCAAAAAATAAAACCAAAGATACTTTGCTAGTGCAAAATGTATAGAAGTTTATTATGGGATAAGATGAATTCATAATCATAAGAATTTGCAATATCATGCTAGTGAGCAGCCTTTCATTCATTAGGAATTGCATTTGTCACCACGATTTTTTTATAAAGCGATAATGACATATTCTGTATATGTTGTATATGTCAAAGACTATATGCAGCTAAAAGGTTAAAGCCTAAAGATTATGTAAGAGCTGTACTTGCACCTAGAGATACTTAGGTAACAGCATCACTAGGCTTTGAACAATAATTGGATTTTAAAAAAATAATGCAGAAGTAATCTTAGCATTCATAGCATTACCATATTTGTTCCCATGCTTTTTGCCTAGAACTTGCAAATATTTTAAACTAAAAACCAGTAATCCATCATGTTTCACTGATTTAAGATATGAAAGAAATTGGATTTAGGATTTACATAATGAGAATAAAATAATGTATACCAATTCTCAACGTCTATAACATGGCTTTTTAAAAAGCTACATTGATTGGCTTTTAAGAATTATTTTTGTGAAGGAGTTTGGCTCTTAGATACTTTACCCTGCCCAGACCCATTACATCGGTTAGGAAAAGAATAAGTTATAAACCTGAGTTATATAAACGGTGATCATTTACTTATAATGCTTGCTACAAATATCTTTAATTTATTCTGCTAGAGATCCATGATATATAGTTTCTGGCTTGCATCGCAGCTAAGCGGTTTGTTTCCTAATTAGTACAAAATAGAAAAATACTTAAAATACCTAAATTTTAAAATATTTAAAAATATCTAGATGACACATTGACTAAATAATAATGTGATTTTTTTGATTTTGATTTAGTGTATTGTGGAATTTTACCACTGCAATTTGTAAACAACAAGCAGTGTATTAGCTGTTGTATGTAACTGATTTACTTTGACTCTCTATATTTGACTATAATGTTTTGTATATAACAGTTGGCTGTTATTGTACACATCCACATTGTACTATTTTATAAATAGTTTACAAATCACAATAGCTGAGTTAAAATATAATAAACAAGCCCAAACTAACTACACTATGGCTTATTACCAATACAAACAATCATGTCTTATTGCAATGAGTGAAACTATAATGACCAGAAAATAGAGCAAGCCAGCTACACAAAATAATGGCTGCACTGTGGTTATTTGATTGTTTTCCCAAGAACAAAAGGTTTTCCCTGTAACGTTTGCTGTTGTAGTAATTCTGTAATAACAATTTAGGAATACAGTGACACATTCATGTATTTGAATCTTAACACATCTGCTAAAAACTTATTTACAATATTAAGAATATTCTACCAGAGAACATGACCAAGTCATAACTTTTTTCAACATAGAAGGCCAAGCCTTTTAAATATTTGTTGAGGAATCATATGTTACAATAGAATAGAATTTATTGGATACACAAGGAATTTGTCTTTGGTGCATATGCTCTCAGTGTACATAAAAGGAAAAAAAATACATTCATCAAGAATCATAAGATACAACATAGTGGTAGTTATAGGTTACTAATAAGCAATCAAATCATACTAGGAAACAATATTTAGAACAATATAAATCATAAAAATACAAGCAACATAGTTATAGTCATAAGTGGGAGGAGATATGGCTGAGAATAATAATAATACAGTTTTAGTAAATAGTTTGACAGTTGTGGGAATTGTCTCAATTCAAAAAGGGCCTAACCATTTCATGAAAACTAATAGCTTGTTTGTTTGGCTAAAATATCTAAATTCAAATTACATAGACTGAAAAAAATATACCAACTGTGAAGCTATATTTTTTTTCACATTTATTCTCCATAAGCTCATTAATATTTTCAGTCATCAGTTAATAGGCTTTATATACACTACCATAGTTTAAAATGTATTGCTAATTATTTTAGAAAATCTAAATAATTAGAATCTTTTATATTTATACACATAGAGCATAGGCACCAAACATTATATATACATATATATTTATGTAGATTCTGTTGGAATCTGCAAAAACTTAACAGAAACTTTTGGCATCTAACATACTGCTATAAAATCACCTTGGTTGAATAAATAAAAGTTTTAGTGCTACCATTCATATATAGCAGTGATTCCCAAAGTGTGAGCCACGGCTCCCCAGGGAGCCGCGCTATCGTCATGGGGGCGCCGCGGAATATCTGCGCCCGCTGGGTCTGGCGCTGATGCGCCATTTCTGGGGCGTCTGGTGCGCATGCGCAGTTGCAAGTCGGATTTCCGGGGGAGCCGCGGGCGAAAAAGATTGGGAACCTCTGATATATAGCACATCTTATTTGGCATTTAAATAGTTTTATCTGTGAACAGAATCCGAAAGACATCAGAATGTCAAATTTTGTTGCAAAGGAATGCGTAGGCAGGCAATGCCAGAACACTTAAGAATGTTCACCACTGGCCTCTTCTGTTTGTAGAAGTATTCTCAAAAGCACTCAGGGATCCTTGATTCTAAACAAGATTGGCTTCAATTTTATGGAACAGTAAGTGCTTCTAAACAATGAATATAAATGGAATGTTTTAATTAGCTACTGAGCAAGCTATGTAACTTTTATTTTCAGCCCATATGTTGTTTGCAATGAAGCATTAATTCAGATGTAATGATGTTTCTTCCTATGACTGCCTATATATAACACTACTATTTGTTTTTTACTACGACTAAAGATGTGGCTTTAGGAAAAGATTGGAGTTACTTGAGTTGCCAAATAGAAGGAATGGATGGCCTTAGTCTCTTGTATATTTCCTATTCTTATCCGTAGATAAAACCTGGATTTCAGGGTATTGTGGGGAAAGCAAAATATTTCTTGATACCAAATTACTCAAAAGCACCGATTGGCACCTGCCTATGCAGAGTGTTTTAATGGAAAGGTCTGCTACATTTTTATAGCTGTATAATAAGCAAGTTCTCTGCCTACTACATGTATTTCTTGAGTTACAAGGTAGATCATAATTTCTTTTCATTAAGCAAGATGGTTATTAAGTAAGTTGCACCCAATTTTGTGACCTTTTTGCCATGGTTGTTAAGTGAATCACTGCAGTTGTTAAAAGTACCCTGTGGTCTTCAAGCAAATCCCACTTTCACAATTGATTTTGCTTGTTAGGAGCTAATTGTAAAGGTTGTTAATGGCTGTGTACCCTGGGATGCTACAGCCATTGTAAATACATGCTGGATGCCAAGCAACTAAATTTTGATCATGTGACTATTGTATTGGTTTTGTGAGGACTGGCTGTAAGTCATATTTTTCACTGCCGTTGTAACATTGAATCAGAGGTGGGTTTCAGCAGGTTCTGATGAGTTCTGGAGAACCGATAGCGGAAATTTTGAGTAGTTCGGAGAACCGGTAGTAAAAATTCTGACTCCCCCATCCCCATCTATACTCTGCCTCCCAAATCCCAGCTGATCGGGAGGAAATGGGGATTTTGCAGTATCCTTCCCCTGGATTGGGGAGAGAATGGAGATTTTACAGTATCCTTCCCTGGATTGGGGAGGGTGTTGTGACCCAGGCCCAAGTAGATAGTAAGAAACTTAATCCATAGAAAAATAAACTTTATTCGAACAGCTGAGAATTACTTCATTCTCAGCGTAATTCAACTAAATTAAAGCAAATTCCTCCCAACACAAATTCCTCAGTCCTATCACAAACCTTGGTCCAATTAGGCAAACTGCCAAAGGCCTGTCTTGGCAAACGTTCAAAATACACTGTTACAAAAATAAATGCAAGAAGACGAAGCTACCAACTTTGTTTTCCGGCAAAGCCCAAATGCCATTGCTGGTCTGTTTTAAGCCTTATGGGAGGGGCCAATCATCTCTTGGCCCTACTCCCGAGTCGTCCTCTTTGCTTGAGCTGCTCTTGCCTTCTGGCAGCTCTTCTCATGCGCTCATTAGGAACAGGCGCCTCCTGTTTCTCTGCCTCACTACTATCAGTCTCTGGAGGCTCTGGAGTCCGCACCTCACTTCCCAATGGCCCTGGCCTCACCTCAGCCTCATCGCTGTCCGACTCTGTTGCCAGCTCCGTAGGCTGCTGATGGACCACAACAGAGGGAATGGAGATTTTATAGTATCCTTCCCCTGCCACACCCACCAAACCACACCCACCAAGCCATGCCATGCCCACCAAGCCACACCCATAGAACTGATAATAAAAAATTTTGAAACTCACCACTGCATTGAATGGTCACTAAATAAATGGTGGTAAGTCAAGAACTACCTGTAACATACTTCAGAAGGTATATTGATAACCATATATAAAAGACTGT
Source organism: Ahaetulla prasina (assembly GCF_028640845.1). NCBI lineage: Eukaryota > Metazoa > Chordata > Lepidosauria > Squamata > Colubridae > Ahaetulla > Ahaetulla prasina. The sequence continues at coordinate 101,104,613 of NC_080543.1, read as the reverse complement.
TCTAGTTCTTTCATAGAATTATTTTAAGACACTTCACATATTAAAATCTAAAGATTTAAAATAAAAATAAGATACAAATTCATAGTAAAAAAATTGGCAAGAAGATTGTAAGCTTCCTTTGATAGCCACATCCAATCTCAATTAAACTAAAAACTATTCTAAACAACCAATTTTAAGATTCTAATTTAGAACAGTCATAGACGTAGGCATATTTCTAACGAGCATTTCATAGCACTGGAATCAGCAAAGAAAAGGTCCTATTTCTTGCTCATGACATAAGACATTTTTTCAAGACTCCAGGGGTTCATATAGTAGATCATTCTGCAAATGGCCCTGTTTAAGGTATTACATGTTTACAAATAGTGATACTTTTCTTTCATAAAACTGCAACACTGGGAGATAGAGATTATGATGATTCCCCTCTGCCATAAATTTTTCTTTCTTTCTTTCTTTCTTTCTTTCTTTCTTTCTTTCTTTCTTTCTTTCTTTCTTTCTTTCTTTCCTTCCTTCTTTCTTTCTTTCTTTCTCTCTCTCTCTCTCCTTCTCTTTCTTTCTTTCTTTCTCTTTCTTCATCTCATCTTTAATCCTGCCTTTATTTTTTTATAAATAACTCAAGCTGAGAAATGTACATAATACTTCCTATTTTCCCCAAAAGAGCCCTGCAAAGTGAGGAGAAGGGAGGAGGGAGAGAGAGAGAGAAATATTTGCCAATAAATATTTTTAAAGAACAAAAGTTCACCTACTATTGCACTACTGTACAATTATTTAAAATAGTTTTTAAAATTGTTTTAAACTAAAATGTAGAATTCAAATACCTGTTTTACAATTTTCAGCAAACACTTGGATCCTGTTCATAATGTTATTTTCAGTTGTTTCAGAAGAGAATATATTAACGCTTCAAAAACAATAGGCTTAGTTATCATCCAAAAGTCTTGAATGTTACTCATTCAAAAACTTAAAGAATTTTCTTTAAGATGGAAAATTATAAATACATTCAGAAATTGTCATGCCAAAAATAATTGACAATAATGAGTATGAACGTCCATTGGAAATAATGAATAGGTGACTTTTTAATACAAAATCTGTAATGGAAAGTGGTGCACATGTATTCACCTATAATTGGTCTTTGGCCAATTATTACTATTCATAGAACACTGCAGTTGTAGTTCAGTGTATTGGCCATATATCTTTATACTGAGATTGCTGGTACTAGCTTTTGAAGTGGGCAAGATTAAATATACTAGTTACTTATGCCATAAGCATGTATATTATGAAAAGCTTGCAGACATTTAACAGTAACCCCCTACTTAAGAACTGGGGTTAGTCAGTTTAAAGAAACCAGAGCAAATTAAAAAGAAATTTCATTCCATGCCCAGATATTTTTCTATTGATTTATCCCAAAAAATTTACCTCAGATATTTTATTTAAATCCTTTCTATCTCCTCACTTGAATTCTCAGATTGCTATTATAAAGATAGAGTGCCTTTCTTCTTGCATTATCACAAAACATTGCTCCACAGTTTCATTGGCACCTAGTGTTTAAAAGCATGCCCTGCAAGAGGTTCATACCTAAAGGACCAACAACAGTTTTTGAAGATCATAATACAGCTATAATCATGCTATGCTTTCTGGGTACTTTAAAGCTTATTGTGGCTGTTATTTTTACATTATTTCAATTAAAAAAATAGCAATAGGAACAGCAGTTAGACTTACGTACTACTTCATAGAGCTTTACAAACCTCTCTAAGTGGTTTATACTTTACAGAACCAACATATTGCCCCCAACAATCTGGGTCACATTTTCAGTGCGCAGCAAACCTGTAGTAAATTATGTGAAAACCACCTGTTTGGTAAGTTTTGATCATATCTCCTTTTTTATTGTGGCATTGCAATTGGCTTAGATTCAAACTGTTCTACTAGAATAATTAGAACTGAGAAAAAACAATTACTACCAACCTGCCTTCCATTGAGGACGTTTATACTGCACAAGTCAAAAAGGGGACTGCGAAAATATTTACAGACCCCTCACATCCTGTTTCAACTCCCACCCTCAAAACGATGCTAAGAGCAGTGCACACCAGAACAACTAGACACAAGAACAGTTTTTTCCTGAACACCATCACTCTGCTAAACAAATAATTCCCTCAACACTGTCAAACTAGTTACTAAGTCTGCACTACTATTAATCTTCTCATTGTTCCTATCACCCATCTCCTTCCACTTATGACCTTATGACTGTAACCTTGGTGTTGGTATCCTTACGATTTATATTGACTGTTTTCTAATATGATTTGATAGCTTATTTGTTCCCTATGACTATCATTAAGTGTTGTACCTTATGATTCTTGATGAACTTATCTTTTCTTTTATGTACACTGAGAGCGTATGCACCAAGACAAATTCTTTGTTTGTCCAATCACACTTGGCCAATAAAAAATTCTAATCTAGTCTAGTCTAGTCCAGTCCTATGAACATCTGAGCAGCGTTGTGCTGTGCCTTTCTGTGAGCCCTCCCTTGTGTTCCCAAATGCCCACTCCAAAGAGTTAGCAAAGCAGGTGGACAGAACAGTGGAAAAACTTCAAGATGAATGACAAATCGGCAAAAATGACATTTTCTGCCAGTGGAATGCCTTCAATGAACAGAAGAAACCCCACTTGCAATAAGTCCAAGTTCAGATTCACCCTATAATAATTGGTTGTATTTTTATTAATTTTTGGGTGGGTTTTAAAGTTATATTTAACCTGTGAATTACCCCAGGAACTTTATTTTGATGGATAAACTATAAACAAACAAAATGAAAAAAAACAACGAAATAAATTCAAAAATGGTTAGCAAGTTGGACTGAAAGGGCCTTATTCAAAATGGTTGATGTACAGTTGTATAATGTAGGTGTCACGTAGGTCTTTTCTCAGCTTCAGTGATACGACAATTCCTTGTGTTGAAATGCTGGCTTGGAAGTTGCAATGAAAGAGGCAAAAGGATTTCAAAAGAGGGATTGTACTTGATTCAGTGCAGGGATTTAACCAGGCTTTCTCCCATGGCAACTGAGCTAAGAATAATCAGTACTCTGTAAACAGAGCAGCTCTAATTTCTGGGCCGTAGAACAGAGAATTCAGATTGTTAACTGGCTCCAGATCAAAATATTCAAGTTATTGAAAAAATGTAAATGATGTTTTAAAGTAAACACTGAACTTTCAGACAGATACAATTTCGAAATTGGAGCAAAAGCAATTAATCTGATTGATAGGCAAATCTTCACATCACTTTATTTTTTAGATTTATATCACACCTTTATGCATTGCTTTTTTCTTTTAGTTTGCTACAAATAAAAATAAAATTTGTATTGTGCATATAAACACACATACACAAACCCTTTCTAATCTAGCAGAGCTGGGAGTGGCTAACAAAGTTGGCTGATTAGAATACTACGAATTCTTACCTAAAATGTATTTCAATTTTTATGTGTTTATAGACTGCCTGACTCCATCATGGAGCTGGGGGTATGCAACTTGAACCAATTTAAATACAGAACCAAACATCAGGGAAAATAATACCAACATTATAAACGCAAACATTCCACAGGTGTGTATCACCCATGCTAGCCTGAAATCTGGGGGAGCAGCAAGAGTGGTAAGAGCTTTTGTGAATAGGTGCAGACCATCTGAATCTCTGGGGGTGCATCATTCCAGAAGGCAATAATGTGACAGAGAAGGCCTGCTGATGGGTCCCATAGCACTTTAATTCTTTTATATTATTGCTGCTGCTATTAATTCACTCTGATTCAATATAAGTAGCCCTCCTGAATGATAGCTGCCAGTTGTGTTTGCTCCAGATCAAAGTTGCAGTCTTAGAGATCTAATATAAGCCATGAGAATGTTATGTGTAATGTAATGATGTTGCAACACAAATTGTGCAATTTATGAAGTCACGTATTGTCCTATGGACTCCCTTGATTAGTAAATTGCCTGTTGCAAAAGTTTTGGCTGTCATGCCTTTTTATGGGTTTCGCATTTGGGTGAGCAAAGAAACAGATGGAATATAAAACAACAAACCAAACGAATGAATACAAGTAAATGAGTTTTTATGGGCATTTAGTGGACCATTATAAAGGATGATTATATTGCTTTTAATGAAAATTCCATAGATTTTAGTCTTGTATGGACTCAGTTTTTATCCTGTCCTGACTGCATTTTAGAGACTCCTCAAAAAAATCATATCTTAGAGCCTGAATAAAGTTACACTCATTCCAGCATATTTAAAGCATCAAGTTATTGGCCTCATTCCAATATAAACAAGTTAAAATTCTGTTTGCCGGAAAACAGGAACAAGGAGCAAAAAAAGTAGTGTACTGTGTTAGCCAGTTCAGATGATCCCTTGTATGTATAGACTGCCTTGGACTAACTATTATATTAATTCATAAATTCTTGATAGCCTTTTCAGAAAATCTCATCTCTGCACTGTCCCTATAGTATAGAACTTGGTACAGTACAAATTAGAAACCATTGACAATACATTAGTGGGAATCTCTTATAGAAGAATAAGCAAAAGAGGCAGATTTTGTAATAGTCCAAGGAACTACCTAAAATTGGTTCTTTAACTATTTATTACATATTATTTGTGGGCCTTCAAAAGACGTCAGATTAACAAAGGATTAAAAAGACAGCAGTTAAACAAAGTTGGGTTTAAAAGCTGAATTCATATTTGAACCTGTAACTGAGTACTATGAAATTATAACTAAAATATATTTTCTATTTTGAGAAAGATAAAATTAAGTAGCACTTAATATTAAATCCCACTCACATCCCAGTAGAATGACGTGAGCTGTCTATGAACTTTTCTATTTATGCATTTGGCCAATATATGGAGGCAGCACCAAACTGAATGAGTAAATTCGTCAGTTAGAAATGCAATCTCTAGAGCAAGAACATTATTAACTATTATTGCACACTTCTTGCAATAAATAGGATATTCATTTTTTTAAGTGAAAGTACCTAACATCAAGATAATCATTTCAGATCATAAATGTAACAACCAATGATAGTGGACACCTCTTTTGAGCGCTTTCCAAAATTCTGTATAATACCATTCAACTGTTTTTATTCAGCTTCTTAAGAAGCAATCTGTAAATACACTTACCTAAGCTGCATGGAATTTTTGATCTTATGTAAAGTTGAGTGGCAGAGTGAACCACCCCCTTGAATAATGCTAAGATTATAATAAAGCCTTTAGAAATGGGTACATAGCAAACTCATTGTATGACAGACCCTCTAATGAGAATTGGCTTCATTAACTGGCAGAGAGCTTTCAGTTTCAGGTAGGAGGGGAGGTCTCAGTCCTGCTATGGATACCAGGATTGAACATGGGACATTTGGCATGCAGAATAAATCTTCTGTCTTCTGGGTTTATTTTTCCAATTTATCAGATTCATTAATAGAGAATTATTCCACAACAATAGCAGTTGAATTGTACTATACACGTTCATGCACCTGAGCAATAAAACAACTTTAAGACACATGATAAATACCTGAATCAAAACAAGTATCCTGTTTCAGTGAGCTGGAATCCCTGAGCTTTCAATGAAGAAGTATTAGCCAAGAATTAACAATGGACTATTTGTGGGAACCGTTTTTATTTCCCTCCACAGAAATAACTACAATATGCTTTCTTTGACTAGGTTTATTGAGTTATACAAGGTTGGTTTTGTATACAAGGGTTTTTTTTCCTTAACAAGAGTCATAACAGGTGAAGCGACGAACAGGAGGAACCTGGAAAACTGCTGCAGAAAACTAGGGATATTTCCCTTGCATGGTAAAGTAAGAAATGCAAACATTGCAAACATGCAGATATTGCAAACATCCTTTCCCCAAGAAAGAAAACTCAAAATCTATCCTGTTTCCCCGAAAATAAGACCTCCCCAAATAATAAGCCCAATCAGGCTTTTGAGCGCATGCACTAAAATAAGCCCTCCCCCAAAATAAGCCCTTCCCAAATTAGCCTTCCTCGAAAATATTTAAGCGCATGTGCCGCCAGTCCCTGCCATTTCCTCTGGTTAGGGTTAGGGAGACAGAGGTGGAAATCAGGTAAGAGGGCAAAAGGAGCCCGTCTTGCTCTACGCGCACCAAAATAATAAGACCTCCCAGAAATAAGGCCAAACACTTATTTCAGGATTCGAAAAAATATAAGACAGGGTCTTATTTTCTGGGAAACATGGTATGAATGTTTGGAGACGCAAAGCCTTTGTCATTGAATAGAAAGTTGATGCAGCCCAGAGTAATTATGTGTATAGGGGAATAAGTTGCTAAACTGAATAGAATTCAGTTTATAGGCATTAATTCAATTTAAGAACTACATTAAAGATCAAAGAGAGTAAACTCACTTGCTCTGCCTTTTAAATATGCCATTCTTCACTTTATTTATAAATGAAGATAAATATTAATACTGTGTGTCATTTTATTTATTTGCTGGCATGGCAGCTGGTTATTATGTGTTTCATTTTCAATATATTCTCCCAGAATGGAATTGCTACCATGACGGCTTCCATCTGCTATGCAAAAACAAGCAGAGCCTTGCTTTCTTGGGTAGGGCTTCATGTTAGGCTGCAGGCAGGAAAATTGGGGCCAACTCTGAAAAAAAATCACATGAGTTTTTCTCAGTACAAATATAAAAACCAAATTTGTTTTCAAATATAATTTTCTGTATATTTTATAAAGAATTGAGGTTAATGTATTTTTCATTTTACTCTGTAGCAAGACTTACAGTAGATGCTGATACAGTATGCTAGAGTGGTCACTAGCTTGTTTTATAAATCATTACAAATTCACTTACAAATTCAAATGCAGTTCTAAGTATAATAAACTTTGAATAAATTACCTAGGGTGCCCTGACATAATTTATGTGTGTATTTCATCAATTTATATAGTTATCAGTCTTATATTTGCAACTCTGGGTGGGGCACAGCATGAGATTAAGGCCAAAAACCAGAATACAATAAAACATTTCACTGATCAAAGTCTAAGAGTTACGATTTCATTGTTCCTCAATCATTGTAAAAATAGGGTTGGCAGTAGCTGAATGCCTGCATTCATTTCACTGAAAAAATTAGATTTTAGAAATTATGGAAAAGAGGTTCCTTAGTGTTACAACTACACTTGTTCATAAATGCAAACAATCATATATGGTGCATCTTTCAAGTTATTCACTAGTAAAAAAGAGATTAAATCAAACATTTGTTTGATTAGTTAGATTAGATCAGGGGTCAGCAATCAGTGGCTCTGGAGCCGCATGTGGCTCTTTTAACCCTCTGCTGCAGCTCCCTCCTTTCATTCATCTGCTGCGGAGAGAAGTGGCCGCTGCTGCTGTTGCCGCCTCCGTGGCCTGCCTACTGCTCTTGCAGTGCCTTGCGCAGCACAATGAAATTTAACGCACTTCACAATGGGGGAGATGGGGTCCCCTCCTTCTCCTCCTCCTCCTGGAGCCCATTACAACACGGAGCCACAATGTGACCCTGCCCCACTCATGCCTGGCAACAACAGTGGTGTTGGCTGCTGTGTGGGCCAGGCCAGTGTCTCAGAGAGGAGAGCAGGTCACGCATCTCTCCAAGCAACTGAGGTGCATCCAGTACCAACAAAGGCCAGAAGTAGCTATCCGCTGTTTCCTGCTGCAGTCTGTCAGGGGGAAGGAGAGAGAGAGAGAGAGAGAGAGAGAGAGAGAGAGACAGAGTGAAAAAGGTGAACAACACACCCAAGGCTGGGTGTGGCAAGAAGTGGCAGGGAGGGGAGGGGTGAGGTGGGGCCGGGTGGGGCACATAATTTAACAACTGGTTCTCTGCCCTAATGACTGGATAAATAGGCATGGCTGGGGGTGGGGAGTTTCATGTGATTGGGTGGGAGTGAGTGACATTGAGTTAGCCACGCCCATCCAGTCACACCAGTTGTTAAATTATTGGCTCTTGGTGTTTTCTTTTCTGTGGGAAACGGGTCCAAATGGCTCTTTGAGTGTTGCAGACCCCTGGGTTAGATCAAGAGACTTCCAATTCCCAAGATACTGTCTTCTCTTAGAGGTAGTCTGAATACATACTGTACAAGAAGAAACAGGCTGGAAAAGACCAGAACAACTGAAAAGCAGCAATATAGGAATCTGAATCTTTTTAGGCAACTGTATTTCAGAGAGCCCAGCAATGACTCAACAAAGCAAAATTAAGTTGAACAAACTTTCCTGAAAACTTGCTGTCCCCTCCTATGATTCCCTGCCTAAGCATTGCAAGAAAGTGGCATTGGAAAAGCTCTGGTTAACCTGTGACTTAATGTTCTACCAGGCAATTCAGGATAACTTTGTAAACCAGCATATCTCAACCTGACAACTTCCACTCATCTTGGCACCATAAGTACCAAAAATCCTGATCTGTTAACCAGAAATTGTTAAGATTGTAGTTCCAACATAGCTGAAGAAACTAGCTTAGGCAAAGCTTATGAAGATGAAAGACACCTCCACTGTTTCCATTCCCTAACCTATCAAAAGTAGTTTGAAACTGATCTATCTTCAGTGCAGCTAATAACCTTTCCTAGAACAAGGAACTATCACTATGCTGGGGAAGCCAAATTCCGTCTTTCTAATTCCATGAAAAAAAGAAGTAAAATATATTGCTTGATCTTACCCATCAACCCCCACTCTATCCACAACTTTACTTCATGTTGTGCATATTTGCCTGAGTACATGCAAACAAAACCAAGCAGTTCCTGTATAGTGCAACTGTAAAGCCTTCAAGTCATATTTTCTTTTGAAGAACCTACTGAAAGTAGGGAGGCAAAGTGAGGCAGTCTAGAAAACAGGGAAATGGATTGTCCACAGGGCCCGGAGTGTTTCAAATATTAAGTGCCAAACTTTGGAAGGACACCTCTTTCTAAACATAGCATCAAACAACTTACCATATTCTGCAGTGCTCAGTTCCATTCCCTCTTTCTAAATCAGGGGTCTCCAACCTTGGTCCCTTTAAGACTTGTGGACTTCAACTCCCAGAGTCCCTGGCTGAGGAACTCTGGGAGTTGAAGTCCACAAGTCTTAAAGTCTTAAAGGGACCAAGGTTGGAGACCCTTGTTCTAAATGGTACTTTTGGCATCAAACATCAAGCCAATGAAAGCACTCCTCATTGGTGTTTCTTGAGTTTCCCCTTCATTTTTCCCCCAATCAGTTTCCCAACTGCTAAGTATGCCTTCCCTGGGCAGGTGCAGGTAGGGTCCAGGGAAGAAGGGAAGAACCTTCATTATATTGTTACAATTAATCCATATTTCCCAACGTTTCATTGTATTATTTCTAGTGTTCATTTGTGTTCATTTTGGTGTTTAGATTTTTAGGGGAGGTGTTATATATTAAAAGTATATTAAAACAGGGGTTTCCAACCTTGGCAACTTTAAAACTTATGGTCTTCAGCTCCCAGAATTCCTCAGCCAGCAAAGCTTTCCAAAGCCAGCAAAGCTGGCTGAGGAATTCTGAGAGCTGAAGTCCATGTCTTAAAGATGCCAAGGTTGCAGACCCCTGTACTAAAGGATATATAATGGCAAAGGTGTTGGACTTCTAAGCAATAGGATGGGAAGTATGATACTCATTGCACTCCACTAATGAGCTTGTTGTTACTACGCTGCACTTTGATAATATTCACATACACAATATATTTAAGTATAATGAAATAGTGATCAAAGAAAAAAATTATCAGGATACAAAGAGGAATATTACAGCCTTTACAAAGCAGTGCAAGCTGCAAAAGGGGACTTTTCTTGCCCTTTAAACCACTATGAACTAGTTCAGCTTCTGAAATTGCTTCATTGTTTGCACAACTAAGAGTGATAAAGAAAGCCAGGGATTTCACTATGCAGTCTACATTTGCTTTAAATTATTGAAATACAAGGTGACACTACCTTGAAAATATCACTCGAATGCATTGAATAAAGTTCTACATAAGATTGTAACATGTATATAATTTTAATGTGTACTTCCAGCTGTACACGTGAGAAAAGAGCATTCTCTGCCCTTTCATCAACAAACCCAAATACTTCATACATTTTTGAGTTTTAAGGATGTCTTCCCAGTGGTGTTTGACCAGCTGTTTCCCTTCAAAGGTTCATGAGCTTCAGGAATGCATTTCAAAAGCTAATTTATAATTTAGGCTGTCTCCTTAGATTGGTTATCTTTACTTTGAAAAAGATTATCTATAGTTTTAGCTTATCTTAAACCCTAAGGCAAAGGCCAGCAACCTTTTAGGGAACAAAAGGTGTACTTTTCTTTTTTATATATTTTTTATCCTCCAAGAAGCAGAAAAAGCAGGATTGAAACAAATATATTAAACCTAAGATCCCAATTCATTAATTTCTTGTGACTTGGAAGAATAACAAGATGAAAAACAACAACAACCAGCAGTCATTGGCGCCTTAATTTGTCGCTCCAATCTTTATTTGCCTTTGATGAAGATGATCTCCGACTTTCTCAGCCTTTCTTTACTGTATCAAAGGATACTGACAATTTAAATCTACATCTGAGCAAAGCAAGGCCCATCAGTCTTGATACAAGCGTGATTCACCAATCCCAGCCAAGCTAAGTAAGAAGCTTATTAGATTATGATGGATTATCATACATGGCTGATGGCCTGCATTTGCCTCTGGGGAATCACAAATTAGTTACTTCTAGCTTAATATAAACAGGATTTTTCCTGAATAAGGAGATGATGACAATTATGATATTATTATGATTGATTTAATTGATATACTGCTGTTCATTAGAAAATTATTCAGCAGGCTGCAAACACATCCTAAATTACAAGCCAGCTACCTTTAAAAGCAATAACAAAAAACCAGACCTTCAGTATCAATAGCATTAAAATCTATCAAAGATATTCAGTGATTCCCTAATTCCTAAAATGAAAGAGAGGAGTATGCTTTTGTTTTCCAAGCAGCCATAGATGCTAACAAGGTTACAAATCCTTTCTTCTAGAAATAACATTTCAGTACTAGTCAGTTTTCTTGGGACTGGAAATATTTAAAATAAATATTTTAAATAGGATTCTTAAAAATAAACTCTAGCTCTACCTATCAGATCAATAGCTAATATCTACCATATTGTGTGACAAAATGTGAATCTGAATTATTGAAAGATAAAGATGGATCATTTTCCTCAATAAATCAATGACGTATAAAGTTTTTCAGATTTGTTTAATTGGGTTCTCTTTATCTAGTTTTAGAATTCAGGTGGCCAAAACTACTGAAAATCCGAAAGAGAACACAAACCTTTGAGAACTACAATCAGAGGTGGGTTTCAGCAGGTTCTGACCAGTTCTTGAGAACCCATAGCGGAAATTTTGAGTAGTTCAGAGAACCAGTAAATACCACCTCTGACTGGCCCTGCCCCCATCTATTCTCTTCCTCCTGAGTCCCAGCTGATTGTGAGAAAATGGGGATTTTGAAGTAACTTTCTCTGGATTGGGGTGGGAATGGAGATTTTACAGTATCCTTCCCCTGCCACATCCACTAAATCATGCCCACCAAGCCATTCAACACCCACCAAGCCACATCTACAGAACTGGTAGTAAAAAAATTTGAAACCACCACTGACTACAATAGAGACAAACCTGATATAAATGTAGCAGAGACAAATTTCTCACATCCATCTGAATGAAGCAGATGGTGACCTAGCTTTTTAGATAAAACATAGGAAGAGCCCATGAATACAGTGGGTAAACATTGGGATCTCAGCAGCCTTTTCCATCTTCAACAAGAATTTTATATAGCCCAGAAAATATGCTTGCTTGATGGAGGATGTCTGAAACGGAATGGGAAATAAAACAGAGGGAAAAGCAGAACTGATGCAAACTGAATCAGTTGAATTAATTGCTTATTTTCTTTGTTGTTCAATATAATCCTATAAAGACTACAAACGCTTGTGCCTTGTTGGTCTTGAAACTGAATTCCTGCTTTTATGGCCAACCTGCAATGCAAAAATCTTGGCGACCACTACATGTCAGTAGAGAGATTTATGCAAAGCCCTGAGTATTTGCTGCCATTTAGTATTTATCTGGAATTTTCAGCTCAGCTCTGGTAAATCTAACCAAATTTGGCCAGTTAGTTATGTAAGTTCGGCTATCCTATATATTTTTAGCTAATAGTGAGGTGGTGATGAGACCACATTAATGATTTCACAGAAAGAATATACCTCTAAATATATTAACATATAGAATAAAAGGGCGCTGCTTGCTAAGTACTTAGTATTGAGCTCTTCAGTGCCTTGTTCTCTTGTTGCCAAAACACACTCCACTCCTTTCTATGCCCGTAACCATCAACATGTTTTCTTTCTACAGACGATAGATATGTTCATATATTCCGGAAAGTAGATAAGAATGATTGAATTTAATAAAGTTCTCTTTCATTGTTTATAGACCTTGTATTGAGTCCTTCCTTTAATGATATGCATTGGCACTTTCAGATACAAATCAGAACAAAGCTATAGGAAGAAAGCATGTTTTCCAAACACAAGTGTACTAGGAAATAACCAAATCCCAATATTTTCTGATTTTTCGGTACAGTCAGAAGTTTGTTTTTTTCTTCTTTCAAATGTAGGAAGCCAAGTTTGCTTTTGAAAGACACATGTTTTGGTGTAGTACAGATTTTTTTCTGCTTTGAAAGTTCACTAAAAATGCAATTTTCAAATTGATATAGAGATAGATCATCTCCTGCTGCTGCATGCTTTCATTTTAACTACGCAATGTTTTGAAGTAGCAGTAATGACATCATAATAAGCGAGATAGTTATTCTATGTGAGCATTTAACCCCATGCATTTATCTTTGCAAGAGAGGTATTTTATTTATACTGGAAATTTGGAAAGATACGTGAGTCACACAAATTGTCTAATTGGTCTTGCATAACAAACAAGCTATTCTGTTCTTTGCTAAAGGCATGAGAAGGAAAGTAGAAACTGAGAAAGATTAATGTAAGATTTTTCTCTACTTGAAATATAAAAATAACAAAGTTATTTAAATTGCACATTCAAAATCACTATGAATTTTTAATATTTCCCCATGTATAAACTGTCCATATTCCAAGAACAGTATTTCATATTTCGTACATGTTAAATGTATTTTTTTCCAGAAAAAACATCTGGCATTAAACACAAGGAGCAGGATTTTATAAGCATTGAACTTTCATATGTGACAAATAGAATCACCTTTAATATACAAGTCAAAGAATTTATCCCTTTAAAAATTAGCATGAAAATTCATTTAAAGAACATCTTCTCCATGGTGAAACAGAGCAGGTTCTGACAGGTTCTGGAGAACCGGTAGTGGAAATTTTGAGTAGTTTGGAGAACCAGTAGCGGAAATTTTGAGTAGTTTGGAGAACTGGCAATACCACCCCTGGCTGGTCCCAAAACGGGATGGGAATGGAGATTTTGCAATATCCTTCCCCAGGAGTGGGGAGGGAATGGGGATTTTGCAGCATCCTTCCCCTGGAGTGGGGTAGAAATGGAGATTTTGCAGTATTCTTCCCCTGCCACTGAGCCACATCACGCCCACCAAGTCACGCCCACAGAACCGGTAGTAAAAAAGTTTGAATTTCACCACTGGTTCAGATCATGTGATTCCTCTTTAGAAACTTTTTAAAATGTTTAAAAAGTAATCCCAACTAGTTAATATACTGCAGTAAGTCTAAGAGTTGCAATACAAAACATCTGCAACAACAAAAAGCTGTTTTTGGATACTCAATGAGCTTCATAATCTTTACTAATGAGCAAGTGTATGTGTACTGCTCTCAAGTTCTGCTGATACTGTAAAAACATAAAGTGAAATGCTTAGTTAAAATCAGTGGTGGGATTCAGCCAGTTCGCACCACTTCGGGAGAACCGGTTGTTAACTTTCTGAGCAGTTTGGCAAACTGATTGTTGGAAGAAATTATTAGGGCAGAGAACTGGTTGTTAAATTACTTGAATCCCATCACTGGTTAAAATATTAGTAACTATTATAAATCAGAGTCAGCAGGTTCTCTTCTGACTAATACATTTTATGAAAAGGCGTATGTTTTCATAAGCTGAAGCTGACTTCCTAAGAAGCAAAGAATGGCATAAGGTATATGATTCTTTAGTATCTGTGCAATCTCTGTTATATGCAAATATCAGGAAACACAGTTTCCAAGGCAGTGTGACCTGGTGTAACAATCCTTTTATTGTGCATGTGTGGGCAAGCAGATATTGTGGGTGTGGTGTTTATTGGCAGGGGTGCGCATTAAGTGACAATCAGACGTTCTTACCTAATTTAAAAGCTGTTGGGAGTAGGTTAGAAACCCTCCAGATGGTTTCTAGACTGATGATTCTGAACATCAGCTTACTGTCCTTTTTTCCCATGCTGGCAATCATATTTTGATTTTTCATTTGATATTGAAGCTTGTGTGCACATGTTAACAACAGACATAGTAATAATGAACCGTACTTTTTCCATTTACTGAAGTCCTATTGTTCAAAGCGTCTATGTTTTAGGTGTGGCTCCTTCAAAAATTGGCCTTGATTTCCATAAAGTCTATTTTTTAAAAAAATAAGCTGATATATAGCTGTTTGCTGTCATTTCTTAAGATAAAACAAGGACAGAATTATTTAAATTGCAGGTACACAACACACTTCCTGAACCATTTATGTACAAAAGTGTGTGGTGAATTTGCAAAACCTATGAGTCACCTAGGAAACATTTATATAAATATCTCAAAGAATCTGTGAACCTCACCCTAGCCAGTCCCTCAGGTATGCATCACAAGAGAGTCTGAGCAATGCCTTATCTTGTACCATAAAAAATGGAGGGACGGTTGGATTTATCCACTTGAGCTCCTAGAGGAGATAAATAATCCATCTCATTCCCATACTTCAACAAGCAGTTGCCCTTAACAGTCTGGGAATGATTGCAGGCATGTTAATTTTTTATACCAACCTTCTTGAATACTGCGTACAATTCAGAGATGGACCACAATTAGCAGTAATCAACATACCGATAAGCATCTCTGTTAAAAGAGATGGGTGCATTTTTTTTAAGACTTGAGATTTGTCAAAAGTATGAAGAGCAAAGAATTTTGAAAGGCAAGTTTCAAGCTGAGAACCGAATGTGTATATTGTTCTGTCCTATCGATACAAAACAATCTATAGTCCTAACATTGCAATAAATCAATGAAATGGCAAAGATACTTCTAAGGGTAGTATCCTTTCTGTGATATAATTGTGGTATGCTCCTTAATTGCCATCTGTTTTTTTAAAAAAGCATTCTGTCTTCAAGGAACTAGTCCTATGACCTTCTCTAAACAAACATATTATGTACTCTATATTATGGCAGCAAAATGCAGATGACATTGGCAGAAGCCGTGAACAGGGCCTGGAATAAAAATTGGGCGGAAAGATGCCTTGTTAAAATGCCAGGTTTTGGCGATATGAAAAAAATCAGACCCAAATAAATCACTTCAGATTTTTTTCTATCTTTAATGCAACATATAAGCTATACAATTCAATTGACAAACAGACAAAAATCTTTTAGGGGGAAAATAACACTAAAAATGTACAATAACTTGGTTGCCTAAGTGTGCACATCCTTAAACTAATACTTCGTTAAAGCACCTTTTGATTTTATGATAGCATCCAGTCTTTTGGGATAGTAGCATGACACATCTTGCCTTCAGAGTCTTCATCTAATCTTCCTTGCAAAAATGATCAAATCTGTCAGATGGCGAGGATGTCTCCTGTGCACAGCCCTCTGGAATTATGGCCAAAAAGCACAATCTTGGTGTCATCATTTTCCCACATAGTTTTGTCAGATTTGATCTACTCTTTTGCAAAATGTAGTCAAGGTTGGATGTTTTTCTTTGTAAGGAAAGGCTTCAGTCTTGCCACCCTTCCCCACAGCCCAGACATATGAAGAATACAGGATATTGTTGTCACATGTCGTACACAACTACTATTTGCCAAAAATTTATAGGGCTCCTTTAATAGAATAGAATAGAATAGAATTTTATTGGCCAAGTGTGATTGGACACACAAGGAATTTGTCTTGGTGCATATGCTCTCAGTGTACATAAAAGAAAAGATAATGTTAATAATGTTGCTGTAGGCCTCTTGGCAGCCTCTTGGACCAGTTTTCTTCTTTTTTTTTCATCAATTTTGGAAGGATATCCAATTCTTGGCAATTGTTGTGGTCCGCCAGCAACCTGTGGAGCTGGCAATGGAGTCGGACAGTGAGGAGGCTGGGGAGGACAATGGGCCAGTCCTAGAGTCAGGGGAAGGCCCGGATGAGTTGTCTGCATCGGAGGCAGAGATGGGGCCAGGGCATCTGGGAGCAATTTGTCGGACTCCGGTGTTGTAGTCTGCCAGCAGCCTGCGGAGCTGGCAATGGAGTCGGACAGTGAGAAGGCTGGGGAAGGCCAGGAGGAGGGCTCTGTGTCAGAGGCTGAGGTGGGGCCAGGGCCATCGGGGAGTGAGGTGCGGACTCCAGAGCCTCCAGAGACTGATAGTAGTGAGGCAGAGGAACAGGAGGAGCCTGTTCCTAATGAGTGCATGAGAAGAGCTGCCAGAAGGCAAGAGCAGCTCAAGCAAAGAGGACGACTTGGGCATAGGGCCAAGAGATGATTGGCCCCTCCATAAGGCTTAAAAGAGCAGCAATGAGCTGTTGGGTTCTTTGTAGAAAAGCAATATTGATTCCATTGCTTCTTTTCAGCATCTCTTGAACTTTGTAGGGATTTTACCAAGAAAAGTCTTTGGCAGGTTGCCAAAGACAACAAAGGTTGGTGATAAGGCCAAATGACTGTCTATGAAGAATTTGTTTTGGACTAAGCTGTGAATGAATTAATTCTCAGCTGTTCTAATAAAATTTTTCAGGACTGAATTGTGTTTGGTGATCACTACTTGGGCCTTGGCCACAACAGCAATGTCATTGTACGGTACAAGTATTCCTCGATTTACGACCACAATGGAACCCAAAATTTCTGTGGTTGAAATCTTTAAGTGAAATTTGCCCCATTTTATGACCTTTCTTGCCACAGTTGTTAAGTGAATCACTGTGGTTGTTAAGTGAATGTGGCTTCCCGCTTGACTTTGCTTGTTAAGTTACAAAAGGTGATCACATGACCTTGGGACACAGTAACAGTCGCAAGTATTATAATAACCAGTTGCTAAGCATCTGAATTTTGATCACATGCTCATGGGGATGCTAGAAAGGTCATGTGTGAAAAATGGCCATAAATCACTTTTTTCATTGCCATTGTAACTTTGAATGGTCACTAAATGAACTGTTGTAAGTTGAGAACTACCTGGTATTTTCTCCACTTTTGGTGACTGTCTTCACTGTGCTCCATGCCTTGGAATTTTTTTGGTACCATTTTGTATTCTTTTCCTGACTGATTGTAAACTCTTTGCAGATCAGGCCTTTTGCTTTAAGAGGCAACTGAATAGATTTCAG
Organism: Ahaetulla prasina; assembly: GCF_028640845.1. Lineage (NCBI taxonomy): Eukaryota > Metazoa > Chordata > Lepidosauria > Squamata > Colubridae > Ahaetulla > Ahaetulla prasina. The sequence continues at coordinate 101,087,154 of NC_080543.1, read as the reverse complement.
GAAAATCTACTAGAACAGCTGAACTTTATATGGACTTGATCAGTCACTTTAATTGATAGAACATCAGTTAGAGATACTGTATGTACTAACTACCATTTGCCATCAGTTTGAATGTGATTGGTTAATTCTGAACACAGATACATTTCTGCTTAAAAGAGGGTGTGAATGCTTATGCAACCAAGTCTTTGTATGTTTTTTATTATTTTCCTCCCTAAAAGATGTTTCTCTCAATTGAAAATTGATGTCTAGACTTTTTATATCCACTGTAGATGAAAGAATGTGCCATACTCTGGCCTTCTGTGAACTCGGCTATTAAATTTGCGATTTTTTAATGATTACACTAATTTCATCAGATACCTGAAGTGCTATATTGGATAACACTTGATATCAGCATTATGTCTGTAGTTGTACATATGAATGTTGCACATATCAATTATGTATGATGATGGTACCCCTTCGGAGGTTAACTGAAAATGTGATCAATGTGGTTTTGTTACTGTACTCAAATGCACCCTGAAGTGGTTCCAGATAATTTCATCCAGGGCCCTGTTGAAGTTGCAGCCTGACTATCTTCTACCTTTTGACATGTCCTAAAAAAGTTGGTTGAAAATGACAAAAATTATTCAGTATCCGCAGATAAGACCTTGATATTAAGTTTAGTAGTCATAACGGAATACAAATAGGTTTTGGAGAATAGGGTTTGAGAAATAAGGAGAACAAAAAGGAAATGTAAACATGAGATGTGCATTCAGAAAACTCAGGGGTGGGAGCATTGGACAAAATGGTCAGACTAGAGAGAAAAACTGTCCATGCTTGTGATAAATTCAAAATAATTTTAACTCACTTTTGTTCGAGTTCCAATATTTCCAGAAACAGATTACATTCAAACTTGGCTCCAACAGGTAATTTATAGGTTTACAGTAATGGCCTGATATTTTGTCCAGACCACATTTAACCCTCCCCCCCCCCTCCTGACTGGAATTCCTTCTTCTTTGTTCCTCCTAGACTGATAAGAAAACATCAACTGTATTCTCATTACTTGGGCCAGAAGGGGACAGTTGTTGATTTCATCAGTTTATTTTTAAAAACAGGTTTGACTGAAGTAAAACTAGTGTTACAGGATAAGATAATGAGAGACAATTTTGCAGAGACTGAATTAACCTCAAGTCTGTTTTGGAGTAGAGTTAAAACGATTCTGGATGCCCTGGCAGAAAAAAGGATAATTGGGTCTGCATTCCAAAGTTTTTCTAACTCTGATAATATGAGCTTGGAAACTGGATGTAGGAGAGGTTCATGAAAAATGCATGAACAAAACTGATGTATAATATAAAAGACATGCTGCAAGAAATGAGCAGTTCTAACATGCAACAACTTTTGTGATTGATGTCTTGTTAGCATTCTGCTCTGGTTTATGGGTTGGGGAACACTTCAGAATTAAATGGACCAATTTGCACATGGGATAGTGAGTTGTGTGTTACTATGGGTATATTTCGATGAAATAATAGTTCTGTAAAGTAACTCAATTTAAAATTTTCAATTTACATCAATAAGTCTGTAGTATTATTCTTAACGAGTAAAAACTGCAGCTCAAATTACTGTTAAAACAAAACGATTTGAGTCTTGAAAGTATTTTAAATATTGTAGTTTTAAGTTTTCAAAGTGTTCCATATGGTTTGTTTTGAAACAATCCTGTAAAATTTGTCAATATTTTGATACTGTGGATAAAATAGCAAACGTTAAGAAAGAAAAGCTTGTGTAAGGTCACCTCATTAAGGAAAAAGGTCACAATGAACTAATGATTTTCTTATTATGTCACATTTGTTTAACTGAAATTTACTGCATAAAAACAATTGACTCCATTCACGTTAGCCTCAGAATTGAATCACAGAGTTTGGGTTCACTGTTATGTATAAACCCATGCTCTGACTTATTCTTTGCTGGTTGATATGCACCAACTTTTTATGAAGGAAGAATTAAATTTTGCCTGAAGTATCTTCTTAAATAACTGGCAACCAATCAACCAATCAATCAATCAATCAATAAATATAGATTTAAGAAATATTTCTTAAATTTCTAAGCACTTTTGGAACTCTCATTTTTGGTTTAGTGCAAACTTCTTGTAAAAAAATGATAAAATGTCAGGTATTGTTATTTTTGCAATAAACATGTTAAAGTGGCCTACTGGTGAAAATGCTCACCTCCCATTCAGAAGGTTAAGAGTTCAATTCTGAACAGTGACTAGGATTGAATTTCTCTCAAGGCACAGAGAAAATATCTGCTGCAAACTCCAAATAGGCATCAGGAAGGGGCATCTGACCAGTAAACACTCAGTTCCATTCAGTCACCCTGACTCTACCCTGAATTAAGGGATTACAGGGTTGTAAAAAGAAAAATATATATTAACATTATTCCTAGATATTCAATACAATAATGTAATGATGATAAGCAAATAATCTGTGAAGTTTTGCACTTGAAGAATTTCAAATCAAATCTTCCAACATAGTGCAATAACAATTCCTTTTGGTTTTAGAGTATTAAAATAATAAACATGTTCTGGATGGATATGTTCCATATCCAAAGATAGGAAATATTTCTAGACCCAATGCTATCCATCAAGATCCAGGCAGCCTCCACAATAAAGTATGCTAATGCAACTTCAGTTGGTATGAGTTATGTCTTTTCCTGGGCAGATAATTTTGATTATTATGACACAGGTACCAAATAGTTAATTTCAAATTTGTAAAGTAAGAGGGGTGGTATTTCCACTGACGTTAGTTCAACAAAGCCAATATTAAATGAGTACAAATATAATTCCAAAATGAAAAGTACAATGATAATTAAAAGAGTTAGCTTTACAATAATTCTTCACTCAAGTATTCAGTCACACGTTTTATAATCAGTTTTACCAAGGCAGTCTTGTAAAATTCTACTCTATTCAAGGATAAGGTAGCAAAAAATAAATAAATCGCAACCTATTCCCATATAGGATTGCTAGAATTAATAAAGCTCAATAGCTGGTGAGTGTGGGGCAAAGCACGGATTTTGTATCTCCTCAGAAAGAAACAGCTCAAGATTCCTGGTTTCATTCTGTGTAAGTCAATGTTGGTATGTCAGTTATGCCACAAAGATTAAAACAAAACTTTTCAATTAGTGGGAAGTAGACTTACATGTTTGTGCTTGGGAAATATGAACGGTGGTTTGAACAAAAAACTGCTAGTGTTCTCCATGTTATACAATCTACATATTAAGTCAAACTGAATTTTGTATTATCAAAATTTATTCTTCATATACTTCTACAATTGATTTCTCATGTACATCTACCTGTAGTTGTGAAAATGCAATCTATACACAAGACACTGGTTTTTAGTATTTAGAATCAAAGAATTACACCTCCTGTAATTATATCTCCTGTAAATTTTCAACATTTTACATTGTGCTCCAATGTCAAATAATATTTACAAATTCTTGTATTTCTATTACTAGTTTGTGACACAGAAAATAGTGCCTAAAATTTCTGAAATTGCTGCAGTGATAACAAGTTTGAGGAATACATTCAAAATATTTTTTGTAATTCTCAGATGGATTCTGTAGGCCTAAGTTTCAGATGAACATTTAAATACACATCTACAAAAATACAACCTCAGCTATAAATATGACAGAGAACAATTTAAATATGTTACAGAGCAAACACTTTAGAAAGGATGAAGGGGGTAGAGTATGATGGTCTTTGAGATATCATACAATCAAGCTGAAATTATTTCATGTTCTTTTAGTAAGATTTGTAATAATACTGGACTTCAGACACTACTCTGCACCACAGAATTTTGAACCTTTACATAATCTTTGCTAAAATTATAAAACCTTTAGTGCTATAATGCAGAATGTCACTTTGGAATATTTATTTTGCTACAAGTAGTATGTTGGTAAGACACCAGTGGCCTTCAACCTACTGAAATAAGAGAAATCCTCAAATAAACTCTTTTCTTTGTAGTTTGCAATGGTTAACAAAGGCACCTGTAATTATAGCTTATAAACTAAAACTGAAAACACGTTTGCATGTTTTTCTTGTGTGCATAAAAAGTACCAAAGTAGTGGAACAGTTGTAGAGTAAGCAGTTCTTTGCAATTTAGGGTTTTTTTCAGCAAAGTTTTTAGACCCTGTTATATATCTCAATAAGGATATTGTTACAACTTTTGACAAACTCCTCTCATGTTTCTGACAAGAGTATAAAAAAACATTAACATTACAAATGTTTCCATTTTCCAGGTAGAAATTATACTTTAAACATTAGTTGGGTATGGTTAGCTGCCTACAATGCTGAAAAAAATAAAAACAATTAAAGTTGAATTACCAATACATGATCATTAGATGACGATTAATATCCATAAAGATAGTTGTAATGACAGAAGAGACAGCTATATACTTTTATTTTTAATACCATTTTTCAATTTATGATAATTGTGATATTATTGTAGTATTTTTTTAAAAAAAACAGTAGTATAACTATTGTTTTAGAATTGCAATCTGCCTTTAAATCAGTATAAAACTATCATTTCCAAAATATTCGAAAACTAATTTGGAAACATTCTTTTAGCTAGTTCTGCATTTATTTGGCAGTATTGAATTAATAGTTACATAAGCAGCATCTGAGGACCAGCCCAGATATTCTTTGAAGAAAAAGTGCTAGTACACATTTAATAAAAAATCACTACATTTGGAACAAATATGTTTAAAAATATTACTAACTTTCCAGACACTATTACTATTAAAGTAAAAAATGTATTTAATTTTCACACTATAAAGAATTCTGTGCTTTTTAGAAATCACAGGTTTGTTCACTTAAAAAAAAAAAGAATTGTAAAGCAAAACGTAAGTAATGAAAGATTCTCTAACATTCTGTAACATGCATCATCAAATAATCATGTGCTTTTTGATTTCTGTATCTTATATTTCAGATTGGATAAGCGTTCACCCACATAATTTACATTTCACTTCCAGTTATATAAATATGGATTCTTGTGGAACTGTTTGATTTTATCTGTAGAAATATTTATGTACATATTTATAAGCTAACACTATATTTATTAGCATTTCACTACACTAGGCAGTCTTCCATTGTCTCCCTATCTCTGAATCAGCAATGTTCCAGAATGCTAAGAGATCTACTTAAGGTTTTAAGATTTTTCTTAAATTCTAAATTCCTATTTCATATTGAACAAATTAATGGCTAAACACTAGAACTAATATTCAAGACAGCTTATCCAAATGACTATACTGTTTACAGAAATGGCCACATAAAAAGAAAGTTGTGCTACATGCTCATTACCATTGCTCTGCTGTAACCATTCAAGTGGAATGTTTAAATTATTTTTCAAATTAAATTGTTTTCAGGTGTAGGACAAAAGTTGATCAATGTCTTGTCTCACAGCAAAACCAAGTTAACTTTATCTGTTTGTACCACATTTCCAAAGGCATTGCACTCAGTAAATAAACCATAGTCAAAGGTCAGAGCTCAAAAGTACCATTAGAAAACTTTACAAATTAGGCGCAATGGGTATTCTATAAGTCAATGGCACAATTCCCATCAAGTTAACAGATTCTGGATAACTAATACAGCCTATACCACAGTTGTCACATAACATTTTATATGAATTTCCCGATATATGCATCTTAATTCATATTTTGCTTTTTTGCTATTCTGGCAAAAAAGGCATGGCAGCACAGGTTGCCATGCCATGCTAATGTGCATGAGAGGTGACAGAGAATACTTGGAAAGGACAGTAAGAATGGTTAACTGTCCCCAAGTGCCATTTCTTCCTGCACATATATTCCCTAAGCAGTTTTAATCACCTGGTTCACCTGACTAGGGTAATCCTGGAAATTGTCTTGCCTGGCAGTCAGCAAGACAATCACACTTGCCTGTTCATCAGCTGCAAATCCTAAATTCATTCTCTGCAAATGTGTAGACAATATTTTATTTGGCTTTTTAAAAAATAAGCATGTTGAATACTTGACAAAAGTAAATGGACTGTTTTCTACCTTGCAAACCTCTATCATATGAGAGTTTAATTTGGTGGAGCCCACATATTTAATGTTTCAATAGATATTGTCTACACTGGAGAAACAGATCTTACTATGTAGTCAATCTAAAACTTGATTACTTTTAAAAAAACCAAGTTTATTTTTTAAAAAAAGTGTAAAGCTTTGGTTCCATTAATCACTGAATTATGAACCGCTAAAATATATCTAACCTAAAAACTTCCAACACAAAATACTTATTTCTAATTAAGCCTGCTTAGAAACTAAAGGTATCGCCTTTAGGGTTGATTTTAAAACCATGGTAGCAAAGGATACATTTGTCCTTTTAACCAAATATGTTGGATTTAGGTCTGAGCTTGAAGGAGGCTTTCAGGGACTTTTCTTCCTCCTCCTCCTCTTCTGCATCCCCCCTGAAAGAAGGGGTAGTATGGATGATTTGAGTATGGAACCGGATTTTGTTGAGTCTGGGTTTTATCCTACCACTGCCGGAGGTTTTCCTACTGAGCTCTTTGCTCTTGTTGGGTGCCGCAGACCCGTCTCCCGATTCCCTTTCATCCCCATGATGATGGTGGTGATGGTGGTGGTGGTGAAGCTTGTAAGTAATGAGGTTAGAGGGGAGCACCCTGGAAAGTCTCCAGCGGCTGCTGCCATTCGATGCCCCGCTGTCGACCTCATCCTGCAGAGCCCCGACGAGGCTGCGTACCTCTTCGGCGGTGCCCCGGCTCAGGTAGTGCGAGGCCTTGCGGCCGCTGTAATCCCGAATGTCAACATCGGCGTCGTAGGCGCCCACCAGCAGCTTCACCACTTCCAAGTGGCCGTGCATGGCGGCCAGGTGCAGCGCGGTGTAGCCGCCGCTGGTGCGCGCGTTAATGTTGACGGGCAGCCCCTGCCGGTGGGCGAAGTTGACCAGCCGGGCCAGCAGTTCGGGATGGCCCAGCTTGGCCGCCCAGTGCAGGCACGTGAAGCCCGTGATGAAGTCGCGCTTGGGCAGCAGCGCCGGCTCGCAGCTCAGCAAACTCTCCAGGCTTTCCCAGCGGCCGTCCGAAGCGCACAGCATCCACGCGTGCTCCAGCGGATCCAAGGCCACCGAGCCCCCGCCGTTGCCACTCTCGTCCTCGGCTGACGAAGACGCCAAGGAGCCGCTGTCCGAATCCCCGCCGCGGCTCCCTCCGCTGCCGCCGCGGTGCAGGAGCCCCCCGCGCTTCTGCTGAGGGGAACTGCCCAGCATCCGCTCCCGGAAGATTTTGTGCCCACACCTGGGTGTGTTGGCGCCGGTAGAGGCTCCACCCGCCGGGGCGCCGACAGCCGGGCTGGTGGAGGGCGGCGAGTCGTCTTCGAGCAGGGCCTCAACGGCGTCCCCGCCGGGCTTCTCCTCAGGCTCGGCATCGCCCGAGAGCATCGGCACCGCCTCCAGGCGCCGCGGGCTTCTCTGCTGTTCCACCCGGCTGCCGCCGCCGCCTCCTTCTCCTGGGCTCTCTGGGCTGGCCAGAGGTGCATGAGGGATTCGGGGTGAAAGCGCCTCCGGCGGTACTTCCGAGGTTGCGGCGTCGCTCTCCTCGGGCGGCAGCTCTCCAGAAGCGGCAGCGGGATCCCCTCTCGACATCTTCTCTCCCTTCAGCGGTTCGGCGCCGGCTGCTTCTTCGCGGGCCGCTCCTCTATCCTGGCTGTCCTCGCCGTCCCCTTCGCCGCGGGGAGCGCCTGGGGGACGCGGCGTGTCCTCGGGGTGCCCGACAGCCCCGGAGCCGTTCTCGGCTGGAGGGGCCGCCGCCGCTTCGGATTTCCGACCGCCGGCAGTGCCGCGATATTTCTTGCGCAACTGCACATACTTGGTGCCGGAGCCGGGCTCCTGCCGCACAGTGGCCACGCCGTTGACCAGCTCCTTAAAGCGCTCGCGGGCCCGGCCGCGACTCTCGGGGTCCGGCGAGGTGAGGAAGCCACGGAAATGGTCCAACAGGTCGGCGTTGCGAGCCCGGCCTCCGCGCTCTGCCAGGAACCGGAGCACAGTGTCCTGGTCCAGCTCCCCCGGCGCAGCCATAGGCGCCCGCAGACCGTTGGCGGCGGAGGCGGCGCCCGTCTCGTCGATTCCGACCGCTAGCCTTCAGCGCGGGATCCCCTCCCGACTCCTTCGCTTGGCCCGCCATGGCATCGCCGCCGCCAAGAGACGCCCGACGGCATCGCCCGAGTCCGGCTTCTCCCTCTCCGCCCTCCCTCGGTTGCCGGACCCCACCAAGCGCGCGTCCCCTCCTTGCTCACGTGATGTCCGCGAGGGAAACAGGGAGGCGCCTCTTTGCCGTTTTCAAACTGCCCTCCCCTCCCTTTTAATGAATCTCGGCGCTTGGGGAGGCTCTAAAGAAGCTCGCCGCTGGGAAGGAAAGGTCGGGGCGCCCGTCCGAAACCACGCCCTCGCGACGCTCCTCCCATATTAAGAGAGTAGGTTTCCTACTCCCCCCGTGGAAGATAGTGCCGCTTCTCCCCCCCCACCCCCCCTCTACGTTCGTTTGCGGTTTGGGCAGCATCTTCTGCCGTCGGGACGGGATTGGCTGGGCCTTGGTCCCGCCCTCCTTTCCGCGCGGCCTCTCATCACCACCAGTTACATTCCAGCTGTTGGGATTGGAGTTGGAAGTTCGACAGTGGCTCCCTCCCTCCCTCCCTCTCCATTGTCTTTGGCGCGCGGTGACCCCTCCCCTCATGTCATGGCTTCTTCCAATGTGGCTCGGCAGCTGGTAAGTCCGGGGTGTGGGCAGAGGGAGAGCCGGCCAAGAATGGGCGACAACGGTCCCTCTCAGGCTGCGGCCACATGCCTGCTTTGTGGGTAGGAAATCCCATTGGATTCCCGGGCTTACTTTTGGTAAAGGGGCAGTTGCAATCCACGAGAGCCGTTTCGCCCCATTGATTTCGATGGGCACAGGATCGGGCCTCAATTAACCAAAAAGGGCAGCTCTGTGGAACCCAGATTGTTTCCATTCATCCCATAGACACGCTTCCAGCTTCCCCCATCCCTTAGAGCTTTGTGTAAAGCCGAAAGCACCAGCCTCTTGTCATGACTGCAGACAAACAAAAATAGGAAAGTTTGCTGCCCCAAAATCAGTGAGTACTTGCTTAGAGTTTTTTTAAAAAATATTGTAGACATTGTTAGTTAAGAGTTATACTTCTTTCCTCTGGGAATTTGAGGTATTGTACCTTGTAAAGTAGGCTGACCTGAAGAATAGTGACTGGCACAGAATCATTTCCCTGGAGTTGAACCTGACTTCCCCTCATTTTAATCCAGTGTCCCTGATGAGGACATTGCATTAGCTTCTGCATGTTCAGGAGATTTACTTTCAAATATAGACAAAGTTCTCAGTTGGTGGTGGCATATGGCTAGTTGTGCCTAGGTTAGAAACTAAGTAGGATTTGGCTTGATTAGGACTTGGATCTGTCTGTCTGTCTATCTCTGTCTGTCTGTCTATCTCTGTCTGTCGGTCTGTCTATCTCTGTCTGTCGGTCTGTCTATCTCTGTCTGTCGGTCGGTCTGTCTGTCTGTCTGTCTCTATCTATCTATCTATCTATCATTGCTTGTTTTCTAAAGAATATATATGCATGTCAGCATTGCTGCAACATTTCTCAAATGACTCAGGTAAGACATTAAAGGCTGCTAACAGGTTTATTGTGATACCAGTTTATTGGATTAAATCTGGTGTACTTCACAAGGTCTGTGGCTCTGTTAAATACTTCAAAGGTTTCTCCTATATTTTTACCTTATTATTTCCACACAGTATATACCACTGCTACAAATTCCTAGGCACCCCATCTCTTATTAATGCTTCACCTTATTTATTTTTCCTTATTTTCCTTTTTTGCTTGAGAAACTGCCTGAATATTCATCTTTTAACTTTTCTATAAACCTTTTGCTTTTTTTTCTGGAGCCTCTTTGAATTGTATCACTTCAATTTAAACATTTCTGTATACAATATAGGAACATATATTGTACATATAGGAAATTGGGAGTTAGGAAAGAAAAGTATAGAAGTTGTCTCCCTCTTTTGAGTGTTGGAAAATTACCTCTTTGTGTATAACAGCATTAGGCCATGTTTTTGCATATCTTCAGTCTAAAGTATTACAATTACAGTAGAAAAAGAGTCCTTTTTATAATTAATTGGTAATTCAGTGAGTGTGCAAATGGTCAACTTTTACACTCACATTTAATTTAAAATTAAATTCACATATTAACTAACATAATTGTTGCTGCTGCCCAGTGATAATATGCTTGGAAGACAGTTTCATTGAACACAATAAAATTTATTTTTGAGTCAATTTGAACAGCATTGTATTGCCAGTACCTTTATGCTGCCAATGTAATTCAGCTATATGTATCTATATGAATGTAAACTTGTGTTAGAGAGGCAATTCAGATAAATGTATGGGTTTGTGTGTGTGTGTATGTATATCTATATACACATACATATGCGTATATATACAGCTTAATTACCTCTGAAGCATAAGCCAGTTTACATTCAAAATGTATTAATTTGTTAGGTTGCTTGTCATTAAATACAGCCTTTGAATTATTTTCCATGCCTTTGTAAGCTTTTATCATGTCAAGATTTTCCTCCACACCCAGCACTATTCTATAATCAAGTACCTTTATGCTGGTAACTCAGCATTCTACCCTTACACTAAAGCAACACCCATATTTTCATCATTACTGTTTTTGAATCTACTTAGCCCAGTCTTTCTTTCCCCATAAAAGCTGGAATTCCTGGTTATGTTAACATCTAGGGATTATAATTTCTCTGTTGTTTATATTTAACTTTTTGTATTGTGTTTGTAATTTGATTTCAATTAATTTTATTATTGTTTGCTACCCAGAGTGTCACTTGACTGAGATGTGTAGCCATATAAATAAATTATTTAAAATAGCTATTCAAATTATGTTTTAAATATTTAAAAAACTTTCCTGATGTTGAAAAATAAATTGCATACTAATGAGGTAAAAACTTATCCATAGGCTGCTGCTCTCTTGGAATAATGAGGAAAAAAAGCAGCAGTGTTTTAAATAATTGCATATTTTAGTGTAATATTCAGCTGCTGTTCTGGATAGGTCATATGTGTGTGTGTGTGTCTGTGTGTGTATATTTCTTACCCTATTTAAAAGAGGAGTGTAAGGTAGCTTCCACGTTTAAAAATATATTAAAAGCTGTGGCAATTTTCCACCCAATTATGAGCAGTCTTAAAATTGCAATATGAATGCAGTAGGCAAATACCATTAATACCTTCTAAGGAAATATTAGAAATATATGCAAGTAATATTCTACTATCTTTTACTGTGAACCCCCCCATATAATCTATTATTAGTACTATATTAAAATTGTATAAAAAGTTGTTTATATTTGGAGGAGTGTTAAGATATTTTCTAAAATTTATACACTGATTTCCTTTGCATAGATTGAAATCTGATTCATTTGCTGTCCCCATTCTACTATGAAATAATTAGATTGAAAAGAACAATAGTCAGTGATATACCTTCTATGATCTATAGCAGGGCTGTCAAACTCCCGGCCCGCAGGTTGGATGCGTCATGCACTGGCCACGCCCACGCCCAGTTTAGCAAAGGAAAAAAGTCTTGATATGTTACATGACGCCGCCATGATGACGTGAGTTAGACTTTTATTTTTCTAAGTTTGACTCCAAACTGTACTTTGGCAATATACAGTAGTTGTGAGTATGCTTGTTGCATAAGAAAAGAGTATATTTTAACTACTGTATGACTAGATGATAAAGCATTAGCCTTGGTTATTGTTGTCCACTGTGTATGGCTAATTTTTGAAGTGCATGTGATAGATAAAGAATGTATTCTGTAAAGGCAGTGGCTTTTTCAGGTAAGGATTTGTGAAGAGTCTAGAGAAAAAAGTAATTAAAAAGATGACGACTATTTAAATTCATAAAATGATTTATAGCAAAGTTATTTAAATGTTCAAGCCCTTCAAAAGATTTCCATATCACAGACACTTGAGTCACTTAACTTCCTGATTAAAACTTGCATTTACAAGTATGTTCTTTGGCAAAGGTTCAGGGACACAGTGAAATAATTGGCTTGGTATTTCTGATACGCTGTTTGCAGCAATGTAGGAGAGACTTAACATCCTGTTGAAAAATGCATATTCAATTATATTTTCATTCTCAAGATTTACTCTTGTTAAATGTACTTTTTTGAAGCTAAGATTTTGCTTTCTTTTTTAAAAAAGATAGAAAGGTAATTTGCTAAATGGGCAATTGCATTGTTCTACAAGAGGTAAAACAAAAGTGCTGCTTCCACTAAATTTTTATCATTTAACGTTTGCTTTTATTAATCATTTTAATAAAAAAAGTAAACGGAATTTTCAAGCATCATGAATTAAGTTAAAAATGCAATATTCCATACTATATACTACCGTGTTTTCCCGAAAATAAGACCCTGTCTTATTTTGGGGGAAACGGGTATATAATTTTAAAACTACAAATCACTGTTAAGCTCCAAGTAATATATGAATATCAATAACAATGACCTGCCCAGTGCAAATTAATATCAGCACTGATATTAAGAATTGTAATTTCCACTTAAGTAATTTCTGTTAAAAAACCCCCACATTTCAGAGGTGGTTCAAGCTCCTAAATAGAGGTATAATATAAAAATGGTTTTCCAACTGCAGGGGTAAAATCTACTAACCTTCCTTACCGGTTCGGAAGTGCATGCGCCGTGCGCGTCACATGCACTTGCAGACCTGCGTATGCGCAAAACCTGCACATGCGCAGAAGGTAAAAACACATTACTTTTTGGTTAAAACCAGGAAGTAATGACATACCAGGCGGGTGGGCAGAACTTTGCTCTGCTATCGCTATCAGATAGCCAAACTACCGGCCACAATTGCTACCAGATTGGGCGATCCGGTCCGGTCCGGGAGCATTTCACCCCTGTCCAACTGGATTGATTTCTTTAAATTCTTTTGAAATATAAGCTTTTTTTGACATTGATCATATTTCCAGAGTTTAATAAGCTATTCTTCAGCAAGGAGAACTGTCCCTACTTTTCAATAGGAAGCGTAGAGCAACGGCCCCCAGTCTTTCAAGCTCAGTGGACCTGCGGAGGCGGCAGTGGGCATGGGGATAGGGGATGGTTTTGTGTGTATGTATGCGCGGTTTTCATAGTTTTGCACGGGTGTACATGCACACACTTGCCCATCACTTCTGCGGACTGGTTTCAAACACTGGTTTCCTGGTGTAGAGTATCCTGGCAGCAGATACCATGTACAAAGTTAATCCAGTACAGTAGCTAAAATGGATGATCAGTGATGGTGAAGGGTGAGTTACAGATCAGAAGACAGTGACCAGTGAAAGTGAAGAAGTGATGGACTACTTGATAGAAAGAGTCTGCTACTAGTTTCTCCCATTGTTTGTAGGATAATGGAGTACTACAGTGATTGCTGTCTTTTATCTTTTACCAGTACAGGTAGTCCTTAACCTACGACTACAATTGAACCCAAAATTTCTTCCGTTAAGCAAGATAGTTGTTAAATGAATTTTGTCCCATTTAACAACTTTTTTTTGCCACAGTTGTTAAAGTGAATCTGCCTTTCCCATTGACTTTGCTTCTCAGAAGTTGATAAAAGGTGATGACACTGCAACCATCATAAATATGATTCAGTTGTCAAGCATCTGAATTTTGATCACCTGACCATGGGGATGCTGCAATGGTGGTAAGTGTGAAAAATAGTCATGTGTCACTAAATGAACTGTTGTAAGTCGAGGACTACCTATATTCTTGGTGGCAATGTAAGATCTGATAACATTTTTAGAAAAGGGTTGGAAGGAAATTCAGCTTTTATAATGGGCTTCAATCTATTTAAATACTTTCCATAATAATTGAGATATACAATATTTCTACAAAATACAGAAAAAATTTCTAAACTGGTTGTTATATTTTAATAATTTTTAGACAGTAAACTGACCTCCAAACTGGAGTAATAGTCTAGCAATAAATCATCTTAAATACAACATTCTGTGCATTTCTTTTTGTGTATCAATGATTGTACCTAAATCTTGTCTCCCATCTATTTACTTGTAGAGATTCAGAGCTTCAGATTCAGTTCATGATTTATTAGTAAATTAGGCCTAGCAAATGCTTATTTGAAGAAATTAAACTGATCAAGCTGTGTTAATTCAATTAAAAAAAACATTCATTCTCTTTTTTAGTATTTCAGTAAAACCTTTGCAGTCTAGAATAGAATAGAATAGAATAGAATAGAATAGAATAGAATAGAATAGAATAGAATAGAATAGAATTTTTATTGTCCAAGTGTGATTGGACACAAGGAATTTGTCTTCGGGCATATGCTCTCAGAGTACATAAAAGAAGTCTACATTCAATACAGAAATATGCTGGGTGATTTCTTTTCTTGTAGATCAAAGAGATGAAGCTTCTTTCCATGATGGAAGAGTTCTTTGTGTTGTCTCATCAATTACATAGTGGTTTGACCAAAATTTCTTGAAAAGTTTTATATTATATTATAGATATGTGATCAGAATTAGTCTTTTATTATGGTCACAGGCAAAGAAAACAGAATAAAAATGAAACAAAACAGGACAAGACATAATAATGTACTACAAATAATGGTGAGATCATCAATGGGTAGCCAAAGTCTGTCCATTTTTACAGGTAATATAGCAGAATTTAGCTACTTATTAATTTGATAGTAACAGCTGTCCATAAAACAGATCCAAAGTTTCCAGATATTTTGTCAGATAAAGAGTTATAAAATGAGTCCTTATAGAGGACCGTGGTCACCAGGGGCACAATCTCGGCTATTATGGGACTTTTTTGTATTGCCCCTCCATAACTGCTGTGGAAAGGTCATTACAATTTCCTAGAGTTAGTGCCCTCCGAAATTTGAAGACAGTTATATGCTCTAAGTCCGTGATGGCGAACCTATGGCACATGTGCCTTCTATGTGGACACACATGCCGTCGCCAGCTGCTCTTCTGGTTTCAGGCCAGCTGGTCTTTGCGGGCACTGGAGAACCGGAAAATGGCCTGAAAATGGCCCCAAAAAATGACCTGAAAAACAGCCTGAAAACGGCCAAAAAATAGGCATGCACACACCGGCCAGCTGGTCTTCGGGTTTCTGGTGCTCTGGCGCGCGCACATGCACACATGTTCCAGTTTGGGCACTTGGTGCTGAAAAGGTTCACCATCACTACTCTAAGTCCTAAATTCTTAGTTTCAGTTTTTAAAAATCAATTCTTTTGTTTCATGTTTTGTAATGAGTTTATTAAGAGTCTTGTTGATCTGCACTTGAGGCAAAATTTGTTCAATCACATCATCGTTCACTTAACAACTGCAGTGATTCTTTTATCAACCATGGCAAAAAGTTCATAAAATGAGGCACAACTCACTTAACTGCCTCACTTAGCAATGGACATTTTGAACTCAATTGTTGTAAATTGAGGACGACTCAACTTACTTGTATTAATTTGTATTACTTATATTAATTTTTTTCATTAAAATTATATAATAAATATATTAAAATTGTATTATTACAATTTGTATTACTTGTATTAATTTTTATACTAAAAGTCCAAGTATATTCTGCACTCTGAATGTCTTAAGTTTTATTACAAAGGGGAAAAGCTAGAGTAGACTTTCTTTATGTCAGAGCTCCCTCTTGTGGTTATAAAAATCTTACAAATTCCATAGAAAATAGAAAAATAGAAAAGATTAACCTTATAAAATGCAGATAAAGCTTATTGCAGGACAATAAACTCCAGTAAGGCTAATAAGACAATAATCAAAATTATTTCCAGATTGGCAAAATCCTTACTGTATCATTGTATCAAATAGGCAGGTTTTTTAATTGATCTGAGTTCTCTGGATTTGTCACACAACAGAAAAAACGTAATGAGCTGTCATCTGAAATCCATTATCTTAATACCTAGAATATTAATAATAATATTAATATTATGTTATGAAATCATGAGGTTCCTATTGCAGTGGTTGTTGACTGTTTTTTCTTGATGGTTACACATACAGAATAACGTTTAATGATTTGTTTGGATTCATAATCTTTCTGATCAAGCATAAGGCAGATCCCAGTCTTATTGCTAACCTTAGGCACGGGGAAAATGCAACTAGTAGGTTTAAATGGAATTTGAAAGAAGACATCTCGGCAATCAGTTTCAGACTTGTAGAGGAAAAGAAAGAGTGTGCCATCTCTGTTTGATTTTGACACTGCCTATTGCCAGCGGAAAGCCTCTAACAGGGTGGGAAATCACCTATTGTTCCCTGGATCGACAGTAGGAGTGGATAACCAGTGATTTTTCCCATTGTTGAATTATCACTGGTGGGATTCTTTGCTTTAGAACAGGGGTCTCCAACATTGGCAACTTTAAGACTTGTGGACTTCGACTTCAGAATTCCTCAGCCAGCTTTCCTCAGCTTTGCTGGCTGAGGTACTCTGGGAGTTGAAGTCCACAAGTCTTAAAGTGACAAGGTTGGAGACCCCTGCTTTAGAACATGCTGACTAGAGCTGACTGTGTAGTGACAGATTTAAGTCACGGAACTTACATCACTAAATTAGCCGAGTCTTAAGGTGAATTCATAAAATTCCAGTCGTCTCTGCTTAAATCTTGGTTTTTGCCTTTTAAGATAATGTCAGTGGCATTAATTATTTTGATTTGTTATCACATCATAAAATATACAAGTAATTTATTTCGCAACTATTGAAACATAGGATTAGGGTATTAGAAATGTAAAGCTAATAAAAGCCAAATGCTGGCACTACATAAAAGAATGTTACACTGTAGTATATTTCTGTAGCACAATCAATGAACTCATCTTCATGCTGAATATTGTTTCAGAAAGGATTGTGGAGCAATCTTAGCATGTCTATCCAGAAATGAAGCAAGTTTGTTTATTCCCAGGGAAGTTGATATAAGGAGGGGTTTTTTTTTACTGTTATTGTTTTTATGGAAGTGTATATAATCTTGAACAGGAGGATTGGTAGGAACACTGAAATTTTAAGGATATGTTGGAGGTAGTTTCAAAAACCATTACTGTGAGGGACATGTCTGTTCACAAATCATGTACCGATGAGATTGTTCCCTAAATTATTATTTCCAGTTCAGCCTATCTTTGCTTTTTTTCCCAAATATGTTGCTGAACTACTGCCATTTACCAGTTTGATTTAATAACAGTGACTAGGTAGCCTCAGATGCATTCATGGAAAGAGACACTAGAGGCTGGTGCTTTAAGTGCAATTTTATTTATTTTCTTATAATTAGGTAAGCAATAGATAAGATCTATTAAGTGGTAGGGAAATGTCTGCTTGCAGGCTGATTTGCCCTATAGCGGTAGCACTTAAATTTAAATGCCACTTCGTAGTGGTTTACAGCACTCTCTGAGCTGTTTACAATGTCAGCATATTGCCCCTAACAATCTGGGTCCTCATGTTACCAACCTCGGAAAGATGGAAGGTTGAGTCAACCTTGAGCTGGTTAGGATCGAACTCCTGGAGTGAGTAGTGAGTTAGCCTGCAGTACTGCATTCTAACCACTGGGCATATGGCTCCGTATTACAATGTTTTCTACAATGTTGCTTAATTAATCAGTGTATTTAATTGAAATTCTTGTAATTAACCAAAAGGTTATCCCCTTTAAATGTATTTATGTCAGCCCTTTGATGTTGGCCAGATCAAGAAGCCAACTAATCACTGAAATGATTAGAACTATACCTTATTAAGATTGCTATAATAACAGTATCTTGAGCAAGTCTGATTGTGTTGATCTCTCCTCCCTCTCATATTCCTGTGCATCATGGAGGAGCTTGCCTATCTATTTTCCAAATACTGACTTAGTTCCCAAGACTTAAGAAATATTTCAGTCCTCATTTTTTATGTAATGGTTTTCCCCATCTCCCTTATTCTCTATAGCTTTCCCATTATGACCAGAATTATTTCTCTTTCAAATTTCTTTAATTTGACTGTCACAAAATTATTTTATTTACTGTTTCAGTACTATCAACCTGATATTGGAATGAGAGGACCCTTTACTTCACCAGCAGATAATCATGATGCAGGAAAAGTGAGTTATTCTATTCTATTCCGTTCTGTTCCGGATTGTTCTGGACTGTTCTGTTCTGTTCCATTCCATTTATCTGTATCTCACCTTTATTATTTTTACAAATAACTCAAGATGGAGAACATATCCAACACATCTTCCTCCTATTTTCTCTACAGTGATGATCTGGTGGGGTGGGCTGGGATGGGCTGAAAGAGTGTGACTGGCCCAAGGACACCCAGCTGGCTTTCAAGGCTAAGGCAGGGCTAGAATTTATCATAGCATTATATAAGTTCCTCCCCGTCCCCCAGCCTACCATCTACATTATCAGAGCATTCTTTGCATTCTTTGGATATTTGTAGAGCATTCTGAACAATTACTTGTTTATTCTGGCTCCAAAGAAGACATTTCTCTAAGTGGGAGTAGTGACTATTCGGAGAGGATATCAGTTGATAAATCTCTTGCTGCCAAGTGCTGTTTAAAACCATTTCACCAGAGCAGTTCCACTTTCTATGATTGTATTTCATAGGCCTGCACCTTTCAAAGTATCCAAGGTTATACTGTACTCTGATGTGGCTGACAGAGACTTGCATGGCATTATTAATATATGTTTAGGTCTAGAAATATACTTCCTTTGGGAGAGCACTGCTGTCATCAGTTCTCTCTTAGTTGGGCATTTGTCTGCTGCCCTAAAGTAAGCTTGCTACTTAACCTGTAGTGAGATGCACAGAAACCTCCACAAAAAGTAGGAAGCTTACTTGTAACTATGATTTCTAGAACAATCATATGTGCATTCACACATCCCAATTCTCTTTCCCCTTTCATGTGCTTTCTTTACTAAGTATCCTGTTAATAATGACTGTCAGTCCTTTAGAATGCAAGAAAAAGATGGAGCATTATCTTAGGCATCCATGGTAAGATGGAGTTCTTGCTCCAAATTTCCTCAGTTGTGGAATATTCCCAATAAGGCTTCTGCACAGGTGCAGTATCTATATGTCGGAATGGACTGTTTACCACTTGAAGATACACAGTTGCAGAAAAAAATAAACCTGTTCTCAAGGGATATACATACCTTGGATTTATTATGTAAAGAGACATTGGTATGGGTAGCTTAATTAAGACATTTCATTATTTTAAATATTAAAGATCAAAATAAGTATTATAATACTTGCGATGTTATTGAGTAGCTTTGGCTATGCTAAGGAATGACCAGAAACCTATTCAAGAGTATATTTCAGAATTTGGATTTAAACTGTCAAGGATATCTTCTTATGACATTAATATTGCAAGCTGCTCAGAGTCTTCAGAACTGGAGCAACATAAAAGTTGTATGAATAAATAAAAATGTCTCAAAACTAAGAACTTCTCAACAGTGCTGATCATGGGAAAGAAGACATCAGAAGTCCCTGAAATTGTCTATATCTATAGATTCTCCAGGGCAGGAGTCTCCAACCTTGGCAACTTTAAGACTTGTGGGCTTCAACTCCCAGAATTCCTGAGCCAGCAAAGCTGAGGAAAGCTGGCTGAGGAATTCTGGAGTTGAAGTCCACAAGTCTTAAAGTTGCCAAGGTTGGAGACCCCTGCTCCAGGGAATGAAATGGCTCAATAACTCCTGACCACTAGACGTTAGAGAAGCTGCAAACAGTATTCACAAACAAGGCTTCTTGTCTTTTCTAAGTCCAGCAGAAGAGTTCCTGGCCCTCTCTGAAATTCTCAGTGACTTAAGAGATAGAAAATGTGACTTTTTTTCAGCTTATGCTCAGTTTCAAGGCAAATTGAAGTAGTGCTAGATTTTATGTCTCTTCTGTTTCTCCAAAAAATTTTGTAGTGTCAGAATACTTTGAATAGCTCCGATCTGTGACAATCAGAATTAGCAATAGCACTTAGACTTATATACTGCTTTACAGTGCTTTGCAGCCCTCCTTAAGCGGTTTACAGAATCAGCATGTTGCTCCCAACAATCTGGGTCCTCATTTTATCCACCTTGGAAGGATTAGTTGTCAATCAATATTGGGGACCCTTATAAACAAACATTTAATAACTAGACATCATCATAGGTTTGTATGGATGCCTATAAATGTTGTGCTTATGTTGTGGAGGAAAAATAAGCCAGTTTGTTTTTCCAGATACATGTATGTTAAATTTTAAGGATGTGTACATACGTTGTCATATATTAAGCTTCCAGAGAGAATTAGCACTGCATTCCATAGGGAATACATGCAGGGCAACCCAATTTTTTTTTAGGCCATTTCTTTTTTTAATTTGCTGTTCCCTGCAGCAAATCAAAGCTCTGCAAATGAAAGGCCAGGTGATTTGGTAATAGAAGCACCAAAAAGATGTACAATATTACAAGAAGGAAGGAATAGGAAACAGAAAGCAGCAGAAAACTTCTGCCAGAGTTTAGGCAGCATAACTAGAATTATGAGATAAATCCAGGAGCAAAACATAGCACACAGCGCCTTTTAGTATAAATAACAGTGGTTTTATCTACAGTGAAATATTTACAAACTTATTATTATTATTATTTATTATTATTATTATTATTATTTATTCAAATTTGTATACCGCCCTATCTCCCGAAGGACTCAGGGCGGTTCACAGGCACATAAAACATTTATATACAATTAAAATAACTATTAAAAAACTCATTCTAATGCCAAATATTAAAAATATAAATATAAATCTTAAAACCAAATCTAAACCCCTGTGAATTTAAAAATCTATAAATTTAAAATCTAAATTTAAAAATCTAAGCCAGTCCTGCACAGATGAATAAATGCGTCTTAAGCTCGCGACGGAAGGTTCGGAGGTCCGGAAGTTGACGGAGTCCTGGGGAGTCCGCTCCAGAGGGTGGGAGCCCCCACAGAGAAGGCCCTTCCCCTGGGCGCCGCCAGACGACACTGTCTAGCTGACGGCACCCTGAGGAGTCCCTCTCTGTGAGAGCGCACAGGTCGGTGAGAGGTATTCGGTAGCAGTAGGCGGTCCCAGATAACCCGGCCCTATGCCATGGAGCGCTTTAAAGGTGGTTACCAACACCTTGAAGCGCACCCGAAGGCCACAGGTAGCCAGTGCAGTCTGCGCAGGATAGGTGTCATACGGGAGCCACGAGGGCTCCTCTATAACCCGCGCAGCCGCATTCTGAACTAACTGCAGCCTCCGGATGCCCTTCAAGGGGAGCCCCATGTAGAGAGCATTGCAGTAATCCAGGCGAGACGTCACGAGGGCGTGAGTGACCGTGCATAGGGCATCCCGGTCTAGAAAGGGGCGCAACTGGCGCACCAGGCGAACCTGGTAAAAAGCTCTCCTGGAGACGGCCGTCAAATGATCTTCCAAAGACAGCCGTTCATCCAGGAGGACGCCCAAGTTGCGCACCCCTTCCATCGGGGCCAATGACCCGCCCCCAACAGTCAGCCGAGGACTCAGCTGACTGTACCGGGATGCCGGCATCCACAGCCACTCTGTCTTGGAGGGATTGAGCTTGAGCCTGTTTCTCCCCATCCAGACCCGTACGGCCTCCAAGCACCGGGACAACACTTCGATAGCTTCGCTGGGGTGGCCCGTGTGAAAAGTACAGCTGGGTGTCATCAGCGCACAGCTGGTACCTCACACCAAGCCACTGATGATCTCACCCAGCGGCTTCATATAGATGTTGAACAAAGGCGAGAGGATCGACCCCGCGGCACCCCACAAGTGAGGCGCCGCGAGCCGACCTCTGCCCCCGTCAACACCGTCTGCGACCGATCGGAGAGATAGGAGGAGAACCACCGATAAACGGTGCCTCCCACTCCCAATCCCCCCAATCGGCGCAGCAGGATACCATGGTCGATGGTATCAAAAGCCGCTGAGAGGTCTAACAGGACCAGGGCAGAGGAACATCCTCATCCCTGGCCCTCCAGAGATCATCCACCAACGCGACCAAAGCCGCCTCAGTGCTGTAACCGGCCGAAGCCGGACTGGAACGGGTCTAGATAGACAGTTTCATCCAGGTGTAGGGAAACTGATATGCCACCATACTCTCTACAACCTTCGCCATGAGCGGGTTGGAGACCGACGATAATTACCTAAAACAGCCGGGTCCAGGAAGGCTTCTTGAGGAGGGTCTCACCACCGCCTCTTTCAAGGCGGCCGGAAGACTCCTCCACCAAAGAAGCACTTGTAATTGCCTGGAGCCAGCCTCGTGTCACCTCCTGAGTGGCCAGCACCAACCAGGAGGGGCACGGGTCCAGTAAACACGTGGTGGCATTCAACCTACCCAACAACCTGTCCATGTCCTCGGAGCCACAGGGTCAAACTCATCCCATAAAATGTCACCAAGACCGCCTCAGCCGTCTCACCCGCGTCACTACAATTCTGGTCCAGACCATCCCGGTTGAACGATTTTATCGATAGATAACCGTTAAACTCCTCAGCACGTCCCTGCAACGGGTCATCCCGCCCCTGATGTAAAGGGAGCGAGTCACCAAACAGGGCGGCTGGGCGGTTATCTGCCGATGCAATGAGGGAGGAGGCGAGCTACGCCTCGCTTCCTCAATGCCACTAGGTAAGTCCTAGTATAGGACTTCACTAGTGTCCGATCAGCCTCGAGCAGCTAGACCTCCAGGAACTCTCTAGGCGTCTTCTCTGGCGCTTCATCCTCGCAGCTCCTCGGAGAACCAAGGAGCCGGTTGGGACCTGCGCCGGGTCAGAGGCCGCAAAGGCACGACTCGGTCTAAGGCCCCGCCGCGCCTGTTCCCAGGCCGCAACAAGTTCCTCAGCCGAGCCGTGAGCCAGACCCTCAGGAATGGCCCAAGCTCCGTCCGGAACCCCTCCGGGTCCATCAGGCGCCTGGGACGGAACCAACGCATCGGCTCCGTCTCCCTGCGGTGGGAGTAGCGGTCAGAAAGTCCAGGCGAAGAAGAGTGATCTGACCATGACAAAGGTTCAATGACTATTTCCTTCAAGTCCAGATCTCTCAACCACTGACCAGAGACAAAATCAAGTCCAGAGTGCCACCCCAATGTGAGTAGGGCCATCAACTACTTGGGTCAGGTCCAAGGCCGTCATGGAAGCCATGAACTCCCGAGCTGCTGTCGATGACAAGCCGGAAGATGGCAGTTAAAGTCCCCATGACTAAAAGTCTGGGGTCTCAACTGCCACCCCGGCCAGCACCTCCAGGAGCTCGGGCAGGGCGACTGTCACGTAGCAAGGAGCCAGGTACGCGATCAGTAATCCCACCTGACACCTATGACCCCATCTCACAAAGAGGGATTCGCACCCAGCAATCTGAGGTACAGTGGTCTCCCTCGGCTCTAGGCTCTCTCTAATCACAACCGCCACCCCTCCACCCCTACCCTGGGCCCTTGGCTGATGGAATGCACGGAAACCTGGCGGGCACATCTCAACAAGGGGCACACCCCCTTCCGTGCCCAGCCAGGTTTCCGTAACGCCTATAAGGTCCGCAGCGCCCCCCTGAATAAGATCGTGTATTAGGGGGGCCTTATTGACTACGGACCGTGCGTTGCATAACATCAGCCGAAGGCCCAGGCTCTGAGGGTCTTGACCATCCGGGGAACGGGAAAAGGACGGGGGATCGGGGCGCGCGATCGCCTGCAAACATCGACCGCGCGCCCCCCCAAAACGATATGGTCCCCCCCTTCCGCCATATCTGCCCCTCCCACTTACCGTGCAAATCAGACCACCCTCACCAGCAGGAACGCAATCTCCCCCCCTAACCTCCGAACCCATTAAAGAACCGTCGCGAGCACGCGCAAGGACTGGCTCCCCACCCGACGGGCTACCCCCAACACCCGCCCTACCCCTCCCACCCCTTAAAAAAGCCCTATCTAAAAACCCCCAAAGGCTCTTTTTTTTCGCATGCCACCTCTGTGGGTCCCAAGACCCGTCATTGAGGCCGGCCCTTGATAATGCGGCGGGCCATTCCTGCGAGGCGGGGGCACCTCGCAGGCGCAAGAGTTCCAAAGCAGAATATCGCATAAATGTTCAAAAGCATAAGCAGGAGAAAGAAGACAGCGAGAGGTAGTAGTATAATGTCTGGGGTGGCAGGATGTAATGCCAAATCCTAATGGATACCCATCTGCCAGAATATCTTCGGATGGTGGCTGGCTTAACGCTGACACAAGATAGTACAATAAGCAGATGTAGTCTGATGGTAGAAAGTTATTACTACTCTGCACCAAGCTCAGTCCTAAAATCCATAATCTAATAGAGGTGGGATTCTCTCTCCGTCCATGGCGTCTCAGCTATTTCCAAGGTAGATGGTTCCACAGTAGATGTTTCAAGATAAAGTCCCACTGCAACAGTCGGTCTCCAATCATCCTCCCGGGAAGTTCCAAAGATGGCCGAACCCAGAAAACTCCGGCCGGCCATACAAAGTGCAAGATGACAAATGCAGGTGACAATGTTACAGATGGCAATGTAACTTCCTGGTCCGGGAAGAAGCAGGCCTAGCTGGGCCCAACCAGGCCAAACTAGGCCAGGACACCTCCAGCAGGGGCCACCAGGGGGATCCTTCACAGCCCTTCGCCCCATGGCCATCCACCAAATCCAAAACAAGACCAGGGGAAACCAAGGAGAGCTGGTAAGCCCCAAAATTATCCGAAATAGCCCGAGAGCGCTAGATGTCAGGGAGAGAAACCCAGCCGCGGCTTCCCAACAACTAAATACAAGCCGCGGCCTCGTCCGTAGTCCAATGGCCGCCATTCGCCGCTCGCCCATCCCCGGTCTCATTCCCGGCAGCCGGGAGTCCAGAGAGGCCCACAGGCCTCTCCCCCGGCTGCCCGAAAGATGATATACCTGACCGGGGGGCGAAAGCCGCTCGGCAAGCCATCTGGGTCCCGGCGTCCTTTCCTCCATTACCCAGTTGTTTCTTTCTTCGGCTCCTGCCCGGCCGGGTGGTAAAATGGCCGCCGTTCGCAGCTCGCCCTTCCGCAGCCCTGGTCTCGGCAGCCGCGCGTCCAGGGGGGTCCCGAGACCTCCCCCACGGCTGTCCAGAAGATGATACGGCCAACCGGGGGGCGCAGACTGTTCGGCAGGCCGCCTGGGTGCCGCCATCCCCCTCCTCACATAATCCTCGTCGTCTCCGAACTCCGGCTAGGCTGCCATCTTGCGCATGCGCAGAGCCTTTTTATGCATGGTAAATACCTTTAGAGCTACTGATACACAGAGAGTAATTGATATACACACTATGAGAGAACAAGAAGTACAATGCACGAGGAGAAGGCACACCCTCTAATGGCTTCCTTTATATAGGCAGCTTCTGACCCAGCTTCTTAAAGTGACAGTAATTCTGCTGCCTCCTTCTATTGCATCAGCTTCCCGTTGCTTACAACTTTTCATCAGTTTACAGCTATTAACTCTTTATATCCTGACAACTTCTGAAGGAATTAATAAAAAGAAGTGGTTTAAGCAAAAAGGATGGCATTAATGAAAGGGTTGAGGAGAAGAAATGACATACAAAAAGGAGGGAATAGAATGATAGGAACCTAAACATGCATTTTCTTTGGTGTTAAGCTTAATGGTATATACTAATATTTATTCAAGAACTGGAAATGATTACTCTTTAGTAAATACCTTGGAAGTATAGTCTTTCTGTACAGTCATGTAGGGTTTTAAATTCTGTTTGCAGATTAACTGCCTACAGTAATTTTTATTTGGTTGAAAAAAAATAAACCAAATGTCACCTAGTGGAAACTTTTAATATGTAAAATATTATCATGTTTAGATTTGTCAAAATTTACTAGTATCATAGATTTACATTGCAGTCTTATACCCTAATATTTTTTACTGTGTCACTTCAGAAGAACTGTCGATCCTTATTCTTGTCTGGCCATGTTGGTTTTGATAGTTTACCAGATCAATTGGTTAACAAATCTATCCATCAGGGATTTTGCTTCAACATTCTCAGTATTGGTAAGTATTTTAATTTTCAAAAGTGTAAATTAATTTAAACAGGTCCTATTGAAAAGTCTGAAGTAATGAAAATGACAAAGATATTAATGTTGATCTCCGGATAGTGGTTCAAAGGTGACATAACTAAGTTTATTTACCGTATATACTCGAGTATAAGCCGAGTTTTTCAGCACGTTTTTTGTGCTGAAAAACGTCCCCTCGGCTTATACTCGAGTTTTTTTTTTTTTTTCTTTTTTTCACATTATACCGGATGGCGCAAACTTGGCGGGCTTTTGCATTAGCGCGGGGAAGCCCTGCCGGTGCAGTGAGAGGGCGGGGCGGGGGAGCCGCCAGCCTTCTCGGCTGAGGGAGGGAGGGTTTCCCCGACCGGTAGCTGCCTCATTTCCCACCCTCGGCTTATACTCGAGTCCCCAGTTTACCCCAGTTTTTGGGGGTAAAATTGGGGACCTCGGCTTATACTCGGATCGGCTTATATTCGAGTATATACGGTACCTTTTTACAGTAAATTCCTTAATTTGCTTAATTAAATATATTTAATTCCTTAAATACTTTATATTCCTTAACTGTTTTCACTCTTTAAGCTTCACAAACATTATAAAATCTATTGATAGCTTAGTGTTTCTTTATAGTTAGCAGTAATTCCGCATTGGTTTATTTTGATAGTAAAAAATAGCATTTAGAGCCTTTGTATTTATTTAATGAAAATGCTATTACATTTTTCCTACAGAGCATTTCTAAACGTTTTCCTAAATATTTTCAGGAATACTTATCAAAATTAAAAGAACATAAAGTAAAGGTAAAGGTTTCCCTCGCACTTACGTGCTAGTCGTTGCTGACTCTAGGGGGCGGTGCTCATCTCCGTTTCAAAGCCGGGGGGGGGGGAAGAAAAAAGAACATAGTAATTTGCAAATAAAACCTTTAATAAATATTGTTGTTCCTTTTTAAATTCAGAATTTCATCTTAAGCAGAATAGGCTATAAGTCTAATTATGATAAAAAGTATGCTATTACGAGTTAAACAGTATAATTTAGTAATATATAGTTTAAATAGTCCTCAACTTATGACTGTTTAACATTGGTTCGAAGTTACCACTTGGAAAAGGTGTCTTATGACTGATGTATCACTGCCATGGTCACACAATTACAATTTGTGCACTTGACAACTTTTTTGCAACTGGTTGCAGCAACCTGCAGTCACATAACCATGTTTCGCATCTTTTTGCCGGTTTCTGACCAAAATTAAATTAGCTTAGCAACCACCATTAAAATTTTGTAAAATTAGGTTGAACTTGACTTATGACCACAATGACATAAAGTGAAAATTCTTGTCTCAATTATCATAAGTTAAGGACTACCTGTACATATGACTGATTAAAAATGGATATTTCATCCCATATCAGTCATTATGAGCTTATTGTTCAGTTCAGTTATTGTGTCTTAGCTTACTGTATTTTAGAGGATTGATTTGAGAGTAATCGAGAATAGAAAGCAATGTATGCTAGTAACTTATGAAGACAGTTAAATGAGATGAAATTTTAAAAAAAATGATGGCATGTTAGATACCATCTTTTGAAAACTCAGTACTTTGGTTTCAGTTTCTTGAATACGGTTCCCATAGAGCAAAAGAAAAAAAGTGAAATGAAATCAGTGATAGGGAAAGGATAGGGAAAGACTGAAGGAAATAAAGAGTTGATGAGAAGCAACAGTTCTTGCAGGTTGCAGAGTGAACTAATGGGCACCTAATGTCTTTTTGAGAAATGCTTTTGCATGTTGTTCAGATGCTACTATAAAAATTACAAAAGGAAAGTCATTTCTAATGGTATCCATAATGAAGTGATAAAAAAACTTACTGTATTATTTTTAAATGGTAGAAATGGTATGAAAGTGCATTTGTGATATAACTGTACTTTTAAAATTTCTCTTTAATTTCAGGAGAAACAGGAATTGGAAAATCAACTTTGATTGATACCTTGTTCAATACCTCTTTTGATGATCATGTGTCAACACACTTTCAGCCAAATGTGAGGCTTAAAGCTCAGACCTATGAGCTTCAGGAAAGCAATGTCCGATTGAAGCTGACAATTGTAAATACAGTTGGATTTGGGGACCAGATAAACAAAGATGATAGGTCAGTGTCTCTTAATTCAAATGAGCTGCCTTGCTGATCTAGACTCTTGGCATTTATTTTATGTAATAGAACAAATGTAACCATGGATATCAATAAAGCATAACATCTAATAAAGCCACCAGTATTCCTTTCCAAATGGTTGCCTATAGCTGGCAACTATGTTCCTTCTTACATATTGAATGGAAGACATTTTGTTGTCCTCCTTAATTTATCAACAGCATATTAGTTAGGCTCAACAATCTGTATTTGACTAATGGCTTGCATGTGACAACTTCATTTTTTCATTGAGCTGCTGTAAGGAACTCTAGGTTTTAATCTGTTATAAAATAACTTCAGAGAAAATAAGATCTAAACTTGCAAATGAATGATTGTTTGGCTTCTGGTGTTATGGTCACTCTTTGGATTAGGCATGTGCACACACACACACCTACCTACAAACTTTCTACTCATATAACTCTTTGGGGTCCACAGTGAGACTTTGCCAGTCTACCCACTGTCTTGGAATGCTTCTCCCACAATATTTAATTGAGCCCTTAAATCAACCCTCCATTAAAATTTCTATCAAGTCTGGCTCCGCAATATCACAGTAATACCTTACCGGTTTGGCCCCTCATATCGTCTATTTGCATGGATATCTCTACTAAACGTGACCTTAGATTATCATTTTGGCCCCTTGGTTTTTTTCTAGCATACATAGGGAATGGCTCTATTGTTTTGATTTTATAACACAATAGGATGAATATTAAATGAATCTGAAAAAAATAAAGACTGCTGAATTATTTTTAAAAACTGTTTTAGATATAGATTTGTTGCAGTAGTTAGAAAATATTTTCTGTCCTTGGACAGAATTAGATTATATTTGCATGCATTTTTTTCTTACGTTCAATTATGTCTGAGCCTCAGAAACTGTTTTACAAGATCTTGAACTCTACAGGTTGTTTCAAAAAGACAATTGGTATAGCTTACAATATTCTGAGTTAGTAAGATGTAGTAAAGTTTTATAAAAATAGAACTGAATTGTTAAAATTATTGTTATTCTCTCCAGTTTGTGCAGGCATATTGGAATGGAATTTAACTTCTTGCTCTAAAACTGATTCTTTTTCTTTCTAGTTATCAACCAATTGTCGATTATATTGATGCACAATTTGAGGCCTACCTCCAGGAAGAGCTGAAAATTAAGCGTTCCTTATATAATTATCATGATACTCGCATCCATGTGTGCCTGTACTTCATTTCACCCACGGGGCATTCCCTTAAAACTCTTGATTTGTTAACAATGAAAAATCTTGACAGCAAGGTAAGATTTTAAAACCATTTTTAGGAAAAAAATAAGAATACCTGATCTTTTAAAATAATGTAGAGGTCGTCCTCCACTTACAACTATAGTTGGGACCAGAACTCCCATTGCTAGTTAAGTGAATCATGCCCAATTTTATGACCTTTTTTGTCATGGTATATCACCATGGTCATTAAATGAATTTGGCTTCCTTCATTGACTTTGATTGTTGGCAGCCCCATGGGATGGTTGTAAATAGTGATCATGTGACTTCAGGATGCTGCAACCATGATAAATATATGCGAGGTACAATTTTTATCAAATGACCATGACACCACATAGGATCAGTGGTAATTTTGAACAGTAGTAAAATAAGTGATGGTAAGTTAAGGACTATCTGTAATAGTGTTAGGTACGAATAACTAGAGCCACACAAGGATTCAATTAGCTGCTTTATTGCTCAACTCCATGTACAGGAATCTTGTCAGACTAACAGTTTGCACCTGAGTAAAATTGGCGCTCAAGTTCAAGTTCAGTGGCACTCAAGAGGGGTTAGATTTCTCCATCTCGTGCCCACATACGGATTCTAGACTAATGCCCCATTTAACTCTTCCACCTGGCTCAACCATTCTCTTTCCAACATAGATATTCAATGTAATATTTTAAAATTGCTGTAATAAAGTTTTTATTGTTGTAGCATTAAAAAGGTTTTAATAAAAATAAAAATTGTTTGTCTCAATTTGATGAATAGGTCAGTGTAACTGAGTAAGTGATTTCACTTATTTTGAGGAAAAATCAAGAATAAAGATATTTTGTTATGGAATAAAAAAAGGTTGATCTTGTACTTTATACAAGGCATTGGTGTTTGTGGCACAATCTGGTCAAAAGTCTGTATGTTCCCAGTGGTGTAAGTTTCTTACTAAATAAATTGGCAATCTAATTGCTATTAGGAAATATAGGATGATTTTTTTCCTGTTTGGGAAAATAATTTTTAAAATATCAGATTTATTTGTGGGGATTGATTTGGTCTGTAGTGCCCATCAGAACACATAAGCTAATTAATACTAATGTCATGGCAGCTACTCAACATCAACTTCTGTTTAAATATTGATATATTTGTGTAGGATAGTCTCTGTGCTAAAACACACCTAAACTTCAAGTAAAAAAATAAAAACCATGTATTGACATAAGGTATGAGCTGCTTCTAAAAGTAACAATGTGCAGAGCTGAATATGTTTCGATATACTGCAAAGTTGAATGGAGAAATTAAAAAAGGCAAACTTTAATCAGGCTGTGCAGGGAGAGAAAAATGTATAAGAAATAAATGGGAACCATTGTTATCAAGTAGTTACATTATCATAATTAGAGGGATGTGCTGATATTATATTCTAATTAAAAATCTTGTCTATAATTGTAATTAGGACTGTTTTAAAGTAATGATAATGACTGAAGGAAGATATGATCGTCGTCTATATAAATCTGGAAGTTAGTCATGTTTAAGAGGAAATGGGTCTATTTTGTTTTGAAACTGAGGTTAAGACTGAAATTGAAAGAAAAGACATTCAAGTTGAATATTAAAAGGAATTTTCTGACAGTAAAAGCTCGCTAACAATGGAATGATCTGCCTAATACAATATTAAATTCCCCGTTTTAAATTGGATCTCAACAGCAAGGATGGGTTGGAGTAGATGATCATGAAGTCCCTTCCAATTAGAGCCTAGTTTCCTATGAAATGAATACCCGCCTGTATAATATTTCAAGTTTATATTAATTTGGTATGGATCTATTTAAATATTACAGTTTTGGACTAGGCTTTCTATAAGTGAAATAATCTTTGTGCTGCCATTCTATTAAGTAAAATGTTCCATGCTATTTAAAGCAATTGCTCATTATCATTTTAAGGCTAACTAACATTAATAGATGTACACCTCAGAGGAATGAAAAAAATGAGTTCTATATATATTTAAATACTAATTTGTACTGCTTCAGCAATTTTTTTTTACAGTTGCTATTTATTATCATAAGTAGCTGAACTGAATAAGCAAGTTAACTAAAACTCTAGGGTAGTCATCAGGTTAGTCCTGTCTGGATTCATCTCTTGTCTGTTTAATATGGACTAAGTCTAATGAAGATGTCATGAGTATAGATAGTTAGGCCCATATCTGAAAGATAATGTGAATGAATTGATAGAGAAATTATGTTTTTGACATAGGTCTCTGCAGCTTCCAAACATATTCTTTTAAAAAATAATTATTTTTATAAATGTAAGACAAAAATAATTTAATTTTAAGACATTCGTTTATTTTTTGAAGATATTATTCATGTTTGAGACTAAAAACTTCGTGTAAAAATCTAATTTTCTGCTAGTAAAATTGGCTACAGAATGCTCATTGTTAGTGATCTATAGAGTGATAAAATGGGATAGAATGGGATCTGGATTTAGCACTTTTAGGCTTAGATTTCCTCCATCTCCTTCCCATTTCTAGGCATTTTTTATAATTCCATCCATTCCTTGCACTGATGTAGCAGTTCTTACCAAACATAAGTAACGAAACTAAAGAAACTATTATGGCAGAGAAAAGTTGTCATAAAAGACTGTTAATTAGCTGGAAAGTCAGGTTTTAAAAATGATGAAGACAGATCTGGTTTTTAACTTGTAGCTGAGTCTGGAGAAAACATCTACAAGCCTTGATACAGTCACTACAAAAGGATCATTTTACCCCAAAGCAGCAATACTCGTCTCTTTAACAAAATGGCAAGAAGACATGAAAGCAACCTTTCTGCATTATTCATACATATATCAAAGGTTTCACTTGGGATTGCCAGTATTCCTTCAGACACTCTAAAATATTGTCTGTTCACAGATATTCAAGCTTGCTTAGCATTTAATTGAAGAAATCAAAAGGAACATAAGAAATCTAATGCAAATTGTTGGGGCACATGTAAATACTTTTTTAAAAAATGTGTTTTACATGAAATCAGTCCCAAAATAACATTATCTTTCTCTTTGAAAATGTAGGAAATACAAATTCATTCTGATAACACTTTTTCTTTCTTTAAAGGAAAAGTTCTTATATTATTTTTAATGAAACTGATAGCTCATATTTATTAAAGAACTTTCATATAGTCATATTAAAATCTTCTGTGATATACCTGATCAGTTTGACTATGGACCAAAAGCTAAATGGACTATATAGATGAGTGAAAATTGTTCAGGTTATTATCTTGTATCTCTAAAAAGACAATATATTGTATAGTCTAAAAACAACTTACCTGTTCAGTGATAGTAACTGGTATCTCAAAAGTTCAAATGATGTTCCAGGGTTTTGATACCTTTGCATATTTCATAGCAATCTGATTTTTTTAATAGGTGAACATTATTCCAGTTATAGCCAAAGCAGATACAATTTCCAAATCTGAACTGCAGAAGTTTAAGATCAAAATCATGAGTGAGCTGGTCAGTAATGGAGTTCAAATATACCAGTTTCCAACAGATGATGAGAGCATTGCTAAAATTAATGCTACCATGAATGTAAGTATATTTCAAAAGATATTGTATTTAAACTAGAGATTCATTGTCTGCAATTACTGGTTTCTTTTTTTAATGGAAAATACCATTTTAATGGGAACTGCTGCTGCCATGTTGCTTCAAAAATTCTGGACTTTCATTTCTGGATTGCTCATCAATTACATTTTACATTTTAGCAGAAAGCATTCCACCATAAGTGTGTTTTTCTTTCATAGAACACAATTTTGATACATGAAATCTGAATTGAATTTGCATTAGCAGCGCTTGAAGCATTTTACATTCCAGATTTCAGTTTCTTTGAGTGCTTATGCTGAAGAGAGTTTAACCTTAACCTTAACCACAAGCCTGAAATTACTATGGATATTTTCTTCTTTATATTGTACTTAGGTGTTTAGTTTTTTGTTCTTAGCCACCATGCTTCTGTATCATGGTCTAATGGTTAAGGTACCAGGCTAGATATCAGGAGACTATAAATTATAGTCCTGCTTTAAGGATGAAAGCCAGCAGCCAGTGACTTTTGGGAAGTCAGTCTATCTCAGCCTATGATGTCAGGCTGTAGATCTAATAAGCCAATTGGTCTATTACTGTTGAAACCAATGGATCAATACTTGGTTGATATGAAAAAAGGACATCCTGCACTGGATGGATGGATGGATGGATAGATAGAATGAGAAAGAGAGAGATCTGTTAAGCACTTTAAGGCTAGGTCTTTTCAATCTTTCTGTTGAGGATAGCTCGTTTTTATTATAAACCTCTAAAATCTGTTCTATGAAAGTATGAGAAATTAAGTGTATATTTTACTGATGTAATAAGTGTATTAAATATTAATTCATGTCTTCTGATGTCTGCATTCCCTATTGGATGTGTCATATTTTGGTGTAAGGCCTTAATGCAAACCTACTATAGCACTTAACCCTTGCCTGCTCTTCTGCCACAATTGTTGCCTTTTACTATAGTGGCAGTGCAAACATTCTACCACCTTTCATTAAAAATTATTTGACAAGGGACTATCATCTATATGGGAGGCCAATGTTTAGAGGCACAATGAATCTTGACCAGTTCAAAATTTGGGCAAAAATTTGGCAGAATAGCTTCATTTTTGAAAGACGGATGCTAACGTAGGAAGCCTACCCTGAAGCTATTACAGTTTTACTTTTTTCAAGTATTAAGACTGCTTTTCAGACATATTCTTCTCAGTTATCAGAAATCAGTTGACATTCTGGAATAGTTATATTAGTGTTTCTGGAGTTGCTGCTTGAATAACCTGAATTGTTCCACTAGTGTCTCGACAGTTCATAATTTTTCAACTCATTGGTTGACAGCGTCAGTTATTCATATCTGCTAAAGTTAAAATGAGGTTTGTGAAAAAAATTCCTGTCAAAATTTCCACCTGAGAAGGTGAGGAACTAGTTTCTTAGTATAGATAGATCTCTTTTTATGACCAGGAAATAGCCTAAACAGAAATATTTAGGAATTAGGAATAGCAATTCCTTTATCTTTATGGTCTTTATGGAATATGGTCTTATTTATTTATTTATTATATTTGTATACCGCCCTTCTCCCGAAGGACTCAGGGCGGTTCACAGCCAGTAAAAAACACAATACATACAATACAAATTAAAAACTATATAAAAAACTGATTCAATAATGGCCTAAAAATTTTAAAAACAGTTTAAAACCCCGTTTAAAACCCTGATTAAAACCCTAATTTAAAACTATGTTCAAGCTAGTCCTGCACGTCGAAACAACAGCGTCTTCAGCTCGCGGCGGAAGGTCCGGAGGTCGGGGAGTTGACGAAGCCCCAGAGGCAACTCATTCCAGAGGGCTGCCACAGAGGCCCCCACAGAGAAGGCCCTCCCCCTGGAGGTCGCCAGCCGACATTGTTTGGCTGACGGTATCTGGAGGAGGCCCTCTCTGTGACAGCGCACTGGTCGGTGCGAGGCTACTGGTGGCAGTAGGCAGTCCCGTAGATACCCCGGTCCTAAGCCGTGGAGTGCTTTGAAGGTGATAACAAGCACCTTGAATTGGACCTGGAAGATCACTGGTCTTCCCTTTTAGAATGGAGATTTTAATAAATCTAAATAATTTATAAAATTAGATACTTGCTTTTCACCAGTGCCTATATTAATCTAGTGTTAAAAAATGAGACAGAACCTTGGTGACATTGTTTTGGCAGGCAAAGGATGAGGTGTACAACTGAAGATCAGCCTATGTGTTCTCTAGAAACTTCCCAAGTTCATAAACAAGGTTTCACATCCCACTCTTCTGATAGCTAAAAGAGTTTCCAGATAAATATAGCCCCTCCCCTCTCCTGAGGTTGCAGCTGATGCCAAACTTGAAACTCAAATGGCCACATTTCTAGGAGGGAGCCCTTCCCATTCAGGTTTTGGATAACACATGCAACAGCAGCCCTCTCATCCATGACAAAATATATATGAATTAGTCAATATGCCAATGTTTTATTTTACTCTAGTTTCATCTGTGTCATTTAATGTATTATCTGTTTCTCAGGGACACTTGCCATTTGCTGTAGTGGGGAGTACAGAAGAGTTAAAGATCGGTAACAAAGTTGTAAAGGCTCGCCAGTATCCTTGGGGCATTGTGCAAGGTAAACGAGTTTTAGACTCGTCTTCATCCAGAGTTAAATTTTCGGTTAAAGGTCTGCTTTTAATTAAATAAGTGTGCATTGTGCAACACTTTAAGGAATCTATTTCCACTAATTTTTTTTTAACAGATTCCAGAATAGAGTCAACATTTTTTCATATTCTGGAACCAGATATATTTCTTAGGTTTTGTTAAGTAAAGTTGTTCATTTCAGAAACTGTTACAATAATGTAAGCCAACTTTTAAATAAAATCCCCATCTTGGCCATAATTCTAAGCATACCATTTTGAGAAGTAGTTATTTTGTAAGCATGACGTGTGAATCGTAGAAATTTGTATTAGATCCAAATATAGATTTCCCACTCAGTCACTATGTGATGTTCAACCTTCATGCTCTTTATCTAACTTGCTATATGAGGATAAAATGTGAAGAAGCATAAAATGAACTATATATAGTTTTCTGAAGAAATAAATATAAATATAATAAAAATGTCAATATGTATGAAACCGGTTTTGGAAAACTCTGGGATAAATTAACTTCGATATTGTAAGATCTTTTTTAAAAACAAACATAAAATCAGGTTTTAGAAGTACCAAGATGAACTAAAGTATATGGATAACAACTTCTGCCTCACTGATATGTCTTTTCAATCTACAACTTACATATTAATTGATAGGCTAACATTTGCAAGACCTCCTCATTTACATACATTTTAAGAAAGTTGGGAGCAGCACTGGATGCCGCCTGCAGTTAAATAATTTTTCCATCCTTTTCCCCATTTCCATTCCACCTAAAATTTTCTCCCTAAGAATTGGAACATCCTTGAAATATCTGGTATAGGAGAGAGGGAAAAAAATCAGGGAACAGTTGACTGGAGAAAGTGTGTAGATCTTCTGTTTACTCAGTTTGCCATCATTCGCTTTTTTCCTTTCTAGTTGTGATGCTTCTTCAGTTCAGTTTAAAGTTTATTTTGGTCAAAAATCTGTATAGGCCATAACAATGAAAAACTGTTTAAAAGTAAAAGAGGAAGGGTATATATAAAACACACGGTAAAAGTATAGTATAGAATATTATTACCACTATTGTTGCCAGTATAAACTTTGTAAAACTAAGAAATAGAATGTTATTTATTTAAAATTATCTTAGTTTATCTAACTATCTAAAACTTAACCCCTAAAGCTAAAATTCTAATACAGAATAGGTTTTACAGGTGAGGGAGGGATGGAGAGACAGAGAGATTTATATTTAGGGTTGTTCAAAGATTAGCCATAGTTGTACCATGTTAAGGAATGGGGATTAGTTCACTTGGATCTTATTTTGCTGACTGCATAACATAATTTGACAATGTCCGAGGAGGTAGAGTCCTTTTGACATGGTATGATGCTTGTTTGCATAAACAGCTTTTTAGAAAGCTGTTTTCCTGCTATATGTACTGTTTTGAATATATTCTAAGAAAGTGCTACTTGTACTATATTCCTTTCCTTAGTGGAGAACGAGAACCACTGTGATTTTGTGAAACTTCGGGAAATGTTGATTTGTACAAATATGGAAGATCTCAGGGAACAGACTCATATGCGCCACTATGAATTGTATCGGCGATGCAAACTGGAAGAAATGGGTTTCCGAGACACTGATCCAGAAAACAAACCTGTTAGGTAAGTACATTAAAAATAATTCTATATTTCAGCGATATAAGAATGTATTCACTTTCTTTATTCTTACAACTCCTTATTTGTAACAGCAGGGGAGGAAAGGGAGTTTTCAAATTGCTAAACTGTCAGTAGAAATCAAGCATTTAAAATAATTGTGTAACTGAAATCTGAAATTCTTTGCTGAAAAAAAATTCTGACATTGCTTGGACCACCACCTATACCTCAGTGGCTAGTTAGCCAGCATTCAAGATATATGGCAACTACAGCTTGTTTGGGAGTACTTGTTGGTCACTTGATGGATTTAAACAAGCAAAGCTGCAATTGTTCTGAAGGGTGCCCCATTTGGACTTGAAGAGAAGTTAGTGCTGTGTCTCACTTGGAATTGAGTATTGTTGCTTTCTGTGGTTCTGTAGGAGTATTGGCTTCCTCTAAACTGGGGATGATACTTTAGGATCAGTGATATCTTCTAGTCAAAAATAGCTTGCGGAATGTTTTGTGAAAATGGGTCAATTGTATTCTCGTTTTAGGGAGGATATAACTAAAACGTTTCATAATTTCGAGGGGATATTATTCATTTTTGTGATACGTCATTTATGCATTCCTCCTTTTTGCATATATTTTTTAAGGATTTTAATTACAATAGTGAAAACAAATACAAACTAAAAGAAAAAAAAGAATATCAAGAAAGGATAAAAAGTGCAACAAAAAAGAAAAAGGACAAAAGAAGGAATATGATAAAGATTCTGGGTTTCTAGGACAATTGTAATTTTGACCGGTCGTAAAATGACCAGTCATTAAGCAAGGACAATCTATATTCCCTTTTCACTGTTTTTCTGCTATTAATACCTAAAACAGAAGCTATTCTGCTGACAGCCTTCAGAATTTGAGCAAGCTGAAGCAGTCACTGAATAGACTGCAAATCTCTGGTATTTATTTTAACAGTCTGGAATTTTCCCATTACTGGTGCTGATGGGTGTCTGATAAATCAAGACAAACCTATTCAAATTATTACAATTATATAATATAATTTAGCTATAATATATAGCTAAAATAAAATCTCAATTATTGTTGGGTAATCCATCAGAAAATAATTTCTTAATTAGATATTTCATGGATTATTATTGAACTATCAGACTAATAAAATTACCAAAATGTTGCAGAGAGTAGAATCCAGCCACTAAACTCCAAATACCTGGCCATTGCTTCTGCATTGTTTTTCTTGTTGCTGCTCAGTTCACAATGATGGTGGCAACTAGTTTTGCCCCTGGGCCTCCGGTAAGGCATGCTGATAGAGCAGTTCACCCCTAGTCATTATTTCTAGGATTGAGGCTCTCTTTGCAGTAAAACACAGTAGTAGTAGTAGTAGTACATTTATTTATCATGTGCTATAAATAAGTACAGGTAGTCCTTGACTTACAACAGTTCATTTACATACAACAGTTCATTTACTTACAACAGTATCATTTACCGTTCGAAGTTTACAACAGTACTGAAAAAAGTGATTTATGAACGTTTTTCATATGACTGTTGCACCATCCTCATGGTCATGTGATCAAAGTTCAGATGCTTGGCAACTGACTCATATTTATGATGGCTGCAGTGTCCCGGGGTCACACGATACCCTTTTGCGACTTTCTGATAAGCAGAATCAATGGGAAAGACAGATTCACTTAACAATTGGTTTACTAACTAAACAACTGTAAGTGATTCCCTTAACAACTGTGACAAGTAAGGTCATAACATGGGACAAAATTCACTTGACAACTGTCTTGCTTAGCAATATAAATTTTGGGCTCAATTGTGGTTGTAAGTTGAGGACTACCTGTACAGGTAGAAGATAAAGACAGCAATTACTGTAGTACTCTATTATCCTACTAACAATTGGGGAAACTAGTACAAACTCTATCAGATACTCCATCACGTCTTCACTTTCGCTGTTCATTGTCTTCCGATCTATAACTCATCCTTCACCATCAGTGGTCATCCATTTTAGCTACTCAATCATCACTGTTGTAGCACTATTTTAATTTTTCTAACTTCTTCAAGCTATATTCAGTTCTAATTTATGCATTCATTTCCCCTTTCCAACTCACTTAACAATCAACTATCCCCCAAAATAAAAATTGACATGAACCTTATTCATTTGCATATTCATTGCATGTTTGTTGATTTAGAGAAAGTATATGGTGAATTATATAATTTTTGCATAAACAGGCAATTAAAGTTTGTTGAGTGTGATAAGAGTAGCATGTGACAGGAGTAAAGCATGTGTGAGAATAAATGGAATTCTTACTCAGATGGTTCAGCACTGAGCAAGGAGTAAGAAATGGATATATGATTTCCCTTTGGTTGTTTAATGCTTTTATGGATCAATGTAAGTGACAGTAGAGGTGTTGAATGTGAATGTATATGCACTTTTGTATGCAGATAATGCTGTGTTTATTGGCTGAGAATATGAATTATTTGCAAGGAGCATAGAAATATTATATGATACAGTGAGGAAGATGGTCTGAAAATTAATTCTTCAAAAGACTAAGGTAGTTGTGTTTGACAGGGGAAATGGAGTGAGTGATTGCAAATTATACTTCAATAGTGAGCAACTGGAAAATTTTGAACGGTGACCAACATATTAGTTGGTAGAATGTTTTCTAAAAACGAGAAGAAGGATAGAGTAATTCTTAGATGTACAGATGCTACTAGGTACTATGGGGGTCTTTTGCTACACAAGTTAATTTAAATAAATTAAAGCATAAGTTAGGTATAGTAACATTTCCTTGACCTTTATCTCTTGCCCATTGTTGTTATTATTTGTTGCTTAGTATTTCCTACCCTTTCTATGCTTATTTGTGAAAAAAGGGAATGGTGTGATGGGCTTTTGTATGCCATACGGTATATAAAACAGAAGTCCTGTAAATATGTTGAGGAAAATAATCAAAATCAGCCCTGCAGACTGCATTTTTGTAATGTGTAATAATCACACATATGTAATGCAGGAAAGTTTCTGTCGAAGGAGAAATATAGGTATTACTTTACAAGTTCCATGAATACCAGAAGTGTACTGAAAAGTACCCGTAGCTTACACTTTTTTTTCTGAATAGTCCTCAAAGTAAAAAGGGATTACGTGCTGAAGTATTTCTAGGTAGGGAAGGTATTGTGAATTTTATTCTAGCCTCTTAATAATAACTGACTGGCATGGAGTGAGTTTAGAATCTAGCAGTTGGCAGCATTCTGAGCTGCTCCCTTTGGTAGTTTTTTCTGATTTTTTTTTCTCTGCCTCCCTGGCCTTATCCAGCCAATGTATTTTTATTTTTTATTTTTTTGCTTTTTTTTCATTATACCAAATTAATCTAGGTTCTGTTCACTGGTAAAGGAATAACCTTGCTGATGGGAAGTAGAGGTCCAAGCCCCTTTATAGACGGTCTTTCCAAGGAACATCTATTTTTAGGTAGCTGTGAAGCTTTTTTTGCATTTGTGTTGCGAATGCCTGCAAGATGTTAAGTATATGTTAAATAGCAGTGTGATGGACACTACACAGTGTGTTGGCTCACATTGGGGGTTGAATTTGCTAATAGTTTCTTAGTTTGGTGTCCAGCCTGAAATGTACATATCCAACTTCAGTATTTAATGGAGAGTAAGTGCTTACTCAGGGCAATTTGTGAACAAAATAACATTCATTCCTGCTAATAAAGGGGAAAACATTATCTAAGGTTCCAGATTTGAAACTCAAGTTCCTATGGCATAAGTTTTACCCTCCCTCTTCTTGACACGAAAATATTCTGAATATTTCTCATGTCAGCCTTCTTTGTTCAGTCCCCTCCAAATTTATTTAGATGAACCTACAATCTCTACAAACACATGTACCAGTTTTTTTTTTCTTCCAGGATAATAAATAATCCATGAAATCTTCCAAAGTGCCACAAAGCTCTTTGGTTTTGCTGAGCAGGTTAAAATAGCTACAAGCTATACTGGCTGGGTCTTTATTAATAATGTTTTGTTGTTAAGTGTTAAACAAAAACTTAAATACGATAAAAGTAAGTTATATTTTTTTAGGAAAAATGAATTCATTTAACTTTTGGAAAAATGCTACAGCTTTTATGGCACCAAATGCTCAATATTGTTTTGTAAAAATAAGGTAAATTAGATTACAGTCTCACATTCACTCCCTTGAAACAAATTTATTTAAATTCAGTAGGGTTTACTTTTGAATAAACTTGTATAGGGTTTGAAAAGGTTATTTGGACAGTAACATGCCTTGATGAACCTGTATACCTTTGTTTTTAGGGTGCCAGATAGCAGGAAGACCAGTTATAGAGAAAGGTATATTGTTTTGTAGTATAGAATGATTAAAACATAGTTTTAGATATATTGCTGTTTTAATACATTGCTGTTTTATTTAACTTTATAGAAAGTGATAGCATGATCTTACACGAACTGATAATGTCTTATTAGCAAAATTGATTCTAAGCTTTTGATTCTAATGAATTAACTTATATCCAACAAACTCAGCACCCTTTAAATATAATACAGAAACCATAATGTAATAATAGATCAATATGTTCCCAATTCAAAAGCGTCAATAATAAGCAAGGAGAAACAAATAGTTTTCTTCTGTCCAGAAAGCCAGAAAGCTACTTGTTTCTGGACATTGAGACTTATACTGGATGGACAAATGGAATGAATTAATGCAAGAAAATTTCCTGTGTTCTTAACTACCCGTTTTCTCTATCTTCTTGATATTCAGTAAAGATTTCCAAGATGCTTGCTGCCATAAGATTTAAGCTCTTATACTGCAATTATTGCCTTATACACTGTAAGCCGCCCTTCGGAGAAGGGCGGGATATAAATGTAAACAAAAAATTCCAACCATTAACTGAAATAAACTGTGGTTGGAAAGGATAAAACATTAACAGTGGAGAAGAGGATATTTAGATTATCCTAACTGTGAAAAAGAATTGTTTTAATATAGAGTTCAAGAAGATTATTATACCTGTGTTCTGCTGTCCCTCAATCAATGTGATCATTTATTTATTGGATATAATTGAAAAGAAGCTATCCTCCCTGATTATAGGATGCATCCTTTCACACTGCAACTAATAAGACTTTTTTCAGCAATGGTATTACTTGGTTTTATGTTGCCTGCATTTTTAGGCACTTGCTACTTTTTAATTCAGTAAACTTCCTCTTGAAGTTTAAGCAGGCTTCCCCCCCCAAAAAAAATTAAACATGCCAGAGCATTAATCCAGCCACTCTGTAACCTCTGATCAAGTTCCCTATGAAGGAGGCCAAATTGTTTTTGACTTTCTTTCAGGAAGGCCAGAAAAAAAATGAGTGCAGGTCTACTATCAGCTTGTTTAATTTATATAACCTTCCATGCAAGATGTATGGATAGTGAAAAAGTGAGATATGATTCTATAACTCAGCATACAAAGAAGGAAGGAAACAAGTTGTCAGATATAGTCACTAGGCTTTTAGTAAAGAATGTTGCCCAGTGAAGTAAAAAAAATAACAACCTTAAACTGGGCTCATATCTCAATGAATTAGTCATGCTGTAAGTGAAACCTATGAAATTTAATGATGAAAACAGCACTTTAATAGATCCTAAGAATGAAAAGTTAGGAGAAACCCCGGCTGTTGCTGTTATACATTAGAGAAAATTCTACTTTATTTAAAATATAAATATCTAAAGATCATCTAATAGGTGTGACTACTTCAGTCAACTAATCTGAATTTTTTTAGTAACATTATGGGCATATAACTGTTAGATGGGAACCACTTTTCAAATAGCTTACTTTTGCTGGCCAGTATGCAGTAGCATGACTTTGTTGAAAGGGCATCTAAGAGGCCATCATAATGGCAATGTATCAGAAGGGAAGCATGTTTTTAACAGTCGTTCAGGAAATTTAGAAATGTTGCTTTTAAAATTTAGAAGAGATTCTTAATAGGTAAATAAAGAAGTGAAAAATAAGCCAAACAATAAGAAGAAATGAATACACAAAGGAATCTTTTTAGAGTTTTTACATGAAACTATAATTTTAGTAAATACATTAGTCAGCTAATGTAGTTAGATATGCTGAATGATCTTTAGAGGTCTATATTTTAAATATAATTTCCTGTAATGTACACCATATGCTACTACATATTACTACATCAAGTAAACTTTGTTGCTAAAAGTAATCTTTTAAACCCCTTTGGAATTTCAAATCCATTTTAAAGCTTTCGCTAAATTAATCTCACTATTTTAGCAAAGTTGAAATTTCATTTCACTCCATATGTCCAAGCCAAATGCAGTTAGGATCAAGGCTTAAGAATGCACTAAGCACATTCAAATCATGCAAATAATTCTTATTCATACTGTTGCTGCCTGTCTCTTTCTAACAGATTTCTTATTGCATCCATATAAGACAATTTTTTGTCTTGTACAATATATTTTATTGTGGAAATGTATTCTGTCACATATATTTCACATACAACAAATAGTGTTGCATTTGAAGTTGTATCAATGTGAATATATCTGTACCCTATTTTCTATTTCAAAATGAAACTGAGGCAATAGAAAATGAATATGTAACTACAATATGCCTTGTTAATATTAAGTATCAAATATGTTTAGGGTAATTTCTTCTTTCAGTCACCTGGGAACTTCATAATGATTCTACCTGGTGATTCTTGTAATTTTCTTGGCTACTACACTAAAAGAGTTTGCCATTGCTTTCCTCCAGGATTTTTTAAAAAAATATTCATTAGTCTAGGATACAGCTATTGCATTCTGTGGTGGCAATGTCCTATCCATTTATTTATTTATTTTATTTATTTATAATTTAATTTCTATATCGCCCTTCTCCCGAAGGACTCAGGGCGGTTTACAGCCATACCACCAACAAGTTTAAAATAGCATTTAAAAACAAATATTTAAAAGGCCGAATAAAACTAAAACGGTCAAAGACTGACATAAAACCCAGTTAAAATTACAATTAAAATTACACTTAGGTTAGTCCCGCACGATGAAATAATACAGTCTTAAGTTCCCGTTTGAAGGTCCGGAGGTCGGGTAGTTGGCGTAACCCCGGAGGCAGCTTATTCGAAAGGGTCGGAGCCACCACAGAGAAGGCTCTCCCCCTGGGGGCCACCAACCGACATTGTTTGGTCGACGGCACCCTGAGCAGGCCCACCCTGTGGGAGCGCACAGGTCATTGGGAGGCTATCCGTGGCAGAAGGCGGTCTTGTAAATAGCCGGTCCTAAGCCATGGAGCGCTTTAAAGGTGGTAACCAACACCTTGAATTGCACCCGGAAGGCTACCAGCAGCCAGTGCAGGCCACGCAGGG
The DNA here is from genome assembly GCF_028640845.1 of Ahaetulla prasina. NCBI lineage: Eukaryota > Metazoa > Chordata > Lepidosauria > Squamata > Colubridae > Ahaetulla > Ahaetulla prasina. The sequence continues at coordinate 101,042,631 of NC_080543.1, read as the reverse complement.
TAGGTGTTATGTGGGAGCAATGGGGTGCTCCCTCTATCACCCGCGCAGCCGCCTTCTGGATTAGCTGGAGCCTCCTGGTGCTCTTCAAGGGGAGCCCCATGTAGAGAGCATTGCAATAGTCCAGGCGGGAAGTAACGAGGGTGTGAGTGACTATGCGTAAGGAGTCCCGGTCTAGGAAGGGGCGCAAATGGCGAATCAGGCAAACCTGATAAAATGTTCCCCTGGCGACGGCCATCAAATGTTCCTCTAAGGACAGCCGATCGTCCAGGAGAACGCCCAAGTTACGCACCCTCCCCCTGGGGGTCAATACTTCACCCCCAACAGTCAGCGATGGCGTAAGCTGACTGTACCGGGACGCCGGAACCCACAGCCACTCTGTCTTGGAGGGGTTGAGCTGGAGCCTGTTCCTCCCCATCCATGTAGTAAACAGGTTCAACACTGCTTAATTTGTTGAGATCAGCCAAAGTCAGCTAGATGTTCCATGTTGATCTCCATGTCATATATGGATGCCTACTGCTAATCAAAAATATTATTTGACCCATAGAACCAGATATTAGATTTTGTGTTAAAGTTCTATTCTTGTAACCATATTTTTATAAGATGATGTATAGCAGGGGTGTCAAACTCACTTTGTCATGGCGGTGTCCTGTGACGTATCGGGACTTTTTCCCCCTTCACTAAACTGTGCATGGGCGTGGCCAGCACATGACGCATCCAGCCTGCGGGCCGTGAGTTTGACATCCCTAATCTATAGGATAACAATAGTACTTTGAATTGTTCCTGGGAAGTAAGTGAAGTGGTTTTACAGCTGAAGATGAATATTCCCATTGATTATCTCATTATTATATTTGCAGAATTCATGTAGTCTGCTTCTCACTGATAGTCTTTGTTCCTGCCTTTAACAATCACTTTCAGACAGGACAGAAAAAACAATATATAGTCAATCAAAATAAGCATGTAAAAATAATTGAAAACTGAATTACACATGGTTTTGCATTTTTTTAATTTTATTTTTGGAAAAGCGGAATGTCCTTGATGTAAACAATTCTGTATTTGTTTCCAACCTATCAGATTGCTGATCTTTGTGTTCTTTGGTTGCTTTTGTGACTGACGCTTTTCCTCTGAAAGACCAATATAGAATCAAATTTTGAGGGAAAAAAGTTATGTTTCTAAATTCTAAGGAAATTCTGAATTTTAGATAGAATTTGAAATTTGGAAAACGCTATGGATTCCTACAAGTAGAATATTCTGACCATGGAGCCTTATTTTTAATGTAAAATAAGTATCAGCCCAAAGCATTTGTTCCACATTTTTGGGATCTCCAAGAGAGCATTAACTTTCTTTTCAGAGGTACTCTGATATTTTTTGTTGAGCACAATTCTGAAATTTTTAAGCATTGTTGCCTGTCACTTAAATGAGAAAAGCTATTTACATTTTATGACTCCCAGTCTACAGGAGACGTATGAAGCTAAAAGACATGAATTTCTTGGAGAATTAGAACGGAAACAAGAAGAAATGAGACAAATGTTTGTGCAAAGAGTCAAAGAGAAAGAAGCATTGCTAAAAGAAGCAGAGCGAGAAGTAAGTATATTTTGACTCTGCTTACTTAGGTGAGTTTGGGTGGTTGTAGGAACTTGGAACAGATTTAATCAGGTCCTCAAATTTGGGGGTGCATTGTCCTCCTAAAACAGTTATTTCTACATGGAACTATCAGATCATGTTTGTCAGTCATGCCACTGTACCTGGACAACTTGGATGCTGATTTGTACTTGCAGAATGAGGACATGACCTGGCAGAGTTTCAGCTGAGTACGTGGAAGCTAGATATGCACAGCCACAGCTGGATCACTGTCAGAACTCTTCCTTGCTGAGACTGTTCTTGATCTCATATTCTCCTTATTCAATGGCAATTCTTCCTCCTGGGGGTGGGCAGGACCTTGAGTCCTATGGGCCTACTCCAGACATCTTGACTGATACTGTAGGACTTGTTGCTGTGACTACAAAAGCTGTTAAATAAAGAGTTTCAGAAAACTGAAACCCGCTCGGACCAGCAGCTCAAAGATGGTTATCCATTCCCAAGCAAATAGCAGATCTGCTCATGACATCCCCTCCTTTTCCACCCTACCCTGAGAATTCCTTAAGTACATAGATAAGGTCTTCACAATCTCATTTGCCTACAAAAAATGGATCACTCAGGTTCAGCAAGAGATACTTAGATGTGATTCAGTGAACTCCCATTTGATTAATTACATATGAAAGCTCAGTGGTCAATTGCCATAAATAGTTGAAAAAAATCTACTTAAATGTTTCTGAGTCTAGATCAGGGGTGTCAAACTCAATTTCAATGAAGGCCGCATCAGGGTTGTGTTTGACCTAGGGGGCTGAGGTGGGTGTGGCCAGGGTGGGCATGACCAGCTTGATGTCATTCATGTCAGGGGCACCTGTGCTGGCCTGAGTGCTATGGCCTCCTGGAACCCTCTGCCAGAAAAAATGGAGCTCAGGAAGGCCTCATCTGACCCCCGTGAGCTCCATTTCTGGCTGCAATGGGCTCCTGCAACCTTCTGCCAGTGAAAACGGAGTTCGCGAGGGCCACACGTGGCTTTCCCGAGCTCCGTTTTCATTGGCAGAGGCATCCTGGGCCGGTCCTTCACTGTTCCAGGGCGGCGCCATGGACCAGATCTAAGCACCCTCTGGGCCGGATGCGGCCCATGGGCCTTGAGTTTGACACCCCTGGTCTAGATTAATAAATTCCTACCTCAAATTGTAGTGATCAGACTCAGTGGCAGCATTCTGTATCGTTTGATTAGGAATCTCAGAGGTTAGGGTTATCAGTCTTCCTAATCTTTGTAACCCCTTGGTCTCTGAATGGCATATATTTTAAAGTTTCAGATACTTCCTTTCAATGTATTAAGAGGAAGTATAATTAGCCCATTTATAATCCATACAATATTCCAATCCAGTTAGTTTAAACGGAACAAAGGTCGTAAAATTTTGGCTTCACAATTCTTGAGTTGGAATAAGAAAAAAATATGGATAAATGTGTGCCAAATAGAATATGTGTCCCCAGATTTAATCACTCCCCCCCACCAGATAATACAAACTGGTAGGTAAATATTTCTTTTTTCTTTCTCTCCTCTTACCCTCATAAATTTCCTGTCCAGGATCTAATAAAGGGTTTTACCCTGTTTGGTAAAAAAAAAAACAATCAATTTTGTCACAGTTCTGTAGTTTTGCAGGGCAATGAACATGTTCAGTTAACATTAGTTGGAGGCTAGAGGCACCTAAAAAATGTACAATGATTGCTGTGCATGGAATTATTTTTCTGAATATGTAGAATGCATTATTTTATCTCTGTGACCTGGTTTTCTCACTGCTTGGCAAAGGAGAAAAAAATGCATTGCTACTACTATATATTTGATAGAAATTCTTCTTCAGTTTTCAACACATTAAAAAGAGACATTTGATATCCTCAAAAGTTGATCTAGTGTATAGTTGTTCAACTTGGTTGTAATTTGTTAAACAGATGTCAGTTTCTGCATTCTGAACTGCAAGCTAATTAAAGCAACATCCGTATTCAGAGTATTTTAAATCACACAAATGAAACAATTATCTTAAAAATTTGCCTCTATTTTACAGTGTGATTATTGAGCATAGATTTAAGATGAGGCTAAACTCTTCTGGCAAAAACAATGCTTTTATGATTTATTTCAGCTTCAAATGAAGTTTGAACATTTGAAACGACTACATCAGGAAGAGAGAATGAAAGTGGAAGAAAAAAGGAAGCTTCTGGAAGATGAAATTATTGCATTCAACAAGAGGAAAACAGCCTCAGACATATTGCAAGGGAGGCCTCTGCCTCCTACACCTACAGCTGGTTTTAAAAAAGATAAAGATCGGAAAAAGTAAGCAGCCTATTTTGAAAGACTGGAGGAAGGGGAATCAGAGATTCCAATGGTGAAAATGATTATTTTAAATTTTTATAGAAAAAATGTTTGGATTAGGCACCTTGATGAAAATACTTGTTTTTCTTTTTTTTTCTCCTTAAGGGATCCAGGTTTTCGGCTTGAGCTCCTATGCTTTGATGTCAGAGATCAGGAAATTGTGAACGTAGATGACGAGAGAGCAAAAGAGAAGTTAGAAAGGGACAGATACCATCACAGGGAATACCAGCAATAGTCTTTGGCTGTAATCCACAAAGGTTTCAGTGTTTAGGGCTTGATAGTAAGTCATAGAAACAGAACCATACGTCGAATATTTTTAATACTTAGAGGAAGTATTTTTAATACTTAGAGGAAGTCCAAAAATTATTGGTACAACTCACATCAGATGTTATAGTTTCCTTGCTACGATTCAAAATATTAGTAGAATTTTTAAAATCCTAAATGTTTATTATGAAATGCAGTGCAGCAACTATGGTGGTATTCAAAATCTCAACTGCACATTGAACAATATTCATTATTTTTGGTGCTACAATTCTGCCTTAAACTGAGGGACAGAATAGTCCAGAGTGAAACTGCAGGAAGTGAGAGAATCAAGACATCCAGGGCAGAAAAGTAAAGATGTCTTGAGTAAATATACTCTTTCCTTGCAGTCCAGTTTATTTTTCATTATCGTTTTTTGTACTTTTTAAGAGTACTATCCTAACAAGAAAATGTTTCCCAATGCTTGTCCTTAGATGACATGGAGGAGAAATCAAATTAGGTCCTTTCTGAGACTACAAGCAGTTATCAACTTACAACCATTCATTTAGTGACCATCTGAAGTTACAACAGCACTGAAAAAACTGACTTTTGACTGTTTTTTACACTTACAACCTTTGCAGCATCCCTACGATTTACACGATCAGAATTTGGGCACTTGGCCATGGCATGTATTTATAACAGTTGCACTGTCCCGGGGTCATGTGATCACCATGTGTAACTTTCCCAGCTGGCTTCTAACAAGCAAAGTCAATGGAGAAGCCAGATTAGCTTAACAACTGCAGTGATTCACTTAACAACTGTGGCAAAAAGGTTATAAAATGGGGCAAAACTCACTTAACAACTGTCTTACTTAACAACGTAAACTTTATGATTGTAGTCGAAGACTACCTATATGGGCAACTAAACTGGTCATTCTGTCAAAAGAGATCAGATTAATTAACATGACCTGGTCATCCTGGTTCCTGATAAGTATTCACAAACTGACTTCTTAACAATCTGCTGCAGAGGTTTGCTTTGTATTGATATCAAGTTGATTGTTTTCTCCTCATTTTTGAAGATGAAAACAACTTTCCCTTCTTTATTTCTAAATCTGTCTTTCATGATTCAAAGATCACAGAAGGGATTCCAAGAAGATGTCCACAAACTCCTTCAGGATTGTTGTATTTCATGGTTCTGCTCCTGGAGACCTCAATTTTTGATATCCATAGATTTATTGTTTTATAACTATCCCTTTTCTTATCTTGGATTGCCACTCCCTCCCTTAGTTAACTGTTCCAGTTAGGTCAGTGGAAACATAGTTCCTACTATGGGAAAAATAGGAATTGTGAAGCTCTGTTCTATTTCCATCCTACCATGTTTAGGCTATGAGCCACCTCTTCCTGTTTGCTTTTACTCCGATAGATAGCTTTAAGATACTTTTTTTAAGCATTGTAAAACTGACAAATCTTCCTTTTCTTTCAGCCCCGGTTTTATGTGAATTGGAGAAGAAATTGTTCACAAATCTGAGAAGAAGAAAGATGGATTAATGCCTCCTTTCTTTTTCTTAACGTGTGTTCATTGGAAAACTGACCGCTGCAACCGCATTAAAATATGTAATCAGTTCTGCATCCTGTACTATAGGTTGCTGTCAAATTAAGAATTCACTCGAATGGACTTATTTTTTCAGCAGCTTGCACTTAAACTATGTACTTTTGCCAACAGAAATGCACATCAGCCTTCTGTACCAAAGACCACTGTGCTATGAACTAAGGCTCTTGTGCTTTGGATTTGAAGCCAAATGACAGCTTCAGAGTGCATTGGGGCATAAATCTAGCACAGGTCTGCAACTTGCTTTCCTGCCATTGCTCAATGAGGGAGGAGAACAGCTGCTGGTTGCAAGGAGAGCTTTAAGGAAGAGCAGGGAAGTGCCACCTTCACGCCTTGCAGCTCAGAAGCTCCTTTTGCCTTAGAATCTAAAGCACACCAAAGCCCCGATATAAACAACTTCCATTTAAGATATGAATACTGTAGTATAATAGTATTCATTGACTACACATTATAATTGTTTTAAAGAATTTGTGCCTTTTTTATCTCTTAGCTAGATAACCTTTTAAGTGCCTTTTATTGAACTGTATAAAATATGTAAACCAATATATTTTAAAATGTGCACTTTGCAATTTTGTAATGATGACAAGCTTTAGAGTTAAAGTGGATCATGGTTGCCTTTACCATTGCAGTATTCATGCAAGCGCAGACATTACTTGAAAACCGATACTGAAAATTAGCTTGGTTGCAAGGGTGTCTTCTCTTTAAGCCACCTTCTCTCATCTATGGCTAAATTACACAATATGAAGGCTGGGAACGGTCATGTTAAAAATTAGATGTGATTTTAATAACAATTCTGACAACTTCATATTCATTTAAACATGTCTTAAGTGTTCCTTGACACAAAGCCTTCCATCAATTTTAATTCTTATAATTTAACATTAAGTGATAGAAGAAGAAGAAAATGAAAATAAAACTGTGGTTTTTTTTCCTGAAGTGAGCTTGAATAGGATTGAATCCCATGCCTGCTTACTTGGACAAAAGTTCTGTTCTTCAAAGAAGCAATAACCTGATTTTGAAGTTATCCATTATTTAGGTAACCAGTAGTTCTGGTGCTTCCTGTTTACTAATAAATATAGCAGTTGCTTATGTAATCCTCATAAATTTCTGCTAATTATTTTATAAAATACTTACATGTAGTTTGACAAATAAAGTTATTTGGTTACACAATTAGTAAGTATTCCACAGTGCAATAGTGCTTTGATTTATTGGACAATAGAACTGTTCTACCCAGTCTCACTGTTTTGCAAACTACCACTGGAGCCATCAATCGTACTTTAGATGAGAGAAATTTATTCATAGGCATTGGAGAAAATATCAGTTGGATGGCAAAATTGTCAACACCTATCTAAAATCCTATTTACGTAGATTATTCCCTAAGAAGTAAGATCAGTACTAATACTAGTTTCCCAGATTTTCCTCCCCCAGCTATGTGTTTCCTTTATAGAATTTTCTTTTGAAAGCAGTTATGAATTCCAGAGGTGGGGTGGCTCATCTGGTGCTCATGCTTCCTAAGGCCCATGATAGCTTTTCAATAACATACTAACAAATTCTTAGCTCTACTTATACTCTTTGGTATAAATTCTACATATGAACTCTATTGCCATCATTGGCTTGGTTCCCATATAATGCTAAGCCTATGCAATGACCTCCATTTTGCTCTAATTGTGACCAACGACCAGGGGTTTCAAGTGAAGATGCACCACATGAACAGTGCGATAAGGAGTTTCCCTCCATACATATTGGGGAAGTTGCTAACCTTTCCAGCAGCATTTTGACACTGGTGCTCATATAAGCTAGCTATAATGAAATGATGGGTACACTTATTGGGTCTGAAATAAGAATAGTTCCAAAGAATTGTAATGATTTCCCTTATAAAGTAGTTATTTATAAAAGTAGAGATAACAGATTAATTTATAAATAAACTTTAAACTTCCACTGGGTATATTTAGATAAAAAATTGAGAGTTTGCCATTATTTAGAATAAAGCTGGCTTTTGATGCAGGATGAGGCTGTACAAAACAAGGCAGGTGGCTCAGAGCCTTTTCATGTAGACTGACATTGCAGAAACACTAAAGGATCCTATGTCTATGCTAAGCCTATGCAATGACATCCATTTTGCTCTAATTGTGACCAACGACCAGGGGTTTCAAGTGAAGATGCACCACATGAACAGTGCGATAAGGAGTTTCCGTTATCGGGACGGGCTGAGGAATTTGGAAGTTATCTGCATGATAAAATCACTCAGATCCGGGATGGGCTGGACACAGATTGGGTAGATCCAGACGGGATGACGCGGGCACGTCTTGAGAACATTGTTTGGGCTGAGTTTGACTCTGTGACTCCCGATGACATGGACAGGATACTGGGGAGGTTGAATGCCACCACATGTTTATTGGACCTGTGTCCCTCCTGGTTGGTACTGGCCACCCAGGAGGTTACATGAGGCTGGCTCCAGGGAATTACCAGCACTTCTCTGAGGGAGGGAGTCTTCCCAGCCGCCTTGAAAGAGGCGGTGGTGAGGCCCCTCCTTAAGAAGCCTTCCTTGGACCCAGCTATTTTGGCTAATTATCATCCGGTCTCCAATCTTCACTTTTTGGCGAAGGTTGTGGAGAGTGTGGTGGCTTGGCAACTCCCCCAGTACCTGGAGGAAACTGTTTATCTAGACCCATGCCAGTCCGGCTTCAGGCCTGGGTACAGCACAGAGACGGCTTTGATCGCGTTGGTTGATGATCTCTGGAGGGCACGGGACAGAGGTTGTTCCTCTGTTCTTGTCCTGTTAGATCTGTCAGTGGCGTTCGATACCATCGACCATGGTATCTTGCTTCGGCGGTTGGAGGGCTTGGGAGTGGGAGGCACCGTTTTACGGTGGTTCTCCTACCTCTCCGACCGCTCGCAGACGGTGTTGACGGGGACAGAGATCGACCCCTAGGCAACTCACTTGTGGGGTGCCACAGGGGTCGATTCTCTCACCCCTCCTGTTCAACATTTATATGAAGCCACTGGGAGAGATCATCCGTGGTTTTGGGGTGAGCTGTCAGCTGTATGCTGATGATGCTCAACTGTACATCTCCACCCCGAACCACCCCAACGAAGTCGTCGATGTGATGACTCGGTGTCTTCAGGCCGTTTGGGTCTGGATGGGGACGAACAGGCTCCGACTCAACCGATCCAAGACGGAGTGGCTGTGGATGCCGGCGTCCCAGCACACTCAGCTTACCCCATTGCTGACTGTGGGGGGCAAATCGTTAGCCCCCAGGGAATCGGTGCGCAATTTAGGCGTTCTCCTGGATGCACGGCTGTCTTTAGAAGACCATTTGACAGCCGTCGCCAGGGGAGCTTTTCATCAGGTTCGCCTGATTCGCCAATTGCGCCCTTTCCTGGACCGGGACTCGTTATGCATGGTCACTCATGCCCTCGTCACTTCCCGTCTGGATTACTGCAATGCTCTTTACATGGGGCTCCCCTTGAGGAGCACCCGGAGGCTCCAACTGGTACAGAATGCGGCCGCGCGGGGGATTGAGGGAGCCCCCCCGTAGCTCCTATGTAACACCTCTCCTGCACAGGCTGCATTGGTTGCCGGTGGTCTTCCAGGTGCGCTTCAAGGTGTTGGTTATCACCTTTAAAGCGCTCCATGGCATTGGACCGGGATATTTATGGGACCGCCTGCTGCCGACAGTTACCTCCCATTGTCCAGTACGTCCAGTGCGCACTCACAGGGAGGGCCTTCTTAGGGTGCCGTTGGCTAGTCAATGTCGGCTGGCGGCCCCCAGGGGAAGAGCTTTCTCTGTGGGGGCCCCGGCTCTATGGAATGAGCTGCCGGTGGGACTCCGTCTCCTCCCTGATCTCCGGACCTTTAAACGCGAGCTCAAGACTTTCTTTTTTCACCAAGCGGGGCTGGCCTGATTGATTTTAGTATGGGGGGTTTTAGCTGGTTTTAATAGGGTTTTAGTTTTTGAAAAAAATTTAGCTAATATTTTAAGTATACAGCGGTTGAATCAGATTTTTAAACTTGTTATAGTATTTTAATTTGTTTAGGATTTCTGTTGTTTTATTGGCTGTACACCGCCCTGAGTCTTCGGAGAAGGGCGGTATAAAAATATGAATAAATAAATAAATAAATACATGTCAAGTCCTTGAGGCAACTCTTAAGGTTATTTTAGGCTAGGGGTGTCAAATTGGCAGCCTGTGGGCCGGATGCGTCACACGCAGGCCATGCCCACCCCAGCTCTGCGAAGGGAAACATTGCAATATGTCATGTGATAGCAACATGATGCAGCGAGTTTGACACCCGTGTTTTAGGCCCATTATGTGGAACATTTGAGCCCCACAAATTGGGGCCACACAAGGAATTGGGGGAAAAAAATAAGGTGCATAGAAACCAAAGATTATAAGAATAAGAAAAATGGTAGGGATGATAGAAGGTGGAATAAAAATTAGCTTAACTCTTCCCCCCCTTTTTAAGCAAAAATAAAATAGTAAAGTTCCCTGCACTTTCTGATTCTAAATATCAATGATGTCCTTTATACTACAGCAGTGGTAGTCAACCTGGTCCCTACCGCCCACTAGTGGGCGTTCCAGCTTTCATGGTAGGCGGTAGGGGTTTTGTCCGATACTGAAGCACTTTCCTTTTTTAAAAAATTTAATTGACTTTTAAAAAAAAATTCATAGCATTATTTAAAAACATTTTCATTAGGTTTTCATAAAATTCTCTGACAATTTAAATTTCTGAAAATATACTATTTTTATCGCCCGCACATAAGTTTAGTTCACGTTACGTAAGTGAAACTAAATGGTGCTACATTGTGACCACAAACAAAAGAGCCTCATCCCAGAATAGCTTGCGCATCTCCCCCCCACTTTAACAGACAAGCAGAGCTGGTAGCCGGCGCCCCCCCAACCCAATCCACGATGTGCGAGAGGCATGCGCAGACGATACACTGTGGGCAGTTACTGTGGAACTGTGGGCGGTTAGAAAATTTTACTACTAACAGAGATACAAAAGTGGGCAGTAGGTATAAAAAGGTTGACTACCCCTGTACTACAGTGACACAGTTGTAATATTTCATGACTACTCACAATGTTGCATTATCCTTAACTTCTTTTTAACCAGATTTCCATAATGTTTTTCTTTACTTTCTTGAGAAATCTTTTTCAGTACTAGCCCAAGTAAAGAAGTTTGAACACCTCTTATATATATTTCTTGAACTTTAGCCAACTTTTCCGTTGCTCAGCTGATACACAGAATTTCTTTGTGACTACCATTCCTTGTAGGTTGCTTTTAAGTTAGGCATGGAAAGATCACTGAGGGAAATTTCTTTTCCATTGTTATGACAGCAAAGGGAGTCATCTGAACTTCCTTCAGGAGACATATAGCTTTACATCTGAGCAGATGAAACCCTGGCAGGTTAAACTAAGAAAAATTATTGAGCAAGGTCTCAACAAAATAGTTCATTACATTAGCTACAAATGTGAGTCAAATCACCTACTTCAGCAGTTTTTATTAACATTTAACATGGTGGGGAAACAAGGCTGATGAGTATTGGAAAAGACTGTATTTCATATTGCAATGATACAAAAATATCTAATAAGGGGACATTGATTTGTCTTTTTTTTTCCAGCTTTCATTTCAAAATAACTGTGCCCAGTAATCACCAGCAGATGCTGCTCAATAGCCACAATCTCACTGCTTTATTCCAGAATCAATGTGAATCTGGCCATCACATGCCCTAGATATTTTTATATAAACTTATGTAATTTACATCCAATATTTATATTTAAATATATTAAATACATGTTATATGTGTAATATATATAACTCTTAGAGCTGCAAAAAAAATTTCAGGTAATTTATGAAAACATTTTTTACTTGTGGGTGTTTAATGGGGGATATAAAGCAAAACTATGAATAATTGCGGCCTACTACAAGGCAACAAGGACTAATGCTTAATTCGAAGCGTTTTCAGTTAAAAGGGATTGGTAACAAAAATTGTAAAAACATATTCTGCCAGATGAGGTATTTATTAAACTTTCTAATTTATCTTTCTTGTATTATGTTTAAACAATGTATAAAAGGATAATATAATTAAAGTGTAATAAAGTACACTATGTGGCGGAACTACAAAACTGGATAACACAAATGCTTCAAAATGCTTCAGCAAAAAGCTTTATCTTGAGACAGAAGAAGCAACCTTTCAGAAGATTTCTTTCCGAATCAAGCAACCCTTTTCCATTCAGCAGAAGAACCTGGTGGCTAAAAACAGATCAGGTATGGATTGATTGTGATTGCTTTCGTGCAGGCCTTGAAAAGAGTCAAAACATGAAAGCTTTGCCAGGAATCCCCTTCCCTTTGGGTCTTTTTAAGACTCAGCGAGGTCCAATCCCAGAATATAGCTCATTTGAGCTTCCCTGTGCCATGCTCTATCTCAGATCAATTTCATTCTTTCTTTCTAGTTTTTTTGTTTATGAAAGGATGCAGTACAGAAGGAACTCTTGAGATTGTCTTTTTATTGCATGTTATTGCTTTAAATGAAAAGCATTGTTTTTGTTGGCTTTTAATGCTAGGTTTGCTGCCCGGGGTTGCAGTTGCAAAATGGGTGGCTTTATAATTTGAGATAATAAACATAATCAATGCATCTTAAATCTGGATTCATAATCTGGATAGGGCCTCCTTCCAACGTAGCTGGGGCCACTGCATCCTCAAAATCTCTGCCTTATCTTCTCCAGTTGTCACCAAACAGCAGTTGTGGAATTTCATAGGTTTTGGCTAAGAATCTAGCATCTTTTGGCTCCTCTTTTTTGCATTGTTCTGTTGTCCATCTGGCCATGACAAGAACTTAGTAACTAAGAGTTTCCCGTGTTTGCTTTTCCTCCCCTCTTTTATCTCGCTCCCTTTTCTATTGCTATGAGCTGTTTTTTAAGAGTGTAGCCCTAGGGCCAGGGATTATCTTATTATGAAATTTTGTAACCCATTCTGGTTGCTCTTTAGCAGAGTGGAGTGGAATGTGGATGGAGATATGTACCCCAAATTTTCATGATGCTGCATCCTGATGTCATCTGCACCATAAGGCACGTGAAATTTATGCATGTTTCTGATATAACTGAAGATCCACAAGCAGACACTTTTCTACTGCTAGGAAATGCTAAGCGCATTGGGTCCAGTTTGGGGAAGGTCACTGCTGTGACCCACTAGCATATAGGATTTTGCTGAGCATCAATCCATGGCTGGAAATTACTGCCACATCTCTGTGTTCATATTTAAATAATATAACCAAGGCTATGCATCTAGTATCTGCCACTATCATGGGATGATCCAAGGCTAGACAACTAGGGGTACTCTAGTTAGGTCTCCAATTCCCTTGTTGAGTTTGTCTTTGTCCCTCAATGCAATTTCCTCTTTTCCATTAAAAACAGTAATGATAAGACAACAAAAACATTGTACTACAATGTAAGGGGGATATGAAAAAAAAGGCATTGTGCCAGAAATGAACCTGGAGACAGGAATGGAAGTATTGTATTATGCTGAGGTTTAGTGGGAATTTTGTGAACAAGGTACTGTAGATCCCATGTATACACAGAGACACACACACAGATACATATATGTGGGATTCTCTGGGGATATTACTTAATGTTGATGTCAATAGATCAGTTTTGATTATTGACCCATGAACATGCAATTCTTGTATGATGGGTCATGTCACTAATGCTTTGTTTATTTAATTAATAAGCTTTTTTATACAGTATTACTTCTCCAGAGCAGCTAGCAAACAGAAAAGTTAATATATCATTGGGATAAAGGGAATCATGCAGATATCTAGCATAGCTAGGTGCCAAAACCAAAGCCAAAAAATAAAAATGGGATTAAAGGTCATGGTAAATATGGAGGTTTCCACTGACCCGCAAACATTTTAAAAGGCTACCAAAGATCCTCTCAAAGTAGGGCAAAAAGAACTGGAATACCCAGATGGATCTGGGGCTTTCACCTGCAGAATGAAGTTGAATACAAGGCTCAGATAGGAACTTCTTGGCCTCAGATAGGAACTTCTTGATGGACCTAAAGCAGCGGTGGCGAACCTTTTCGGCACCGAGTGCCCAAATCAGAACACATGTACATATGCATGAGCCAGAGCACTGGAAACCCGAAGACCAGCTGGCCGGCACACACACACTAGTTTTTGGTCGTTTTTGGGGCCATTTTCAGGCTGTTTTCTGACCCATTTTCAGGCCATTCTTCAGGCTGTTTTGAGGCCGTTTTTGGGCATTTTTCGAGGCTGTTTCAGGCTATTTTGGGGCCTTTTTGGGGATGTTTTCCAGCTGGTTTTGGGGCCATTTTCCAGCCATTTTTGGCCTGTTTTCAGGCTGGTTTTGGGGCTAGTTTCCGGCTGTTTTCTGGCCATTTTTCAAGCTGTTTTCAGCCCATTTTTCAGAAACCAGAAGAGCAGCTGGTGATGGTGCACGTGCCCACAGAGAAGGCTCTGTGTGCCACCTCTGGCACGCGTGCCATAGGTTCGCCACCACGGACCTAAAGGCTATTAATCGTCCCAATTTTATCTACATCTTACATAGAGCAAAATAGATTTGGGTGAAGCCAGCCAGTTTAAAATATATTCATATATTTTATAATAGCTGACCTCTTCCAAAATATGCATGCTAATTAACAGAATTAAATGTAGATGAGTCAATATAGCATTAAAACAAGTGTAATCAGAACACAACAGATCAACTACAGTATTTTGAACTGTGTGAGCCCAAAGCTTCAGCAATTGGGCATTTAATTCATTGAACAGTTCTGTATAGTCCTTCATGAAAGACATGGAAACTCCCACTAAACCCTGCTTTTCTGTTCCATTTTGGAGAGAGATTAGGTTGCTAGGCAACATTTCCCATGTAGCTTCCTCCTCATCAAGAACAGTAGATAAAAAGTGAAGAAAAGAGAAAAAAATGTCCGCCTGTTGGGTCAAATTATTTTAATGATATGATGAGTCAAAGTAAGTTAGAAAAATAGTTCTCAAATGGAAATTGCATTTTAATCATTAGTATTTAGGTAAATTCAATCCAATTTATTTATACTCTAGCCTTTAATTTTTTTCACTACTGAAAAATCTTCACAGAAGAGTTTCAATGTAGTTGAAAATCACATTCAATTAAGCTTATGGGTGGATCAATCTATAGTCTTATCTTCTATATATATAAAAGCCAAATATCACTCACTCATTACGAAATCTCCAGAATGGTAAAGCCTACAAACTTGAAATTTGGCACATATGTTCGTCTTGGCTTCTAGGTGCTTGCTAAGAAAGGATTTTTCGAAATGATCATCAGATCATTAGTATTTCATATACAGTATTATATTCACATGCTCTGATCCTAAGGAGTTAGACTATTCCCCCTCCTCACCTGAAAGGAACTCAGTCCAAACTGCTAGTTGCCTTATATTAACATGCTCTGATGCTAAGGAGTTAGACATTCTATTCCCCGTCCCCATCTGAAAAGAACTCTGTTCCAACTGCCAGTTGCCTCACATTCCGTTACCTCAGTTCAAACTGGCAGATGTTCCACTCCTTCACTCAGGATCATTGTGGGGCTCCTTACAATATTAAATGTCGCTACCCCATCAAAATGTCTATGCCTTCCACCTATGGAACTGCTTCCAAACTCAAGGCGGTGGGAGAGATATTCCCTTTTGAGTTTCAATCACCGACCACCACTGAATGAAAGCATTATGAACCGAATTTCTCCTGCATAGTGTCCCAGCCCCAAATCACTTCTTACACTGACCTCTTCAGTTCAGATGAATCTGTTCCTTCTACTGTAACACCAGTTAAAGGGAAAAGAGGGGGGGAAAGCAGGAAAAGATCTACAGATGTGATTAGGAAAACACAAGTAAGGGAAGCTGCAAAAAAGTACCATGGAGAACAGACAACTACTCTGGTAGTCTGATGGGATCAGAGGAATTCGTGGTATGAAAACGGTTTCTCCCTGATTGATACCTGTGAAAATCATGGCTTTGATTATGTGTTTGCACAGTCTTCACCTGAAGCCTGGTGCTACTGCACTGTTTCGGAGGGGTTAGATTGCATAACAACATGATTGGAGCACCAACCTTGAGGTAGAGGACATGAGGTAATCCTAGTGGGTTGAGAACTCCACAGGGTAATGTACAGCATCTTCGACCACCATTACCGAGTCCACAGATTCATACTTCATATGCTCAGTGGACAGCTTCTCCAGCGGGAAGTTCTTGATGCCGTTGGCTGAGTCGTTTGTTGGAGTGAGAATAGCTCTTTCCCTCAGCCATGAAGCGCAACCCACTCCAGCCTGATGAACGTTGGGGTATATTTTGTCAATCAAGCTGATCAGATTGCTCACAACATCGCAAAGGTTACTTGGAATAGTTATTCTTCCTCCTCTTCCAAAAGTTTGCCATCACCAATATCAAATAATAAGTTAGAAAACTCTTCTGCCCTCAAATCACATTGAAGGTGGACATGCATGTTAACTTTCAAGGATAGGACTTTGACATTAGGCCATAAGATGGTTGACTTGAGAGAGGCCTTGACTTCATCTGCACATGTTTCTTGTGGCACAACAGGCAATGTCTGCAGTCACCAGCCAAAAGCACCATAACTCTACCCATAAGATGGTTGCTGCCCCTAATGTCCTGGAGTGTCCTGTTTAGAGCCTCAATACCTCATTTGTGAGTCATGGTGCACTTATCCCACACAATAACTTTGGCTTCTCAAAGCACCTGAGCCATGCCACTCTGCTCAGAGATGTTACAAAGTGCAGACTCAGAATGATTCAGGTTGAGAGGTAACTTGAAGGCAGAGTGAGCCTTCTTGCCTCTGTCAATCAAGGTAGCTGCAATTCCTGAGGAAGCAACAGCAAAGGTGATATTCCTTCCACCCCTAATTTTGGCCAGCAACAGATTGATCAAGAATGTTTTGCCAGTGCCACCAGGAGCATCAAGAAAGAACAACTGTCCACAATCAGAAGCAATACTGTGCATAATTCCATCGTAGGCTTTCCTCTGTTCTTGATTTAATTTTGGAACATTCACAGCAACTGCTTCTTTCAGCATAAGACAGTTCACTCAGGCGTTGACAGTTGCTGACAATGGCTCCTTGCTCTTGTGAAGGTGGAAATCCGAAGTGTAGGAGTGTTTTACCCAACATGGATATGATAATATCCTCAAGAAGGATAAGGCATTGGTTGTAAACAATTTGGAGGACCAGTTGGGCATCTCCATGCTTTCTCTCCATTAGCCTTCTAATATCTTCTGCAAGATACTGTTTGTATTTCTCCCACAAGCTTTAAGTGTCAATTTATCAAGCCTGATCACATAGTTTCATAGCAAAGCACGGCTATCCAGCTACTCATCTATAAGATTTAGGGCAGAAAATACAATTATACGCTCATTAGTGGGGGGGGGAGTCTTTTTTCCCCAGTCCAAAAGCTAATAATGCTGCTGTCAGCTTTAACACAAACCATGTAAAAAACATGATCTGATGTAATCCACTGAACAAATTCTTTGAAGATTTAGATCTACTTGTTTTCCAGCTCTAGAAGTGGGGGATTGTGCATGCGATAATGAATTATGCTGAAAGGGAGAGAAGGGCAGGAAGAGGGGATTAATGCCTAATTTGTCAAATACATCCAAGTGAAGTGTATTCAACATTCAGCTTGCAACAGGAGAGGCTGTGCGAATGATGGTGGTGGAAAAAAAATCATTTTACCTGAGGACTTCTCGTGTTACTTCTGTTCTTTGCAAGGGGCATCCATTTGTAAAGTCTACAGTATGAAATAAACTTTCATTTCTATTTGATTCTTGTTGGCATTATGGTGCTCTTGTGTTGTCCAGACTTTGGTTCCCCTAGTTTCCTTTGCAAAAGCATGGCTTGTCCAGGCCTATTCCCTTCCATTTTGCATAGCTATATAGTTTTGTGCCAGAAGGAGCACCTCTTCCTCCCTGCTCTAATAATATCAGGAGTTGGAAAGCTGGAGATGAGTCCACATTAATCATCCACATGCTGTTCCTTTTTTTCCTTCTGTCTATAGCTGGAGCTAAAAAGGAGATAAGAAAGGATGGGGTGGAATGGTACCAGACCTCCAGATCACTGGGGGGGGGGATGGGGGGGGAAAGCTACATTGGATGTTAACCATCAACTGAGTCTAGAAAATAGTTTTGGTGGCTGATACCCATTGCCTTCTCCCTTGCCTTAAAAACAAAGCTACCCTGTTTCCCCTAAAATAAGATATCCCCTGATAATAATCCCAATCGGGCTTTTGAGCGCATGTGCTAAAATAAGCCCCCCCCCCAAATAAGCCCTTCTCGAAAATACTTAAACGCATGCGTAGCCGATCCCTGCCATTTCCTCTGGTTAAGGTTAGGGAGACAGAGCTGGAAATCAGGTAAGATGGCAAGAGTCTTGCTCCATGTGCCCCAAAATAATAAGACATCCCCGAAAATAAGGCCAAGCACTTATTTTGGGGTTCAAAAATATTTTTATTTTATTTATTTATTTATTTATTTATTTATTTATTTATTTATTTATTTATTTATTTTGTCACAACATTATATACAAGCACATATAATGAAAGAAAACTATAGGACAGGAACGGTAGGCACTTTTGAGCACTTATTCATGCCCCTTATAGTCCTCTTAAGACAGGGTCTTATTTGGGGGGAAACACGGTACTTAAGGAGCCTTTGGACATACCATTATTCTCCAGTCAGTATTATTATCCCCCATTTGCAATTTAGTTGAAATCTGAAGTGTGCATATAATGTTGCTTAAGTGTGTGTGCATGAGTGTGTGTGTGGATGCATGCATGGTAAAGATACTTGTTCTTAGTCAAACACATGACTTGTTCTGTGGGCATGAGACTCCTGCAGCATTTGCACCCATTCCATTTAATGATGTACCTATTTTCTTTTTATGATATGGGATGGTGTGTACTGATATGCCAAAAGAGAGAGAAAGAGAGAGAGAGAGAGAGAGAGAGAGAGAGAGAGATGTCATGCATTTACCTGTCTTTTCATGACTGAGTGTGAGGAAACTAAATCATGCATTTCGAGTGAATAGCACCTTCAGTGGCATGTTGGAGCCAGTTTGTACCAACTCACAAGAACTAAGAGTTAAATTCTCTGAAATGTTGCCAGCTGGTTGGGAGCAGAGCTGAGCCACGGAGCCCATGGATCAGCTCTTCTGAAGCTACTGGCACAGCACACTGACACAACTGAGCCAGCAGAGCCAGTTTTTAAACATTTGCCAGTACACCATTGTGGGTATATTGCATGCATGAATCGTATATCACCGTGATGGCAAACCTATCGCATGCAAGCCACAGGTGGCACACAGAGTCCTCTCTGAGGGCACACGAGCCATCACACCAGCTCAGTTCCACTGTGCATGCACGCGTGCCTCCTGCCGGCCAGCTGTTTTTTCGGTCGTTGCCATGCAAATGTGGGAGGCAGGGCACATGTGGGAGACATGTGTGCATGTGTGGGTGAGTGGGGCACGTGCAGGGGGGTCATGTGCGCATTGCATTATGGGTTATAAGTGCAAGAAGGCCTACTAGGCCCATAATGGGGCACAGGGCCCCACCCGCAGCCTGTTTTTGGTCCCAGGAGACTTCAGGGAGGACTACTAGGCCCAAAACAGGCCATGTGGGAGCGGGAGGGTCACGTGTGCATGCGCGGGATTTGGGAAGAGCATGGGGGGGGTTGTGTGTGCATGTGCAGGGGATGGGGCTTGTGGGAGCATTGTGCGCCCATTGCATTATAGGTGCGGGCACGCACACGCCCTGTCACATGCGTGCATCCGTGCTTTTGCCAGGTGACAACAAAAAGGTTAGCCATCATTGGTATATCATATATTTGGAAGGCTACAGGGTATGTTGCCCAAAAGATACATTTTACAGTCCTGCATCTCACAGGGCAAAGTCAATATATGAAATAACAAGATGACTTTC
Source organism: Ahaetulla prasina (assembly GCF_028640845.1). Lineage (NCBI taxonomy): Eukaryota > Metazoa > Chordata > Lepidosauria > Squamata > Colubridae > Ahaetulla > Ahaetulla prasina. The sequence goes on along the minus strand of NC_080543.1, from coordinate 101,022,872 downwards.
AAGATAAATTGTCCTTCTCTCCTAATTTTGGAGAAACCCTAATAAACCTCCTAGCATCTTGATGTTCTCTGGAGCCATTATTGAAAGCAGTTTCCAAATCTAGAGTAAGACATGTAATGCAGATTTCATTAGTTTCTTTGACAGAGAAAGTTTCTCAACCATATCTTTTTCCCTATGCCCTTAATGTTGGATTAATGTTAATGGCTGGACCATAAGGCAGCCAAAGGGGCAAACGGTGCTGCTTTGTGCTTACATCTGTGGTGCAGGCCACCGATTCACGCCATTACTCAAAGACTGTGTCCCAGTTCAATGGTCGACCTAATTGACTTTTTTCCCCCCACCTCCCAACAGAGAGAGGCAGTAATAAAACCACTCTAAAATATGGAGATTGTAGCCGGTGGTGCAAAAGGTGAATGAACGCAGAATGCAAAATGGTGGTGCACGCTAAAGATTGGATTCTGCTGCTATTTTTTGCTCCATCATTTTGTCTCCTAAACTTAGCAGACTCATTTCAAAGGAACGCATTCTTCATGGCACCAGAACCAAAGTATCGGTTATTTTGAAAACCGTCACGCGCACGCACAGACTTTGGAGAGGGAGGATGAGACGCATACTTGCTTTTGGAGCTATATGTAACAAAGGATGGATTGCAATGCTTTTAAACACATCGGCAGCAGTGACCACCGCCCTAAATAGCTCTGTCAGAGGAATTTAGGGCTGATTTCTGCATGCAGAGAAACCATGCCTTATACTGCTTTCTGCCCTAAGTATCTCCCATTATTTACAGCAGGTTATGCGTTATCCAAAGCTGTCTGTAGCCAAAATTCATAGCTGCTCTTATTTACTTGGCATTTTTCAAGAAGTTGCCTTCTTGTGACTAGGTCTCCCACTGCCCCAGGTATTTGATACAAATAAATACTTAGAATGTCTCAGGCAGTTTGCTAAAGGTGGCTTGGTATGGGTACCTTTTTCAACATTGCCCTTGAGTGTCTGAAGAACTGATGGCCTCATTAATGTATTATCTTCAGCAGAATGAAAGTGATGGTGCAGGATGTGTGCATTGTACAAGAATAATTCCTTCTTGTTCAAAAGGAAAAGAAAAGCTAGGAAGTACAGGTAGTTCTCCACTTACAACAGTTCGCTTAGTGACCATTTGAAGTTACAATGGCACTGAAAAAAATGACTTATGGCCATTTTTCACACTTATGACCATTGCAGCATCCACCTGGTCACATGTTTTATATTTGGATGCTTGACAACTGACTCACATTTATAACGGTTGCAGTGTCCTGGGGTCGTGGGATCACCTTTGTGACTTTCTGACAAACAAAGTCAATGGGGAAACCAGATTCACTGAACAGCCATTGTACTAATTTAAGAACTGCAGTAATTCACTTAACAAATGTTGCAAGAAAGGTCATAAAATGGGGCGAAACTCACTTAACAAATTTCTCACTTAGCAACATAAATTTTGGGCACAATTGTGGTTGTAAATTGAGGACTACCTGGACAGTTTGAGGGAGGAAAGACAGCATCATTCATGCAGGGAGGCTCAATATCTTCTCTCTACCATCTGCAGTTCCAATATTCTTTGCTATCCTGCTGTGCTTTTCACAGGGTCAAGTTCTTTGAGAATAATTCTTTGTCTCTTTGAAAACATAGTTCCCTTTTCCCCTCCTACTTTCCTGTTCTTCATTTATGCAAGGCATGTTAATCTGTTAAATAATAGGTTTGTGGTTTTTCTTGTGTTAATTTTAATCCCTGTAAAATTAGGTAATTATTACATACCTGAATCTCACCTGCTGGGATCCAAGATGGGTCAAGTTCACGTAGTAGATCTGCATATATATTTGCCAATATTGTTGTTTATTTATTTGTCACATTTATAATTGTCTCCGGGACAGTAAGAAAGCATGCTTGGTGTCCCTTAGTCAGTCTTGTGAGGTAATCCAGACAAGAGGTACAGGTACCCCCATAAATACTAGCTCTAACTTAATTGTAAGGTCACATTAACAGAATGTCTCATATCTGAAAGTATATCCCTTGCCCCTCACCTTTACAGTGCAAGAAACTAGGGAAGGTCCTGTCTGCCAAGTGTCGAGGCAAGAGATCAGAGATCAGATGCCCAGCCAGTTGGTTCTTTTGGATACAGAGGCAATAAGCACATGGGATTTTAAGTGTTATTCTTAATTCAGGCAAACAGATTTAAAAACATAGCATAAAAAGCATACAGATCAAGCAAGATGATACCCAAGTTTCTTATAACCTGCCAGAAGTTCCCAAAAAACAACAGCAGAGATGGCCCAAGGGTGGTCAGTTTTCACAGTACCCAATTCTTGCTTCTGTGCAGAAGCTCCCAACAAGCAACTACCCCAGGGTTTTTGTAATCAAAATTTGGCGTCATGACTTTACAGCCCTCCTATGAGGAGGGTGACACACAATTCTGGGATGGAAACGGAAAGTCTAAGATTTTGCAACGATATGAAGATTTTCCCCGCTCCCGCTCCCCCACCCCCACCCCCTCACAAGAGTGAAAAACAACCGGGTTAGCTCAGAATGAGTTCCAAACTTCTAGCCTTTTTTTGAAGGTGAAGGAGAAATCAAAATAAGTAATCATCTTAGTTGCTTTTCTTTGCACTTTTTCCAAAGTCTCAACAACTTTTTTGTAATGTGATGACCAAAACTGGATGCAGTATTTCAGGTGTGGTCTCAACAAGGATTTACAAAGCGGTATTAATACATCATGTAATCTTGATTCTATGTTCTCTGTATACAACCAAGGATTGTACTGTCTTTTTTGGCAGCTGCTGCACACTGCTGGCTCATGTTTAAGGGATCGTCCACTAGGACTCCAAGGTCCCTCTCACAGTTATTGTTTTTGAGCCAGATTTTGCCTAATCTGTACTTGTACCTTTGGATTTTCCTGCCTAAGTGTAAAACCTTGCTTTTCTCCACATTAAATTTTATTCAGTTACAACGGCACTGAAAAATGTGACTTATGACTGTTTTTCACAGTTATGACCTTTGCAGCATCCCCATGATCATGTGATCAAAATTTGGATGCTTAGCAACTGGTTCATATTTATGACTGTTGCTGTGTCCCAAGGTCATGTGTTCATCTTTTGAGACCTTCTGCCAAGCCAAGTCAGATTCACTTAAAAACCGGGTTACTAAGTTATCGACAGCAGTAATTCACTTAACAACTGTGGCAAGAAAGATCGTAAAATAGGGCAAAACACACAACAAATATCTCACTTAACAACAGAATTTTGGGGCTCAATTGTGGTTGTAAGTTGAGGACTACCTGTAGTATGACACAGACTAGTAGTGCTTACATGAAGCTAGTATTCTTTTTAATAGGGACAGTCATGAGATGCTTCATCTCTGTCAGACTATTTTTTACTTCAGTGGGTTCAGCAGCAGTTGTAATCAACTTGTACGCATCTCCTGTTGTAGGTCTGAGAACCTTATCAGCATTTCGATCGCTTGAAAGCATGTATGATAGTATCGGAAAGGAAGCCGAAGCTTGCAGGGAACAACAGTTTAATCCATGTGTCTTATTTCCAGCAATAAACATTAAAAATGTCTTTATCTTTTTGCTGCAGAAGCTAGGAAATTTGTATTTTTAAAAGGATCTTAAGTAGGAAAAAAATGAGTTACTTTTTCTTGACTATGACAAGTGTTTCTGTAAGGCATTACAGAACAGAATTTAAAGTAGCAGTTTCTGAATAATATTATTAACAGAAAGAAAGTGCTTGGCAGTGGATTTTCATCCTGCTTTAAAATGAACTGGCTATTTTTCCCTGGGGAGGGAACAGGGCCCAGTGACACCTTCCAAATCTATAATTCTGTGATTATCTACTGGGCAGCCCAATGGCACACAAGAAGAAATACACTACTTATGTTAGAAATATGAATATATGCCTATCCTTAGAAAAACACAGTTGCATGCAAACATTTAGTTATCCTTTGTCAAATTCACTGACTCCTGGGGGAATAGAGGCTGACAGGACCTTTACAGGACACAGAGTTAAGCACAACATTTTTCTGCAAACCTGAATGTATATTTCCCATTTATAGGCAGTTGTTTACAGATTCAAAACCAACACAGACAAAAACAGTTTGGCAGATACAGAGGTGTACAGGTCTTTCTGGTCATTACTTCACAACATCTTCTATGGCAAAAATAAAAGCTTCCAAAGGTCTTCTGCAGCCAGATAGGAATCTTTCTTTACTGGATTTTGGGATTATCTCCTCATTGAAGAATTTTTCTAGTTCCGAAATATTCTTGGATTTTTCCCATGCACTGGAGGTTTGAGATCTACTCCAAGATTTTCAATAATCTTCCGATGTGGGAAATGTGAAGGCCATTCAAAGGACTTTCACTTTCTTTCCTGAAGGAATTTTGGGGTTGATTTGCAGCTATACTGTGGTTTGTCTTGTTGCTGAAATTCTTATTGGCTTCAGTTTCCTCACTAATGGTGGAACTTTAGTTTGAAGCTAAATTGTTCTCTAATAGAATCCATTCTTCCTTCCTCCTGCACCAATTACAGTATTTCCTCTATTGTTGATTACCAAAACCATAATACAGCCATCCAATCCTTAACTGTTCGCCTTTGATCATCTGCTACACCCTTTTTTCTCCAAATGGACCTTGTGCAATTTAATTTTTGTTTCATCACTCCAAATCACTTTATTCCAAAGCATTTCTGTTTATTGTTTTCTTCTTCCAACCTTAGAAAATAGAAAGAGGGAGCATTATGTATGCAGGTAGTCCTCGACTTACAACAATTCATTTAGTGACTGTTCAAAGTTACAACTGCACTGAAAAAAGTGACTTATGATCATTTTTCACACTTATGACCATTGTAGCATCCCCATGATCACATGCTTTACATTCGGATGCTTGACAGCTGGTTCATATTTGTGTCCTGGGTCACGTGATCCCCTTTTGTGATCTTCTGACAAGCAAAGTCAATGGAGAAGTCAGATTCACTTAACAACGGTGTTACTAAATGTCTATAGAGATTCTCAATCATCCAGGTCATGGTTGTCCCAAAGGTTCTGTTTTCAAGAGTCAACTGGACTTTCTAGTTTCTCTTTGAAGATGTTTCACTTCCCATCTAAGAAGCTTCTTCAGTTCTGACTGGATAGTAGGGTATGGAAGGATTTATATTCCTTGCAGACAAAGAATGCAAATGACCAGCATAAATCCTTCCATTCCCCACCATCCAATCAGAGCTGAAGAAGCTTCTTAGATGAGAAGCGAAACATCTTCAAAGAGAAACCAGAAAGTCCAGCTGACTCTTGAAAAAAGAACCTCTGGACAACGGTGTTACTAATTTAACAACTGTAATGATTCACTTAACAAATGTGGCAAGAAAAGTCGCATAAATGAGACAAAACTCACTTAACAAATTTCTCACTTAGCAACATAAATTCTGGGCTCAATTCTAGTCGCAAGTCAAAAACTACCTGTAGTTTATATAAAATAAAGGTGGAATATATTAAGAAAAATAAATTGACCTATGATGAGGTCAGAGAAAAAAACACCTTCCTTCTCCCATTGCACAGGCAGCATTGTATTCTACCCTCTGGACATTTACTTCATTGTCAGATAAACTTTTCAGCAGTCATTTGCTGTGATCTGTAGGTTGCGTTTTGCAGATTTGACCCTGTTTTAAATCAGTTTTAGCCTAGAGTTAGCTTGTTCTTCCAGATCTTGTCTTGACTTTGCTGTTCCATGTAACTGTATTACAGCAGAAACTACTAGCTAGAAACTTTTAGAGACATTTTTATAGCTTTTTAAAGTGCATATTGTAATCTCCCTTTTCAGACATTTAGACAGGTTCTTAGAGGAAACCATGATTGTTGAACGTGAGCAACAGCAACAACAAAAAAGCCAGTCACAATCTGAGGTTGTTCATATCTGGTCTTGTCTTCACATGACTAAATCAGCTGAAAAAGTGTCTAAATATGCATCTGCCCCAGTGGTGGGATTCAAATGATTTAACAACCGGTTCTCTGCCCTAATGATTTCTTCCAACAACCAGTTCAGCAAAACTGCTCAGAAAGTTAACAACCGGTTCTCTCGAAGTGGTGCGAATTGGCTGAACCCCACCACTGATCTGCCCTATTCACCGATAAAAAAAATGAATCTGTGAATAGCTGCACTTAAATAGTATGTGTTCAAATCTGCAAAAAGATGCCATATTTAACTTTGTATAATGCAAAGGTTGCATTACTTTTAGAACACACTGAAATTTGCTCAAACTTTTTTGTGTAAATGTACATAGCAAATACTTGAGGTTTCACATTATAAATGTACATTTATATGTATTTTTTTTCTTTTTACGACCTTGTAATTCCTTTTATTGGGGTGGAGTTTGGGCAACTGAATGGAACTGAGCATTTACTGGTTGGATGCCCTTCCTGACACCTACATGGAGTTTGCAACAAATATTTTCTCTTTGTGCCCTGTTAGAGAAACATTTATCGCTGCCTAGGATTTGAACTCTCAACCTTCCAAGTGGGAGGTGAGTGTCTTCACCTCTAGGCATGTATATGAATATGTATATGTATATGTATATGTATATGTATATACTGTATATATGTATATGTATATGTATATTAGATGTATTTCTCAACTTACAACCACAATTGATCCCAAAATTTCTGTTGTTAAGTGAGACATTTGTTAAGTGAGTTTTGCCCCATTTTATGACCTTTCTTGCCAAGTCGTTAAGTGAATCACCACAGGTGATATGTTAGCAAGACGGTTGTTAAGTGAATCTGGCTTCCCCATTGACTTTACTGGTCAGATGGTTGCAAAAGGTGATCACTTGACCTTGGGGTACAGCAACATTTATAAGTATGAGTCAGTTGCTAAGCATCTAAATTTCGATCACATGATCATGGGGATGCTACAAAGGTCATGTGTGAAAAACTATCATACGTCACTTTTTTCAGTGCCATTGTAACTTTGAACGGTCAATAAACGAACTGTTGTAAGTCGAGGATTACATGTATATGTGCATGTCAGTGGTTGGTTTCAAATTTTTTTATTACTGGTTCTGTGGGTGTAGCTTGTTGGGCGTGGCATGGCTTGGTGGGTGTGGCTTGGTGGGTGCGCAAGGGAAGGATACTGTAAAAACTCCATTCCCTCCCCACTCCAGGGGAAGGTTACTCCAAAATCCCCATTTCCTCTTGATCAGCTGGGACTTGGGAGGCAGAGAATAGATGGGGGTGGGACCAGTTAGAATTTGTACTACTGTTTCTCCGAACTACTCAAAATTTCCACTACCCGTTCTCCAGAACTGGTCAGAACCTGCTGAAACCCACCTCTGGCACATGTGTATGTGTATATGCATATTCTGGAATTGGCAATAGGAGGATGTAGATTTCAAATATATCTCCAATAACCTTTTACCTAATGCTCTCAAACACTTGGAGAAATGGAAGCAAAGATTCCTGCCCTTTGCATCTAGAGGTGGACTTCAGCTACAATAAAGGAGCATGGCTATAAAGAACCATTTTTTATGATGACAGAAGTTGATGGAAAAATGGCCAACTAGGGAGAATATAATGAAACTAGGCACATTTTGGGGGGTTGCCTTTTTGCACAGTATGCTGTGCTCCGTATTCTTAATTGAAATGGCTAGTTCCCCCTGTAGCCAGGAGGCACAGGGGCAGCTTTTTATGGGCTCCTCTGGGTCTTAGCTATTACCTTGGAAATGCAGTGGGTTTTATGGATATGGGAGACAGTGATATTTGTTAAAATGCACTCGGAGGATCTGAAGAGATTTGGAGTTAGGATGACGCTGTAGTGTGTAATTATTATCCAATGTGTCAGGAAATATGCATCATTTCCACTAATTTCTAAAAGGCAAAACGATATTGGTGAAATCAGTCGAAGGAGGAGGCATTCTTTCCCAAAAGCAGCTGCATGAAGGGTTCCTTTATCAGAACGAGAGGCTGTGAGGTTTTGCATACTCATTAAAGCCTTTGCTTCAAAAAGCCAGATAAGGCTAAGAGCTGAATAAATCATTTTATATCCATTTAGTGATGGCAATTTGTGACTAATTAACTATTGGGGAGATGACCTTTTTTGAGCTGTTGATGTGTTCTTTGCAGGCGCTGGCTGAGAGCACATCTCAAGGGACAGAAATCCACCCTGCAGGGCAATTATGATGTAAAGCAAAACAAAACAAATGAGTGTTTCAATTTCAAGGCAAAAATTTTTTGCCAGATGCATTTTGTTTTAAATGACTCTGCATCGTTTGGGATTGCAGATGTGCATTTGCAAGCATTAAAAATTGGGCTTTGAATAAAAATGTTTAATATTTTAGTGTGCCCCCCCCCCATTCATGATCACGAACTGTAAATGATTGAATGGGTTTTCCTTTTTAAAAAAAAAATAAATAGAGGATTTAGATCCCTTCAATGTAGCTTTGAATACTACCTGGTAGAAAAACAGGATTTACATTTTTGGGGAGGTATAAACATAAAATAAACCTGCAGTTTTGACACTTAGAAGAACATTCACTTCTTTTCTTTTCTTTTTTCACTGGAGCTGGAGAGTCATAGTATACATAAGCCATATATAATTTTATATTTCCAACTGTATTTTACCACTGTGTTCAGCCTTGCAATGGCTGGTGGAGGAAAAAGAAAAATGAATCTGTTTTCTAAAAGATGTCCTTTGGGTCCGTTCAGGGAAGCCAAGAGTCTGAATTAACTGGCATTTCAAAGTCTATTATCCATTTGAGTTCATGGACTTAGCTACAGATGGAAGCTATTTTTTTGCCCACAAGTTCTAAAGAATTGCCCTCACCCTGCACTCTATCAAAATTATCAGTGTAAGATTATAGCAAGATGCAGCTGTGTGTATATTTTTTTTTATTTTTTATCACCTGACAAACAATTGCCAATTTCAAGATGAGGAACTTCTCAAGCAACACTTGAAGGCACCATGAGATGAAAGTGGTCAGAATAAACCAAACCAAATGTCTATGGAGATGCTCAGTCATCTAGGCCATGGTTGTCCCAAAGGTGTTTTTTCAAGAGGCAACTGGACTTTCTTGTTTTCTTTGAAACCAAAATAAAATACATATTTATAACAGGCATAAAAGGGAGGAATAGGTGATAAGAAGATGCTACTTTCACTGGTTAGCTTTTTAAAAAAACACCAAATCAGGCTATGATGTTAAATCCATGTTTTGTGTTTAGACTACACCTCAAGGGCTACTCTTAGGATTGCAACATGCATATAGAAGCCAGGTTATTATGTTTCCTTATTTCAGACATGGATAAAAAGGGGCAAGTTATAATGCTGAGCTGGGGAAGGAAGCATTGGAATTGCTAGGTGTGGAAATAATCTTTTCTATCCTCCTGCAGTCTGGCCCAAACCATCTTGATGAAGTTTTTATTGTTATTGCTGATGCCAAATGAGTTTGCTTATGCAGTCAGAGGTTGTGCATGAATGGAGGGGTGGAGCCTCCAATGCCATTTCCCTGGTCGTCATGGCGAGAGGTGGCTAATGCTTACACATTAGATCAATGTCAAAGGAGGTGCCCAATCTCTGTTCAGAGTTGATTGGGCTTCAGCTACAACATAAATCAAGTTTAATCAGGCATCACTATGCAATGATCTTGTTTTCAATGGCTTTTCATGGTCAATGATACATATTGTTATATTTGTATGATGATATGTGCAATCTTTTGATGAACATCAACTATACTCAATATTTGGAAGGACAATATAAATAGGGCGAGGCAGAGTGAGCTGATTTTCTCGATTTTACTGGTCTCTGTAAAAAATTGAAATTGATTTTCTGGATTCTCACCCTATCACACCCCGCCCCCCTGGAGTTGATTAAGGGACTTTATGAGATTCATTGTTTTTAAGAGGGCAACAGTTAAGATGTTGGGCTTGTCAACTGGAAAGCAGGCAGCCCAGGTTCAAGATGCAAGCTTCACATGACAGGTTGAGCTCCCATCCTTACCTCAGCTCCTGCCAACCTAGCAGTTACAAATGCAAGTAGATTAATAGGTACCACTTTGGTGGGAAGGAAATAGCACTCCATGATGTCATGCTGGTCGCATGACCACAGAAATTTCTTTGGACAGCACCGACTCAATGGCCTTGAAATGGAGATGAGCACCATCCCCTATAGTAAAAGACTCCTTTTACCTTTACTGCATTTTAAGATTGTTGTAAATCTCTTTTAGGGCCTACATTACAATTTTCATAAGCAATATATGTCAACTGTATATGATAAATACTCATGAACCTCATAACTGAAGTATTTCCACATCCTGTTGGGATCTGAGAGGGCCAGTTTTTCTTTCATCTTAGGCATCAGCAAAATGTCTTGAGTCAAACTATGTTCCAGGTCTTAAGTAATGGAAGAGACAAGTTCATTGCCTCCTGAGGAAAAATAAAGATATGTGTGAAAAAAAAGAGCTCCCTGCACTATGGAGATATCAGCAGAGTAGATTAAGATTTCCACAGTATAAATGGCATAGGCACATTTTTTAAAAAAGGGAAAGGATTATGCTAAAGAGAGACCAACATGTTTTGGTTCCTGAGGCAGAAAATGTAAATGATCAGAGTAAATGTAGTCTTACCGGTTGTATCCTGATTAAAAGTACGCTCCAACTGATTGCCTGGAAGGGTAAATAAAAGCTTTCCATAATTAATGGAAGATTCTCTGAGAAGGTCCACCTCTGACCTACTTGGAGAATAGATAGTCTGGATTCTTAGGGACCTAATATTCTTTATATTGTTCCTGGGAGCTGTCCAAATCAACCTGATGACTTGGCATGGTTAGTCCACAAACATTTGGAAGTGGAAGAAGTGGGTGGAGGATTGATGTTAATGTTTTCTAAAAGAGGCTCTAGGGTGTAGGTAATGCCAACTGCATGCCCGTTATCAGGCAGAAGTTAGATGTATGAACTGTAGGCTTTTTTTTTTTAGTGACTCTATAAATCTTTGAGAAACATTGAGTGGGCTTGTTTCTACTAGGTTCTGATCTAATGTTCCACATGCAGTTTGAGAAAGGAAAAGAGTCGAGGTCTCTCCTTCAAAGCAGGGGACAGAACAGCATGTAGAAATAGCAGAATTACAAGATGGGTTGTAATTTCCCATGTTTATGTTTTAAATTTGTAACAACTCTGAAAGGAGGGGAAAAAACCCTGTAATGCAGAGTTATTGCACTTCTTGGTTGTTGTTTTTTTTGAAGGTTACGTCATTGGGAGGAAAAGAAAACAGCCTAGTTCTTTAATAAAAAAACACACACAATCCTGGAACAATGGCTTCTGCAGCTGAACTGTAACAAAATTGATGATTTTTATGAACTGGCAGCCATTTCCACTTCCTCACATTAGCCAATAACCTTATCAGAAGTTAAAATGCCCTCCTCCCCCAGCCCCACCTACATTTGCATTTAGATTGTTTGATGCCAACATTCTCAATAAGATACTTTTCAGCTCTGTCAAACAAAACCTGACTGTCATTTAGCACAGTGGCAGTCAATTTACATTTCCATTAACACAGACCCTAGACAATTATCAGAGGAAATAAAAAAAGAAAATGGCTCTACCCAAAGCAACCTTCTGCCTGTTGTCCTGTTGTCCTGATGGAGAGTTCAGAGGTTGATGATGGGATGAAGGAGGTCAGTCTGGGAAAGAGCAGCAATGGGATGTCATCACCTTCCCTCAACTGGAAGGTTTGTCGAGATGACAGAAAAGGGTCCAGGGGGAAGATTATGCAGAGACCTTGGGCAGAAGGTCCAAGAGCTGGCAAACAGGCAAACCATCATCTAGATCAGCATCAAAGATGGTCAAGGAGAAAGGGGCAAAGTGTGGATGGAAAAGGCAGAGGGCATGATGTGAGAGGGATGGACTAAACATATGAAGATGCGGAGGAGGATGTGTGTGCTCTAAATCATAATTCAGTGTTATGAGGAGTGGAAGACCTAACACCCATTTTCTAACTGGAAAGATTGTCTAGAAATGGACCATGTAGATTTCACCAGATATATTCCTACTCATTTCGAGACAACATTGAAGCATTTGTATAGGAAAGCCTTCTGTTCCTTTATAATGGCAGTCAGTAGTATTGTTCTATGATTGCAGATAGGCCAGTGGTGATGCAATTGAGGTTTATAGCTAGCAGCTTAATAAATGTACAATTCAATTCAAAGAAGTGCCTGGTGAATTGGGATTATACAATTTGAATCTGAGCCTTAGTACTCATTATCTGTCTAATGAATCTTGTCTCCGGTGATTGGTTGCAGTTTTTCAAGACGTACCGCAGTCCTATCATCTGCTATTTTAGTCTTTTACCTTGAGATATTAGGAATCATCTTGTGGGAACTACTGGGCTTAAAGCATAAAAGTTATTATAAAAGTGTTATTTTTTGGTGGAACATACTTCTCATTCTAATGAATTTCTGATGTGCTCACTTGTAATTAATGTGGCAAAATATTTTATGCTTAAGTAAGAGTGCAAAAAGGATAGCACCAGGAACAATTGGAGGTATATAAATGTTCTCTATAAATACGGAAAGCATCCTAAAGGCTTTTCTATGCAGCAAAGCAATGAAAAGATCTCACATACACTGGTCTCCTTGCGTGAAAATGGTGCCTGCCTCCAATGAAGGGCTTTGAATAGGGGATGACTAGTTACTGTTTCTTCCTCCCTAGCCTTTAGTGCTTGTATAATTCAAGCCCATATTTCCCAGAGTAACATACAGCATGCTAGGCTATTTCTTAGACTAATTTCCAGAGGCCAGACAGCTGCATAAATTGCATTTATGTTCTATGGACTCTTATTAATCTGACTTCTCCTTCTGGTTAGTTTAATGCTGCAGATTAGCCCAATGAATCTTCACAATTCCAAATTTCTACATCATCTCAGGGATGGCTAATTATGTTCGAAGGGTAACTCCCAAGGCCTTGACTCTTCAGTAACTCACAGCCTACCAATGAAGAAAGCTACGGATGGATTTATTTATGTCCCATCTTGGTCTATCACTCTGCCTGCTTTTATTTTCTGAACTTGCTAATCTTCTTTCTGCCTTCCTTTTCAGACGTGCACACAAAAAACTCTTGGCCCGGCAATGATTTTGCTCATGGGACAGATCCACCCAGGAGCTTGGCTCAGCCTCTGTTTCATTCAATCAGCCCTTTTTTTTCCTGGGAAAATCATAGCTTTGTTTTATTAATCCTTGTCCAGATTTGATTCCCACTCATCAGAAATGTTCATCCACACACACAATTTTGCTGTTTGAGGCAAACCGAGAGGTGCTGGCCCCAGGCATGGTGATCCTCAGCACATCTTTGGGACAGCTGAGAATTCTGTTTTATGTGGATCAGCAATGAGTAAGACAAAAAGAAAAGCATAATTTGCTCCTGCCACCGAATCACCAAACTAATCAGAAAAGAATGTTCAGAGAGAGACGGAAGAAAGAGATCTTGGGAACTGCTGAGAGGTTGGGAGACCAGGTCACTTATATTGCTTGTTAACTAAGCACCATGTTCTGTCTCTTTTCTAAATCCCTACTCTCCAGCCAAGCAAAACAAAACCACCTTCACTCAGGTTACACTAATGGTTATTTTATTTAAAGGATGAGAACACTGTCACTGTCGGTCATTTGTACTCATAACAACCATTGACATTTTCTAAATAATATGTTAACATTCATGTGTAACAAAAATCCTTGTTTCTGACATGTGCAAAATACAAAGGCTTTTTCATTTGCAGAAACCTCCCCCCCTCCCCCCCAGTATAACAAATTTGGCCTTTTACAAAAGAAGGCTGCAAGGACAATTTCTTCAGAGATTTCTGTCACAGGAAACGTACACATGTGCACGTGCTCCCCCCTCCCCCCCTCATGCTTTCAGTCCATTGAAGGCATATTTCTCAATGGAGTCACTATAGACACAAGATCTCATAGAAGGACAGAGAAGTCACTGTCTGAAGTCTGTGGATTGCCTTTGCCTCTGTGCTTGTGCTACTTAGGCGGGATGGGTTGACCACCGGAAATGAGCGCCAGCTACCATGATGAAAGAGATCTAAGAGCCAGCAACCCATATTTGCAGAGCATTGAACAGTCAAAGGAGGTCTTTATCCTCAGATGAAGTGTGATGGATGAGTCTTGCAGCACCTATTGCTGGAGGGGAATTTGTGGTAAACCAACTCTTTTTAAAAATACTGAATTCTGAAGAGGGGCTTTTTTGGCCGGGGGTGGAGTTGGGATGAGGTAAATTATTGACTGTTTTGGCTTTAACAGATTATGCATTAAACACCTGCATCCAGTAACACCCAGTAGCTGTTATCCCCTGCCCAAAGAGCTCTACCAAGACATTGATTCTTTTTTCCACAAACGTTACTCAAGGTGGCCAGCTGAATATACAGTAAAAGAGCTACAAACCTCTGCAATTCTACATTCTGAGCATGGGAAAGAAGCCAATATGAGATAAATTTGGCCTTGTGTTTACTAAGCCAGCATTATTTTAGCAGCAGGCAAGCCTTTGTCTGTATTGAGGGTACCCTCTCATTAACAGTAACTCTACCTCTAGTTCCCCTATCACAAATTGCCTTTCATATGCCCCACAAACTTAAAACTGACTTTCCAAGGAGCAAAGATAAAAAAAAGGGATGTTCACAAATACTGGTCCCTTCCAATATCATTTCTGGTTCACCAGTTTTGGTACGCCCAACTTAATGAGATTTTAATTTAAAAAATGGGACTCTGGCATATGAAAAACAAAACATTGCTTGTTAAGCTGTTTGGCAACCATGAGATCTTCAGGGAAATTTCTAGATCCTAAGTAGATCCCATAAATATTTCTAGGAAACAAAATGGTAGGTCATGCAAACCTAGTGCTTTGGGAATGTGCTCATTATTCACCAGACCAACAAAAGGATAAAATTAGGCAGAGATACTGTATGAGGTGAAGAGCATTCTGAATCCTGATATTCAGGATCTGACAATGGCAACTAATGGTTCTCCATCTGCCTTCTAGTCCAGGAGTCCAGCAAAGCTGGCTGGGGAATTCTGGGAGTTGAAGTCCACCAGGCTTAAAGTTGCCAAGATTGGAGACACCCGTTCTAGTCAATACATTTTGGACTCATCCTGTTCTCTTGGGATTAGGTAAGCTTTCTCCTGCCAATCAAATTCTGCAATCATTAACATAGGTTAGAAGTAGTTTGTAACAACATAGTTTACGTCAAAATAACCCATGTATTAAAAAACAACAACCCAAAACACTTTAGTGTGTATGTTGTTTATGTGTAGGATGTTGTGCAGCAAAGTTGTCGGAAACAGTGTGACCATCCCATTATTTCTACACTTATCTGAGGGAGTTACCACGCCATCGAGGGTCTAAAAACTCATGCAAAATTGTGGTTGAAGTCTTGCATAGCAGTTGAGAGTGTTATGATTTAACAGAACACAAGAAAAGACATTACTCTTTCCTTCCATTTGTTCCTTTTCAATCTCCTTTCCAGCTCTCTGTCTCTTTTGAACTCTTGCCTGAATGTTTGTAATGTCTAATTTTCTCTAAGATCTTTTAAAGTTTGATGGGGAAATTAACCATATGGAAACTATATGCCACTAAAACAACAGGACTTAAAAATGATTTGCTTTGGCTGGATCTTGAGAATTATTTGAGCTCTGAGCCGGGAGGGTTTGGAAGTGCTCCATGCATGGAATGTGCTACACAAAGGGAGACTTTTAGGCTGGAACCTGGAAGACTGGTTCCATTTTCTTCAATTGGAGAAAGGCAGGGAAAAGGAGAAAGGGAAGAGTGGCAGGAGGAGGGAGAGACAGAGAGAGAGAGAGAGAGAGAGAGAGAGGGAGGGAGGGAAGGAGGGAGAGAGAGATGCAATTGCTACAGTACATTTCTCACAGCAATCGTGGGCTGGATGGTATTTTTCTTAATTCCAAAAGGTAGGGACTAAATATATGAATGACAGCTGAAAATGTTGGCATGGACTCTACTTAGGACCTCTCATTTTAGGAAGGCAAGGATACAATGCCAAAACTTTAGACTGTCCCATCTGCAACTCTGGGTACACAAAGATGTATTGTACAATTACACTACCGAAAAGGAATCTAAGAAAAATAGTTAAGATATTGCTGAACATATTTGCTTTACTCTGCTTGTTCTCTTGAGGGGTTTTTTTTAAGCACAGAGACCTATAGAGTATTTCAGCATATTAGTATTATGTTCTTGCATCTGAGTTTTTCTTTTTGTAAAATAATTACATGCACATTTCTCACTTCAAGTATCAACTGGCTACCCCCCTAGTATATAGTCAACAGATCAGCCTCTAATTCCACGAGCCTTTGTCCAAAGATGGATGTCATCAGAAATCAGTCTGCATTAGGTAAATAGTTACTTGCTGTTTCAATTAATTTGGGGTCTGACATCATTAAAATATGTAAAGCCAAATATACCTTACATTTTGGATGGATACTGGTCTGCATTGCTTGTATTCATAAAGTATTGTATGACAAAAAGGACATATTTTAAGCAGGAGAAAACCATTCCTTTCAACTTAATGAGAATATTTTGGGAGATGTTTCTGACATCTAAATGAGACATAGCAGATCCGTGACTAAAAATATTCTTCCATCTCTTAAAAAATGTTAGCAATGTCACCAGCCAACTTGTAGATTTATTTCCTGGCTCCCTATTTATTGCACCTTTAGGTTTCTGGTTATAAGAAGCTTCTGTTGCCTGAAATGTTGTGGCTTGAGCTGGGTTACAAAACTAAATAGTGTTTAGAATGATACATTTCTACAATAACAAATCATATGTTGTCTTTTGCTCTGATGGTAAAACAGAGAGTAAGAAAAATTGTAATGCTCTGTGCTTGTGGGAGACTGCAGTGTTCTTTTTATTGCCAAGTAGAAGCCAATTAAAGTGAATTGTCCTGGAAAAGCTTCCCATTCTCCAGAAATGACCATCCATCTAGATGGAAAACCATCCTTTCATGAGACCTTCCATATATTATTGTAAGAGAGAGGATCTTGTGGTATTTAGCAGTATTCCAGAAGATTTCCCCACTCATTTGGTTAAGCATTAGCATCTCCACAGTGTTGGATCTTCCAGAATTGGACACTAGCTCCTAGAACTGATAAAAAATTTTCCTAGGGAAATAAAATTTGAGTTTATGAAGACATTCTTTTAGCAAAGAATGGGCTGAATCCAGATACACCAGGTATCTTCTGCTAAATCTTACAATGTAGCTTTGCAGAAGAAATGGGAAACAGGTACTTATTGGACAGAAGAAATCCTATTAGACAAATTGAGATAGGACACAGCTGATCCTAAAATGGGTTGGTAACTATTGGTCAGGTGTAACTAGCTGCTTTTCCTGGAATTGCACTCCTACCCCTCCAGAAATGGTTCCTCACTTAAAGGAGAAGCTTTAAAATAGTCTCTGCCTGATCTATGGAAACCATTTTGAAGTCTTATTGTAACTTGGAAGAATGATATTGAAAAAGGAGTAGCAATGTTTGGTAGCCAATCTCTTTCTTTGAAATTCTTGCCTTGAATTGCAAGTAGAATTTTTAAAAACAGTCTCCTTTAGCAAACAACAGAAATCCCTTTTAAAACCTGATTGCATCCTGAAAGTTGGAATCCCTGAAATGGATCATGATTACTGGGGAGATGGATTATTCTCCAGCAATATCCTATGCCTGTTCTTCCCTGTGGCTATTAGCAGTCCCAACTGACAATGTTAAAGTTTTGTTGGGAAGAAAAAGCTCCTAATTAATCAGAGCAACAAGATGTGCTTGGATTTCGATAGAAACATAAAGTCCCTTTGGGAGGCACGCTTCTGACAATCCCTTAAAGAAGCTGCATCTTCTCCTTAACTTGCATGGTAGCCAGGAGATTCGACAAAAATGCATGTTTTGAGTTCAGAAGATGCCGAGAAGGTGAGACAAGATGCTTTGGAGCAGCTAGGGTTGTGTTGTCAATGCCTCCTCACTGAAAGGTCTGCAAGATGACACATGTAATTGTGTGACAAAAGTCCCATCTCTTTATATAAATGCATTATATTGACTCATATACAAAAGTATGGAGCTCTGATTGTGTAGTTACATTTGCCATCTTAGCCTTTTGGACCCCTCTTAGATTAATGCATATTTTCCTATTCTTTCCCCCTTCTAGTATTTTCGCACAAGTGCAAGGTCTGCCTTTTTTTTTTTTCAGATCAACTGAATGTTGACCCATTGACTGCAACAGGAATTGCATGAATATCAGGCTTGGGTGACAAGCTGGTTGGTCAATCCCTGAAACATTCCACTCTTCTTTCTTAGGAGTTAACTTAAAAATCTGGCATCTTGCCCTGGTTGTCTCATATTGCCCCATTAGGTTGATTAGAACCCAGGGCTTCTCTTCTGCATAGAAAGGAGGTATTTTTCTCAGGCTTGAAGCAAGTCAAGATGCATCCAGAACCCTGCATCTTCATTATGAAACCTGATTCACGTAACTCATGAGTGTACTATCCAAGGGAAAAGTTTGCTTGTCTGTATTTATCAGGAACAATGAGCCAATGGTCATGCAGATGTTGAACTACAATTAGAAAGCAGGTCTAATAGTGTGAGATGTTAAAAGCTATAATTTAACAATATCTGCAAAGCCTCAGGAGGATCACTAATTATCTACACTGGTACTTCGGAGTCAAGATGTACCAGACATAACAATTACCTCTACAACAATAATTTCCTAATAGGTGTCTTTTAAAGACATTCTAAAAACTGCTCCCTATTTGTAAAGAAGTCGTCCTTTACTTAGAAGGAATATCAGAAAATGTCTTTCTTTCCTTAGAAAATTATATTGTACAAAACCTCCTTTCTCTTTGAAATCCCAATAAAATAAAAGCACCAATCAAAATTGAATATTAAAAGAGGAGCCAAAAAGTATTTTGGAACAAATGAAAGAGCACAGAACTGTATCAGTTCAATACCCGGTGGTTTCCTAGAAGTATTTTTAATGTGGGGAAAGGGAGGGGCTTTGACCTGAGCTAGTGATGAGCTGCTCATTATACACAGAAGAAGGGAATGGGAAGCCCTGGAAGATGATACTCAATCTAAAAGTAGATTCTGGTTGGTACCCATTCAGATTATCCAAACAGCCACTTTTATATACTTTCCTCCCTTCTTTAGAGCAGCAGGAATATACAATGAGCTCAAGTGGTTTTACCTCAGGGCAGAGCAGTTTGTCGACCTTTCCCTCTGTATTGTGAGCCAGTTTCAGTGCAGCTGTTTGTGTATTCCTGTCGCCCTTTCCCTCACCCCCTTGACTTCTCCCACTAGTGGGAAGTCGAACCACAATCGCTCTCCTAAATGTAAGTGAGGCAGAACTGGGGATTTCAGTACTCCCTAATCAGCTCCTCTGATATTTTTTTCTTTCCTGGCAAATCTATTGATCTTCTTTGAGAAAGATTTCCCAGTGTCAACAGCTGTCAAAGGGAGGCAGTGGGAATATTGATCTCTTAAGTCTTCTGGAAAATGGGAGATCAAAACCTCAATCTTGTGGCAAAACAACCAGGATTTTTGAAAGCTATGGCCTTGGGCTTTTGCTCCTTCCCACCCACTAAGCATTTGTAAGTGATGGGGGAGAGCGCTTTCCATACAGGTTCAAGCCAAGCCAAGGAAAGGGAATCATAGGAGCTGTGACTCAAAGACCTAGGACTGGCTTTCCAAGCAATCAAGCCTTAGGTGAGGCAACTGCTTGCCTTTATGGGACTTGTCCAAAGAAAGCCGTGCTTGAAGTCCCAGATCCTTCTCCCAGGAGGGTCTTTTGACCTCTTCATGCTGCTCTGAGTTTCTGCAATTGACAGCTGGATTAAATAGGCTGAATCATCTAGGCTGGGCCCTTCAACCTCCAGCTCCTTGAATCAACCATTTTCCTGTTCCTCTGCTGCCTCCATGTTCTCTGCACATAGGGAGGGGGCTGCTTCTCTTCCCAGTATTACATGGACAAGGACTAGTAACAAAATACAGGCCAAAATGAAGTACAAACAGCCAGTTATTATTAAAGAGATGGAAGGCTGCCTTCCACTGGCAGAAGTCCCAGCTCCAACCCCCAATGCCAGATTTTCTCCAACATCTGAAAATTCCCACACCTTGTTTGGCTATGTAATAAATTTGGCTGACTGCTCGTTTTCAGGTGATGTCCCCCCCCACATCAAAAAGGGCATTTGATGCCCAGTGTAGGAGATGTTGCCTTGCCAGGGATGAGCAAGAGCTTCCCTGTTGCCCATAGCCCTCCTTGTCTCCCGGTTCTTCTCACACAGCTTGTTCTAGAACTTCCTACTGAAAGCAAGATCTCCCTCCACAACCCATCTGTCCTGTTAGCTCCAACACTTTTACAGGTTTGGGGTTTGGATGTGGAAACAGCCATTCTCTGGAAGACCTGTTCCCAAGTCCAGTCTCCACAACCCACAAAAATAGGTTATCTACGCAAAGTATCTTGAATCTTTTACAAAAGGCATTCCTGCAGTGGATCTTCTGGGCCAACTGGAGCTAAGCAGATTGCCTTTCTCTGACTGCATCAACCCCTCGTCGCTCTTGGTAGTCAGCTTGGGGAGCTTTGGACTGAGAATGGGAGGAAACACCACTTCCAAACCAAATCAACAAAAGCCAAATTGGGGCTGTGGTAGCAGGCTGGGAATGTCATCATGAAGACATGGAATAGAGTATTATTGAGGTATATGTGGAAATAAATTATATTTTGGGCTTCCGGTTCTTTCTACGTGAGCAATATTTTCTACATATGCCCATTATTTGGAGGACAGACAACAAGCATTCCCCGGCTGTCCTCTTAAATCCAGTCCCTCTTTCTCTTCCCTCGGCCAGTAATAAGAACACTGCAGCTCAGAGAAATAAATTACAGCGATACAACACGTTTCTTTTCTTTTCCAAACATAATTCCTCCATCATTTACATGAAATATATTGGCTGGATTTTTAATGTGTGTCCTCTCCATCTCTGATCTGTTCCATGTAGAAGGCACGACTCCAACATACGGCTGTATGTACTGTTTGAAAGCGCCGCCAGACCCCTTGTTTCCAGGTGGTCAATCACAGAGCCTTTGGGAATCATAATCATGGCTCGCTCCCATTATGGCACTTTCCCTTTGTTGCTGCTTTATATGGTTTTGTGCTCCAGCGTTTCCTCCAGGAGGTCCCTCAAGTCCACAACCCAAGCCTTCAAAAGCTCTCCACGAAGCTGCCGGGGAAGAGGCCTGACCTGCCATTCCGCTGTAACGTCCCTTTGTACCAACCATCTTCCCTTTTCTTGTGGACGAACACAATGTCACCCTCCTTCAGTTCAATCTCAGCTTCACTCTGCGGGGGATACGGGACCACGACACGATATCTTCCAGGAAAGAAAAGGGGAAAAATGCTTATTGCAAATACTGTAGAACCCTTTACAAAGCAACATGCTTCTGACCGATTTATTCTGTGCCTTGAAGTCAACATCAGCCATTAGCAGCCCCAGAAACACACCTGCTCAGGATTAGCCATCATCAATGCCACTTTGCCATTGCAGGAAATGCACAGAAGAATCAGTACCCCAGGCCAGATTATGTGTATGTGTTCAAAGCTTGCCATGCAGACATAAGTGCTTATTTGTGCCCTATGACTATCATTAAGCGTTGTACCTTATGATTCTTGATGAATGTATCTTGTCCTTTTATGTGAGCATATGCACCAAAGACAAATTCCTTGTGTGACCAATCACACTTGGCCAATAAAGAATCCTATTCTATTCTATTCTATTCTATTCTATTCTATTCTATTCTATTCTACTCTACTCTACTCTACTCTACTCTACTCTACTCTACTCTACTCTACTCTACTCTATTCCTATTCCTATTCCTATTCTAATGTGGCATATATTTATTTTATTTATTTATTTTGTCACAACAATATATGTAACTATCATACAGAAAGGTTATATAGTATATAAAGGTATAGAAGAAAAGAAAAACAATAGGACAGGAATGGTAGGCACGTTTGTGCGCTTATGCACCTTCCTTATGGTCCTCTTAGGAATGGGGTGAGGTCAATAGTAGAAAGTTTTTGGTTAAAGCTTTTAGGATTATGAGAAGAGACCACAGAGTCAGGTGTTGGTTGCATATATGTATTTATTTATACTCTGATTTAAAATTAATTGGCAAGCCCCTCCCCCCCAAATCTGATTGTCACCTCTCTTATATATGCATACAGACAGATGTAATAAAGTTTGGCACAGGAGGTTTTGTTTGACTGAGATAACATTTCCTATTAAATTGCCTATGGCAGAGCTGCTCCTCTTACATGTAGGGTGCATTGCCAATTTCAAACACGTGTAAATAAGTGTTTGCATTATTTTAAACAAGTGTCGGCTAATTGCATTATTACATTACAGTAATTTTAGCTAGAACAATGCCAATTAATCTTGCAACTCCATATGGATAAACAAAATGAGAGAAAGTTAGTTCAGTGGACCGTATCATTTTGGCAAAAGGATGTGTAAACTTCTCTTTCCCAGAATTCTTCAGATTGATATGCATTGCACTGATACAAGAATCTTGACACTGATTCAGATTCCCCAAATGCTTTTTAAAAAATGGAAAATCAGTCTTAATAACAAAATTTCCATTGAAGGGTTAGACTTATTTCCAACGAAGAACTGATGAAACTGCAAAGTGATATATACGCATACATACTTAGTTGAAAATTACAGACCAATCTCCCTATGCTGCATCGCCTGCAAAGTAATGGAATCCATCATTAACCAATCCATTACCTTCCACTTAGAAATACACAACCTACTCTCAAATAAACAATCTGGCTTCAGAAAAAAATTATCATGCAACTTACAACTTCTCCACTGTAAAAACCTATGGACTACAAATCTTGATATAGGCAAAAAAATTGATATAATCTACATAGACTTCTGCAAAGCTTTTGACTCAGTAGTACATGATAAACTTCTCCTAAAATTAAAATCCTATGGCATTTCAGGACCCTACACAATTGGATTTCTGCTTTTCTGTCTAACAGACAACAAGTGGTTAAAATTGGTAATGCTCTATCAAATCCTGTTCCTGTCAAGAGTGGCGTTCCTCAAGGTAGCGTTCTTGGACCGATTCTCTTTATAATATACATAAATGACCTTTGTGACCATATCTCTAGTAACTGTGTTCTCTTTGCTGATATGTCAAACTGTTTAACACCGCCGAAAATACATCTACCATTCAAAAAGACCTTGACCATCTAACCACTTGGTCTAAAATTTGGCAACTACAAATCTCAACCAGCAAATGCTCAGTCATACATATTGGTAAAAAGAACCCAATATGTAACACTGAGCATTTGCTGGTTGAGATTTGTAGTTGCCAAATTTTAGACTAAAAAGAACCCCGATGTCCTTATCATCATGGGAGATTGGAATGCTAAACTAGGAAGCCAAAAGATAACCGGAATAACAGGCAAGTATGGCCTTGGAGTACAAAATAAAGCAGGGCACAGGCTGATAGAATTCTGTCAAGACAATACGATGGTCATAGCAAACACTCTTTTCCAACAACCTAAGAGACGACTCTACACATGGACATCACCAGATGGTCAACACAGAAATCAGATTGACTATGTGCTCTGCAGCCAAAGATGGAGAAGCTCTATACAGTCAGTAAAAACAAGACCAGGAGCTGACTGTGGCTCAGATCATGAGCTTCTTCTTGCAAAATTTAGGCTTAAACTAAAGAAAGTAGGGAAAAGCACCAGGCCACTCAGGTATGAACTAAATCATATCCCTGATGAATATACAGTAGAGGTGACAAATAGATTTAAAGAATTAGATCTGATAGACAGAGTGCCTGATGAACTATGGACGGAGGTTCGCAACATTGTACAAGAGGTAGCAACTAAAACCATTCCAAAGAAAAAGAAATGCAAGAAAGCAAAATGGCTGTCTGAGGAAGCTCTGCAAATAGCTGAGGAAAGAAGGGAAGCGAAAGGCAAGAGAGAAAGAGAAAGATACACCCAGTTGAATGCAGAATTCCAGAGAATAGCTAGAAGAGATAAGAATGCATTCTTAAATGAACAGCGCAAAGAAATAGAAGAAAAAAATAGAATAGGGAGGACCAGAGATCTATTCAAGAAAATTGGAGATATGAAGGGAACATTTCATGCAAAGGTGGGCATGATAAAGGACCACAATGGCAGGGACCTAATAGAGGCAGGAGAGATTAAGAAGAGGCAGCAAAATTACACAGAAGAACTATACAAGAATGAGCTTAACATCCCTGATAACCATGATGGGGTGGTCACTAACCTTGAGCCAGACATCCTAGAATGTGAAATCAAATGGGCCTTAGGAAATCTGAGCAACAACAAAGCTAGTGGAGGAGACAGTATTCCAGCTGAGCTATTCAAAATCTTAAAAGACGACGCAGTAAAAGTACTACACCCAATTTGCCAACAAATTTGGAAAACTCAACAATGGCAACAGGATTGGAAAAGGTCAGTTTACATTCCAATTCCAAAGAAAGGCAATGCCAAAGAATGTTCAAACTATCTGTTCTGTTTCCCTTCCCCCAATACTCCCAACAAAGAGTCCGTCAGAGGCCTTCCTTTTTTTTCCCTTTTATTTACATAGATACATGTCCTGGCCACGTCTACCCACGGGCCTGCCAAGTTTCTGGAGATAACGAGGAAATTATAGATAAGGCCAGAATTACTCACGAATATATTCTTCCCTCCATGAAACAGTTAGCTCGCGCCAAATTCATTGCTTTGTCCAAGACAAAAAACCAGGAAGTCCCGCCTCCTATTTATAGTCTCTGCAGATGTCACTGCATGACAATTATGACTTGGCTTTGTCCCAACTCTTCCGCTGCTGCGCACGTCGATCAAGTCTTCGTAATCTTGCGTCACTCCAAAACTGTTCTTGGGGCGTTGCCAAATCAGAAGAAGGCCCGGGAGAATCAGGCCTTGCCGGCCCCTCCTCCTCCCTTTGAGTGGGTGCCAGGGAGGGAGAGGGCTCAAGAGAAGCAGGGCTTGCCAGGTCTTCTCCCTCATTTTCTGAATCATCCGAGTCCAGGAGTCTGGGTCCAGGAACCTGGGTCACAACACTATCCCTCACCGCAGGGCCCTTCCCCCGGGGCTGACGATCGGGATGCGGTCGGGCTGGGTTCTGCTCATGGAAGGCCTGCACCAGGTCAGGGGCATGAACGTCGGAGGCATCTACCCAGGAGAAATCAGTCCCGTATCCCTTCCACGCGATCAAATATTGGAAACGACCCTTTAGCCAGCGAGAGTCTCGTACGCTGTGGACTTCGTATTCCTCCGACCCGTCCTCAGCGACAGTGACGGGTGCTGTTGGGCACCGAAGGGGACTCGGTGTGGCCTCAGGAACCAGAAGGGACCGTGAAAACGGGTGGATCCGCATGGATCGTGGCAGGGTCAGTCGGTAGGCTACCGGGTTGATGACTGCCTCGACAGGGAACGGGCCGATGAATCGGTGGTCCAACTTCTTTACCGGGCGGTCGGACGGGAGGTGTTTGGTGGAGAGCCACACCGGTCTCCAACTGCCAGCGGGGCGTTGCCCGTCGGGAGCGGTCGGCGGACCGTTTGTAGTCCTCCTTGCCCGATTCAGCTGCTGACGTACCAACTGTTGGACCGCATGCAATTCCGTCAGGAAGGTCTGCGTTGGGAACAGGAGAGTCCGGTGGTGCCAGAGGAAGAGCCGCGGATGGTACCCCACATTGGCAAAGAACGGGTCATCTGAGTAGAGGTGTGCTGAGAGTTGTTAAAAGCAAACTCCGCCAGGGACAGGTAGTCGGCCCAGTTGTCCTGTTGCTGGTTGATGAAGCAACGGAGATACTGTTCCAGTATACCGATGACCTTCTCTGTACCCCGTCGGTCTCCGGATGGTGCGATGACGACAGACATACCTGCACCTCCAACGCGCCATCAGGCTCTTCCAGAAGCGGGCTGTGAACTGAACTCCGGTCCGAAACCACCCTGTCCGGTAGACCATGGAGGCGGAAGATGTGCTGCAGAAAGAGACGGGCCGTTTTTGCGGCTGTGGGCAGTCCGCGGCATGGGATGAAGTGTGCCATCTTGGTGAGCATGTCCACCACCACCAGCACCGTGGTGAACCCAGAGGACGGCGGCAGGTCTGTCAGGAAGTCCATAGAGATCGCCCCCCAGGGTCTGTCGGGTGTCGGCAAGGGCTGGAGGAGCTCGGGAGGTGCCCCCGTGGCGGTCTTGGCTTGCCGGCACGGTACACAGGATGTCACGTAGGCATGTATATCATGCCGCACTCGGGGCCACCAAAAGGTCCGTGTCACCAGGTGGAGGGTCTCGAAGAACCCAAAATGTCCTGCTGCAGGGTTGTCGTGGCACTGGGTCATGACGAGGGCTCGGAGTGGTCCTGTGGGCACATATAATTCCCCCGAAACTTGAGTAAGTCCTCCTCCAAGGTCCAAGGAGACGCGGGACCCACCTCCGCTCTCCTTTGCTGCGACCAGGCGTCCTGGCGCTGCGTCTCTCGCACCTGGGCCCGCAAGTCCACTGGCTCCGTGCTGCGGCCAAGGCTTCTGCCGGCAGCACTGTCCGTGGAGGAAGGGGTCCTTGGCGCAGAGGTACTCTGGCTTGCGGGACAGGGCATCCGCCTCCGGTTGTGACCGCTGGGAATGTAGGTCACGGAAGTTGAACCGGCAAAAACAACGACCACCGGATCTGCCGCTGGTTCAACTTCCGAGCTGTGGTGAGGTGCTCGAGATTCCGATGGTCCGCTCGACCTCCACCTGATGTCGGGCCCTCCAGATGGTGTCGCCAAGCCTCGAATGCAGCCTTGATAGCCAGCAACTCTTTTCCCAGATAGTGTAGTTGCGCTCGGAAGGGTTGAGTTTCCGGGAGTAGTAAGCGCAGGGAAAAAGTGTGCCGCCATTCGTCGGAGCCTGTAGCAGCACCGCTCCCAGAGCCACATTGGACGCGTCCGTTTCCACCACAAAAGGCCGGAGCGGGTCGGGATGCCTCAGGACGGGTTCCGTGACGAAGGCTTTCTTGAGGGCTGTGAATGCTTCTTGCTGCGGGGGACCCCACCGGAATGCAACCTTCTTCCTGAGGAGCTGGGTAAGTGGAGCTGTCAGTGTGGCGAAGCCCAGGATGAAGGTCCGGTAGTAGTTGGCGAAGCCCAGCAGGCGCTGAACATCCTTCACCCGACGAGGGGCTTCCCAGCTACACAAAGCTTCTACTTTGCATGGGTCCATGGTTATGCCTCGGGCGAGATGATATGCCCGAGGAATTCTATGGAAGTCCGGAAGAAGACGCATTTCTCCAGCCGCATTGAGTTGTTGCTCCGCAAGCGTTGCAGAACCAGACTGACGTGTCGAAGGTGGCTTTCCTGGACCGGGAGTAAATCAGGATGTCGTCGAGGTAGATAACCACGAACCGATCCAACATGTCTCGGAACACGTCGTTCATGAAGTGCTGAAAACGGCGGAGCATTGGTCAACCCAAATGGCATGACAGTGTATTCGTAGTGTCCGTGATCGGGTGCCGAATGCCGTCTTCCATTCGTCTCCTTCTCGTATCCGCACCAGGTTGTAGGCCCCGGAGATCGAGCTTGGTGAAGATCGTGGCCTCCGCAACCTTTCCAGTAGCTCCGGATGAGCGGCAGGGGTAGCGATTCCGCACCGTAATGGCGTTTAGCCGGCGGTAATCACAGCATAGGCGCAAGTCCCTGTCTTCTTCTTACAAAGAGGACCGGGGCCGAGAGAGGGGACTTTGAAGGCCGGATGAACCCTCGGGCCAGGTTTTTGTCCAGGAAGTCCCTGAGGGCGGCCAACTCGGGCTCCGACATGGAATACAGGCATCCCACAGGCAGTGGTGCGTTGGGCAGAAGGTGCACGGGCAATCGTAGGGCCGGCGCGGGTAGTCGGTCCGCCTCCTTCTCGCTGAACACGCCGGGCGAAGTCCGTCAGCTCAGGAGGCAAGGTGATGGCAGCGGTGGGGACGTTCTGGCCGGCACAGGTGTGGCGGATGTGATCGACGCACTGCAGACTCGGGAAAGAGATGGCGTTCCGCGACCAGGCCACCTGAGGATCGTGGGTCCGGAGCCAGGCCAACCCAAGGACCAAGGGAAAATGAAGGTCCGCCGTGACATAAAACTGGATCGCCTCCTCATGGTCCCCAATAGCCAGGCGCAAAGGCTGGGTGGCGAATTTAATGGGGCCGGACACCAGTTCTCGTCCATCAATTGTCTCTACCCGCATCGGAGGGTCCACCGGAACCACGGGGACCGCAAACTGGGTCACAAAGGCCTGGTCCATAAAGTTTGTTGTGGCCCCTGAGTCCACCAGCGCATGCGCCTGGAGCCCGTCCGACTGGTTCCCCAACCATATCCGTGTGTCCAGAATCAGATGCCGAGGGGGCCCAGAGTCTACTTCCGCAACGTCCAGTGGGGGCTTAGTACGTGCCCGACCTAGGGTTTCCCCGAGGTCGGGCCTGCTCCGTTTCCCGATTGGTCACGCTGTGATTCGGGGACCGGCGTGCGTGCCCCACTTCGCTTTCTGGGGCAAGAAGCGGCGAAGTGGCCGGGCTCCCCACAGTACAGGCACAATCCCCCTTGGCGCCTCCGGTTCCGCTCCTGGGCTGTTAGGCGAGGTCTGGCCGCTCCCAACTCCATGGGCTCTTCCGCAGCGGTTACAAAACGTGGGGCGACCCTGGGTGCTGGTGGTGCAGGAAGTGGGGGTGCAGATGTCGACGGAGGGTCCCGGGGGGTGCGACGGGACGGTCGCCGTTGCAGACGGGCATCGAGGCGGAGACAAAGGGGCACCAAGTTGTCGAGGGTCCGTGGCGCCCACGCGGGCCAGCTCGCCTTGCAATTCCTCTGAGAGTCCCTCCTGAACGCTGGCCCACCAGCGCTGCATCATTCCAGTCAGAGTCCTGGCACAAAAGACGAAATTCGCGATGTACTCCTGCAGGGGGCGTTTCCCTTGACGGAGTTCCTTAAGGCGCCTGGTTGCCGTCAGCATTCGAACGGGGTCCTCATACATGGTGCGCAGGTGCTGCCAAAACCGCTGTTGGTCCGCCAGCAGGGGGCTGTCCTGGAGCAAGAGGGCGTGGCCCATCGAGCAGCCGAGCCGGAAAGAAGGTTAATCACGAAGGCCACCTTAGCCCGGTCGCCTGGGAAATCCTCTGGCCTCATAGCCATGTAGAGCTGGCACTGTCCCAAGAAGGTCGGGAACATCTCAGGCTGCCCAGAAAACTTATCCGCACGGTTATCGGGCACTTGCGGCGAGGAGGAGGTGGGAGGATGGGGGCTGCAGGCACATTCCTGGCAGCAAGTTGGCCTGCCAAGTGAGCCACTTGCTGCTGTACCTGTTGATTAGCCGCGTGTAGCTGCTCTAACTGCTGCTGTACCTGCTGCTGATCCATCTTTGGTGGAAGATGTTTTAGTCAGGTCTTGGACAAAATGTTCTGTTTCCTTCCCCAATCCTCCCAGCAAAGAGTCCGTCAGAGGCCTTCCTTTTTTTCCCCTTTTATTTACATAGATACATGTCCTGGCCACGTCTACCCACGGGCCTGCCAAGTTTCTGGAGATAACGAGGAAATTATAGATAAGGCCAGAATTACTCACGAATATATTCTTCCCTCCATGAAACAGTTAGCTCGCGCCAAATTCATTGCTTTGTCCAAGACAAAAAACCAGGAAGTCCCGCCTCCTATTTATAGTCTCTGCAGATGTCACTGCATGACAATTATGACTTGGCTTTGTCCCAACTCTTCCGCTGCTGCGCACGTCGATCAAGTCTTCGTAATCTTGCGTCACTCCAAAACTGTTCTTGGGGCGTTGGCAAATCAGAAGAAGGCCGGGAGAATCAGGTTGCCGGCCCTCCTCCTCCCTTTGAGTGGGTGCCAGGGAGGGAGAGGGCTCAAGAGAAACAGGGCTTGCCAGGTTTTCTCCCTCATTTTCTGAATCATCCGAGTCCAGGAGTCTGGGTCCAGGAACCTGGGTCACAACACTATCGCACCATTGCACTCATTTCACATGCTAGTAAGGTTATGCTTAAAATCCTACAAGCTAGGCTCCAGCAATATGTGGATCGAAACCTACCAGAAGTACAGGCAGGATTTCGTAGAGGCAGAGGAACTAGAGATCAAATTGCCAACATATGCTGGATCATGGAGAAAGCTAAGGAGTTCCAGAAAAACATCTACTTCTGCTTCATTGACTATGCTAAAGCTTTTGATTGTGTGGATCACAACAAATTGTGGCAAGTTCTTAAGAGATGGGAGTACCAGACCATCTTATTTGTCTCTTGAGAAACCTGTATGCGGGTCAAGAAGCCACAGTGAGAACTGGACACAGAACCACTGATTGGTTCAAAATTGGGAAAGGAGTCCGGCAAGGCTGTATACTATCAACCTGCCTATTTAACTTATATGCAGAACACATCATGAGAAAGGCAGGGCTAGATGAATCAAAAATTGGAATTAAGATTGCCGGAAGAAATATCAACAACCTCAGATATGCAGATGATACCACTCTAATGGCAGAAAGTGAAGAGGAACTAAAGAGTCTCTTGATGCAGGTGAAGGAGGAGAGTGCAAAAGTTTACTTGAAACTCAACATTAAGAAAACTAAAATCATGGCATCCGTCCCTTTCAATTCCTGGCAGATAGATGGTGAAGAAATGGAAGTAGTGACAGATTTTATTTTCCTGGGCTCCAAGATTACCACAGATGGGGACTGCAGCCAAGAAATTAAAAGACGCTTGCTCCTGGGGAGGAAAGCTATGGCAAATCTAGACAGCGTACTAAAAAGCAGAGACATCACTCTGCCAACCAAAGTGCGTATAGTCAAAGCTATGGTTTTCCCAGTTGCAATGTATGGCTGTGAAGGTTGGACCATAAGAAAGGCTGAGCGCCAAAGAATTGAGGCCTTTGAACTCTGGTGCTGGAGAAGACTCTTGCGAGTCCCTTGGACTGCAAGGCGAACAAACAAGTCAGTTCTAGAGGAGATCAACCCTGACTGTTCTTTAGAAGGCCAGATCCTGAAGATGAAATTGAAATACTTTGGCCACCTAATGAGAAAGAAGGACTCACTGGAGAAGAGCCTAATGCTGGGAAAGATTGAGGGCAAAAGAAGAAAGGGACGACAGAGAACGAGGTGGCTGGATGGAGTCACTGAAGCAGTAGGCATGAGTTTAAATGGACTCCAGAGGATGGTAGAGGACAGGAAGGCCTGGAGGAATGTTTTCCACGGGGTCGCAATGGGTCGGACACGACTTCGCAACTAACAACAACAAAAAGAACCCAATCACTAAGTACATGCTTGATGGACACTACCTTAGAGATGACCCCCACCCTGTCAAAGACCTTGGAGTTCTCATATCTAATGATCTAAGTGCCAAAGCCCACTGCAACTACATAGCAAAAAAGGCTCTAAGAGTTGTTAACCTAATCCTGCGTAGTTTCTTTTCCACACTGCTGATCAGAGCATATAAAACATTTGCTAGGCCAATTCTTGATTACAGCTCGCCTGTCTGGAATCCATACCATATTTCTGACATCAATACAGTTAAGCGTGTCCAGAGGTATTTTACGAGAAGAGTTCTCCACTCCTCCGCAACCAACAAAATACCTTATTCCACCAGACTTGAAATCCTGGGTTTAGAAAACTTGGGACTCTGTCGCCTTTGACAGGACCTGGTTTTAGCTCATAGAATCATCCGTTGTAATGTCCTTCCTTCCAACGACTACTTCAGGTTCAACTACAATAATACAAGGTCAGGCTTACGTCAAGTGCCTGATCTTCGGACCTTTCGTCGTGAGCTAAAAACATATTTATTCATTCAAGCAGGACTGGCATAAATAGTGGATTTTAAATTGGGGTTTTAGTTATATTTTAAATTTTTAAATCTTTTAAATTACCGGCCATTTAGTAATAGTTTATTTTAATTTCTTTTAAATGTATATATTCTGTATTTTATTCCGGCTGTACACCGCCCTGAGTCCTTCGGGAGAAGGGCGGTATAAAAATTTAATAAATAAAAAAATAAATAAGAACTACCAATAGATTTAAACTTAATGTCAACAGCTCCAGTTTGGATTGCAGAAAATATGATTTCTGTAACAGAATTATCTGTGCTTGGAATGCATTACTTGACTCTGTGGTCTCTTCTCATAATCCCAAAAGCTATCCACTGTTGACCTCACCCCATCCCTAAGAGGACTCTAAGGGGCGTGCATAAGAGCACAAACGTGCCTTCTGTTCCTGTCCTTTTGTTTCTTTCCCTATATATATATATGCTTATACTTCCTTGTTTCTCCTCATATATATGTTTATATATTATATAATCTTTTTGTGTTATGCTCGTGTATATTGTTTTGACAAAATTAAATAAATAAATAAATAAAATAAATAAATACTTAGAGACACATGAGATTTGTCTTTTAAAAATATTAACTATTTATATCCCTTTGGGTTGTTTTATTGTTCAAAACATAGCACAAATAACTAGCCATTAAATCTCAGGAGAATGCTCTGCTGATTTGCCAAACCAGGCTAATGCAATGTCAGTCCTTAACCTAGAGCAGGGGTATTTCTATGGCAATCTATAACAGCTCTCACAGGGAAAAACTTCCAGAGGGCTTGTCTCGGTTCTGTTGATATGTTTATGCAAGTCTTGAAGATGACAGGTGCTGCCTGAGCAATGACTCCCACTTCATTGCACAAAGTTGCCAGAGGCTTGCAAGCATGACACACATGGCTGTTAACTAAATTAGGCAACCACTGGTTTGGTTGTTACCTTCCCTGATCTCAGTGTCCTCCTATTAACTCCCCCTAAACTTTCTAACATCTTCCCATTGACCTGTCCTGATTTTCTCTGCCGACTCCTCCAGTGGCTTCCAACTCAAGTCACATCTTCCCCATTTTTCCCACTGGCCTGCTTCCACCCCTGTCTTCCTAATACCTTCTCGCTAGGAAAAAGATCTTCTTAGCAACCTCTCAGACACCCATTCTGATTTTCCCAACATCCTTCTCCATCCCTAGTACTGTTGACAATCTTCCTGCAAACTCCCATTTTTAGTTGTGCTTTACAATACAAAATGTATGTTTTATTCCATGTAGAATGAAAAAAAGAGAGATGTATGTTAAAGAAGTAGCAATTGATTCTCATGAATCAGACCAAACAGACTAGTTAACATTCCTGGTGACGTGACATATCCTAGTGCTATTTGTTGTGTTTTGCCTCTGAACAGAGAGATGCCAGTGCTGATGCAATCTATTGCCACCCAGATTTTTTTCTTTGCCTTTCTCTCAACTTCTGTCCATTTTCTTTCTCTGTTCCATTATGTGGCCATGCCGAGAAAGATGGTATGGCAGCATTATACGTTGCAGAAGTTTGAAAGGTAACAGCAACTTCTGGTCATGAAAACCTTTAAGGGCTTCTTCTGTAATTGCTTATATTTTTTAAAAAACAACATTCTTACATAAACAATACTCAGAAATTTGACTGCACCATTATAGACATCATCTTGAAGTTTTTGACCAGACTCTGTGGACAATACCGAATTGGCTAGAAAGGGCAGCTTTTTGTCAGCCCTAGTTTTAAAAAACACATACATATAATCCTGTTTACATGACCTCAAATGAAGTCTGAATTCATAGCCTGGATTTATTAGAGGTGAATTTTAACCCAGGTTGAGGAGTATTAGGAGACTGAAATGCTGGTCATCTGGGTGACTAATCTATTTTTGATTGATCAATGTATCATATATAGGTGACAATAAACAAAGAGGCTGAAGCTTGAAAATCTCAAAAAGTATATTACTATTGTGATTTGTAATGAATAGTAGAACTAGATTTGGCACACAAGTTTGTATGAGACTGGATAACGTGTTTCCAAATCAGTCTTAGCTGTTTCTTTCCCATTTCAATATCCAATACAATGAAAATTTAAATTAAAAATTCTAATGCCAACGAAAGCTCTAGGAGTGACATTGAAAACCAAAGTTTCTAAAAGCAAAGATGCCAGTTTTGTCAACTATCAGCTGTTGACCAGCTCTCAGGCCAAGAAAGGTAAGTGGAAAAAAATATGTGAAGCTACGGGGAAGGTGGAACAAAGGTACACAGTTTGTTTGGTTTTAGTGGCTTCATGCAAATAAGAAATAAAGATTTCTATGTAGCCTTCCTGTATTGAAAGGCTGGGAAGTTTCTGCTGGGTTTAAGCTGGGGAGCCTGAATGAAGCTAGTTCTTTAGCTTTATTCAATATACAAGGAGGTAAGGAAACATCTCAAGGACAAAATCAAAGATGAAAACATGTTTCCCAACTTCTGCTGTGGGCCAATCAGGGGAGTAATTCCCTCATAGTAATGAAGGGTCTCCTTAATTTCGTCTCCCCGCATGGCCATTCACCAGGAGCTTTCGTTCCAGAGATTCACTTCTGGAGTTGAAACCAGATGGGGGAAGAATGCTTGAAGAAAGGTGTAATGAGATTAAGAGTAGCAGACAGAGAAAGATTCAGTACACTTTGCCTTTGTCCCCTTTAACTCTTTCAATTGGATTCCAGTCTTTGTTTTATATCTGGACTGGGTGGGTCTATTTTGAACGATAAAGGAAGGCAGTAATTTGGAGTTAGTCCAGTAATTAGATAGGATACTTATGAATGAAATATGAAACTTCTAAATGCAGAGTATTTGGGTGTACCTAGCAGTGACTGGTGTCATGTTGTAAATTGGCAGGGATTCTTCACTATGCATCAGACGTGCACCAGATGGGATATGAGGCCTTGGGTACACATTTTTAAAAAGGCACTTTGACTATATTTATGAGAACAAATGGATGTGGAATGAACTTCCAGATTAATATAGCTGCTCAAGTAATTCCAAGACTAAGCTCCTCACAAAAAGATGAAATTAATATTCCTCACTTATTGATTAAAAATATACCAACTGTTAAGGGATAAAGATCAGCCGCGACTCTGCGCTACATTCCACCACATCAACTCAGAATATGAACTGATTTAATTAATAAATCAGTTAGAGGAAATCCTGCTTCCTGAGTACAATTAAGATAATTTCAGTTAGAGGTTATACTTGGACTGGATTGGCAATCAAAATATGGGATTAACTTCCATTCTTAGGATCACAAGTGGGACATGATTATTTTGATCATTCTTCCCACCTCAATACTGCAATCAATGGGGTGAATAAATCTCTTCGCTTTTATTTTATTTATTTATTTATAATTAAACTTTTATACCGCCCTTCTCCCGAAGGACTCAGCTTTCCATTCTGGAAGATTTCTGATTGGTTTGCTTTGATAATAGGAAAAAAGGCCTAAACGAATTGCAAATATACCGTTGCTGTTGAAACAATCTTGTGCTGTGATATTTAAAAAAACTGGCCTCAATCGAAAGTATTTGGAGATGCAACTCCGTAAATAGGGAATTTTCATTGCATTGTATTTGCATTTAAGACCTTACCTTTCTCGATTCAACGGCTTAGCTTCTGGGTGGCTGGTTGCCATTGAAGGCGGCAGTTGCCTTATGGGAGAAGGGATAGAAAAATTCAGATCCAAAGATCCGGTCTTTCTGTGCAGAGGCTCCATCTCCATTGCGCCTTGCATTTCACTCTCGATAGGGCATGATCCTGCCCTCCCGTGGCTGGAGAGAGAGGACAGTTCAGGTCCCATTGCGCCCTGCAGCATCCCTTCCACTATTGCCATAGGATCATGTGTTGGAGACATGGAGGGAGGAGAGCGGGATTTCTTTTTCGTGGATGCTCCTGCTAGAAGTTTCAAGAGTCCGCTTTTCTTTTCTTTCTGCATGAAGATCACATAAACCATTGAAGGTCCGATTATGCAATTGAAGTAAACACCACCACCTGTTTTTCATATCCACCAACACAAAAGCTAAATAGTCTTGCAGCAGGAAAAGTATGGACCTCTGGGAGTATGTATCTGTGGTATGTGTGTGTGTGTGTGTATGTGTGTGTGTGCATGCACACACACAAGTACCTCAGTGGGCATATGCATATGCTACAAACCCAAATATTCATTCAGGTTGTTGCACTGAAGAATTTTATTAAGGCAGAAAAATAAACAAGAAAGCAAGCAGCATTTACACAATATCTTTGCAAAGATGGTTATGTCCTTATGGACTGTAAATGTGATGTTCAATACTGGAGTTGGTATTACATTTCATTGCAATAAGGACAAATGATTCATCCCAGGGAGGGAATAGGCAACTCTAAACTGCTGAAATTTGAAAAGGCAATAACGTTTGAGTCCACCCATGGGGGAAACAGAACACTGAATGTCTAAGCCCTTGGTGCAACAAGAAATTGGTTGTTCCTACAAGCATGTTGTTTCTCTGCTTATTTCTCCTTGCTTCCCCTCCTTTTGACTGATCCCAGCACTGGGGCCTTTGTGAGATCAGAACATGAAATCAATATTGTTCTTGCAATGCACAATTTTCCCTTTCACCAGATCTTTTAAGTCAGCCTTGACACTATCATCTTTAGCTGACAATGATAGTGGATCATTCTGACTAGCAATGATGGGAGTTGTAACTGAACATACAAGCAAGCCCCATGTGGTTTTTTAAGTTTCCTCTAAATATTTATTTTTTGTTCATTTCACTGTTTTTCTAGGAAGCACAAAGTGGTATATGATACTATACTCTCCCATTTTGTTCTTGCATTAGTTCAGTCTCACGAGATAAGGTGAAAGATAGTAGCTAAATAGAAGTTATCCCAGTTGTAATCACGGATGGTTCTTAACTTATAACCATTCATTTAGCAATTGATGTAACATTGCCAGCTGTTTCCAACTAGTAAAATCTTCGGGGGAAGCCAGATTCATTTAATAACTATAGCAAAAATGGCCGTAAAGTCAGGCATGATTAAATTAACAGCCACCTTGCTTTGAAACCAAAATTTTGGCTTCAGTTGTAGTCAAAAGTCAAGGATACCTGTAGATTCCTTAATCTGTCACTTTAAACATGGCTTTTTATTCTATTTCATTTCAACTTTCAATTTAACAGAGAGAGAGAGAGAGAGAACACAAATAAGCATATGCAACAATCCATCTTAAATACTACTATAGAACCCTTGCCAAAGCCTTGATGATAAGTAACAAAATGTGCACTATAGATTGTAGAAAAATCTTATCAGTGAGCAGAAAATCAACACAGAAGCTGCCTGATTGTCCAGGGACTGCTGCGAGAAAGGGAAATATAAGATTTTGCTACAATGTTATATAAAATCTGCAATATAAAAGACCAGGTGTAATTCATTCCACTTCTGGCGTGCCATAGGGGCAGAAACAATGTGCTATGGGGAGTTTGTGATACCTCCCCTGTAAGGTATGCTGAAGGAAGAGCATTAGAGTGAGCCCACAGTTTCTAAAAACAATTTGCTTACTGCTAAGAATGCACAACAGAAACCTTTTTCTGGGTTGGTATGTTTCTTTGTATAATATGTATGCACATGTGGTGGAATTTCGATGTTTTAAAGCTGAAGTTTGAGAAAAAACAATTTCCTATTTTGTAATATTACTACAAGATAAAACAATGTGCAAAGTCTCAAAATCTTATTTGAATGACACAATTACTAACCCTTCCTTTTCCCTCCAATTTTGTCATTTCTTCTATTTATTTATTTATTGTTTGCAAATTCCCCTTAAACTTGTAAGGAAAGGCAGGAGCTTCCTTCTAATCTATTGGTAAATTAATCTGGCAAGATACGGTATATAAAATATTTAATGTTAATTAAGGCAATGTGTTTCACTTATTTATAGTCTTGCAGACTAATCAAATCAAATCTTCATTATGATCACAGACAAGCATATGCAGACGTACAGTAATTCACAATTAATCAAGGATAAGTTTAATATTATTTTCCAGTGTATTTGTCTTGTTGAGCCTTATATCAAATTGGATAACAGAATAATACACCAAGCTCAGAGAGCACCAAGAACCTCATGGCTTTCTTTTTCATTTTAGTTTTCTTATTATTAAAATTTACAAGCTGCCCAACTCCCATCTCAATCACATTAAACTACCATCTGTTTCTATATATTTTATGGAACTGATGTTTCTCCTGCTTTGCTATTGCTAAATTTCATCTTGATTTTCAACAGTTGTGAGTCATGAGTCCACTTTTTCTTGCCTGGCAGTACAGATTTATTCACCAATACAAAACTTTAAAAGTGTATGTTCTTGCTTTTTAAAACTTTGGCAGGTTTACCCAGTTTGGGGTTAGGACAGTCTTAAAACATGCTAGCTGAATTTTGTTTTGCCCTAATTAGATTCAGCTTAATGGGATCCAGACCCAGATCCAGAAAAAGTAATGTCTTAATAATTTTTTGGAATGGAAACATATATTTAGGCTGATTGGAGAAGTCATCTATAAAATGTCTAATTCAGGAAAGCCATCAACTGCCTGTTATATCAAGGTGTCTTCAGGAACCGGAGTAAGATAGCTCTCCTAGACGCTGTGACTGTTTACTATGCAAAAATGTTTTCTTGATGAATAAGGAATTTTCTATGATTAGTATTGAGGTTTCTTTATATTAAAAAACACTTGTTGCAGAGGTGGAACATTCAGTCAGCCTATAAATCTGAGTAATGAACATTAATTCATTAGAAGTAGATCATAGTCTGCATTACATACATGAAGGGCTTCTGGCAAAGGATTGGCTGCACCTCACAAGAACTGGGAAGAATGAATTTGGAAAATGACTACTAGATCAGTTTATCTGAACGGCTTCAAACAAAAACTGAGGTGGGAGGGTGATCAAACTTTAGGATCTAATCCCAAGCATAAACCACAAGATAACCTGTCAAACAAGAAGATGAGAAGGAAGGAAAAACTCAAGATACAAAGCAGGAAATGTGCAGTAATTAAGGAAAGAAGCAACCTAGAACAAAGGAGAAATTTCATGACAGTGAGAACAATAAACCAGTGGAACGGGCTTGTCTTTAGAAGTTGTGGATGCTCCATCACTGGAGGCTTTTAAGAAAAAATTGGGTAGCCAATTGTCTGAAATGGTATAGGGTCTCCTGCTTGAGCAGGGAGTTGGACTAGAAGACCTCCAAGTTCCCTTTCAATTCTGTTATTCTGTTCTCTTCTTAATTACTATGTGTAAAAAGGAATAAAAACTTGTCTTGACTAGCTCTATTCTTCCAACCTAATCTACAGTTCTTTAATTAGTTAAAGAAAGAAGAGCATTTCTGTAGGAGATGACCAGGCTGAGCCTGAGGGAGGGGTCAAACATGTTATCAGTCATGAGTCCCTTTGCACCTACAAGAGATCTAAGTCCAGCCCAACTAGAATTTCTTTCTTAAGTCCTACTCTTTTCCCTTCACTGCTAATAGCTCAGTTTCTTGTAGAGAGCTCAAGCTTGCAATAAATCTTTATACTCATTTGAACTGCCTGAATCTCCTGATTTCCGTGGTGCCTAATAATTTCTGGTTGATTTTTCTGGCAATACTCCTACATAGCTACACATTTAACAATTAGTCAAATCTTTATGTACATGAGTTGGATGTTGCCATCATCTGATAGGAAGAATCAGGAGCCACTGACACACAAGCAATCAGCCATGTACAATGCTATTAATGGTGATTCTTAGGATTGATTAGAAATCTATCAGAAGTTTGTAACTAAATATACCATTTGGATTTGCTAGCCTTTGTTGCATATCCAAAATTACATCTTCACAATTTTGTAATGTGTTTGGCAACTCAAAATTTAATCCATAAATGAAAATATAACCCAAACAAATATGTTAGCAAAAACTATGCATCAAAATGCTACCTCCTAAAGAAAAAATTGTTACCCTAAATCTACCCTTTAACAAAAGCATTAAAATGCCCACAATACATATTTTAGAAGTGTTTGTGAAAATGCCTACGGTTTAACTGCGTACAGCAAATAGAACATGCAGTAGTTCAGATGAGAAATTTTGTGCACAGCTGACAAAATCATTTTCTGTATCAGAAATAACAGAAGTATCTTAAGTGAAAGCAGTAAATGAAGCATGCTGAATGACAGAAGTGTCCTCAGTGTGTGTTCCTTCTAACTGGTGGGATTTGGAAAAAAATGATGGCTTGCAAAGTACCCTCCAGATTAGAGTTCCAACTTGCGCAAAATAGTGTGAGCGTCCTTGAAATATTAAAATTGGGCTTTGGTTGCCCTTGTGATATAATGGCCAAAGTATATCAAAACTGCCAGCACCAACCTCACTGTTAGCAGGGAACACTGCAATGAGGCACAGGTATCTTTGGGTCCCCCTAGTGATGACACAACATATGGAGGATTGCAATTGGAATGTAAGAGTAGTAAATGGTAAAGGGCCTGAAAGCAAGAAAAAGGAATGCTGTGTACCTATGATGCAGCAGATTGAGTGAACCTGGGCTAATCCTTTGAAACAAAATTGACAAAGACATATAGGGTAATGACATATTTATTCTTGAAGGGTTAATATCTATATGAAAAAGTATGAATTGGTATCATATTAATTATGTGTAAATGTGAGAGTAGGTATAGTGTTATGACAACGGAATGTTATACTCCAGTGCAGGGGTCTCCAACTTTGGCCACTTTAAGACTTGTGGGCTTCAACTCCCAGAATTCCTCAGCCACCTTTGCTGAGGAATTCTGGGAGTTGAAGTCCACAAGTCTTAAAGTGGCCAAGGTTGGAGACCCCTGCTCCAGTGTATGTTTCCACTGGTAACCTAGGAGAGAAGAACAGTTGTTCAAACTTCTGCATGCCAACTATTCTTCCATATAGAGAAAAGAACATAGCACTATTTGGCTATTTAAAAGGTTCTTTTCCATGTGACAAGACGGAAAGAAAGGGGCTGTAATGGAATGGCAAACATTGCTGGAGGAAGGCTGCTGAATGTAGCTATTTTTAAAATAAAAATACACTGTGACTTGACTGAAGCTGGGATTTGGCACAAACTGTTGGATCCGTGCTGGTCCTTGATCTGTAATAATAAACTAAACTGTAGTCCAGCATACAAGAGTCAGGATTGCCTGAGCCGAATAAGCTTTTTCCTTCAGCTGAGATAATAACGCATGGCTCCCTCTCTGCACACATACAGAGAAGAACAAAAGAAACACATGTGTGCCAAATTTCATAGGGTTCCAGAATGATAATGCTTACCCTGTTAATAATGGTAATAAAAGAATGATCAATACGTTTGGTGCATTTGAAATATTATTCTAAATAAATTACACGGCCTGCCTAACAACTCTTGTATTTTCTCATTCTGATTCTCAAGTAGACTTTGCATTTATTAAATTTCCCTCCTCCTTTTCTATGGAGAAAAGTGAGCAAATGGGATTATTTCTTGCAGTCTATAAAAATTGGAATCAGAAATTTCTTCACTATAAGTGGCTAATCAAAAAGAAGAATTCTGCTAGAAATTAACCGCTGCCAGATTGGATTTAAATATTCATTTATGGCATACCTCTGCTATGGCCACTAATACTCCTATCACACACATAAAATTTAATGTAATTCAAGTGATTTTTATAGAAAGGATCAAGTAATATCTCATATGTTTGTACCCTACTATCAAACATTCATATGTTAATTTCTATCCTAACATCTTCATACAGAAATACTACACAATGGTTTTAAATTTAACCGTAAACTTAATTTTAAAATATTTTTCTACATTTTGTTAAGGTTTGTATTTTGAATATTAAAGTCCATGATACAGAATCGCCTGAATGGAATTGGGAAAATTCTGGAATGAACACGTGGGAGAAGTCCTTTGTTGAGATAAAAAAAAAATATATTCTGAGATGTCCCGGCAATAAATTCAAAGTAGAATCTGGTTCGTTAGCATGAAAGTATATTCTGAAGATTACAAATGTTTAAGAAAAGTCATTTTTAAGCATGTTTGAAGAAGTGCTAAAGCTAACAACAGGAGAGAAACCTGTTTTATTACATAATTTGAAGCATACTATGTATTGACAGTTGGAGTTCATACATTTGGCTGAGTTAATTGCCAGCCTGAGAAACAGTCATCCATTGATTGTTGCTATAGATCTTTTGCTGTAATGTTAGGAAAGAAATGGCAGCTAAAATGCTAAGCATGAGATAACTCTTATAGATAGGCTTTTTATGACCTGAAAACTTCATGGCCACAAAATAAATGAAGTAAAGGATCTACAGCCCAATGTACAATCCAAATGGGAATAAGATCAATAATTTGCTTTAAAGATAACATTTCAAATTATTTGAATCACTGACAGGACAGTGGGCCTAAACAAAGCACAGTGAAAGGGCTTTAATGTTTATTTTGCATTGGAGTCTTCCTTGATACTTCCTTGTGTTTGTTCATTCTTCTTGATGAATTTCTGATATGTTAATTTATATCGAATTTTATTATTCATACATTCTTTGTACCTTTACTTGTAAATAACTCTTCAACATAAAAAAATAAAACTATGGATTACAAACAGTAGCTGAAAACATCTAATCCAGATTTTGAGCTCTGCCTCACCATAATTTATTCCATTTGCAAGACATTTCCAAAGTACCGTATATACTCGAATATAAGCCGATCCGAGTATAAGCCGAGGTCCCCAATTTTACCCCAAAAACTGGGGTAAACTGGGGACTCGAGTATAAGCCGAGGGTGGGAAATGAGGCACCTACCGGTTGGGGAAACCCTCCCTCCCTCAGCTGAGAAGGCTGGCGGCGCCCGCCCGCCTCTCACTGCACCGGCAGGGCTTCAGTCCGTAAAATGTGAAAAAGAAAAAAACTCGAGTATAAGCCGTATATACTCGAGTATAAGCCGAGGGGCTTAAAAAAAAAAAAAAACTCGAGTATAAGCCGTATATACTCGAGTATAAGCCGAGGGGCTTAAAAAAAAAACAAAACTCGAGTATAAGCCGTATAGACCCGAGTATAAGCCGAGGGGACGTTTTTCAGCACAAAAAATGTGCTGAAAAACTCGGCTTATACTCGAGTATATACGGTACTTTAAACCCCATAGTTTCTCCATATTGTTTTCACC
Source organism: Ahaetulla prasina (assembly GCF_028640845.1). Taxonomy (NCBI): domain Eukaryota; kingdom Metazoa; phylum Chordata; class Lepidosauria; order Squamata; family Colubridae; genus Ahaetulla; species Ahaetulla prasina. The sequence goes on along the minus strand of NC_080543.1, from coordinate 100,979,792 downwards.
ATCCTAGAATCTCAAACGTGTTTTGTATAGCTCCTACTGTATATTCAGCTCCCAGGAAGCACCTTCATCCAAACATTACTTAGCCTGAACTAGCTAATCACTGATCCCTGAGTAGGCCACTAACTGATTTAAAACAATAGATGCAAATGATAACTCATGTTGCCTGAGATAAAGAATAAACCCAATTATGAAAAACCACAGCAGCAGCAGTAGAGCTCGCCAAACTCCTGGTACAAATGCCTGGAGAAAAAGCCAGGTCTTCAGAACCTTGCGAAAGCTGAATAAGGTTTTCAGGTCACTATCATAGAGGAGTCACAATTCCTGGTCCAGCAAGATGAAATTGTTTAATAGAAGTGCCCAGAGCATGTCCTCTCTGCTATATCTGGTAGGGACAGCAGAAACAATGAGGAAAGGCAGTCCAACAAACTAACCCTATGCCACATAGGACTTTATAGGTGAGAAAGGTACAGTAGAACCTCTGGTCACGACCATAATTCGTTCCAAAACTTTGGTTGCCAAACCTATTTTGTCATGACCTGAAACTAATTTTTGAAATTTGGCGCTTACAAAAAAGATAGCATGGAAGGGGAAATTGGCCGCGAAAAAAAAATGGTGAATTTTTTGGTAAGACCCAATGTGGTCGTGGTCAGAAGTGTTCGTGACCAGAGTTTCTACTGTATCTTGAATCATATCTGGAAGCTTACCAGAAGGCAGTGCAGCTCATGAAGCAGTCTTATATCAGCCTACCACCAGAAGCACCAAAAACTGTCTATACTGTTGCATTCTGGATGTGAATTGTGAATTCCAACTGCTCTTTATGGGTAGTCTTATATACTGTAGATTACAGTAATCCACATAAGAATTGACTAAGGCTTGATTAACTGTGAACAAAACCTCCTGGACCAAGAATGGGTGCAGTTGGTGCACAAGATGAACTTGTGTAAATTATTAGACTTAGACCACATCAAGAAACTGTTGCTGCATAGATTTACAGCTTTTTTTTTTTTTTTTACTAAAATGGCTATAGTAACAAAATCTTGCAGATTTGAATCTACTTCGCTTCTCCTTCTTTTATTTTCATGTGAATTAGGAGGGTTCCTGTGTTAGATGTTTTTGCAAGTAACTTTGTATGGGCTTAATCTATGTTGATCTATTTGCTGCCTTAATAACAGGCCTTCCCTCTTTCTATCAAGGTCTTTATCCTTTATATTCCTAACATAAAGCCCCCGTAGCCATCTTTGCCACTTGATCATCACTTACACTTAGTAAGATACATCACTAGTTGCGTTTCCTGAAAGAGCATACTGTATAATAGAAATAAAGCTTAGAGCTGTGCCAACTCACTTTTTATGTATTCAACAGAGCAGTATGATTTCCTGGAGTAAAAACGGTGGGGCTTCTAAAATGATAAAGCGGAAGGATGGGAACAATCTCCTAGACCCACTGTAATTTCTCAAGATTCTTCGATTTTGAAAGCATCCAAGAAACTGTTTAGTTATTTATTGTAGAATGATAGTCTTAGTTTGTACAGTCTGATGCACCAAATGAAACATATTAAAACTTATGTTTAAAAAACCCACCAATATTATGCTTCTTGCAAATATTGTTTTGCTGCCAAATCAGTATGCAAAATGTGAATCGAAGACAAGCATATTCTTCAAGAGAAGAAAACAAGCAGATCACACTGGGAGTTCTCACCATGGGTGTTCCCAGAGTAAAGTATGCCTGGTTCTATGCTGAACTTTGATTCTGTAACCTATTTCTGAGAAAAAGATGGGTGTGGAAAAGAGCTAGAGAATGATACACTGCACAATTTACATTATAGGATTAAAATAGTTTCGCTTTATATAAAATCCAATTCTTCATTTTTGTTTAAACACAACCTTTCAGGAATCTTAGCAAATTATCAACAGGCTCTGTTTAGCAAACGAAAAATCCTACGAATGTTCTTTACCTAATGTTCCATGGGGACTAAACAGTAACTACTTAAACAATAAAAATGAGAATTTTCCAGATATGTCAAATTTCTAATGAATCATGTGACTATTACTGAACCAGCCAGATCAGCCTTTTGGCACAGGGAAAGCTGTGGGCCACATGCACTGAACAGAATCCCATCTGTATATTAAAAGGAAATTGAACTTTAGCAGTTAAATCAAGCTTTTATCATTGCAGAACAAAATTTGGCAGTGCTACATTTCTGTAGTTAAGAATAAATTAGAAATGAGGGGAATCTATGTCTGCAGCTGCATGCTATTTTCCTTTTCTTATTTTACTATTTTCTGGATCTAAAATGCATATTCTTAAATGTACTAAGACCAAAAAAATACAGGAACTATAACCAATATACTAAACTGAAATGAAATTCCATCTTGAACTAATTTAATGTTAAACATTCAAAATACTCAAATTTGCTTTAAACACCAACAATTCTTTCTGAATGATAGTCCAAAATTTGTGAACAAAAGGAATTTAGTTTTTTGTGATGTTAGGTCCAAGACATTAACAGAGTTTGGAGGGATCTTGGAGATCTTCTAGTCCAACTTCCTGCTCAAGTAGGAGACCCTCTACCATTCTGGACAAATGACTGTCTTCTTAAAAACCTCCAGTGATGGAGCAGCCACAGGTTGGATCTAGGTTGGATCTCTTTTGATATGCTTCCACCCATTACTTCTTGTCCTGCCCTCAGGTGCTTTGGAGATGGAATAGGACAATCGCCACAATCAAGTCGTCACAACCAACTCACCATGGTCAACTTGGCACAGGACAACTCACTGAGGGAAAAGTCAACAATTCAATTTAATCATTTAAAATAGTTTAAAAAAAATAATTTTTGTCATTGACCTATCTTTTTGCCCCTCCTTTGGCATTCTTTCTTCAATGATTCTATTCTACTATTTCTTTGAACTTAGTATAACTCTTGCCCCATAGTGAGTTGTCTTGTGGCAGTTCGCCACGGCAAATTGTCCCATGCCGAGTTGGCCATGGTGAGCTGTCATAGACCCCTTTGGAGAATAGATCGAGCCCCTCTTCTCAGTGACAGCCCTCAAATATTGGAAGACAGCTATCAAAACATCCCCAATACTTCTCTTCATTAGAGTAGACATACTCAGGTCCTGCAACCATTCATTGTATGTTTTAGCCTCCAGACCCCTAATCATCTTTGTTTCTCTTCCTTCTACGCCTTCTAGAGTCTCAACATCTTTTGTGGTCATGGTTACCAAAACTAGATGCAGTATTCCAAGTGCAGTCTTATCAGTTTGTATAAAGAGGTACTAACCATTCATACGCTCTTGATACTATCCCTCTGTTGATGCAGACTAGGACTGCACTGACTTTTGTGGCAGCTGCAGCTCACTACTGGCTCATACTTAAGTGGTTGTCCACTAGGTTATAGAGACATTCCTCTCACAGTTATTGTTGTACCACCTATTCCATACCTGTTTAGTTTTTCTTACCTAAGTTTAAACCTTACCTTTCTCACCACCAAATTGCTTTTTTTTTGGATAGAGCCGTGTTTCAGTCTACAAAGGTCCTTCTAGTCTTGAGCCTATGTTCTAAAGCAGGGGTGTCGGGCCGTGGGCCAGATGCATCACATGTTGGCCACACTCATGCCTGCTTTAGCGAAGGGGGAAAAAGTTGTGATACGTCACGTGGCGACACTGTGACAATGCAAGTTTGACACCCCTGTTCTAAACTGTTGGCTATTCCTCCCAGCTTGGTGTCATCTGCAAATTTGATGAGTTCCCCTTATAACCCCTTATTAAATCATTTATGAAGATGTTGAAGAGTACTGGGCCTAAGACAGAACCTTGGGGTACTCCACTGCATTTCCCCCTCCATGTTGGTGTAGTTTCATTGAGGACTACTAAGTCTTCAATGTACATGTAGATGTAATTCCACTAAGGACTACTAAGTGTAAGAGGATCATACTAGAGCTTAAACAGAGAGCTCTGGGCTTGCAAGGAGATAAAACCAAAGTCCCACATTACCACCACAAAAGCCTCTCTGGCAGATTTTTTTCCTTCATCTAATTATTTTTATAATATTCTTTCTGAACTATGCAGAAGAGCATTTTCATTAGACAGACTCAATTTCTTGCCACGAGTAGTTTGGAAGGGAAGACTTAATAATACACTAACACAAGATGGTCTATGCCTTTGGCCATCGAAACAAATTTTGCACAAATTTCTGTGCTGTTCTTTCTACCTGAATTATGAGTGCCTGACTAACCTTTCACGGGCTAGATGAGCACTACGTGATTCCTTTGTTCACACACACATCTATAGAAATATTCAGGAGGACTGAACTTACTGATCAATTAATTAGTTGTTTGACACATGGCTTTCTTACAGTTCCGCTCCTACTTCAAGGATAGATTCTAATAAGGAACAGTGCCAATTTCTGGAGTGGGTGATTTTTCTTCATAGATGGAATTCAGATCTGTTTTTCCTTTCTGTCCTCAGGAGTTGTTTTTTTTTTTTTTGTTTACATTTATACCCCGCCCTTCTCCGAAGACTCAGGGCGGCTTACAATGTATAGGGCAATAGTCTCATTCTATTTGTATATATTTACAAAGTCAACTTATTGCCCCCCCAACAATCTGGGTCCTCATTTTACCTACCTTATAAAGGATGGAAGGCTGAGTCAACCTTGTTGCATAGGACTCTATCATTGGCTACTTAGAGTGGATCAAGTAAAGTGAAAGTGAATCCAGTCAAGCTGGAGAAACTAGAGTTGTGGGGGTGGGGGGGATTTCATTCAGCTGGAAGGCTCAATCTATGCTATTTTGGGAAACTATAGCAGAGGTCTCCAACATTGGCAACTTTAAGCCTGGAGGACTTCAACTCCCAGAATTCCCCACCAGGCTTAAAGTTGCCAACATTGGAGACCCCTGAACTATAGAGTTGTGTTCATTGGATAAAACCCTACTATGTGTATCATTCCAAAAAAGAAGCTTGTCTTGAAACTACTAGGACCTGGTCAGTGGCAGCCCACTATTATGAAATTGCCTCACCCAGTCTATTTAGATTGTCCCTTCTATATCGTATTTAAATGAATAATAATAAACAAAAACTTTAGCTTGCCCCGTATAGTTCTGTTATTTTCATTCTGCTATTTGTCTTTTTGTGGTAGTATTATACTTTTTTGCCTTTATGTCTCTTCTGTATTTTTATTACTGCACTACGTATTATTTTAATAAAATTGTTTCCACAACATTTCCTATGTCATTGTTGGGGTGACATTACCCGCTGTGATCCAACTTGATGGAGTGTTGCTATAAATAAAAATGTAAAATAAATAAATAAATATACTATTATTGTGTAAAATTGGCATACTTTCATCTGATGGGTAGCAGCTGCTCAATAGCTATGGCTAATTTAATTATTATTTTATTAAACTTCTAGCCTATTTTTCCTCTAGTAGATCTGAGCAACCGGTATATACCTGTGTCTCTGAATAATTTCTAAGGCAAGGCTGGATTAAACTGCAGTTGCTGAACACCGTTGTAGCTAAATATGGGGCTCCTATGTGGTGGTACCTGACCTGTGGGGAGCCTCCCCGCCCACCACAATTCCAGAAGGTCCAACTCCCGTCTTAGGCTTTATGGCCAGGAAGATGGGTGAGTGTTTCTGTTTGCCTTCCTTGACAATTTTGGTGAAGAGTTGATTATTTTTACTTGACATCTTTTATTGTTTTTTTTAACTGAGATTTTTGCTTTTATGTTTAGCTAGCTGTCCAGCGTTAAGATATAAATTTGCAAGATAAATACATAAGTAAATTTGTAGGACACGCCAGAGAAGAACTGACAGTATTCACTAACTGGTAAAAAAGAAGAATCACTACACTATTTTAAGCATGGTGTACAGGAATGAAATTATGCACTAATCAATAATTCCTTGAGTCCATATGGTAATTCTATCCTACATTAAACATTTTGAACAGATTTTACTACTGGCTTAGAGGAACAAATGGTATTTTCAAATAGCTGGCTTCCAACTAATTTGGGTATATTTTAGGCATCAGAAAATTATAAAGATGCTCTGTCGCTGATGATGGATTCATAAGCTGTTCCAAGAACCAACAATGTATTCATCTCTTTAGCAGCCACAGTGCCATATGCTTTGGGAAAGTTTAATCAGAATTCTTATCAGAAGTCAGAGTTTTTTTTCTCCCAGAAAGAATAATTAGATGTTTAAACATTTCCAGTATGATTTGCTTCATCAAATTAAGCTCCTGGAACAGTATCATTTTGTTCAAGTCAGTAGTTACACCTCACATGAAAACAATAGCTAAATTATTTATCAAAGAAACTGTCAGAGGAAAAATAGATTGATATCAAATCATAACAGAAATTAACAGTAATTAATTAGTTAACAGAAATACTACTGTTAAAGAGGAAATTATATTCTGCGATTTTAACACATAATAAACAGCTGCAGATTGGTTTTTGGTAATAAACCAAAGAGATGTATATATTATAAAATCCTTTTTATAAAAAAGATTTGATAAAATCAACGCAGGTGTTTTGCCCTCTGTGGCTTAACATTGTAATACTAAATTATCCACAGCCACAATTATCCCATTGCCTCAACTTGAAATCGTTTTAACTTCTAAAGAGGAGGCTTGGAACTTGAAGGCTTCAGAAACAAATATTTTTTATTCCAAAAATCTGAAGCTGACAATGGACTGAAGCAAATTTACTACAGGGATTTATTTGACTTGCTCACATGTTGCCAGCAACTTTCCAATCAGTCACTAATAAACTATGCGAAAGTGTATATTAAAACAGGATTAAAAAAAAATAAACAAACCAGAAGTTTCAAAATTATTTTCATAGATTAGAACTCAAAGCCGAGATCTCCAATATGAACTTCAACCTATATGCAATATATACTGCATTTAGAAAATATAGAAAAAGGTGTTTAGTGTATAATAAAGATCTAGGTATTTGGTGGACTGACTACAGATCATAACCCAGCAGGAATTACTAAAGGAGTTACCCCCAACACAGCCTTAAGACATACTAACCATTATGTGCAGACACAGAGTTTCTTTTGGCACCTTTAAGCCTGAATTCAAAGCATCCAAAAAAAGAGAAGAAGCGGGGGGGGGGGGGAAGGAGGCGGGGAAGGGGAAGACTATAAATTGATTGGTTGCCATTGTACAGGAATAATGGTAGAATTAAACAAGTTGGAATGGTGTAATGTCGGGACTGCTCGGCAAACACTCCCGAAGGGAAAGGGTAAGGAAAGAGGAGTAAAGAAGGAAGAAAGTAGGTAGGCAGGTGGGTAGGGAGGAAAGAAGGGAGGGAGAAGAAAGGATAGGAGGAGGAGAAGAAGGAGAAGATAGAGGGTTAGAAAGGATGGTAGTGAGAAGTGGGAAAGAGGAGGGGAAGTAGGAAAGCGAGGAGAAGGTGGTGGGGGAAGTTTAAGAAGGATGAGAAGGGAAGAAAGGATTAATGGGAGGAGTGGCAGTCGAGCAGCCCTGATTGAGTATAATTTGAGTATAGGACTGATTGTTGGATAAGTGATTGTATTGTACACTGGTCAAATTGTGGGAATTATTATGGAAAAATAAAAATTTTGTAAAAAAAAAAAAAAAAAAAGAGAAGTCACACTCTTGCTTGATCAGCTAATGGAGAATGGAACAACAAAGCACGGCTCAGGCTCTGCAGACATTTGAAAAAGATGGCATGTCCTTGATTTACAACCATTCATTTAGTGACCGTTCAAAGTTACAATGGCACCGAAAATAGTGACACGATAATTTTCACACTTACAACCATTGCAGCATCCCTGTGGTCATGTGATCAAAATTCAGTTGCTTGGCAACTGGCATGTGGTTATGATGATTGCCGTGTCCCAGGGTCATGTGATCACCTTTTGTGACCTTCTGCCAAGCAAAGTCAATGGGGAAGCCAGATTCATATAACAGCTGCGGTATTAAGTTAACAGTGGTTCACTTAACAAATGTGCTAAGAAAAGTCATATAATGAGGCAAAATTGAATTGTGGTCGTAGGTCAAGGACTACCTGTAGCCCACTTATACCATTTAGGGCAGTGGTAGTCAACCTGGGCCCTACCGCCCACTAGTGGGCGTTCCAGCTTTCATGGTGGGCAGTAGGAGTTTTGTCCAATACTGAAGCACTTTCCTTTTTTTTAATTTAATGGACTTTTTAAAAAAAAATTCATAGCATTATTTTAAAACATTTTCATTAGGTTTTCATAAAATTCCCCGTGACAATTTAAATTTCTGAAAATATACTATTTGTATCACCCGCGCATAAGTTTAGTTCACGTTACGTAAGTGAAACTAAATGACACTATAGTGCGACTGCAAACAAAAGAGCCTCATCCCAGAATAGCTCGCGCATCTCCTCCCACACCACCCAGCTGTAACAGACAAGCATAGCTGGTAGCCGGCGCCCCCCCAAACCCAATCCACGATGTGCAAGAGGCATGCGCAGCTGACGATACACGGCGCATTACTGTGGAACCGGTGGGCAGTTAGAAAATTTTACTACTAACAGAGATACAAAAGTGGGCGGTAGGTATAAAAAGGTTGACTAGGGCAATCAATGAGACCTGAATTTTGGAATAAGTTCTGAAACAGTACAGGGAAAATAAAAATCTGTATTAGTTTAATCATTATAAATTAAATTGTATAACCATGCTGGACTAAAAACTGTGCAATGTAGCTACAGAAGAAAGTCCACCCATTAACTGAATTGGTCTCATTGTTTAGCATTTTTTACTGAATAAGGACAAAAAATCCATCCTTTAAATTGATTATTAAAAGATAAGAGATCTATAAAATATATGGCTTTTTATTTATCCGGAACTTACACTTGGGGAAAAAAAGACTCCTATGTTTTAAACTGGTAATTTGTATTTTTTTTAATGAACCCCAAAATAGAAGAAGCTCAATAAAAGAGCCATCCAAAACTAAACTAAACAAAAATGCTCCAGTCCACCTAGCAGTTTGAAAGCATGCAAATGCGAGTAGATTAATAGCTACCACTTTGGTGGGAAAGTAACAGTGTTCTGTATGCCTTCTGCATAGAGCTACGGTGGCCATATGACCATGAAAATGTGGCCAAGAAACAGAGGTGGGCATCACATCCTGGAGTTGGACACAACTGGACAGGGAAACATTTATCTTTAGCAACAAAACTTATGACTAATAAGGAGGAATGTTTTTACACACTCAGATTTTCTCCAGTGCTTCTAAACAGTTATTAATCATGAAGTTCTGCAAGTAGTTTTTAATAGACAGCATTCATCATCACCTATGAAGGAGAGTGATTAGTTACAACATGTGTAAACTCTATATGGAAACAAAATACAGTACTGTATTTGTTACGGGTCTACTGAGCTTAGCAGATCAGTTTCGTACTAACCTTCATTTACATGTTACTGCACTGACCCTGAAAGATTGTTCTGAAAGTGAACTCCATATGCCTACATCTCTAGAAAATCAATCACATATTCATTATCATATTTAACTCTGTCCTGTCCTGTTTTACCAAAGTGTGCAAGTGCAATTTGCTGAAAGAACCAGAGATGTTTACTGTACTATTAAAAAGCCTCAAACATTGACGTGTCAATGTTTTAATATGCCTCTGACTCTAAGCCCCCAAGGCTACCTGCCATTTAACATCTTCAGTCTAATTAATCCATTTTGGCTGAACTTGGATATATGGCAAAACACTATTTGATACTTATTTTGTATACCAGTGCTATCAAATTTGTAGCATTTAAACAAAGCATAACAATCAAAGAGGTACAACAGATGGAGAAGATAGTGAATTTCTTAATATGTAGGTACTCACTCAACCAGTCAGCAGCTCCAAAGCTAATTTTTTAAAAAATGTATAAACAGTAAATTAATCAGGAGTGAATAACCCAAGGATATATATCCTTTGAAAACCTTTGATGCAGTCTCCAGAGTGCCTTAAAAAAATTGACATCAAAATGCAATGATGATTGTGACAGAAAGAGAACATTTATTACATATCTAGTAAGCAAATTAATTCAATTAATTAATTCTTTTAAGGCACAGCATAAATGTATCTATTCTTCCATGTTGCAAAATGATCATTTACCTTTTCATTTTTCCTTTCTTCTGTTTTGCAAGCTGTGTTGGTTGGGCTACAAGTCACCAAGCTACTGATGGGCCCATTTCCAGCTTCTCCATTCAGATTGACTGCAGTAACATTGGGAGGAGTAATTGCTGCAGCTGCTGAAGTGAGAGGAATAATAGGTCTGGCACACTGTGCTCCAGGGATGACATGCACAGGAGAGTGGTGGATATGTTGTGGAGAAACCACTGAGTGTGATCTGATCACAGTTGCTGGGAGGCGAGATGGAGAATTCTGGCTTCTCAGTGGTGAGACTGTGGCTGTGGGCCGATCCTGGGCCTGCACAGAATTGTGAACAACTAAAAAGAAAAAGGGTGTAAGGAAACAGGAAGGGGAAAATGTAATTTCAGAAACACTGTCATAATAGAAATGGGCAGTGGTGGGATTCAAATAATTTAACAAGCAGTTCCCTGCCCTAATGACCAGCTGGGTAGGCGTGGCTTGGTAGTCATGTGACCGTGTGGGCATGGCCAACTCAATGTCACTCCCGTTGATGTGCTTCATCTTAGCTGTTACAATGTAATAAGGGTTAACCAGAGAAGCAGTTTCTGTAAGCAGGGAAATAAAGATTAGGCTAGAAACAACACCAGAATGTTTCCTTCCTGCCTTCCTTGCAGGATTAGCCCTGTAAAGTGGAAAAAACAAAATAAGATTTCTTCCAACAACCAGTTCTCTGAATTGCTTAGAAAGTTAACAACCAGTTCTCCTGAATAGGTGCAAACTGGCTGAATCCCACCACTGGAAATGGGGATATAATAGGAGATTTTGAACAGTTCAAACTACTAAATTCAGTTGGGAACTCTTTTGATTATAGCTCTTCTACAATTCAGTAACATCTCAGTAGAAGCTATGCAAAAACTTACAATTTTCATCTTATATCTTGATTAACCATATGCAAAACTACATGCAATTCAGAAATAAATGTAGCTCAAGCAAATATACTCAGGATCAGATTGAACTAGATTTTCATATAATACTTCTAAAATAAAAGCAACATGGAATATTTTAACTGAAAACTACAACATTTCTTACATATAAATTCAGGAAGCTGTCTTATTTACTCCCCGTCTGTAACTATCTATTCTGACAGATGAAGGAACCCAGAATACTTGAACAAATTGAATTATTTGTGGGGAAAGTCAATCAGATTAATTTTGAGTTGGAATTCAGAGTTGGAGATGATTATTTATACAGGTGTCACATCAGCAATTATTTGTTCTACTGTTTTGAATTGTTTTTAGCTGTCTAGGTTTTAAGGATGTGGACAAGATATATGGAGAGATGACTCCTTCTGGAGTCCCTGGGGAAACTGAATCTTGGGGCATCATTTTACAGTGGTTCTGAATCTTCCTGTCAGGCTGGGTCCACAAGGTAGGGAAAACCTACCCTGTTTCCCCCAAAATAAGATATCCCCTCATAATAAACCCAATTGGGCTTTTGAGCGCATGGCAATAAGGCCAAGTGCTTACTTCTGGGTTAATATATATATATATATATATATATATATATATATATATATATGTAGGTCTTTGGTTATTCGGGTTTTCTCCCGCGTAAAATTGGAAGTGTCTTGGCGACGTTTCGACGAAGTCTCATTCGTCATCTTCAGGCTTCAGCTTCGTGCTTCTGGGAGCAATGTGTGATTGCAGCTGTTTCTTCCTTTTTAACTGCTAGTGGGGGTTTGAACTGATTGGGTGGGAGCTTGGCTGTGCTCTGATTGGATGGGGTTTTTGTGCTCTGATTGGCTGGGGTGTGTCCTGTTTGGGTGGGGGCTTGGTTGTGCTCAGATTAGTCTGAGTTGCAGGGGGATCTGAGCTGGTGAGCTGCACTGCTGTTGTTTGGCTTCGTGTTCGTGGTCGTGCTACATCTTCGTAGTGGGTGTCAGTCTGCTGCATGTATGGATTGGAGGGGTTTGAAATGGCTAATGTTGCAGCTGCGGTCTGGCTTCTGGTCCTTGGTCGTGCTTCCTGATCAGTGTGGGTTTGGGTGTGCTTTCTGGGTGGATGTGTGGTGGTGACATCCTGTGTGGACCTCGTGAGTGTGGGTCTGGTGTCATTCCTCGTGTTAGGGACACGTTTGTCAATAAGGGCAGGTTTCCAAATGGCTGGTAGGCGGGAGGTATCATCTCGTTTGTTCATGCTGTGTGGGCGTTTTTCTATCTCGATGGCTTCTCTGATTATTCTGTTGTTAAAGTGTTCAGTTTTGGCGATAGTTCTGGTCTTTTTAAAGTCAATATCGTGTCCTGTGACTTTAAAGTGTTGGACCAGGGAAGAAGTTGGTTCCTCTTTTTTGAATGAGTTCTTGTGTTCTTCAATGCGTGCACTTATTCTTCTGTTGGTTTGTCCAATGTATGTGGTGGGGCAGGCGGTGCATGGGATTTCATATACTCCTTGATTTTCTAACTCAATTTTGTCTTTGGGGTTTCCTAGGATGGTGGATATTTTTCGGTTTGTGCAGAATGCTGTCTTGATGTTGTGTTTGTGGAGGATCTTGCTAATTTTGTCTGTGGTGCCTTTTATATATGGGAGGAGGGCTGTGCCGTTTTCTTGTTCTCTGTCTTGGGTTTTAGTGGGGGGTTCTTTTTGGATTAGTTTGGTAATCTTATTTGTCTGGAATCCATTGGATGTTAGTACATTAGTGAGAGTGTGTAGTTCGGTTTTTAGGTGTTGTTCGTCAGCTAAGCGTTTTGTTCTGGAGATGAGTGTTTTGGCTACGGAGTTGATCTGTGCTGGGTGGTGGTGTGAGAGTGCGTGCAGATAGCGGTTTGTGTGTTTTTTCTTCTGGTAGATGATGTGTCCTAGGGAGCCATTGGGTTTCCTGTAGACTAAGACATCTAGGAAGGGAATTTGGTTGTTAACTTCTGTTTCCATGGTAAACTGTATTTTGGGGTGTAGGCTATTGAGGTGTGTGAGGAAGTTGTCAAGTTTTTCTTTCCCGTGTGGCCAGATTATGAAGGTGTCATCTATGTATCTGAGTCAGAGTTGGGTTTGTGATCAGATTTTTCTAGAGCTTGGGTTTCAAAGTGTTCCATGTAGAGGTTGGCAATGACAGGTGAGAGAGGTGATCCCATGGGTGCTCCTTCTATTTGTTTGTATTTTTGTCCGTTAGAGATGAAGTATGTGTTCGATAGGCAGTGGTTGGTCAGATCTAGGATGTGCTTGGGGGCGTTATATTTGTTTTGGATAGCTGTCAAGGCTTCTTTGATTGGCACTTGGGTGAAGAGGGATATGACATCAAAGCTCACGAGTAGGTCGCTGGGCTGTAAGTTTTGTTTCTTTATGATCTCTATGAACTGGAATGAGTTTTTTACGTGTGAGGCATTGCTCCCAGAAGCACAAAGCTGAAGCCTGAAGATGACGAATGAGACTTTGTCGAAACGTGGCCAAGACACTTCCAATTTTACGCGGGAGAGAACCCGAATAACCAAGGACCTACATGCAAACACCCGCGAAAACCTCAGAATAAATATATATATCCCAGAAGCACGAAGCTGAAGCCTGAAGATGACGAATGAGACTTCGTCGAAACGTCGCCAAGACACTTCCAATTTTACACGGGAGAAAACCCGAACAACCAAAGGCCTATATATATATATATATATATATATATATATATATATATATATATATATATATATATATATATATATATATATATATATATATATAAGACAGAGTCGTATTTTCAGAGAAACACGGTAGATCAGTGGTGAAATCCAAATTTTTTTACTACCGGTTCTGTGGGCATGGCTTGGTTGGCATGGAATGGCTTGGTGGGCATGGCAGGGGAAGGATACTGCAAAATATCCATTCCCACCCCACTCTGGGGCCAGCCAGAGGTGGTATTTGCCAGTTCTCTGTACTACTCAAAATTTCCACTACCGGTTCTCCAAACTACTCAAAATTTCTGCTACCGGTTCTCCAGAACCTGTCAGAACCTGCTGGATTTCACTCCTGACCTAGATTGTAGATTGTATCCTCTTCTGTAGGGCCATTTCATTTTATCTCCCACGCTATTCATGTACAGAATAAGGAAGATGACCTTGATGGAGACAGGTGAGATCTATCTCCAGGAATGAGGAAAAAATATATCTTGAGTTCAAAACAAGCACAAAGTATGTGGCAACAGTTCAAACATCTCCTTAATTCACATGGGTATAAGAAGGGGAGAAGGTTCAGCATAATCAGACTTGGAGGATTCTGTTATTATAGCCTCTCTCAATAAAAGTAATCTTAACCTTCTCATGAAGTTGATTTTTGGTCCGATTTACCTGGTAGGACTAATAGTTCAATATTTACACCAAGATACTAGAAGAGGTTATCTGGAACTTTGGAATGGGTTGTCATTAACATGCATTCAATTCCTAGGTAGCAGTCAGTATATATTATGTAAGTTTGATAATGAAAGATGGATAAAAACAAGACAAGGTGCTATTGGGAAACAGAAAACTGATCTCAGGGTTTAAGTATCAGATTGAGTCGGAAAGAGTTGGTATTGTCCTTGAAAGAACAGATTTGCAGCCTGAGAACATTCCATGAATGTTGGCTACTATTAATAATATCTTTGATGAGGAATGCACATGTCTATCCTTGAGTAATAATCCCTTGGCAGGGATTATTATCTTGGATACCTTGAGTACTGCAACATGTTCTACATGGGGTTCCTCTTAGTAAGTGTCTGGAAGTTGCAGTTTGAGAAAAAGATAGTAAGCTAAATGCTAATTGGAATCATATGATGTTGCTGTAACATTTACACTAGATGTACAGTACAATACAATACAATACACATAATACAATAAATAGCTGTTTTTCTTTAATGTCTAGCAGAACCTACATGCAATATATAACCATTTAAAAATAAGACCTTTGTAATGAGTTAATCTTCTTGAAAATGTGGGATAACAAGCCATTTATTCTGTGATTTGAAACAGTCACCTAAAAACCCAAGTCCATTCTATTTCACTTCTGATCAGAGGCTGCTTTTTCTTAATAGGTTTAGGACAAATCAGTATTGTATGTTGGGAAAGCAATCTGGTGATCATCAGAAAGTATTTCTGAAATGATTCTGAAAAGCTGCTTGAATATATAATTATAATAAAAAAGCTCAAAAGAACAGCAGTGTAAAAGCTGATTATATATGCATGCAGAAAATTCTTTGAACAAAGAATGCCATGTGGGAAAAAAGCCCATTACATAATGTATACACTCTATTTTTTTAAAAAAGGAAATTGTATTTCAAGCCTGGCCTGGATGTATCCCTTGTTTTTGCATTGCACAATAAACATTTTTCATATTTTAAACCTAATAAACTGTTTTAAAACATTAAAGCAATACGTAACTTGTTAAGTAGACTTATCAAGTTTATTTCTTAACATACAGGATGCTTCATGTTTCCCAAATGAATTAGTGCAACATGTGTAAGTACTGTAGTGGGACTTCCGCTGTGAGTACAGTTAGTCCTCGACTTACAACCACAATTGAGACCAAGTTATCTATTGCTAAGCGAGACATTTGTTAAGTGAATTTTGCTCCATTTAACGAACTTTCTTGCCATAGTTGTTAAGTGAATCACTGCAGTAGTTAAAGTAGTAACAGGATTGTTAAGTGACTCTGGCACCCCCATTGACTTTGCTTGTCAGATGTTTGCAAAAGGGGATCACATGGACACGGCAACGGTCATAAACATTAGTCAGTTGCTAAGCATCTGAATTTTGATCACATGACCATGGGGATGCGGTAACAGTCATAAGCATGAAAAACAGTCATAAGTCACTTTTAACTTCAAACGGTCACTACATGAACTGTTGTACATCGAGGACTACCTGTACAGGATAGCCAGAAAACCAAAATCTGGTTCTTGCAAGCAATAAATACCTCCTTAAACAATGCAGGTGTCAACCCTGAAGCTGACCTGACTGAAGCCATTTGGAGGTTTCAGTGTTGCCACAGAGGAGATGAGGGATAGGGAGGAGGGAATAGAGATAGCTGCCAAAACAAAATACTTTCTCCTGGGAACTAAGGACATTCTCAAACTTCCCTCCCCTTCGCTCCTCTTTATTCCCTATGGGAGGGGCCATTCACTGTCCATCTGTGCTTTACTCCTGAGTCGACCCTTGTTCCTTAGCTGTTCCCTTCTCCTGAAAGCTCTGCAAATGTGCAGACTGGGAACAGGATCCAGCTGTTCTTCTGCCTCATTGATGTCCAATTCCAAAAGCAGCTGTCACCTGTCAGATGGCCCTGGCCCGATCTCTGCCTCCAATGCAGAGCACTTGTCAGAGTCTTCCCCAGACTCCTGGACTGGCCCATGTTTCTCCTTAACCTTCTCACTGTCCAAATCTGCTGCCAGATCCACTGGCCACTGGCAGGCCCCAACAGGTTTAGCTTTCTTTCACTTATTATTGTGAGGGGGCAAAAACCTGTTTGTATTTAATGCTATTAATACCTCTTAATCTGCTGATGTAATAACAATTAATAAAATACTAGTCAGAGAGAGGAGAAGTGACATTACCAGGCAACCGGATGGCACCGTGATTGGACCATGTGACTGATTATTTGGGGAAGGGGAAAATCTTTTACTTTTAATTAGGTGAAAACCGCTGGAACCTTTAGAGTCACCAGAACTGTGCCAATATGATATACCCAATAAAACTATCCTTTGAGGAATCTACCTGCCTTGGAGTTTTGCTTGCTATGGGTGTATTACTTGGAATCATGACAACAGGCAAAAAGCCAAACAAAAACTCTAATTCCTGTCACTGATTGAGTTTTGAACGGAGCCAGGAATTTGCAGAGGAGCCCTAGATAGACAGAAGGTTCCGGAGACTCCTTTTCTCTGACATGAGATTCAGAGGGCAGGATTCCTGCCGATTATACCTACCCATTTGCACAGCGCTGCGAGGCTGAATCACCGGGTGCTGAGAAGAGTATCTCAAACAGTTATTTATCTGTGGGGAGCCTGCTGGCAGCTGGGTCTGAGAGGGAGGGGTTGTGATTGGAACCGCTGGTCTGGTAACAGGAGCAGAACTGGTAAGAACTGGGGCTCCTGGGGCAGCATCTCGAGGG
This sequence comes from Ahaetulla prasina, assembly GCF_028640845.1. Taxonomy (NCBI): domain Eukaryota; kingdom Metazoa; phylum Chordata; class Lepidosauria; order Squamata; family Colubridae; genus Ahaetulla; species Ahaetulla prasina. Next base: position 100,962,587 of record NC_080543.1, on the reverse strand, counting down.
GAGCCTTTGGCTGTTGGAGAGCCTCCTGTTAAATTCCTGGGCTGGCTAGTTGCTGCAGGTACCCTGGAGAAAAAGAAAGCCCAAGATAAGAGCTCTGTGCAAAAAGTCAAAGGCAACATATTGAAATCAATGTTTCCTCATCATGCGATCACAGGTAGTCCACTTACAACAGTTTGCTTAATGACCATTCAAAGTTACAATAGCACTGGAAAAAAAAAGACTTACAACCATTTTTCAACTAATGACCATTGCAGCATCCTCGTGGTCATGTGATTTACTTTTGGATGCTTGTCAGCTGACTCACATTTATGACGGTTGCAGTGTCCCGAAGTCATGGGATCTCCTTTTGCAACCTTCTGACAAACCAAGTCAATGGGGAAGCCAGATTCACTTAACAACCATGCTACTAATTTAACAGCTGCAGAGATTCGCTTAACAAGCGAGGCAAGAGAAGTCGTACATTGGGGCAAAATTCACTTAGCAAATATCTCACTTAGTAACATAAATTTTGGGCTCAGTTGTGGTCATAAGTTGAGGACTACCTTTACTTGGCACAGCATCTCTTGAGATTTCTGTTGGTGTACTTATTAAATAAAATAAAGGACCAACTTTTTAGTAGCTGCTAGATACAGATGACTCTCAACTTATGACTGCTATTAGATATGGAAATCCAGTCCTAAGCTATTATGGTCATAACTTGAGATGCTCATATGATTTTATGAGCTTTTTTTCAATGGTTATTAAGCAAAAGTAGTGGTTGTAAGTGCAAATCTATTCATTTGAATAGATTTTTTTTTGCCAGAAACTGGCCAAAACATTGTGAAGCATCAAAACTTGTTTTCAAGTGAGACAGGGAGACCATTTACAATGGCTGTGTTGTGGTCCACCAGCAGCCTGTGGAGCTGGCAGCGGGGTTGGACAGTGAGGAGGCTGGGGAGGACAATGGGTCAGTCCTGGAGTCAGGGAAAGGCCTGGATGAGAGTTCTGCATCGGAGGCATCGGAGGCAGAGATGGGGTCAGGGCCACCTGGGAGTGATGCGCAGACTCCGAAGCCTCCAGAGTCAGACAGCAGAGAGGCAGAGGAACAGGAGGACCCTGTTCCTAGTCCACGCATGCAAAGAGCTGCGAGAAGGCAAGAGCAGCTAAAGCAAAAAGGATGACTCAGGAGTAAGGCCAGGAGATGACTGGCCACTCCCATAAGGCTTAAAAGAGCAGCAATGGCTCTTGGGTTCTTTGTGGGAAAGCAACGTTGCTACAATTGATTCTTGTTTCCTGTTTCTGAACTTCATGGGGTTTTGCCAAGAAAAGCCTTTGGCAGGGTGCCAAAGAAGACAAAGTTTTGTGATAAGGCTGAAGGACTTTTTCTGAAGGACTTTGCTTTGGAATTAATTTGGGCCAAGCTAAGAATGAAGTAATTCTCAACTGTTCTAATAAAATATGTTTGTTTAGGACTGATTGTGTCTGGTAATAACTACTTGGGCCTGGGTCACAAAAGGCTGGGGAATAGTTTACAGGCTGTAAAACACCCACAGCTGTCATAAATGTTGTTCAACAACCAGTTACAAGTTGAGGACTGCCTGTGGAACAGTACAGTATGTCTCATGAGAAAGTAGCCACAGAAGCAATATGTATTATAGAAAATATGCAACCTTAGCTCTATTATAGAGAGAAAAGCTGAACAGAAATCTTTACTTCTAGTGTTGAGAAGAAATGCAGGCTGTACTAGTACTTCTATAAAAAATTTTATTTGATCTCTTTTAAAGAAAGCATGAACTATGCCAAAAGTAGGAAGCAGAAAAAATTGGCATTTCAGCTGATCACTGAATTATTCATTCTACTTATTTTTGTGTTATTTCTACAAATGCAGCAGTTTAGATATATAGCCTTTCCCTGCTAGCTATGAGCAACCTCTGTATCTAGACAACAGTCTGAGACGACAGACAGAATGCATAGGTACTTCACTGTGGAGGTACAAGTGTAACATCAGGCATAATCCTTCAGCATCACACACTGTCCTTATAACCTATTGGTGAGGATATTATGAAAAAAATATTATGGAATTGAAAATAATATATTAAAATTAAAATAAAAACATCTGAGGTGCAAACTCAGGGAAGACACTTTTGGGAATTTATTTTCTTTCTTTGGCAGGTGGTGATATCAGATTGCTAAATCTCCCACACTGCTTCTCACCTGGAAACAGGAGTGACATAATTGCCTGGAAAGACGCCGCACATGCCATTTCTCAAGGACGTCCCTTTGAACCAGCCATCCTGACACTTCTCGATAACACGATACATTTCGCCCTTACGTAGTTCTAGTTCATCCGTCTTCTGAGGTTTGTAGGCATATAATGCCAAATAACTGTCAAAAATGATAAATATATAAATAGTGAGAGGGTAAAGCTGAAGACGCGCATAGCAAGTAAACCATATTTTGTTTTAAAATAAAATACCTGTTATTGTTAAATTTATTTATTTAGTGGGGTGCAACTGAAATTATTAACCAGCAAAAAAATATGGGAAAATAGAAGGGAAAATTCCATCCAGACAGTTACAAGATACTTAACACATTGACAGCACTAAAATATTAATTGGAAATTTGTCTACAAATTTCAAAAATAGGATGCCCATAACTAAATTTAGCTGGATACCAGCTACCAAAATGAAAAGCAAATCATGGTGAAGAAAAGACCCAACACTCAAGTAATTCTACGTAATGTATTTTTAAGATATTTTACACTTTAAAAATAGGCAGCTGAATTAAAGGACAAATGAAAGAAGTATTTCTAAAATTACCAGAAATCATTTTTAAAAGCTATAGTTTTTAAATTTCCCTATTGTTATACATATCAGAGGTATAGTCCTTGGAAATCAGGATGAGTGGTTTGATGGGATATACTGTTCTGGGAGACTGGGTCTTGTAGCTGAGGGAAAACCCTGAAGGAAAGGGACTTAAAAGTCTGGGCACAGATAGGCTGATGGGTTACACCGTGCTTGGATATTTCTGGCCATGGAGAAGAGCAGGGATGACATGTAACCTTTTCTGTCCCATAAAATCATTTGCCAGGATTCTTCCAGATTTTTATTTCAGCCAAAACTCAGAACAACCAATCTTTCAGCAAAATCCCAGAACAATAAAAATTCTGCCAATTCAAAATGCTTTGGCAGAAGCTCTGGGACATGAAGATTTCCAAGTTCAAAACAAATATACTGCATATTCTATGGTATACTATATATATAAAACTAACCTGGCTTTGCTAAATTACATGTGATTTTTTTTTTAATTTCTGGAAGGTGTAAAACTGGAATATCCTCTGCATAGCAGCTCAAAAAAATACTAAATCACATAATTCAGTTTGAATACAGACTGTAAACAATACACATGAGGCCTTAATTTTTTCTGCTTTCTAGAAAATATAAGTTGAAAAATAAATGTTGCTTGCTTTTTTATTTTGTCCCTGTGTGCAGTAAGCATTCTTACTGCAAGCAGAAAATAAACAGCAATAATTATTAGACTGCTCATATCTTTTAACAATTCCTTGAGGCACTCTTTGCCTTGATTTATCAAATGCTTCCAGTAGGCAGCATCCTGATCAAATAATTAATATATATTTTTCACAAGAGGCTTGAGGAATTATTGTCACATTATGTTTTGGCAGTGTATGTGCAGTGAACTATGTTAATTAGCATGAGAGCGTTCTCTGGTTTTAGTGCAATCAGTACTAGCCACTTGGAACAAAATGTAAAACCCTCAGCTATCTTTGTCTACCCAGTGGCATTAGAAAACGGTATTGAACTTGGGGCTTTTTGTGATGCTGGGTGTCTGGATATTATGAGTTAAGTTTCAGTTTACACTATTCAGCACTAATAGTTACCAGGTAGAATTGTATTCCAGCTTTAATTTTAGGCTAGAGGGGCTCAACTGTGACTGATTTTAAAACGTCAAATTCACGGTACCATGATTAATGTCATCTTTGTAGGCCTGTTATGAGTTTGTGGTACACCTTTGAAGTGAAGTCTGGTTTTCTAGTGCTTAAGAGCACAAAAGTGCTTATTTCCCTTTTCCTTAGCATATTAAAAAATTCCACAATTTGTCAAGTGGAATATTGTAGACAATTTACAGAAAAGCTAAAGATAGAGAGAGTAAATTAAACATACATAATTAAGTACTCATGGTAGATATTATGTATATAGGTAGTGCTTGTTTAGTGACTGTCTCATTTAGTGAGAATTTGTGCTTACAAATTCTCACAAAAAAGTAACCCAAAATGACCAATCCTTTGTATGTCTGCAAAGAAAGCTGAAATAAGATCACAAACTGTCACAATATCATTTTGTGACCACTTTGCTTAATGACCTAGTCACAATTTCATTTTGTGACTGCTTTGCTTAATGACCTAGTTGCTGGTTATTAACCACATTAAATAAATCTAATGTAGTTCTTGTGTAGTTAGCCTCACTGTTATATGTCACTAAACATTTTCAGTCACTTTGGACATTGTGGCACAAAAAAATTATACGTCCTCTTTCTTTCTTTAAATGCAGCAAAGACACCACCTTAGATGAATTGGGAGGAAGTTCAAATGCTAAGATGATATAACAGATAAGATTATTATAAAGTTAGATGAGATGGGCAGCACATAAATAAAGAAACAAAGAAAGGTAATCAAGAAATGGGTGAAGGACACTCACCATATCCAAAACTAATCAGAATGTTTTTTCAGAGAATATTCCAGCTGATAGGAAAAATGCTGGATCCAAGGAAAGGAAAACTGAGCTTGTGCTTGGTGTTTTTTTCCCTTGACTGTGTATTTAATTTCAATAAATATTTAATCATTCTATTTTTAGTATCTTTCACTGAAACCAAAATTTTTACACATACCATGTAACACATACCATGTAACATCATTTCCTGCACTAAATACACACCTGGAAAAATTTTATTTTATGAACCGCTCTTCCTAATGGAATACAATTTCAGGTACTAATTTCTATAGGAATATTGTTTTATAAATGGTTTAATATAATTTATGACAGTGGTTCTCAATTTGCGGTCCCTGGACCTCTGTGGACTGGCTGTGATGTTGTCACGGGGGCCCACAAAGGCTTGAAGAAATGATTTAAATCTTGAGTTAAATCTTGGTGGTCTGTGGCCACAAAACATATTTAAAGGGGGTCCATGGTAAAGAAAAGGTCAAGAACCACTTATTTATGATATTAATGATTTTCTCTATTTGATAGGAACAATACCTACCAAGTAATCATTCACAGAACTATAATAAGTAACTTGGAAATTAAAATTTGTGTGAACCTGTGGATACAAGTGACCTGGCCTTTCACTCATCATTTTTCAAATTTGACAAAAGGCTGGTTCACCCAAACCAGTTGTAACCATGAGGAGCGGTTCTGCTGACATTTTCAAACTCCAAATAATAAAGCCAAAATTATACATTGCTCTTCAGAGCAAAGCTTCTGCTTACATATTGAGTGGTAGTTGGACCTTTGATGGTGTTCCTTGATCTCCCACAATTGCACTGGTTCTGGGTGCAGCCATGGTTGCGGATCCAGCTAAAGTAGAATCCTGAAAGCAACAGAAGTGGAGAAAAATGAAAGGAATGTCCATTTCACACTCATTTATTTATGGCCTTTAATGTGTTTCTTTATTTAACAGATTAACAAAGTTGGTAGGGACCTTGTTAGGTCATCTAGTCCAACCCTCCAGCCTCCTGCTCCCAGATTTTCCCAAGCCAGCTACTTGCTGGGTTGTTAGAAGCTCAAACCCCCTTTAAAGTCCTTTGGATCGAGACCCACCACTGATATAACGGACAGACCCACCCACCCCCATCATAGGGGCTGCTTCAAAATCCCGATGATCATAATGCACCGCCCTTCGACTCCGCACAATCTAACCTGGTTTGTGATTTATGCCCTGTCTGCCCGCCTGACTGGCCAGCCAGCCAACCGCGTGTTCCCAGAGTTTTCCCACGGCGGCCGCATTTAGTGGACTGAGAAGCGAACGAAAAAGCAAGCTTCCCTGGCAGAGGATTGATTCTGTGGTTCACCTACTGCGGCCTTTTGCTTGGCCCTGCCCTCCCTCCCTATTTATTTCACTTATTAGCATCCTTTATTTTCTTTACGATAGGTTCTTTAGATTTATGCATTCTAACGATGTATTTTTTGTAAAAGAGTCACCAATGGCCAAAGCTCCTTTGTAAAAAAAAATAAAAATCAGAAAAATCAGTTTTTTTCCAGCCTAAAACAAGATTAGTCTGTCCATCCCTCAGATTATACTATGCTTAATTTGATAAAAGCCATTATTCGCTTTTAATTTCATTTTCTTATTAACTTCTTGTACAGTAATAATACTTGATATGTACTGTATGTTAAAAAACAAGTTGGTTGTCAATTGCTCCAATGGTTATTTTGTATATTACTTTTTATAATCAGCCAGAAATCTCTTCAGCAATCAGATGTGAACTATAAAGCACTAAAATAATAAGCATTGTCATCGTAACTCAGTTTATTATTATGTTCTTTATTCTCAGCTCATATTTCAGTGTCAAAAGGGAAACGAGATCTACTACTGATGAAACATATTATTAAAAAAAAATAAAAATACTTATGCTTTCTCTACTTTCTAAAAGTTGTTTGGAAAGGAGTAAATTTTACCCTTTTTGAAAGAATATATTCAAGAAAAGAAATGTTAAAAAGCTTCCTGGCTATTCCCTGTCTGTGCATTTTAAGAGATTGTGCGTTTCATTCTCTTTCATTTGATGGAATTTTGACCAATGATTTTAAAAGTTTCCAAGGGTTGGCAACAAATGGATGGATTAATTTATTCACTTATAAAGACTCCTGATATGAAATATATTCATAAATCCTTCTTCCTCTTTATGTCATCTTGTGGGATTTTACAAATCCCCAAGTTAAGACGCATTTCATAAGCTGTGAAGTGTGACAAATTTTAATGCTTCTTTCCAACTCGCTGTCTCTTAATCTTAAAGCATCTATCAGTCATTTATAGCTGAATAATATACATATATACAGAGATTGGTATAGGGGCTATAGTACAGAAGGACCAGTTTTTAGTGCTGATGTTGGATACCTGGTTTTCTAATGAATTGTCCTTCTGAACAGTAGGGATATACACAAGAGTAATGCTCTACAGAGAAAGGTTGGAAAGAAGAAATATATTGGATCTAAAATCATTTGAGTCATGCAGATATCTGATTGGCTATCTCTATTGTTCAGATCAGACAAAAAAATATCCAAGCCAGAATCAGTCCCTATATGCTATTGATCTAAACAATCCCCTAGTATGGTTCTTTTGATCTGTACTCCTAAAATTGCCAAGTCAAGCTGAGTTGACATTTGGAGTTTACCACATTGGTGAAAATTGATATAATATTTTCCACATGTAGATCTGTATTCATCAATAACATGTTTTCCCCAAAATGTGCAGTGAATTAAACAAAACACACTTTGTAAACCATGGATACCCAGATGAAGTTTCTATATCATGAATGTTAAACTTAGATGATTTTTTGGGACATTTATTTTACAATATTTGTATTATATTAACATTGCAAATTCTGCACTGTTTGGATAGACTACAAAAACAGGCCTATATACAACATATTACTATAATTTAATCTAAAGGCAACTGGAACATGAGCCACCATTGCTAATCCCTCTTCCTCCAAGGGGAACTGCAATGGCACATCAACTGAAACTGGCAAAGGATCTCCTGGTCACAGGATCCACCTGCTGTTCCTAAAGTAGTTAACAGTCAAGGAGAATCCTTAGGTTTTGGACAATCCCCTTCAAGGAATATCCACTCATAATGAATATGGAGGCCATCAATAAATATATTAATTTCTATATACACAGCAGCTCTGTTTTGCCAGATTTAACCCAATGCCTCCCACGGCTTTACTAAGAAAGACGCTGATAATACCCTCTATGTATTGATAATATCTCATCCAAATTGGCAGGTGATATCCCAATAGAAGATATGCTCCAGTTGCTTAATATGGATAATAAATAACATTATTTTTCACATGGAACATTGTATTTTATATGACAGAAAGAAAGCTATCTGGATACACAGGACCACTGGTTTAATTTTCAGAGGGAAGTGCTGATATATTTGCAATTAATTTGCATTTACTTTCTATCTAATCTTGAGACTGAAGACAAGACACACTGTATCTGTGTGATACCTACTCTGGTTAGGTTTTACAATGATAAATAGTGTAATGTGTGATTGAAAATAATTACGTACAAATATATATTATCACTTGTGCAAATCTTGCCTATTTAATTATGCCTGTTTTCAAATATCACAATTGAAGAGTTAAAACTTAATCACTTGTAAAAAGATGTTTTGCATAAATTAGGTTGTTTGGGGTTTGGCTTTGCTAAGGATAATATACAACTTATATTTTGTTTACTTCAGGAAACTGTTATTAAAACAGTTTAGCCCATTAAAGGATGCTTGCAAGATGGCATTTTGATTTAAGAACCAATAATCTTCAGAAAATTACATTTCATTGATCTATGAACATAGTAATCTGTTAACAGATTCTTTGTTTCCCAGCATATTGACATATTTGTTTAGGAAAGCGTAAATTTAAAGAAAACAAATCATGGAATCTAGAAAAAGTAAAATAACAAATTCTTATTCTATTTTGTTAATGAGTCAAACATCTGATTTAGTTTTTAACTAAACAATATAAGGGAGATATGATCATTTATTTATGCATCTGTCTCCAAGAAAAAGAAACAAATGAGAATCAAAATACAAACTAAATGGAAATACAAACTAAATGGAAAATTACTTCAGACTGCAGTGCTGTAAATGTGTTTAGGATTATGAATATCAAATGGAAGGACTGAAAAGGTATTGGGGCAGAGGAGAAAGGCAAGAGGAAGCTGTTGCCTTTTATTATTTTCCTGCTACTTCAGTTGTTATATACATGCTAATTAATATTTTCCTTTCCCTCCCTTCCTTTCCTTTTCCAATGTTATCAGTTGCTTCTACTTAATTCCTATTGCCAAGTACTTTCTCTTTTGTCACTTTTTTTATAGCCATATTTTTATTAATACAGATCACATCTTTACCTCACTTCTACTACAGGAGATAAGGAACAAGGAAAACATCTTAGAGCCATTTCAAATATAGTGGTTGTTCAATATTCAACCAATAATGGTGACACTTTCCTATGGGCCTGATATTGAGGATAGGTTAGGAAGACAGATAACCAACAGGGCATTTTTATCTATACAGAGAACCATTTATTGGAAAGACGACATTTTATCACAGTTACTGAAGGCAACAAGAGGCAAATAAATTGACAAGTTTAAAATCATGAATTCAAAGGCAACATTTGGTCGAAGGGGATTGTCTAGCACATACAAGACAATAAGGACTTTTTTTGACTCCTTTTTCCATTTCTGGCATTAAAGACAAAGGATCAACACAAGAAATGCAACATTCTTCTCCCCTCGCCACCAAAAAAGAACCAGTTTGATGTTAGGGTAAAGGCACCTGGGTAGAAGTTGGAAAATTGGGAGTCTTTGTTCTGCTTTTGGTACAATGTCAGCTGGGTGATTGGGGGCCAGTCACGCTCAGCCCAAGGAGGAAAGCAAGAGCAAATAATTTCTGAAAATCCTATTAACTTCTCTAGGCAGTCAGTAGGAGTCAACACTGACTTGAAGGCATTAAAAAAAAAGACAATGTGGTTTTGACAATACCCCAAGTGTGTGGTATATATTATGCAATCTGTTATTCTCTTTGGGGTGGAGAAGTAATAAAGTTAACACTGATAGGAGGTCTTTTCTCTATTGTGCTGCTCCCTGTGTGGGCTTTTCTGGTATCTGAAAATTCAACTAAGATCTGACATTGCAAATTGATTTTCTGTGCATTTGCAAACACACACACATACACACACACACACACAAACACACACACACACACTGAACAGCCATAACAATTTCTATTTCATGCCTGAATTTTGTTTTTTACAGTTCCATAGTGTCGGGGGGGGGGGTTTCTTACCACAATTGTAACTGCTAAACAGGTTTATCAGATAATTTTTAGTCTCTAGTTGCATTTTCAAGATAAATAGAAGTCATGTAACTGATAACAAAACACCGTACAGACCAACATTACAACCAGTTTAAATGCAAATATGCTGTTTTATTGGATACTGGATAAAATTGTGTTATCTAAATTTGGAACAAATTTGAAAGTGTTTCTCTGAATACTGAATATTGTGTATTACAGTAATACCATGTTTATTAATGAAAATAATAAGGTCTTTCATGTCTTCATTGCATATTTAGATTTTATCTTTAAAGTAAGAGCAATAAACTTAAAATCCATCTATAAACCTTAATAATATGTGATCCTGTGGCAATATCTCAGCTAGAAAATTGACTAATAGTCTTTGAGACTCTTACTACTCATTTCTGTCAAATTCATTGACTAACCAATGGGTCATGCAGTTCCTTAATGTTCTTAGGAATAATGCCAAAGCACTGAAATTATATTTGCACTGGATCAACTATTGGCAAGAAAGTGCTGCACCCGAGATAAAGCATTCTCATCAAATGTTAATTAATGAAGTGGGAGTTAGGGCATCCAATGACTCCAGAACACAGCTTTTCTGTTAGTGGTGCAATATATTAATAAACACCCTTCCACACACTGATAAAATATAATTACAGCTGCAGATGGGCGCACACAAGCTATTTCTCTATTGCAGGAGGTGATAAACATCAATTCTTGCTATAGATTTATCTAACCCATAAATTACAAAAACATCTGTGGTATTTCTAACTCTTGCCTAGACCAGGCAGTGTGAGAGGCTAAAAAATAAACTACGGCTCAGTTGTTTCTGTGTAGCTGGTTGGGAATATTAAGATCATTCAGAAGTAACGAACAGCATCTGTTTAATGAAACACCATACCAAGGAGGACCCAAACTGCAGAACTCGTATGAATGAACTTTTCACTTATCATTTGTCCTTGCCAAGAGAAAGAATTTACATTGACTTTCATATCAGGTGAACAAAAAAGGTACAATATGATTTCACAAATAATTATTATGTTACTTGATGGTAAATATGACTTAATTCAATATGGCTTCTTCTACAGTAAAAGAAAACTAAGAATAAGTTTGCACAGGTTTGTATTTCCACCCGCAATATTGGTGTAAAATTTCTGTCCTATAATCAATCGTTCTGATACAGAAAAAGTGTATCCGTTTTAATTAAAAAGCCATTTAAACAATACAAAGTATGAATGCAGACATTATTCTTCTAGGTCCACTCGGTTGCACAGACTAGTAGAGAACTAAACTGGGTAGCTCCTCATAACTACTATACTTCTTCATATTTACAACTCTTTATAACTCTTCTTCATATTTCTGATTGGGACCAAGAGTTTCAATTTAGGAGTGCAGGAAGTTATCATTTCAGGGTGTCAAGGTGATTTTAGATAGAAGATTTTTAATGTGAAATCAACTGCCTCAAACACAGAACTTTATGAATGGCTCAAACAACCTCCAGTGTTTGCCACCAATTCTATTTTTCACCCACAAAAAAACTCTGAAGTTGTGAAAGGCAAAACAATTTAAAAGGTACCTTTGTGAAAGGATCGTCATTTAAAAGTTTCTTATGTTCTTGTAGGCATACTCCAGAACTCACCCTGAAGCTTGAAGAATAACAATATTCTTCCCTTAGGGCAGAGGTCTTCAAACTTGGCAGCATTATGACTTGTGGACTTCAACTCCCAGAATTCTCCAGCCAGCATTTACCTTACAGATGACCCCAAATACCTTACAGATGACCCCCACCATGTTAAAGACCTTGGAGTTTTCAAATGATCAAATTGATCAAGTTATCAAATGATCTAAGTGCCAAAGCCCACTGCAACTACATAGCAAAAAAGGCTCTAAGAGTTGTAAACCTAATCTTGCGTAGCTTCTTTTCCAAAAACACTACACTACTAACCAGAGCATATAAAACATTTGCTAGACCAATTCTAGAATACAGTTTAAGTTTAACTCATAGAATCATCTATTGTAATGTCCTTCCTATTAAAGACTACTTCAGCTTTAATTGCAATAACACAAGAGCAACCAATAGATTTAAACTTAATGTTAATCGCTTTAATCTAGAGTGCAGAAAATATGACTTCTGTAACAGAATCATCAGTGCTTGGAACACTTTACCTGACTCTGTGGTCTCTTCCCATAATCCCAAAAGCTTTAACCAAAAACTTTCTACTATTGACCTCACCCCATTCCTAAGAGGAACATAAGGGGCGTGCATAAGAGCACAAACGTGCCTACCGTTCCTGTCCTATTGTTTTTCTTTTCTTCATATATATATATAAGCTGCCAAGTTTGGGGACCCCTATCTTAGGGAATTGGTGTGAATGATCAGGATGAATGTATTTGTTAATTTCCAGACTTCTTTTTAAGTGTTTCATGGATTATGTTATTGCAGAGAGTAGTGAAAATTTTTTAGACTGATTCAAAACATTTCAATTTGATTCATAATCTCAAGGGATGTATTCACAGAACATATTGGTGACCTTGGGTGATCATAAATATAGACACAGCTGCCCAACACTAATTCTTAAAAGTGCAGTAGTGGAAAATTATTTATCCCCACATATCCTAAACATGTCTTCTGCCATACGTGTATATGAGAGATCTTCACACCTATCAGTTTTTTGAGTGACTTAAATTTTTATTGTAACTTTTCAAAAATAAACACAAAAATATGCAGTTTGTATAACACGTGGAATAGTGTATGTTCAGTTTTTTTTTAACTGAACACAAAGCCATGCTTATATTATGGATATATATACATTTCCACCTCAATGTATGTCATTATATGACCTTGGTGCTTTACATAACATAACATCAGAGTTGGAAGGGACCTTGGAGGCCTTCTAGTCCAACCCCCTGCCCAGGCAGGAAACCCTACACCATCTCAGTCAGATGGTTATCCAACATTTTCTTAAAAATTTCCAGTGTTGGAGCATTCACAACTTTGTTTCAGTAGGGCTAAATCAACTCAAACCAACATTCTGGGTTGGGAGGGGGCCAGTTGAATTTGATACACAAAGTAGTTTGAACTCTAATGATATGTTATGAGTATAACTACCATTATTCACAAAACAATATTTCTTTGGAAGAGAGAATTAATTGACTCTGTCCAAGTCAAAAACCAAAGAGGATTTGGATTGATTTCTCCTAGTCTCCAATGTACAGACATAAAACTAAACCTTTGCCTTTGGCTTCTCTCTGTTTTAAATATAATCTGTATGCTCCTATCTTTACTCTGCAAACGATCTTCTACAGTATACAAATTTGGAGCATGTTTCTTTTTTTCTATTGACCAAGAGTTAGTTACATATGCCCACTTCCTTGTATATTGGAAAATCATTAAGACAGACTGTGTTTTTTTAGCGTTGCTATTGTAATTTATCATTCTGCACAAAGATGGTTTTCATCTTCAAAATATATACCATACAACTGGGAAGTAGATATTGGCTCTAATTGTGAACAAACGTACTCGCTGTTCAAGATCAGAATTTATTTTGAATACATACAAGCAGTGCTCTAGCATTCTTATCTCCCAGCTCAGGTTATATACTGAGAAGGAGGCAGCCATGCTTCATTATTTATGAGATTCATCTTTGGCCAGAAAAACCTAGGGATTTGGAGCTAGCTGACCTGTGACCTTTCCAAATAGCAAAGAAGAATAATTCATAAGGGGTTCAAATGGAGAGAAGATGAGACATCTGAGGCCTAGGCAAGATTGGTGAGCCAAGTGGGACCTCCTCTGCTGTTCAGATCAGTTTACTTTCACATATCTTCTCTATGAACCTCATGCAGGCTCAGTTTTATCACTGGCCTGCAGCTGCATTATATTCTCAATACAAATCAATTTAACTAGCCTATAAGAACACTCGATGTGACACACAGACACAATTTAGAAGGCCATATTTAAATTTTATGGCTGCATTCAATCACTGGGCATCAAATGTGCTAAATGCAAATTAGGTTGAGACAGGGCACATACTGATCAAGACAATACAGGTTTCTACAAAAAACAAACATTAGCAAAATCTGCCACTAAATCCCTTGCTTCGCAGGGCTGCTGGAAGCTATTCTTGTGTTTTTTGTCTCTATAGAAATTAGAAACCATTAGTTTCATGCTTTTCAGACAATAAAAAGGCTTAAGAATACTACTTGTTTTCAAACGCATTTATAACAGCACAAGAAATGTATGTGCTTATTACTGACAAGCAGGGAACTGGAGACTTGAAGAATAATCTTTGTAGTTTTGGATACTTAGCACAGCAGTAACTCTAAATGCAGATTCTTTCTGAGATGTTAACATTATTTGATAGAATATTAAATATAGTTATTTAAAGTAATAGTGCTACATGTATTTTGCAAGTTAATTTCTTGTAATGGGTTCATTTTATAACATATCTAGGTTTTAATGTACAGAAAAACTTAAGTAGGTAAGTTCTGAATCTATTTTACTGATTTTAAGAGAATCTAATTCTAATAAACCATCTTTTGCATCAAGATATGAATAATATTACTGATCAGAATTATTATTTTTAAATTTTATGGCTGCATTCAATCACTGGGCATCAAATGTGCTAAATGCAAATTAGGTTGAGACAGGGCACATACTGATCAAGACAATACAGGTTTCTACAAAAAACAAACATTAGCAAAATCTGCCACTAAATCCCTTGCTTCGCAGGGCTGCTGGAAGCTATTCTTGTGTTTTTTGTCTCTATAGAAATTAGAAACCATTAGTTTCATGCTTTTCAGACAATAAAAAGGCTTAAGAATACTACTTGTTTTCAAACGCATTTATAACAGCACAAGAAATGTATGTGCTTATTACTGACAAGCAGGGAACTGGAGACTTGAAGAATAATCTTTGTAGTTTTGGATACTTAGCACAGCAGTAACTCTAAATGCAGATTCTTTCTGAGATGTTAACATTATTTGATAGAATATTAAATATAGTTATTTAAAGTAATAGTGCTACATGTATTTTGCAAGTTAATTTCTTGTAATGGGTTCATTTTATAACATATCTAGGTTTTAATGTACAGAAAAACTTAAGTAGGTAAGTTCTGAATCTATTTTACTGATTTTAAGAGAATCTAATTCTAATAAACCATCTTTTGCATCAAGATATGAATAATATTACTGATCAGAATTATTTTTTTTAAATTGTCAGTCTTTGATGAAATGCAAGTATATTTTACAAACTATTTAACTAATAAAGTAACCAACTTCCCCCTGCAGTGTCTCTTGGTAAACATAAATCCTGTTGGACATTGTATTTCTTATTTAATTTGCATATTCAGAAAATACTTTAATAAAGCCTCTCATTTCAAGCAACAATTGCAACATTATCCCGAAAAGATACATAACTACAGTAGTTTTGTTTCATCTGTTTGAAAATGGCACTTATAGTAATTTTGTTCATTAGTGTGTATAAAATTCTGCAATCAAGAGTAAACACAAATACAACTAGTAGTTACAGAAAAAGTGTTCAAAGGAAGGATGGTTAAAGTTCTTAAGCAAATTAGCAGGATGTGACTATGATAGTCACAGCCACAGGTTTTGGACAGATGCTCTCCTTTGACTTCTTGTTGTCCTGGTTATAATTTAAAGATCATGCAGTGGGAAGAGGGATAGGATGAAGGGATAAAAAGTTAGCTTGGGGGAAGAGGCAGAGAGTTAATTCAGAAATTAATTAATTAATTGGCTGCCAATCTTACCACAAGGTAACTATGTGGTATATATACACAATCTGCTTTGGATGTGGTGAGGGAGACAAGGGAAAGAAAAAATGAACTAGCAGGCTAGGGAATTAGTTTATCTTTTTGAAGTAGATAAAAAAGAAAAGATATTGTGCCTGTTGGTAGCTTGACCAATATTCAGCATAAGACACTATGAGGTAACCATACCGTGGATTTGGCTGGGGATGAATTGTGGTTTGGAAGGCCAAGATGAAGAAAAACGAAGATGAAGAAATTGGAAGGAAGATGGAAGGGACAAAGAGGAACACTGCTACATGGGATGCCATACCAAGTCAATTATGGTTAAATTTTTTGGCAAGGGGCAAGAAGAAGTCCACTGCTTTTTTTAAAAAATATTTTCATTAGAATTTTTAATATAATGAAAATATACTTTAAAAAAAAGAATAGAAAAAAATAAGGAAAAAAAGAAGAACGGAGAGCTCCATTTTTTAAACAGGGTATTTGGAGGATTCGTCCCCAATGAAATCAATACCTTAAGTATGTTTAATGCTAGCAATGTACCTATTTTATACTGTTTTTGCATATCCATCCAATTTGTACAGCTGTGACTCTGTATGACGTTCAATAAACAAATAAAGCAACAAATACATCGGCTGCCATTTTGTTTCCAGGTCTAATTCAAGGTGTTGATTTTAACTTGTAAAGCCCTTCATGGCATGGAACTGGGCTATTTGAGGGACTTCCTCCTCCCAATTACATCAGCCTATGCCCATCCCATTAGAGATGGGATGGCTGTGAAGGCATGCTGCAGGTAACATCAACTAGAAATATGTATTTGATGTGTATGTATCAATATGTATGTGTATATATGTTTGTGTGCATATGTGCACACACACACACACACACACACACACACACACACACACATATAAACACACTTACCCCAGGCAGCAGGCCTGATGAGTATTACCGTAATTCCATAGGAGGACAAAGAGATCTGTTTAGGAAACTGTACGTTGGAGGTAATTGATTGGCTCTGCGCATGCGCAAGATGGCTGCCTAACCGGGAGATCGGGACGACGACGAGTGAAGTGAAGTGGGGATGGCGACGCTCAGGCGGCCTGCCGAGCAGCCTGCGCCCCCCGGCTAGGTCTATTATCATCTGAGCAGCCGTGAGAGGGGTCTTGGGACCTTCTTGGACTCACGGCTGCCGAGACCGAAGCCGGGGAAGAGCGAGCTGCGAACGGCGGCCATTTTACTATTCGGCCGGGCGGGAGCCGAAGAAGGAAACAGCTGGGCATGGAGGAAGGACGCCGGTACCTAGGTGGCCTGCCGAGCGGTTTCGCCCCAAGCCGGTATGTCATCTTTCGGGCAGCCGGGGGAGAGGTCTGGGAGCCTCTCTGGACCCCCGACTGCCGGGAACGAAGCCGAGGGATGGGCGAGCTGCGGATGGCAGCCACTGGGCCACGGACGAGGCTGCGGCCTGGATTTGGCTGTTGGAGGCCGCAGCTGGGGTTTTTCCCCCCGTTTCGTTGCTTTTTTGGCATCTGACGTCTTTGGATGGTTTCTGGGCTCTCCAGCTCTTCTTGACTTCCCTGACCCCCCCGGGACTTGGTGGAGGGGTCTAGGGTGAAGGGCTGTGAAAGATCCCCTTGTGGCCCCCACCGGAGGTGTCCTGGCCTAGCTCGGCCTGGTCAGGCCTAGCGGGGCCTGCCTCTTCTCGGACTAGGAGTTGCATTACCATCTGCAACTTGGGTCAGCTGCATTTATCATCTTGCACTTTATATGGCCAGCTGGAGTTAGGGGTGATGGCCATCTTTGGGACTGTCCGGGAAGGTGACTGGAGACCGAGTGGTGTATTGGGGCCCTACTCTGTAACATCTTTTGAGGAAACATCTACTTTGAAATCTCGGTGACGCCACGAACGGGGGAGATGAATACCACCTCTATTAGGATGGATTTTAGGACTGAGCTTTCCGCAGAGTTACAATAACTTTTTACTATCAGATTGCATCTGCGACTTATACCAGCTTGTACCAGCTTTAAGCCAGCCACCATCTGTAGACATTTTGAAGATGGGTATCCACTTGGACTTGGCATTACATCCTGCCACCCCAGACTTTACCTTGCTACCTCACGTCGTCTTCTCTCTCCTGTTTATGCTTTTAACTTATTTATGCGATATTCTGCCTTAGAACTCTTGCGCCTGCGAGGTGCCCCCGCCTCGCAGGAATGGCCCGCCGCATTATCAAGGGCCGGCCTCAATGACGGGTCTTGGGACCCACAGAGGTGGCATGCGAAAAAAAAGAGCCTTTGGGGGTTTTTAGATAGGGCTTTTTTAAGGGGTGGGAGGGTTAGGGCGGGCGTTGGGGGTAGCCCGTCGGGAGGGGAGCCAGTCCTTGCGCGTGCTCGTGACGGTTTTTTAATAGGTTCGGAGGTTAGGGGGGGAGATTGCGTTCCTGTTGGTGAGGGTGGCCCGATTTTCACGGTAAGTGGGAGGGGCAGATATGGCGGAAGGGGGGGATCATATCGTTCTGGGGGCGCGCGCGCCCGATGTTTGCAAGCGGTCGCGCCCGATCCCTCGTCCTTTTCCCGTTCCCCGGATGGTCAAGACCCCCAGAGCCTGAGCCTGCGGCTGATGTTATGCAACGCACGGTCCGTAGTTAATAAGGCCCCCCTAATATATGACCTTATCCAGGGGCGCCATGGACCTTATAGGCGCATGGAAACCTGGCTGGGCACGGAAGGGGTGTGCCCTTGTGGAGATGTGCCCGCGGGTTTCCGTGCATTCCATCAGCCGAGGGCTCAGGGTAGGGGTGGCGGGTGGCGGTTGTGATTAGAGAGAGTCTAGACCCGAGGGAGACCACTGTACCTCAGATTGCCGGGTGCGAATCCCTCTTTGTGAGATGGGGTCATAGGTGCCAGATGGGTTTGCTGATCACGTACCTGGCTCCTTGCTGCGTGACAGCTGCCCTGCCCGAGCTCCTGGAGGTGCTGGCTGGGGTGGCAGTTGAAACCCCCAGACTTTTAGTCATGGGGGACTTTAACTTGCCATCGTCCGCCTGCCATCGACGGCAGCTCGGGAGTTCATGGCTTCCATGACGGCCTTGGACCTGACCCAAGTAGTTGATGGCCCTACTCACATTGGGGTGGCACTCTGGACCTGATTTTTGTCTCTGGTCAGTGGTCGAGATCTGGACTTAAAGGAAATAGTCACTGAACCTTTGTCATGGTCAGATCACTCTCCTTCGTCTGGACTTTCTGACCGCCATTCACCACCGCAGGGAGACGGAGCCGATACGTTGGTTCCGTCCCAGGCGCCTGATGGACCCGGAGGGGTTCCGGACGGAGCTTGGGCCATTTCCTGAGGGTCTGGCTCACGGCTCGGCTGAGGAACTTGTTGCGGCCTGGGAACGGGCCGCGGCGGGGGCCTTAGACCGTGTCGTGCCTTTGCGGCCTCTGACCCGGCGCAGGTCCCAACCGGCCCCTTGGTTCTCCGAGGAGCTGAGAGGGATGAAGCGCCGGAGAAGACGCCTAGAGAGTTCCTGGAGGTCCAGCCGTTCAGAAGCTGATCGGACACTAGTGAAGTCCTATACTAGGACTTACCTAGTGGCATTGAGGGAAGCGAGGCGTAGCTACGCCTCCTCCCTCATTGCATCGGCAGATAACCGCCCAGCCGCCCTGTTTCGGGTGACCCGCTCCCTCCTACACCAGGGGGAGCGGGATGACCCGTTGCAGGGACGTGCTGAGGAGTTTAACGGTTATCTATACGATAAAATCGTTCAGCTTCGGGATGGTTTGGACCAAGATTGCGGTGATACGGGTGAGACAGCTGAGGGTGGTCTTGGCGACATTTTATGGGATGAGTTTGACCCTGTCGCTCCCGAGGACATGGACAGGTTGTTGGGGAGGCTGAATGCCACCACGTGTTTACTGGACCCGTGCCCCTCCTGGCTGGTGCTGGCCACTCAGGAGGTGACACGAGGCTGGCTCCAGGCGATTACGAGCGCTTCCTTGGTGGAGGGTGTCTTTCCGGCCGCCTTGAAAGAGGCGGTGGTGAGGCCCCTCCTCAAGAAGCCTTCCCTGGACCCGGCTGTTTTAGGTAATTATCGTCCGGTCTCCAACCCGCCGCGGCGAAGGTTGTAGAGAGTATGGTGGCATATCAGTTTCCTTGCACCTGGATGAAACTGTCTATCTAGACCTGCTCCAGTCCGGTTTCCGCCCGGTTACAGCACGGAGACGGCGTTGGTCGCGTTGGTGGATGATCTCTGGAGGGCCAGGGATAGGGGTTGTTCCTCTGCCCTGGTCCTATTAGACCTCTCAGCGGCTTTTGATACCATCGACCATGGTATCCTGCTGCGCCGGTTGGAGGGATTGGGAGTGGGAGGCACCGTTTATCGGTGGTTCTCCTCCTATCTCTCCGACCGGTCGCAGTCGGTGTTGACAGGGGGGCAGAGGTCGGCCCCGAGGCGCCTCACTTGTGGGGTGCCGCAGGGGTCGATTCTCTCGCCCCTTCTGTTCAACATCTACATGAAGCCGCTGGGTGAGATCATCAGTGGGTTCGGTGTGAGGTACCAGCTGTATGCGGATGACACCCAGCTGTACTTTTCCACACCGGACCACCCCAACGGGTTATCAAGTGCTGTCCCGGTGTCTGGAGGCCGTACGGGTCTGGATGGGGAGAAACAGGCTCAAGCTCAATCCCTCCAAGACAGAGTGGCTGTGGATGCCGGCATCCCGGTACAGTCAGCTAAATCCGCGGCTGACCATCGGTGGCGAGTCATTGGCCCCGATGGAGAGGGTGCGCAACTTAGGCGTCCTCCTGGATGAACGGCTGTCTCTAGAAGATCACTTGACGGCCGTCTCCAGGAGAGCGTTCTACCAGGTTCGCCTGGTGCGCCAGTTGCGCCCCTTTCTGGACCGGGAGGCCCTATGCACGGTCACCACGCCTCGTGACGCCTCGCCTGGATTACTGCAACGCCTCTACATGGGGCTCCTTGAAGGGCATCCGAGGCTGCAGTTAGTCCAGAATGCGGCTGCGCTGGTGATAGATGGAGCCCCGTGGCTCCCGTGATAACACCCATCCTGCGCAGGCTGCACTGGCTACCTGTGGCCTTCGGGTGCGCTTCAAGGTTTTGGTGACCACCTTTAAAGCGCCCATGGCATAGGGCCGGGTTATTTACGGGACCGCCTACTGCGACCAGATACCTCTCACCGACCCGTGCGCTCTCACAGAGAGGGACTCCTCAGGGTGCCGTCAGCTAGGCAGTGTCGCCTGGCGACGCCCAGGAAGGGCCTTCTGTGGGGCTCCCACCTCTGGAACGAACTCCCCAGGACTCCGTCAACTTCCAGATCTTGGACCTTCCGTCATGAGCTCAAGACTCATTTATTCATCTGTGCAGGACTGGCTTAGATTTTTAAATTTAGAGGGGTTTTAAATTGATTTTAATATTTATATTTCTATTTTTAACAATTGGTATTATTAATTATTGGCATTAGAATAAGTCTTTTAATGATTATTTTAATTTGTATATTGATGTTTTTTATATGCCTGTAAACCGCCCTGAGTCCTTTGGGAGATAGGGCGGTATATAAGTTTAAATAATAAATAAATAATAAAATAAAAAATAAATCAGCTCTTGAATTTAGGATCAACTTCTAAGTTACAGCAGATACTATATAAACTAAACTGACCTTATAATCACAGCTTTGATTAGTAAATTGCCATTATGGGGAAATTCCACAACCAGCTTTCCCTGCTTAGAATTCACTGGAGTCCTCCTGCTTTCCATTATTGTCCTGTAACACAATACCCCACCCATTTTGAGAATGATAATTAAGCGTTTTTTTGTACAATTTTCCATCAAAGATGGAATTTCCCACCCGTGGTAAATTGTGACATTACCATACATATGTGAATATAGAAATGGCATGGTTATGTCAAATTTGGATGGCCTTTCATATGGTTTTAATTTTCACATTGTACCACAGGAAAATATTCCTTAGGTAAAAAGATTTATTAGTGAACCAAGCTTGTGTTTTGTCGCTGCAACAGGATTTGGAAGAGATCTATAGATTTTGCTTTGTTGCAATCCAGGGAACTGTGATATTAAGGGGTGGTTACAGTGAAGTTTTTTTTAAACATACAATTGTTTACTCAGACATTCTACTTACTAAACAGTAAAACATTAAGTCTGGACCCACTGATTACATAGTGGGAATAGCATTTATAGTTCCTTTTTAAAAAACCACAGCCTTACAAAATGGCTGCTGCTGGTTCTTTATAAAACAATATTAGTCTTTCTCCATATGGTTGTATCTTTGAGTATGTATGATTGCATAAAGAAAATATGCACCCTTTATTTTTTGTAAACTTGATTTTGCTCCCTTAGGAGGATTTTATTTTATTACCCCACTTCTAACGGCAACTTTCCACACCACAATTTGCATTTGAAACCTAGGGGAGCCATAAAAACATTTTGCAAAACAACACGTAAAAGCTGCTATCGCCCGTGCATCTCTGTATGTATGGGAGGACAATTTAAAGCCAAATTCACTTTATGCAAACCTTTTGGCTTGGCTAAAAGGAGTCCCAGTATCACAGTCTCGGCTCCTCCTATATGAAAGGAGCAATACAACCAATCCATTTTGGACAAGGCATGCAATTATTAGTGAATTGTACAGCTTGTAGTCTTCCATATGCTCTTGGAAAACAGACGTGTGTAAATAACGGCCATGGAAAAAACATTAGGCAGAGTCCTTTAAAAAAAAAAGCTTACTTTATTCTGATGTATAGATTGGTAGAAACACATTGGTCTATATAACAATAGCTATTAGGTAAATGCCCAATAACATAGGAATTTTTTCCGGCATGCGCATGTGCACTGGCCAGCTGGTCTTCAGGTTGCTGGTGCTCCAGCACATGCGCCCTTGTGCGCACACATGTTCCGGTTTGGGCACTCGGTGCTGAAAAGTTTCGCCATCACTGCCCTATGGTGCCTGCCCATTTCAGACAAATGGTTGTTCAATCTCTTCTTAATTTGTAATGTTTCTTTTTTTCCTATATAGGAAAAAATTCCTATGTTATTGGGCATTTACCTAATAGCTATTGTTATATAGACCAAGGTGCATTAAGTAAGAAAGCTTTTTAAAACTTTAATGAAAATGTAGAAACATGCAGTGAAAATTACTGTTTCTACCAATCTATACATCAGAATAAAGTAAGCTTTTTTTTTTAAAGGACTCTGCCTAGTGTTTTTTCCATGGCTGTGCGAAGATCAGGTGGCTGGCACACATGCACTTCCCAGAAACCAAAAGAACTGGCGCGTGCCCACAGAGAGGGCTCTGCGTGCCACCTCTGGCACATGTGCTCTAGCTTCACCATCACAGGTATAGGGTTTCCTGCCTGAGCAGGGGGTTGGACTAGAAGACTTCCAAGGTCCGTTCCAACTCTGTTATTCTAAATTTTAAATATCATCACCTCTTTGCCCAGAAATAAGTCCTACAGAATTCATTGGGACTTAACACAGGCAAGTATTTGTATAACTGCAAGCATGGTTGGGAGTATTAAGTCCTCCTGCTAATGCTGATCTCTCTCTCTCTCTCTCTCTCTCTCTCTCTCTCACTCACACACACACACACACACACACACACACACAGAAAGGTTTTGTATTTGCACAACAATGGAAGAGTGAAGAGATCGCTACAGATGAAAATGTGATTAAAAAATATTAGAATGTGCAGAAACGGATAGACTAACACTTACAAATAAGGAAAAGGAAGAAACTGAATACTTTTTGACATGGGACTTATTTTTGTAAATGGCTAGCTAATAAAAACAGAAATTAGAAACGTGGAGATAAGAAAAGGACTAATTATTATTATTATTATTATTATTATTATTATTATTATTATTATTATTATTATTATTATTATTATTATTATTATTATTATTATTATTATTATTATTATTATTATTATTAATCAAACTTATATACCGCACCATCTCCCGTAGGACTCAGGGCGGTTCACAGGCATATTAAAAACAATATAAAAACAATATAATAAATAAACATTAAAACCCAGTTAAAACTAAATATTATCATAGCCTGATCACTAAAAAGTAAAAACCAGTAAAACCCCCATTAAAATTTAAACTAAAACATTTTGTTCTTAGGGTAGTCCCGCACGCTGAAATAATAGAGTCTTCAGTTCACTGGAGGTCGGGGAGTTGTCGTAATCCCGGAGGAAGCTCATTCCACAGGGCTGGTGCCGCCACAGAGAAGGCCCTCCCCCTGGGGGTCGCCAACCTACATTGTTTGGTCGACGGCACCCTGAGGAGGCCCACTCTGTGGGAGCGCACAGGTCGTTGGGAGGCAATCGGCGGCAGAAGGCGGTCTCGAAGGTATCCTGGTCCTAAGCCATGGAGCGCTTTAAAGATGGTAACCAAAACCTTGAATTGCACCCGGAAGACTACCGGTAGCCAGTGTAGGCCGCGCAGGATAGGTGTTATATGGGAGCAGCGTGGTGCTCCCTCTATCACCCGCGCTGCCGCATTCTGGACTAACTGGAGCCTCCGGGTGCTCTTCAAGGGGAGCCCCATGTAGAGAGCATTGCAATAGTCCAGGCGGGAAGTGACGAGGGCATGAGTGACCGTGCGTAAGGCGTCTCGGTCAAGGAAGGGGCGCAACTGGCGGATCAGGTGAACCTGATAAAAAGCTCCCCTGGCGACGGCTGTCAAATGATCCTCTAAGGACAGCCGATCGTCCAGGAGAACGCCTAAGTTGCGCACTCCCTCCCTGGGGGTCAGTACTTCCTCCCCCACAGTCAGCGATGGTGTAAGCTGACTGTACCAGGACCCACAGCCACTCAGTCTTGGAAGGGTTGAGTCGGAGCCTGTTCCTCCCCATCCAGACCCGTACAGCCTCAAGACACCGGCCCATCACCTCAACGGCTTCATTGGGGTGGTTCGGGGTGGAAATGTACAGCTGAGTATCATCAGCGTACAGATGATAATCCACCTGAAACCACGGATAACCTCACCCAGCAGCTTCATATAGATGTTGAACAGGAGAGGCGAGAGAACAGACCCCTGAGGCACCCCACAAGTGAGGCGCCTTGGGGTCGACCTCTGCCCCCCTGCCAACACCGTCTGCGAATGGTGTAATGAATACAAGGGAAGTTTGTTAAAATGGACAAGCAAATATTATTACTACTACTATTATTAATACAGAACTAGTACCAATGTAATGAATACTGTTATAAACACTTTATTACCGTATTTCCTAAAAAATACCTGTACCCAAACAACACACTGTTTAACTAAAAATGGAACTTTTATATGTTATAAAATTTTTAAGAAATCATATACGAAAATATTATAAAGGTTTTATGTCATTTATATCAGCTTTAAAAAGTACTACAAAAGTAATAGTACGGTAGTAGCAGCAATAACTATCATTATAATAAGACATTAATCAAATTAATAATAATCTTAATTTTGTTTTCATACAAATCAGAAGTACTGTAGGCATTTATATGCTCCAGATGTTTTGAACTATAATGCCTACAAATGCTGCATATTTTCCCCTAATTCCATGATTATCCCTCTTTAGCAGCTGCACAATCGTGTGAAATCTTATATTTGATTTAAGGAGTTCTAGAAATATGCTGTTTATGGCCCTGCAGGCTCCAAATCATCTTTTTGCTTTCAAATCTGCACATCTGTAATATATATATGAAAAGTTTTGAAAATATTTATTTAAAAAGTTCTTTTTCTTAGCATTTTTTTTCTGACTTTGGCATCACATTTGCCTTGTCCTTTACACAAAACTTTGTTTAACAACTGGCTTATTACAGAGACTGAAAAAAATTAGGCTTCAGAGCAGTGGTAAAATTCAAGTTTTTTTGCTACCAGTTCTGTGGGCATGGCTTGGTGGGCATGGCATGGTTTGGTGGGCGTGGCTTGGTGGGTGAGGCAGAGGAAGGATACTGCAAAATCTCCATTCCCACCCCACTCTGGGGCCAGCAAGAGGTGGTATTTGCCAGTTCTCCGAACTACTCAAAATTTTCACTACCAGTTCTCCAGAACCTGTCAGAACCTGCTGGATTTCACCCCTGCTTCAGAGGTAGCCCAAGATCACTCATCTGTCTTCTGTGCCTGGTGAGGACCAGAACCTGGACTTCCCTACTCCAAGTCCAGCACCTTAACCACTATATCATGCTGGATCTCTATAAGCACTTAAATAAAAACATTATCTACCTATCATCCATCCATCGATCCATCGATCCATCCATCGATCCATCCATCCATCATCTCATATAATTAAAACCAAAGCAACAAATATTGTAATAACTAAAATACCAGTTAAAGAATAAAGTTTCATTCCCACTGAAACTGAACACAAATCTTTTTAAAAATGCTTAAAAGACAATGATAGAATTAGAAAATAGAAGCAGAAAGCCTTTGATGCTAATATTAGCTCTCAGATTTTAAGAAAAGACAAATATATTTGCTTAGTTTCCAAAAATGTCCCAAAGTATAGTATTCAATCAACAAAAGACTTTTCCTGCAACAGATTTTTTAAAACAGATTTGTGTCACTTAGCTGTACAGAGCCAAAGGAGTTTTCTAGGAAGTAACTATTGTGTTGCATATATCACACGAAAAAAACATCACACAGACAAATCCCCAGTAAGTTATCTAAACCAAAGTCAACTGGGCACTTCGTTCTTTCCTCAAAGCAATTCCTGAACAATGTTTTGACTGTTTGCCTTTTTTTATGGGATGATCAGCATATGATGATTTTGCTTCTGGGGGGAAATGGGAAAGAGTTCCTAGCATACAAATGAAAAGAAAATATAGAATTGAGTTATTTCATCTTTTATCTCCTTAATGGATTTATATTTTCTGTTCTTTTTTTCCCAAAAAAATGACAGAAGGAGGAGGAGAACTAAGAGGAGGACTAGGAGGAGGAGAAGAGGGAGGTAGTGGTGGTGGTGGTGGTGGTGGTGGTGGAGGAGGAGGAGGAGGAGGAGGAGGAGGAGGAGGAGGAGGAGGAGGAGGAGGAGGAGGAGGAGGAGGAGGAGGAGGAGGAAGAAGAAGAAGAAGAAGAAGAAGAAGAAGAAGAAGAAGAAGAAGAAGAAGAAGAAGAAGAAGAAGAAGAAGAAGAAGAAGAAGAAGAAGAAGAAGAAGAAGGAGAGAAGTTGTAAGAAGAAGTTTTGGGGACTTCTGCCACCCTATTGTAATTTAATAGCCAAAGCACATGAGGTCTCTTCTATCTGGTGTCTCCCATTGTTGACTGAGTATTGTGGTTAATTAAAAGTTTACCTGGACTGGTGCACTGGTGGAAAGATGAGCCACATCTCCAATTCTGGCCGCAGCCCGGGGGTCACTTGAACTTATCAGAACAGGAGCACTAATCTCCATGGAATGCCTATTATTCAAGGCCTGGGAGGACTTGTGGGTCATACTGAGAGCAGTGAAGGAGTGGCGCTTCTTGGCATTCTTCTTGCCGTCAATATGTCGCTGAATGGCACTGACTGCTCCAGCACTGTTCAGTGTGCAGCACTGGGCTGTGCTTACTGCCAGGTTAGTGTCAACTGGCAAAGGGACATCACTGCCAGATGCAGCAGCCACATTGGTCTTGTCCATCTCAATAAGCTGCTTAGCTGATTCATTGAGCTAAAAGAAGAAATAGAAAAAGAAGGGGGAAAGGGGGGCATTACAAAGGTGTTGTCTTTGAATATCTCTTTGAATATCTCTTTGAATATCTGTACAATTCAAATTCCATCATCAAATGAGAGAATAAATAGTAGAAGCCAATCAGCGTAAGAATGAAATTTTGTTAGTACTTTAACTTGCACATATCAATGTAATGTTTTTTCAGTTCACTTAAATTAAGCTAGAATTTACTTAGTAAAGTAAGTATATTACTTAGTGTATATGAGATTATCAGAATTCTCACTTAGAAGCAGAGTACAAAACAAAGTAGCTATGCTATTAAATTAAAATGAAATAAAATAAAAATATTCTGTCACATAGATGTTTCATTAACAAAAGCAGTTTGTTCAATGATCAAAAATCCCACTGATGAATTAGTTTTCTTTTGAAGTTATTACTTATTGATTTAGAGCAGTCCTGTCATACAGGCATTATACAGGCATTTATACAGTAACAAAGAGAAAAGGGCATTATAGAGAGATAACTCTACAGTGCAAAATTTACAGTTCCATCAGTTCGTAATGAGACATTACTTCATGCAAATCCTAAATATACAAAGATATATAAAGAGAAGATTTCCTTCCTGCCTTCTTCCCTCCTTCCCTCCCTCCCTTGTAAATCCAATAGGAAAAAATTATCCAGGTCATTCTCTTAGATTATAATTCATATTTCCCTTTTAATTTTAAAGCCACAATTTTAAAAGTCAATTTCTTTTGTATATCCAATGAAATATCCTTTTTCCCAAACCGTGTTGGTTCAAAATTTGGTGGTCTGTACAGTTCATGTTTTAAAGAAGAGATGGCAAAGGAAAGCCTTTGTACAAATCCATTTTGAATGCAAATTTACATGTTCCTGGATTGGGGAGCTTGTTCATGCTTATTCATATCTTAATCATTTCCCAGGTAGACTATTGCAATATATTATGCTTGAAGAACATTCAGAAGCTGGAATTGGCCCACAATGCATCTGTTGTTAATGTCTGTTTAATTATAGTTTTTTCATCATAGTTACTTAAGCTATTTAAGCTACAGCTAGTCCTTAACTTACAACAGTTCATTTCATGACCAAAGTTATAACAGCTCTGAAAAAGTAATTTATGACTGTTTTCCACATCAATGACTTTTGCAGCATCCCCATGCTCACATGATCAAAATTCAGATGTTTGGCAACTGATTGATATTTATGACAATTGCAATGTCCCAGGGTCACATGATCAGCTTTTGCGACCTTCTGACAAGTCAATGGGGAAAGCTGAATTCACTTAACAATCGTGTTAATAATTTAACCACTGCAATGCTTCACTTAACAATTGTGACAAGAAAGGTTGTAAAATAGGGCAAAACTCACTTAACAAGCGTCTCACTTAGCAACATAAATTTAGAGCTCAATGGTGGTCATAAATCAAGGAGTACCTGTAAAAGGTGTATTCATATTTTTCAGATAAGTGCAGCCATTCATGGCCCCAAAGACACTGCAACCATTTATGTTTCAATATTCCAATTTTATTGGGATTCTTAGTCCCTTTAAACCAGGGGTCACCAACCTCAGGGACCACTAAATTTGTTACTGTAAATCCCCCGGACTACTAATATGAATTTTTAAAAAGATAAATAGTATTTAGTTCAATATAAAAAATGCAAATAATTTTTCTGAGGACCACCAAAATTTTCTCACGGACCACTGGTGGTCCACAGACCATCAGTTGCTGACTGCTGCTTTAAACTTTCTAAAATCAAAATCTTTAGCTTTTAGCTAAAGGCTTTCCAGACCACAGTTGCTATCTGTTCCTTAAAACATGAACTGTAGGAACACCAAATTTTGAATCAACACATTTTGGGGAAGTAATCCAGACTCTAAAATGGGAAATCTCCAGATCTGGTGAGCTCTAAAACCCACAGCCACTTAGTCTTGCTAGGACTAAGCCAAAGCTTTTTCTTCCCCATTGGGATTCAACAGTCTCTCTCAATTGTGAAAGAATCTTGATAGGATCACTTGGATAGTCAATGTACAACTATTATCAGTGTTACCCATGATGTAATTATCTCTACCCACACCCATAATTCCATTTCTTACATCAGAACAACATCCCCAGATTATACAGATTCAGTCCCCAGAGGTTTTCTGAAATAGCCAGGTCTTTACAGGTTCCCAGAAAATTATGAGTGATCATCCTTTTTATTAAAAACAATTTCGAACATTTATTTATTCATTTAATTTATATGCTGCCCATCTCACTTTGAAAGCGACTCCTTTGAAAGCCACATGTGTGGTACATGAGTCGTTTGTTTTAAACTGTTTATAGATGATATATATACTTCTCAACTCCTATATTAAAATGTAGTGTTACTTTATTAAATCTATAAATTACTTTAAACTTTAGTCCAAAGCTACCATCCACTGAGATGGAGATATATGGATGGTTCTCACAGCAGCAGCCTCCATTCTAGTTTCACCAGAAAAAAAATATTAAGCATTTCTTTATTAATATGCCTTGATCTTTAAACGATAGGGAAAATCTGTACTCCATGGACTTCTATATTGAGGAGAGTATATAATTTCCAATAATACTACAAAATCAACTAATCTACTATATCTCTAGTACTTGTATTCTTAATATAATACTGTATTTGTTTCATTTTTAAAAAAATAATCCTGAACTTAAAAATGAAACAACTGAGTTCCAAGGGTCCAATTTATTTGAATCTTCTACCAATGAAAAAGAAAGACATGATGATTGAGCTGCATACTATTCTGTACTGTATGTGTTAATTTAGACTAGCAAATGCAGAACATTTCACAAAATGTTCATTCAGTCTCCATTACAATAACTATATTTTATGGTATCAAGATATATAGCTTAATGTTTACTCACCTTGTTTCAGGAGAAGAATAAGTACAATTAATTGGCTTTAACATATTAATTTCCTTTAGATTGTGATAGTGGATAAAAGCCCAGATTCTTTGCTAGTTATTTATGCTCAAAAAGAGAATTATACGTTTTTATACTTACACAATATTTTTATTTTTATATTTACTTGAGTATTCTGATGCTAGTGTTCGATACTCTGCATATACGTTTTAATTTTTACATTCTTATATCAATATTTGTAGAAGTTCTGACATAACCATTATTTTCCCTAATATCAAACAATATGTATTTACTATGATCTTTACATATAGCCTCTCTGTTATTTACCAGGAAGGTTGTTTATAAGTAAATTCCTAAAAGAATGCATATCAAAGCAGTCTGTGTTTAAGACAGGATAGCATCCATGAGTTCGTAAAAAGAAAATAAATAATGCATATAGCAACAGTAAGCATTAATCCCCTGACATTGAACAAGGAATTTTTTTTCCTTCCCTAGAGCAATTATAATATTTGAACAGGAAATGTTACAGTTAATATTTTACCTAAGTAGAAACCTGGATTTTTGTGGAGAACATTCCTCAAGAATACAAGAATACCCATTCCTAAGAGGACTATAAGGGGCGTGCATAAGAGCACAAAAGTGCCTACCGTTCCTGTCCTATTGTTCTCTTCATTATAGTATTATATGCATACTTTTACTTATACTTTTACTTATATATACTTTTTCTCTCATGATGGGTTATTTTTATGTTGATGATTGTATATACTGTTGTGACAAAATAAAATAAAATAAAATAAAAAATAATACTATTTTCTATGAATATATAATATTGAATAATATACCTTTAATTCCATATTTGACAGGCTGTAGACCTTTAGGGGAGACATAAAATCCTTGAGCAGACTATTAAATTCCTTCACCTTAAACTACCACAACAAAACATATCTTGACATTGCTGAGATGTGATTTACGCACAGCTAGTATAATCCGGCTATTTCAAAGTGTCTATAATACAGTCCAGTGATCTCATTTTTGGATTTACAGGCTTAATTTAGTTGAATATTCTGTGCGAATGTTAAGCTTTGTTGGCAGTCCCAATGTAGAATTTATCATTGTAAATAATCATTTAAAAAAAAAAATTGGAAAAAGCAACTAATAAAATGTTTTCCAGATTCTACCCTTTACTATAAATTTCCCATTACCTGATTGATATTACTTCATTTTTGAACAATAGTTAGTGTTAGTGTAATATTGTGAATATGAGTGAAACAACTAAGCCTTAACTGATTTTTGTGGAGAACATTCCTCAAGAATACAAGAATACCCATTCTTAAGAGGACTATAAGGGGCGTGCATAAGAGCACAAAAGTGCCTACCGTTCCTGTCCTATTGTTCTCTTCATTATAGTATTATATGCATACTTTTACTTATACTTTTACTTATATATACTTTTTCTCTCATGATGGGTTATTTTTATGTTGATGATTGTATATACTGTTGTGACAAAATAAATAAATAAATAAAATAATACTATTTTCTATGAATATATAATATTGAATAATATACCTTTAATTCCATATTTGACAGGCTGTAGACCTTTAGGGGAGACATAAAATCCTTGAGCAGACTATTAAATTCCTTCACCTTAAACTACCACAACAAAACATATCTTGACATTGCTGAGATGTGATTTACGCACAGCTAGTATAATCCGGCTATTTCAAAGTGTCTATAATACAGTCCAGTGATCTCATTTTTGGATTTACAGGCTTAATTTAGTTGAATATTCTGTGCGAATGTTAAGCTTTGTTGGCAGTCCCAATGTAGAATTTATCATTGTAAATAATCATTTAAAAAAAAAAATTGGAAAAAGCAACCAATAAAATGTTTTCCAGATTCTACCCTTTACTATAAATTTCCCATTACCTGATTGATATTACTTCATTTTTGAACAATAGTTAGTGTTAGTGTAATATTGTGAATATGAGTGAAACAACTAAGCCTTAACTGATTTTTGTGGAGAACATTCCTCAAGAATACAAGAATACCCATTCCTAAGAGGACTATAAGGGGCGTGCATAAGAGCACAAAAGTGCCTACCGTTCCTGTCCTATTGTTCTCTTCATTATAGTATTATATGCATACTTTTACTTATACTTTTACTTATATATACTTTTTCTCTCATGATGGGTTATTTTTATGTTGATGATTGTATATACTGTTGTGACAAAATAAAATAAAATAAAATAAAAAATAATACTATTTTCTATGAATATATAATATTGAATAATATACCTTTAATTCCATATTTGACAGGCTGTAGACCTTTAGGGGAGACATAAAATCCTTGAGCAGACTATTAAATTCCTTCACCTTAAACTACCACAACAAAACATATCTTGACATTGCTGAGATGTGATTTACGCACAGCTAGTATAATCCGGCTATTTCAAAGTGTCTATAATACAGTCCAGTGATCTCATTTTTGGATTTACAGGCTTAATTTAGTTGAATATTCTGTGCGAATGTTAAGCTTTGTTGGCAGTCCCAATGTAGAATTTATCATTGTAAATAATCATTTAAAAAAAAAAATTGGAAAAAGCAACCAATAAAATGTTTTCCAGATTCTACCCTTTACTATAAATTTCCCATTACCTGATTGATATTACTTCATTTTTGAACAATAGTTAGTGTTAGTGTAATATTGTGAATATGAGTGGAACAACTAAGCCTTAACTGATTTTTTGTACATTGCATGTGTGTTAAAAATCCAATTCACCCAGTTTGATAGACACCTCTGAAAATCTGTATGTTGGACCTAATCATATTGCGTGGCTCAAGAAAATTTTCCTTTACTAATGGAAATTCTATTTTATGGCTGTTACCACTGTATAGTTTGGAGAACTTATTCAAAAGCAGATCGTGACATTTATGAGTTACACTGCCAATAAGAGGATGCGTAGGTGCACACTGGGCATTGTTTGTGGTTCAACGAAAAGATCTGAAAGCTGGGTAAGATGGAAAAAAATCAGACTTATTAATTACGAATCCTCTATGTTTGTTAAAATCAGGTCTCTTAAAATACAATATTCTAGTTTGACTTTATTCCTTGTGCTTGCTTTATGTTGAATTTCAATACTGAATGGTCACTCCCCCGTTCCACTCCTAGTTACCTTACAACAGCAGTCCCAAAACATACAAGTGTTTTTTGAGCAGTACAAGTTTTAATGATAACTTTCAAGAGAATGTGGCCTTGTAAGAAAATAATGTATATTTTACATTAAAATATGTTACATTTCTGTCCCATGAGTTATATTTTTCCAGAACATTTTATGCCTCTTTCCAAGCATCTTTGATGGGATGGAAGGCCCATATGGGAAATGGTAGGTGTTATGTATTTGGACTTTAGGAGGGAAGTTTGGGCGGGAACAAGCACGTTGCTGATTGGCTGATGCCTCAGCCAAAATAGTATTTAAAGAGATGTTTTGCCTGTTGGTCTTTCGCTGGATCACAATAAACTAAAGAGCTGTTGTCACTTGTATCGTCTCCTGCCTCTTCATTGCCCAAACTTAACATTGGCGACGAAGGTGGGATGCTGAGGCAGTGAGACCAGGAAAAGAGCTGAAGGAGTAACGGATTCGCAAAACCCAGCCAGTATCGGAAGCGGTTACATAGCAATGTCCAGCTATACACCGCCAGCACCATTTGACTCTGCCAAGGAGAGATGGGGGTCGTACATGGCTCGCTTCGAGTGTTTCCTCGAAGCCAACGTACTACAAGGAGTCTCGGATAATCGGAAGCGTGCTTACTTCCTGAGCCACTGCGGACCAGAGGTTTTCGATAACGCCGAATCGCTGTCGGAACCAACGCCGGTACAGTCGGTGCCATGGCAAACGCTGCAAACGACACTGAAAACACACTACGCTCCGGTGCCGTCGAAGTTTGTTCAGCGTTTCGAGCTAAGGCAGAGAGTTCAGCGAGAGGGCGAATCGATAAGTGTGTACATGGCCGCATTGAGGAAAGCCACAAACCACTGTGAGTACCGAGATTTGGATGACTCTTTACTGGAACAACTCATTTGTGGGGTCCGGGACATTCGTTTACAGAGGCGGTTGCTGTCCAAAAGCAACCTAACCCTAGCCCTAGCCCTGGACGAGGCAAGGGCACACGAGATGTCCACCAAAGCGGTGGAGACCCTGCAGAAGCCAATCACACCGAACACCGGCGCAAAAACAACGCCAGTCCACAGCGAAGTCGTCGAGGCCGAATCCGGGGGCGAGGAAGAAGAAGAGGTCTTCCATACCGGGAGATCAGAGAGAGGCGACCAGGACGAGTGCGTAAGCTGCAGAGGCCAACACCAACGACAAAATTGCAGATTCAAGGACGCAATTTGCCGGCGGTGCGAAAAGAAAGGGCACATCGCGCAGGCCTGTCGAGCCCCACAACCGTCCCGCCCAAAATTCAAACCGGCCAATCAGCAGAGCGCTGGACCGACAAAACGGCCAGGGATTGGCTCATTCAAAAGAGGCGCGAAATTGAACCAAACCACTGTACGAGTGGGTCACGCATCAACGAGACTAGAAAAGAAGATATTCACAAGGATGCACATCGAAGGAGTGCCGTGTAAGATGGAGGTGGACACCAGCTTGTCAATCATGATCATGTTCTGGGACACCGTCGCAAGGAACCTGCCAGATGTTGCGAAACGCCAGCTGCAAACCCAAAAGCTGAGAGTGCAAGACTACCAGGGAAACCGAATCCCTGTTCGAGGAGTCACGTCCGTCAGAGTGAGATACGGGAATTTTAAGAAAACTCTACCGATCATCATCATAGATGGAAACCTACCAAGCTTGCTAGGCCTGGACTGGTTCAGAGCCCTGGGGATGGAAGTCACCGGGGTTCACAGCAGTAGAGTCAACCTAAAGGATGAACTGCTGAAAGAGTTCGAGGACGTCTTCCAAGACTGCCTGGGCAAGTACGTGGGGACCCCTATTTTGTTTAATTTGGATCCCCAGGTGGCTCCCATTAGGTTAAAGGCTAGGCGGGTCCCCTTCGCCCTTAAGCCCAAGATTGACCGGGAGTTAGACAAACTAGTAAACCAGGGCATACTAGTCCCCGTCGACCATGCCAAATGGGAGACACTGATTGTGACCCCAGTCAAACCGGACGGATTAGTCCAGATTTGCGCTGACTACAAAGCAACGCTTAACAAAGCATTGCAAAAGAGCGCATACCCCGTTCCCGTAGTGCAACATCTGTTACACTCGTTGGGACAAGGGTAGGTCTTCGCCAAACTCGATTTGGCCCAAGCCTACCAACAATTACCCGTAGACAATGACACAGCCGAGGGGCAGACGATTGTAACACATCGAGGCGCTTTCAAATGCACTTGACTCCAGTTTGGAGTCAGCGTAGCCCCAGGGTTGTTCCAAAATCTAATGGAATGTCTGCTACAGGGAATACCGGGGGTCATGTCATATTTTGACGACATACTAGTATCAGCAGAGAACTTAGATGAGTTAGGGGTCAAACTACGAAAGGTCTTGGGCATTTTTAGGTCCGCAGGACTTAAGGTCAAGCTCAACAAATGCCAGATAGGAGTTGAATCCGTAGAATTCTTGGGGTATCAAATAGACAGAGAAGGCATCCACCCCACGGAGAGCAAAGTACGAGCCATTAAAAAGGCTCCGGCTCCCAAAAATAAGGCTGAGTTACAGGCATTTTTAGGGCTTGTGAACTTCTACGCGGTTTTCTTGAGAAATAAGGCAACAGTAGCAGAGCCGCTACACAAACTATTAGGGAAAAAAGCTGTTTGGACATGGGGCAAGGTTGAGGCTAGGGCATTCGAGGGCGTTAAGAACCTCTTGTCCAGTGATAGCCTACTAATCCAATACAACGGGACATTACCACTAGTGCTAATCTGTGATGCGTCACCCTACGGGGTAGGGGCTGTCTTCAGCCATAGGCTACCGAACGGATCGGAAGCCCCCATAGCATATTTCTCCCGCACGATGTCAGCAGCAGAAAGAAACTACAGCCAGCTAGACAGAGAGGCCCTGGCCATAGTTTCGGGAGTTAAAAAATTCCACGAATACCTATTTGGGCGACAATTCGAAATAGTAACAGACCACAGACCACTATTGGGACTCCTGGCGGGGGACCGTCCAACACCGGTTGCACTATCACCCAGAATGACCCGTTGGACTATTTTCCTGGTGGCATACTCGTACAAATTGTCCCATCGTCCGGGAAAGGACCTAGGACACGCAGACGCTTTGAGTAGATGCCCTTTACCAGAGATGATCGAAGACCCGACCCCAGGGACGCCCGTCTTACTAATTGACTCTCTAGACTCTGGCCCGGTCACTTCTAAGGAAGTGACTAGGGCATCGTACAGGGACGTTGTCATAAGGACTGTAATCGGTTGGATACAGAGGGGATGGCCCGATGCACCGGGGGATCGGTTCAAAGACTTTACAAAAAAACGTTCGGAACTGTCGGTTCAAGGGGGTTGTCTGTTATGGGGGGGATAGAAACTGCGAGAAAACGTGTTGGAACTGTTACATGTGGGTCACCCAGGGATTGTGAGGATGAAAAGCCTGGCAAGGAGTTATGTGTGGTGGCCACAAATGGACAAAGACATTAGCGACAGGGTAGGAAAATGCCAGGCCTGCCAAGAGTCAAGGCCACTACCCCCAATAGCCCCCATAAGGGAGTGGGAGAAACCCCAGGGTCCTTGGTCCAGGATCCACATAGATTTTGCCAGGCCATTCCATGGGCAAACCTTTTTAATCGTGGGAGACGCATTTTCAAAGTGGCTAGAAATCCTGCTCATGAAATCCACGACAGCAGAAGCCGTAATTACAACATTGCGGCACCTTTTTGTAACACACGGGTTGCCCTACACCCTAGTGTCCGACAACGGCCCGCAATTCACGGCTACCCAATCCGACATGTCCTCTCGGCGCTTTTCCACCCGGCGACGAACGGACTTGCAGAACGATTCGTTCGCAGTGCCAAGGAAGCGCTGTCAAGAATAACCCCCAGGGATTGGCAAGCCAAAATCGATACCTTTCTAGCGGTACAACACAGAGCCCCCTGTGTAGCCACAGGCCGCAGCCCATCAGAACTATTGATGGGTAGGAAACTCAGGTGTCCCTTAGATCGATTAAACCCAACATACTCCCCTGACGGGTACCAACGTATCCAGGAAAAAACCAGGGAAATGGCAACGGGTGATTTAGTGTGGGCACATAACTATAGTGAAGGCCCAGCATGGCTTAAAGGAACAATCACTGGAGTAACAGGTCCAAAATCATATATAGTAGACTTGGGGGATGGCCGAGTATGGAGGCGCCACATAGATCAATTATGAAAAAGAGTACAAAACAAACCAGAAACCGTACAACCAGACCCTGACTACCCAATATTTGAACCAACAGCTAGCTCAAACCCGGGGCGATCGGAGGACTTATCTGAGCTTGAAGAAGTCCAGCGACGCCAACCAGCTCCTCCAGAAGACTGCAGGGACGACTCTGCAAGTAAACCAGGGCCGGAGGGCCCAGAGGAGGAGCTGGGAGGAACAAACAGTCCCTCCGACCAGCTCGACTCACTCCCAGGGAATGAATTGCGCAGGTCAGAAAGAGTTAGGAGACGCCCTGTCTACCTGCGTGACTACGTGGAAAAATAACATGCAAATTCTATGCAAAAAAGTGGTACAGTGTGTTCTGGGACGGGAAGAGTGTTATGTATTTGGACTTTAGGAGGGAAGTTTGGGCGGGAACAAGCACGTTGCTGATTGGCTGATGCCTCAGCCAAAATAGTATTTAAAGAGAGGTTTTGCCTGTTGGTCTTTTGCTGGGTCACAATAAACTAAAGAGCTGTTGTCACTTGTATCGTCTCTTGCCTCTTCATTGCCCAAACTTAACAGTAGGATCCTACAGAAGATGGGCCTTGAAAATTTCAGCTTCTTCCCCAGATCTTAAAAGAAGCAAAATATGAACTAGGAACTATAATTGTTTGTGAAGTTCCTCCT
The DNA here is from genome assembly GCF_028640845.1 of Ahaetulla prasina. NCBI lineage: Eukaryota > Metazoa > Chordata > Lepidosauria > Squamata > Colubridae > Ahaetulla > Ahaetulla prasina. The sequence goes on along the minus strand of NC_080543.1, from coordinate 100,924,141 downwards.
TTCATAATGACATTATAGACTGCCAAAACAAGTTAGAATGAATAGTAGACTTCACACCTTAATTCTCAGAATATTTTTGACTGAACAATCCCCTGAAGATTTCTTTACAATAATTAGTTTAGTCCTAGTGCATTGATTAACCGGAGCATAACAGCCAAAAGAATTCCCACCGTGTATCATTTAATCAAATAAACTGCCTGCATCTAACATTACGAGTATAGAACATCATCAGCCATTACACCACCATAAGCAGTCAATGTTTCAATAACAGTTGCTAAAACATAATTTAAAAAATTATAGCTGTTGTCACTGAAGAATTTATATCCATGGTGCTTTGCATAATATTGAATACTGTACTGCTGTTGTGAATATGCAGGCAGCTATTTTATTTTTTTAATTTTCCTTCAGGTCTTTCAAAGAGAGTGGTGATTTATTTCCAAGGGCTGGGTTACAAAAGTGGGAAGGACTTATTTTGAGAGATTTATTTACATGTTATTTACATGTAACTGTCATGTTATGAGATGAAGTCTGTGCACGTAGATTTTCCACTCATTTTATACTTATAACATTTCCTATGAGTTAGAGTGATTGGCCTTAAGTTATCTTATATAACATAAATAAATAATGATTAGATCTTTTCATTCCATTCCAACATATTAACCATTGTACTATATATGTTGCAATTCACAATCAACAAAATTGTTGTTTCAGTATAATAAACCCAAACATAGGTAGTATATTCATTAAGAAGCCCTTACTGGTGAAGTCAGAAACTGGGACATAATTAACTTGTAATCTATTCACTTTATCTGTCACATTTCATTATTACATGCAAGTTTCCTTATACACTGTAGAAATAAATTTCTGAGTGGATTGGGAATTATGTATTCAGTTTGACTAAGCATTATTTTTTTAATTTTTATTTTATTGTCACCTATTCGCACATGGTGACTCAAGGCGGCTTATGGGAATATAAAAACCTCATATATAAAACAATAAAACTAATAAAATACAATAATCATATAATAAATTAATAAAATAATATAATAACCCCCCCACCCTCTGCCCCGGTGACAACACACCACGTGAGCCATTTAACGGGGTCCATCCAGTGGTGGGATTCAAATAATTTAACAACCGGTTCTCTGCCCTAATAATTTCTTCCAACAACCAGTTCACCAAACTGCTCAGAAAGTTAACAACCGGTTCTCCCGAAGTGGTGCGAACTGGCTGAATCCCACCACTGGGTCCATCCCATTCTGCGTTCCCCAGGGCCGCTGGCAGAACCAGGTCTTCAGGATCTTCTGGAAGAGTGCTAGAGTGGGGGCCATTCTAATCTCTGGGGGAATGATGTTCCAGAGAGAGGGAGCCACCACGGAGAAGGCCCTTCTTCTGGGTCCCACCAGGTATATCTTCCTAGGGGACGGGACCCGCAACATTCCTTGCCTCCCTGCTCTGGTGGATTGGATAGATGTAACCGGCAAGAGACAGTCCCTCAGATAACCTGATCCTAAGCCATGAAGGGCTTTAAAAGTGACAACCAGCACCTTGAATTGCACCTGGAAGCAAATCAGCAACCAATACAGTTCCTGCAGGAGAGGTGATACATGTGCACACCAAGGTCTGCACAAAACCATGCAGGCCACTGCATTTTGCACCAACTGGTGCTTCTGGATGCTCTTCAAGGGCAGCCCTATGTAGAGCGTGTTGCAATAGTCAAGAGGGGAAGTGACTAGGGCATGAGTAGGGATTGTCGATCCAGGAAAGGGCATAATTATGATCAATATGGCACAAGAAAGTCGAGACCCTGCAATGTGAATTAGGGGTTCCACAAATTGCAGCACTATCAGGGGCAACCAGTCATATCTTACAAGTACAGCTTTGATTTATATGCAAAGGCTGCTATGAATAAGAATTTTCCTGGAGAAGCTCACTTTTAATAAATCATTCCATTAGAGGATTAGCTTGGTTAACAACTCGTGTCTTCAAAAAGCAGCAACTACCTGGTTTAGAGGAGAAGAATTCAGTATACTAGACATTCATAGAAATGGAAAACAGAAGAGAAAAAAGGACAGTTTTAAGCAAGTGCAAATTCAATTCTATAGTAACTGAAGGTAAACTTTCAAACGGAAGTTTTGTCTTTGATTCGTATTTCTCAAAATGATTAACTAAAATGGGCAGTATCTTCTTCGCAGAAAAGTCTCTGACAGTTTTCAAGTGCATTTGTAGTGACAGAGCTATTTGCGTGTGTGTTATTTGTGTGTTGTGCGTTCATCTCAGAGCAACAGAAAAATCTTGCACTTTGTGTTCACCATCAAAAAAATTATATAGATTCCACCCTAAAAATCAAATGACAAGTTAAAACAATCAAGCTTTTTCTCTCAATAAAGAAGCACAAAGGTAATCTGAGCTTACCTCCACATACAGAATAGGGAATATCCCAATTTTATCCCCCAGCATTCCTTCTGCCCAATTATCATCTACTCTTCGGATGACAGTCAAAATTTCATCCTAAAAATATAAATACACAAAATAAAATTAAGACTTTTAAAAATATTTGTTTCAAAGGAAATGGGAATATTTTTTTTTCTTTAAATATATCTTAAAATAAAGCAAAAACAAACATTCTAGGAAGCCGATGATTTTTACTAGAATAAGATATAACTAGTTACACATTTCTAACTACTTTTCCAACTATTTAAAAGACTACAAATCAATTTTTAAAATTGCATTTAGCCATTGTTAAAAAAATATGAAATGCTTTTTTTGATTTGTTTGTAATCTTTTATTGTATGAGTATATGCATTCATGATAAGAACCACAAACACTTCAGTTCAAGACTAATTTCAAAATGCATGCTTTCTAAACTTGACTCTTATTCAAAGAACCTGATTTTCAAATAAAAGCAATATAGATCCCCAAATTCTAACGCATACTCTTTCTTGCAAAGAATGCAATGTATCTTATGAAATGTGCTCATATGTTTTATATTAACTCCTTTACTTCTGCTATATAAAGTATTTTCTTTTTCAATTTCCTCAATTTCCTTTTTCAGCTGTAATAATTAGCCATTTCATACGCTAATTATTATAATGGAAAAAGAATAGCCCGTTTCCTTTTATTGACCAAATCTGGCTTTTCAAATTGGCTGAAATGTTTTGTTATTCCATTAAGTGAAGACCAATGAGGGATGACTAAAATAATTTTTGTAAAGTATTTCCACATAGTAAAATTTACTTTTCATACATTTTGTAGTCTGAGTTCTGAGTTTTTCAGTTAAGCTGCTTTGAGTATTTCCTGATTTCTGGATCTATAGAGCCAAATATATATAGCCAAATAAACAAAGAAAGAAATACCAAACCCTGTTGCCATTTTAAATCTGCACTGAAGCATCTGCTTACAGAAAAATTCCAAAAAAACCCTAGAATTAAAAAAATAAAATTCAGAGTTCAGGGGATTTGAAATTCATAAAAATATACTGATGAAAAGTATCAAAAATACTACGTAACACAAAAGAAAAAGATCCAAGATGTTTTTTTTTTTTTATTCAAAAAGTTTTACAAAAAAATCCCCCCCCCTTTCCCCCCAACCCCTCTCCCTTCACAAACCCCCTCCCCCCTCCCCCCCGGCTTCCCGGAACAAACACAAGGTATAGTTAAAAATAAAACAAACATATGCTAAAAATTTTTTTTCCCAAAACTATTATACCAATTCTCCCTCTCTAGCTCTGACTTCCTCCTTACATAACCAAATCCTTCAAAAAATTAACAATAAACAGTAATAAAATATATAAATCAGTAGAACAAATTAATCCTAAAATATTTAAAACCAGCTAAAGCATAAAAATCCAATCCAGTTCAGAGAATATCTCTTTATAGCTTCTATAACCATATAACCATATAATTTCCCCCCCAAGTCTTTCTTACATAAGATCTTTCAAGAATATTCTATTTAAAATTCAATACAACAGATTATAAAATTTATAAAATTTCAATAGAGAAAATTACAATATTATTTAATTAATTACAATATCTATTCAACTTTAGTCCTTCCTCATCAAAATCCAGTATATCCAAATATCTAGTCTCTTATAATCACAAAATGTCTTTCGGGACACTAATATTTTGTCTATTAATATTTTAAAAACCTTGTTTCAAAAATAATACTTTTGTCTCTTGCCATTTTTTGGTGCATTAATCTCTGTCTTTCCTTCGTTGCTCCTTTTAAAAAGTCAATCACAATATTTCCTAGTAATTCCTTATGTCCAAAAATCCAAAAATTACTGCCGTATATTCCATCAGTCCAAAAAGAGAACTCTTGGGAAACATTAAACTTGTGAGTCTTTTCCATTTGAAGGACAATCTCCTGTAGCACAAATTCAGGCAGCTCATCCAAACTATTTAAAGAAAACTTCTTTAGATCACCTTGTTTCTTCACGATCAAATCTTCATATTTATCCACTTTTATTTGTATGTCCTCCATTCCATTTTCCGAATAATTGCACTGGTTAATTTGCTCCAAACTCTCATCCAAAACGTCCCCATTTTTTATCAATTCGTATTTTTGAATAATTAAATACATACTTTCTGTGTAGTCATGTATAAAGTCACGAATCCATTCTTCTGAAAGAACCTCCATAACAAAATTCCTGCTGAGAATCCCCTTGTAAAGTACTTAAACAGCGTAATATAATCCAACAGTCCACAGTCAAACACAGTAAGATAAAATCTCCATTCAGTTTCGATTCAACAGCAAAGCTCCCTTTGATGTATCGCTCTGCTTTCAGTTTCTCTAAAACGAAACTGAAGGGGGGGCGGAAGTCAGAAAATCAAAAATACTTGCAAACCAATAATTGTTCCTCACACTCGTTCCGCCTGCTTTTCGTATCCACAAAAAGAAATCAATTGCTAGCAGAAGTGGACACCTTCCTCTTTTCCTGCTTTTTCAGGAGCGCAGAGAATACTGGAGGTGGGGGAGGGGTAAATAAGGGGATTCGACCGTTCAGGACTTTGTATTACAAAAACAAAGCCCCGAGGGTGTTATGTATTAACAGTTGTGCCTTTAAATATTTGAGCGGGAAATCAGCACGTTGCTGATTGGACGAAGCCTCCAGCAGAACTGTATAAAAGGAGAGGTTTTTCCCCCAGCCTGTTGCTGGGTTCACCCTATATTAAAGAGCTGTTGTCACTACCCTGGTCTCCAGCCTCGTTACTTCCCGAACTTAACATTGGCGACGAAGGTGGGATCTCGAGGCTAAGAGGAACCAGAACCGAGCTGAAGCACGCTAGTTCCGAACCCAGCAAACTCAGGGCAGAAACGCGGAAATGGCAAACACGCCGCCCGCCCCGTACAACCCGGGCAAGGAGAAATGGGGAACATATATGACCCGTTTGAAAGCTTTCTAGAAGCCAACGAACTGCAGGGATCCAGATAACCGCAAACGGGCTTACCTCCTAAGCCATTGCGGGCCGGAGGTAATCGAGATTGCGGAAGCCCTGGCAGAGCCAACGCCGATACAATCGGTATCGTGGCCGACTCTGCAGACGTTGCTGAAGAACCATTTCGCACCGACGCCGTCCAAATACGCAGCGGTTTGAATTGGAGAACGAGACAGATGGAGGGCGAGTCCATCGGTGACTACATGGCCGCTTTAAGAAGAGCGCCCAAGGACTGCGGATACCGAGACTTAGGCGAAGTGCTACTCGAGCAACTCATCCGAGGGGTCAAGGACATCCGCCACGGCGACGACTGCTAGCCAGAGCAACCTGACACTAGCCACCGCTCTGGACGAAGCCAGAGCACACGAAATGTCTACTAAAGCAGCAGAGACTCTGCAAAGCCTCTTCAATCCAAGGCGAGCAAAGCCAACGCCAGTACACCAGGAGGAGATTCAGTCCGAATCCGAAGGTGAGGCGAGGATGAGGAAGGGTCTGCCGGACCGAGAAACGCGACACTGAGGACCGTGGCGAGTGCGGAAGCTGCGGAGGGCAGCATCAGCGCCAACGCTGCAGGTTTAAAGACGCAACATGCGGCGGTGTGGGAAGAAAGGACACTTAGCTCAGGTTTGCAGAGCGCCCAACCTTCCCGCCGAAAATTCAAATCGGCCAATCAAAGCGGAACCGGAAAGGCGGCCCGCGATTGGTTCAAACAAGAAAGGCGCGAAGTCTAACCAAACGACTGTCATTATAGGCGCGCCTCAACCAAAGTGGAAAGAAGATTTTCACAAAGCCCAAGATCGAGGGAGTACGGTGCAGGCTTGAAGTAGACACGGATCAGCGATCACCATCATGTCCTGGGACACTCTGGCGAAGTCGCTGCCGTCCGTCAAGCGCCATCTGCAAGCACAGCGGCTACGAGTGCACGACTACCAGGGAATCGCATCCCTGTTCGAGGGACCACCTCCGTCCGAGTCGAGTACGGCCCTCACAAAAGACCCTGCCCATCACGATCGCCGAAGGAACTCTGCCCAGTCTGTTGGGACTAGACTGGTTTCGTGCCCTGGGCATGGGAGTGACTGGCATCTACAGAAGTGACTGCAATTTGAAAGACATTCTCTTTAACGAGTTCGAAGATGTCTTCAAGGACTGCCTGGGCAAGTACAAGGGGACCCCTATTTCCTTCAACTTAGACCCCCAGGTAGCCCCCATTAGGCTTAAGGCGAGGAGAGTCCCTTTTGCCCTAAAACCAAAAATCGATAAGGAGCTGGACAAGCTCATAAATCAGGGGATTTTGGTGCCAGTCGATCACGCAAAGTGGGAGACGCCAATCGTCACCCCCATCAAACCGGACGGGTCAATTAGAATTTGCGCTGACTACAAGGCGACGCTTAACAAAGCCTTACAGAAAAGCGCATACCCGGTTCCCGTAGTGCAACACTTATTGCACTCTTTGGGGCAAGGGCAAGTCTTTGCAAAGTTAGACTTGGCCCAAGCCTACCAACAACTGCCAGTAGACGCCCGCACAGCCGAAGCCCAAACGATTGTGACGCACAGGGGGGCATTCAAGTGCACCGATTGCAATTTGGGGTTAGTGTGGCACCAGGGCTGTTCCAAAACCTGATGGAGCGACTACTGCAAGGGCTCCCAGCGGTAGTTCCCTACTTCGATGATGTCCTAATTTCAGGGGAAAACATGGAGGAATTGGGGGAGCGGTTAAGAAAGGTCTTGAGCATTTTCCGGACAGCGGATTAAAAGTCAAGACAAATAATTGACAGATAGGGGCCGAATCGGTCGATTCCTTGGGCTACCGGATAGACAAGAAAGGAATTCACCCTACTGAGAGCAAGGTTAAGGCAATTAGGAAGGCTCCAGCGCCCAAAAACAAAGCAGAGCTGCAGGCATTCCTGGGATTGGTTAATTTTACGCGGTCTTTTAAAGAACAAAGCAACCGTTGGAACCGCTGCATAGGCTCTTAGGAAAAATACTGTTTGGTCTTGGGGAAAGTCAGAAAATAGGGCTTTTGAAGCAGTAAAGAACCTGCTCTCAAGTGATAGCCTGCTCATCCAATATCACGACTCACTACCCTAGTGCTGGTTTGCGATCGTCCCCTTATGGGGTGGGGCTGTACTCAGCCATAGACTTCAAACGGCACAGAAGCCCCTATAGCGTTCTACTCTAGAACGATGTCCTCCCAGAGAGGAACTACAGCCAATTAGACAAAGAAGCATTAGCCATTGTATCAGGGGTCAAAAAATTCCATGAGTATGTCTTTGGGCGGAATTTTGAAATCGTGACTGACCACAGACCGTTACTGGGATTACTGGCTGGCGACCGGCCAACGCCTGTGGCACTTTCGCCACGTTTGACTCGATGGACTATATTTTTAGCCGCTTACTCATACAAGCTGCAGCATCGACCGGGGAAAGAAGTGGGGCATGCAGACGCATTGAGCCGATGCCCACTGCCAGGGGCGATCAAGACCCCACCGGGGACACCCATCCTCCTTATTGACTCGTTGGACTCTGGCCCAGTCACATCAAAGGAAGTGGCTCGGGCATCATACCGGGACATTGTGTTAAGGACTGTACTCGGTTGGGTACAGAGAGGGTGGCCCGCTGCGCCGGGCGAACGGTTCAAAGAATTTGTTAAGAAACGTGATGAGCTCTCGGCTCAAGGGGGGTGCCTGTTATGGGGTGATCGTGTAATAATTCCTGTTAAGTTAAGGGGCAAGGTATTGGACCTCCTCCACGAGGGTCACCCAGGCATCGTGAGGATGAAGGGGTTAGCTAGAAGCTATGTATGGTGGCCACCCATGGACGCAGAGATTGCTGAGAGGGTAGGGAAATGCCAAGCTTGCCAAGAGTCCAGACCGCTACCCCCAACAGCCCCAGTCAGAGAATGGGAAAAGCCCCAAGGGCCTTGGTCAAGAATCCACATTGACTTTGCTGGCCCCTTTCACGGCCAAACGTTCCTAGTGGTGGTGGACGCATTTTCCAAATGGTTAGAGATCATACTTATGAAGTCCACCACAGCGAAACAGTAATCGCAACCCTGCGCCACCTATTCGCAACTCACGGGTTGCCGGACACTCTGGTGTCCGACAATGGGCCCCAATTCACGGCAGCCCAGTTTGAAGAGTACCTGGCAGAGGAAGGCATCCGACATGCCCTCTCTGCACCTTTCCACCCTGCGTCGAATGGCCTTGCAGAGCGTTCCGTCCGGAGCGCTAAGGAGGCATTGTCCAGGCTCAAGCCAGGTGACTGGCAAACAAAAATAGACTTTTTCCTAGCCGTCCAGCATAGAACCCCAAGCACAGCCACTGGGAAAAGCCCAGCCGAATTGCTAATGGGACGAAAACTCCGGTGCTCACTTGACCGTTTGAACCCCCATTACACACCCGAGGGCTACAAGGGGGAGCTAGAAAAAACAAGGGAAATGAGCATAGGCGACCAGGTGTGGGCCCGAAACTATGGGGACGGCCCTAGTTGGCTCGCAGGACAAGTAACAAAAGTAACAGGGCCTAAATCGTATGTGGTAGAGCTGCCAGACAACCGAATGTGGCGGCGCCACATAGACCAGTTAAGGAAACGAATAACTGACCAAACCAAACCAACAGAGACAGGTAATGACCAATACCACTTTGAATCCACAGCTGACAATGACCGGGGGCGCAAGACTTAGCTGAGGTCCCAGAGTTCCAGCGACGCCATCAGGTCCCGAGGGAAACAGCAAGGAAAATTCCAAAATTAATCCAAGGCCGGATGGCCAAGAAAAAGTCGGCCAATAATCCAGAGCCCGATGGCCCAGAGAAAGAGCTGGGAGGAGAAAACAGCCCCTCGACCAGCTCAAAACACCACCAGAACTGAACCGCAGGTCAGAAAGAACTAGGAGACGCCCAGGTTATTTGCGTGACTCATTGAAAAATAACATGTAAATAAATATGTAAATAAGACCAAGTGTTTTCTGGGAGGGAGGTGTTATGTATTAACAGTTGTGCCTTTAAATATTTGAGCGGGAAATCAGCACGTTGCTGATTGGACGAAGCCTCCAGCAGAACTGTATAAAAGGAGAGGTTTTTCCCCCAGCCTGTTGCTGGGTTCACCCTATATTAAAGAGCTGTTGTCACTACCCTGGTCTCCAGCCTCGTTACTTCCCGAACTTAACAGAGGGGAATCTACCCAATTCCTCCCCCTTGCTCTGTCTCTCTCTTTCAACCAGAGAGAGAAATGAAGCCGGGATCAGTTGTTAAATCCGGCTTTTACCATATTCAATGCGGAGTGCCATAAATTAGCACCCAACGAGAAAGGTGGCGCCACCCAGAAGCCCAAGATCCAAGATGTTATATTGGATTGAATTACCATCACAAACAATACTCTCAAACTCTATTGTCCATCGTACAGAAGCTGGTTTAGTTCAGGGATCTCCAACCTTGGTCCCTTTAAGACTTGTGGACTTCAACTCCCAGAGTCCCTCAGCCAGCAAAGCAAAGCTGGCTGAGGAACTCTGGGAGCTGAAGTCCACAAGCCTTAAAGGGACCAAAGTTGGAGACCCCTGGTTTAGTTGTTCCTGCTTCTACATGTGTTATTTGGCTGCTGGTCTCTGTCATCTGAACTTGACATTTCAAAGCAAGTATCTGAGGGCAGTTGACTTGTTCCATGCCATTTTCACAAACAGATGATAAATGCTGCCTGCTCCTTACAGAAGCCCCTCCTCTTCCTCAGTTATATTCATCATCTTGGCTTTCCCCAACACTTTTTCTTCTCCATCTGCCTCAGTGTGATGAATATTAGGACTGTATATTACCACAGAGCTGAAGGCAGAAAGATGCAGTGACAGTCTGTGATTTTTATAAACAGTTTATACTTTATTGTAATTACAGTGCAACTCTTGAGAGAAGATGCAGCTTCTTTAAGGAAGCAGCTTTTTGCTTTCAAATTCAAAATACTATCCAACCCTAATGAATATAACACAGTGAAGCCTCAATTTAACAGATTGCCCATTTGGCAGACTTCTGATACAACAGACCACATGTTTGTCCAGATGTTCTGTTGAAATAATGGACCAGCCTGTTGCATCAAAGCCCATAGTTTGAACGAGGCATTATAATTATATTATTTTATATTACTACTATGTTATGTCATATAGTGAAAGAAATCACCCAACTCATTTCACAGAGTTGTTGTGGGGAAAATAGGAGGAAAAGGGAGTGTCATGTATGTTAGCTGTCTTAAGTTATTTATAAAAATAATAGGTGGAATACAAAAAATACATAAATAAATTGCAAATTAATGATTACTGAGAAGTTTAATGGGCTTTTGGTCCTCTCCAGGTGATCCATTAAAGTGGGATTTTTCTCTAATAAACTTTGCAATGAAAACTTTAAGAACAGAAAGAAATGTTTCTATTTATAAAATAATTGACATTTAACCACTAAGCTAGGGATGGTATGATGTCCATTTAGTTCATGTTCACAACTCAGTTTTGAATCGTTATGTGAACTGAAACAATAATATTTACCCAGATTTGCAGTTCCTCAAATGTTAAGATATACTTCATAGTATAAAGATATGTTCATTGATTTGTATATTGGTGAAAAATACTGAGAAAGACACTTGCAAGGAAAAATATATACAAAAAAAATATGCTTAGAAAAAAATATATAAAAATGTACATAGTGAAGGAAATGCACGGAAACATTTTTGCTATGAGAAATATATGTAAGCTTGTCAGCTTAAAAAAATAACACAACTGGCAAGGAAAAAAGGTGGAATAAATTTAAGGTGGGGGGGAAAAAGGAGCATAGCAAAATTGATTTGGCAGATGAACTGTTATGTAGACTAAGCTGTCTGCCTAATTTCCATCTCGTGTAGCTATGAAGTGTTATATAACTACATGAGGAATGAAATCAGTGGGATGATACTCCCTGGTACACAAAATACACCATTTGCAGGACAAAAGCAAAGCCATTTGCCAGCTTTGTAAAGTGCCTTTCAACATTCCTTTGAAAAATGTAATGGGTTATTCCAGGTCCTTTCTGACTCAGATCAGTTTTCATGGCACATTTTATACGAAAACATCAGATGTGGGCAACATTTACCATTCTGCTCCACCATAACATACAAATTACTGACATACAGTTCCCTGAATTGTTTATATTTTATGTTAACAAAAACAAACATTGGCAACCTATGTTTCTACACCAAGGATACACTGGAAAAAAACAACTAACATACTTGTGAACCAACTATTTTATCCTAATCCGTATTTTTCACGTTGTCCTTATTTGCAAAGCCTGCTATTTTACATAATTTATTTGGGCCTATAATTCATAGGGGGGTGGGAGCGTGGGTCTGTCACCAATGACCTGTCTGTAATAGATTTTACCTGCTAACTTTCAGGTAACTTTCTAAATTTTCAGATTATAAACTAGAAGGAAGAAAAGAAGGAGGAGGCAAGAGAAAGCCAGAGATTCTCAAAAGACTAGAAACATTTCCTAGTACCATGCTGTGTTTGTTGTGGAATTTGGCAGGTACCCTGCTCTGACCATGATGAGCTCCATATGTTCCCAGGATTCAGGCACAGACTTGACAGGAATGAGTTTCTCCTGCCCAGATTGGTTTCTTCTGCTCTTTTAATTCAAGACAAATTCAAGAAGATTAGACTAAACCTATTAAGGGCAGCTTCTGAATCTCTCTGAATCAACCCTGGCTGCTGCTGAAGAAGATGTTGATTTGTACACTGCATGTGAATTTCTGGGAAGCATCTGACTGGTTAGTATGTGGGATGCTGGATAATCCCTTAACATGACCTAACAGGATTCCTGTTTTTAAATTGTTATACACTGACTTGAGAACATCTTTTAGAAACAGGATATGAACTGAACCAGGAAATAAACAATCCATCATTTATTTACATAGATGATGAAGTGCCACTGGATCTTACTGCATGGTCTGCTATTCTATGCATACTGATTTCCATCAAACAAAGCTGTGAATCATTGTTTCAAAATTGTTGTCTATATGAGATGTTATGTCCTTTCTTCTGTTCCTTGTTACTAATATGCCTCAGAATTAATCACTGTCTGACATCTGCTCCATGTTATTGTTAAGATAAGAAATTCTATTTTATCATTGACATCAAAAGCTATGCTCGAAATCAATCACTTCAGTCAAAATTGATTTTATTTTTATTAAATGGCGTAGAAATCAGCTATTTTTTCAGAGAGAGGGAAATTAAATGGGAAAATGTTTCAAACAGTTTCATGCCACATGTAATGGTATTTATTAACACCATTCCTGCATTTTTAAGAGCCAAAATGAGCAAGAGATGGTGGCAAAATAGTATATTTTTCCACTGTCAGTGCTATCCTCATTTGCCAATTAATAATTTACATCTATTTATATGGAAAAATATATGAGAATAAATTGTAAAAAGTCTAATATATATTTGAATCAGGCAATTCAAATTATACATAATTTGAAATTGAAAAATATGTGAGGTGGTCCGTCACAGTTTCTTCAGTACTCACTTGCTTCATGTGCCTCGCACAAATTCTGTATTCTTAAAGCAATGCTCTCAGCTTAAAATGAGGAAGAAATGTTTTGAGGAATGCTTGCCCACAATTTTTCTTCAAAGGAGTACTGAGGAAGGATTTGAGATAAAAAAGGAGCTATGTGCCTTCTGAGTCTGTTTTGCTTTTCTATGGTGTGCCTGAGTAACAACATGTACATTTAACTCACAACAATCTGATAGTAAGGTTATGCTGAGAGATGGTGACTGGCTTCAAGTCTCCCAGATAACAAGCTGTCTTTGGTGCTTCCTCATCCTGTCCTGGATGAGCAGTTATTTTCTCAGACTGGAGCAATGGGAGAAAAGAGAGGCATGTCCTTGCAGTTTTCTTGGCAACATTTTCAGGAATGGTTTGTCTATATTGTTATCCTAAGGTAGAGAGAGATTCACTAATCCCAAGGTCACCCTTGTTGGCTTGGTGCCTAACATGGGACTAGAACTTAAGGCTCCCACTTTCTTGCTTGGTGTTTTTGCCCTCACACCAAACTGGTTCTCATTATAGTTCTTACCAGAACTTTTGTTCATTTCTGGCTTTTCTTTCACTTTCACCTTATCTTTAAGCTAGAGACCATCTTGTTGGTCCATGAGCTTTTCAGCTGACAGAGTCATATAATAAGTAACTAAATAAAACCGCTGCCATTTCAATTGATTAACTGTCTCTTATTAAGTCAGAAAATTTTCCCAGAAGAAAACAAGAGCAAACATCTTCCACAGCACTGCCAAGAAAACTCTATAACCGGACTTATTATAGGTCTTTCCATTTTTTATTAATCTGTAGTCAATCAGCCCTTCATTTCAAAACCACACTTTTCTTTAAAATAGCACCATGGTTATCTACTTCCCAATTGCTCAAAGCATTTTTGAATTGAATCTGCAATCTACCTTTTGTTCTGTTGACCATACAATATTACAATAGGTTCTGCAAAAATAAAAAGATGCTCACCTCTCTCAGTGCAAAAGCAAATTATAATAAATTGCTTCGACAACCCCTCTTCTCTACTACTTTATAAGTGTATTTGTCTGCTTCCTTCCTGCAGAGTAGCCCCAACGGAGTACAGCTGAAAAGCTGTCAACTCACCTAAGCCTTAAAAGGATTGCTAAACCCAGGAACCTGGAGATGGAGTAAAACAAGAGATTCCACAAAGGAGACCAGCTGTAAGATTTACACAGTTACAGTGTTTGAAACAAAAGGTGGCTTTTTCCTCTAGTTTTTTTTTCAAATTCATTGTAGCTAAGCCAAAAATAAATAAGCACAGTCTTGAAACTTAGCTGACTTGTCTTCAAAATGGCACAATTCTCCTTGGGGTGGAAATGCTCTATCTGTGTTCAGAAGTACTCAGTTCTAAAAGGCCCAGAGTGTTCAAAACAGAAGCTGGCCATCAGAACTGAGAAAACATTTCTGAAATCAAAGGGAATAGTTTATAACCACTTATTTATTAATGCTTGAAGCATCCATTCAGTAACATGTAAAATGAGAATATATTTTTTTTAATGTAAAGCAAGTGTCTTACCAAAAATGAGGCAGGGCATAAATCAGTATTTTTCAAGCTTGGCAACTTTAAGATGTGTAGACTTCAATTCTCAGAATTTCTTAACTAACATATGGCTGGGAAATTCTGGAAGTTGAAGTCCACATATTTTAAAGTTGCCAAGCTTGAAAAACACTGGCTTAAATACAATATCCATACAAATATTTTGTTTCTTCAAGTAGGCATGAAATAGTGATCTCTTTTCTCCAAGTCAAGGCATTCAACAACAAACCTCATAAAATACCCCTTTTCCTTTCAGGAAAATTCAGGAATTTTCTTATAAAAATTGGATGGGGAGCTTTAAAGAGCTTTAGATTGGAATTCCAATCTAAAAGAAATTATTGCATAGACCTCCTATTGGAGATAGGTATGTCTCATGTCTATTTCTGGAAAAAAGCTGAAAACAGAACTTTTGGGATAATGTCATGATCTATGTTTGGGATTTTATTTCTTTCATATATACATATCAGTATGTTTGAGATTTTATTCTGTATTATTATTTGTGAGGCACCAAAAGTCCTATGATTGTGACCACGATATAAGTTTTATTACTAAAATAGATAAATAAGGTGGATAACATTATTTTATAATAATAGATTTTACAAGTAGAATTGTGAAATCAATCCTTATAATATATCTATTAATAGAACAGTCTTAAATTGAATCAAACCATAATATCTTATAGGTATTTAGAATAGAATAGAATAGAATAGAATAGAATAGAATAGAATAGAATAGAATAGAATAGAATAGAACAGGAATTGAAATGGAATAGGGATAGGGATAGAAAAGGGATAGGATAGGGATAGGATAAACAGGAATAGAATAGAAGGGAATAGAATAGAATAGAATAGAATAGAATAGAATAGAATAGAATAGAATAACAGAGTTGGAAGGGACCTTGGAGGTCTTTTAGTCCAATCCCCTGCTTAGGTAGGAAACCCTATACCATTTCAATTCAGACAAATGGTTGTCCAATCTCTTCTTAAAAACTTCCAGTGTTGGAGCATTCACAGCTTCTGGAGGCAAGTTGTCCACATCCATTCATTTAGTGACTGTTCAAAGTTACCACAGCACTGAAAAAGTGACTTTCTGTTCTCCAACTTACAACCACTACAGCATACCCAAGGTCATATGATCAAAATTTGAGTGCTTGGCAACTGGCATATATTTACAATGGTTGCAGCATCCCTGAGTCATGTGATCACCATTTGTGACCATCCCAGCTGGCTTCTGGCAAGCAAAGTCAATGGAGGAAGCCAGATTTGCTTAAAACTACAGTGATTCATTTGACATCTATGCAAAAAAGGGTATAAAATTGGGCATGACTCCCTTAATCTTGTTTAGCAATTGAAGTTCTGGACCCAATCACGGTCATAAATTGAAGACTACCTGTACTTTAAATGAATTGGAGACTTGTTTAATGTACATATTTTTACATATTTGACCATACAGTCTTATCAACTTACTACTGGAAAGCCATTAATAGAAATAAGATGAAAAATCTGGCTTAAGAGTCTCACACACACAAATGGGATTTTTTTCTTCTTCTCAGACAAGATGAAATGAAAATTTTAGCCTGCATCTCTCAGAGAAATCATATCAATGACAACGGATAGGCCATGTCATTGTGGTGGAGCTGAGTGAGTGAGTGACTTCAGTAGCGTGTGGGATCTGGAATCTATCTCAATAGGAATAGCTTCTTCAGCAGAGTGACAACTATAATTAGCGTAGAAACATCTGACGAAATAAAGACAGACTGAAATCCAGAAATGAAAAATAGATTATCTGCTGTCAGAGAAAACAACAGACAAGAACCAAAGACGTGGTTATTCTAGGTGACAAGACATATATAGCAGGAAGGAAGCTGAAGAATAAAAATGTGACGGGGAGACAATGAGAGTCTCAAGGCACCTAAAGGAGAGAAGAATCATATTAGAGATAGTAACTGGATCAAAGTTGGATTAAAAAAAGCTGCTACAAAGTTTACCAGAGGGAGTAAAACTTATTAAGTAATGATATAAGATACATGTCCGGTGTGTGTGTGTGTGTGTGTGACACCACTCTTTGATGGATGCAGAAAAAAGAGAGTTGACATTTAGATCTGTGGGGAAGATGAGGAAACTCTGCAAGGTCAACAAAGGTGCTCTTGTAAAATGTTACAGGGCTGACCCACATCCTTCTGGTTCACGAGGTCAGGAAGCCAATGTGCATGCAATTCAACAGCAGTTCTACTATGACGGGTATTGGAGGTTGAAAATCCCACACACCCTTCTTTTCCTTTTTGGCAGTAAACACATTGTAGCAGTAAATTAAGTGAGTAACAGTTTGCTGCTTCCTTATCAAGACATATAAAAACAGTCAACTCTGGAGACTAATTCAATCAAAATGTGTTAATGAAAATATTTTCTCTTCCTTTAGGACTGCCAGAAAAGGCACAGGGTGCAGGAATGATTAATTATTGTTTGTGGAGCTGCAGTTTTGAGATACTGCTAGGTTCTTGGTTTTCTTTCCCACTAAATCGCTCCATCTCAGAGGAATAAAAAATGCTGAAGTTCCTTCATGCACATAATGATGTAATCCTGTGAATGCATCTTCATATGATTAGATCAATATAAAGTATCTACTGATAAAATTTTCCAGACCTTTCCAAAATGGATTTTATCTTGGCAATAAGCCCTCACCTTCAGTGAGACACTTCCCAAATTTACAAAAATCCAACCTACTATAGGATAATCAAAATTTTCATTTTAGGATTTTCTTTGGTATAAACATGTGCTTCATACAATGATATGCAAACAGGTAACTTTCGTTTTTATTTTATTTAAACTGTACTAGAAGCTTCCAAGGGTCTTCTTCACAGAAAAGACTATGCCTTCTTCTTTTAGAATATACTCAGGTGAAGTCAAAGAACATTTCCCTATGGTTTCTTCCTAGTCCAGAATTTTCTATCTCATGGCTTTCCAAAACTGACATTTTGATTTGGGTCTTCCTCAAGCTTTTTATCCCCAAGAAGTCTATATAGAGAAAGTATTAGGACAGGGGCCGGCAACCTTAAACACTCAAAGAACCACAAAGATCCTAACCAGAAGCCCCCCATTCAATTCTGGAGCCGACCGGAAGTCTGGTTCCCCCACCATAGAGTCTCCTTCTAGCGCGGTGTCCTTCTTCTTCTACCTGTTGTAACCAAAAGCCCTATCAAGTGCAGCAGAGGGATGAAAGAGCCACATGTGGCTCCAGAGCTGTGGGTTGCTGACCCCTGCATTAGGAGCTCTGATCCTATAATAATATTGCCAGATCTTCCAAATTTGTTTGTGGCCCCCTATCTCCTCCTCCTTATTGCAGCACTCTTTCAGTACCCCTTACTTCTTTTATCTGCACAGTTGTTCTTCTCATTGGAAAAAAGGTAGGGCAGATTGGGATGATATAACTCAGTGTAATCAGTCACTTGCCTGAGTCAATAGAGTCAATATAAGGGAGAGATGCAAATGCCTGTATTAATTTTTGTCTAGATTAGTGAATTGCATGAATGGACAGCCACAAAATCCCAACTGCATGGATATTATTAAGTACAATGATTTTTTAAAATTAAGGTACCACAAACCTTAAAACTTTAAATCTTTTTAAATTGCTGCTGCCAAAAAAATAACATGATTCATATATGGGACATAAGAACAAGGCAACTATTCCAGGCTTTCATAGAAATATCCTATGGATAAAGCAGCAAAGTCTTAATGCAAGATTTCAGTTACATAAAATATCTCATGGTCAACAAAAGCTGAACATTAAATCAGTGCAGTTCTGTAACCTGAATGAACACAGTTATATTAATCTTTCAAAGGTTGTGGACCACAGAGCTACAGCAGAAATTTAAGTCAGTTTTGTGCTAACTTCTGGTTCTAAGATACTGTTATATTCTTCAAGCCTAATGATGTTTAAGGATCTTAATCTCCCTTTCCATTCAGTCCCTTATGCTTCTGGTCATGTCCATCCATGTTCATTTCAACAGCTGAAATGTGGTTTTATCTCACACTGGAGAAACTGGAACTTTTTTTGTTTTGCAACACTGAGGTTTGTGAAAGTCTATTTTTCAATTGGTTTACTCTTGTTTTACTTGGCTTATTTTATATGCTAAGCAAAGTGTGTTTTTGCTTAGCATGTGCTATGATTAAAAGCAACCCAATTTTAGTCATTTGACTCAGTTTTACTTCCAGGCACGTACTCTGTGGTCTTCTAGTTGATGGTTCGGTCAGTTATAGCCACTAACTGAAGAAATTCCACCCTCTTGTTTTACAACAATGAGTGCTGTTCTGGACTCTAACTGACAAGGTGGAAAATCATTCACTAAATAGCAGCAGATGCGTGAAAAATAATTTTTGAAACTATCTCATTATATTAGAGAAGCATTCATTTTCAAATAAAAAGTAATCATACCATATCACTTAAATGTTTCTTTGTAAGTTTATCATTCCTTCAGGCTAACAACTCCTTCCTTGTTGCCTGCCTGAAGGAAAATAATCAGAATGACAAAGTTCAGAGGCGTTCTGGGAATAATGTTGAGCCGGGGCATCATTGCGAGCAATAAAAAAGGTCAAGATGGCAGCCACAAGCACAGGATTGGAGCCTTGTCTGTCTTTACACGTGTTATGGGAAAAGAAGATTAAAAAGGGTCGGGACTTCAATTATGTAGTTGGGACTGCCAATCTGACTTTTTTTAACCTTCCACCCTGGAAACCTCTGAGTGGAGCTCTGTGGTAGCTCCAAAATTCATACGCTTAAAGAATAGTGTTTTAAAGCAAATACATTAGGAGCTATAATGAAACTAATTAGAAAAGGATGGGCATTTCTACCTTGGTAAAAGTCAAACAGTCTTTGTCTTGATCTTTGTCCTTTATTTCAAAGTCATAAAGTGCTTTGCCTTGTGGCGGGGCTGGTGGAAGAGGCTTGATACACTGGATGTAGCTTGCTGGGAAAAAGCCATGATTTCCATTCAGTTCCCCATGATACCAATTCTCATCTACTTTTCTGCGCAGTATAATAAGGTCTCCTTTGTTAAATTTGAGGTCACCGGGTTCTTTCCCTTCGTAGGCATAAAGAGCTTTTCCATAGGGAAGCTGAGTGGGGTTCTGCAACAAAAAAAGAAAAATACTATGTACTATTATGCAATTAATTATAATATACATTATTGTTACCCTTTGTTGCATATTGCCTTTTTAACCATTTCTCATCTTAGAATTCACTACAAAATAGTTTAGTATGAGGCAGCTACAAATCAAACTCTTATTTCCTGCACTTGGGACAAAAAGTGTCTCATACTATTTGCTTATATGAACACCTATGTAAGAATGTTTCTGTTATATCCAACAGCTGTTTCACAAAATGTGACTGTTAAGGTAATTATCATTCTCTTTATCCACTATATTTTATTTTTCTCTTACTACAGTGTTTTCAATTTTCTTTTCTTTCAGTGAATAAATTTATACTCCTGTTTGAAGAATAGTAATTGGAATGTATTTATATTTATCAGTAAAATGCAGGTAACTGTGTTTAAAAGAGGTCCACACAATAATATACAAAAAGGTTCATTTATTTAAAATTTTGAATAGCACAATGAATAGAAAACAACTTCCGTATGGCATACAAATCCCACTCTATTTTTATGAAGTATCAGTCATGGTTGAATATCTTTAAGTCACTATATTTCAGTATTGGAATACCCAATACGAGTACTATTCATTGCACAATCAATTAAGCACCATTTTCTGTATCTCTTTGTTAAGTAGATACAGAAATTTCCCCTCTTTTTCAAGCTATTCCAGGCTTCTAAGCTAGTTTTCTTCTCTTCCATTGCAAATTAATTGACCAGTGAATCTAAATTAGACAGAATTCCTCTCTACTTTTCCTCTACTTACTCTAATTAAAAAGAGGCTCCTAGAGAATGTGGCTTCACATTAAAGCAATTTCTCTACCAAAAACAGCAACAAAAAAACAACAACCCAAGTAATTGATTAGTCTTACTGATTTCCTCTCAGCTTTCTTCTATCAAAAAATGAAAGGAAGAATGTCCATCTATTACGAATCTAGGTTTG
Organism: Ahaetulla prasina; assembly: GCF_028640845.1. NCBI lineage: Eukaryota > Metazoa > Chordata > Lepidosauria > Squamata > Colubridae > Ahaetulla > Ahaetulla prasina. Next base: position 100,903,516 of record NC_080543.1, on the reverse strand, counting down.
TCTTATAAATGAAACAGCCATGGATTTCTCAGCATTTCTTGTATGTCTATATTGCGGAATATGTCTTTATTTTGAACCAATCAATTCTGATAAGACAAAGTGGACGATTACGTGTATTTGGGGGAAAAGTGAAGTCCTAATGACATGCTGGGGATTCAATCATTGAGCATTTACATTTCAGACAAATCAAATGGCAGCACTTAAGAAACTACAAGCAAACAACCAACAATCATGACGCAATTAAATGGTAACTAGGGCCTTGAAACCAATGAATTGATTGCTTAGTAGAAACGATTATATGACATTCAGTGCGTCACTGTCTTCTTTCCCTGTTCAAAAGCTTTCACCACCAAAGAGCTCTCGGTTGTCTACTCTCCATTAAGCACAGTTCCTCTTATCCTCTGGTTCAGTGTGAAGGCTTCCCTCAGCATTATTCTATTTTTTCAAAAGATTTCTGTTTAAATCGCCAATACCTCATGTTTCTGTTTCAGCCTATCTTATGCCTTGTTGGCTCTGTTTCTTTCTCTCTCCAGCTTAGCATGTTGCCACTTCTCTTTTTAACATGCTGTGACACTTCTCATTAACCTCCTCCTGTCTCAGTTCCTGATCTCCTTTGAGCTTTTTCTCCCCTCTCTTTTACCTCCCCTTCCTGTTTTTCAGTCCACGGCTTCTTTACACGCTTCTTCATTTCTGAACTTCATGCCTATTAGTTTATTCTGCATCTGTGAACCTTTTCGTTAGAATTTTCACCCTACCACACAGATGAGCAACAAGCCGAAGCTCAACTCAGACAGGAAGAAATCCTGTCACCGAGAAATAGGCTAAACTGGAGATTTAGGCATTCTCTGGAAGGACCAAATATTGGAGCCATCGTCTACTACAGCAGTAGACCAGGATACCTTTTCCAGCATTTCTGCAGCAGTAGCAAATTTTAATTTATTTGCTTATCTAAAGAATGTAATATAACTCAAACAATATAACTCTTGGCAGCTTACAAAAGAAAATAAAGGAACAAAAATAACAGCCAATAATAATTAGGAATAGGCAACCTGTTTGACATTCATATCCTTTTCTGATGAGTTTTCTCATTTTAGCCCCAATGCTCAGGGGAATAGCAAAGTTTTAAATTTTATTTAAAGGTCAGCAATGTTGGAAACAACTGAACATTGGGGGTAGGAATTATTTCAAAGCGCACAGAAATGGAATGGCTTCTGGGTTTCATCAGATGACACTGCTTCAAAGCATGACCTAAACAGCATGCCCATAACTATTAGTTTAGGTAGGTTCAGCAGATATCCTACAATAACTCAGCCCTATGCCATGTAGGGCTTTATAGGTGACAACCAGCACCTTGAATTGCCCTTGGAAAGTGGTAGGATCCAGTGTAGTTCATGAAATAGTGGTGTTATATAGGGGCATACTAAAGTACATACAGATAGTCCTTGACTTACAACCATTCATTTAGTGACTGTTCAAAGTTACAACTGCACTGAAAAAGTGACTTATGACTGTTTTATACACTTATGACCATTGCAACAGCCCCATGGTCACATGTTCAAAATTTGGCCACTTGGCAAGTGGCATGTTGCACTGTTTCAGGGTCATGTGATCACCATTTGTAACCTTTCCAACAAAGTCAACAGGGCAAACCAAATTCACTTAACGATTGCATGATTGACTTAACAACTGGAGTGATTTACTGGCAAAAAATGTCGTAAAATTGGCCAAAACTCACAACTGCCTTGCTTAAATAAATTTTGAAGTCAATTGTGGTTATAAGTTGAAAACAACCTGTTCTGGGTCAATTATATCTTCTGAATGGTTTTCAAGGATGGTCCCATGTACAATGTGTTGCAATAGTCCACACTCTGAATCACAACATCAGTGACAGCAAGCAGGGCTTTTGAATTGGTGTAATTGTTTCACAAAATGAAATTCTGCAAACACCCTATAGTTGCCATTTGTTCATTGAGCAGAAACTATGAACTAGGAAGGCTAAGGACTGTGTCTAAGAGAAAAAGTATAATCTCAACCAGAACAAAAATGGAAAATCTCCAGTTCCAGAATTTGAGATGTACATTTTCAATTATATTTAATTATACATATATTTACATTTACAATTATAGAATATTTACATTGTAACTGGACTTCTTTATTAACTTCTCATAACAATACATTGCTTCAGTACTACTTCCAATTGTTGTCTTAGTGTTTTGGGGCCCAAAGTGTGGATTTTGAACTTAAATAATTTGAGTTGTCTTCTGTACTTTTATCTTATATTGTAGACATTAAAGACTTTGCTCCCTATTCTACTATTAGGTTCTGCAGTTATTGGCGCTCACATTGAAGGCCCACTTATAAAATTTCTTCCAGAATATTTATAATTGATTTTCTCTGCCATTTGTAAAAAGCTTTAATATGTGATTCCAACTTAGGGAGTGTCAAATTTTTCAACTTTCAATTTTCAAACATTAGGGGTGCTCCAAAGTTGTAACATGCCTTGGAGATTGTAAAGATATTTTGATTAATTTAATATAATTTAGATATGCTTGGTAAGTAACCACATAAATATCATAACTTTTTAACTTTTTCTTTGTTTCATTTGATACGGTTTTTGTTGTGTATCCTTCTACCCTATCACTGACTCAATGTAATCAAAGAAGTTTAGATTTGTTATTGCATATCCTACATTTCTTTTTTTGACCAAAGTATTTTGATTGCTTTGATTGGCTCAGCTCTTCACCTGGTTTAGAAGTGATCTGTAATAGTACAGGGAGTCCTTGACTTAAAACGACAATGGGGATAGGAATTTCTATCACTAAGGAATGCAGTCATAAAGTGAAATGTCACATGACCACATCACTTAGTGACCACAGTTCTGCAATCTCCGTTATCATCATTAAGTGATTTTTTTTCCTGGTCATTAGCCAAGGACTGATCTACAATCCAACCTGTTCCAGGGTTGGTCCTTTTCAGTATTGAGTCTCAGTAAGGCACAGTTGTCAAATTTGCAGCATCACGTTATCATCCTGTGATGTACTGCAACATTTTTCTCCTTCGCGGAAGGGATGGGCGTAGCCTGCGCGTGTTGCATCCGGCCCATGGGCTGTCTGTTTGACACCCCTGCAGTAAGGTAAGGGACTGCCTTCAACTCTGCCCACCTGCCTATTTTTTCAGCCCTATCTCTGCTATTTGAGCCTTCCTGAATCTTGCCTTTTGGAATGGAAAACAACTCCAGAACCGCATGGCTCTGTGCTGCTTGCCACACTGCAGGAAGTCATAGATGCACCAACCCAGTCCCAGTTGTTCTCCCCCCCACTCCAAGATCCCTCCTGCCCTGAACTTCACTTCTGCTGACTATCACTGTCTTTTTTATTCTGTTTGATGGCTGTGATGGCTTGCAATGAAAAACCAGCCCTGCCTCACCCAGAAGTTCTTTGCAAAAGGGAATTTCTTTGCAAAGAGCTCTTGGGTGGGGCTGGCACTGGTTTCATGCTGTGAAAAAGGAGAGGGGGGGAAAGGCTGCTTTTGACTTTTTCCTCTTTTTTGCAGCAAAAAGCCAGCACCAGTTCTACCATGGAGCTCTTTGCGAAAGGGTGTTATGGTGTACTGCGGCTTAAGGGCTGCCTTTGGCTCTCCCCTCCTTGCATGAAATCAACCCCATGTGGAACCAAGTTAACAGTGAAGGTCAACTAGGGCAGCAGAGAGAGTGTGCAGAGGACCAAAAGGGCATAGATACGGAGGAGATAGTGTTCTCCCCAATTCGGGTCTGCACCTGGTGCCAAAGCCTTTGAAGAACACTAGACATGAGGTGTAGGTTTTGTTTCCTTTTATTGAAGTGCTTCAGCAAAAGGGACCCCAGCCAATTCAAGATGCCAGGAACCAAAACAAAGGATTCATCAAGCTTTTATGCAATTTTTCAATACCCATTCTGAAAATTATCTAAAGGGTCCTCTATTGCTCCATGCCATCCCTACTTCTAAGTCTTAACTAATAAACACTTTAAAAGTTATCTAACCAGTAGTCTATTGGCTCTGTCTTAGCCCTATTCCTCATCTTAACAATATGTCTTGTATGATGTCCCTGACAGTCAGCTCTTGCTTTCTACATTGAAAGGGGCCTCACCTGTCCACACTACCTTTTCCTAATCTTTGATATGCAGGCATTATACACATTATACACATCTCTTCCCTTCCTTCTGATTTCATGCCATAACCTTGCATTTTTACAGCAAATGACTCATCAGTAGGCAGGTGGGGAGAGTTGCAGGATACCTGCAGTTATAAATGTAGGTGGGCTGCCAGGTGGGCTAATTTTGATCATCGGACTATGAGAGCACTGCATTGGCTGTAACTTTGGGCATTTGGGTGGTAAATCCCTTCCTTAACTGTTAGAACTTTGCTGTTAGAACAGTCACTGAACGAGTGGTCACAAGTCACAGACTACCTATAGGGTTGTATTTTTATTGAACTGTTGTCATTATAAGCAAAATTAACAAACTGCAGCTAAAAATACATTGAATATATAATTAATAAATAGCCCATTTCTCAAATTTATTTCTGTCAGGCCTAGTCCTACTTCTGCTTAGCTTTTGAAATCATTATTAGCCAACACAATCAGGCAAAATGTACAAGGAGAATGAAAGAATAAGATATCCACAGTTTGTCCACTCAGCAATGAAACAATAAATGTCAGTACAAGGCATTAATAACAATTAAAACTGGTAAGGCTTATTTTGTAGCTCATTACTTGAGGTGCACTGGAGCCATTTCTCATTTTGTGAAGGAATTCAAAGGAACACCTGCACATTCTGATAGATCCTTTACACAGGCAGTCTGGACAAGGCATATGGTTTCTGTCATGCATTAAAGCTTCTTGGAAAACTCATCAGCTATATCCAGAAGAGAGAGGGGTTTCTTATTTAAATATATATATATATATTGAAATAATTTAAACAGCAGAAACTGAAGGAGAGAATCACAGTACAGAAACTGGTTGAATTGGACCATTCCCAGATACGTAGTACAGGGAGGTGACTTACAACAGTTCATTTATTGACTGTTCAAAGTTACAACAGGATTGAAAAGGGGTGTTGGTCTTACCTGATACACTCCTTCTCATTGAGTGAAGATAGCATCCAGGAATGGGTTTTCCTCGTCTGCTAGCAATAGGACTAAGTCTGTCAAAGCTGTGAGGACACACCTACCCCAACGGTGGCCAGATTTTGGTGAAGGCATAGAGACAGACCTGACATGACAAGGTCAGAAGTACTTCCCCCAATGGACCGAGGCCAGCCCGGCATCAGGGCGGGGATGGATGCTATCTCCACTCAAGGAGAAGGAGTGTATCAGGTAAGACCAACGTCCCTTCTTCTTTGCAGTGGAGATAGCATCCAGGAATGGGACATAGCAAAGCGGTCTTGTCTTCGTGGGTGGGCTGCAGCCTGGTCCGAGGTCTCCTCATCTGCACACCCTTTGGAGGACCCACCTACCAAAGGCTGCTTCAGCCGAGGCATAGCTGTCCGGTTTATAGTGCTTGATGAAAGGGAATAGGGAGGACCATGTAGCCACATGGCAAACCTCTTCCAGGCTTGCGTTGCCCACACTGGACTTGTGGCCGCACTCCTTGTGGAGTGTGCAGTGATACTCTTGGGCAATGGAAGGGCCTGTATCTCATAAGGTTTGGTGATATATGCCCGAATCTAGCGACCCAGGGTTGATGAGGTGACCTTTTATTCCTAGGGAAGCTGGCTAGAATGACACAAAGAGCGACTTCCTGAAAGTGGAAGTTTGTTCGATATAAATCCAGACGTCTAACGTGTGCCACTTCTTTTCCAGGGCTTGCACTGGATTTGGTGCAATGAAGTTGGGCAAGATAAGCTCCTGGGCCCTGTGGAACCATGAGTTCACCTTCGGTATGAAGGAAGGATCCAAGTGCAAGATCACTCTTTTAGGGTGGAAGACACAGAGATCTCTCCAGATGGATAGTGCCGCCAGCTCTGATATCCGTTGAGCCAATGTAATGGCTACAAGGAAGGCCATCTTGCAGATCAGGAAATGCAATGTGGTCTCTCTCAGTGGTTCAAATGGAGCCTTGGTCAGTGCCTGCAGTATTTTAGTGGTACTTAGTGGTACCCAAGTAGGGTATCGGTGAACCACTGGAAGCCATAAGTTTGTTGCACCCCTGATGAATCTGCGGACGGTTGGGTGTTGAGCAAGGGATTCCTGCCCCCTGCAAGAAAGGGTATATGACAGGGCAGCCACCTCGCAGCGGATCGTATTGGGCAATAGCCCGTTGCCTAGCCCCACCTGAAGAAACTCCAGTATCTGGGGCATGGAGTCTGAAGTAGGGTCCAAGCACTACCTGGAGCACCAGGAGCAAAATGCCTTCCAGGTTGCGTCATAGATTCTGTTCATGGAAGCCCTCCTTGAGGCTTGTATAGTGTCTATCACTTTGGAGGAATAATTGTCCTTGGTCAGAGACCTCCACTCAAATGCCAGGCGGTCAACTGGAGCCACCGTGGGTCCAGGTGGACCAAGGCCCCCTGGCTGAGGGAGACTCTGTCCGGTGGTATCCTCCAAGGGCTGGCCTCCGAGAGGGCGACTAAGTCAGCAAACCATGGTTGCCGTGGCCAGTGCGGAGCCAGGCAGAAGAAGCATTTCTGCCCGTTTCACCAAACTCTTTTTTATTACCCTCGGAATGAGGGGAAGGGGGGAAAAGGTGTAGAAGAGCCCTGGCGGCCAAGGGCTGCGAAGCGCATCGGCCCCTTCCACTCCTGGAACTGTAAACCTTGCTAAAAACCTTGTCAGTTGAGCGTTGTCCGAGGTTGTAAAGAGGTCCATGGCTGGTAGTCCGAAGCATTTCGACAGCTCCTGAAATAAAGCCAGATGCAGGTGCCACTCTGCATGATCAACTGTGGCCCTGCTGAGCCAAACTGCCTGTATATTTGCAGCCACCCATAATGACAAATGGAGCTTCTCTGCCCAGAGACATAGCCTCTCAGCTTCTCTCATAAGGGACTTGGATTAGGTTCCTCCCTGCCTGTTAATATGTGCCTTAACAGTCACATTGTCAGTCAGAATTAAGACATGCCTGCCCAACACTATAGTCTGGAACTGTCGAAGGGCCAGATGGACTACCCTCAGTTCCAACCAGCTTATGCTGTAGCTCAGGTCAGTCTGTGACCACCTACCTTGGGCCATCCTATCCTGGAGATGCACTGTCGTAATCGTGCTCTGGTTAAAAATGCTCTGGCTCTCTAAAGAAACATCCCTTAGTGATTGCTGGGGAATCCTCCCATTCCAGAGAACGGATCACCTCTGGTGGTAACCTAGCTTTGGATGGGGAAGTGTCCCTGCCTGCCTCTGGTGAGGGAGGAGGAACCATTGGAGAGACCTGGTGAGCAGGCATGCCCAAGGCATGATTGAAAGGCAGGACACCATCTTAGCCAGGAGCTGTGAAAGTGTGGGCAGGGGCACCGTATGGTCCCTCCTGATCTGGCCCACCAAGTCCCTTATGCTTGCCTGTCATTCCTGGGAGAGGTGCACCTTGCATGTCATGGTGTCAATCTCCACACCCAAATGCAGCAACCAGTTAGTCGGTGATAAATGGCTCTTGGTGGTGTTAATAGAAAACCCGTGTTCCTGAAGGACCTGGATGGTAGCACTGGACCCGTACGGGGAGAGCCCATAGATGTGTGGCCAAAGCAGCTAGTAACTTTGTGAACGCCCTGGGTGCTGAAGACAGGCCAAATGGCAGTTCCATATACTGATAGTGATAACCCGCCTAAAAAAACCTTAAATGTTGCCTCTGGCCTGGTAAAATTGGGACATGGAATTAAGCCTCTGTGAGATCAACAGAGGTGAGGAAGTCGTCCTTTCTGACGCCATCCAAGATGGACTGAAGTGAATGCATTTTGAACCGCTTGTAGATGACAAAACGGTTCAGACTTTTCAAGTCCAGAATTCTCCTGTATCATCCTGAGGGTTTTTAAATTACAAAGAGGATGGAATAGAATACCATCCCCTGTTGGTCCTCAGGAACCGGTTGAATCGCTTGGATCTCCAAACAGATGTTGAATAGCAGTTTCCATGAATTCCTGTTCCCCAAAATGGGGCAGGGAATAAAAAACCTCAGGGGTGTGGAGAGGAATTCTAAGGAGAGGCCTGACTGGACCGTCTCCCGAACCCATGCATCCATAGTAGTGCTCTCCCATTGTCTGGCAAACTTGGCCAGGCATCGCCCAATAGGAGAGTCGGGAATGTAATTACTTCTGGCACCTGAAAGAATGGCTTCCTCCCCCTGAAAAGGGTAATTTAGGGGGAAACTGCTTATACCTTCCTGCCCTACCCTGCTTCTGGTCCTGCCTTTGCATAAAGGGGCACTGTGGTCTCTGTGGTCCAAACCCGCTATCTTGGCCCCCTAAAGGACTGGCAGCGGAAGTAAGGCTGTGGGCGGAAATCCGCCCACTGGGAAGGGGATGGAAAGACCTTCAGTTTGTCCTATGATTCCACCAGTATCAGCTCCAAGGAATCTCCGAATAACCGTTCCCCCAAGAACGGGACGGAGGCCAGTCTCCACTTATGTTTGGCATCCGCTTGTCACTGGTAGACCACCAGACAGGATTCGTCTGGAAGCCACGTAGAGGCGATGGCCTTAGACGCAAAATATGCCACATTGAGCGTGGCATCCGTGGAGAATTCCATGGTGGCTGACAGTTTGTTCAGGTCTTGATAAGACTGTAAATCTGCCACCAGAATTCTATCTTGGAGGTGTCATAACCAAATTAAGGACACCTTATTAAAAAAGGAAGCTGCTGTGGATGTTTTCACAGACCAAGCAGTGGCTTGGTGGGTCTTCCTGAGGGACTGCTCTGCTCATCTGTCCTCTGGCTGGAGGCTATCATCAGGTAAGTCAGCCATTATGGATGGTGCGGCCAATGCTGCCACCAAGGCATCCACCACAGGCACCAGCAGTGCTCTGGACAAGTCTGGGCCCATATTGTAAAATCATTGGTCCAGGGTAGTGGGATTTGCTCCCGTCCCAGGAGAAGCCCACTGTCTTTGTACCACATTTAAAAATAATCTGGGTGAAGGTACCACCTCGGCCTCTGATGTTGGTTCCGAAAATAGCAAACCCGCAGGCTCTGATGTGCTTGGTGGTGGCTCCTGAACTGGCAAGTGGCCTTGTGCAGTGTAGGTGTGCAGTGTTCCTAGCTTTGTGCAGTAAGGATTTGAACAAGGCTGGTCGGAAAAGGCCAGCTGGTCAGGTGTCAAACTCTAATCTTCTGACAGGTCTAACTCCCTGAGAATCTTCCTCAGAAGGTTGATTGGAGGAAGCCAGGGAGTATGGCTCTTGTAGGGGCAAAAATTCCCCTGAGGCCTGGGGCATTAGGGGGAGGTCCAGAGGCAAGTAATGTTCCTTGTGAAGCAGCCAGTTCCTCTGGCTTTGCTGTAAGCCGGCTGCTATTCCTTGCTTTATAGCCTCTGATATCAAGGCTTCCATGTCAGAAGGAATTTGAAATTCCTGAGTTTCCCCTGAGCAGATTCCCGCAGAAGTCAGGGTAAAGCTTGCTTAAATGGATGAAGCCCTTTGCCTTGAAGGCTGTTGTCAAGCAGATAAAGCAGAGAAAGGGTCTGGACATAAGCCAATCTGTGACTCACTGTTACTGGGCAAAATGGAATCAGCTTGCAAATGCTGCTCTCCAGCTCCATCTGGAGATAGAGCCTGTGGAGGCTAGGTGTCACAGGCCTCACTTCTCCACCAGCTGCCCTCTTTAAGCAGTGGAGCGCCAAAGTTCTTGCTGCTGCAAAGCGTGGGAGCGTTGGTTTGCTCTGCAACTGCCCTGGCTGGCTCTGTGAGCAATGCTTGACTGGCCGTCTTGTCAGGATCACCTCCTGATGATCTGACTTCGAGCTAAAAGCTCTTCACGCTGGAATCAATTGGTGATACAGCTGTCAATTCGAAAAGAGCTGACATGTTGGAGGTATAGCTGTCAAATAAGTGGAATGGTATCCAGGAATAGGTTGCCCTAGATAAAAGCACGTCTGTCTTTAGCTAGGACTGAGTCAAAAGCTGTGGACCACTGGGGTAGGTGTGTCTTCACAGCTTTGACAGACTCAGTCCTATTGGCTAGCAGATGAGGAAAACCCATTCCTGGATGCTATCTCCAGTGCAAAGTGACTTATGACCGTTTTCCCCCCCACACTTATGACTGCTGTAGCATCCCCACAGTCATATGATCAAATGCTTGGAATCAGATGCTTGGAAACCGATTAATATTTATGACAGTGGTAGTGTCCTGGGATGACATGATCACCTTCTGTGACCAAAACTCATTTAAATGGTTCACTTAACAGCACTTAATATTGGGCTCAGTTGTGTTCGTAAGTACTTCACTTTTGTTTAGCTACAACTAAAAGTCACAACTGTGGCAATTGTTGCATTATAATTATGAAAAGCTGGAAGAATTCTGGGTGATTCAAAAGATTTCTCAATTGCATGTTAATAAGAACCAGAAAAATAAAGCATAACACCTTATTGATTAGATATATTTAGTAATTATGCAATCAGGATGGAAAGGGCACTAATGTTCTATTGTTTCTCCTCTTCTCATATAAACTTGTCAAAATGATTTATGTGCATTAGCAATTTTTCAATATTATTCCTATTGACTATAAAAGAAATAGTCCTACTTCCATTCCATAGAGAGAGGGTTCCCAACCCCTGGGCCGTGGCCCATTCAGAAGTGGGCCGCACAAGTGGTAAGTGTGCACACTTGCAACTCCATTTGTGAGATGGAGGGCATGCCCCTCGCTCACGCAAACTGAACTGTGCAAGCATGCACACATGCCGCTCATACAGAGCCATTTCCTCTCCCCTCTCCTCCAGAAATGTTGGGGACCTTTGGTCTAGACTCGAGAGAAAATCCAAGGATATTTTGCAGTGGAAAGGAAAACATTGAAGGATTTCTAACTTTGCACTGTTTGAAGGAGCTTTCCACTTGCTGATCCCAAGTGAGCTTCAAGAATGTTTATAAGGAAAGGATTGCATATATGTGCCTAAGAAGTTATGTCAGTTTATCATTCTCCAAAAAGGAATTGGCAAAGCCATCCACCTAAATAAAAGACATGTTTTATTTTGCATGCCCATAGTTTGAGAAGAGTTTACTGTCAGACATGGGCATTTCAATTTTACTGCAAAAACAAACATTTTTTAAAAATAAATTTCAACCATGGGAGTGCAGACAAAGTTTTGATCAAGGGACATGTCATCCCAAATTTGAATGTTCATTTTATAGGTAAATAATTGTTTAATTAAAAACTTCGTGAGCTAAAAAAAAGATGAATTTGCTAAGTTTTTAACGGAGGATTCAACTGGCATATTCAAATCATGTAGTAGTAGTAGTTTACTGTTTAAATTGTCTGTAAATGGAATTCAGGAATAAAGGCTTTTCAAAGATTTAGGGAAGGAAAAGTGGAACTATTTGAGCCTGTCAAGAAGCAAAGGCAATGAAGTTACTACAATGGTTGACATCTAAACATTCCGAGCGGGGGTGGGGGAGGGAGAGAGAGAGAGGGAGGGAGGGAGAGAGAGAGAGAAAGAGAGAGAGAGGGAGGGAGAGAGGGAGAGGGAGAATGACTGACTTCCATTTTCTCATGACTTCTCAAATCCGCCTCCAAGACTTTAAAGAGTTGCTTACATATTTAATTTCTTTGGACATTTGTGAAAAGAAAGTTCCAATTTAAATGCATATGGAAATCCCTCCCCATTAAAACTTTCTTACCAAATGTTCCAAATCATTTATTTGATGTATAAAGAAAGCAGTCTGAGTTGCTTGTCAATGGTGTGCTAACAACGAACATAAACAATATTTTAAATAGAAGAGCTGTGGCACCAAAGGCTCAGCTTTCCCATGCAATCTTGTCATAATTAAATTGGACCTTAAAAGTCCCACTTCTCAGGGCAAACTTACAACTATTTAATGAGGGTAAATTGAAATACTGTCACAACTTACATTGGAATAGCTCCACAAAATATAATGTGGGAAGCCAAAGTGATGAGTAGGAGTCTTCTCAAGGGCTATCAGATCACTTTGGTCCTGCAGTACTTACAATATAAAATATTAATTATGGGTAATTATTAGAATATGTAATATACTGTATATAATTTCTTGGTTCTTTCCTTTGTATAAAATCTTCTGCTTTCTAAACCTTCCACTTACAGTGATCATTTCATGAATATGACAATCTTCTCTAACTCAAGCCCTACTGAGCAATAAATATCCTAGTTCTTAAAGTGGTACAGGATCCTTTGTTGCTTATTTACCATAATTTATGTTATTTCACTGGATTTTAGCATTTACTTCATTCAGACATATCAAAGTATTTTAAAACTTGGTGAAATTCAATTTTCTCATATAGTGTATCTACTAAGATATTCAAAACTTTCAGAGTAAAATGATGCAAATTTCAAGTGTCTTAGATTACATGTATCTAATTTAACCTTCAATTTTGTCCACTTTTCCAACAACTTTTTTTGCTAATAACTGTTTTTGCAGGAATCATGTTTAATACTTTCCTGATGGGTAAGTAGAGAAATGATGATTCTCCAATCTGTATCAATGCATTAATATATAAATTATAAATGGAAAATTGTTATTACAAACAGAATGTAAGAAAAATAAATCTGATGGTTGCAGAAATAACAGAGAAAATATAATATCCTAAAAACATATTAACACATTACAAAACCCTTAGTGACCCACAATTAAGATTTCAAGTTTGAATTTTTTAAGAACAGTGTATTTTTTAATTTGAAAAAATCAATTACAGAACTAAAACATTGTGCAGATCCAATACGGTGGCGTTTAGTTGACTTGCAGTATTTTAGACTGCAGTGATTAGTATTTTAGGTATAGGTAAAGGTAAAGTTTCCCTCGCACATACGTGCTAATCGTTGCTGACTCTAGGGGGTGGTGCTCATCTCCATTTCAAAGCCGAAGAGCCAGCGCTGTCTGAAGACGTCTCCATGGTCATGTGGCCGGCATAACTCAATGCCAAAGGTGCACAGAACGCTGTTACCTTCCCACCAAAGGTGGTCCCTATTTTTTCTACTTGCATTTTTACGTGCTTTCGAAACTGCTAGGTTGGCAGAAGCTGGGACAAGTAACGGGAGCTCATCCCATTACACGGCAGCACTAGGGATTCAAACCGCTGAGCTGCCAACCTTTCGATCGACAAGCTCAATGTCCTACCCCCTGAGCCACCGCCTCCCCTTTATTTTAGGTATATGGTTACCAAATTCCCACCTATTACTGTCACTTTAAAACTTTATTTTCTTCACTTAAGATAACCTCATAGTACTGGAAGAATGAAGGGGGTAAAACAAGAGGGGTTTTTTGTTGAAAGAGCAGACAGTGCAAACAAATTAATAAATATTATAACTGCATTGTTGTCCATCAACTATAACATGATACTAATTACCTTGTGAAGTTTACATGCAAATTATCTTAATTTATGTATCTCAATGATATGGAAAAAGAGAGAACATGGCCAAGTGCTAAATTCTGATGTGCTACATTTTAGACTAAATGATGGCAGTGGATTGTCCCTGCCCCCGCTCCCTTTAACTGTGCAATTCCCATCTGTTTAGTGTATGCCTTAAATGCTATGAACACTTTGGAGTCAAATTATGTTTTGGTTTTCCAAAAACTGTTAAATCTACAGTGGAACTGCATATTTGTGCAGTGATATAGTTAGAATTTGGCTTTGTATTCTCCACTGGGACACAGCTGATTTTCTAACCCAACAATTTGTTACTCTAGCAGTTCCAAGAAAAGTACAGGGTAGATAAAGAACACAGATTTGGCAACTGGAGTGTTATCAAAACAGTTAATTGAAAAGATCTTCAATTTATTAAGTGAGAAGCTACTTTGTATGATTCTAATGCTTGTTTAGAAAGAAAGAATATTACATTTTATTAAGATCTGTTGAAAACAGACCATAAGTCATGAATCTCAGCCCCCCACAAGATTGTTTTGCTGACATGCCTGAAACAATAAAATAAAGGCCGATCAATATTCCTTTGAACATCTGGCAACTTTCTGTAGCAATGATACATTCAGAATAGTGTGTGTGTGTGTGTGTGTATTTATCTTGTCCTTAGTTTGCTTGCTAAATCTGTTTTTCCCAATATAAGGTTTTGTTTCTTTATGTCCTGGATAACATCTGATCCTTGTTTTTCTGGATTCTTTCTTGCCATACAAAACATTGGTACTATATTTGTAAACCCATTTTACTGCTGTGTGTTGTGGATCAAAAGGCCTTGTTGCGGTATTCTCAAATAGCTGACAAAACTTTTATAATTTGCACAGCCTGATTGGTTGATCAAAAAGTCACTGTAACCATCCTGCCAAAAGCAGAGAAGATCTTTTTAAATACCCTTTGGAATGCTCCATGTTGAAACAGGACCCAGGATTGGACATCTATTCTACACATTTTTAGATTATCAATCAAATGTTTATTATGATTGTGGACTAGCATTAGGAGGATAGGATAGGGGTTAAAAACATAGAAGATACATCAGCATCTAAAAAAATATGGAAATTACAACCCACATTCTAGCCTCCACTTTCGTGAGGCCTGTTGTAGTCTCAGGATGGCATTGGAGACACATTTTGAGACATGAAGGGCTAATCTTAGAAATTTTAATTGTACAAGTTCTAATGGCACAAAATTGGAGAAGGAGCCCAGCTAAAGAAGTTATTCGTTTGGCTTCAAATAATTTGAATGTGGCAAGTATTTAAAAAAGTACTTAAGCTTTTTTGGAACAGGCTGAAAATGGGATGCGCGGATGCCGAAAATTGGTGCGAAGAGGCTGAAAATGGGGCGCATGGAGGCTGAAAACAGCCAAAGGGTGGGGTCCAGTGGGTGGGGCTTTGGCAACATTCACTCTATAAGATGCATTTCCACCTACTTTTTTGGGTGTGTGTGTGTGTGTGTGTGTGTGTGTGTAAATGCATGTTATAGTGCAAAAAATGTGGGACTTTCTCTAGCATCAGAAAGAGTGGTTTTTAGATTGGAGCAATGTGCTATAGCTGGTTAGAAGGCAAAAGACTTCAGCCAGTATCTGATTAAAGTTTTGTCAACTCAGCACAAGCTGGCTGGAGAGTCCTAATCAACTAATTAAGGTCACGGAGCTGAGCTTGTTAACTTATGCTTAACACTTATTATGGAAGTGCTGCACTGAGGAAAGCTGCTCAGGAAGTAATAGCTTGCTAATATATTGGACAATATTTGATTTTAAGGCTAAGCTTGCAGGACAGAGAGGGCACGCCCTCTTTTTGTCAGACTTCTGAGAATCCTAATCCTGCCAGATGCATTAAAACAGATTTCTGAAATATTTAAAAAACAACCTTAAGGCTCCAACAAAACAAAAACTGGAATTTAAATTATAGGATGTACTGAAATAGCAAAATGTTTGGTATTGCTAGGTGTTGTGTTCAAAGTATTAATCTCTCAACATAACTAAATCTCTTATAGATAATTCTTCAAGTGCCAGCATTCCTCCAAGTGGTGGGCTTTCACAGTCAGATCAATATTAAAGCAAACCAAACCCTTTCCCTTCCCATTTCAAATAGACGTTTATATCTAAATATAGCAATAGTGAGGTGTCAAAAATACCAAAAGGGTATTTGCAGCTGTGTGATCAAAGCCTAGTCCCTTTTTTATGTGTGTCACACATGCAATGCATGTAGGAAGAAGCAGGGCTTCTATTGTACAGTTATTGATGCAATTTTGGCTTTTTTGACTACTCTTGCAGCTGGCCTGCTTGGAAATATGTGATTACATTGTACTATTGGTCAAAACAAAGGGAAAAACACATTTTTAATTCCAAAAAATGTAACTATTATTTCTGTTCCACAATATTCTCAAATATTTTATGCCTCTTTTGGAGTGAAATAACTGAATTTTCTGAGACAGTGTCTATTTTTATTCATAGATAGCTGTATAAAAATACTTTATATACAGCTAACATGGCTCTTCATAATCAGTACAGTAGCATCAATTTGTGGAATCACAAATTTTTCTTAGCATTACTGGTGGGGATAAGGACTGAATATATGACAGATCATTTGTTGTTATATGCCACTGAGTTCAAGGCAAGTATTTTTTTAGTTGCAAATTCCCAAAGACACTCAAATCAGTCTACTGAATTTACTATTCATTACCACACTTACAGATAATGAACAGGAAATGAGCACCACTGCAATAAAAATGAAAAACCAGAGAGATGAAATGCTTGCCAGAAGTCTGAGGGCTCTGAAAATTTGCAAGTGAAAGACTACTGATAATTAGAACACTGTAATAACTGCAGTTCAGGCTACAAAATAAACTGTTAATACTCAATCATCATAAATGTTTTTATTTAGTTTATACATAAAGAGTGGTTCTTTATTACAGAATGACTTATTAAACTTTTTATACAAGTGAAAGGTAGGGTAGGTTATATTGGACAAGTCTTCTTTATTGCCTAGCCATAATCCAACAAAAAAGATACCATTAATAGGATTTACATTAGTATTTGTTTTGTGGGAATGGGTCATGTAGTCCAATCTTTCACAAATAAACAAGACCAGAACATACAATCATACAATTATGACTAAACAAACATCCAAATAAAAATATTGTGAATCTACACATAGTTCCTGATCAATAAATCAATTTTTATTACAGTCACAGACCAGCATTAGTTCCTGATATAATAAGTTGAAGAAATAGGTGGATTCATTTGGAAAATGAAATAGTGGAAGACACAATGAAGGATGAGAAGCACAATCAGGTTGAAAGATAACAATCACCATCTAATCCATATTCAACTTGCAGTGATGGGAGGAGAAGCTAATAAGATACTTTGTCTTGGTTGATTGCACACAGTTATCAAAAGCAACCTTTGAAAGTAACACAAAAGACCTAGATAGACAAATAAACCTTTAATGCTTCTTTATTCAATCATTAACTGTTTTTAAGCATAAAGAAGATATATATTTGAGGTGAGGGGTAAGAACAACTCTTTTCAACAAAAATGTATTGCTACAAAGTGGACATCATTTGCATGGAGTTGTGCATGTAGAACAATTGTTTCACTGATTAACTTGCTCTATATATTTTGAGGGAAAAGATTGATCAATTTCAGCACAGGCTATGCATAATACAAGTAATCACAGCTTCCAACACATTTTCATTTTGTGAAATATACAGTAGTTGTCTAAGACAGTAATGCCTTCCATAGAGATATTTTCAGCATATTTGGGAAAAAATACAGCCAAAGTTATATTTTGTTGGGGAAGTCAATAGAAGAATATGTTATAGCCAAATCTTCTGCAGAATAAGAATGTGCTGTGCATTTAGAAAGGGCATTTTGCAAAGCTCATTACTATATATTAATGAACTATCTTATTACAAAACATTAAAACAAGACAGTTCAGCAATCGGTTTAAAGAGTTTCTGTTTGTCTGTCCATGTTTGTGTTTATGCAGCTGTTTGGCTAGCAATCTCTAAGGAGATGCACACTATTGGGATTTGGATCTCCTTTGAAGTGGCCATGCCCAGGCTTCTGCAAAATGTGGATACTTTAAATGCTTTGAGGGGAGGTGTTTCACTCAAACAATGTGCTTTCCAAAATACCATCTTCAAGTGATTTGTACAGTCATAACACAGAAGACATCGATTTTAGAAACATTCTCTGTGTAGTGACGGTCAAATAATTTATTTAAGAAAAACAGGTATGCTGAGTGATCTGGAGTTTTAAACCACAAACCACATTTGTCAATGAACACCTATTCCAGGCAAAGAAACAAACTTTTTAAGAGTTTAACTCGGCAATGGCAAACGTTAATTCAGCTCATGATTTAGATGTATTCATTGCTTTGGAACTACTTTTCCTTCATTGGCAAAGAACTACCGTATATACTCGAGTATAAGCCGAGTTTTTCAGCACATTTTTTGTGCTGAAAACGCCCTTGCCCGGTCCTGACTTATACTCGAGTTTTTTTTTTTTGCCCTAATGATACTACTATATAGTCTTGAGTTTTTCTTTTTCACATTTTACCGGACGGAAGCCCTGCGGTGCAGTGAGAGGCGAGGCGGGGGAGCCAGCCTTCTCAGCTGAGGGAGGGAGGGTTTCCCCAACCGGTAGGTGCCTCATTTCCCACCCTCGGCTTATACTCGAGTCCCCAGTTTACCCCAGTTTTTGGGGTAAAATTGGGGACCTCGGCTTATACTCGGATCGGCTTATATTCGAGTATATACGGTACTTCAGACCCAGTCAGTTCACTCATTATTTGGATATTTTTCTTGATTAAAATGAAAATTATGTACAATAATTTAATTAATTTAATTTAGATAAAGAGTTTCATTTCAGCTCTGAAAGCAACCTTTGAAAATAAAACATTGGTATGGACACTTAAGCAACTTTGGAAAATAAAATAGTATTTTGAATAGCTAAATAAGCATATTGCGTAAATATTTATTAAGGTAGAGTAGTTTCCTCAGGAATTATTATTGAAAAAATAATAACAATAACAATAACAATAATAATGATGATGATGATGATGATGATGCCCTACTTTGTGGTTAAGAAGTTTCTTTTATATCCTGATTATTTTCAAAGCCCCCTTCCTAATTTCACTTCTGGGGTTATGTGACAAGGGATCCTTTCAAAATTGAAATAATGACCTTAGTGATATATGGAACCAATTTTTCCATCTTTGTGGCTCTAAAAGTACAGAGAAAGATAAAGGAGGAGGAACTGTTTTAGAAATTCCATGGAAGCAATATGATAGAAGCAGAGATTTACCATTATATGATTTCTGTAGCAGGAATCTGCTCCAAAAACATGGTACACCTGGTAAATCAAAACTGTAGCTCGTAGTATTTTTTCAAAGTATTTTATTGCCTGCGTTAAAATCACCCATTCCAAATTTGAGGTAAAAGACTTGCAACTAACATCTCAAGTAAAAACACAGTAAATACCTAATCAACTATTCTCCATTCATGATATCCAAAATGAGTTGCCTGAGATGGCTGTCTTAATCTTCCTAATTATAGGTCTGCCCATGCTGTTTTATTAACTCTCAGATTCAATGTGTTTTATATGTATACTTATAGGTGCAGTTAACCTGCATGAAGAAAATGGCAGAGAGACAGCTAGAATCTTGTTTAATACTGAGACTTAATTTTTTACAATGAAGAATATGACTATATATATATCTATATGTTCTTGTCAAAGAACATGGTGGCTGGATACTATCAAAACTGACACCAGAGACTGCACAGAAGAACTCAAAGAAATAGTGCAAGATTGGAAGATGTGGTGAGACCTAGCCCATAAAATCACCAAGAGTCGGACTTGACTGAATGGAAACCATCATCATCGTGTGATTCCTCACGACTGCACATATATCTATAGATGTTTCCTCATATGTGTGTATACATTTGCTAGCTACTTTGGGACAATCCAGGTGCTATTTTTTAAAAAATAACTATCTATACTGCTGTAATTTCCAATGCACTAAGATATTTTGGTGTTTTGTAGCAAAGCTCCACTAAAGGAATACATTCCCATAAACTTTGGTTAATGTGTACAGTTGAATTGTACTTAGTAGTGAAAGAAATCATTTGCTTTAATCTGGATACTGAAATGACAGTATCTCTTTAGTTATAGGATAGCTATTAATATCAATTTTGGCTCATTGATACAAGATTACTTAGTCAATGAGAGAATAGAGTATTCATATCTCAGGAAATGCATGTTTTAGAAAGTAAGAACTGCCATGCTTAATGAGTCAAGATCCATCCACTTCAGTATTATGTTTGCTGGAGTAATCCAGATGTCTGGAAGCTCATAAGAAGGATATGAAGTTAAGAACCTTCCATAAATTTATTCCTAGCATAAAGTGTGGGAGGAAAAAAAATGCTTGAATAGATCTCACCTTGGCTTTCTATGTGAAAGCTACATCTTGTTCAAATTCCTCCCATAGTCATTTGCCTTAGGTGCCAAGAGACTGTGGGAATTCTTCACTGACCAACTTATATTGCTTTCTTCCTTTCATTAATGCACGGTTGCACAAAATATACATATCCATTACTAATATGACATATAGTCCAATTTGCAACTGGGAATCCTTACCTTTGAATTCTTAATGCTTATCATGAGCTGACATAAGCTATATGCACTGATTGGAATATTTTTAAAGATACCTCTGCAGACCTGGATGAACTCACAGATACTGTAACATCATATGTCAGCTTCTGTGAAGACCTATGTGTACCTACAAGGAACTTTTGAATACACAGTAACAACAAACCTTGGTTTACACCTAAACTTAAGCAGCTATGACATTCCAAAGAAGAAGCCTACAGAAAAGGTGATAAAATGCTGTACAATCAGGCCAGAAATGTACTAACAAGGGAGATAAGAGCAGCAAAAAGAAGCTACTCTGAAAAGCTAAAGAATCAGTTTTCAGCAAATGAACCAGCAAACATGTGGAAAACTCTTAAAAATATCACCGGCTATGGCAAACCTCCTTCCCAGGCTGAAGGTAATCAACAACTGGCAGATGACCTGAATGAGTTTTACTGCAGGTTTGAAAGGAAACTACAGCCACCTATCTCCACAACCCCCATCTCAGACACACCAACAACAGCCAAGCCTCCTACAACTGACCCCATTTCATTGGGTTCACAACCCCTAGTGATCACAGAAAAGGAAGTGCAGGACCTATTTCACAGACAAAAGCCAGGAAAAGCTCCAGGCCCAGACAAGATAACTCCTTCTTGCTTAAAAGTCTGTGCTGACCAATTGGCCCCCATCTTCACCCATATTTTCAATAAATCACTAGAGATGTGTTATGTTCCTTCTTGCTTCAAACGCACTACCATCATCCCAGTGCCAAGAAGCCCACCATCAAGGAACTGAATGACTACAGACCAGTTGCTCTAACATCTGTAGTCATGAAAACCTTTGAAAGGCTAGTGCTTTCCTACCTGAAAACCATCACGGATCCGCTGTTAGACCCCTTGCAATCTGGATACTGAAATGACAGTATCTCTTTAGTTATAGGATAGCTATTAATATCAATTTTGGCTCATTGATACAAGATTTCTTGGCTTAGTCAATGAGAGAATAGAGTATTCATATCTCAGGAAATGCATGTTTTAGAAAGTAAGAACTGCCATGCTTAATGAGTCAAGATCCATCCACTTCAGTATTATGTTTGCTGGAGTCATCCAGATGTCTGGAAGCTCATAAGAAGGATATGAAGTTAAGAACCTTCCATAAATTTATTCCTAGCATAAAGTGTGGGAGGAAAAAAAATGCTTGAACAGATCTCACCTTGGCTTTCTATGTGAAAGCTACATCTTGTTCAAATTCCTCCCATAGTCATTTGCCTTAGGTGCCAAGAGACTGTGGGAATTCTTCACTGACCAACTTATATTGCTTTCTTCCTTACATTAATGCATGGTTGCACAAAATATACATATCCATTACTAATATGACATATAGTCCAATTTGCAACTGGGAATCCTTACCTTTGAATTCTTAATGCTTATCATGAGCTAACATAAGCTATATGCACTGATTGGAATATTTTTAAAGATACCTCTGCAGACCTGGATGAACTCACAGATACTGTAACATCGTATGTCAGCTTCTGTGAAGACCTATGTGTACCTAAAAGGAACTTGAAAATACACAGTAACAACAAACCTTGGTTTACACCTAAACTTAAGCAGCTATGACATTCCAAAGAGGAAGCCTACAGAAAAGGTGATAAAATGCTGTACAATCAGGCCAGAAATGCACTAACAAGGGAGATAAGAGCAGCAAAAAGAAGCTACTCTGAAAAGCTAAAGAATCAATTTTCAGCAAATGAACCAGCAAACATGTGGAAAACTCTTAAAAATATCACCGGCTATGGCAAACCTCCTTCCCAGGCTGAAGGTAATCAACAACTGGCAGATGACCTGAATGAGTTTTACTGCAGGTTTGAAAGGAAACTACAGCCACCTATCTCCACAACCCCCATCTCAGACACACCAACAACAGCCAAGCCTCCTACAACTGACCCCATTTCATTGGGTTCACAACCCCTAGTGATCACAGAAAAGGAAGTGCAGGACCTATTTCACAGACAAAAGCCAGGAAAAGCTCCAGGCCCAGACAAGATAACTCCTTCTTGCTTAAAAGTCTGTGCTGACCAATTGGCCCCCATCTTCACCCATATTTTCAATAAATCACTAGAGATGTGCTATGTTCCTTCTTGCTTCAAACGCTCTACCATCATCCCAGTGCCAAGAAGCCCACCATCAAGGAACTGAATGACTACAGACCAGTTGCTCTAACATCTGTAGTCATGAAAACCTTTGAAAGGCTAGTGCTTTCCTACCTGAAAACCATCACGGATCCGCTGTTAGACCCCTTGCAATTTGCATACCGAGCAAATAGATCAACAGATGATGCTGTTAATATGGCTCTGCACTACATCCTACAACATCTTGAGTCTCCAAAGACCTATGCAAGGGTCCTTTTTGTAGACTTTAGTTCAGCATTCAATACCATCATTCCAGACATTCTTCTAACTAAGCTAAACCAGCTACAGGTACCGGAACAGACTTGTAAGTGGATCACAAGCTTCCTAACAAACAGGAAGCAGCAGGTGAAGCTAAGCAAGATCACATCAAATACCTGTACAATTAGCACAGGCCCCAAGGCTGTGTGCTCTCCCACTTCTCTTCTCTGTATACCAATGACTGCATCTCCAATGATCCATCTGTTAAGCTACTGAAGTTCGCAGATGACACAACAGTGATTGGTCTCATTCGAGACAATGACGAATCCGCATATAGACGAGAGGTCGAACGACTAGCCTTGTGGTGCAACCAAAACAATCTGGAACTGAACACACTCAAAACCGTAGAAATGGGGGTAGACTTTAGGGAAAACCCTTCCATACTTCCACCTCTCACAATACTTGACAACACAGTATCAACAGTAGAAACCTTCAAATTTCTGGGTTCTATCATATCGCAAGATCTCAAATGGACAGCTAACATCAAAACATCATTAAAAAAGGACAACAAAGAATGTTCTTTCTGCGCCAACTCAGTAAGCTCAAACTGCCCAAGGAGCTGCTGATCCAATTCTACAGAGGAATTATTGAGTCTGTCATTTGCACCTCTATAACTGTCTGGTTCGGTTCTGCAACCCAACAAGAAAAACACAGACTTCAGAGGATAATTAGAACTGCAGAAAAAATAATTGCTACCAACCTGCCTTCCATTGAGGACCTGTATACTGCACGAATCAAGAAGAGGGCCGTGAAAATATTTGCAGATCCCTCGCATCCTGGACATAAACTGTTTCAACTCCTACCCTCAAAACGACGCTATAGAGCACTGCACACCAGAACAACTAGACACAAGAACAGTTTTTTCCCGAAGGCCATCACTCTGCTAAACAAATAATTCCCTCAACACTGTCAGACTATTTACTGAATCTGCACTACTATTAATCGTTTCATAGTTCCCATCACCAATCTCTTTCCACTTATGACTGTATGACTATAACTTGTTGCTGGCAATCCTTATGATTTATATTGATATATTGACCATCAATTGTGTTGTAAATGTTGTACCTTGATGAACGTATCTTTTCTTTTATGTACACTGAGAGCATATGCACCAAGACAAATTCCTTGTGTGTCCAATCACACTTGGCCAATAAAATTCTATTCTATTCTATTCTATTCTATTCTATTCTATTCTATTCTATTCTATTCTATTCTATTCTATTGTATTGTATTCTATTCTATTCCTCTGTCTTGATGTTTCCTGCTTTCCATCAACTAATTAGCTGGTTGATATTGTCTTCTCATTTCTATTTAGCTTTCATAGTTTAAGGATTTTATAGCCACTGAAGGTGTTATTTCATTTAATACTTACAATCTTAAGAAATCCTAAAAGAAAAATGGAACTACTACTACTACTACTACTACTACTACTACTACTACTACTACTAATAATAATAATAATAATAATAATAATAATAATAATAATAATAATATCAGAGTTGGAAGGGACCTTGGAGGTCTTCTAGTCCAACCCCCTGCCCAGGCAGGAAACCCTACACCATATTTATACCATCAAGTCCAACCACTCTTCGCAGTGCAGGAATCCAAATTAAAACATTCCAAATGCAAAGCTATCCAGCCTCCACTTGAACACATTCAATAAAGGGGAGCCTCTTACCTCTTTGGTATGTGTGTTGTGTGAACAAGACACAACTTGGCCATCCATCAGCTAGTATTTTTGAAGGCTGATGCTGACAAGATTGGAAGCAAAGAGTCTGATGTCAGAGAAGACTATTATTAAAACACAGTGCCCTTCCATCAAATGCAAAACAAAAAGCAGTAAGAAGACTGTTACCACTTAATGGTAGGAGAAAGAGATGCAAGATTAAATAGAAAGCTTTATGGCTTGATTTTGCCATAGCTGATGTACTTCACAATTAGCCCTTGTATCCACAATAAATACGGGGTTTGTTTTCTTAGAGAGAGATTTATTGCCTAAAGCTCTACTAATATCCTAGGTTGCAGTTCAGTTCAAGATCTGAACTCATTCAAAAAGCTATTGACCATGTTGATCCTTACCATTTCTATCAATCTCATTCTTTAATCTTGGCCTTTAACCATGTTTTTCCCTAATTTCTGGTGCAATGTGTAATCTTTTTTGTTGGAGAAAACTGGATCAATGAAAAGAATTGAGCAGCTCTTTTTAACCTGCCAGCATTTTGTCAACTTAACTGAAGAACTGATATACCAATTTGTTTCTTTTCTTTTTCTTATATTCGAAAGAAATGCTTTTAAAATTATTCTTACCATCCCTTGCCAATCTTTATTCATTCTGAGGTTTTCTGACACCAGTCCCATAGTTTTATGTTATACATCTGTACCCATGCTTTGGGACCTGCCCATTTACACCTCCTGTATGCATCCACTTTTGTCTTCAGAGCCTCACATTGGCTTCTTTTGCTGCTCTCATGTTTTCTCCATATATTGGAGCTGTTTGCAACCATGCCTTTAGAATCTGTTTCGTAGGACTTCTGATCCATCCTGAGCAACTTAACCAATTAACTTATCTTACCAAAAGAATCTACTTAACATTGTTCTGATTCTGTTAAAATCTATTGTTTTATGCATTTCCCTATGTGTAGTTTTAGTCTGCCTTAAAATAAATAATTCCAGCATTATATCACCACTTTTTCCAATGCTCCTGCTACTTCCCTTTCCTTAGTTATATTTACTCTGTTGTTTGGATATCAAGCCAAGGATAGCTGATCCTTTTGTGTCATCCTGTACTCTCTGAAGAAGAATGTTGGCAGCAAGGCAAGTCAGGAATTTCTGGAAAGACAAACCTGGAAGAATTTGTTTTCCAACAAATGTTTGGACCCTTTTATCACTGCTACTGCACGCGTCTGAAAGAGCTGAAATTTTTTTTTGGAGGGCATCATTCACCTCTTCTTTTTGGTTGGGAATGGAATAGTAGTCACTATTAATTGTGTTATTTTTGTTTCTACACTTGTGTTAAACCAGAAACTTTCTATAGC
Source organism: Ahaetulla prasina (assembly GCF_028640845.1). Lineage (NCBI taxonomy): Eukaryota > Metazoa > Chordata > Lepidosauria > Squamata > Colubridae > Ahaetulla > Ahaetulla prasina. The sequence goes on along the minus strand of NC_080543.1, from coordinate 100,877,848 downwards.
ATGGGCATTTGTTTTTATTTCATGGCGGTTGTTTTTGTTACATTAGTGTTATTGTTGTTGTTGTTGTTTGTTGCACAGTCAGCCAGATACTAGGTTGGATTTGTTATTTTTGTCTACTTACCAAGATGCATTCCTGGATGTTTGATGGTGTTATAGATATCATTACAGGGTGGAAGCTGTTTTGAGTAAAGCTTCCTTTTGCAATTGACTTATGGCAAATTTGTAAATGCCAATGGTGTTCAAGTGATGCTCCCAAGGTGCCTATTACTATTGGTATTACCTTCGCTTGCTTTTGCTACAGTCATTCTATTTCTATTTGCAGGTCTTTGTATTTTGCTATCTTCAATTCTTTCTCTTCTGTTCTACTGCTGCGGGACTGTCCACTAGCCAGACTTTTTTGTCTTTCTTATCAACAATTATTAATATTATTATTATACTTTTATTCATTAAACATGAAAATCAGTCAACTGAACATTTAAAAATATATCACAAATATCATTGGCTGGCTCTGATGGTTGACACAGGTTGCTGCCAGCATCTTAGGTACTGACCAAGTATCTTCTTAAAATATATGTTGTTACGAGTAGCAGAGTTTTTTGCAGTTCCACTAGTGTTATTGTAGGAAGCTGCAATTTCTTGATGTACTCTGTAAAATTCTTGGACATGGTACCAAGTGTCCTGATGACAATGGGTATCATTGTTACATGTTTCATCCATAATTGCATAGTTTTGATGGCCAGGTCGTGATATTTCATGATGTTTTCCAGTTCTTTTTCTTTGACTCTCCTGCGTCTCCTGGTACAGCGATACCAATAAATTGTACACTTTGGTTTTTGACAATTATTATTATTGCTGTTGTTAGTAGTAGTAGTATAGTAATGGCATTGTATTAGTATATGGCATTGTTACATTGGCCAGGAGACCACAATTCCCTTGCAGAACAGTAGCTTGGCTGCCAATTTACTAGTACTGTTGTAGGACATGCTCACATGCTTCCCAAGGTTGGCCACAGGACGGCAAGCCGGCTTTGCACCACACAGACAGACAAGTGGCTTTCCTGCAGCAGCATCCTAGGCCTCCTCCCTTCCCCAAAGCTGCCTCATAAAGGGTGCTGCAACCAGGAAAGTTCATAGCTAACAGAAATCTGATTGCCTGCATGAAGCTCCCCCACTGCTTAGAATATGCTTTCAAATTGCAAGGTGGGCAAAAGATGAGGCAAATGATGGGAGCTCACCCCGCCACACAGTGCTAGGACTCAAACTGTTAGAGCAGAGATCATCTCCAGCATCATTAAGCCACTGAGCCAATGCGCCTCTCTTTCTGAGCAAGAATAAATGTCATTAACATACAGTTCCTCCTCCTTTTCGGTTCTCTCTCTTCTCTTTATACATAATTCTGAAGTTGATGCTCTTATGTAGACCAGAAATTTATTTGTTTAAAATTATGACTGAATTACAATAAATAATAAACACTTTCAGAGTAGAGTAGAGAAGATCAACAAGGAGGATCAAGGGATTATAAAAAACACAATAATCGAGTTCATAGTATTCCATGTTTGTTCTTGTTTATGAGGAATCAGCTGCATAATTTTATTAGAAATTCAATATATTTATTTATTTGTATTTCATATTTCTTAACTGTCCACCTTCCTGTCAGACATCATAATTGCTTTTTCCTTTTAATATTTGAAGCTCTAACAATCAAAATGTTAAACATATTAACAGTGAAATGTGATCAGCCTCAATACCATTTAAACTATAAGAACATTTTGTTACAAGCAATCCTTTTTTATGTTGTAGATGAGTCTGAAGAGGCTTTTTCAGCATCTTCCTGTTGTTATCCATTCACCCTGATCCATTGCATGTAGCAACTCATTAACTGCAATTCATTGGCACACGCTTTCTTCATAAAGATGATTAAGAGCCTCTTGAAAGTAAATCCTGCTGACAGTACAGACTGACACATTCTTGTGTTTGTGTGTTAGCCTGACTCCTGCCACAGGGTCTTTAATCAGCGCAACCTTGATAAGTGTTGAGTGGGTAGAAGATACAGCCTGCTACAACACTGATCATTTCCAACTAGCTCTGAATACTTTGGAGGTCAAGCACTCTTACATTTCAAACTGTCCTTCTCTGAAAGAGAACTCTTTTCAGAGAAAAAACTCTCAATATCAGCTGTTCTACTTTTTTTTGTAACCGCAACTAGAATAAATGCTATCTTCATTATATTTTGATCAGATAACAGCAGTACTTCGAAAACCAGCTGGGAAAAGTATCAAGAAGATGCAAGCCTCCAGAATGCAAATCAGCCTTTCATGTTCCTACAATGAATCTCTTTACATAAGAAAAAAAAAAACATTATTTACAATATATAGGTCAAAGAAACATGATCTAAAAAACCCCAATTATTGCAGCTGGATTCAATTTAATTCCAGCTAACATATTCCAGTGATTTTTCATGCAAATGATTCTGTCATCATGTCAACTCTCTCTAAAAGCTCAAGGTTCATAACTGAATCTGAAATGTTCCTTGAGTCCCTGGTTTAGTTGATGCAGTCTATAATATCACCCTGTGAATGATTTAAATCGTTATGCCAAACTGAAGGTGACTTCCATTTATATATCCCAGAAGATCACAGCTCAAAAATATAATTGATACAACCTTCTATTTTGTTACACTCTTGGAATTTCCTAGGACATCTCGTAGCAAAATATTCAATTATATGTTTGCAATCTTCTATCATAACTTTGCATGTAGGAAATTCATGATTTATGAATCACATTGAAATATTGTGTAAGCCTATTAAATGAACTAAAATTATGAAAAATTATTTTCCTTCAGGTTTTTTTTACAAATTATATTCTCTTATTTAAATTGCAATACTGCTAAACTTAATATTAAATTAAAATTAGTCCATACCACTTCCAAGAGAAATGTTACGTAATAGTTTTTTATTTATTTATTTATTTTATTTTGTCACAACATTATATATAAGCATAAGCATGAAACAACTATACAACATATAAGCGTATATATAATGAAAGGAAACAATAGGACAGGAACGGTAGGCACTTTTGTGCACTTATGCACGCCCCTTGTAGTCCTCTTAAGAATGGGGTGAGGTCAATGGTAGACAGTTTTTGGTTAAAGCTTTTGGGAGTTTGAGAAGAGACCACAGAGTCGGGTAGTGTGTTCCAAGCATTAACAACTCTGTTACAAAAGTCATATTTTCTGCAATCAAGATTGAAGTTAACTGTATTGTACACGCTAACAAATATAACAAAGTTGTATTTCATACCTCTTCATAAAAAAAAAATAACCCGAAACAGTGTCATATTAAAATATATTCTACAAACATAACAAATTTGTCCCCTTGGGATCCAGGAAGAAGCTGTGAAACACTAAATTATCTAAATTCTAGCATTTCAGAAATGAAAATAAACATAACTGCAGGACAACTTAAGGTGATATCTACTGTCAGATTTGCAAAATTTGGTTCTATGCTTTAAGATGGATGTTGCTAATGTACAAAATTGAACGTCACAGTAGCTTCTGTATTCTGCTGAAATTCTGAGAAAGTTGCCTATTCATTTGGTCTCAAATTGTATGCTCCCTGGAATTTGGCTGCCTTATGTTTCCCTGCAATCTCTGCCTATTCAGCGAGAAGCAATAATTCAGTCACCCTCATTGGGCAATCAGAAGTTTTCTGGATATAACCCTGGCAAACAACAGCTACTCAGAAAACTACTTTTTCACCCTCAGCTCAGCACACAATCTTTCAGAACACAAAGTTTATCTCCTGTTACCCCTGTTTTTGCTGGCAGAGGGCTGCAGGAGACCATTGTGGCTGAAAACGGAGCTAGGACAACTGCACGCAGCCCTCCTGAGCTCCATTTTCACTGGCAGAGGCACTGCAGGCTGCTCCTTTGCTGTCTCCAGGACGGCCCCATGGGCCATATCTAAGCACCTCATGGACCGGATCTTGAATTTGATACCCCTGTACTAGGGGATGTTGTGTGCTGTCTCTTGCAACTTCCCCTAATTGTGAAAGTCAAATGTGCCTTCAGTTTTGATGCAAAAAGTATTGAACAATTTGTAGAAATATATGAACCATTTCCTTAAACACTGATTCAGGGACAGATGTTTAAGACATGACTGATGTCTGTGGGAACTGCTTATCTGTGATATTAGAATCTTAATGAAATAGAAACAACTATTCCACAATTATTTGAGGGTGATTGTGACTTGGGACAAGTAATTAGATCTTCTAATTGGCTCTTCTAATTGTGGTTCTTTCATCATTTCTCCACAGCCACTAAATATGTAATTTTTCCCCCTATCACAGCCTGCCAGTCAGAATTTTTAAAATTCTGCAGAACAAAAAACTCCTATAATATTCTACTGTTTGGAGGACAAGACAGCAAATCAACTGACAAACATGAGCCAAACTAAAATGTACAATCTTATTTCCCACAGAGGGAATCCAAATATGGCAAAAATTCACAAATATTCCACACTAACATGTAATTTTAAAGAAATGAGAAAGGTGGAAATACATGCTTATAAATTGGCTTCTAAAGATATAAAACAGTAGTTCTATTCTCTCAGAGGAGAGCCAATCAATAAAATAAATGCAAAATCCTTCCCAGTCTTCCAACCCTTTTTTAATTCTTATTTTCCCTCGAAAGCTTAGTTTCATTTTCTTGAATGCAGTCAGTGTTATCTTTTATAACAGAGTTTAGTCTGCTGGAATCATTGCCAATAATTCCATGCAATATTCTTTAGCCACAGTTCAGCCAGAGGAGTAGTGCAGATTTGATTATTTTATTTTAGACTGAGAGCATCTTCCATTAACATAATGGAATATTTGATTATATCTGGATAGTTGGAATCAGTTACTTTGTGGTTTACAAAACTACTGATAATGAGCCTGGCTTTTCAAACTTTAGAAGGCTTCACTAACAGGACTTTTTTTAAAACAACAACAACACTGTACTGTATTATGGGGAAAGTTTGCCCTAATGTATATTATGTTAATTTAAACTCTATGAATAAATGTTCCAAAAGGATTTGTAAGTGTATGTTTTATGTCAGAAACAATGAGACAAAGTAAGCTACTTTCTAATTTCTACTTTCTGGCTTGAATCCTGAAAGGAAACAGTGAAAATTAAACTAATAATTTCTAAAGGACTAGCTATGTTAAGTCGCTAAAACAAGTAATATCATAATTGGTGATCTAATATAGCTATTTGGGCAGTGATATTTTCTGCTTATGACTTGGCTAGGTTAGTTAACTTCCTCAAGCATTCAGTGTAATTTCTAACCTCATTTCACTGACACTCTGCACTATTTTCAATAAGTAAGATAAAATAAAAATGTTGTTCCTATAAGCCTTAAGGCATCATTCCCACTGAGGCACTTCAGCTCTGTGGCCTGATGATATGAGGGGAGAAGGGGGAGAGAGGTAGAGGGAGGGAGGGAGAGATAAGGAGGAGGAGGAGAGAGAGAAAGAGAGAGAGAGAGATCCATCCTCACTTTTAAAGAAGAGAAATTGCCCAGATTTGATGCATGCAATAAAATGGGCTCTAGTCCATGAAATGTTATGTTTCATTACCGTTAATACATAAGATATTCAGAGTCTTTGTTACACTTATTGCATTTATTAAACAATAATGGAATATAATCAAAGTTGAGGTGAATAAGGAAAAGACACATTAAAGTAAAAAGAGGCTGGTTTAATATACACGTTCTATGACAGTGTGACGAAGAAACAAGCTCTAATTTCAGTTTGGATCCTATGGAAGTCTCGGTTTCTACATGTGTTTTTCCAGGTTGAAGGCAAGCAAAACAGCAACTCTTTCAATGAAACCTTTTTCCTTTTGATATGCACTGCCCATATGACTCACATAAATTTTTTTAATCATCTGGTTGTGACCATCGCCTTGGCTTTTTTTGGGGGGGGGGGAACACCCCCCAACCTGCAGATATCTCTGGTCTCCTGGAACATAAGATATAATGCAAAATTTAGATTTGTCCAGCAATACTCATATTTTGGTAAGCTGTCTTCAACAAGCTCAAATTGGGAGGGCTGTTTGGAAGTTATGATTAGCTGAGATTACTGAAGAAAATGTCTCTGATTTCAGTGCTATTTTCTGTGGTGCCTTTTATTGCGCTTCTGAATCTTATTCAATGGTTGAAGGGCTGTATATTGTGGCTGCAGAGTATAGGCTTGCTCTTGCACAACTCTGAAACTTTCTCTGGATGGGCTACTCCATACCCCTTTGCTGTCTAAGGTGCATTAGATATTTTTGTTCCTAAGTGTTTTCCCTGATTAGCTTCTTTAGAGTATTTTTTAAAATTTAAGTTAATGTTCATGTATACTGCTACAGACTAATTTGGTCACTGCGTGTTGCAGTGTTGCAGGAAAGTAGTGGGTGCTGGGACTGTTTTTTGGTTATATATTTTATGACCATTTGTTTCTTTATAGCCTCCTTGGCGGTCCCTGCTTCCTGATCAGAAAAAGCTACAGAGAGAACTTCTCTCCTGATAAAATTTAAAGGAGATTTAATGAAGGTGGGAACATACAGGGAACAGCTCAGGATCAGAATCAGAACTGAGCTGAGCTGGAAGGGACTGGAAGATCCTTGGGGGGGGTCTTCTAGTCCAACCCGCTACTCAAGAAGTAGACCTCATAGTAATTAAGGCAAGTGGTTTTCCAATCTATTCTTAAAGACTGATTCTGTATTAATGCTGATTCTTAAAGGCTGATTCTGTATCAAGAAACTGGACAGTTACCTTGCCTTCAATCACCCTGTAACAATAAAAAAAGAATATTTGCAACTCAGGGTTGAAATGCGGGGCCCTTGGTGTTCTTTGAGCTTGGTTGTTTTCTTGCAGACATTTGATTATCCAACTACGTAACATCATCAGTGCTAGAAGAGAGTGTGGTGTTTGGAGAGGAGGAGGTAGCGGAGGAAGAGGAAGAGGAGGACAACTGTGGGGTCCTTGGTGCTCTCTCAGCTTGGTTGTTTTCTTGAAAACATTTCATTACTCAAACTAGGTACCTTCATCAGTGCTGCATCACTAGTTTCATTACCAAAACTACATAACATCATTACCGCAACCGTGTATTTCAAAATCAAAGCAGTATAACTGTTAACTCAGTCAACTGTTCTGATATGAAACTCTTCTCACCTAACACCTGAATTATCAGCAAAGTAATTGAAAGGTTCTTTGGCTGTGTTGATTTGCTTGTGAAAATGCAGCTCTCTCCAGGTAGACTTACTGGGTTGCTTATGCTGACATCCTTTAGGTGGAAAAATCTTCCACAGGTGCACATTACATTTCTTCCATGCTATGAACTGTTTTTGCTATGCCTTTCTGTATTTTGATTGTGTTCTCTTTTAATTACTGAACTCTGAGTAATAAAATGGACTAAGCCAGTTCTCTGCATACCAATACATGTGCTATTATTGTAAGTGTTAGGTAGTAATACAGTATGTTTTCACTGGCAAATTCTGACGTCTGTTCCAAATCTTCCACATTCCACCTCCATTCCAGGAACAGGTCATGCAACTCCAAACTCAGAAGTGTATATTTTTATACTTTTGAAGCAAGAAATGTAAATACTGCAATGTAGCCCCATTGTTTGGGGGATTGGGGGGGGGAGAGAAATTGTCTCCCAAAATCCAGGGAAAAAATTGCCTCATACATATGTGTAAGACAATCCTGGGCACTTAGCATATTCCTCTCCCCGTCATGACAAAGTGTGTCTTCCAGCTATCAAACAACTGCCCATTGCTGCCTTACTCCACTACTTTGGATGATGGGATTCCAATAGGCTTTCTGGATAAATTGTAATACAGGTAGCTCTTGCTCACTGACTATTCTTTAATGACCGTTTGAAGTTATGACAGTGCTGAATAAGGATATTTATGGATAATATCGCAGCCACTGCAGCATCCTTATGGTCACATGATCACAAGTGGGGCGCTTGCAATCAGTATGCATTTATAATGGATTTGATGCAGTGCATACATTGGCTTGGTGGACAGAATACATTCCAGTGGAGCATGAGCCTTTCTCTTGGGGAATTTGTGGTAGAATAGAACTGGAAGGGACCATGGAGGTCTTCTAGTCCAGCCTCCTGTTCAAGCAGAAGATCCTATACCATTTCAGACAAGGGCTGTCCAGCCTTTTCTTAAAAACCACCAGTGATGAAGTGCCAGTGAGGGAAGCTGTTCCATTGGTTAATTGTTTTCACTATTAGGAAGTTTCTCCTTAGTTCCAGGTTGCTTCTCTGATTAGTTTCCAACCATTGCATCTTGTCCTGCCCTCTGGTGCTTTGGAGAATAATTTGATCCCCTTTTCTTTGTGGCAGCCCCTCAAATATTGGAATACTGTTATCATGATACCCCTAGTTCCTCTTTTCTTTAGACTAGCCAAACCGAAATCTTGCAACCGTTCTTCATATGTTTTAGTCTCCAGGCCTTTGATCATTTTAGTAGCTCTTCTCTGAACTTTTTCCAAAGTCTCAACATCTTTTTTTTTTGTCACAACATTCCTGATGTTATTTTTTAGATTGACATATTCACTGCAGGAGTAACGTGACAGTGAGTAACGTTATTGGTAAGTATTGTATTCTTTAGGGTTGACAGGAACACAGTGGGTTAGGTTGTATGTAGGTGTTGTCTCTTCTTTTGTTATTCAGTATTGTTCATTTTGCTGTACGATGCTACAAAACACTGACAAACCTATTCCAGTGTTATATACAGTATAAGAGCCATTTGTATGTTTTATGTGGACTTCAAATCAATTAGCTCATTACATACATCATGGAATTGGAAACAGCCTTTGAGAATTCTCCTCAGCAAGGAAGAAATTTCAGAGCTAAACTATCCTCCAGAGATCAGCTTCTGCTTGACAATCTACAGAGAGGAAACATTAGGAACATCATTCCTAATGTTCAACTGAAATCTTTTGTTCTGAAACCTTTGCAGATTAGATTTTATTTTATTGATTTTATCTATCAAATTTAGAATATCCCTCATAGGGGAACATAGATTTTTATGCAGCGACAGCAACAGTGGTGGGATTCAAGTGATTTAACAGCCGGTTCTCTGCCCTAATGATTTCTTCCAATAACCAGCTTGCCAAACTGCTCAGAAAGTTAACAACCGGTTCTCCTGAAGTGGTGCGAACTGGTTGAATCCCACCACTGGGCAGCAAACAAGCTGCCATTTTTGTGGTCGATCTTATGTTATTTGAGAAAAAGAGTGGTGCACACTGATAACTGAGTTACTTAGCAATACATTCACAGATTTTCTGGATAAACATTTAAACTGAACAGTGGGGACAGAGAATTAACTGATATAGAAAATTTCTGTCCCCAGCAATCGAAAACTAAAAGGGTTATCAGTGCATGTAACATAGATGTCTGTATGGGTAAGACTATCAACCCTGCTATCAAGCAAAACCAAGCATTTAACAATGAGTGCCGTACCATGTGCACTAAATCAACAGGTGGCAAGAAAGTACGGGCAGTCAACACAGGTTATGTAAACAGTAAACACAAGGTCAATCCAAATGGACTCAAATGTCTATACACCAATGCACAGAGTATGAGGGTGAATTAGAAATTCAAGTAAATGAGGGTAGATATGATATTGTTGCCATTACGGAAACTTGGTGGGATGAAACTGACAAATGGAACATACAGCTAGAGGGATATAAATTATTTAAAAGAAATAGATCAAATAAAAGAGGAGGTGGAGTTGCACTATATATAAGAAATAACTACATCTCTACAGAAATAGAGCACAACAATGATGAAAATCATCTTGAATGTATTTGGGACAATATAAAAGGGGTGAAAAACGATATTGCCATAGGTCTATACTATAGGCCACCCAACCAAACAGAGGAAGTAGATGAACTTTTTGCTAGTCAGCTAACTAAGGTATGTAGGAAGCACATCACAGTAGTAATGGGGGATTTTAACTACCCTGACATCAACTGGGAAACAAACTCTGCACCAAGTGGAAGATCCAACAAGTTCCTAACAAACCTAGCAGACAACTTTGTTTCCGAAAAAAATAGAGAAGGCGACAAGGGGATCAGCTATATTGGACTTAATTCTCACTAACAGAGATGAAATGATAGAAGGTGTTGAAGCTACAGGAACCTTGGGGGCAAGTGACCACGCAATATTGGAATTCGACATTAAGCAAATACAAGTAGTAGAACAAAGTCAAACTAGAGTCTTGGACTTTAAGAGAACTAATTTCAATAAACTTAGAGAGCTTGAGAAGGATTCAATGGATGAGAATCCTCAGGGGAAAACAACTCAAGAAGCTTGGGAAATTTTGAAAAGTGAGATTATAAAAGCACAGTCTAACACAATACCAATGAAGAAGAAAATAGTAGATCTCAAAAGAAACCAGCATGGATGCATAAAGAACTATCTGACAAATTGAAAGACAAAAGGACAAATATAAAAAGTGGAAAGAGGGGCAAATAACTAAGGCAGAATATCAGCAACAGCCCGAGCCTGTAAAGATGAAGTGAGGAAAGCTAAGGCTCACAATGAACAAAGGCTAGCGACAAAAGTAAAAATAACAAAAAGCTTCTTCCAACATGTTAAAAACAAGAAAAAAGTCAAGGAAACAATTGGCCCATTGCTGGGAGAAAGTGGCAAGAAGGTGACAAGCAACAGGGAGAAAGCAGATCTACTTAACTCATATTTTGCATCTGTCTTTACACAAAAGGAAAAAACAATCCAATCTATCAAAAACAGCACTACAAAAAACAGATTAGAAACACAAGTTAAAATAGGGAAGAAAATGGTAAGTGAACACCTGTCTACCCTAGACGAGTTCAAATCACCAGGACCGGATGGATTACACCCCAAGATTCTGAAGGAACTGGCAGACGTGATCTCAGAACCACTGAACTATATCTTTCAAAGATCCTGGAGCACAGGGGAGCTGCCAGAGGACTGGAAAAGAGCTGATGTAGTTCCCATCTTCAAAAAGGAAAAACAGATCCAGGAAACTACAGACCTATCAGTCTGACCTCAATACCGGGGAAGATTCTGGAAAAGATAATCAAGCAACGAATCACCGAACACCTAGAAGCAAACAAAGTAATAACCAAAAGCCAACATGGGTTTGTCAAAAACAGATCATGCCAGACTAATCTTATCGCATTCTTTGACAAAATGACAAAATTAGTAGACCAGAGGAATGCTGTCGATATAATTTACTTGGACTTCAGTAAAGCATTTGATAAAGTAGACCATAACCTACTACTAGATAAAGTAGAAAAATGTGGGTTAGACAGCACCACCACCAGATGGATTCGTAACTGGCTGACCAACCGCACTCAACGTGTAGTCCTCAACGGAACTACATCCACATGGAGGGAAGTATGCAGTGGAGTACCCCAAGGCTCTGTTTTAGGCCCAGTACTCTTCAACATCTTCATCAATGACTTGGACGAGGGGATAGATGGGGAACTCATCAAATTTGCAGATGACACCAAGCTGGCAGGAATAGCCAACACTCCAGAAGATAGGCTCAAGTTACAGAAAGATCTTGACATTGTGCGCTATCTAACAAAATGAAATTCAACAGTGAAAAAAGTAAGGTTCTACATTTAGGCCAAAAAAACAAAATGCACCAGTACCATATATGTGGTATCTTGCTCAATAGTAGTACCTGTGAGAGGGATCTTGGAGTCCTAGTGGATAACCATTTAGATATGAGCCAGCAGTGTGCAGCAGCTGCTAAAAAAGCCAACACAGTTCTGGGCTGCATAAACAGAAGGATAGAATCAAGATCACGTGAAGTGTTAGTACCACTTTATAATACCTTGGTAAGGCCACACTTGGAATATTGCATCCAGTTTTGGTCGCCACGATGTAAAAAAGATGTTGAGACTCTAGAAAGAGTGCAGAGAAGAGCAACAAAGATGATTAGGGGACTGGAGGCTAAAACATATGAAGAACGGTTGCAGGAACTGGGTATGTCTAATTTAATAAAAAGAAGGACTAGGGGAGACATGATAGCTGTGTTCCAATATCTCAGGGGTTGCCACAAAGAAGAGGGAGTCGGGCTGTTCTCCAAAGCACCTGAGTGTAGAACAAGAAGCAATGGGTGGAAACTGATCAAAGAAAGAAGCAACTTAGAACTAAGGAGAAATTTCCTGACAGTTAGAATAATTAATAAGTGGAACGACTTGCCTTCATAAATTGTGAATACTCCAACACTGGAAATTTTTAAGAAAATGTTGGATAACCATCTGACTGAGATGGTGTAGGGTTTTCCTGCCTGGGCAGGGGGTTGGACTAGAAGGCCTCCAAGGTCCCTTCCAACTCTGTTGTTATGTTATATGTTATGATAATGTTACCAAGTTTGGTAATGAAACGTCTGCAAGAAAACAACCACACTCAGAGAACACCAAGGATCCCACAGTTTAACCTTGAGCTACAAACATTCTTTTTTCTGAAAAACTCTTAATCTATCTTTGTTTATGAAGCAAACAACTAAGTATATGTGATCGAATATGTTATTACTTGTAATTCTAATACTGAAAATATGTTACTGTGATCATTTTAGTTTCATCATGAGAATGTGGGTAATATAAATTAATATACATCTGATATTGAACTTACAGAACATATAGCCAGATGTTCAAAGTAAAGGATAAATGAGCTGGACAATTAGCAAGGCAAATATCTATATACAGAAATCAGGAATTGGCGTACATTTGCCAAAGGTTTATTAAATCATAAACAGTTCAGTACAATCATTTACTTTTGCTCAATTTTGTAATGCAAGGATATAAACCAAATCATAGCATGCAATATTCAAGTCTTAATTTGACTCTATTTTATTTCTAAGGTTCAACAGACAACAAACTGTTGGATAATGTAAACTGTCTATCAGGACTTGATATTCTGGAAGAATCAATGTATAATGTGTTAGCTAATGATGTTGGAAATGCTAGATTAAATTACACTGCAATAAATTCCACCCTGAGGGAGATGAAGAACAAATGTTTGGGGGAAATGGGATCATTTATCCACATCCAATATCCTAATAGTTTAGAGCTTTTTCCCATCAGAATACACGCATGGTTCAATCCATAAATGAGCAAACTATTATATGTGCATGATATATACATGAATGAAATGTGGTGGGTCTGTGTGTATGTGCATGCAATTGTGTGGCCATCTGAACTTTCTCCTTGAAACATCAAAATGCCACTTCCTATCTGTTGTTGCCAATGGTAGGGACAATGTGATTTAAACTAAAGTTCATCATTTATATATTAGAGATTCCAGAAAAGAAAATTAATTTTAGATTTTTTTTAAATTTGCATTTATATCCCTCTTCCGAAGACTCAGGGCGGCTTACCCTATGTTAGCAATAGTTTTCATCCTATTTGTATATTTATATACAAAGTCAACTTATTGCCCCCAACAATCTGGGTCCTCATTTTACCTACCTTATAAAGGATGGAAGGCTGAGTCAACCTTGGGCCTGATGGGACTAGAACCTGCAGTAATTGCAGGCAGCTGTGTTAATAACAGACTGTCTTACCAGTCTGAGCCACAGAGGCCCTTATAACAACTTAGTTGTTATAATCTGGAATTATCTATGTATAACATTTATCTGTTATTGTTGTTTTGTTGTTCAGGCATGTCTGACTTTTTGTAATCTGACAGGTAACATTTCACCTGGATTGTCTCTTGGTAACTTCTTTGAATTTTTGTAAGCCCCTGCTTGTGTCATCAGTAAGTATATCTTGCATTTTGTGGGTCTTTTTTTTCTATTGATTTTAATTTTTCTCACATCAGATCTTTTGTAATGACTCGTACTTTAGCAAAATATTTAAAGTTTAGTCTAACTATTAGTATTTCTGTGAATAGCTTGGTTTTACATAATCTAGTACTGAATTATCTGTTCCCAACAATTTACTCCAGCACCTCAGAATTTGAATACATCCATTTTCTTTCTCCAGTCTTTCTGATGGTCCAACTTTCACAGCCATTTATTACAATTAATTCCAAGAGCAGGTGGTAGTCTTGGCACGGAGGGCCTTTGCGCAACTGTGGGTTGTGCACCAGTTATGCCCTTTCCATGACCAACAATCCCTACTCACAATCACTCATGCCCTAGTCACCTATCATTTTAACTATTGCAATGCGCTCTACATGGAGCTGCCCTTGAAAAGTATCTGAAAGCTCCAGTTGGTTCAAAATGCAGCAGCCCGCATGGTTTTGTGCAGACCTCAGTGCGGGACTTGCACTGGTTGCTTCTGGGAGGGGTGGCTATTGAGCTTAATCAGATGTGGACAAATTACTCCCTAATTACTATTAATGATGACTCCCTTCCATAATGAGGAAGATCCTATTAAATCAGTTTGCCCCAGGTGCCTATGGATCCTTTGGGCTTTCAGAGGATGGTTGAGAAGTATCTTGAGAATCTGGTGGGCAATTTGATCAAGACCTTGGTCACCATTGGAATACATGTAACTAAGGCACTTGATCTGATTGCACCATTGTGTCCTCTTCACAACAACTGCTCAATAAAACAGATGGCAGCTGTGTCCAGGAGCTGTTGTTAAGTTACACCTGAGGCAATTGCTGAATTTAAAGGAGCTGTTCATAATCATGCATAATTTGTCACCTGTTACTTGAGTTGGTTAATGGGCTGTATATGATGTCGTCTTTGGAAAATATTCAAAAGCTGGTACAAAATGAGGTGAATTAGACAATGAAGGATGTATCCAGATACTCAGGTGACCCCATTGTTTCAAGAGCTACATTGATTGGTAGTTAGTTTCCTGATGCAATTCAAGGTGCCATCTTTAAGACCCTACATGATTCTACACTGGTTTATCCAAGGGGCTGACTTCTCTGTTGTGTCAGATTCAAGAGAAGCAACTCCCTCCAGGTCACATCTATACAAAATTGTCATCTGAGGAGAAGTCAGAAGAAGGCATTTTCAATCACCTTCCCAATGTTTTGGGATTCCCTCCCTATAGAAATCTGGTCTAGTTCTCACTGCAGTGAAAAACTGCAAAGCTACAAGAAAAAAGCCACTCACATTCTAATTTATTTGTGCAATTTTAACTATATAGCATAATTGTGACCCTTTGTCCTGAAGAAAATTATTCAAAACACCTTTCAGTTTTCCCAGCATAAACCATATTCAATTATTATAATTGAATAACAAGCTGTTGAAGTGCTGTCCCGGTGCTTGGAAGCCGTACGGGTCTGGATGGGGAGAAACAGGCTCAAGCTCAATCCCTCCAAGACGGAGTAGCTGTGGATGCCGGCACCCCGGTACAGTCAGTTGCAGTTGCGGCTGACTGTTGGGGGCGAGTCATTGGCCACAGTGGAAAGGGTGCACAACTTGGGTGTTCTCCTGGATGAACAGCTGTCGTTTGAAGATCATTTGACGGCCGTCTCCAGGAGAGCTTTTCACCAGGTTCGCCTGGTTCGCCAGTTGTGCCCCTTCCTTGACCGGGATGCCTTATGCACGGTCACTCATGCTCTCGTTACCTCTCGCTTGGATTATTGCAATGCTCTCTACATGGGGCTCCCCTTGAGGTGCACTCGGAGGCTTCAGTTATTCCAGAATGCAGCTGCGCGGGTTATAGAAGGAGCCGCACGTGGCACCAGTGTAACACCACTCCTGCGCAGACTGCACTGGCTGCCTGTGGCCTTTCAGGTGCACTTTAAGGTGTTGGTTACTACCTTTAAAGCGCTCCATGGCTTAGGGCCTGGGTACTTACGGTTCCGCCTGCTGTTACCTCATGCCTCCCACCGACCCGTACGCTCACACAGAGAGGGACTTCTCAGGGTGCCGTCCGCCAGACAATGCCGGCTGGCGGCCCCCAGGGGAAGAGCCTTCTCTGTGGGGGCTCCTACTCTCTGGAACGAACTTCCCCCTGGCTTGCGCCAATTGCCTGACCTTTGGACCTTTCGCCGCGAGCTGAAGATGTATTTATTTACTTGCGCGGGGTTGGCTTAAATTTTAATTTTTTAAAATTTTTTAAATTTTAAATGTTTTGGATGTATTTTAATTGGGTTTTAGATTTTAATATGTTTTAAATTTCGGCCAATTTTATAATAAGTTTTTTAAATTGTTTATTTTAATTGTATCTTGTTATTGTTTTTATTCCGGCTGTACACCGCCCTGAGTCCTTCGGGAGAAGGGCGGTATAAAAATCTAAATAATAATAATAATAATAATAATAATAATAATAATAATAATAATAATAATAATAATAATAATAATAATAATAATAATCCTGATATACTTTTATAATCTTGTTGAGAACTGTAGCTTGTATATTGAAAATCCACCTTGTAACAGTCATGAAAAATTATCAAGCTTTCTGAGATCATAATTAGTTATATGAACATGAAATGAAGAGACAGAGCAGGTTGTATTTTCCAGAGCCCATCCACATTGCCAGTTTTTCTTAACATCAAACAGATCCTAGTAGTCACTAGCTCATTGTAGAACACAGCAGAAAAAAGGGATATTCTATCCCAAATCATTTGTACACCACTACACCAATCCCAGGCACTGCTGGTCATATATGAACACAGAGCAATAAAAGTATATTTGGCTTTTTCACAGTCTGAACCCAGACTGGAATTTCCTGCTTAGAGAGTTGTGCTTTCTCTTACTCAATGCTCTTTGATGTTTTAATTCTTCTTCTAGGTTTTACTTTTCAAATGTTAAGCCTTACTGCTTTGTCCTTCTTTTTCATAATTAGGGATTAAAGAATTCAGTTATATTTTGATTGTATTGTTACTATGTTTAGATACATGTGTTAGTTTTCTATGAACCTTTGAAAAAATGGATTTTTAAAATAGAATACAGATACATAAACCATCACTCTGGTGATATTGTGAGAATAAAAAGCGAGAAGTCTCAAAATAGAGCAAAGAAACATATGAGGAATCTTAGTAAGTTATATAAAATGCTCAGCATATTTTACTATATATTTTGTCAGAATACTGGAAGAAAGAACCAAAATGCTTTAAGGTATTTAAGTGGCTTTTGTTTCTAAGCTTTTGCCTTTCAATTATGTTTTTTTTACTTCACTTTGTGAAGCAAAAGAATTGTCCAAGGATTTGTCTGATAAATATTCACAAGTCCTGAGTACATGAAGCATGTATGAGTATGAGACCTCACAAATATGTTTCCTATACAGCACCATGAAATAAATGGAACATAGTTTTTATCTCCAATGTAATAATAATATAAATATTCTAGATTTTAGCAATAGGTTGGGGGAAAAGAAATGCACTTTATAATGTTTTAGTGCTGTATATATTCATATCCAATATTGTATGGAATAATCCCAGGGTATTCACTATCTATAATAGTGTTGAGAGTCGAGGATGGATTTGAAAAAGAATTTAATATAACTAAAATTGCTGTAAATGATTCTTAAGCCAAAAAGCATCCCTTGTTAAAGAAACGTCAGATAAAATATAGTTTAAACGATAGTTTTAGGATATGATGCCAAGCTCAGTTTGTGCACTGTAAGTCAAAATAAGTTTGCAATTGTAATTTCTCTCTCTAAAAATGCATCCTGTGATGAGTGGATTTTGACTTTCTGCTGACCATTATGCACAACATTATATAATACAATAAATCTCAAGTGATTTACTTCAAAAGGGAACTAAATCTGTTATGCACTATGTCCTTGGAACCTTTTAGGATTCATAGTTTGGGGAAGATTATAGTAACATTGTATGAATAACAGTAGAACAGTTAATTAGGCTTTGATTTATAAGAATTAGGAAGTTGCACATTGTAAAGAACGATATGTAAAAGGACACATATAGAGTATGACCCATCTTAAATTAACCATCTATTAAAATCCCATCGATACCAGTATATGATAGGAAAGCATGTTTTTACTGGCTCTCTTGTAAAAATAAATGAGACTTTGGAGTGCTTAGTGTCGTCTGGATCATGCTCTTACAGAACACATTATCAACATTAACTATTCCCTAGAGTGAAAAAATACCATTATGCTTCAAGAGTGTAAAAGGGTACTTGTTTTATTGTTCCCCTGATGAATCATGTAAGGCAATTTCTCCACTGCTTTGATCAATTTTTCAATTTTTTTGATCAATTCACAAGTCAAGACACATTTCTGAAAATAGCTTGGTGAAAATGTGCTATTCCTATGGAAATAGCATTAAGAAATGGCATTATTGACTGCTAAAACCTTGCTGTGAAAATATAGATTGAATGTGGACAGAGAATGTCAAATGTAGTGATTTCTAGTACCTAGGAAATTTGTACTTCAATTTGTATGGTGACAATTCTGTGATTTGCTGTATTGTCTTAACTGGATTGCAGAAGGACAGCAGTTTTGGTTTAATTATGTTACAGTTTTTAAAAGAAGAGTTCAGAGATGTCTTGTTTTATTTCTCGTTCCAATATTAGAATAAAATCCACCCACAGATTATTATATTCCCAGTTAGGATGTATGTTTGCACATAAGGATCTCTGAATCTTCTTTTTTATTATTTATTTTATTTCCAAAGTTAAAATACAAACTTCATCCAAAAGGGGAAACAACAAACAAAGCAAAAATTAAACAAGACAAAATGTGCATAAAAAAGTAAACATACACCTATATTGTCTCCTCTAGTTGAATATTAATTAATGTCTTTTGACAATAATAGTTTCATCCCTTGCAAAACAGACCTACAATTTATAAACTTCTGCAGCTCTATATACCCAGCAACTTGATCTACCATACATTTATTGTAAAAGAAAACAGTTAACAGGTGAAGCCCACAACAAAACAAAACTTCACATCCCTCTGTTAACAAAGTATTATTGTAATTCACATGTAGAAAGTGCACAATGGCTCCTAGTTTACCATAAACCACTGCAGTCCTTATCTCTGATCAGGCAATATCTTGATTCTTAATACTAACACTTTCTATTGAATTATAACTGGTATCTTCCTAAGCAATTGCATCTCATACCCCAAAGTCTTAGATCTCTGTTGTGAATATCTCCATAGCACTAGTTTTCAGAAAGTTTTCGTACAAGTTGAATTACAACATCTCTTAACAGTTGTCTTCTGATTGAATATAGAAAGCCTATTCCACAATCTCTATCAGTTTTCTTAAGACAGTCCAATTCATCACTGATCCATATTGGCATCTCTAAGCCTTTGTGCCCTTTTCATTCATTCATTCATTCATTCATTCATTCATTCATTCATGCCCCTTTCAGCCTTCTCCAATGAGCCTGCAACTCTTTTTTTTTTAAAAAAAAATCTTTCTCCTTCAGTTCTGTCAGGAGCAAATTAACTTCCAATCCACCCAACTGCAAGTCTGACTTAGCTGTTATTATTTCCATCTAAAAATCATCCTTAGGTTGGTTTATGATTATTGTTAAATCATCAAACCTTTTATGTAAATTTTCATTCAGA
Organism: Ahaetulla prasina; assembly: GCF_028640845.1. NCBI lineage: Eukaryota > Metazoa > Chordata > Lepidosauria > Squamata > Colubridae > Ahaetulla > Ahaetulla prasina. Next base: position 100,858,357 of record NC_080543.1, on the reverse strand, counting down.
GGCTGTAAGTTGAAAAGCATTTTTTTCAAAGGCTTCAAGAAGGAATTAAATTGATCTGGCTTTATTGTTGTTTCCATTTTTAATATAATCCAAATTTCTTTTATAGCCAGGCTTTCTCAACAAAACATATGATTAAATAAATAAATAAATAATAAATAAAACATAGGTAATTCCTCTCAAGGGCAAAAGAAATAGATATTCTATAACAAAATTCCCATCTCTTTAGAGAGAAGGAAAAAAAGGCCAGAAATAAAAAGAAATATAAAATAACAAAATTATTTTAAAAACTAGTAAAATGAAAAAAATCTTGTAGTGGAAATCTAATGTAAACATAAATCAAATCAAATATCACTTTCACTACCAAAGGGAAAGTTTTTGGCACTGTCTTTGCTTCTATGTGGCATGTTTTTCATAATTCTAAAGAAAGCAATAAAACAGGTAAAAAGTTCACAGTCTAGCAAGGGGATATAAAATAAATCAGCATTCAACCTGATGATTAATTAAAGATGTAAGTAAAAAGAAAAAAAATCAAAGTGTGTTGCTTAAAACAAAAATTTGCCTAAGAAACATACGCTAATAGGAAAAGATGGAGACCCGACCCGCCAATTACTCTTACCAAGAATTGCAACTGTCTACATTACTCTTCCCAGATAAATACATGGTCTTCTGAAAGTTGTCTTTGGTCATTCCCAAAGAAAAAGATTTGGCAGCAAAGTCAGCTGTTTGTCGACAGAAGAAAAAAATCATCCAGCTGCTCAGCACACCATTTTCTGGAGAACTCCCAGGATCTTGGAATCGTCTGCTGAAAAACCAGAAGTTGCAGCAAATCTAAATTGATGAAGGTTGGCAAAAGCCTAAGCTCAAAACAACTATGGGGATCCTTTCTTACAAATATTTATTTCTTGAATTTTTTAAAAATTGTTTTAAAACATAAATGTTATCCTGAACAAATATCTTCTCACAGAATATAACCATTCTTTTATTTAACGGGTTTTTTTTTCTGGCATTATGCCAGTTAAATCTCAGGAGGTGGCTGGTTGACCTGGTCCAAAATCACGAGCAAAGCAGGGCTGGGAGTATTTGTGCCATTTATAAACAATGAAAAAAACAAAAGAAAACAAAATTGAAAGATGGCAATGACAATTTACTTCCCTACTCCTGCCAAGAAATGACATACAAATGTCCATGAAGCCACCAGGAACTGAGATTGGCTAAAAATTTAACTTTCCAAATTCCAGGTGACTTAATCAGCTGTGCTGAAATGAATTCATATCCAGGAGATACCCAAGGTAGTGTCAGGCCTGGAAACCATACTAGACTTTAGGGTTCCAGACGCTGCCATTTTCCCCTGAGGGGCAGAAGGGGGGTTGAGGGGTATAGTAACATTCTTCAAGCGGTCAATAAGGTTTTTTTTATGCAGAAGAGGTTTTTCTGGAACCTTGACAGATAGATGTTATGCAATCTTCCATTTCTGCATGAAAGTACAATCTGATGCTACAGTTGGGAACAAATTTCATTCAATTCAAGTGGAACTAGTAAGTCTACAAATTTGCATGATATTTTTAATCTTAATTAAAAAGTCTAAAACAACATTTGCCTTTGTGCCATCTTATCCTAATTACTTATTTTTGCTATATATATTTCTTAGATTTATAGGCTATCAGATTCCAACATGAATCTATTTATTCTTCCTATATAGCACATATTTCTTTTCTTTTTGTAATGAACTTTGGGTAGCATTACTGGCAACTAATTTCATTGATAGGGTTTGTTATGAGGGCCAATTTTATTTGGCTTTGTTTTATTTTACTTTAATTCTTGTAGACCAGGTACTCCCAGCCCTGCTTAACTTCCGATCACAAAATCACAGATGATCTATTTTAGTTGACACTGCAACTACCCTTTTTCTTACTATCAAACTAAAAATAAAGAGTTTCTCTTCTGAAAGAGCTTCAACAAAGCATGCTGGTTTTAATTGGATCACTTGGGAATCATTTAGATATAAATCCCAGATTTATGCTAATGATAACCTACAAACTTTTTTGTTCTTTCTTCATTTTATGAAGCCAAGAAATAATTAACATATATTAATTTGTATGTATACTGTAATTTTAGAAGACTTTTAAAGTATCCTCTTTTAAAAGTATTCTCTTACGCAATATGATTCTATAAATTTAAAGAGACTGTAAAAAGTCACTAAGAATTCATGTTTCTTCTGTAGTCTGACAATTTGTTTTTTAGATTAATTTCCTTCACTTCTACAAATTTTAATGGAATACTATTTGAACAAAGCATTTCTTCTCATGCCTTACTCTGTTTTCCTTTTTATATGACTTCATATTTCCTCTGTATAATTTTATTTAACCACAAACAGAATTATCTTCTCCTGAACTATGTTCTGGATCCCCTATACTAGAAAACTTCCAGCTATTAACCACATTGTAGTTCCTCTCTCAATCTGTGCACTAATTATTTTTGTAACCCATTTCCATGATAACAAAAGGCCACAGGAATCTCTGCCTCTTAGCATTATTCTGTACAACAATGGTATTTTTTTCTTTAATAGTTAAACATTTTAATTAATTTTTGTACAGCTTTGTAATCCGTGACTGCTGTGTATTGCACACATCACTGGATCTGGGATACTTTGAAGACTTCCATAAAGGATATTAATTATATTAGCTGAATCTTATCATTCATTACCAGATATGGCCTGTGAATTAGGAACAGGTTTAGGGAAAACCTGTCAGATCATAATCAAAGCCTAAGATTTAAAATACTGGGCTTCATCAAAATCCAATGCTTAGAATCAAAAACTAGAAAAAGACAATGATTTTATGCTGTGCTTACAAATGCCTGTTGGTTATCTTCTGGAAACAGAATGATGGACTCTATGAATCCATCTGTCAAGGTAATTACATACAGCACACTAAACTAGTTAGGATCTTCATTATCATTTCCTAAAGGAACATTTCTGCTTAAAATGTCCCAGAATTCAAAATGGCCAGATTAAACAGACTTCATTTTATATTAACAGGGCTACAGAAAGCTCTTCAAGCCTCCTCTCCTCAGAAGTTATTTATTGTTCATAAATTCATAGCCAACTGACAGAAAAGGGCACGATGGAACTAATTTAATATTTCTTTGGTCAGATTATGTTCACATCCGAATGAAAAATCTGTAAAAAAAAGTGGAGCAAAATTTATTATTTTACTGAAATGGTCATGGGTTAGGTTATCATACACCTTGTGCTTGTGGCAGGGAGATTAATTTTCAGACTTGTTCACATGAAAGACATTCGGGCCAGATAACTTCGCCTTCTCAGAGGCATTAAGCTTTAAATATACGGCTTTTTCTCTAAATCGTTTTGGAGAAAAAAGTAAAGTAAGCACCTTAAATTGAATTGTTAAATGCAATTTTCTTCAGATTATGATGGAATCATGAATATATTTAATGTTTTACTATCACCTTATATTTTAAGATAGATTAGCCATATACAGAACACAGACCTAATTCTGGCTTCAAAGCAATCTCTGACTCCCTCCAGATTTCTATCAAAAGGAAACTAGCCAGGAAAAAAAGAATGCAAAAGTCTATAACTCAAACAAGTTGGAACAAGTCTGATGTTTGTGATATGATATATTGCTCAGGGAACTGTAAAAAATGTTCATAAAATATATTGTATATGGAGTAATTTCCATAGCACTCTCATATAAGAATCACATATAGTAGTCTCATAGAAACAGCCAATTTGGTATAGTGGTTAAGGCATCAGGCTAGAAAACAAGAGGCTGTGAGTTCTAGTCCCTCTTTAAGCCATGTAAGCCAGCTGGATGACTTTGGGCCAGACAGTTTCCCTCAGTCCAGCTCACAACACTGGATTGTTATTTCGTGAAAAATAGGAGGAGGAAGGTATGTTGAATATGTTTGTCGCCTCAAGTTATTTGTAAAAATAAGGTCGGATAAAAATAAATATAAAAACTTATCTTGGAAAGAAAAGGATTTTATTTAAGGGATATAACTAAATGCGCAGGAAAAATTTGTTGAGGGGTTACTTTTAAGCAAAACATGTAACTCAGGGTGAAAATGTGAACTAAATCTTTTAGCAGGTACATTCTTAAAGCAGTTATTTTACCTTCTACACTACTAGTACTCTGATTCCAGAAAACCAGGGCTACCAGAGCAACAAGTCAAAGAACCTGCTTCCAATCTTAAGATATTTTCTGCTCTTTCTTCTTGCTTCCTCTGTTGTTTTCTTGCATTTTCTAAGTTCATAAATGCTGACAATAGTGAGAAACACTTGCTGTGTGCATTCCTTCTGAAACAATACTAACTGGATCTAGATGATTAACTGGAAACTCTTGGCCTTATAAAGCTCCATAGTGATCCACTTCCTGATAAATATGACTCAGATCATTTATTTGATTCAACTTTGGCTTCTCTTTACTTCTCCTCGAGGTAGCTCTGTTTGTCAATTTAATATTAGTTTTTGACCTTGTTTTGTTCATGTTCTAAAGTCTCTCAATTTTGCCAGTTGCCTTGGTTCCTGTTGTGGCCCGCCAGCTGCCAGCAGAGCCAATCGCAGACTCAGACAATAAGGAGGTTGGGGAGGAACTTGGGCCAGTTCTGGAGTCTGGAGAAGACTCTGATGGATGCTCTGCATCGGACACAGAGATAGAGCCAGGGCCATCTGACATTTCCAAGCCATCAGAGAGGGAGCTGCCTTTGGAGGCTGAGATGAGTGAGGAGGAAGAACAGCTGGGGCCTGTTCTAGATACATTTGTGCACAGAGAAGTTAGGAGAGGGGAACAATGGAGGACAAGGAGTCGACTCAGGAAGCAAAGCACATGTGGACACTGAATGGTCCCTCCCTGGCTGGGGAATAAATAGAAGGAAAGGGGAGTGGTTGTCGTAGGAGACGACAGTTCATATTTCTGAAGATTTTGCTCATTGTGTTTTGTGCCACAAAGACTGTTTGCCGGAACTTAAATTGCAGCCTTTCGGCTGGCAGCTCATGGCCTTGCAATTATCGCAAGGAACTGATAAAGTCTGTTACTGCAGTTAACTCCTTGAAGGACTATTGCCTGGACTTTTCAGTGGGTGAATGCAATTAATTCACAAGGGGTAAATAAAAAGTTGTTTTTTGTGACAAGGAGTCTGTTTCTTGCTTCTGCTAAAGCTGGGTCAGAACAATTCCTGTTTTTATTCCATGTTATCAGTTCCTTCTTCTTAATATCTTTTTCCTGTAAAAAAATCATTTTATTTTTTTAATTTTGTTCACTATCTGTTCTTTAATTGTGATTTAAATTTAAGAACCTGTAAACAATTTGTTTTCTATTTCTCATATCCACACTTAATCATTAAGATACAGGAAAGATCAATGGCCATGTTTTCTTGTAATAAAGACCAGTGATGGATTGCTACTGGTTTGCCCCGGTTCGGGTGAACTGGTAGCCGCCGCAGCGGGAAGCTCTGCCCACCCACTCGGACGTCTCTGCACATGCGCAGAAGCTTCTGTGCATGCACAGAAGCATCATGCGGCTGAGCGTGTGCCCACAAGCGAATCGGTAGCGACGGGATTTGAAACCCACTACTGGTAAAGACATCTGAGTAAATATTGAGAATCAGGTAATCTTTCCTAGACCTTTCCTGGCCTCCACTTATATGTCCACCTTGGGCTTCTTGCTCTATTTGGATGTTGTTAAATAGCCAAATTAAGCTACTGTCTATCCCATAAAAATATAATTCTTATGAGACTTTGAAAGGCATGGCAAGCTCTATGTCACTATGGAGAATGCAGACAATTTCAGCAAAGACTGAAGAATTGGTGAATAGAATAGTTCTTCAGAGCCTCTCCAGAAAAGGTGAAGATGGCAGATTCCCCATATTTATACTTATTTACATTTCATATTTCTAAACCCTCAAAAAGGGGCTCTGAGTAATGTACAATATAATATAACTGATAAATAAAAACATTAAAATTAAAATTAAACATTAAATAAGGGTTAACAATTTTAAAATTATAGAATGACAATTAAATATCAAAATGGGGAAATCCTATGAGGGTCATTTAACAGTATTACGGGAGGGTGTTTCAAGGGATTCGCCACAGTTACGTGGTCCTCTATGCCCCCATGCAAGGCACTGATACCTTTGTAGGAAGCCAAGGATTGGGGGATTTCTTCACCTCCATAGGTAGGATGTTCCACAAAGTGGCAGTGGAAAAGAAGGCTCTTCTCATAGACCCTGTCATTTGAAGTAGTTTGACTGTTGGGATCTGTAGCTTACCTTCACTGCCTGATCAAGTGTGATGGGCTGATAAGATTGTATGAAGTTGATTCTGTAGGTAACCTGGTCCTATGCCATGTAGGACTTTATAGATGATAGCCAACACTTTGAATTGGACCTGAAAGCAAACTGGTATCCAGTGCAATTCACGGAACTGATGGGTGTTATTAAGTTAACAACATATAACTGTTATTTGTGCCATTCTTCGAGCACCCAATATGCCTCATACAGTTGCATGCTGTACCAGATGAAGCTTCCAGATACTTTTCAAGGGTAGCCCCGTGTAGAACACATTGCAATGGTCCAATCGGGAGGTGACCGAGTGTAAGACTACCTGTCCAGGAAAGGGGATAATCGGTGCACAATACAGAGTTGGGCAAAGGCCTTCCTGGCCCCAGCTGCCACCTGCTCTTTGAGTTGGAGCTGTGAGTCCAAGAGGATCCCCAGGTGATGCACTGGGTCTGTCTGAGGTAGTGCAATCTCATCCAAGATGAAAGATGATAAATTCCTGGCTACAGAGGGGCCCACCCACAATTACTCTGTCTTATTGGGGTTCAGTTGAAATCTACCGTTCCTCATTTATATTCCTACAGCTCCCAGGCATCCATCACTCACTTCACCAGGGATGATAACTTATAACTGAGATATATAACATATGTGCTCCACACAGCTGATCTTTGCAAAAAGACTATAGTATAGCAGTCTCCGGGGGCATGAGTGCCAGGGATGAAGGGCATTAACATCTATAAAAAACAACTATAAAACAACTATAAAAATTGTTTTTAAAAACAACCTGATCTTTTATGCTTTTCCTTTCTACCAATGACCTAGGCAGGAAGTGAAACTTTTTGGTACTTTCTTTGGATCAACAGAGTATTGTGGTTATAAGACTATACTCCATTTTTTAAAGGATGTCTGCTTCTTTGAATAACTAGCCTGGAAGATGGTCTAAGGATTAAATTTATTTCACCAAATCATATAAAGCCTTGTCCTAATCTTACTCTTAATTCTCAATAACTGGCCTTACTTCCTTTTCCTGATTCCTGTTTCTTCTCAACTTTAACGATGTACATGTTCTTGCTTTATGACTCTATTCCTGTCTTGGACCTTAAGCTCTGCCTGGTTTTGATTATGAACTGCTTCTGACTCATTTGGTATGCTGGAATTCAAACTGGCATGGTCCATGACTTGACTGCTTCGAGACATCATAATCCCCATAATTTAGATATGCTTGATGGTCTGCTGTCTTAACAGCTCAACACCTGAATTATTATGCCATTATTTTATGTGAATATTTTGACTTTGAATAATTAATTGTTCATACTTGAACATTATAGCAGAGCCAATAAAAATGAAGGATAATTTTAGATACTCTAATAAATATAAAACTGTGACTAAAATACCAGGTGAAAATGCTTAATATATTGGATTTTCTGAATGTTCTTTATGCGATTCAAATTTGGAAATATTGTGAGCATGGGCATTTAGTTCAGGTTTGTAAAAACCATCACCATTAATATATATATATCTTAAATTTGGGGTGAAATCATCTGACTGTATCAACTATTTTAATGAACGTATAAAAAGTATAATTTTTATACTTTTAAAAGTATAAAATAAATTATACGTATAAAAGTATAATTATTTATTTAAATTGCTTATATCTGCCATACTTCAAAAACTAAGTGAATGATGTGATACACATTCCTATGCTTGAATAAGGAAGAATTTTGCTAAAAGGTATTCAAGGCTAAGAACAGGCTTTTTAATAACTGTACTTAACTAAAACAAATAGTCAAGAAATCTTAAAGAACAGCAGAATTCAAGACTTTGGAGCATGACTATGGAAATGAGAGAAATGCAGATTAGAGTGAAAAATGGGTAAGTTTAACAACTGCACATATTAAAGAAGTACATAATTCTAAGGACATGAATTACTTGAAGTCTTGCACCATTCATTAGAACGTCCTTCTAAAATTGGAGCTATATTTAAAATCAACTCAGGCAAAAAGGGGAAGAAGATAATTGCCCACTCTAATAGAGCTCATCAATCAAATGGAATATTCACACTAAACTAATAATAACAAAGCAGCAAATCATTCTTGAGTTTCTATGATCAAGGGTCAGCAATCAAGGGTCATTACTTTTTACCAAAGGCTATGCATAAACTAGAAACTCACATAGTGTGGTAATACTAAATGTAAATCTGAGGAAGTAAAGGCCATAGAAATCTTAGCAATATTTCAGAACTATGTGAGGGAGTATTCCAAATTGTAGAAGATATTATAATATGCAGACATAATTTAGAATTATTGCAGCCTCTGTACTTAGGACTTATTACTGAGACTCATTTTTTTATAGCCTCAGTTTCTAAAGATCAGTACAATGAAGGAAAAGCAGGTACAGAAAATTCCATGAGGATTAGAATGCAGCAGACGATGATACAAATACAGTATATAGTACCAAGTCCAATTTGGAGTCAGAAAATCATCTAAGCCAGACTACAAAGAAATTAGATAAGCAATAAGAAAGCAGCAAAACATGCCAATGTAATAAAAATACATACTATTAAAACTTGCTATATTGGTGCATTTGTTCTATGTTGCTTTGGTAACACCACAAATTATCAGAAACACCATAGTCATATTTACATGGTATGCGAATGGTATCTTTTTAGTTTATATCCAAGTAGGTATTAAGTTTTTAGAATATTAAGAAATGGCTTATAGGGAAACTCAAATTTCCTTTATAAACTAGTGTCCATTTTGTAATGTTATCTGAGGTATTAAATCATGTTTTCAATTAATTAAGAATTCATGATATTATGTTTGAGCATCTAATGGGAAACCCAAAGTATGAATCTGGTACACACATGATAAAAAGGTAATGGTAAAGGACCATTTTATTCTGCTAGTTGTTATTGATTATAGGGAGTGGTATTCATCTCTGTTTCAAGACCATTGAGCCAGTGCTGTCCAAAGACATTTCTCTGGTCATGTGGCCAGCATGGGGTCACAGGGCGCTGCTAACTTCCCACTGAAGTGGTACCTATTTATCTACTCACATTTGCATGCTCTGAACTGCTAGGTCGGCAGGAGACATAAATGATATATCATAATTAAAAAGGAACAGCTTGAAAAGACACATGAAACAATCATCAACATTTTTAAAGGAATGAAATTCACAAGAGAATAAATGTCTTGGCATAGACTCAGTACTTAGATTCTGAATTTAATTCTGAAGAAGCTGCTCCAAGTAAGCCTATGGAATGTCATCCTCAGGAGAGAGAAGGAAGGAATCACATGAGGCTGATCAAACATAGGTACCACCTAATCAGCTGGAAAAGTCAGATGAGGAGCACTTCCCAGCCCCTCCACCCAACAAGTAGAGAAGAGAACAGAACAGTGAAGATCTATTAGACTTCTTGCCAAGCAAGGGAGTAAATCTCATTTTTTTGCATGTTCCTATTTCAAAGCCAATTTTGCAGGCAAGTCCCTATTTCAGTTACATTCCTTTATTTCATTACTAATTCTTTAGACTTAAAGTGAAATTGATAATCTCATGAGAAACTGTGTGCATCTGTGACTAAAACCTGAAACAAAACAAGAAAAAACCAACAACACAATACCCTTGCTGGGTATCCTCATTAGAGGAAATAACGAACTAGAAGCCCAAATTTACCTGAAATAAATCCACAGTAACCAGGTATTCTACTATACAAGTAACAATACAACCACCTAAAAAAAGAGGTTTTATGACCTTTCTTGTGGTCATTAAGTGAATGCTGCAGCTGAGAATCTAAAGATAGATAGATGGAGGTTATACTTTTTTCCAATGAGGAAAAATCCTCAATCAAGGGATTACAGATCATAAAAAGAAGGAAAAAATATGCTTTATGAAAATATTATCTTCTTAAATTGATTTCCAACAGTGTTAATTTGCTTGTTGGAGGCCCTGGGAAGGTTGCAAATGACATCACATAACCCCAGAATACTACAAATGTTGTAAATACATGCCAGTAGCCAAGCACCCAAATTCTAATTATGGGACCATGGAAACACTGCAATAGTGATGAGTGCTGTTAACATTGCAAACAGTTGTTAAAAAACTAATGAGTCAAGGGCTACCTGTACAATCAAAGTATAGGTAGTCCTCAACTTACAACCACAGTTGAACCCAAAATTTATGTTAGTAGGTGAGAAATTTTGTTAAGTGAATTTTGCCCTATTTTATGATTTTTTTCTTGCTACATTTGTTAAGTGAATCACTGCAGTTGTTATATTAGTAACACGGTTGTTAAGTGAATCTGGTTTCCTCATTGACTTTGCTTGTCAGAAGATTGCAAAAGGGGATCACTTAACTCCAGGACACTGTAACTGTCATAAATATGAGTCAGTTGTCAAGCATCTGAATGTAAATCACATGACCATGGGGATACTACAAGGGTCTTAAGTGTGAAAAATGGCCATAAGTCACTTTTTTCAGTGCTGTTGTAACTTTGAACTTTCACTAGATGAACTGTTGCAAATTGAGAACTACCTGTAATTGTTTCCACAAAATAATGCATTAATGTCTTTCATAAATGGAAATTCAGCTGCAATCAGTTTGAGCAATTTAAGACTTCTAAATATTCAGGAATTATATTCCAATCTTCTCATACCTGGAAGGAGCAAGAAAAAGCTACCTTATTTTGTAGACAATTACAATAAAAATCTAATACGATTATCAGATTCGCTCCTTATGACTACAATAGACATTACAAAATTATCTTGTTATTTATAATTACTTTTAAAATGTGATTCACTTAATTCATATGTATATGAAGAAAATTGCCCCCTAGAATTGTCAGCTTTTGAAGATACTTAAAATAAACCCCCCAGAGGAAATTAGGTTGAGGATATAACTCTATGCACCATTAATCCAGAAAGTGCATTTTTCTTTCTCACATATTTGTTTCAATTAGAGTTCGGTGAATCATCTTCAGAGCCCCAGAGAGAACTTAAAGCAAGCACCATCCCTGTTAGAAGATAATTTAGAATGCTGTCTCAATATATATGGCACTGTTCTTTTAGTATCCTGTCATTCAGAAACATGAGAATGGAAAAATGAATTAAAGTAAATGAGTACACACTGGAATTTTGAAATTCTGTGCATAGAAATATGTTTGAGCCATAATAAAGCCTAACCTTTCTTCAGGCAGTATTTCAAGACCTCATTTAATCTCAGCCTCAGAGGAATACAGTATCATCACTGTATTATTTGAAATGCACACGAAAGAGAGACAGAGAGATTTATTTTGCATCTGTCATCTGAAACGTATTTTAAACATGAAGTGATCCCACAGTCTTCTTAGAGCCATTTCTATTGTGGAAATTCTTTATAAATCATGTAAGTAAAAAAATTGTTATAATGTGCACAAAATCACACAAAATACAAAAACATAGTAACATAGGCTTTCAAAACAAACCCTAGAAAGTAAACAGTAACATGCATATATTTGTTTCAAAAAAAAAACTTACAGGCATACAGAACAAAATAATAGTCCAATGACAAAAAATGTTCTTTCTTAGTGTAATATAAAATATAGACTTAAGCTTTTTATCTCAGTTTGATTTCCTTCAGTGAATTTTTAAACAGCTGATATAGCCAGAATTGGAAGAGCTTTACAGCATATCCCAATCTCAGCTGTGGTTATAAATCTAGTATACAGGTAGTCCTTATTTAGTAATCACAAATGGGATTGGAAATTTGGTCATTAAGTGAAGAGATTGATAAGCGAAACTGCAACTCTGCTTATGATCTTCAGCTTTCCTTTGCTTTACAGACCTGCGAACATCAAAAATGCAAGCATTGGTTGCAAAGTCACGTTTTCATCATTGTTAAAACTGCAAACAGTCGCTAAGCAAGACAGTCACTAAATGAGGGTAACTTGTAATTTCTCAGACTTTAAAGGAATTATATTCTGTGAATATGGACGAGCTCTGATTGTATAGGAATAATAATTTAAAAAAAAACACCAATGTGCAAGAACTCTAAGACAGAAAAATGAATCCACCAAAGCTCCATTGAGCATTGGAATTCTTCAACTTTTAACTATAATTGATGAATGTTTGATACCGTGTTTTTGAAAAATATTGATAAATAAGCTACACTTAAAATAATTGATAAACACAGGTTAAAATTTAACTCCAACAACAAACTGGGTCATTATTGTACCCCAGAACATAAGGAAAAAATGGACTGCATTATGAATGTGATGATAAACATATTAAAATTCTTGACCAATTCTTATATTTTCATTCCTGACAGTAAAACAGACATTTCCCCTTTTCCCTGCCTTCCCATAAATCCACTTTACATGATTAGTTATGTATGTATGCTAAGAATATAAAGACATGACTTTACTGAGATTCAGTTGCAGGCAGGCAGGCAGGCAGGAAGGGAAAGATAGAGGGAGGAAAAAGAAAGGAATACTGGACAAGCTACATTCCTCTGAACAGTGTTGAATCCAAGCAGACGCCAGACATTAACTTAAGCCAATGCTGGTATCATTAGCAATCCTAGACTCCATGTGGTTTACTTTGAAGTTCAGGTCATCTCTGAAACAAAACTAAACACATTGGTTCAAAACAATTTTTGCATATACTGCATCTCTCTTGTGAAAACAGTCCATTTACTTGAACTACCTGCTTCCTATTTTTCACTAATCCATGGCACATAGCTAATGCCTCTCAAAAGCTAAGAGTTGAGTGAGATGAAGCTTTGCAGAAACCATTTTGATCCTTCTGCATCTGTTGAGTAATTTCTAATCCATGCAATATTTTGAAACAGCCTACTATCAGGTGTTCCTCCTCACATTAGGTCTTCACTAGACTTAGAACATTTCTTTTATGAAAACTCCAAGACAGATTTTTAAAAATAGATGATAGTCTTTATGTCCATTTGTTCAGCAACAATTCAAAGTTACAGATTCATTGAACAAATACTAGCTATGACTGGTCCTCAAAGTTCTGGTTGTTGCAGTGACCCCCTTGTCACAGAATTAAAATTCAGATGCTTGGTAACTAAACCACTTTTATGACTGTTGCAGTGTCCCACGCTCAGTCAGCCCTGCAGAAACTGCCTCTACTTCAATTCCTCCCACCTGCTTACCTGCCTCCCTCCCTCCCTCCCCCTTTGGTCACCCTGCATTCTTCTTCCTACCTTCCTAGCCGACCCTTGCTGCTTCTTCCTGTTGCTGCTGGCCTGGGTTACAAACACCGGGTGAGGGCGTGAGGAGGTGGAGCCTCAACTGAAGGGATATCAGTGGATCCAGCTACAGATAAGGGAGCAGAGGCAGGTGGCAGGAGGGTGAGTGGAAGAGCCCTATCTTGTGTCATTGGAGTCAGGAGTGATAGCCTACAGATTGTGGAGAGTGCAGTGAGATGATGGTAGAAGCACAATGCAGGACAAGTGATGGTGGCTCCCGGGACAAAGAACTTTGAGGGGGGCAATATCTAAGGTGGCAGTGGAACTGGAGGAAGCAAAGGGATGATGGCTTCCTGGAGGCATAGTGTGCACTCTACAACTTGTGTTGGAAGCTGCTGGCCCTTCACAATGTATCCACAATATCACCAATGATCTTTCATGATTGATTATATCTGAATCTTGATCTTCCCAGTTCAAGCCCAAGTATGATGACTACTTGTTTTGTTTTAGATTAAATGCTGTTTAGTTATTAAGCAGTAAAGTGTAGGGTTATTTTATTTATTTTTAATGAAAATAAACCAGGTATATTCATTATTGTGAAGTTTATTAGTTTTACTAATTGAAATTAAAGCTCTAAGTTGTCTAACACTCTTAATAAACTATTTATTAATGAGAAACAAATGCTTTTCTATTTGTTCAAGATCAGGGGAGGAGGATATCATAGGCTAAAGAAATATTAAGCACAATTCACTTTTAAATATGTTAAGGACATAAATGTTCATTCTGAAAATTCATATCATGATGTCCTTTTGTAGTCTTCATGAATATAAACTTAGCCACACATATAAATAGAACAAGAAGTAAACTAGTGTGTTATCACTTCCAATGAGGTCTCTTATAGTACCAAATATGTAGTAACTACAAACGTCCATCTCCAAAATGTTCTGTATATTTCCCAAGACCTATGTAATTCATTGATTTCTGACTGATCAAGGATTGTTGTCATGGTCACAATACAAGTCTTTTTCAAATTCTTCTCAATATGCAGGATATTATCTATTTCTATGTCGTATTTCAAAATGCATTTCCATAATTCAGTAGGAATAAAAATGCACAGCATGAATTACCACAGCAAATCTAGAAAGCAATTGTAAATCTTAAATTAGTTTTTTTTAAAATAAAGCCCTTATAGACAAATTGCAATGTATTACTGGAAAAGAATATATAAGATTCTACAATATGAATTTTTGATGTGAAAACAATATACCGGTACTTAGAAATAAATTGATATGGCATTCAACTGAGGATAATTAACACACCTGAATGAATACCAATAATTATGTTGAATGTTGAACATTGATACATAATATCCAAAGAACTATTGGAAATAAAATATACTGAACAGAAATTGTTTTTAAAAATCACCTTGAATACCAGTTTTCAGAATCATACAAGTTGCTTTTCAATGTTAACAACTTTCAAACAAGATTTGCTATACCCAATGGAATAAACAAAAATGTTCATAATTAATCTCTATTGTTTCTACAATTCTGTAAATAAAAAGCATAACCCTAAAATATGATTTTTAAGTTGAATTGTTAACTCTAACTAATTCTTATACTGTTCTGTTTGTTTAAACAGCATATATGGCTCTTGCTGTAAATAAGTATAAACTGTCTGACAAATGTCGAATGTAAGGCAAGGAGTTTAATGGATTTCAGTTCTTGGATTTAAATACTAAGGGTTAAATTAGAAAGAGATTTAAATACATCCATCTGATGATGACAGATTAGCACATATAAAGATTCATGGAAGTTTATAGGAAAAAGTTCTAAAAGTATTCCAAAACAATATTTCCTAACATACAGAAGTATAAAAAATAAAATAGGTTTGTCTGACTTACTTTGAAGAGGGATTGATTTTATATATTTTCAAAGTGAATTCTTACAAACATTTAATTTAAATCATCCTTTGATCAACATCATCTTCCCATTTTCTTCTTGCCAAAACACAGGAATGCAGCTTGAGCAGGTAAAGTTTTCAGAAAGTGGTGTCTGTGTAAAGAGTAGCAACCACAAGCATTCCATTTTGTGTTTAGAGTTTGACTTGCCCATGGCTGCACCCAACCCAACTTATAACTGATAGAGCTGTATAAACCCTTCAGATGTTCTTTGGAATGTGGTAGAACTGAATAACTCACTTCCAACTACTAAAAGAATCATAAGGTTTCCTGTTCAGACAGCTGGTTTGAAAGTTGTTGCTGGCTATTTCTGCCTATATATCCACACGGATCCATTGACTTGAGCTGTAAAAGGAAACGAGAGCTAGTGTACTTCTTAATGGCATTCTCAACACTGTCACTCTATACTTCCTGAATTTTTGCGGTGAAGGATGACAATTCATGTAGCATAAATAGGCATTTGCGGGAAAGATACCATCAAAGAGACAATTCCCTCCCCCCATCAAATAAGTTCCAGAAATTTAAAACAGGAAATAGTTTTGTGGATTGCAACTATAATGCATATCATTTACATTAATATTACATAATTTTTCAAAACATACTCATTAATTTCTGATGCTGCTTTATGCGAAGATCTATGGTGAATTGAGATGCTTTTTTTCGTCTTAATAGAGCATCTGTGTAATGCCACATTTCTCATGCACGTTTCCACAGTTTAGTATAAAATGAGCCTTTGCTAATTCCAAAATTCATTTTCAAGCTCATGAACAATAAGTCAAAATGATCAGATGATTATGAACCAGCTGGCCCTGCTTATTTATACAGCCAAAAATCATTTCTATAAACAGGTGTGGACTCCACTGTCTCTCCCCCCCATCGCTAGTTTATTATGACTAACAACTGGACTATATTGTTTCAAGTCAAATGCATTGCTTGTGGAAATATGGAGTTTACATATATGTTGGTTCTGAACATTTTATTTTTGGAATTGACATGCAGTAATTTTTCTAGCTAAAAAATGAATGAATGATGAATCAACAGTTGGAATTAAGATTTCCAGGAGAAATATCAACAACCTCAGATATGCAGATGATACCACTCTAATGGCAGAAAGTGAAGAGGAACTAAAGAGCCTCTTGATGTGGGTGAAGAAGGAGAGTGCAAAAGTTGGCTTGAAACTCAACATTAAGAAAACTAAGATCATGACATCTGGCCCTCTCAATTCCTGGCAAATAAATGGGGAAGAAATGGAGGTAGTGACAGATTTTATTTTCCTGGGCTCCAAGATCATTGTAGATGGGGACTGCAGCCAAGAAATTAAAAGATGCTTGCTCCTGGGAGGAAAGCTATGGCAAATCTAGACAGCATACTAAAAAGCAGAGACATCACCCTGCCAAAAAAAGTGCATAGTCAAGGCTATGGTTTTCCCAGTTGTAATGTATATGCTGTGAAAGTTGGACCATAAGGATGCTGAGCACCAAGGAATTGAGGCCTTTGAACTATGGTGCTGGAGAAGACTCCTGCGAGTCCCTCGGACTGCAAGGCGATCAATCTGGTCAGTCCTAGAGGAGATCAATCCTGACTGCTCTTTAGAAGGCCAGATCCCCTGAAGATGAAACTCAAATACTTTGACCACTTAATGAGAAGGAAGGACTCACTGGAGAAGAGCCTAATGCTGGGAATGATTGAGGGCAAAAGAAGAATGGAATGACAGAGAATGAAGTGGCTGGATGGAGTCACTGAAACAGTAGGCGTGAGCTTAAATGGACTCCAGAGGATGGTAGAGGACAGGAAGGTCTGGAGGAACGTTGTTCATGGGGTCGCGGGTTGGACACAACTTTGCAACCAAGAAATTTTTTTTTCTCATTTGAAGAAATAGTAGCTTGACTTAATTTTATCTGGGACACAGACGTTTAAATTTTATCTTGAAATGGAACATGTAAGTTAAAAAATGATTTGGTCCTTTCTTGGATTGCAAAGTTTTGTCTGAGTTCTACATTGCACAGGTTGCTTAAAGCTGTGATAATGTAAAAAATTAAATTAAGCTAAGTCAAATAGAGTGTGAATAAAACAATTTGCATGTGTCTATAGAAATCATGTTTGGTATTAAAAGGGCAAGCCTGAAAAAGCCCTGAGGACACCCTACTTTTCTTCTGCTGTCCCAGTTCTCCACATGCAAGGAGATTGTACCAGAAGGTTCCACTTTTATCATTAAACTAATTGCAGTTCCCAATCATATCTGAATTCAGAAACATGTCGTTTGTAATAACGATAGTTAACATATCAAAATATCAAATATAGAATTTAATTCTAGCTCCTTCTTTTCGCTCCCTGCTGAATCTGTCAAAATACTTGTATATAATTTTAAAAGAACAAGTACTCTTTATCTGGTCTTCTAGGTATGACAAAGCTTTGCATTAGTCTGGGAAAAATGTCAGGCAAAGTGGCAGTGCATGCATATACATATGGAGACAGCTGGGAGTAACTCCTAAGCAGCTGCTACATAAGCCTGGAAAAAGATGCAGCTGCTTTAACAATTCAAAAAGAGATATTTTGTACACAACACCTGTGCATCCGTAGCACTGCTTTTAAAGGATTTGTACTGCTGGGCTCTTCAACATAAACTTTCTGAATGTTTGATGATCTTCAAATATGAAATAAACTTGTTTCTAAAAATGTCATTACTTATTTTTGCAAAAAAAAATCATTTACAAAACAGTATGAAAGAAATAGAAGATTATGACAGGTTAACTTTTATAATGTGGTAAATGTCAGATACTTAGAAGACATAGATATTCATAGACACAACATAACTGTTTTAAAACCTGGTAGTCGTCATATAAAATTGAAACAACATTACAGTAAGTGGATTGAGTTAAGATTCTTTGTTGTGGACCTCAAAGCATTCAGTGATTAATATGAATAATACAATACAACACAGAGTTATCCAATAACCTTTTCAGGTACTAATGCATAGGCACACTCATACAAATATTTATCTAAATCACACATGTTGTCATGGAAAATTGTGGAATTATGAGAGTTTCATAAGTCCAAAAACTGCTAAACTGCACCAACAAGTCTCACAAAAACTGGGGGGGAAGAGAGACTCTTATCTAACCAAAGACTAATTGTTAAGTCCAGAAGAAAAATTATGTTTATGTTGAGTGCTGAGTTTAACATAAAATATTACTATATAAAGCTGTTCTGAGATGAATATTCCAAAGTAACATGAAGTAGAGTTTATGGATAATGAGTGGAAGGTAATTCCAACATCCAAGTGTCATTTATAGATTTATACTTAGCCACACACATAATGTATCTAAAGAACAATGCTGAGTATAACATCACAAATTAGATATGAAGGATGAAGATGCTTTTTCCTATTGACTTTTTTTTCATAGTAAGGGCCAGAAAATAGAATCCATCCTTTAAGAATTGCATCTGTGTGATTATCCGTCTTAGGCACAAAGCCAGCTAGGTGAATTTGGGCCAATCATTTTCTCTCAGCCCTAAGAAGGGGGCAATGGCAAACCACGTCTGAAATCTCATCCAAAAAATCCAGCAGGGACTTGTTCAGACTATCACCAAAAATTGGACATGACTGAAAAGATGAAAAACAAAAGTGTGTGTGTGTTTGTTTGTTTGTTTGTTTACTTACTAATTTATTTATTTATTTAGTCACCCATCTCACTATTGAAACAACCCTGGGTGGCTGAGTGATTATAAAAGGAGAAAGTATACTCCACTCCTTGCCTCTAACACTAATACTAACAAATTTGACATTATAAACATATGTATAAAATATATCATGATTTTTTTGTGAATTAAAAATAATCATTCCATCATGAATAAACCTGGGCTCTAGCATGTCCTTAAAGATACTTCAGGAAAGGTATCAATATCTTTCTGAGTTTTCTGTTCAGATGTAAAAATATCTGTGTCAGGCCCAGGTTATTGGCATTTTATTTTAACTGTCTTCTGTAACCTTCAATTTGCACTTAGTCGCAAGCTGTGAAAATAGGAAACATTACCACTTGCTTCTCAGTTTAGTGACGTTCACCAGAGTACATCAGCAAAGGCATATTTTCTGTGAACAGAATGATAGGACTATTGATTGTGTGAAGCCTCACAGTTGCTCCTCCTCTACACACAGATTCTTTCATGGTAGAGTGATGAATTACTTCTGTGCCTTCCTTTAATCTAGCTGCAATTGTGAGATAAGAGGAATCTGACCTCATTCTAAAGCCACCTGTTACAAAAGGCCTGAAACAACGCATACTGAGAGCCACAGTTGTTTACTGAATTTTGCATAATTTTTAAAGTCAGAATTTGTTTTATTGCTTTCAGAGATGGCATAGTCAATACTAAAAAGAGCATGAAGATTGAGTATTGAATAAATATTATTTTACTAATCTCAAAGAAAACAATGACATATTGACTATGCATTAAGTCACCTAATAAAGTCATATGACAACCAGACCTGACCCTCTGTGTACCATCAATCCAGGACTACCCAATGAATAATAATAAAACAGGACTTCTCTTTATGATTATAACAACTTAAAATGTTCAATACATCCTTTACTATTACATGCTACATAGTCTACCGAGTTTCCTACGAATTCTTCTGTTTGCTACATTTAATGAAGTTAAGTACCCAAATAATAGAAAATAATAGAAAAAAGAAAGAAGTTCTAAGACAGGGATGTCAGATTTGGGGTGACACATTGTTGTCACATGACAAATTGCAACTTTTCCCCCTTCGCTAAAATGGGGGCGGTGCATGACACATCTGGCCGGCGGGCTGTGGGTTTGACACCCCGTTCTAAGAGATAATACATTTATTAGAGCCAACTACTTTTTTATAATGTGAACTGTCAAGAAAATAAGTGATTTAATTTAGTTTTACAAATTTGGACTTGTATAACTTCAAAATAAGGCAAAAAAGTCAGCACAAGTACATTTCTTAGGATATAGTTTACAATTTCTCATTAACCACAGAATAGTTAAAACAGAATATATAATCTATGATGAGTTATGAATCACTAAGTAAAGAAATATGTTTGTAGGTAAACAATACTTGTGAGAAAATCTTCAACAAATTATAGTAATTCCTTAATGAGGCAGAAACACTTTTATCTGAAAGAAATAATTCCTTGCTTTATAATTCTTAAATTCTGAGTAGAAACATGAAACTAGCTATGTTTTTATTATATTTGCAGAACTTGATCAGTCTATGCAAGGCTGACATCAAACAAGGCTGCATCTACGGAGCAGCTAACAGTTTTCAAAGTAAAACATACATTCTGGGAGAAGAAAATCAAAGAAAGCAAGAAATTATTTTTTTCCTGATGTTAAATTTGCTTCTGGAAGACAACATCAAAGAGAAAAAAAACCCACCAACTTTGGAAGAAAGATTCTGAAAGTTTTACTTCCTTTTCCTACATCTTTGTGTGAAGCAATTAATTTATTATGCATCCTCATTAATATAGCCATCTATGGATAAACCAACCCTCAAATATTTTAAACAAAAATATTATGAAAACTGTACCACTGAAAGATAAGGTGACCATCAAATGTTATGTTTTAATTTACACAACTGGTTTATTGGTTAAAAAAAATGATGGTTAACCTATCCATGAGTATAGATCAGGGGTGTCAAACTGACGGCCTGTGGGCCAGATGCGTCACGTGCCCAGCTCCTGAATGGGGAAAGCGTTATGAAACAACACTTGATGCAGCAAGTTTGGCACTATATAGATAGACCTTGTTTAGCAACCACAACTGAGACCAGCAGCAATGTCGTTAAGCTAAGAGGTTGACAGGTAGGAATCATACAACCGTGCTTTCTTTCTCCCATTCCCTTTGGAATGCTCACCCTAGTGCTGAGATAATGAGCAAGAAGGGAATGAATGTGTGCATTTGGATTCATTGAAAAAGGAAGGGATTACAAGAGACTAAGCTAGCATACAATGGAGAATTGAAAATAATGTGATTGTTTCAACAGCCCTGATCATGCTGTGTAAAGAGCCAGTGTATTCTCCATTATTTGCCTGCTTACTTTCTTGTAATTCTTCCTCATCAATCTATCCTCTCTGCAAGGAAGGGGAAAAAAGAAAAACAACAGATCAAGGTACAGTCAATGTAACGTGACTGACAGATGCTGTGAAAGTCATTGGTCATAAAGTTATTTTTTTCCAGCACCATCATAACTTTGAATAGCCACTAAATGAGGCAGACGCTAAGTAAGAACTAACAGTACACATGATTACTTTAAAAAAGCACTATCATGTACATTTGAAGATACACCCATCCATGCATAAGCTAAACCTGAATCTCTGGGGGGGATGCTATTACAGAGGGTGAAGCTGTGACCGAGAAGGGAACTTCCTGAGTCCTGCAAGATGGCAGCATTTAATTGTAGGAAACAAGACTGCACTGACTCTGCCTGAATGAAAGAGGCAGGCAGAAACAACTTGAACTAAATTGGTGTTTTTCTGGACTCACAATCACAAAGTTATGCTTTGAAGCTGACTGCCAGCAGAAACACAATTAATGAGGCAGTCTTTGAAATACAAAACTGCAATCTGAAGAAGTTGTACAAAGTCAAGAATCATACCAGAATAACAATCACTGTTTTAATTTTGTCAGCTCTATTCTACATTTCTACAAATACCAAATATTTGTTCTTGTAAAACTTCTATTTATGAGCAATAAAATAATTATTCATGTATCTCATTATTACACTGTACAAGTACCTAATTTTCTGAACTTTAGCTGTATTTAATAAGAATAGTGGACATAATTTCAACGGACATCAGTAAAACAATAAAAAGAGGATTAATCATTCAAACTGAACCATGTGTTATAAAGCTGATCCCCAAATGTATCCAGCTTCTGAATGGAAAAGGTTAAAAACCCCTACTCTGCAACATCAATCAAGATACTGTCCAAGATAGCCTTCATCATTATGGATGTTATCAGTGGCCTATTCTTTTGTCTATTCACTGCAATAATTATGCAAATCAATTTCAAATGATGCCTGCACATGTATAATTGATGTGTTCTGGATGACACAATCACCTGCAAAAAAAAGACTCAAATACAATAAAATTGCAATTAATGAACTGAACTGCCCTGAAAAGCAAATATACAGTATAGACACATTCCTATATCCGAAGATTATTTTGAAAATTACTGGTATAAGTAGTTGCTCAGAGGTGCTGTTTTTATGTACTTTCAGTATGTCAACATTTTTCAATTTTCACAAATAAAATTTGTAATGAAAAAAGAAAAAAACAGTTTTTCCTCTTTTTTCATTTCACATTTCTCAAAATTTAAAAATATCTAGATTACATTGGAAAGTATGCAGGTGTCATTTTTCTTCACTTTTTTCATAGATAATGGGATTTGAAAATGCATTGGAAATAGAATCTTTTTTATCAAATACTCAAGATTATTTATCATTTTCTATCAAATAGCGCTGTACGTATTTTGATAAAGCTTATTCTAAATATTATAGAACAGAATGGTAGCAAGTTAGATAAAGACAGTACAATAAAATTTGAATTTTTGGATTTAGACATACTCTTTTTTATATTAAGAAATTCATATCTATTTATTTTTATTTAGTTGGACTTTGCCTCACAAACGTTATATTCCTGACAACAAGATTGATACATTCTATAATTTCATTTATTAGTTCAACTTATTTTTCTGGGGAGTAGCCAACATATCAAAAAAAAAATGAACATTTTTTCAAAAAAAGAACAGTATTAAGAGATGTCTAAAGGAAAAGTCTGAAAATTACAGCTAGAAACCTCATTCCTCCTTTTTCAGAAATTATAATAGAGAAGGAACCTAGCCTGATTATGCAAATTTCCCAAAGGTATACATTCAGAGAAAGAATATTTCACCTGCCCTTCCTTACTTTAAATAATCTCTCTCTCTCTCTCCTATTTATATATAGCTGCTTATCTCACAGAATGTGGCTAGTGGAGGCATACAATAACAATATATAATAAAAAATTAACAATTCTAAACCATTCTACAATTAAAAACACTAGTCAAAGTTACCAATGACAGAGTGTTACAAATTCTGCTAGAGCTATCATAATAGGCAATCTAGCCAACTCACTAATTCACCAAGATTTCTGGGAGGATGTTAGGAAAGGGCCAGTCTCAGCTTAGGGGGAATGATGTTTCACAGGGCAGGAACCACAATAGAAAAGGCTGGTCTCCAAATTCCTGCCAGATGTAACTCCTTCACAGACGGGACCTGTAGTGTATCTCTTCTGCTAGGCCTTATGGGACAGGCAGATGTAACCAGTGGTGGTATCCCTCAAGTAACCCAGCCCTGTTGCATGAAGAGCTTTAAAGATCACTGAATTTAACCCAGAATCAAACTGTCAAGCAATGCAGCTCACAGAGCAGAATTGTTACATTGCACTGTTCAAGAAGCACACCTAACTGCCCATGCCACTGCATTTTGTACTACCTGAAGCTTCCAAATACTCTCCAAGGGAAGTCCCATGTAGACTACATTGCAATAGTCTATTGAGAAGGTGACCAGGGCATGAGTGATTGTGAGGAAAGCCTCCCAGCCCAGAAACAAGTGTAACTGGCACACAACATGAAGTTGTGCAAGGGCTCTTCTAGATAGAATTGCCACCTGTTGTTCGAGTAGGAGATGTGAGACTAGGAAAATCCCTAGATTGTATACTGGATCTTTTATGAACAGTGCAATCCCATTCAGTACCAAAGATGGCGTAGTCCTTGAATCAGCGGGCCCAAAATCCAGAGCCTTGCCCCAAGGAACCCCACAAAGGAGTCAAGGGAAGGTTCTCTCCTCTACAACCCCACCAATTAGTATTGACCCTGGAGAAAAGAGGAGAGCCAACACAATACAGTGCTGCTCATCCCCAATTCCTTGAGATGATCCAGAATACCATGATCAGTAGTACGGAAGTAACTGCAAGATCAACTACAGCAAGGGTGAATGTGCAGCCCCCATCCTGACCCCATCAGAGACAATCTAAAAGCTTGACCAATGCTATTTCTGTCCCATATCGAGGCATGAATCCTGACTGGAAGGGTCCAAATAATCTGCTTCGCAGAGTCCTGTGAAGCTGAGACCTGGCTGGGAACAGAAGTATGGGGAGCCCCCTTCCAGAAACCCAACTGATCTCTGGAGCCCTACTTAATGAACAGGGTTTCATATCAGTTACGTGTGGAGCAGTGTCTTTGAAACCCTTAAGTGATTTATGGTTGATTGATTGCCACATCACTACCCTTGCCTGAGATCTCAGCTGATACCACACCTGAAACAAAACTGGGAACATTTATAAAAGGGGGCTCCCCACATTTCTGTTCTCAGCCAGGTCTCAGTAATGCATGGGCAAGCAAAAGCACAGACTAAGAAACATATAAAGAATACTCAGAACGTGATAAAACAGTATCTAAATAAGAGATAAAACTGCAATTATGAAATGAAAGTGTATCTATTTGATTTAATACCATTTATTTTGTTAAACGGTTAAATACAAAACCATTTAATTGTTTCTACTTTAGTCTCTTGCATCAGAGAGATAGTCATACATTTTCCAGCCTAAACTTAAAAATCTATCACATATTCTATTAAAAGTTTTAATGATGCATGGAAGTTTTATGGAAGTTTTATTTATTAAATAACCACACAGGTGTAAGTTTTAGAAAATTACTCTATTTAAAAGTCTGGATTTTTCATTAATTTCTCTGAATATTCTGTTTGCACCAAGACCCACTTCTGGAAGACAGACGTTTTCCATTAATATTAAGAGATTAGAAAATCTAGTAATTACTATTAACAATGAAGCTGTCCTAAAAGTTAAGTATAGTTTCATAAAGTTGTGTTCAGTACCTTAATATTAACTGCATATTATTGGGTGGTGTATCCTCTGGGGTTGTTATCTGACTGCTGTTCTATCTACCTCTATGAAACAGACTTCAAATATAAATTTTAGGAACACACAGCCCTTGAAATCAAGCCAACCCAATTGCTAAAGTCCACTGAGGATGGTGGATACCACTACAAGCAGGATCAAGGAATATTTCTTTTTATCCGTCTATATGCCTCAGAAAATCTCTAAGGCCTAAAGCCATTCAGATAAACTGGTAAGCATAGTAGAAATCATATTTTTTTGCATATGGGAAAACAATAGTATGTCACAAAAGACATAACAACATCATTTGTTTGGTGATCTTATTCAGGGGGAAGCCGCGGACCTCATGGGCATTACGGAGACCTGGTTGGGTCCGGAGGGGGGGGTTCCCCTTGTGGAGTTATGCCCACCAGGTTTCCGAGCATTTCATCAGCCGAGAGCCCAAGGTAGGGGTGGGGGGGTAGCGGTTGTCATTAGAGAAAGTCTAGAGCCGAGGGAGGCCACTGTACCTCAGATTGCCGGTTGTGAATCCCTCTTTGTGAAGTGGGGCCATCGCGATCAGATGGGCTTGTTGATCACGTACCTGGCTCCTTGCTGCGTGACCACAGCCCTACCCGAGTTGTTGGAGGTGCTCGCCGGGGTGGCGGTGGAGACCCCCAGACTGATAGTCATGGGGGACTTTAACCTGCCATCGACGGGCCTGTCATCGACAACGGCTCGGGAGTTCCAGGCTTCCATGACGGCCTTGGACCTGATCCAGGTAATTGATGGCCCCACGCACATAGGGGGTGGCACACTGGACCTGATTTATATCTCTGGTCAGTGGCGAAATGATCTGGTATTAGATAACTTAGAAACAGAACCGGTGTCATGGTCAGATCATTTTCTCCTTCGCTTAGATTTTCGGACCGCTATCCACCACTGCAGGGAGACGGAGCCAACGCGCTGGTTCCGTCCCAGGCGCCTGATGGACCCGGAGAGGTTCCTGATGGAGCTTGGGCCGTTTCCTGAGGACCTGGCCCACGGCACGGCTGGAGAGCTAGTTGCGGCCTGGGAACGGGCCGCGGCTGGAGCTTTGGACCGTGTCGTGCCCTTGCGGCCTCTGACCCGGCGTAGGTCTCGCCCGGCCCCTTGGTTCTCCGAGGGGCTGAGGGAGATGAAACGCCGGAGAAGACGCCTAGAGAGTGTCTGGAGGTCCAGCCGCTCAGAAGCTGACCGAACACTAGTTAGATCCTATTCTAGGACCTACCTAGTGGCAATGAGGGAGGCGAGGCGCTCCTATGCTTCCACCCTCATTGCGTCGGCAGATAACCGCCCGGCCGCCCTGTTTCGGGTGACCCGCTCCCTCCTGCATCAGGAGGTGCGGGATGACCCGTTGCAGGGCCGTGCCGAGGAGTTTAGTGGTTATCTATACGACAAAATCGTTCAGCTCCGGGACGGCTTGGACCGAAATTGGGATGATCCAGGTGGGAGGGCGGAGTCGCGTCTTGTGGAGGTTATTTGGGATGAGTTTGATCCTGTGACTCTCGAGGACGTGGACAGGTTGCTGGGGAGGCTGCATACTACGACATGTTTACTGGACCCGTGCCCTTCCTGGTTGGTGCTGGCCTCCCGGGAAGTGACACGAGGCTGGCTCCAGGGGATTACCAACGCTTCTTTGTTGGAGGGAGTTTTCCCTGCTGCCTTGAAGGAGGCAGTGGTGAGACCCCTCCTCAAGAAGCCTTCCCTGGACCCAGCTATTTTAGGTAATTACCGTCCGGTCTCCAACCTTCGCTTCACTGCGAAGGTTGTAGAGAGTGCTGTGGCACGGCAGCTACCCCAGTACCTGGATGAAGCCGTCTATCTAGACCCGTTCCAGTCCGGTTTCCGACCCGGATACAGCACGGAGACAGCTTTGGTCGCGTTGGTGGATGATCTCTGGAGGGCCAGAGACAGGGGTTATTCCTCTGCCCTGGTCCTATTAGACCTCTCAGCGGCTTTCGATACCATCGACCATGGTATCCTGCTGCACCGGTTGGAGGGATTGGGAGTGGGAGGCACCGTTTATCGGTGGTTCTCCTCCTATCTCTCCGACCGGTCGCAGACGGTGTTGACAGGGGGGCAGAGGTCGGCCGCGAGACACCTCACTTGTGGGGTGCCGCAGGGGTCGATTCTCTCACCCCTCCTGTTCAACATCTATATGAAGCCGTTGGGTGAGATCATCAGTGGCTTTGGGGTGAGATATCAACTGTACGCTGATGATACTCAGCTGTACTTTTCCACCCCGGGCCACCCCAACGAAGCTGTCGAAGTGTTGTCCCGGTGTTTGGAAGCCGTACGGGTCTGGATGGGGAGGAACAGGCTCAAGCTCAATCCCTCCAAGACGGAGTGGCTGTGGATGCCGGCACCCGATACAGTCAGCTGCAGCCGCAGCTGACTGTTGAAGCAGTTATTGGTCCCAAAGGAGGGAGTGCGCAACTTGGGTGTTCTCCTGGATGCACGGCTGTCGTTTGAAGATCATTTGGCGGCCGTCTCCAGGAGAGCCTTTCACCAGGTTCGCCTGGTTCGCCAGTTGCGCCCCTTCCTTGATCGGGATGCCCTATGCACAGTCACTCACGCTCTGGTTACCTCCAGCCTGGATTATTGCAATGCTCTCTACATGGGGCTCCCCTTGAGATGCACTCGGAGGCTTCAGTTGGTCCAGAATGCAGCTGCGCGGGTGATAGAGGAGTCACATAGCTCCCATGTGACACCTCTCCTGCGCAGACTGCACTGGCTTCCTGTTGCCTTTGGTGCATTTCAAGGTTTTGGTAACCACCTTTAAAGCGCTCCATGGCTTGGGACCTGGGTACTTACGGGACCGCCTTCTGTTACCTCATGCCTCCCACCGACCCGTACGCTCGCACAGAGAGGGCCTTCTCAGGGTGCCGTCCGCCAGACAATGTCGGCTGGCGGCCCCCCGGGGGAGGTCCTTCTCCGTGGGGGGCCCCCCTCTTGGAATGAACTCCCCTGGTTTACGCCAAATACCTGACCTTCGGACTTTTCGCCGCGAACTGAAAACATATCTGTTTGTTCGTGCGGGGCTTTCTTAAATTGTTTAGTTTTGACTTGTAAATTTCTCTTTGGTTTTAATTGGGGTTTTTTAGATTCTTAATTATTTTAAATTCGGCCATATTGTATAATAAGTTTTTTAACTGTATTTTAACTGTATATTGCTTTGCTTTTTTATTCTGGCTGTACACCGCCCTGAGTCCTTCGGGAGAAGGGCGGTTTATAAATCTAATAAATAATAATAATAATAATAATAATAATAATAATAATAATAATAATAATAATAATAATAATAATTTGGTGAGAAAAAGAATGCTTCAAATAAGGAATCAGGTCAGTGGTGGGATTCAAGTAATTTAACAACCGGTTCTCTTCCTTAATGATTTCTTCCAACAACCAGGTTGCCAAACTGCTCAGAAAGTTAACAACCGGTTCTCCCGAAGTGGTGCGAACTGGCTGAATCTCACCACTGAATCACATCAATATTGAACTAACATTGAAAAGCACTGTTTTTATTCCATACAGCCGTACAATAGCATTTCTGCAACATAACTTTTTCCAAATTGTAGCAGCACTGAAATTATATAGTATATTTTATTGTAAATCTATACCATATCCATATCCATATCCATAATAGATTGTAATATGTACAGTCAGAAAAAATATTTTACCATTTATGCGAAGACTGGTCAACAGTGGTCTTGGGATTCACAATATGAAACAGATATACAGATCAGTTTACTGCCATAGTATAGATCCAATTTTGGGCTTGTACCTGTGCTCAATTAGTCTCATTTTTAGTCTTCTTTTACCAGAATTCTGTGCATCAATTTCATTAATCTTGAACTTCTCAAATTATAACTCAACTCTAACAACTCCTTAAATTTTAAAGGAATACTTGTGGCATTAAGGGTATATATTTATTGAACAATTCATACAAGGCAGATTTCCTGATTTTGTATAATTTCTAATATCTGTTTCTGTAAATTATTTCTCAAAACCGATAATTTTAATTTTGGCAAAAGTAATTTATAATTGTTATTAAACATTTTAAATCATTTTTTTTATTATTGAGAGAAGAACCATATCATTAGCATGGAATAAAACAACTATTTTTTATTATTTTGAAATGAAGGGAAAACAATGAAGCTAACAAATAAGATATCACTGAATTTTTATAAAGATTTAAAAACTACAGCTTATAAGGCTACAGCTTATACAGCCAAAATACAATAGGTGCTTATCTACACTATTATTCATTCATTTTGTTCGTTTTGTTTACTGAATCAAAAGCAACAGCCAAATCAACAAGTGCTACAAAAATGTTTTGTAATAGTGTTTTTATATTTAGAGGCAAGATAAATTAAAACTTGGCAACCGTTAAACATCCTTTTGCCCTTTCTAAAATATAAAATAATCTCATTAATTTATATCCAGTCTTCCAATTCATCTAATAATGTTTTGGCATAAATTGTAGCAGAAGTATTCAGAAGGGACCTGTTCTGGTTTCTCCTCAGATCGTATGCTTTTTTTTTCATGTATAAGGTTAGGCTGTATAACTTAGCCATATTCTTTTTCCAATTTTCAATCATTTAGTTGTTTCATATTATGTTTAGTTCCTTCCTGATTACTGTGGCCTATGGGTTGGACTGGTATGAGTCAGAAGGAGAGAGAGAGAAAATGGGGGGGGGGGAAGCTTATGTATTATGATATGGTTCTGGAATGCAGCTATGCCATCATCAGCACATATGAGCTGATTTGGCTGGTAGCCAGGACTGCTATGGGAATCATGAAGGCAACATTCTCCCTGCCCAAGACTACAGGTAGTCCTCGTTTAGCGACCGTTTGAAATTACAATGCCACTGAAGAAAATGACTCATGACCAGTCTGCACACTTACAACTGTTGCAACATCCCCACAGTCATGTGATCAAAATTCAGCTGCTTGGCATTTTTTTATGAGTCATGTGACCTTCCTAGCTAGCAAACTCAGGTGTGGGGTGGGGAAGCCAGATTCACGTAATGAGCACACTCATACAAGGCAGATTTCCTGATTTTGTATAATTTCTGATATCTGTTTCTGTAAATTATTTCTCAAAACTGATAATTTTTATTTTGGCAAAAGTAATTTATAATCAGTTACAACTGCAGCGATTTGCTTAACAACTGTGGCAAAAACGTTGTCACTGCCGTCACTCACTTAACAACCACCTTCCTTCGCAAATGAAGTTCAGGTCCCAATTGTGGTCATAAATTGAAGACTACCTGTATATAGGGGTTAGGGATTAAAATGGGGGTTTAGCCAGCTTCCCAGTTACTGAGGGACATGCTGGGGTTCTAACTGTAAAGGAGAAGTTATGGCTGGAAATTAAACATGGTTGTAAGTGTGCTGGAAATTTGAGCATGCAGTTACGATTTCTGGCCCAAAGGGGAAATAGTGACGTCAGCTGGAGGTTTCCCTGAAAAAAAAAACAGAAGTGAAAACACCTATAACCCAAGGCAGACAGGAAAGGAGGGAGGTGCCCAACTGCAGACAGACACCTGGACTCTTCAGAGAAGCTTGGACCAGAAGGGCTGGGCAGAAGATCCAGAGGGAACTGCATCAATGCAATATCTATGGAGAAAGTGGCTGATGATGAAAGAGTGGAACACATGCCTAAGAAGTTCAGCCAATTCCCTTCCTCCCTGTCAGTGAGAAGCTGAAGGGGAGGGAGGAAAAAAATGGGGGAGTTGGTAGCTAAGCAACAGAGCTAGTGGTTGCTAGAGAATAGCCCTGGTAGTGAGACCTGGAGAAAGTTGACACCCTTCTTGTAAATAGTAGTTCCTTATTGTTGTACTGTTATTCTACTATATGTAGTTTTGTATATAGTAAAAGAACCATAAATGCCTACACTGTCTCTGCTTCTGAAAAGCAAGTGTGATCTTTTAAAGAACACACACACAGCCCAATTGTCACACAAATCCTTCAAGAGATAAGGAGTTTTTAAGGGCAATTCACAACATGCTGCTCTCATTTTGTATATAGTTGAAGCTCGGTATGCAAAAATTTTAGCATTATTTTATAACATGTGAAATAACTACAACACCTTGAGAACATGAGTATTCTTTACCCTGCCATTTTTTATCCTGGAATATAAAAGGCCCTTTTCCAGTCTACTGAGCAGTGCTGGGTTTTCTACACCTGCTTACAAACAGCATGTGGCATTTCAATATCTTCTAAGAAAATCCACAATTTTCTTGGTATTCCACCAAATCCTGCAGCTTTGCTTGTTAACAAACAAACTCAAAGGGCAAACCCGATGGACCATTGGGTCTCTTTCCGCAGTTGGCCTTCTATTATTTCTATATGTTTAATGGACTATTAAGTTCACTTTACAAAATGTCTGACTCTAGTTCAGTAACCTTTTTATGTATCATTGATTTGGAATCTTTTCAGGTCACTTATTCCACTTCTTCTTTTCTTTTTCTTTTTGCATATCTCTACAATTGTATCTTACTCAAAAAATCATGGTTAAAATAAATCCTGATTTAGCTATTGCCTCCAGATTTAACATCAGCAGGATACTGTTTGAAGTGTCTTACATAACATTGCCAAGATCTCTACTTTTTAAATTTATCTCCAAAATATATTCTGGATTGCAATATGCTGTACAATTTATTGTGTTTGACTCTTGTGTGGAAAAAAATAAAGCTATTAAAGAGCACAGCTGCCTTCTTTTTCATGATGAGATGACCAGTTTCTTCCTTTCATTATTTAAATGTTCATATGCACATTTTACCTTTTCTTGAAGTTGCAATATATAACCTATTTTCATCAATGGAGTAGAAATATTAAATA
Source organism: Ahaetulla prasina (assembly GCF_028640845.1). NCBI lineage: Eukaryota > Metazoa > Chordata > Lepidosauria > Squamata > Colubridae > Ahaetulla > Ahaetulla prasina. The sequence goes on along the minus strand of NC_080543.1, from coordinate 100,826,131 downwards.
ATGAAAATAATAAGCAAACTCAGTATTAATAGCCTTCTGATTCATTAATGAATAAGACACTTATTAAGATCACTCTGCATTTACTGAGAATTAAGCCAGACACCAGTGATTGTCTATGTTAATTATGGAGATGGCTACACTTTTCTATAAAATTACTTTGTCTATTGGACCTGAAAAAATCGACCCCCCCCAAAAAAACCCCCAGAAAAACTCACCCATTGTTGGAACTTCTGGATTTCTACAGTCCAGATTAAGGTGGCAATACAATTTTCCTAGTTTCCAAGACTGCATAAATTTACAAAGGCCTCTGGTGGCTCAGACTGGTAAGACAGTCTGTTATTAACAGCAGCTGCCTGCAATTACTGCAGGTTCAAGCCCCACCAGGCCCAAGGTTGACTCAGCCTTCCATCCTTTATAAGGTAGGTAAAATGAGGACCCAGATTGTTGGGGGCAATAAGTTGACTTTGTATATAATATACAAATGGATGAAGACTATTGCTTGACATAGTGTAAGCCGCCCTGAGTCTTCAGAGAAGGGCGGGATATAAATGCAAATAAAAAATAAATAAATAAATAAATAAATAAATAAATAAATAAATAAATAAATAAATAAATAAATAAAATAAATTCTAAATGGATTTTTAAAGATTAAAAGGAAATGGGGTATTAATCTATTTAAGAAAACCGTCATCGTAACTTGGCACACTATTATAGACTGCTAAGGGCTAGAGATCAATCAGACAGTCATCCCCACCTTGGCTTCCTCAAAAGTGTGAGTGAACATACTGTAATGTTCTCTACATGTGGCTGCCCTTGAAAATTATATAGAAGGTACATTACTGGTTCAGAATATAATAGATTATGCCAGTCTTCCAATTCTGCCTATCCAGTAGGGTCAGGCAAAGTGGTCATGCTTCAGGTCCCATTTATAAAAAAAAATGCTTATCTTGCTGGACTCATGAAGCATACCTTCCCAGCAGTGGTGAGCTGCCAATTTTTTAACAATTGGTTCTAATGGCTGGGTGGGGGTGGTTGGGTAGTCATGTGGCCAACTCGATGTCACGTCGAGGAGTGCTTCACTTCGCCCGCCCTCTCATGACCGTGGGGATGCTGTAATGGTCATAAGTGTGAAAAACGGTCATGTCACTTTTTTCAGTGCCATTGTAACTTTGAATGGTCACTAAATGAACTGTTGTAAGTCAAGGATTACCTGTACAAAAATACAAAAAGCTTCTTTGCTTGCAAAAAAGCTGCCCTAAATATCATATTAGATTAGAAATGGGGGAATATACACTGAAGATCAATGAGTCAAAGCCATCATGGAAACCTAAATCATTCTGTCTGAATACCTTCCTTTTCCTTAGCAATACTTGCAACCCAGAGTTATAAATCAGGCAGGTTGCCAGAGCACATTGAGGAATTAAAATAGTTAAAATACAAGGATAACGATCAGCAGCCAAGTTACTCTTGCTCATAAAGTGAAACCTTTAGTAGAGAGGTCATTTAAGCTCTCCAGAAAGTGGGTGGGCATATTTAGGTTACAAAGTGCTGAGCTAAAGAGACAAATTAAAAAATTAACCTCTTGAGTGAGGGCTAACCACATTCTATCTTTGTTCAGACCTTGCTGCAGGGAAATTTTGCCTATGAATATAGCTATCTATCTCTTTTTCTCTTAAGTGCTGACATCTTCTGTAGGCATTGAGGAAGATGGGAGCTGCTTTCTCCCTCTATGAAAACATGTTTCTCCATTTCTCATTCAGGGAAATATATTCTCCCTTTTTAATATTTCTCAAAATATTTCATTCTTCTAGGAGAGGGGTGGGTCCTAACTTTCTATAATTGGTATCATGTTACTATGCCATATTATCATTAGAGCAAATTATAACAAATTGGAAGGAGGATCCACTTACTATCAGTGAGCAATCATGTGCCTTGCCCACTCCGAAGCAATGCAAGAGACTTCTGTCCCAAAGGTGCTTTTTCAAGAGGCAACTGGACTTTCTGGAAACCAAGAAAGTCCAGTTGCCTCTTGAAAAAAGCACCTTTGCGACAACCATGACCTGGATGACTGAAGAATCCCCCATAGACAAGAAACTGCTGTGCTCAGTGAACTGACAAAGCACCGTCTCCCACCTAGGAGAAGCAATCATTATGATCCAATTGCACCACTTAAAGATACCAGCTGGTCTCACTCACCTCATAAGATATCCTTAGGTAATCATCTAGATTTAAGGAAAGATCACATGCCCCCAGAAAGGGAGTAAAAGAATCAGGAATAAAAGTACAACAAAAAACTCCAGGAGTGGGGGATGGGACGGACGACGACTCTGGAGAAGCTTAGTCTACAGACAGAAAGTCTGGGCATACTGCTAAGGCTTACAATGTAAAAAGCTTAACCCAGAGGCAGTTTCTGAAAACACTTAAAGCAGCAGGGCAATTAAAATGAGGATTAGGCTAGAAATACAGGCATACCAGAAGGTTTCCTTTCTGCCTCCCTTGCAGAATTAGGCCTGTAAAGTGGGAAAAGATTTCTTCCAACAACTGGTTCTCCAAACTGCTCAGAAAATTAACATCCGGTTCAGGAGAACTGGTGAGAACCGGTAGCAGCCCACCTCTGGTTCCCAGTAGTGGCACCTGCCCTCTGGAATGACATCCATCCAGAGGTACAAATTGGTTCCACATTAACAACTTTCTGAAAACTATTTAAAAATTGTTGTTCTCTGAAATCTGAGGAGAGGATTGTAGAATCTCTCTTTGTTTTGCGACATTTTGTTAGCCTTCTAATCAGTTGCTGCTTTTGATATATGTATTTTTCTTTTTAATAGTAAGTAGTTCAGAGTTAGGCAGCCTTAAAACTGGATAATAAAATAAAACTTACATATATAATTATAGTATGGATTGGCTACCGACAAAACTAAACAATTCATATTCAAACAGTCTTAGGATATTTTCGCTTAATAATGAACTCCCTTGATCAGATAGTAACCATAATAATAGCAACAGTAATAAAAAAATCACTGTCTGTTGTAGATGGAAATTGGACATGAGCTCTTCAAGACTTTTCAGCTGAGTTTATTTTTAGAAAACTGACTAGAGTTTTAATATGGAATGCAGTTTTGTATTTCCTATATAATTATTCTTTGTTAAAAAAACGAAGACTCTAAAACAAAAAGCAATATAAAATCATACTTTAAATTTCAAATAACAGTTCCTGTGAAATCTCAGAAAGAAACTCAAATAGTTTTAATAGATTTAGGAATTTTATTTCAAGGAACAAAGATCGCAGTATTGCAATTAAGGACACCACCCATAGGCTGGTGTCCAATTCACACAAATGCTTGCCAAGGGCAACACATTAATAGGCAACCTCGCATGCATTTATTCTCAGATCTGTATTCTAGCCAACATATTAGCCTACTCTTCTTCTTTTCATCAAAATTAGCAAAAATTAATGGACAATAGAATCCACTAATGCTATTTTGATGGTAACATCTAAATCAATTATAGTCCTGACTTAAACCCAAATGTACAATGTACAACCATTAAAAACCAGACAGATTTATTGAACTCTGGTCACCGAGTTATTGTGATATAAGGGAATACTACTCTAACATTTTACTTTTTTTTATTCTGCTAACATAAAATCTACAAAGTGACAAAATAGTATAATTATGCTTAGTCAATTTTAAAAATTGAAATACACTCCATCAAAAGAATATTAAAAGACTTAATTATCTAAGATCAGATACCTACTAAGCCAACAGATTCTGCCTTGGCAAAACTCAACACTTTTTAACTAGTGATTTCTTTACACACACACACACACACACCCCCAAAAAAAGATGCCCTATGCTTATGTATTCAAGGAATAGTTACATTCATATTTATGCTTCTGTGCTGGAATCAATCTGGAAGAAACAAATATGTACCCATTTCTCCAAAGAAGATATTTTAAAGGTATATCTCTTGATACTTCAGTTCATACATTGGCATTAGTTTTTTTTTCTGACTCAGATCAAATTACAAGAAAAGACAAGGAATTATGGGCAATGTTTGTTCAGTAGCATGGATACAATGTTGGGGGAGGGGGGAGAAGAAGGAAGGAGAGCAAGATTATTCTGCCAAATTCTGCAACAATAAAAGGAATAACTATGATTATAGAATTCTCACAATTTAACTAATTTATGCAAGATTTTTGAAGTATGTCATAAAGCTTTATTTTCACACATTATACTAAAAATATGTATAAGGGTAGAATCGACTTATCATAAATATGTTTTTGGAACCTCAAATAAATATAAAAAGTTAAAGGTTCCCCTTGCACATACGTGCTAGTCGTTGCCGATCCCAGGGGGCAGTGCTCATCTCCGTTTCAAAGCCGAAGAGCCAGTGCTGTCCGAAGACGTCTCCGTGGTCATGTAGCCGGCATGACTCAACACCAAAGGCGCACAGAATGCTGTTACCTTCCCACCAAAGGTGGTCCCTATTTTTTCTACTTGCATTTTTACGTGCTTTCGAAACTGCTAGGTTGGCAGAAGCTGGGACAAGTAACGGGAGCTCACCCTGTTATATATCCTATTTAAGACCATAATAAAGCATTCATTCATTCATTCAAATAAAAAAAAAGGTAGTCCTCATCTTACAACTGTTCATTTAGTGACAGTTTGAAGTTACAACAGCACCGAAAAAAGTGACTTATGACTATTTTTCACACTTATTACTGTTGTAGCATCCCCATGGTCATGTGATCAAAATTCAGATGCTTGGCAACTGTATCATATTTATGACGGCTGCAGTGTCCTGGGGTCATATAATCACTTTTTGTGATCTTCTGACAAGCAAAATCAATGGGGAAGCCAAATTCACTTAACAACTGGGTCACTAATTTAACAACTGCAATGATTCACTTAATAAATGTGGCAAGAAAAATCATAAAATGGAGCAAAACTCAACAGACATAACATAAACATAAATTTTGCGCTCAATTGTGGTCGTAAATTGAGGACTACCTGTATTAATCTGCTTTGTGCTACCTACAATCAGCGGTAGGTTCTACTTACTTTTAATACTGGGTTGCATCGTGCCTGCTTGCGCACTCTTCTGTGTGTGCACAGATCACTTTTGATGACATTTGGGTCAGTGGGTGAAGCCTCCCACCGGTTTTACTACTGGTTCTATAGAACTGGTCCGAATGGGGGCAACCCACCACTGCCTACAATCCTTGGGATGCTATAAGGTAGGGTATAAATCAGCATGCTCTCTTATGCCTGCACTAACAAGTATTTTTCTGGCTTAATTTAGTCTTTATTTTCATTTGAAGGAAACAGTCTCCAAAGGGAGAAACTCAAAGTAGATTTAAAAATACAAAAATACAATAATTACCTCCAACTTCTTTTGCAAAGGCTAACATGAACAAGTGTACATGCTGCTAAGGTGACTTTAAAATGTAAGGCAAGTACAGTATCTTATTTGTAATTCACTACAGAATATCTCCTGTCTGTCTTCCTCAACCTGGTGCATTCTAGGTAGGAGTCCTAATAAATTCCATCATTTTCAAAGCTGGCATATTCTAGATGTATTGGGAGACAAATTCTCAAAATACCTAGTTAGAATATGGCTACTAGTCACAATGTTTTATTATGCTCATACCAACACAGTTCCTGATATCTATCAAATACTCATCGATTGTGAGATTAGCAACTATTTTTTCTCCCTTATTCTACAATTTACCACTGTAATTCAATTTCACTACATTTAGGTTTAATTTACAATCATATTGATTAAAGTAATTCACTGAAAATATATACAGAATTTTAGAAGACATTGGTGATAATGTCCAAAGTTATGATCAAGTTCCTGGTAAGAGGTGCTACCAAGCCATCTCCAGATATTACTGTTTAAAACCCACGTCTCCTAAGAAAAGGATAAAAAGGTGGCAAAAGCCCCCAGACAGTTTGATCCATTATAGATCCAAAGTCCATAGAGAGTGCTAGATAACTGCTGGATCTAGGGATCTATTCACTGCCATTTTTGGGATTCCTAGCATGCGGAAAGGATATGGATTGGCTATCTTTGTCTAACAATTCTTTTAACATCTATTCACTAAAATTATTTTTGCTCTCCAAAATTGCTTTCCAATTTGTGAGCCTATAGTATTGCTTTCAAATTCTAATGAACCAGTTGTCTCCTGACTTTCCATTAGCATCTTTCAATTTTTTGTATATTTGTACAGAAGAATGGAATTGAAACATACATTAAAGTCTGTTTTCTTCCATCATATAGGTTCTGTAGCACCAAAACACACCCAAAACTTAGGAATGATTGTTTTGCCTTCATCTTAATTTCTTCATAGACACAAATCTTTGACCAAACAGATCATACAGGTAGATCAAATAGATCATACACACAGAAAGAAAAATAATATGAAATCAATCAATGAATTAATCTTATTCAGTCATAGACCAGCAGATAAAATATAAAAATCATAATTAATTAGGATAAAAAAGAAAAAATATAATTGTAGCTAGAATGAAAGAAAATGCTACAACTGGGATGCAGAAGACCTGACTTCGAATTTGCTATTTTAGAGATGTAAAGGGAAAGTTTTTCTCTCAAGAATGGAATTGCGCCGTTTGCACTACAATTGCCTCTCACAATGAGTCTGCTGAACAAAACAATACAGCTGTTTCTAATACAATGAACTTGATTCATTTGTCCGGTTCTACAGCAACATCCCTATAAATATGTAGGTTTCTGAACATGACAGTATGTTAGTTTTTCCCAGGCTGATGCTTGCCAGATGTATTGGACTAAAATATACCATTTCTAGCCAGCAAGAATATTGTGTTTGCTGACTGGGGATTATGGGAATTGTATTCCAACACATCGGGTGGCCCAGAGTAAAGAAGGATGCCATAATGCAATAAGTCATAGCAGATGCCAGGACTATATTTTGGAATACAAATAATTGGGGTTTGGCCTAATATTGAACAGATCTAGTGATTTCCTGTGCTTGGTGAAAAATTGTTTTGGCAAATAACCAAAAATATAGGCAATATCAGCTGTAGCACAAGCATCAATTATAACCTTTTCTATATCCTAAAGCATGATACAGATTATCTAATGAAAATTTCTTCTTCTAATGTGTTATTAAGCATTTCACTTATAAAAACAAACCACGAATTAAAACATTATTTTTACAGCAGGTGGAGGGAAATTCTCCTGCTCCCTTGTATGCAAAAACTTAAATGTTATATAGAGCATTTGCAAAATAAATGTCTGTGGGGAAGATGAACTGGAACAAGAGCCAACAGAGATTTAGAGAGTGTTGGCCTTGGAGGAAACTGGAAAAGGACAGAGTCAGTCCGGGCAAGGCTTTTCAGGATCAGAAAGGCTTGCAGACAGGGAAGAGCAGGAGACGCAGAGCTTAGGCAAAGAGCAAGGACCACCCACTCCTGATCCTAGAGCAGAGAGAGAAGAGAGAAAGCGAGAACAACACAGACTGAGTCGGCTACAAGAGAGGAGTGTACCCCATCCCCCTTCACAAGGCACACCTGGGGATTGAGATGTAAGGAGGTGCTGGTGGGAGGGGCATTTGTCAGGAACAAAAGTTGAATCTCTGGAGTTTTGTGTGCACTTGCCGACGCCTGGAGATTACTGTTTGGCTAACCTGTCTTACTGGACTGCTGGCCCTGGTTACTGTTTGGCTAAACCTGGCTTATTGAACTGCTGGCCCTTGTTTACTTGGACTACTTTTACTATTTGGCTAACCTTGTTTACTGGACTACTTGCAGCCAGAGGCTGCTGAAGGTGCGTGTGAGAGCTTTGCTCCAGGACTTATAGTAAACGTGGGAATGTTTGGGGGCAAAGTTGGAGCAAAGGGGAGTTAAACCTGTTCTCTGGCTGTGTTGTTTTCGTGCCAAGCCCCAGATCATCACAAAATGTAAATTAGGTTTTCTGCTACTAAACAAGAAGTACACAACACCAATGGTATTCAATAGATATTTCAAGGAATCTCCTTGAAAGATTCCTCACTTAATGTTAACCTCTCCCATTCTGTCACCATTGACCAGCAATGGTCTGCCACTGTGCCAACAATCTTCGCATAAAGTTTGTGATATTTCTACTGACTCTTATTTATTAATTATTTCTAGGCAATTCATTTTTCAATCATGTGGCAGGGAGTCAAATGTCTTTGTGTAATCAATTTACACTACATTCAAGTTGGACTTCTCTTGTAGTTTTCCAGAATCATCTTGAACTTATTTGCAACTAGATAGCATCAGCTAACACACCAGCTAGTAATTTGAAAGTTGTTGGTAAGCAGGTAGTTGGTTGCCCTGGTGCTGCTCCTTTTGCTGGATATTTCATTATCAGGTAGTTTTGCCAGATGCTGGCCACTCTTCAATTTCACCTCCTTATTGTTGTTTTATGTTGTTAAACTGCTTGGCAACATATGGATGTAGACTAGTCAGTTGTTTCAACTAATATCTATGCTATCAACTAATATCTATATCTATGCTATACCTGGTGCTGATCAATTCTTGATCTTCCTTATCCTTTTCTCCACCATTTTTGCTGTTAGAAGAATGTTTTTTCATTTCATCTTTTTTATTCTTATCCATCTCCTTTAATCAAGCAGAATTCTTGTTGTATTTCTTTGGGTTATCCCATATCTGCACCCCCACAACTGCACTGTTTCTTCTTCATCAGGTTCACTGATTCACTGTAGTCTTTCCATTGATGGATTGATAGAAATGTTTATGATTAGATTGAAGTGGGAGTTTCTGCCTGTAATTTGCAATTCAACCTTCATATCTGCTGATCTTCTTCGCTACAGATATTATTTGCTGCTTTATTATTTCCGTTGCTTCTTGATCTTCCTTGTTTCTAAGTGGTATTTCTTGAGGGTCGATGACAATTCGTCATAGCCAACTTGCTGTGGCCAACTCACTGAAAGACCAATAACCATGGCCAATTCACTGCAGGACAACCTACTGTGAGAAAGTTACACTAATGTCAAACAAATATTGGAATAGAATAATAAAAGAAAGGATCCCAAAGAAAGGACAAAATGAAATATGAATGAGAAAAATTAAAATATTTTAAAATTAAATTAAATTGAATTGTTTAATTGTCCTGCAGCAAGTTGGCCATAGTGAGTTGCCTGGAGTGAGTTGTCCCATTCTGATTTTTTGATTAGGTATTCTTCAGTCTTTTTGTTTTTCAACTTCTTTTCTTTAATATCTTCTAACAAACAGGAAGCAGCAGGTGAAGCTAAGCAAGATCACATCAAATATCTGTACAATTAGCACAGGGCCCCCCCAAGGCTGTGTGCTCTCCCCACTTCTCTTCTCTCTGTATACCAATGACTGCATCTCCAATGATCCATCTGTTAAGCTACTGAAGTTCGCAGATGACACAACAGTGATTGGTCTCATTCGAGACAATGACGAATCCGCATATAGACGAGAGGTCGAACAACTAGCCTTGTGGTGCAACCAAAACAATCTGGAACTGAACACACTCAAAACCGTAGAAATGGTGGTAGACTTTAGGAGAAACCCTTCCATACTTCCACCTCTCACAATACTTGACAACACAGTATCAACAGTAGAAACCTTCAAATTTCTAGGTTCTATCATATCGCAAGATCTCAAATGGACAGCTAACATCAAAAACATCATTAAAAAAGGACAACAAAGAATGTTCTTTCTGTGCCAACTCAGTAAGCTCAAACTGCCCAAGGAGCTGCTGATCCAATTCTACAGAGGAATTATTGAGTCTGTCATTTGCACCTCTATAACTGTCTGGTTCGGTTCTGCAACCCAACAAGAAAAACACAGACTTCAGAGGATAATTAGAACTGCAGAAAAAATAATTGCTACCAACCTGCCTTCCATTGAGGACCTGTATACTGCACGAATCAAGAAGAGGGCCGTGAAAATATTTACAGATCCCTCACATCCTGGACATAAACTGTTTCAACTCCTACCCTCAAAACGACGCTATAGAGCACTGCACACCAGAACAACTAGACACAAGAACAGTTTTTTCCCGAAGGCCATCACTCTGCTAAACAAATAATTCCATCAACACTGTCAGACTATTTACTGAATCTGCACTACTATTAATCTTCTCATCGTTCCCATCACCAATCTCTTTCCACTTATGACTGTATGACTATAACTTGTTGCTGGCAATCCTTATGATTTATATTGATATATTGACCATCAATTGTGTTGTAAATGTTGTACCTTGATGAACGTATCTTTTCTTTTATGTACACTGAGAGCATATGCACCAAGACAAATTCCTTGTGTGTCCAATCACACTTGGCCAATAAATTCTATTCTATTCTATTCTAGCTTGCTTGCATTTGATCTCAGCTTGCTGATCTTACTTTCCAATTTGATCTTCCATTTTGGTGGCACACTGTTTGGCTTTTTTCTTCTTCGTTGATTTTTAATCCTAGGTATTCAGTTATAATTGCAGTTGTGCAGTTGTGCTGTACATTAGTTGGTTTGTTTCTTGCAGTGAACTGGTGCTTATATTTGTTATTGCAATATTGGCATATTGTAATACGTATGCTAGCTATTTCTTTAGAAGCAGCTTCAAGGTAAGCAGCCTTATTCTTGTGCTATTCAAGATGTTCAATTATTCTTTCTCCCAGTTCTTCTACTTCTTCAGTTAGAGGTCTTTGTTCTTTTTGAGGCAGTGGAAAGGATGCCTAGTTTCCAAATGAAAACAATTCTATATCTCTGCTGGATTGCTCTATTGCCAACTCCCTCTGGTTTGCTTCTATAGTCTGAGTTAGTTCTGGCAAGGACTTGATTTCGTTGGTGAAGATAGACCTTTGTAATTCTTTCAATTCTGCTTCTGCGAATTCTTTATCTCATACTATAAATTGATATTGATTTGTAGCCTCTGTTCTGTTATTTAAACAAAGCGAAAGTAAAATAGAACAAAATAACCAAGGCAAAAGAAAACAAAGAAAATATATCAATATGGTTAGTAAAAAAGAAATGCCCAAATATCATTAAGATGTTAAAATAGTGAGCATTGGGAAAAAAATATAGAGAATTTTGTCTTAAGTATCATTCATTCAAAGTACATCTCTTAAAATTAATCCCTCCTCTGCAGCTACTAGAACCTTTGAAAGATTGAAAAAAGATATCTAGAATGTGATATTCTTATTATTTATTTATTTTATTTATTATTTATTAATTAAATTTTTATACCGCCCTTCTCCCGAAGGACTCAGGGTGGTTCACAGCCAGATAAAACAACAATGAATAAATATAAAGTAAAACAATAATTAAAAAACTTATTAAATATGGCTCCAAGTTAAAATACATTTAAAACAATAAAACCCACTAAATAAAATTAAAACCGAATAATAAAACATCTAAAATTCTATGCCAGTCCTGCGCGAATAAATAAATATGTCTTCAGCTCGCGGCGAAAGGTCCGAAGGTCAGGAAGTTGACAAAGTCCTGGGGGAAGTTCGTTCCATAGGGTGGGAGCCCCCACAGAGAAGGCCCTTCCCCTGGGGGCCGCCAGCCCATATTGCTTGGCTGACGGTACCCTGAGGAGTCCTTCCCTGTGAGAGCACACGGGTCGATGGGAGGCAAACGGTGGCAGTAGGCGGTCCTGTAAGTAACCTGGTCCTAAGCCATGGAGCGCTTTAAAGGTGGTAACCAACACCTTGAAGTGCACCCGAAAGACCACAGGCAACCAGTGCAGCTTGCACAGGAGTGGTGTTACATGGAAGCCATGATTGGCTCCCTCTATCACCCGTGCAGCTGCATTCTGAACCAACTGGAGCCTTCGGGTGCTCTTCAAGGGAGCCTTCGGGTGCTCTTCAAGGGGAGCCCCATGTAGAGAGCATTGCAGCCCCATGTAGAGAGCATATTCTGATAGGGAAAAAAGAATTTCTGATAACAGGGCAGAGATATATCTTACATGAAGTTAAAATTACATATATCAGTTTATTTTTATATAAGACTAGAAGCATTTGAAATATGGATTTACAGATTGCTTACAGATTAAGCAATCAGGAAACAATCCATATCAGTATAAATCGTAAGGATACAAGCAACAAAGTTACAGTCATATAGTCGTAAGTGGAAGGAGATGGGTGATGGAAATGTATAAGCTGGTTGATAAAATCAGAAATGAGGAGGTGATAAGCCACCTGGGAAAGACAAGGAAAATCATCAAAACCATTAAAAAGCAAAAGTTAGAATATTTCGGACATGTGATGCAACACCCAGAAAAATATGGCATACTTCACTTAATCTTCCAAGGAAAGATTGAAGGCAAATGAGGTCCAGGCAGAAGAACATAATGGCTTCAAAATCTAAGGGACTGGTTTGGACAAAACTCAACAGAACTTTTTTGTGCAGCTGCTGATAAAAATACGATTGCCAACATGATTGCCGATGTCCGATGACGGATATGGCACAAAAAGAAGAAGAAGCTAAAATTACATATATCATCTTATTTTTATATAAGTATTGATAAACAGTTTATGATTTAAGCTTTTATAGAAACCTCTTTGCCCATGAAAATATTTATTCCACTTTACAAGAAATTTGTAGAATATTTTCAGCTTTAGGATTTGTTGATGTTACTTTTGTATTACTGAGTTACTATGGTGATATAACCATACATTTTTTGGGTATTTATGTTGGAAATTATGTAAATAATATGGCTAAAATGTTAATTTATATTATATTTTACTTATTTAGAAGTAAGCCTCTACATGCAGAGACATATTCTCAGAATATACTGTATTCCTTGTCAGTCTAACTAAATATTGAAAATGTAACAGTTCAAAGCTCTAGCTAAGAACTAAAAATAATTCATAGTAGCAGGCTATAATTTGTCAATTTTTATAGAGACTATTAAGAAGGTTAACTTTATTCAAGAAGCTGTCTAAAATGCAATCTGTTGTGTGCAGCATGTTTTCCTTGTCAATCTAATTTGTAATTCATTTTCTTAAGACTCTGGAAAGCTGATTCTTGCAAAAATTTGCACTTAGGAGAACATTTTATTTAAAGCTATAGAACTCAAAACTTATTTTAATCGTAGTAATCTCTTCATAATTTTTCTCTTCCATACAATAATTTTAAATTAACTTATCAGTCTCTTATAGGTGCTTGAATATATCAAACCAACATGAAAAATAAAGCTGAAATAGTAACAACTGTAGATATGTACTCTCCACTATATAGCACTGTTCTCACTTGCAGATGTTCTCTGGTATGAACAGGATGGGGGTAGTGCATCCATCCTTGACCTCTCAGCAGGTTTGATACCATCCACCTTTGTATCCTTTTTGGTGCAGGATTCGAGGCTAGGTGGCTCAGTCTTGTGTTTATTCAGCTCCTTTCTCCAAGGCTGGTCTCAATTTTGTTTACAGTGAGAGATCCAACCTTCTGCCACTCTTTTGTGGCATGCTGCAAGGTTTGGTGCCCTCTCTGCTATTTTTTAACATCTATATGAAGCTGGTGGGTGAGATCATCGAACATCACAGGATGAGCTATTATTAGAAGGCTGACGATATTCAATTTTATATTTCTACCACTTGTAACCCAAGTGTGTTGTTGCCTCCAGACTGTTGGACAAGTTGGGGACACGTTTCAATTGAACCCTCGTAAGGCTCAGGGGTATGGGTACATGGAACCTTGGGATTTAGGAGTGCTCTTAGTTCTGGATGGGATAGCATTACCCAAGACAGACCCCTTGCACAATTTGGTGGTTCTCCTAAACTCATGACTCTTGAATGGAGAGTGCAAAAGTTGGCTTGAAACTCAACATTAAGAAAACTAAAATCATGGCATCCGTCCCTTTCAATTCCTGGCAGATAGATGGTGAAGAAATGGAGGTAGTGACAGATTTTATTTTCCTGGGCTCCAAGATCACCGCAGATGGGGACTGCAGCCAAGAAATTAAAAGACGCTTGCTCCTGGGGAAGAAAGCTATGGCAAATCTAGACAGCGTACTAAAAAGCAGAGACATCACCCTGCCAACAAAAGTGCATATAGTCAAAGCTATGGTTTTCCCAGTTGCAATGTATGGCTGTGAAGGTTGGACCATAAGAAAGGCTGAGCGCCAAAGAATTGAGGGCTTTGAACTCTGGTGCTGGAGAAGACTCCTGCGAGTCCCTTGGACTGCAAGGCGAACAAACAAGTCAGTTCTAGAGGAGATCAACCCTGACTGCTCTTTAGAAGGTCAGATCCTGAAGATGAAACTGAAATACTCTGGCCACCTAATGAGAAAGAAGGACTCACTGGAGAAGAGCCTAATGCTGGGAAAGATTGAGGGCAAAAGAAGTAGGGGATGACAGAGAACGAGGTGGCTGGATGGAGTCACTGAAGCAGTAGGCATGAGTTTAAATGGACTCCAGAGGATGGTAGAGAACAGGAAGGCCTGGAGGAATGTTGTCCATGGGGTCGCGATGGGTCGGATACGACTTCGCAACTAACAACAAGCTAGGAAAGCCTTAATGCAACTTCATGTTGTGTACCAATTGTCCTTTCCTGAATTGTGCTCATTCACTCATGACCTAGTCATCTCTTGCTTGGACTACTGCAATATGCATTACATGAAGTTAATCTTATAGATTATTCAGAAGCTATAAGTGTTTCAGAAAACAGTGGCAAGGACAATTGTAGTAGCACCTGTGGCAGGTGCATGTAACACTGTTATGTGAGCTGCACTGGTTGCCAGTTTGCTTCTATGACCAATTCAAGGTATTGGTTTAAACTTTAATGGCTTTTATGATATGAGACCAGGTTACCCGAGGCACTGTCTCAACTTAATGCCCACCCTTATTCATTCTGGCATTCATGGGCCTGCTGCAGATCCCGTTGGTCAAGGAATTTTGGATGGTGGGGTCCAGGAGAAGAGCATTTTCTGCTGGCCCATGCTGTTTGGAATCTCTTGCTGCTGGAGGCAAGATACACCCCCACCATCTTTGGCCCCACCTGAGGGACCTCAAAACCTGGCTATGCTGATTGGGTTGGGATCTTGATGGGGGTGTTTTATGCTGGAGGTGAAGGAAGGCACCTGCGTACTGCTCACGTACTTGCTTTCTAGTTTTATTTAATTCTTGTTAATTCTAATGTTTTAACATTTTAATGTTTTTATGTTGTTTTTATTGTATTGTAAGCTCCCCAGAATCCCTTTGAATAGTGAGATAGGTAGCTTATATATTTAATAAATAAATAAGACAGATCAGCAATTCTGCATGTTCTAATTTTGATTAGTTTAATATACTTCTCTAACTAGTGTTTCTCTCCACCAAGAACACACTTTAAGGGTAATTTCAGTTTACAGTATCTTATGAAGACCTTCTTCTCAAC
Source organism: Ahaetulla prasina (assembly GCF_028640845.1). Lineage (NCBI taxonomy): Eukaryota > Metazoa > Chordata > Lepidosauria > Squamata > Colubridae > Ahaetulla > Ahaetulla prasina. The sequence goes on along the minus strand of NC_080543.1, from coordinate 100,810,760 downwards.
TTAAGGTTGGCTCAAACACTGCTGAACTTTAGATAAGCTGTCAAGTCTGGTTCTTTTTGGGGCTTTTGGGCTGTGATATGGTGGAAGCCCAATTGAATAAGAGTGTAATTTCTGTTTCGATTGTTATTTTATTCTTATCACTTTATATATCATGGCTTCTGTTGAATTTTATGAAAGCTGCCTTTATGAAAGCTGTGGTAATTTTGGTTGAATTTGGTTAACAGTCATACAAGTGTTTGAAATAAAATAAATATTAAGTTTTGATGAAGGACCAAAGATTATGTAATTCACACCTTACATGAAATGCTTCTTATTTCTCAATCAAGCATTTGCTATTTGTGCTGTAGCCCACAAAAATAATGATTTCATGTCTACTAAATCCTCATAAACTGGAGAGGAAATAACTATGTTGATCAAATCTGATCCTTGTTTTCATGTCTGATCCATGCTACTTCACACTACAGGTGCTATTCAGACAGAATAACTTTTTGCATGGCAATTGAAACATAGGCTAATTTTCTGAATGAAATAATCAGATTTTGTCACTTAAATTTCCTTTTGCAATGCAAAACAGTACATACAGGACTGGCAAACCCACTGCACCTCCACCTCTAAAGCTTCATTTGAATGTGTGAAACTAAGACATTTGGATTCTTTTTTTTAAAAAAAATTATATATAGAACAGGAAGCCACAGTCTGGATGGAATATAGTGAAACAGACTGTATCCATGTTGAAGCAGTGAGACAAGGCTGTATTGCCTTTCCTCATTTATTCAATCTATATACCTAATATATTCTGATGGAACCTAGATTGGAAGATGGGAAGAAGAAACATCAATAACCCCTGCTATGCTGATAACGCTACTCTGATAATAGAAAATGTGAATGATCTTCATACTGTGGCATTGAAAGTCAAGGAGCATATTGGAAAAACAGGACTACAATTAAATATAAAGAAGACTTCACAAAAGAGAGCAGGTATGCAGTGAGCCTTAGAAACTGATAATGAAGTCACTGAAATGGTGGATACCTTCTACCATTTAGGACTGAATATTTAAATGATGTTTAAGCCTCCCATTTCAGCAGAGTGACTCTCATTGCCTAACAACACATAAAAACAAAATACCAAGTACAAAAACAACAACAGCCTCAAAATAATTATAAACAATGCAATGTAACCAACGCTCCTAATAGCCATCTGAAAATTTATTTTACATTGGCTGAACTAAGATTCTAGCTTAGTGAATACGAGAACAGACAGATTTTCAAAGCTCTACAGAAGAATAAGTTAATTACCTAGGGTCAAACACTTACTAAAGCAACAGATCTAGTTCAGTGGAGCTTTTGAGGGAGACTTTTTAAAAACATACCTTTGAATGCAAGAACAGGACACATTACACTGAAGCACAAATCGATTCATTAGCCACACAGGAGGCAAAGACAGGTATAAAGAGACAGGATTCCACTACCTTAGGCAAACTAGAATATGCATATAATTGGATACAGCAGCAAAATATTTGATTAGGTATAGACAACAGCAAGTATTTGATTGGGTACATATATCATATTCCTAGCAAAGACAGTGAGGCAATTAAGATGTAACAGGATTGGACTACAAAGACAATGATGTTTTGCAAGAATAAAGAGGGAATTATTCCATGAACATGGATTTGTCTTTCAAAATTTCAGGCACACGCAGGCAGACAGTACTCAAAAGCTGAAGGACATAACAGCAGACAGAATTTTAATTCAAATACTTAGTAGACAGGACTTGCCTGAAAAATGCCAATTACAATCCAAGAAGCAATAGCCTTCCCCAAATACATTCCTAGAGTTGTAAAAAGCCAAATCAGGTAGGGTCATGAAGCAAGAATCACAAACTAGAATTACAAGTGGTTGTTTCCAGCAAAGACTGCAAGCAAAGCAGCTACCTAAATCTGCAGACAGCTAGCTGCAAGTATGCCTTACCCTTTGCCTAGCAAGTAACCTGATTGAGGAGATTTACTCTGCTCACCTGTCTATGTGTTTGGACCTGAGGGTTGTGCCTCATTTGAATAGTCCAGCTCAACAGGAGATGCCTGTGGCTAACCAGCCTCAACTGAATCCTGGTTTAGTGGAGGCAGAGGCTGAATCCAGAAGCACAGGCTCAGCTGAAGCAACATTGTCAGGTTCAAAACCAGCATCAGATTCTGAATCATGGCTCATAAAATAAGGTTATTCTAGGAAGCTACTTTGGTTTCCTTTCCCAGAGCTCTGCTCACCTCCCAGTAGAGGTAGTCCCTGACTTATGGCCACAATTGAGCCCAAAATTTCTGTTGTTAAGTGAGACATTTGTTAAATGAATTTTGCCCCATTTTATGATCTTTCTTTCCATATTTGTAAATGAATTGCTGCAGTTAATAAGTTGATAACTGGCTTTTAAATGAATCTGGCTTCCCCATTGATTTTGCTTGTTAAAAGGTTGCAAAAGGTGATCACATGATTTTGGGAAACAGCAAGCGTCGTAAGCATGAACCAGCTGCCAAGTATCTGAATCTTGATCACATGATCATGGGGATGCTACAAAGGTTGTAAGTGTGAAAAATGGTCATAACTCAATTTTTTCAGTGCTGTTGTAACAGTCACTCAATGAACTGTTGTAAGTTGAGGACTATCTCTACCTTTCCCCAGCTTATCATTCTTTTGTCTTCTAAAATGTTTAATGGCTAAACTGACGGAAGTTTCCCTGGGAAATTGTTTTTGTAAAGGGGCTAACTGCATAATTTGACATCATTAGAACTGCAGAAAAAATAATTGCTACCAACTTGCCTTCCATTGAGGACCTGTATACTGCACGAATCAAGAAGAGGGCCGTGAAAATATTTGCAGATCCCTCGCATCCTGGACATAAACTGTTTCAACTCCTACCCTCAAAACGACGCTATAGAGCACTGCACACCAGAACAACTAGACACAAGAACAGTTTTTTCCCGAAGGCCATCACTCTGCTAAACAAATAATTCCCTCAACACTGTCAGACTATTTACTGAATCTGCACTACTATTAATCGTTTCATAGTTCCCATCACCAATCTCTTTCCACTTATGACTGTATGACTATAACTTGTTGCTGGCAATCCTTATGATTTATATTGATATATTGATCATCAATTGTGTTGTAAATGTTGTACCTTGATGAACGTATCTTTTCTTTTATGTACACTGAGAGCATATGCACCAAGACAAATTCCTTGTGTGTCCAATCACACTTGGCCAATAAAAATTCTATTCTATTCTATTCTATTAAACTGGGCCAGTACTATATCTCCATGGGAATATGTATTTGGATTAGGGCAGGGGTGTCAAACTGGCGTTCCAGAGGTCAGATACGTCACATGCAGGCCATGCCCACCCCAGCTCTGTGAATGGGAAAAACATGGCAAAACGTCACATGACGGCGAGTTTGACACCCGTAGATTAGAGGCTTAACCTGACATGCAACCCATTAACTTTTTTATAGGTTGTTTAAGAATGCAAAAAAGCTCTTTCCTTATTTTAGAAAAATCCAAAAGAGCAACAGGAAAACCTTTCTGAAAATAACATTCCGTAAATTGCAGAATTTTTTCACTACTTTACAAAATTGAGAACATTTTTCTCTATGTCTCAGAGTTGGCCCATCTAGACTAAGGGTGGAAATGGAGGGGAGTGTCTGAAATAGTGAAATTAACTAGATGGATTATATTGCTGGCACATGAGGAGCAGATGGGTTTCATATTCAAATGAACAGATAAGGAAAACGGAGATTAAAAAACAAAATGATTTAAATAGTAATGAATAAAACATGGGGTAAATTTAATTTAACAAAAGAAGTACCAAAAAAGGGGATAAATTAAGACAGCTTATTTTTACATCCCTATGAACTGTGCTACCTACAAATAATTTTGGAAACGTGCAGCATAATTTAACCAGAATACAAAGAGTTAATTTCATATGATTTTATTTACTTAACTAAACGATGCAGGAAAAAAGCCCCATAGTCACAATAGCAACTGTGATTAAAATACAAAGACAGATGGCAAAGTGTACACCAGTGTTTGGTAGATAAGGCAGAGAGTGATGAATTAATATTACTTTAAATTCTCAACCACATATACTGATTCTTTTTTCAATGAAAGCATTGTCTTGCATATGCATTAGCATTCCAGACACTGCCAAAACTCTAACCCTTCATACCATCACAGTCTGCATATCAAACATAGATTTTGGAATCTGTACACAAATCAGCACAATTATGTGTTGGCATAGAATCCCACTGGTTAGCTAGGCCAGCAAACCACTCTCTCCCATCTGTTCCAAGTAGTGAAGGGGTGTATCTTGGCAATTACTCTCACAACAGAAGGTCTTTGTGAAAAACTGAATTTAGAAACCTGTTCATTACACAACTTCCAGAAGGTTTGTCTTCTTTGTTCAAACTACCTGGCAGGATAAATGGAGAGAACAAAACTATAGTCTGTCCTTCCATATTTAGTTTCGTCTTATTCACCATGAAATCCTAAAAAGTCTACAAAACTATTTGCAAAAGCCTCTATATTATTACTAAACTAATTAGCATTCTCCAATATTTCAATACTCTGGATAAGATCTGTAATTATGAAGAATATGCAATATATACTTATTTTCTGTGCACAGGAGAAATATAGATTTTTCACTTAAAGATGGGAGAACCAGTTTGGCATTGTGGTTAAGGCCAGGAGTAAAATGCACTTACCTTAGCTACCAGATTGCAAATGTGGGCACGCGCGCCTCTTCTGAACATGCGCAGAGCCTTCTGCACATGCGCAGAGGGTAAAAAATGGGACATCATGACATCCGGGCAGGTGGGCGGAGCCTTCCACCGCCGGCCCTACTGGATTGCAGGAGCCAGATAAATCCGGCTGGATTTCACCATTGGTTAAGGTGTTGGTTTAGAATGAGGAGACTGAATTCTAGGCAGGAAATCCAGCTAACTCACAGTTATTGTTGGGGGGAGGGGAATAGTAGACAGGAATATCTGTCTTGAGTTATATATTAAAAGGTGGGATAAAATCTAATTGTAACAATCATTTCCTGATATTTATTTATAATTCTATTTATCTTATTATTTGGCTAGTTTTCATGCGTAGAATTGTCTCTCTTCATCCTCATTCTTGCCTCCTTCAAAACCCATCCTGGGAGTCTTTCTTCAGACCTTGTGTAAGTACCTCATATTTCATTCCAAAGACTTGGTTCTTAAGCAAAATGGTTGCCTAGTGAACTTATTAGACACAGACACACACACAAATATATTCATGACTGACGCTGCTAAGATCACTGGTTGCTGTCATTTCATTTATATAAAGTTCTACAATGTACTTTGTCTTTTACTCCCTTTTTTTGCCCCCTCACAGTGTGGAGAGATTGTTTGAACAAACTATCTCTTCCAGAGATGCTTTTCTCTGCAGCACAGTGTTTCCCTAAAATGTGACAACCACAAGTTAACAAGCTCAGCTTTGTGACCTTAATTAGTTAATTAGAACATTCTGGCCAACTCTCAGGGGCTGCCTGACTAGATCTTAATCACCTTTACACTGAAATCTTTTGTTGTCAGGTGCATAGAATTTGCTCCTTAGTTCCTTGTTCTGAACCTTGTTCAGAAAATGATTTATATTACCATGCATTACCTTGATATTTGGAGATGGTCACTAACTGAAGCAGTTGCTAAATGAGAAGTGGCTGTATATTTGTACAGATGCACAAAGTACATCTGGATCCAGTCAATAGTCAATTATGTAGATCAAACAGCCATAATTTCCATTGTTGGATAACATGAAAACTGGATTCCTACTTCCATTAATTTTCAAACCACCAGTTTTAATAAGTTAATGTCTGTATTAATTTATTCTTAGGAATTTGGAGGATGGTATAGGTATGTATGTAATTTCATATGTATTAATTATATTAATCTAGTCAGAAGAAACATGTCAATCATAACAATCTAATAGACATAATAGATATTTAACAACAAGAATGCCCGCCTCAGGAAATATTGCCTATTCCCCAAATGGGTTGTTTCTATCCCTGTTAATTTTCTGGGAGTCCCTTAAAACTTGGTTATACCATATCAGCTTGGGGGTCCTAAGAAATCAGTGAATTTCTAAAGTGGTTCCATTGCTGTTAATATCTGCTGCCCTCTGCCTTTTAACCACAACTTTTAAATTTTCTGGATGTGTTAATTTATATTCTTATTTTATAGTTTTTTACTATATGCCTTCCAGAGTCATAAGCTTAAGTGAGTGAATGAATGAATGAATAAATAAATAAATAAATATGTCCTTTTACAAAGAACATCATCACAAAAATAAATTGCATTGATCATAAACAGACTGGTCATTTTAGGTAGACTTTTGAAAAGAACATAATAACAAATATTAACTGCTATCCATGAACCACATTTACTGTTACTGTTGTCCACTGACATTCAGGAACCGTGGGAATTAATTGCTAGTAATGAAACTCATTTCTCCGTTGGCCACTTCAATGCAACTTACATGTCAAATATATTTTATACTTTTCAGTATTTCTACCAGCTTACTTTACATGGTAAAAATGGATGTTTACAAACTTACTTTACAAGACAGTATTTATATAACTCTTAATAGACACATTTAATGACAAATCCCAACATCCAACAATCAACAACCTCAACACCCTAACATCCAAAACTAGGTATGCATGCCCACAAGATCATTCAGGTTCACCGCTACTGTCTTAAATGCAAACTACTCAATGCAAGAAGCCTCGCAAACAAAATGCTGGAATTTCTTCGTCTTCTAAATACGGCTCAATTTGATATTATATTTGTCTGTGAAACGTGGTTTAACAAATCCTTTTCAGACTTTGATACAAGTGACTATCATGTCCATTGGTCTTGTTGTGCCTCGCCCGTCCCCCTCTCCGCAGCTGGGCCCCTCCCATCTCCTGCTATCTCAGCCAGAGACTGATAGTGCAGACAAATGGCCTGGCATGCCTCCAGCCCCCAGTCCTGGCACCATGCCCGGACAGACTGAGCAAGACAAATGGCCTGGCATGCCTCCAGCCCCCAAGTCCTGGCACCATGCCCAGACAGACTGAGCAAATAAACCTCCCCCCCACAGCATGTGAGCATGATGAGCATGAAGCCAGTCACGAGCTAGAATTGCCGGCAGCTGGGCAGGCAGACGAAGCGTGGAGAGATCCGCACTTCTGGAGAATGGAGAGGCGACATCAGCAAAAGGAAGGGAGGGGCAGGCCTGGATAAGTGCTGAGTCATGGAGCCACACAATGGCCTATATAAAGGATCTGCTTTCTGGCATTCCTTGAGTCAAGCAAAGTCTAATCTGGTTGCTGAAGTCACACCTTGGATTCCTGCCTGCGAACTCTGACAGGACTTTGGCAAAGCTGCAGAGGCTTCGTGGCCACGCTTGATACAGACTTTCCAGACCCAGCCGTCAGAGGAGGAGTGGGACACGACAGGTCTGACCGCAAGATCAGAAGAGAAGGTGATGTTGCCATCTTCTATAAAAAGTCTCTAGATCTGAAAAATGTTCAAGTATCACATGAGCTAGTTCTTCATGAGACCATTAAGCTGCCCTGAGTCTTCGGAGAAGGGCGGGATATAAATTCAAATAAAAAAAAAATTATCTGCGATCTTTCACTAAGTACTACAATTCGCTTCCTATTATGTTATAGAGTCCCTGATTATAACCTTGATCATGCAAGTAAACTATCCATAGGGCCTCTGGTGGCTCAGACTGCTAAGACAGTCTGTTATTAACACAGCTGCTTGCAATTACTGCAGGTTCAAGTCCCACCAGGCCCAAGGTTGCCTCAGCCTTCCATCCTTTATAAGGTAGGTAAAATGAGGACCCAGATTGTTGGGGGCAATAAGTTGACTTTGTATATAATATACAAATGGATGAAGACTATTGCTTAACATAGTGTAAGCCGCCCTGAGTCTTCGGAGAAGGGCGGGATATAAATGCAAATTTTTAAAAAAACTACTTTACTAACATGGGCAGCCTCATGCCCACATGCAATTATTTTTCTTGGTGACCTCAATTTACCTTTTATTAATTGGACGTAAATGAGTGCTCTACTGAATCAATACATATGACTCTGTATAATGCCTTTATTTCTTTAGGACTTGATCAGTTGGTATCTAACAACTCTAGATTCAACAACTGCCTCGATTTAATCTTCTGCAACAGTTTAAACACAATTTATAACCTTCACATCAAAGAACCTTTCTCCAACAGTGACCAATGCATGATTGACTTGTCTAAATTTACATCCTACAAGGAATCTCATAATAGGACTCCTAAATACAACTTTAAAAAAGCAAATTATGATCTCATAGCTGCTGACCTTTCATCTCTAGATTGGCAAATCCTATTCAATGACTGCAACACTGCTGAAGACTATTATAACACTTTTCTACTTGAAGTACAACGAGTCATTAATCTACATGTACCATTAGTAACATCCAAAGCTAAAAAGAACAAATTACCCATATCAATAAGGAAACTCCAATAACAAAAAAAGGAGGGGGGAAATGGCGGGGGGGAAGGGGAAGATTATAAATTGATTGATTGGCATTGCACAGGTATAATGGTAGAATTAAACAAGTTGGAATGGTGTAAAGTCGGGACTGCTCGGTAACCACTCCCGAAAGGAAAGGGTAAGGAAAGAGGAGTAAAGAAGGAAGAAAGTAGGTAGGGAGGTAGGGAGGTAGGAAAGAAGGGAGGGAGAAGAAAGGATAGGAGGAGAAGAAGAAGGAGAAGATAGAGGGTTAAAAAGAATGGTAGTGAGAAGTGGGAAAGAGGTGGGGAAGTAGGAAAGCGAGGAGAAGGATGGTGGGGAAAGTCGAAGAAGGATGAGAAGGGTAGAAAGGATTAAGGGAGGGAGTGGCGGTCGAGCAGCCCTGATGGAGTATAATTTGAGTATAGGATCGATTGTTGGATAAGTGATTGTATTGTACACTGGTCAAACTGTGGGAATTATTATGGAAAATAAAAAATTTTGTTCTGGAAAAAAAAAGAAAAAAAATCCCTTTGGCAGAAAAATAAAACTGGCTATGTAGCTAACTTCAAAAATCGATACAAATCCATTTGCCGCCAAATAAAAGCAGAATGTATCAATTACCATTGCAAGCAGGAGGAAGAGTTGTTACACATGAATTCCAATCGTGCCTTCTATAATTTCATAAATGCCAAACTTAAAGACTCTAAAACCATTCCACCTCTAAAAGGCCAAATGGTAAAGATTGTAATGATGATGCTGTTAAAGCTAATCTCTTCAATATTTTTTTCAGTTCCGTCTTTCTCAACAGGTATAGCATCTCCCACTCATTTCCTAGTCATACCTCATCCAATTGCAATGATCTAATCCACATTGATTTTACTGAAGATATGCTCATAAGGGCACTAAACAAGCTAAAGCCATCTCTATCTATTGGTCCTGGTGGAATATGTGCCTTCTTTCTTAAAAAGCTTTCTTCCACCGTTGCTGAACCTCTAAGCATCATCTCTGAAGTGTCTTTTAGAGTGGGCTTCTTGCCTGACATATGGTCATTAGCAACAGTCATACCTATCTTCAAAAAAGGTGACCCCGGCTTCATTGAGAATTATAGACCAATCTCTTTGTTGTGTCACGTGTAAAGTCATGGAATCCATCATAAACCAATCCATCACCCTCCACTTAGCAACAAATAACCTACTCTCTGATAAACAATTTGGTTTCAGAAAAAATTTGTCATTGTAATCTGCAACTCATACACTGTAAAAAACATCTGGACCTCTCAACCTGACCATGGCAAAGCAATAGATACAATTTACATTGACTTCTGTAAAGCCTTTGATTCAGTTGTGCATGACAAACTACTTCTGAAACTTAAATCTTACATAATTGGTTCCTGTTAACAGGCAACAAGTGGTCAAAATAGGCAGTGCCCTATCAAATCCTGCACCTGTCAACAGTGGTGTTCCCCAAGGCAGTATTCTAGGTCCAACACTCTTTCTGCTTTATATCAACGACCTTTGTGATCAAATTATAAGCAGCTGTGTCCTCTTTTCCGATGATGTTAAACTATTCAACACCACATATAACTTTGCTACCCTTCAAAATGACCTTGACTATGTATCTGAATAGTCTAACAATTGGCAACTCCAAATCTCTGCTAACAAATGGTCAGTCCTGCACATTGGCAGTAGCAATAAGAACTTCAAATATTTTGCTGGCTGGTAATGATCTAAAAGTTGACCCACCACTCTGTCAAGGACCTAAGAGTACTCATTTCTAAAGAACTAAGTCCCAGAGTTCACTGTTTTACATTCCAAAAAAGACTTTGTTGTAAATCTTATTTTACCAAGTTTTCTCTCTGGTAACACTGTACTCCAAACTAGGGCATATAAAATCTTTGCCAGATCTATACTTGATTACTATTCACCTGCCTGGAACCCTCACTGTATTTCAGACATTACATTAGAGAGGGTCCAGAGATATTTTACTAGGAGAGCTCTCAAATCTTCTGCTCAAAATAAAATTCTCTATACCACCAGGCTTGAAATCATAGGTCTAGAAAGCCTTGAACTACGTCATCTACGTTTCAACCTATGCTTAATTCATAAGATTATTTACCAAAATTTTCTACCTGTAAATGAATACTTTAATTTCAACCATAATACTACAAGGGCCATCAATAGATTTAAACTCAATGTAATTCGCTATAATCTTAATTGTAGGAAATATGACCTTTCAATAAAGTAATAAATGTCTGGAACAATTTACCTGATCCTGTTGTTAGTCTCTCTAATCCCCATACCTTTTACCATAAACTGTCTACCATGGACCTTTCACGTTTCTTAAGAGGTCCTTAAGGGGGCATGCATAAGCGCAGCAGCGTGCCTACCGTCCCTGTCCTACTGTTCCCAATTATATGTAATTATTCTATGTGTTTATGGCTATGTTTTGTCAATTTAATCCTTTTTTTGTGGCAAATTTTTTTCATGTGTCCATGTCTGTGTCTACTCTGTTACTTGTTTTCTTGTATTTGTTGACAAATAAAATAAATAAATAATAAATAAACTTAATATTTATCAGTTGAGGGAAGTTCTTGGAGTACACCCTTGAATGATAAGAAATAATTGACAGAGATGGCCCTAAGGCACAAAATTCAAATCTAGCTTTGATGTGCCAGGGAATTTGTCTTTAAGAATAACATCTACAGGATTGTTGGTACTCTCATAAATAAAATAATTTGTATATGGAAGAGTTTTATAACTAACTTATGAAGACAGTTTACAAAGGATTCTAATCCTTAGGGACTCAGCTAAATGCTAGTTTCTTAATGAGGCACCACAATTATAGCAACCTCTGAGTACTTGAAATAGCTATCAGTTCCCAACAGGCTCAAAAACCTACCTTGAATTTAAGTGTTTCTGTCCATTTTTTTTATAACTCATACTTCAGGGAATATTGGTGTTATGAGACTTCTATACGTTCAATGCCTCATTTGCAGAGTGATTAAAAATTAATTTGGAGCATTTTGAAATTGGAGTGTTCCAACAAGCCACACAGTTGTGTAGGTAACAGACTATTATGCAGAAATAAGGAATGCTCTTTTATTTTATTTTTTTAAAAAATACAGAAAAGGCCAAGAGTCATGATTGAGAACTAGGAAGTTACTGGTACTTTTTTCTTTAATGCAACAGTATTAGAAGATGCTTTCCCATGTTGTAAAATTATAAATAGGGGGCACTCAAAAATATTTAAAAATATTTCTAAAGGTTTAAAATAAAAATATTAAATTCAAATTTAGATTCAAGATTTTAACTGCTATTATTTGTGTGTAAATAATAATCTTATCAAAGGTGACTTGACATCATAAAACAAAAAAATGTTTGGATGCTAAAAAATATACATGACCTTACTTTGCATAAAAGGAAATGTAGAAATCAACATTTGTAAAGAAAAGCACTTTTAAACACTCTGATTGTATACAACTGTCTGTTTTGTAGCTAGAGGTTGGATTTTTATCACTAAAAAACAAGTGAGAGTTGGATCTGGATTACATTGTTAAATCAAACTCAACTTCAGGTTGACAAATTTAAACAATTTTCTAAAAGCTATATCAATCTGCACAAAGGGACTGAAATGGTTCAGAATGATGGTTTAACATACTGTTGTTACAAATTTTAGAGACTGCAATAGGAAGTAGGTAGATCAGGGTCTACGGAAATATAATATTGTAAAGATATGCAGTGAACCAGATGTGTCTGTCTAAAAGTATTAGCAACTACGTAGACTTGACCCAAATTATTTGTGTTTTGCTACCTGAGAACACATTCATTACCAAAACATTTTTAGATCTATAAAAAATTTTCAAGCATGAATTATAAAACTTTAGAATTATAAAAATTTTAAAATATAATTAACACCATTTAGTTTAAAAATGAGGAAAAATTAAATATTTAATCCTTCTGAAAAAATGAATACCATCTTTAGACAGAATCAATGTGAAAAGTATATAAACATTGTTTTCATTAATTTATTTAATTCCATGTACAAAAAAATAAAAATAATTAGTCCCCGTAGAATGGATTTTCTATATGATGGAGGGAATAAATAATACCTATTTAAAATTCTGCAAATAATTTATTGTTAATTTGAACTTGCCTTGAAAGTTGGGTTTAATTTAGATTTTAAATCCCTCAAAAATATTGAATTAGTCTTTTAAGTTATTTATACCCCACCTTTCCTTAAGACCACTGGGCTTAATAAGTAGTATTTTGAAATGTTTTACCACAATAGTGGTGAGACTATGGTTCGGGAACCTATTTACATACAAAAAACATTTTTATTTTCACAGAAGCAGCTTTTAATAATTGCATATACTTAATCAACCATTATCCACAAAATCAGTTTCATATGCACAAGCTTGATTCAAGGATATAATCCATTCCCCTTCCCTATTTTCTTTTTAGTAATATAAATATGATCTGAATTCAAGAAAGACTTTCATAGAAAGTCTGGATCTGAATGTTGTTATTCAGCTTTCAAAAAGTCTGTAGTTGGGAATATCACTGCCAGCCAATTTCAGGAAAATGCTGCAAATCTACACGAATAGGGATGATTTCATATTTATAGAATATGGAATATGCTCTTGAGTATATTTTTATACTTTGCTTGTGGCTTTCAGTAGAAGGAATTATGTCAATCAAATTTCATACAGATGTAAAGTTCAGCATATGATGAATTTATAGAAATGGATACAGAAAACCATGCTAGCCAGATATATTGCTCACGAGAAACCAAAACTTTGACTTTACTATTTATTCACACTTCAGGTGAAAATTTATATAACTAAATATTCCTCTAAACTTAAATAAAAGTTTAAAAAAGGTTCAGCTGAAGACTATCAATATACAATCATGAACTATATCGCTAGCAGCCCAAATGCAGAATTAAAAGAAAAAATGTAAATATATATATATAAAGAAATCAGTCTTATATATTGTAAAAAAATTCAATTATGAAAAAAAATCAACACTTCTTCTCATAGCTGCCAGCACTCACACAGCATCACAGTGCCCTTCCTATGCTCATTCACTCTCAGGCAGCCCCATAGGGCCCCTTTCTGCCCTCACACAGTGCTATAGCATTCATCCCTGGCTCCATTCCATAGCAGTCACTCACCCATCAACCTATTTGGAAACCTCCTGGGATTGCAACTTCCACTGATTTTGCTTGTGTTGAAAGCTGGCAGCAAGTCCTAAGTCATTGGCACCTGAGGTCCACACTTAGCGAACCACAACCCTCAATTAACATCAGCAATGGGGAATGGTGGTATTGCCATCAGTAAGCAATGCAGTCATGACACATTGCGTGCTGTGATCATATATCTTAGCAACAGAACTTATTATCCCATTGTTAAGCAAACCTACCTGTAGATGTTGCGAGTTGACTAGAACTGAAAATTGGAATTCAGAAGAAATGCTTAAACAGTCAAAGTGCTGGCTAGATTATTTTATTTATTTTTATTTATTTTGTCAAGCATATATAAGATTACATATAAAGGTATAAAAATGATTGTGAATAAATGAAATATATAAACATGATTATGAATACATGAGATGGTTATGAATAAAAGGGGACATTAGGATCGGGATGGTAGGCACACTAGTGCACATATGCACGCCCCTTACAGACCTCTTAGGAATGGGGTAAGGTCAACAATAGACAGTCTAAGGTTTTGGGGGTTTGGGGAAGAGACCACAAAGTCAAGTAGTGCATTCTAGGCATTGACTACTCTGTTGCTTAAGTCGTATTTTCTGCAATAGAGTTTAGAGCGGTTTACCTTAAGTTTGTATCTATTGTGCTCATGTATTGTTGTGGTTGAAGCTGAAGTAGTAATTGACAGGTAGGACATTGTAGCAGATAATATTATGTACTACATTTAGGTCAGACCGAAGGCGGCATAGTTCTAAGTTGTCTAAGCCCAAAATTTCAATTCTGGTGGCATAAGGTATTCTGTTGCAAACAGATGAGTGGAGAATTCTTCTCGTGAAATATCTCTGGACTCTTTCAATTGTATTAATGTCAGATATGCAATGCGGGTTCCAGACAGATGAGCTGTAATCGAGAATTGGTCTAGCAAATGTTTTGTATGCTCTAGTTAATAGTACAATATTACCAGAGAAGAAGCTACACAATATTAGGTTAACAACTCTTAATGCCTTTTTGGCAATGTAATTACAGTGGGTTCTGGCACTTAAATCATTAGAGATGAGTACTCCAAGCTTTATCCCTAAAGCAAACAGGACTAAAGGCAGCAAGAGAATGCAGAGCAATTCACTAAAGAATGCAGAGCAATTAACAAGGCTTGAAGCTAAACAGTGAAGCGCTAAACTTTCCTTCCATAGTTTGGCTGAAATTGTTTTTCAGTGTCTTTTAAGTTAAATTAAGTAAGAGAAACCCTGGAATATTATGTTGTAACTAATATTGTAGCATCTTTTAATAACACACTGTATTAGAAGGAATAAACTTTGGCTAAAGACAGCTTACTTTATCAAATGCACAGGGTGGCTTAAAGCAATGTTGGATTTAAATACATAGAGACGGGCAGGAATCTGTCTCAATCTTTTTAACCATTGTGACTTTTTTCCCCTTTCTCCCCTTTCCTCATTCTATGCTGTTGGAAGAAATATCCATCTGGGTTCAGTTCCAAGTGGGGACAAAGACACTGGAAACATGGAGGCTGCTTGGAAAGATGGTTTAATGGTGGTCAGGATCACATGGCTTGAGTTCCTGAACAGAAAAGGGCCGAGATCCTGTGTGCTCCCTGGTTTTATGATTTTTCTGAGCTTTGACCTTTCTGGGGCACAGGAAGAGTATCCTGATTGGTTGTCAGACTCCCAGGGGGTGGGGGTCTTAGCTAGCCTTGCTGGCTGTCTCTCAAGCTTGCTTGAGCCTTGCCATGTGGTGAGTTTCAGTTGTATTGTGTTGCAAATCATGGGGGGATTGAGTGAGCTTGGTTGAAGCCTTAATTGCCCATTGACAAAGGTGGGGAGAATGAGTGAGCTTAGCTGAGGCTTTTAATGGCCCATTGACAAAGGTGGGGGGGAGTCAGGAAGTTGCAGGGAGCTCCTTTGTCTTTAAAATATGTTTCTCCATTTCTCATCCAGGAAGGTATAATATTCTGCTTTTTAAAATATTTCCTAGAATATTTCATTCTTCTAGGAGGAGGGTGGGTGCTAAATTCCTACAATGCCATTAAATAAAGCAAGCTGAAGCTTATGAAAGCTTATGCTGTATAATTTAAAATTTTACAATGAAAATATAATTAGTCTTAAAAGATGATATCAGACTTTGGCTACCATAGAATGACATGGGTGTCTTCCTACAATTAAATATGATGTGGCAGTGCCTTTCTCAATTAACTCCTTGAACCCATGTATTCAATCCGTGACTTTCAGAGGTTCCTTTGTATTTCAGGTTTATTTTAAGGAAATATAATCTTAACCAGACTAATTTATAAATGTCCAACAGGAACAAGTAAGAGCAGCTTTCCAAAACTCACAAAACTTTGGCTAGAGTTCAAAAAGGTTTCCAAGACTACAGAAAGAAAATGAGAATGAAAGAAGGAAAAGAAACTATTTAACCAATTTCTCTTCTTATTACTGGGAAAACCAGCATGATTTTCCTCTAGATATTTCACAGAATCATAACCTTTTTTAAATTTAATATTCTCAACCTTATATAAAAATATCTAAACAACGTTCTGCAATGAAAAACATATTGTGCATAACTAATGCAGAGTTAAGCACTGCTTCTTGGTTTAAGCTGCATCATACGTAAGTTTGGTGTGGCTTGTGATCATTATAGAGAAATTATGATGTACAAAAATCAGCAAGACATTTTTGTATAATATAATTAGTTCTATGCAAATTGAAACCATACTGGTTTTAATACTAACAATCATTTGGAGGACAAGGAAGAAAACAGAGTAATGCCAACATAAATTTAATACTGTACCATATGTGCAATTTTCTCAAATGTACATGAAATTATTATTGAATTATTTTGATTCACAATTTTATATTGTTGAAATGCCTGAACTCTGAAATAACATATTGGGTTATATCAACTCAAATACAATTACAGCCATAATAACTGGGCACTGGGCCTTCAGTTTGTTGGTGAGTTTCAAACAAAGAGTATCTCATTTACCATATACAGGTAGACCTAATTTACCAATTGAGACTGTCACTCAATCACATGACTATGCCAGACTTATGTCAATTCTACTCCAATTGTTAAGGGAATCAACACAAGTCATTAGCATGACTTCAAATGACAGTGACTTGTGACTTCCTGCCAGTTTCCCCATTGACCTTGCTTGTCAGAAACTAGCTGTGAAAGTTACAGATGATTATCATGTAACTGTGAGATGCCGCAACTGCTGTAAATGTGTGCCAATTGCAAAGCACCTGAAAAATGATTGTGTGACTGTGGTGACATTGCAATGTTTCTAAATACAATTATTTTAGTTGTCAATAGCAATTCACTGTCCCCAGACATTAACATAGGAAAGCATTTGGTTTGGCTGCAATTTTGTAGCTTGCACCTTATGTGGCTATGAATGAACAGTATCCAACTGTATGAGAGAATGCCCTAATGCACAGACAAATAGCTCTATGACTACATTTCATGCCCTTTGCTTCCCTATTCAAAAAGAGGCTTATGATATTGCTGTACTGCGTAAGTACAAATTGCTCTTAGGAAGCTGCAATACAGCTTTCATGACTTCAAACTAAATCAGGAAGTATTAGATGTTTGCGCCTGATCAGTCACCTGAATAGGAACAGAAAGTTCCTACAAGTTCACTGAAGATCCAATTGTACTAAATTCAGTACTATTGCTGATGCCCAATTTTAAATTTTCTATAATAGAGCACTTTTCTTGGGGTGGACAATACATCTCAGCCACATGTCCTAACTGATATTCATGTTTTCCTCACAATTCCTTTTGAACCAGTGTTGTCCAGAAACCAGGAACATCTACCAAAGCAACACCTGGAAAAAAGGAACACAGATGATTTATGTGAATGCATTTTTAAGAACTACTGTTAAAAGTAAGCAACTTATTTTTTTTCACTGTAGTCCCTGTACATCACACATAAAAGTGAACAGCAAAATTAAGAAAGGGCAGTTCCAAGACCCCATCTCTGCCCAATATAGAAGGCACTACTTATAATCCTACTGCTTGTAATTCATTCTGTCCCATAAGTCCAATCCATCATGCTTTTAAAAAACGTACAGGACAGGTGGCAGATATCTGGAAGTTACTGAAGTGGAGAGAATCAATGTAAAGTGTCTGCATAAAGACGTTGTGTTGGGGGAAGATGACAATATAGACTAACAAAGTTTGTAATCTATGCACTGAATGAAAAATGGATCTTAGTACAATTGTACAGAAATAAAGTGAGGTATTTTCGCCGCGAACTGAAGACACACCTTTTTATCCGCGCGGGGCTGGCTTAAATTGAATTTTAAATGTCAAATTTTATTAATTTTAAATGGGGTTTTTCAGTGTATGGTAAATTTTTAAATTGTCAGGCTAATTTAAATAAGTTTTTTAAATTGCATTTAAATTGTATTTTGTATTGTTTGTTTTATTCTGCCTGTACACCGCCCTGAGTCCTTCGGGAGAAGGGCGGTATAAAAATCAAATAAATAATAATAATAATAATAATAAAATGACAGAACAAGGGAACAAGGATGGGTAAGAAGAAAGGTCAAGGGATAAAGGTCCCTTGAAATGGGAATCAGAAACAATGCAGACGGAAAACACAATCAGACCATAAAATCATCTTTTATGTATGAAATTATGGAATATAAAGATCCCCCTGATGTAGGTGGACACTTGCCTTCTGAAGTTGTAAAGACTGGTCAAGTAAGCTGTGTAACAGCTAGATGAGACCTGGATCATGCTCTGATTCAGGGTGAAATGCTACCGGATCGGACCGAATCAGGCGAGTAGGTAGCGGAGATTGAGGCTGGTTCGCTAAACCGGGAGCAATGGCTGACTGGCCATGCCCCCGAACTGATCCACAGCCCACAGTCCTGCCATGATTGCCTGCCTTCCACGCTGCCTTCCCGGCGTCCCGGTAGCCAGCTTGCGAAGGCATGCAAGCGGAAGCCCCCGTGGAAGGCAGGCAAGTATGGCAGGGCTTCGAGGAAGGAAGGAAGCTGTCCCCCCCCCCACACCGCTTTGCCACTCCATCTCTTCCTCCTCGCCAGCAGCATCTACTTGGCCAATCACCCTGCAAACTTGGCCGATGCTTCCACACCTCAATGTACTTCCTTTCCTTTCCCCCCCCATGACCTCCCCATGCCCGCGCAGCATCTGGTTCTGCAGTAAGGCAGCCATGCGAATTGCCAACCCATCGGCGGGCACCTGGAGTCTGAGGGGGGGAAGCTGCACTTACGAGAAGGGGGACTGTTCTCTCTTCTTTATGGAACTCAACTTTGCCAGACTCTTCTCTTCTCTGCCCACTCTTAATGCCGATGGCTGATGCTGCTGGGAAACCGGCTGTATGCGGCCAAATGATAAAACGAGAAAAGAGAGTGTCTCCCCAAGAACTGAATCTTTTTTCAGCTGACTCGGAGCTCCCAGGCAGCCCGGAGGTCCTACAATAAGGCAGATCTGGGCTAATGCCATTGCGATCCTGATTGTAGCCTGGATCCTAGGCACTTTCTATTAATTGTGGCAGGACAGCAAGCCTCATTTGGCCGCGTCCAGCTGGTTTCCCAGCAGCATTGGCGGCGGCGGCGGCGGCATTAAGATGGGCAGAGAAGAGTGCAGCAAAAAGGACTACATAAAGAAGAAAGGACTGTCCCCTTCTCGTAAATGCGGCTTTCCCTCCCTGGGCTCCTAGTGCCCGCTGATGGGTTGGCGATTACTGCAGCTGCCTTACTGCAAAACCAGATGCTGCGCGGGCGTGGGGAGGTCATGGGGGGGAAAGGAAAGGAAGTGCACAGAGGTGTGGAAGCATCGGTCGAGTTTGCAGGGAGATTGGTCAAGTGGATGTTGTGGTGAGGAGGAAGAGATGGAGTGGCAAAGCGGTGTGGGGGCAGCTTACTTCCTTCCCCAAAGCCCTGCCATGCTTACCTGCCTTCCACGGGGGCTTCCCAGATGTCCCCCAGACCCCTTGCCTTCCCCTCCGCCTCGGGTCCCGCTGCCTGCATCCAGCCCATGACGGGGGACACTTTCTTTCTTCTCCCGCAGCAACCGCTGCTCAGACCAGATGTGTGTGTGTGTTTGTGTGTGTGTGAGACAGAGAGAGAAAAGAAAGAAAAGAAAGACATGAATGATGTCATGTTGGCTACGCCCACCCAGTCACACACCCACCAAGCCACACCCACCAAGCCACACCCATAGAATAGGTGGCAAAAAAATTTAGATTTCACCCCTGCTCTGATTGTGACAGCAAATTATAGCTGACTGGTGGCTGTCCACTCTTTTTGAATGTTGATTTTTCATACATTCTCCAAAAATGGCTCTCAGTCCCATATTTTTTTTTTTTAATTTATATCCCGCCCCTCTCCGAAGACTCAGGGCGGCTTACAATGTGTTAAGCAATAGTCTTCATCCATTTGTATATTATATACAAAGTCAACTTAATTGCCCCCAACAATCTGGGTCCTCATAGATATAATATATCTATATATTTCAGCCCCAAAGTATTTTGGTCTTTTTTATTATTTTTCTTCTTCTTGATTTAGAGAAAAATAGGCCAATAAAATTGACAAAAATGAAGTAAGGATAAATATCCTCATCTGGCCTTAGCTGACAGAGCAGAGCAGCTTCCCAATAAGGGGACTATTAAGGCAGTCATATAAAAGAACTGAGGTGATTAGGGCATAGATTAAGAGTAGGCACTGATAATTATACTCTCCCAGATAAAATTCTCCTTAGTAACAGAAAGGATCCACTGGGGTTCCAATATAAGCATAGAAGAAGTAATAAAGAATACAGAGAAATGAAGAACATTAATTAGAAATAAGCTTTTTAATAATAACACAATATATATAATTTTATATATCATATTATCAATACAGATTCCCTAGGTCTCTGGTATATCTACATTCTGTTATATTTACAACAGAAGATTTAATAGAATAGCTAAGACACAATAATTAATACAATAATTGTATTAATACTTAAATAATTTAGTACAATTGGATCTTAGGCAAACTTGTAGGAACTTTCTGTTTCTATTCAGAAACAGACTGTGGATTGTTAGTTCATATCATAAGGACAAATGACCATAAAGATGCTGCAACTGTTATTTTGAAACACGGTTGCATGTAGCTTTTGAGTATGTGTGTGTCATAACTTTTAACAACCTTTTAAATTGTATCTCAAGGACTACACCTGTACTATGGTAGTGAAGGCATAGACCAGCAGCCCAATTTACACAGTTATTATTGTCGTGTAAGTTGTCAAAGAAAATTAGAATATAAATGGAAAAAATCATAATGGTATTATTTAGCATTATATCTAAAGAATTCCTGAGCAATTTGAATGGCCAAACATTCTCCAAAGTAAACAGAGAAACACACAAATGTTTCTTACATGATGTTTTAGCAAAATTCCATTGTGGGAGGCAGGCTTCCATTTGTTTTTCCCAACTGGGTATTTTTCTGTACTATATAGTAATCACTATTTTTAAAAAGTCTATTATTTTAGAAAACATTAATTTCACATGTATAATATCTACTGCTTTAAAAATACTTTTTAAACTTTTAAATATATTCTCAAGAAACAACTCCTCTACAGAGATTTGAACTGTATCACCTGCGTTATTTATTTTACATTTCTAGAGAAACAGGCTTACTTATTCTAAATTCTGTTCCAGTATTATTTAAATATCTACAATAGCAGACTATTTAAAGTTTTCATATAAGCTCACATACAAAGGTAAATCAAGTATAGATGAGTTTATTTTCATTATGCATTTATTACAAATAGCTTCTATGGTGAGCAATGGATGAAAATAAATGCTTAGCACAGGAAATAAAGTTTAGCTATAAATAGCTAAACGGGAAAAACAAAGTTTAAGTAAAAACATTTTGATTGATTAAGGACAAAGTGTTGAAATAGTGAAGTTAATTGTCAAATACTCATGAAATATTTGCCAATACAGGATTCTAACTCTAATCTTCGAAACTTAACACAAATTTGGCTAATTTCTAGAAATATAAACACACTGTTCATAATTGCACAAGGCCAAAATGTGATTTGTTTCATTTTGATTTAGCATACTGTATGAACCTATCCTTTGTGATTAATAGCTTATGTGAAAATTCAATTAATTGTAATTTATTCAATAATTTGGTATTATATCAATATTATAATATATTTGGTGTAATACCAATAATACAACATAACTACCGTGTTTCCCCAAAAATAAGACCCTGTCTTATATTTTTTTGAACCCTGAAATAAGCCTTATTACCATGCACTCAAAAGCCCGATTGGGCTTATTATTAGGGGATGTCTTATTTTGGGGGAAATAAGGTATTCAGTAATTTAGGTCACGAATCATAGCAAAGAATGATGTGTGAATCCAACCTAAGAAATTTCACTATTAGGCTGTATTCTTGGCCCATTGTTAAATTATATTATAATTGAATTATTCAGCTAAGTCAAATAATGTATTTCAGCCCTTACAGCTGGTGCATAGATCTGTCCTTCTACAATATTACTATCTTCTGCTCCCATTCTTTCTATTTCAGATAGGAAGGTCGAGGTGCCTCTAAGCATCAAGTACCTTCTGCCATGAAAAGCTTGTAATCAGTTTTATTTAAAGCAAACAGTACCCAGTCTCCAAAATACACAAGCTACTATAAATACAATTAGCAAATAAATAGCAACTAGGAAAAAATTGTCAGTTGTATCTGCAGGGGTTTAAAAATATGCAAGATAGCAAATTCAGTGTTACAACCAAGCCATACAACATCTCTTTAATATATGTAGTAAATGCATATATAAAAGTGTTCAATTGCAATATCACAACCACCATCTTACACTCCCCATATAATTTTACATGGCTATGTATAATTGCTCTAAATACCTTCATTTTCCATTCATCCTCATTTATGAATTTTATATGGCTAATTTTATATAATATATCATCAGCATTGGAGAACCTCTACAGATGCTTCACAGACTAATTAACACTTTTGCTTGATAATGTTCAGTGAAGATAACTAAATTTAATGGGGAACTGTTATATTATAAAAGACTATTTGAAACAGGGCTGTAAAAGCTGTTGATTATTTAACAAACCTTCTTACAAATAGTATTCTTGAACCTGGGAAGATTCTACACCACCAGTATATTTTTTATAATATTACAAAGTACAGATAAAATAACAATCCATTTATAATCCACATACATAAAAAATAAATAAATCCATTAAGAAAATTTTAATTTGAATCTAAATTGAAATACCTGTTTAAAAACTATATTGTGCAGATTATTTATTTACCACATAAACTAAAACAACAAAGGATTTTATTCAGTGATTAAAACTGGCTAATTTTTGTCTGATAGTTCTCTCACAATGTATGTTTTAGAAAACAGCAATAATAAATTGATTCAGATGTCACTGTTCTCGTAGTTCTTTCCATGGTTTGGAGGATCAGAATGAATGTTGTTTCTTTCTTTCTATGTATGTAATTAATAGAATATTTCCAGGATATTCTACTGAAGAGAAATGAAACTTATTATCTCCACTATAGTTTTTAATTTGCTGTTTGCACTTACTGGGCATAGAGAACTCCCAAAATGGCAAAGTGATTCTGCTAATTCAACTTCAATATTTTTTCTCATTTTCAATTACTCAATCTTTTCTAAGGTGAAGCAGATGAATTTCAGACCTAAAACTAAATTTAATTTTTTTCACTGATTATCTGAATTAATGTTCTTTATTATTTATAATAATAAATAATTATTATTATTTATAATTTATAATAACATATGCCTTATGCACGGTCACTCATGCTCTCGTCACTTCTCGACTGGATTATTGCAATGCTCTCTACATGGGGCTACCCCTGAAGTGTACTCGGAGATTTCAGTTAGTCCAGAATGCAGCTGCGCGGGTGATTGAGGGAGCACCACATTGCTCCCGGGTAACACCACTCCTGCGCAGTCTGCACTGGCTACCTGTGGTCTTCCGGGTACGCTTCAAGGTTTTGGTTACCACCTTCAAAGCGCTCCATAGCTTAGGGCCCGGGTATTTATGGGACCGCCTGCTGTTTCCACATGCCTCCTACCGACCCGTATGCTCTCACAGAGAGGGTCTTCTCAGGGTGCCGTCCGCCAAGCAGTGTCGGCTGGCGGCCCCCAGGGGAAGGTCCTTCTCTGTGGGAGCACCTACCCTCTGGAATGAACTTCCCCCGGGTTTACGCCAATTGCCTGACCTTCGGACCTTTCGCCGGGAACTGAAAACTTATTTATTTATACAAGCGGGACTGGCCTGATTTTTAAATTCTAAATTTTTAATTTTTAATGGTAATTTTACTGGGTATTTTATATGGTCAATTGGACAGTTTTAATTTCGGCCTTTTATTGAATAAGCTTTTTAATTGTTATTTTAATATGTATATTAACTGTTTTAAATTAAGGCTGTACACCGCCCTGAGTCCTTCGGGAGAAGGGCGGTATAAAAGTTTAATTAATAAATAAAATAAATAAATGCGGTCCAAAGGAGCTAACCTTTTGGCTTGTTTTATTTATTTATTTATTTATTTGATTTTTATACCGCCCTTCTCCCGAAGGACTCAGGGCGGTGTACAGGCAAGATAAAACAATACAATATACAGATTAAAATACCATTTAAAAAACTTATTTAAATTAGCCTAACATTAAAAAAATTTCCATACTAAAAACCCCGTTTAAAAATTGATAAAAGATAAAATTCAAGACAGCCCCGCGCAAATAAAAAGATGCGTCTTCAGTTCGCGACGGAATGTCCGAAGGTCAGGTATTTGGCGTAAACCCGGGGGAAGTTCGTTCCAGAGTGTGGGAGCCCCCACAGAGAAGGACCTTCCCCTGGGGGCCACCAGCCGACATTGCTTGGCGGACGGCACCCTGAGAAGTCCCTCTCTGTGAGAGCGTACGGGTCGGTGATCATGGTTTTAAAACATTCTATATATTTTAAGACCTGTAGCATTAAATATGTTTTATTCAGAATAGAGAAGATTACCATATTTCATTACTTTCAAAGTCACTAAGCCATTCAATTATTTAATGACTACCATATGCTTTCCTGACCAAACTCTGTGTTTCTCTCTCTCCAATAAGGCACCAATTCAAAAACTACAGGTTTCCTAATACTGTTTCCCAGGATAAAAAGAAATTGAAACAATTGCATTCTTTGTGTTCTACAGATAGTCCTTGACATATGACTGTAATAGAGCCTGTCAATTATTGTGGTATGCCATGACAGTCATAAAACATGTTAGTCACATGACCAACCTGATCTTATGATATTTTTTGCAGTGTTCATTCCAGAAGTGAGGTTTTTAGCAAAACCATTGTAAAATATGGTCATGCAGGATGCTATAAACAGCTATAAATGCAGCCATGTTGCTGACTGATGTTCAGTCACATGACTACCAAAAAAAAACAAAACTATTAGAACTTTGAATCAAGATTGTAAATTCCCTTTTTGGGGTTTATTGTAACCCTGAACAGTTTCTAAGCAATTCATTATAAGTTGAAGAGTACCTGTATTGTGGGTAAGAAAAAAAAAGGTCCATAGTCAGTCATTTGAAGATGTAAAGGATATTACTATTAGCATTGTGAGGAGCAAAACTTAAGCCACAATTTGTATTAATTTCATAAAGTATTTATGTACCTGGACTTCTGTGCCACTAACAGGAAAATCCTAAGCAAAAAATCTACAGAGATGTTGCTGTAGGAGAATAGCAAGAAAAAAAATCAGATTTAAACTTCTGCTTCTCCCATGCCTATTTATATCATAGAAACCCCATTAAAAATACTGGTAACTATCTCTATGTTCTTCTGAAAATATATGGTCATATATTATCTTCAATCCTGAAACACCTGAAAAAAGACAGACATATGCTTCCGGTTCCCCTCTTCTAGGGTTTGATTCCCAAAAGAAAACTAGTTTGGAAGAATCTTCTCAACTTTTATAAAATTAGACAAACAGTTTTTGACTGTTTGCAAAATAATGTTCCTGATTACCCTTCTCATGAATTATCTGTTACTTCTCTAAAGTAAATGGCTAAATGGCTAAATGCCTAAAGTCATGTTGGACTTCATCTGCCACAAAAGGCAGAAAATTACTGATATTATAGAATATGGTACAATGGTTTTGGAGGCCATCACTTTTCAATTGACAACATGAAGTTAAGAGATTTTCTCTGTAAAATTTTTCAGCTACTAAAATGTTCAGCCTAATTTCACCATTCCGCAATTAAATATAAAATTTCAGTCTCACTGCTGAAGCATCAGTCTTACAATTAGTACCACAAAGAGATGTGAACAACTGCCTTACATGAGGCTGTGAATTCTACAGAATTCACTGCATTATATTTCCATGTACATATGCCTATGATTACCAATGGAATCCTACTAAGTTAATTTATTATCTCAAAACAATGATCTATTTATACATTTACTAAGAACAAATTCATTTGGACATCAGCAGGTTTATGCTCCAAAAAGCCAAATAGTAAAGAACTCAAGCAGAGCAGTGGCTGATATATCCCTTTTCCCAACAGTACAATTCAATTCATGCTGCCAGTAGAAATCTAGAAATGTGATACAACACTGTGCTCAGAGAAGCAGGAAGTTTCATTCAGCATCTAGTAATTTCAGTGGATGTCACTGTGCCAAACTCAAAAGTTTATTTTTTCCCTCACTTTCTGATCTCAACTCAGAAGCTCATGACTGTATTTGCTGCCAAAATGAGTGTGTTACAAGCACTTCTGGGAAAAGCTCAAGAAGTATTGGCATCCTTATATCATTATCTCATTCATTCATTCATAATCATCTCAAAATAATCTCTGGTCACACTGCTTTTACTTCACTGAGTAACTATGTTCAATGTTCAACAAAAGTATGGAAAACATTTTCAAGCCTGAAATGTTCTATCCTTGAATATTAACTTTTAGAATGGCCATTCACCAGAAGGATCTGACTGAAACAGACTCTTCAATCTGTGTTTTGAGGTTGGACAACCTGTGGTAGGGAGGGAACATTTCAAATGCAAAATATTTTCGTAGATCTATAATTTTTAATGTTTTTCCTTTATTTCTTCTGAATCAAACTAGCTCCAAAGAATATGCATATAAAGATATCAACATTTTTAAGATGACAATCACATAAAGCACATTTTTGAGACTGTTATTGAATAATATGTAGCACAGGTGGTTGCGCGCATACTCCCTAGGATCCTGTCCACTTCCTCGGGAGCAACAGGATCAAATTGTTCAACAGGGCAAGAACCTGTCTCAGGGGCTTCCACCGGACCAGCAACCATGCCAGCATCTAACTGGGAATGCAGTCAAGTGATTTTGTCTTCCAGAAAATCCGCAAATTCCTCAGTGTGCCCCTTCAATCACTTCCTTCCCCAGGAGGAGAAGGCTCACCTTAAAGAGCAATTATCTGCAGATGCAATTAGTGTGGACAAGTATTTTACACTTTGCTGCATGAATTGCCACGAGGTAGGCCTTAGTAGCAGCTCTTATCCATGATGTCATCCAGCTTATGATTATAAATTTGATTATAATAAGTTATATAATGTTTTAAATATTGCTTTCTTTTATTGTGACAATTATTATAAAGTTATCTACTTATGAAATAAGTTACTTTGAACAGGAATGAAAGGGCACCTGGCTAACCTTTTTTCCCCATAATATTACTCTATTACAAATCACTTCTCAAATTGCTTCTCAAATTCTCAAAGTGTTAGTTCACAAAAATAACATATAACAAACAACAATATATCTTTCTCCGTCATAGCAAAATAAAGCAAAAAAAAAAAAAAAGGCAAAGCAAAGTGAAACTCAAAAAGGACAACTGAACTTTAGTTAATGTTTGTGTGTAAAGTTTATTTTGGCCCTTACACAATTAATTATTGATTGATTGATTGATTGATTGTTTAAATTTCTATATTGCCCTTCTCCCAAAGGACTCAGGGCAGTTTACAGCCAAAGATAAAACAATTGATACAAAAATTAAAACCAGTTTAAAAGGAGAAAATTTAAGGTTGGCTGAACACTATAAAACCCATAAAAACCCCATTTAAAAAACCATTAGGCTAGTCCTGTGCGATGGAATAGAAATATTTTCAGCTCACGTCGAAAGGTCCGGAGATCAGGGAGTTGGCGGATACCTGGTGGTAGCTCGTTCCAGAGGGTTGGTGCCCCAACAGAGAAGGCCCTCCCCCTGGGTGTCGCCAGCCGACATTGTCTGGCCGACGGCACCCTGAGGAGACCCTCCCTATGGGAACGCACTGGTCGATGGGAGGTCGCTGGTAGCAGGAGGCGGTCCCGTAAATAACTCGGTCCTATGCCATGGAGCGCTTTAAAGGTGGTAACCAACACCTTGAATTGCACCCGAAAGACCACAGGAAGCCAGTGCAGCCTGCGCAGGAGAGGTATTATATGGGAGCAACAAGTCGCTCCCTCTATCACCCGCGCGGCCGCATTCTGAACCAGTTGGAGCCTTCGGGTGCTCTTCAAGGGGAGCCCCATGTAGAGAGCGTTGCAGTAGTCCAGACGGGAGGTGACGAGGGCGTGAGTGACTGTGCATAAGGAATCCCGGTCTAAGAAGGGACGCAACTGGCGTATCAGGTGAACCTGATAAAAAGCTCCTCTGGTGACGGCCGTCATTTGTTCTTCCAACGACAGCCGTGTATCCAGGAGGACGCCCAGATTGCGGACCCTCTCTGTGGGGGTCAATGACTTGTCCCCCACAGACAGCGATGGCATCAGCTGATTATACCGGGACGCCGGCATCCACAGCCACTCGGTCTTGGCGGGGTTGAGTCGGAGCCTGTTTTTCCTCATCCAGACCCGCACGGCCTCCAGACACTGGGACATCACTTCGACGGCTTCGCTGGGGTGGTTAGGGGTGGAAATGTACAGCTGTGTATCATCAGCGTACAGATGACACCGCACCCCAAAACCACAGATGCTCTCGCCCAGCGGCTTCATATAGATGTTGATAATCATAAAACAGACATTATACACTACAGAAGGGGAGAACTGACTTGGGAGAAAGAAGTGTGCTAGGCAACTTCAGTACCACTTGCTTTCACAATCACTTAGAAAGACAATGGAAAAAAGATGAAGGGTATTATATTATTTGTCACCTAGGAAGGATAGATAAAACACAAAAAAGGAAGAATTAACATCAGAACTAAGATACATTAAGGCAGCCCATGGGCCAGATGTGTCACACGCAGACCACACCCACCCCAACTCTGCGAATGGGAAAAACATCATGAAACTTCATGACAGCAACATGACGTGGTGAGTTTGACACCCATGCATTAAAGGATTTTCTTGTTAAGAGGATATAGGCAAATACCTAGCAAAAACTCTTAATGCTAGTCTTTTTTACAGGTTATATAATGCAAAGACATTTTGCACCATTTTAGCTGGATCATATTTAATTGAATATTTTATAATAACACACAAGTTTTCAAGTTACACAAAGTTTATCTTGTAACTATATTTTTTACAATCTTATACAAAGGCAGAATTTAATCAAGGGATATGTTTTTCTTATTTTGTTTGTTTTCTTGATCTCAAAGAATAGAAAACAAAGTACTGTCAGACCTGTGAGCCATCAGAGAAGTATCAGGACTGTATGTTGCAAGTAAAAAAAACCCACAGAATCAAACAAATCAGAGAGATGGAAAATCATTTCTATATTACTGCCAAGAAAACTACATTGAAGTGTCCATGTAGACCAGAGGTTCAACCTGACTTGTGGAAAGCTTATCTTCATTTGACACCAAAACCTTCTGAGACTAGGCTCATTAACCGAAGGAATAGGATATTGTATATTTTATTTTTTTAATGATTCTACAGGGACATTCGCAAGCTAACTCATTGTATGTTTTCTATAGCAGGAAATTTATTTTAATCTACTGGATTTTTAAAGATGTATTTTTAATGTTGGTACATTATTTGATTTTACTGTTTTTAATGTATATATTTCTTCTTATGTCATGCTAATTTATTTTATGTAAATAAACTCTGGAACGTCTTGAAATAGAAGCAACTTAGCAAGAAAATGCAGCATTCACATTTTTATACACTTTAGATGCTGATAGTCATTACCTCAAATGGAATCCAAAGAAAGTACAAAACAAAGTAAAAATACAATATAAAGAAAAGAAAATTTTGGTCATTCTTATCTTAAATAAATTTCTCATTTGTATCAGATGAATAAACTAAAGTTAGGAAAGTTTTTGCCACAATAAACATGTGGTCTTTAAAAAGTTCTATGGTTTTCATATCAGAAGATGAGTCTTCACGTGATAAATCAAAATATGGCATGTTGAGTACATGGATTTATCACAACACTGTAGAAATGTGTATGAATCACTTGGAATTCCACCAGAATTCCATTTTTTTCTTTAATACCATTCTTATTCGTATATAATGAATAACCATGTTTTCTAACCATGTATTCTGCCTTTTAAATACTGATAAAACTATGGCATAACATAGTGAACTCTTATGACAAATATCAACTTTGAAGGTTAAAATCAGCCCCTTGATTCCTCTTAGCAATTATCAGGATTACCAGCTGTTAAATATACAATCCTGCAGATAAATTGAAGTATAATTTTTCAGAAGGATTCACCAGAGCTTACTTACATGGCAAAACAGGAAAGGGAGAATACTTGAAGAACAATGAACCAAAACATTTCAAAGACTCAAGATACATATCAGTAGTAAGCCAGATGGCATGTGTCATAAAAAGAAAAGCTGCAGGCAGTAGTAAAAGTTATTTGTCACAGATGGCTGTTAGGGAGGAGGTATAAATTTGGGACTGCCACTGAATTTATGATTTTATTAACTATGAATATTTAGAAAGTAACTTTACAATTCTGTTAATTACGAAAACTGGAATGGTCATATCTTATGTCTGCTTTTTAAATAAGGATCTCAACTTGAAGACATCCCATATTTAAAGAGAATAGCTTTTATTAGAAATCTCCCTTGGTTTCAGATATAATGGACCTTAATTCCCATGATCCACAATTTCTATCCATACAGAATTAATTCCACATTATGGGTTGGTTGCATCTAAGTATCATCCATTTGAAAGATTTTCCATTTCTAATCAATTTAAAGGTGAGAAACAAACAGCTGCCCAAAATAAATCTAGTATTCAAAGTTATTGTTTTACACTCTCTATCCTAGAAAATTACAGAAATATACCTCAATAGTTAAACTTTTTAATGGCAGTTGTAGTGCAGGGCTGTCAAACTCACAGCCTGAGGGCCAGATGTGTCACGTGCTGGCCCTACCCCTGCCCGGTTTAGGAAAGGGGGGGAAGTCCTGAAATGTCACGTGACGCTGCCATGACAATGCGAGTTTGACACCTCTGTTGTAGTGGAATACTTCGATGTTGAAATCCATAGGATGAAAAGGAGAAGAATGGTCATCTCAACTTAAGTAGTTGCCTTGAAACTATCACACTATCTGTCCATCTATTCCACTACGGCTGCTTTTGACTGTTGTAAGTTCAGGAGTTTTTATTATTATTTCTTTTTATTTTATTAAATTTATTTGCCATCCATGTTGTGTCAAACAGAGGTTGTTGTATCAACCACTACTTTAGCCTTTCATGGAGAGTTGAACTTGATGCCTTTGCCAGGTGAACCTTTTGCTCTATTTCTAGCTATATCCCACTTCAGTTTGCAATAGTCTGCAAAGCTATAGCACAATATGTAATGTAGTTTTCAGGATTGACAGTGAATTTGAGCCTGAGATTTCCTGTTTAGCACCTCAGTTACATTATTAAATATAATAAGATAGCTATACTGAAATTAGTCATTAAATATAAATGTGTTTTTTGTCAACATACCACCAATCAAACTAGTAATTGTTGCAAACCCCATAATGGGAAAAAATGGAACCACATTTACTACTGCCTAGAATATTGGATAGTACAAGAGATATTTGTCCCTGAAGAATCATTATTAACTCATGATTCAACCAATAATTGCTGTTGGAAATTTTTTTGGAATATCAGGATTGAAAAAGTAATCTTGCTTGATATTGTATTTCAATCCACAGCATCATCAACTTACCGATGGACTTTTAGAATGGTACATTATGTGGTCAGTTAGCTTTTGAAAAGGAAAAACAATGCAATGTTGATGTCAATGGGACAGAAGGACATCCTAATCACTTTAATGTTAAGAGCAATTTGAATCCCAGAACAATAGAAGAAACTACAAAGGTATTCCCATTTTTTCTACTTTATTTTATATTATGAATAAATTCACCCTTTAGGCAAACCAGTTAGTGGTTAAGGCACCAAGCTAAAAACCAGGAAACTGAGTTCTAGTTCCATCTTAGCCATGAAAGCCATCTGGGTGAGATTGGAGCAATCATACTCTCAGCCAAATTCACCTCACAGGGTTGCTCTTGTGGGGAAAACAGGAGGAAAGAGTATTAGTCATTTCCCCACAACAACAGCCCTGTGATATGAGTTGGGCTGAGAGTGTGACTGTCCCTAGATCACCCAAATGGCTTTCATGGCTAATATGGGACAAGAATTCACAATTTCCTAGTCTTGAATTCTTCATAAAAAATAATAAAGTTGGCATGCATAAATAAATAAGGAGACTCCCTTTGATGACTGCTATGAGTTCTGAATAGGTAACCTCCATCGATAGTCAGTACACCGATCATGACTCTGATAACTAAGCGTTTATGATGGTTGGAATGGCTGCAATGAATGGAAACCAAAAATAAAGTTCTGACTGGATGGCATCATTCTCTCTCAAAGAAATGCTCTGTGACATGACAATAAATTGTATCACATCTGCTTATTGAAATTTTTAAAAGTAGCATAATGAGTCAAATGTATATTCTACAAATGAAGGCAAATATATGTGTCCCAGGATAATGTTGCAAGATTCAATCTGGTTTGGTTACCCAGACCAGAGACACTGTCGGCTCACTAGGTAGGTCAGCCCAAGAAACCAACTCCATAAGGATAAAGCTACTTTTATTAAAATTAGCTATAATAACCAAATTTTGCAACTTTTATTACAGTGTAATTCTTCCTCCTTCTTGTAATTCAGTGAGTTAAGCAGGTGTCTGTCCAGGGCACTTCTATTCACCCACCTAGTCAGTTAAATCAGCAGAGGCAACCCTGATGATTAGTGAAAGAATCATGAAATAGTTTTAATCAAGAAGATTAAAACTATTTGCTGGGCATAGATTGAGATTCAAGCATTCTAATTATAGAACAATTCCCTGAAATGTTGAAATGCCATCTCTTAATCTCTTTATGTAGCTGCACTCTACATTTAAATGGACAAGTAGTGAAATTCTGCAGCGTACCAAGTAACCAACCAGATAGTCAGGGACTTCTGATGTGGTTCACTTTATAGAGCTGTGTTTCTAAAGTATGGGTTGCAATCCTTATAAGACATGGTGGTAACAAGACAATGGATGCATGGCCATCATACAGTAATTTTCTTACATTCCTTTCTCAGCAGACTTACCAGTTTCATGTATACTGAATTAAAAAAACAATGCAACAATTCTACAACCCTGCACCCAAGAATATTTGCCTTTCAACAGACAACCAGAGTAATAAAATGAGCATAAAAGAGCAAATCAGCTTAAGCAGTACAGAAAATTATAGCAATTGCTAAACATGGTTATAACTGGGGGTGGGGAGAGGGAAGTTTAGCAACCTTCTAGAGATAATTGATATGTCAGTTAGGAGGGGGCAAGTAACCTCCTCTTTCAAGCTAGCATAGATTAAGAAAAGCATTATTATTAATTCACCACTATATTTAGAAAGGACACCATAAATGGAAAATGACAGGGACAAATGAAACCTTCTTTCTAACAAGGAGATGGCAAGAAGTTATAGCAGACGAGATAAAAATACTCCTGAAGATCAGGGAAAGGATATATGCTATGGGTAAATACTTAGTATAAAATCTACCATACAGGCTACAGTATAGCATACAAGGCGGTAGTTTGATTAAATCATGCCTATATGTCAGTGGCATGGCAAATAATTATCTCAATTCATATAGACTCTCTTGATACCTAAAGAGATCAAATAACAAGCTGATGA
The DNA here is from genome assembly GCF_028640845.1 of Ahaetulla prasina. Taxonomy (NCBI): domain Eukaryota; kingdom Metazoa; phylum Chordata; class Lepidosauria; order Squamata; family Colubridae; genus Ahaetulla; species Ahaetulla prasina. The sequence goes on along the minus strand of NC_080543.1, from coordinate 100,776,831 downwards.
ACTATCTTATTTTGGGTATGCACAATCCTTATGTTCCAGTATGCCACTAAGACAGTGTCATTTAACTCAGTATTTTGTCTACCAAAAAGACATGTTGGCTATCAGAGATTAGTCTGGATTCTAAAGTCAACTGTGAGTTAGATACACAATGGGGTATTCAACACAAAGCATTTAAAAATTTCAGTTGCACTGCTTAAATGAAGCTTAAGTCACAAGAGTGGAAAATCTGTGCACCGTAAAACAAATGACCTTGGCTCTGAAAATTTTGGCAGCAGCTGGGACACACTTATTACTAATATGATTAGCAAAACTCACAATGGTGTTTGAAAGCTTATGGGCCTGGGCAGAGACTTTGCTGTTTGTTCTGGGTCGCTGAGGCTTGCAAGGGAGCATCTAGGTGTTTAAATACTCTTGATCTGATCAATGTCAAAGCCATTAATTTCCCAAGAGTAGTGGTGGGTGACAGTTCATTTGGAGAACACATCTACTTTACTTTTATTGTAATTGATGACAAGTTGCTCCCTTCTGCAGTAATGGGCAAGAGAACAAAGGCTCAGGCTCATTTGTGTTAGAAGATTGCTGCACTATCAGCATATAAAATTGATGAAACAGGTCTGTTGCCTGACACAAAGAGGATAAAATCTAAACTTTGTTGCATATTGAACTAATTAAGTAATAGTGGCTTCATCCCTTTGAGGTCATGAATTGAGATACCCTGATGGTCATATTAGATCAGCATTATCTTCTTCATAAATGTCAAATCAATAACAAAAAGTGTCTCTCAAGAGAAGTAGCTGCCAATTTCTCCCAAAGTCTATCCCCAAGATGCAGTCAAGGGCCACAAAGGCAGCAAAAAGGGTTCCAGGCAGATTGCTATTGTTTTGTTTTCTGTTAATGATGAAGATAAGGATGAGATACTAATCAAACATTAACCCTTCTTCCTGAAACAGTCTTGCTCCTGCATTAGACATTATCTGGCAACAGCTAGACTACCAATTTTGTATAGAAATGCTTTTATGTAGCTTATTCTTACACTTAGCAAGCTGATGGATTCAAAGGTTTCTTCTTATATCTCTTTTTATATATTGAAATTACAGCATAGCTAGTCTAGTCTTTACAAGCCAACATTGGAGATCATCAATCCATGTTCGTCCTTAGCATCCTGCCAAAATCAGATTATTCCAAGCCACTTTACCAATTTTGAGTTGTGTAGTAAGTTTAGCTTCTCAAAAGACAAATGTGATATAATGCTGGAGTAGGGATTACATAGCCTTTCAGAGCTTTCTGCACTTATCAGCTGGCCATTGGTGAGGCTGCAAAGCTCTCCTGCCTTTTGCTAGGCTTTGGGAAACTGGCTCTTGCATAAAAGACAACAGCTTCAGGACGAGCTTTCCAAACCTTTTCCTTGCTAAACCGCTCCTCCCTCTCTCAGAAAGCCATATTTTTTCAATAAATAAAACTAAAACAGTTGGGAGAGACAGACTAGTTGATCTTCACCTCGCACTCAATCAGGTGCTAGAAATAAACTCTTCACCTCTGTTCTCCAATCTCTATGCCTTTTAAAAACCTTACCTTGACTCTAGGCTGGTAGTAGCTTCCATTCCTCTAGTAGAGGAATGGAAGCGCGAAGGAAAGAAAACAACTTTTCCCCTTGAATTGAAAAAAAAATGCTTCATCTCCAAAAGTTAGCTAACTACTATACTTGCTCAACAAAATAGAGGACACTGAATCTTTGCAAGTTTAGCTGCCATCTGACTGCTTCTAGAGGGCAGGCTACCTTTTAAGTCCTAGCTGGCCTCCACAGGCAGACAGACTTTCCCCTTTTATGCAAGCACTGGCTTCCCAAAGCAGCAGAGCTTTGCAGCTTCCCAATAGCCAACTGATCAGCAACCAGCTGATTAGTGCAGAAAGTTCTGAAAACACCCACCATTTTGCAAGGAACTGTCAGGTCCCTGAAAATGGCGGCTGCTTCTAGGAGACATGGGGAGCAAGCTTATGCGCTTCAGGTTTCATCAGGGTGGGACGTGGCGAAGAGACGTGTGTGTGCTCAGCATTCCCATGATTCGGTATCATAAGGATGAATGACTGTGCGGCCACTGCAGTTGTCCTAACTTTGAAACAGATTTATATACAGTTTTGGGATATCGGTCATAATTTGGAACCATTGTTAAGTGGCCTTAAGGACTACCTGTACTAAACTTAAAATATCAATATACTTCTGATAATCAAGCACTTGATAATCAAGCATTTGCCAGGAGCTTTGGGGAAAAATGAAGCACAACATTCATTCTTGCTTTTTGCTTAAAGAAATACTTTAAAGAATTACGGTAGAATTCTTCCCCCTTGCTTAAATTGAGCTATCTTCTAACAATTGTTCCTTTAAATCTCTTAACATTTTGCTTTTCCACAAGGTTCTGTATCTTCTTTTCCATTGCAGGACAATTCCTCACACATGCAGTGAGTGTGATACTCTAAAAGTGTGATCAAAATGGCTCTTGAATCCACATATCCAGGGTCAAGCCACAACTTTGAGAACCATTTGGCTCTCTGGATCTTAGGTGTAATCTGGGTGTGAATGCTTCTAATTAGATAGCACATCTAATGCTATTCAGAGGAAATTATGATCAAAGGAAGGGAAGGACTTGATTCATATTCAGTATAGCTGAGCTGAAGGGAACCCCAAAAGCAATTCATAGCATGGCAATGTTTTGCAAGGTGCAGCAATTTAAGAGAAGAACAGCATTTAAAGTAAAGAAACAGCACTCCTCTTCCTTACTTTGTTAAATGAGAATGCCTAATTTTTAAATGGAACCCAAATGTCAAAAATTATGCAAAAGTAAGATCATCCTTCCAATTAAAAAATATTTTAATTCTTGGGGCAGGAAACCGTTCATTTCTAATGGAATAATTTACACTTATAACCCTGTAAGTTCCAACAATGTTTTGCTATAAAGATTAAAATGTAATAATTAACATAAGAAATTCCTTGCCTTCCTTAATTCCAGTGAATAATTTATGTCATTTATCATGTAAGGGATCATATTGCAAAGTTTGAAAACATCTTCTGTAAAGGATCTATATGAGTCCATTTCATCATGGAATCTCATGCACATAATCCACATGCGCTGTATTACTTTGCATCAATAAATGCTGATCTAGAGGATGTGGAATGAAAACACTAAAATTTGGTACTTTGAATTGTGGATTTCAGATAACTGCAACTTCAAAGAACTAGAATTGAAAATTGATCTGACAGAATGACTTTGAGAAACCAAGAATACAATGATAAGACTGTTTGTTTGGGCCATAATTTTCATTAAACTGAGATATAGTTTTGAATAGACTCGTGTTATGTTGACTTTTCAGGCGCTAATATGAATGATTTGCAGATTGTAAAAATGTTAATGTAATTTCTGCTTTTATCTCTGCAAAATAAAAATTGCATTTTACATCAGTGATTAAAAGTAAGTTTCCATCTTTATAAAGGTGTGAATTATATACATTTTTGCCTCACAGTTTAATGGTTTATGGGAACAAAAATGAGCTTTCCAAATACTAGAAGCCATATAATCACTTTATGATGTTGAAATAAATTATAACTGTGAAACAGTCAGTTTCTTGTATTCCTTTCTAAGTAATAATACTGACAGGAAATATATGTGCGCAAGCTTCACACTGCCAAAACCTGTTCTCTTTCATGTTATGCTGGAGAAGACCAAAGACTTGTGTTACCTGCTAGGGAGGAAGCAGAATTTGAAAGCGTTGCAATGCAACTACAAGGACGGGAAGGACGGAAGCTGTCCAGACAAGGAAAGTTCTTGGTGGTTAGCCTTCTGGAACAGATTAGCTATTCCAAACGCCCAGACTAAACAACCTTGGAAAGGACCAGAATCTGTTTCATTAAAACACTGGAAATACAGTATGAGAAACCACTTAGACATTCATTGGACTGTACTTTACTATAAAATCTACCATGCTTAAAAATTCCACAGTTATGCAATGATTTGTTCTTTTTCTCTGGCATAATTACTAGTAGCACAGTTTCACTTCAGTGTTGAGAAGAAATCAACTAGAATTACCTATTGAGACCAAATAGATGTAGAAGCATTGTTCATGTAAGCAAAATGTATTACACTAGTTCAATAATACATGAAAACAGTATTTAAGCAGATCAGAAATGCAGAAATGGAAAGCTGTTCTGCCTTTGATTAGTTACAATTGTTGGTCATCCAGTTCTGCAGCAGTATATGGTCTTTTATAGCCGGTGATTATATTTATAAACATCAGGAAAATATTATTTAATTTATGAAAGGGATTTTGGAACCTTTGATTGATGAACGTAGTTAAAAGGAACATATAGTATGTCATTTTGTAATACTATTTAAAAGAAGCACATTGAAATTATAAACCGGAGCAGGTAATCCTAAATTATTTTGAACAATGCCTTTGAAAGATGCGTGTGCTAAAGGATTATTAAATGGAAAAGCAAACTGGTATTTTGTTGTGCTTTTCAAATGTGGTATTTCCACAACTAGCAAATCCAGAAACCATTTGCCATCTCATCTAATTTCTCTTAGAAGGATATTTGTGGCAGGAGTACAACATGTTCTACCCCATCTTCAAACACAGAAATAGCCACAATTTTAGTCTTCATTTTAATTAATAGACAAGAGTACATTTCTCACAGCTTGTTTGGCCAGCTAAACAGCTTTTCTTTCTAAAGGGTAATAAAGAGAAGAGATATAATAAAATGACATTATAAAGATATATTTTCCCTTCTTCGAGGGAAAGGTCAAATAAGGATTTATAGAATCCTTTTTCAGAGTTGCAGATTCTTTTATTTTAGGTCCTGAAAAATACAGCCCAAAGACTGTAATCATAAGTAACTCTACAATATAATTCTTTTATGTCATGCCAAGAGCCAATCCATAGATGTGTATGAATCAGCATCTATGATATTGCTGAGTTCTGGACATTTTCTCTAGCAGATAAACTCTCAGCTGGAACTTTCTTAAATAGGCCTGAAATTCTGATGAAATAACTTGCAAAAACCTAGATGATCATATTTTTGTCCTGCAAATCTCCTTCTATTGAATATAGCCCCTATGATGGCAATGGGAAAAAAACATTACAGTAGTTACTATCCTGACAAACAAAAATACTTTGACATCTGAAAATCAAACATTGCTAGATACAGAAGAATCTTTGTTACTGATATATTGCTACCATTTAATTCTGCTTTTCTGCCCAGAGGCTTCCTTCATTCTCCATATTGAAAAAAGTCCACCTTCAAGAATTACACAAATCTCAAAGGATATATGAAACACTAACTTGTAGAGAAGGTTAGGTTTAGTTTGTTATCAACTACAATGTCATGATATGTACTCTTATCAATCCAGGCATCTCCATTCTATATCTACATGTTTATTTTTTAAGGAACTATTACAGCAAAATGCAAACCAAAAGCACATTTATTCAGAATTAGTAATCTCAGAAAAAATATTTTAGCATAATAGTAGACACATAAACCTAAACAAACAAAACAAACAAACATAAACAAAAATAGCACAAGTATAACAAATTTAAAATGCAAATGAAACTTACTATATTTTTTAAAAAACAAATGTATAACACAGCATGAATATGCTATATGTATTTAGGGAGAAGTGGCAAACCGAGGAACATGTTGACACCTTCCACCAAATATATATGCATATATGCATATTCATTCACCTAGAAGGGCGGCTATACAAGAATATGGGAGGTCTTCTTCTGACTCTTAAACATCTTTTGAGCAAGTTCTTCAGCAGCTTTCATAGGCACGTCTCCCACACAGAACAATTAAAACAAGAAACTTGGTTGGTATTCATAGTTACCATCACTGCCAGGGGTGGGTTCTACTTACCTTTACTACTGGCTTGCAATGGGAGCACACGCGTGTGCTTGCTATGCTCGCACACTCATGTGCACTTCTGTGCATGTGCAGATCATCAATTATGATGTCCGGGTGGGTGGGCAGAGCCTCCCACTGCTTTTACCACCAGTTCTAAAGAACCAGACAGAACCAGGAGCAACCCACCACTGATCACTGCACAAGATATAGTCTGTAATTTCATACTTTATTCCATAAAGAAGAACATAAAATAACAAAAAAAACTTCTTCCATCATGTTAAAAACAAGAAAAAAGACAAGGAAACAATTGGCCTATTGCTGGGGGAAAGTGGCAAGAAGGTGACAAGCAACAGGGAGAAAGCAGATCTACTTAACTCATTTTTTGCATCTGTCTTTACACAAAAGGAAAAAACAATCCAACCTATCAAAAACAGCACCACAAAAAACAGATTAGGAACACAAGTTAAAATAAGGGGGAAAAAATGGTGAGTAAACATCTGTCTACCCTAGACGAGTTCAGATCATCAGGACCGGATGGGTTACACCCCAAGGTTCTGAAGGAACTGGCAGACGAAATCTCAGAACCACTGAACTATATCTTTCAAAGATCCTGGAGCACAGGGGAACTGCCAGAGGACTGGAAAAGAGCTGATGTAGTTCCCATCTCCAGGAAATTACAGACCTATCAGCCTGACCTCAATACCAGGGAAGATTCTGGAAAAGATAATCAAGCAACGAATCACCGAACACCTAGAAGAAAACAAAGTAATAACCAAAAGCCAACATGGGTTTGTCAAAAACAGATCATGCCAGACTAATCTTATCGCATTCTTTGACAAAGTGACAAAATTAGTGGACCAGAGGAATGCTGTCGATATAATTTACTTGGACTTCAGTAAAGCATTTGATAAAGTAGACCATAACCTACTACTAGATAAAGTAGAAAAATGTGGGTTAGACAGCACCACCACCAGATGGATTCATAATTGGCTGAACAACCGCACTCAACGTGTAGTCCTCAATGGAACTACATCCACATGGAGGGAAGTATGCAGTGGAGTACCCCAAGGCTCTGTTTTAGGCCCAGTACTCTTCAACATCTTCATCAATGACTTGGACGAGGGGATAGATGCGGAACTCATCAAATTTGCAGATGACACCAAGCTGGCAGGAATAGCCAACACTCCAGAAGATAGGCTCAAGATACAGAAAGATCTTGACAGACTTGAACATTGGGCGCTATCTAACAAAATGAAATTCAACAGTGAAAAAAGTAAGGTTCTACATTTAGGCCAAAAAAACAAAATGCACAGGTACCGGATAGGTGGAACCTTGCTCAATAGTAGTAACTGTGAGAGAGATCTTGGAGTCCTAGTGGACAACCATTGAGATATGAGCCAGCAGTGTGCAGCAGCTGCCAAAAAAGCCAACACAGTTCTGGGCTGCATAAACAGAGGGATAGAATCAAGATCACGTGAAGTGTTAATACCACTTTATCATGCCTTGGTAAGGCCACACTTGGAATACTGCATTCAGTTTTGGTCGCCACGATGTAAAAAGGATGTTGAGACTCTAGAAAGAGTGCAGAGAAGAGCAACAAAGATGATTAGGGGACTGGAGGCTAAAACATATGAAGAATGGTTACAGGAATTCGGTATGCCTAGTTTAATGAAAAGAAGGACTAGGGGAGACATGATAGCAGTGTTCCAATATCTCAGGGGTCGCCACAAAGAAGAGGGAGTCAATCTATTCTCCAAAACACCTGAGGATAGAACAAGAAGCAATGGGTGGAAACTAATCAAGGAGAGAAGCAACTTAGAACTAAGGAGAAATTTCCTGACAGAACAATTAATAAGTGGAACAACTTTCCTGCAGAAGTTGTAAATGCTCCAACACTGGAAATTTTTAGGAAAATGTTGGCTAACCATCTGACTGAGATGGTGTAGGGTTTCCTGACTGGGCAGGAGGTTGGACTAGAAGACCTCCAAGGTCACTTCCAACTCTGATATTATTATTATTATTATTAACATAGTTCCCTGAGGGAAAAAATGAAATGAACTATTGATGTATCAAAAAATCATTCTTAGGCAATGATTGTGAAAACTGATAGAATCTATTTAGCTGGCTAATGAAAAAGTGGAGGGAAAGTTCTCTTTCCAAATATATTTTGCAGAATTGGAGACCACGTCTGCAAATCTGTTCTCAAAAGCAGATTTTAAGTAGTGTAACTCTGTCATGAACTAACAAAAAATAAATGGCTACATAGTCTTATTCTTTGAAACTTTCTTCATTATTTTATTTATCACATTTAGAAACTGCCCATCTCCCTCACAGAGCAACACAGGATGGTATACAAATAAGACAAACCGTATACATATTACAAGGCAGAATGAAACAAGAATAAAATATTTAAAATTTGTAATTAAAAGACAGGAGAGAACCTTCAAGGCACTAACCAGGCTCATGACTGCGTGCACCTCTGTGGGCCCCAACCGAATTGGGTCAAGTTGAGTTTTATGATCCACTGTCACTATGCATTTTTTTTTTTGGAAAACCCCAAGTATAAGAGAAGTGTTACAAAACTGTGGATATAAAAAGTAGAATAAATTGCATGGGAACTCCAATCTTTGATGGATGCTCTAATTCCAAACTAAGCTCTGCTTTCTGACCTTCTTGCCGTTTGTGTTATTCTTTTCCACACCAATGCCAAAATCGCTACTTTATCTGTGTGAAGCCTGCCAAGTTCAATAAAAGACTGTCTTAGCTATTAATTTACTCCACTCCAGTGTATTATCAAAATGTAACAAATGCAATAATAAAAAGCCACCTACAAATGTAAACCAATTATAGATCAAACTAGCTTCAAAGCAAATTTTCAGGGTAGCTGAAAAACCAGGAAAAGTTAAAAAGGGAAATACAGCAGAAGCATACTGTGATGGTAGACCCAAGATTTGAATGGGATGATTTACACTTAAACACTGGAGGTTTTTAAGAAGAGATTGGGCATTTGTCTGAAATGGTTATAGGGCTTCCTGCCTGAGCAGAGGGGTTGGACTAGAAGACCTCCAAGGTCCCTTCCAACTCTGTTATTCTGTTAATTTTCTGTTATATACAACTCCAATTCTTATCACTTAATTACTCATAATTTAAATGGATAGACTATTTCAGGGGTGTCAAACTTGTGGCCCACAGGCCGGATGCATCACGCACTGGCCATGCTCACCCTCGGTTTAGCGAAGGGGGGAAAAGTCACAATACGTCACATGACGACAGCATGACTCTGTGAGTTTGACACCCTGGAATATTTCCTTTGAATTACAGAAGTCCACAGAACACGTATTTCACATTACATATTTAATCTGTGATGTCATTCACATATCAAAGAAATCACTTAATTTTACCAATACTGTTAAATTATGTAAACCATGTAATAAAAATCTACATCATAAAATTTTTTTGATTATCATTATCATCTTCTAAATATGTGCATTTCTCTGTGGCCTAGACACTTCAAGTAATATATAAGACAAAACAAAATCACTAAAAGAAATTATAGCTGCAAAAATGCAATTAAATGTTTAAAAACAGATTAAAAAAATAGCACGAGTATAACAAATTTAAAATGCAAATGAAACACTATATTTTTTTTAAAAAACAAATGCATAACACAGCATGAATATGCTGTAAGCATGCATTTAGGGAGAAGTGGCACACAGCCTTTGGAAGAACTGATTCACAACGAGTTAGCCAACTCTTCACATATAAAGATACAAAAAAGAAGCACTTCTGAAGACGATCTGAAGAACAGACACTCATAGAACAATCTATAGTCTTTTGGATTCTTCAGCTATTGTGACTCTAACTCAGTGCTTCTCAATTATTTTCTGTCATGCCCCCCTAGGAAGAAGAAAACATTTTTCGCGCCCCCCGCGCGACTGTAAACTCGGGGCTTAGCTTGTTATGACAGTGTTTGCCGAGGTCAAACACACCCCCCTTTACGGAGCCTCGCGCCCCCCCTGGGGGGCACGCCCCACTATTTGAGAAGCACTGCTCTAACTTGTGAATGGTTTTATTAATCACAATCAGTCACAAATTGAGCCTGGAAACAAACTGGGAATAAAAAAGACGAAACAATTCAAATGAGACAACTAACCATAATACACGTAGTCCTCGACCACAACCACAACTGGACCAAAAATTTCCATTGCTAAGTGAGACAGTTGTTAAGTGAATTTTGCCCCATTTTGCAACCTTTTCTGCCACAGTTCAGTGGTGAGATTGAGTCAGTTCGCACCACTTCGGGAGAACCAGTTGTTAACTTTTTGAGCAGTTTGGTGAACTGGTTGTTGGAAGAAATCATTAGGGCAGAGAACCGGTTGTTAAATTATTTGAATCCCACCACTGCCACAGTTGTTAAATGAATCACTGCAGTTAAGTTAGTAACATGGTTGTAAAGTGAATTTGGCTTCCTCATTGACTGTTGAAACAAATAAAATGTTAAAAACTTGTGATATTTATGTAGTTACTTACCAAGCACACCTAGATTACATTAAAGTAACCAAAATATCTTTAAAATTCCCAAGGCATGTCACAACATTTGAGCACCCCTATTATTTGGAAATTGAAAGTTGAAAAATTTGACATGCCCTAAATTTGTCACAATATCGCAAAAGATGATCACATGACTCTGGGACACTGCAACCGTCATAAATATGAGCCAATTGCCAAGCATCCAAATTTTGATCACGTGACCATGGGGATGCTGCAATGGTCATAATGGCTGTAAGTGTGAAAAACAGCCATAAGTCACTTTTTAAATATCATTGTAACTTCAAATGGTAATTAAACAAATAGCTGTAAGTCAAGGATTACCAGTATCTACTTTCAATTCATGTTCTGCATGCCAAATTTTGGATTGTTTTCAAAGGCACTGAAATTTCTAACTAAGGCAGCAATCATTAAATTAGAACAGTGATCATCCTCTTTCCTTATGTAGATATAATAGTTGCTGCACCAATGCGAATTGCAAAAACCATTCTGAGTCAGAGAAAACACTTGTTTTTCTAAAATCAAGACTGGGACAATTAACAACTTCAAACTACAGACCTGATTTTGAAATGCCTTACAAAAGCATTTTAACACTATTAATCTACTCTGATAAATGACTACTGATTGATCTGATTGATTCATACATACATACATATATACATACATACATACATACATACATACTGTTCTGTTTCCCTCATCCAATACTCCCAACAAAGAGTCAGTCAAAGGCCTTCTTTTCTAATTTATTTACATAGATAAATGTTCTGGCCACGTCTACCCACGGGCCTGCCAAGTTTCTGGAGATAACTAGGAAATTATAGATAAGGCCAGAGTTACTCACAAATATATTCTTCCCTCCATTGATACAGTTTGCCCGTGCAAATTCACTGCTTTGTCCAAGACAAAAAGCCAGGAAGTTCCGCCTCCTGCTTTTATAGCCTCTGTAGATGTCATTGCATGACACATCATTCTTTGGCTTTGTCCCAATGCCTCCTCTGCTGTGCGCGCCGGTCATGTCTGTGCAGTCTTGCATCAAGCCAAAATTGTTCTTGGGGCGTTGTCAAATCAGAAGAAGGCCCGGGAGAATCAGGCCTTGCCGGCCCCTCCTCCTCCCTTTGGGTGGGTGCCAGGGAGGGAGAGGGCCCAGGAGAAGCAGGCCTTGCCAGGTCTTCTCCCTCACTTTCTCCGAGTCCAGGAGTCCGAGTCCAGGAACCTGGGTCACAACACATACATACATACATTTGGAGGTTGTCTGACTCCACAAGACTCTGTAGATTCTACAACTTTAAAAGTAAGAAAGCAATAAAACAATAAAACAAAGATATGCATGTCTGGAAAAAACCAGAACTTTTCTTGCCCAACAGGCCATCCACCATGCAACCAAATCAATGCTAAAGTTAAGCCTAAGTGTTACATTAAGAATAGTTTCATTCATGAGAACATGGGATCCACTTGTCATCTGTGCAGACTGTGTTGTCATATTTGAGAACTGGATCTTTCTTTGAAGAAAGTGTGAAAGATTTCATGTGAAAAGTTTTTTTCAGAGAGTTCTAATGGCCAAGTACAAATTTAAAGGTATGGAAGCAGGAAGGGGGGAAAAATCCTTAAAACTCTTCCAGGAGCACCTGAACCTGGTGCATAAGATAGCAGTTATGTACGGCAAAGAAGAAGAAAACCAAGAAGAATATATTTGGCATGCAGAACATGAATTGAAAGTAGATACTGGTAATCCTTGACTTACAGCTATTTGTTTAATTACCATTTGAAGTTACAATGATATTTAAAAAGTGACTTATGGCTGTTTTTCACACTTACAGCCATTATGACCATTGCAGCATCCCCATGGTCACGTGATCAAAATTTGGATGCTTGGCAATTGGCTCATATTTATGACGGTTGCAGTGTCCCAGAGTCATGTGATCATCTTTTGCGATATTGTGACAAATTTTCAGTTCTGCAGGATATGCTTCCAGGGAGCGAAATTTCTTATTTATTTATTTCTTAAATTTTTTATACCGCCCTTCTCCCGAAGGACTCAGGGCGGTGTACAGGCAAAAATAAAACAATACAATATACAAATTAAAATACCATTTAAAAAACTTATTTAAATTAGCCTGAGATTAAAAATTTTCATACTAAAAAAACCCCATTTAAAATTAATAAAATTTCCCCTTAAAACTAATTTAAGCCAGCCCCGCGCGGATAAAGAGATGTGTTTTAGTTCATGACGAAATGTCCGAAGGTCAGGTATTTGACGAGACCCGGGGAAGCTCATTCCAGAGTGTGGGCGCCCCACAGAGAAGGCCCTTCCTGGGGCCGCCAGCCGGCATTGTTTGGCGGACGGCACCCTGAGAAGTCCTCTCTATGGGAGCGCACGGGTCGGTGGGAGGCGTGGTAGCAGCAGGCGGTCCCGTAAGTACCCAGGTCCTAAGCCATGGAGCGCTTTAAAGGTCATAACCAACACCTTAAAGTGCACTCGGAAAGCCACAGGCAGCCAGTGCAGCCTGCGCAGGATCGGTGTTACATGGGAGCTACGTGTAGCTCCCTCTATAACCCGCGCAGCTGCATTCTGGACTAACTGAAGCCTCCGAGCGCACTTCAAGGGGAGCCCCATGTAGAGAGCATTACAGTAATCCAAGCGAGAGGTAACGAGCGCATGAGTGACCGTGCATAAGGCATCCCGATCAAGGAAGGGGCGCAACTGCCGGACCAGGCGGACCTGGTGGAAGGCCCCCCTGGAGACGGCCGTCAAATGATCTTCAAACGACAGCCGATCGTCCAGGAGGACACCTAAGTTGCGCACCCTATCCTTTGGGGCCACCCCCAATGACGACAGACAAAGAGAAAGATGACCAGAAGGCCAGGAAGAAACACATCCCAAAGGAAACAGGGACTATCTTTAGCAGTGGAGGAGAAACAGGAAAAAAGTGGTACTGGAAAAGGCAGGCTTAGACTGAGTACCTTTGCAATGCAAAGTTCTCATTCCTTTAAGGTAGCCCAAATCAGAAAAACAAATACCACAAGAAATACTAGAACTCTGCTTTATGAATATAGGTCACCTGCACGTGACACATCCAGCCCAGGGGCCGCCAGTTTGACATCCCTGGTATCAGAGGTGGGTTTCAGCAGGTTCTGACCAGTTCTGGAGAACAGGTAGCCGATATTTTGAGTAGTTTGGAGAACCGGTAGTAAAAATTCTGACTGGCCCCGCCCCCAAGTCCCAGCTGATCGGGAAGAAATGGAGATTTACAGTATCCTTCTCCTGCCATGCCCACCAAGCCACGCCCACCAAGCCAAACCCCCAGAACCGGTAGTAAAAAATTTTGAAACCTACCACTGCCTGATATAGGTTATAACACAATAATCTTGAAAACCTGACAGCATTTCTCCTTTTCTCTCCCTTAAATAGAGTCAAGGTGAAGCAATTTTGAGTTTCTTTCTTGTGCCTTCCTTTTTTGGGAGCTACATTCATGTTTTTCCTAACAGCTACCTCCTATTTTCTTCATCTCCCTGTTCCTCTACGAAAAGCTAATTGATTCAGGTGCTGGAACCAGAGAAAGCTTGAGTACAGGGGGCAGAGGGGCAGTCTCTTTAGCTTTTGCTTTCAGTAGAGTAAAGGGGAAGGAAACCAATTAGCATTCCAAAGCTAACACTTTAGATAAGCAGGTGGGGAAAGGAGGTGGGAAAGAAGTGCAGTTTGCAAGAATTGGTAAGATTTTCTTCACTTTTGCTGTTAAAGGCACCGTTTCTTTATTATTATTTTTGCAGTCACTTGTACATTCAAACTACAGCAGTTATCCAAAGAATAAACAACACTTTAATTGATCTTTTGGTTCTCTCTGTGTGTGCATCAGTGCATCCTTACCTGCTTTCCAACACCATCTCTGCATTCAATGAAAAAAGTAATCAAATATATATTGTATTTTCAATCAACCTAATAACTAAAGATGGACCCCAGCTGGCATGCTAATCACAACTTTACAGTTTAAAAAGATCCTAATACGAAATATGCTATACAAAAGATCGACAATCTTTTATGGGTAAGAAAGTGGGCAGGTGCCCCTGGAGAAGCCAGATCACAATAGCACTTAGACTTATATAACACTTCACAGACCTCTCTAAGTGATTTACAGAGTCAGCATGTTGCCTCTAACAATCTGAGTCCTCATTTTACCGACCTCGGAAGGATGGAAATCTTGAGCTGGTGGGAATCATACCGTGGCAGTCGGCAGAATTAGCCTGCAATACTGCATTCTAACTGCTGCGCCACCACCATTTCCAGCAGCAAATGTCAGAATGACAATTTTCAAGACTGGTGGAAGAGGGCAGATGTGTCCAAAGGGTGGCTCACTGATGAATTAGCATTGTCCCATAACCCCTTTTGTACTATGATGTTGCATACCCGCACAAAAGGGAAGGATTTGCACGTGATGCATACAACATAGCTTTCATAATTTTTCTATTTTTTTATTATTTAGTGAAATGCAAACAACTATAACACTAGCAAAAAAATAGTAGTGATTATACAATATAAATAATTTCATATACTACAGTGATTAAATGAACTAAAAATAACAGGAAAAAAGCCATGCAATACTCATTTTTTTATTGTTAGTTGCAAAGTCGTGTCTGACCCATCGCAACCCCATGGACAATGTCCTCCAGGCCTTCCTATCCTCTACCATCCTCTGGAGTCCATTTAAGCTCACGCCTACTGCTTAAGTGACTCCATCCAGCCACCTCATTCTCTGTCGTCCCATTCTTCTTTGCCCTCAGTCTTTTCCAGCATTAGGCTCTTCTCCAGTTAGTCCTTCCTTCTCATTAGGTGGCCAAAGTATTTCAGTTTCATCTTCAGGATCTGGCCTTCTAAAGAGCAGTCAGGGTTGATCTCTTCTAGGACTGACCTGTTTGATCACCTTGCAGTCCAAGGGACTCACAGGAGTCTTCTCCAGCACCATAGTTCAAAGGCCTCAATTCTTTGGCGCTCAGCCTTTCTTATGGTCCAACTTTCACAGCCATACATTGCATGGCCTTGACTACGCACACTTTTGTTGGCAAGGTGATTTCTCTGCTTTTTAGTACGCTGTCTAGATTTTCCATAGCTTTCCTCCCCAGGAGCAAGCATCTTTTAATTTCTTGGCTGCAGTCCAGGAATGAAATCTAAAAATTTTCCCTACCAATTCTGTGGGCATGGCTTAATTGGTGGGTGTGGCTTGGTGGTCAGATGACAGGGTGGGCGTGGCCAATAACAACAAATAATAAAAATAATAAACAAAGTACACAAAACAATAAGAGGTACCAAAAACCAACTTTCACACTTTACATACACACAAAACACAACACAATTGACTCACACACAATGTAAAAGCAGCTGCACTTCACCCAAAATGGCCCCTGCAACAAGCAGGAACCTCACATAGCCACAAAAAGCTCAAAAACCAACTTTTACACTTTACACGCACACACAACACAATACAATCCAACTGACTTACACACAATGTAAAAGCAGCTGCACCTCACCCAAAATGGCCCCTGCAACAAGCAGGAACCTCACACAGCCACAAAAAGCTCAAAAACCATCTTTCACACTTTACACACACACACAACACAACTGACTCACACACACATACACAAAATGCCACATACAGCTTTGTGAGATTTTGTGTGTTTGTTTAGTTAGAATGAAACACAAATAGCTGCACAAATATTTTATTTTATTATTTTATTTTATTTATATTTTTAGATAAAAGCAGCTAAATTTAAAACTTCCTTAACTTTAAATTGTTATGTCTAAAAAAAAAACTCCTAAAAAACCCCCAATTAACTATTTTTTTAAAGCTCCCCCCTTCCCAGTTACTTACCCAATTGAAGGAACAGGGCAGGCAGATTGAGTTGCTCACTGATGAGATGGATTGTAGGCAGGCAGATTGAGTTGCTAGCTGATGCAATTGATTGCAACGGCCGAAGCAAGGCAGGAAAAGCGAGTGAGCCCGAAAGAAGCAGCAAGCTGCCAAATAGGCAAGTGGGGACAGGGCAATTGGGTGGGCATGGGTGGGGGGCCCAGGGATTTTTGCTACCAGTTCTCTGAACTACCCGCCCCCATCACTACCGGATTGAGCGAACCGGGCGAACTGGGAGCATTTCACCCCTGCTGCCATCCCCATCTGCGGTGATCTTGGAGCCCAGGAAAATAAAATCTGTCACTACCTCCATCTCTTCCCCATCTATTTGCCACGAATTGAGAGGGCCGGATGCCATGATCTTAGTTTTCTTAATGTTGAGTTTTGAGCCAACATTTGCATTCCCCTTCTTCACCCACATCAAGAGGCTCTTTAGTTCCTCTTCACTTTCTGCCATTAGAGTGGTATCATCTGCATATCTGAAATTGTTGTTATTTCTCCCAGCAATCTTAATTCCAATTTTTGATTCATCTAGCCCCGCCTTTCTCATGATGTGCTCTACATATAAGTTAAATAGGCAGGGCGACAGTATACAACCTTGCCAGACTCCTTTCCCAATTTTGAACAAATCATTTCTATCAGTATGGAATTACTTCAATCCCTGCTGGTGTTTCAAAGGACCTTGTAGACCTGGCTCTTTGCCCAGGCCTTTATTGAGCATGAGTGAAGCGTCCTTTGGATTATATGAGTTTGTTTCTTTTGTTCCTATCCATTTTTTTTGTTATGCTTGCAACCTTTATTCTTCATTTTGATGTATTAGTTCTATTTTTATTGCTCCTAATGTTTTTACTTGCAACTGTTCAGTGTTTTTGGATGTTGGACGGCATATAAATTTAATAAATAATAATCATCATTATTAAATTTGCATCAAAGTGAGATCATAGAGAAACATACTGCTTCATCTTATTTTAATAATACAAAGATTTTTCTAAAACAGATAATGATTTTAATTCTGAAGTCATTGCTTAAAATTGCAGAATAAGTTTCTTTTGATTGATGTAAAATTCTTCTCAGCAAAGTCAAAGCTCTTTATAAAATGACGCATTCAATATATTGGGAATATAATTTAACCTCACATTAAATCTTAAGCTATATTGCTTTTCAAAATTGTATTTATGTTACAATTTGAAACCAAAAGGGAATTACAAATGCACAAGATCAAATAATAACTTAAACTATATAATAATATTAAATTATAGGATTTTTTTTATTTTTAAAAAACTTGGATCCATTGATATTCCAAGACTGAATGAATAGAATATTCATTCTATTTTTAAAATTCCTATGAAACTTAATTTTTGGTTTTGCTGCAAGTGTTGCAACTCTTAAGAAACATTTCAATTGCAGGTACTTTTTGGGCTGCTAAAAGACCTGAATTGAATAGCCAAGGGATAGTCTTAACATGGTGGAGGCATGTACAGATACAATCTAGATATTATAAAGATGCTAAAACGTATGGTTTTCATAAAGAACCAACAGAATTGGATCAAATCTTAACGGGACTGGAGAAGAAACTAATTAAAAAATTCTATTGTTGTCTATTGACTATTAAAATGAAAAAGGAGCAAGTAAAAGAAACCATGATTGCATGGGCTAAAAACTTTGCGTATTGTATAGAATTGGACAAATGGCAAAAGTTGTGGGATAGAAACTATAAATTGACAACGTCCACTGCATGTAAAGAAAACCTATACAAAATGTTTTATAGATGACATTTCCCTCCAGCAAGATTAGCTGGAATGTTTAAGAATATGTCTGCCAAGTGTTGGGAGTGCAACCAAACCCTGGGCTCGTACTACCACATCCATGTGGTGGACATGCTCAAAAGCAAAAAAATATTGAACTAAAATACACACCTGGATATAAAAAGTGATAAAGGAACATATAGATTTAAAACCGGAAATATTTCTGTTGGTCATTATAGCAGAAAAATATAGTAAAAGGAATGTATATTTAATAGTACATGTGTTAACAGCGGCCAGAATCGTGTTTGCACAACACTGGAAGGGCAAGGGGAGAGCCCTACAGAAGAAAAGATAATAACAAAAATCTTAGAATGTGCAGAAATGAATAAACTAACACTTGAAATTAAAGAAAAGGAAGACACTGAATATTTTGAGATATGGGATCTGTTCTATCAGTGGTTAAATAAGAGAAATAGAAGTTAGAACTTCTAAAATCACAAGAGAAAGCTTAATTTTACTATTAGAGTTCATTATTGTAATGTATTAATTTTGATTAGTATTACAATTAATATGTATTAATATTATGAGGGAAAAGCACTATCATTATGAGATTACTACTAGAGAATATTATTATTATTATTATTACTATGATGAGTATTATTCAAAAGAATTGTAATCAGAAAACATACTATTTATATGAATATTGAATATGTTGCACTTTCTATTTACCCTTTTTTTAAAAAATTAAAAATTAATTGATATTCCAAGACTGAATGAATAGAACATTCATTCTATTTTTAAATTTCATATGAAACTTAATTTTTGGTTTTGCTTCAAGTGCTGCATCTCTTAAGAAACATTTCAATTGCAGGTACTTTTTTGGCTGCCAAAAGATCTGTTTTATATTGTTTTCTCAGTGCATGATCACCTACATAAATTGCCAAACTCAAAATTCAGTTTCTCAATGTTTTTAAAACAACTATTATAAATCAACAGATTTAAGTTGTTTATTCTTTGTTTCCATCTTGTTTTAGGCCACTTTGTGGATGCTTTTTATCAAGTGGAATTCATTTTATGACTGCTTTGGTCCACTTGCCATCAGTTCTTGCTACATGACCAGCTCATTTCCATTTCAATTTTTCTACTCTCTTGATGAAATCATATATTGTACCTAAAACAAGATGGAGCGATAACATCAACACGTATTGCAGGCCCAATTAACAAAAGAAAGCTCCAGATAGTATTAGTTGGAAACATGTGGAAGTGGATAGATAATGGCGAGAATGATGAATGATGATTCCTTGTTTGGCCCAAGTGTTCCAATATAGCATCTTTTTTTTTTTTTTTTGCTATTTTAACATTTCAATATTTATACCTTTTCTTTTCCTTTCCTTCTTTCTCTTCTTTTATTTGACTTTTAAACTAGAAAACATAATATACACCAAATACATGTATCAGATTTATATAGTTACACATAGACCTAAATCTGTGGATATGAATAAAAAGTAAATCAAAATATAATAAAAATGTAATAATATAAATAACAAGTGTGAAAATGAAGATCAGCATTAATCATCAGTTGTTAAGAGGGATGAATAAAACATATAGAAGAACAGAACTGGGCACATCAAAGTCCCAGTCAGACAGAAAAAGCAACAAAAATCATTGTACTCTCTGCCAGGGTATTTCTTTAGAATGGGATAGATGAATTTCATTTAAGAGTCCCTACAAAAACATCAATAAAGGAGCAGATGACTCAGAGGCTCCACAAAGCCATTACCATATAGGTTTATATGCTGATTTAGAGGAATGTTTTTATAATGCCCCCATAGGTCTGCAGAGAGTAATATATCCAACATGGCTGGGGGGAAAATTGGAGAAAAAACATAGACTGGATACTTTCATTGGTTGGAAATCAATGTTCCAGACATGTTGTTTAAGATGGTTCCTAGTATTTTCAAACCTGAGCAGCAGAGGTTTTACAGTTTTAAAAATTAAAAATTAATTGATATTCCAAGACTGAATGAATAGAACATTCATTCTATTTTTAAATTTCATATGAAACTTAATTTTTGGTTTTGCTTCAAGTGCTGCATCTCTTAAGAAACATTTCAATTGCAGGTACTTTTTTGGCTGCCAAAAGATCTGTTTTATATTGTTTTCTCAGTGCATGATCACCTACATAAATTGCCAAACTCAAAATTCAGTTTCTCAATGTTTTTAAAACAACTATTATAAATCAACAGATTTAAGTTGTTTATTCTTTGTTTCCATCTTGTTTTAGGCCACTTTGTGGATGCTTTGCTTCCACTCAAGTGGAATTCATTTTATGACTGCTTTGGTCCACTTGCCATCAGTTCTTGCTACATGACCAGCTCATTTCCATTTCAATTTTTCTACTCTCTTGATGAAATCATATATTGTACCTAAAACAAGATGGAGCGATAACATCAACACGTATTGCAGGCCCAATTAACAAAAGAAAGCTCCAGATAGTATTAGTTGGAAACATGTGGAAGTGGATAGATAATGGCGAGAATGATGAATGATGATTCCTTGTTTGGCCCAAGTGTTCCAATATAGCATCTTTTTTTTTTTTTTGCTATTTTAACATTTCAATATTTATACCTTTTCTTTTCCTTTCCTTCTTTCTCTTCTTTTATTTGACTTTTAAACTAGAAAACATAATATACATCAAATACATGTATCAGATTTATATAGTTACACATAGACCTAAATCTGTGGATATGAATAAAAAGTAAATCAAAATATAATAAAAATGTAATAATATAAATAACAAGTGTGAAAATGAAGATCAGCATTAATCACCAGTTGTTAAGAGGGATGAATAAAACATATAGAAGAACAGAACTGGGTACATCAAAGTCCCAATCAGACAGAAAAAGCAACAAAAAAGCACTGTACTCTCTGCCAGGGTATTTCTTTAGAATGGGATAGATGAATTTCATTTAAGAGTCCCTACAAAAACATCAATAAAGGAGCAGATGACTCAGAGGCTCCACAAAGCCATTACCATATAGGTTTATATGCTGATTTAGAGGAATGTTTTTATAATGCCCCCATAGGTCTGCAGAGAGTAGTATATCCAACATGGCTGGGGGAAAAATTGGGGAAAAAAACGTAGACTGGATACTTTCATTGGTTGGAAATCAATATTCCAGAAATGTTGTTTAAGATGGTTCCTAGTATTTTCAAACCTGAGCAGCAGAGGTTTTACAGTTTTAAAATTACTGTAATGTCAATTTCTTGTGGTTTCTGGATTAAATCCTAATTGTTTACCTATTAATGCCCAAATATTGTCTATCAGCTTTCAAAGCTTGAAATGAAAATCTTTATTTACTATCCTTGCTTTCTAAAACGTACAGATTTACACTTCAAATAGGCCCAAAGATGGTAATAATCGGAACAATTCTCAATGCAAAAAAATAAAATTATTACATTAAAAGTCAAAACTGAAAACCTGACAAATTAAAGCTCTCTTCAGCATAAGGCAATTTCAATTTGGTCCCAGATATTTCAGGAGTTTGGTCTCACCATAAATTGTTTCATAAATTTGTCTACCATTGTAAAGTATCTATTATGGATTAATGTTAGAATCCCTCTTAAAATATACATTAGTCTCAATGTAATATTCATTTTAATTACATTTATCCTGCCTCAGAGACTCAGCGGAAGTTTTAATCATCAGGTTATATCTACTGAAAGTGTTATCTATACACTTAGGCATATTTTTCAATATTCTGTTATAGATTTCAAGGAATATATATAAAAGCAAGTATTTTATAAAGTGCATTTAAATTATAAATTGTAGTTTCTTGCATTCGTTATAGATATATACATGATAGATGGATAAGTAGATAGATAAAAGACAGACGGCTAGATACACTATAGAACAGGCATGTCAAACTGGTGGCCCACAGGCTGGATGAGTCACATGTAGGCCACGCCCATCCCAGCTCCACAAAGCGGGAAAATGTTGCAATACGTCATGTGATGGCAACGTGACTCTGTGAATTTGACACCCTGCTACAGAAGATCTCTAATATTTGAATACTTCCTTCAAATTAATAATTTGCTGGTTACTTGATCTAGAGGACAAAGAAAATTGCCTTGATAAAAGGGATGAATGTAACATGTAACTTGTTTACATAGAGATAAAGGGCAGGAAAGCAAAAATGCATACAGACTTGTAAGATTCTGTTATTATACAATAAAAGAAGTACTGACTTAAATGGCACTGGTTTCCTAATATGATCTACCTAAGAGGGCTGACAGTTACATATGTCTCCAATTTATATAACTGAAAACAAAAATTTAAAATGGAATCAAATAGATTATCACTATTTAACTAACCATCATTATCATGGTTTCCAAATATAAATAAGTTATTTTTTGTTCTTTCAATCAGTGATGCAATAGCTTTACAGCTTTCTCTTCTACTTCCAGTAGTTCTGATTAATGAATTGCAAAGAATATTCAAATTCTTCTGAAAGTAACAGTGCCAATTTAACCTTCATTGCTAAAAAAATACTCGATGTAATTCATCAGTGAAGGGTTTAGCATAAGACAAAAATGAGTCTTCCACAGCTGTGCAAGATTAAAATCTATAAGTCAATTTTTCTGCTGAAACAATGACAATGGTGGATCCATGAATAAATCCTTGAATGCATTCCAAGGTGTTTTGTGAAGGCCTGACACTCTTGAAAAGTCTGTAATGCTGGAAAAGCTAAAAAGAAAGAGAAGGTGACATCAGCAGGAAAGTAGATGGACTCCATTACAAAGGGGATAGGTGAGAAGAGATAAAACAAGATTAGCACCTTACTCTATTGTCACCTTCAGGTCCCAGTGCTTAACAGACCTTTTCTGCAGAGACCTATTTGATTAGTCTGCCCCAGGCGACTTTTGGAACCTATTCTAGGGGGAGCTAGCGGTCCACTGCATGGCCTGACTGATGCCCAGGTTGTTTCCTGGAATGAGAATGCAATGGGGAACTTAGATCAGATCAGGCCCATACACCCTCTCTTCTTCGGTGGATTTTGAAATTCCCTGTGATTTTTAGAGAGGCTGAGAGAAATGAGACAAGTGAAGATGCCTAAAGCACTGCTGGAGGACAATAAGGATTGAATCCAAAAGAACATCAGTTATAGCCATCATAAGCACCTACCTTGGAGTAGTACAATTAGGGTAACATCTGCCATCGTTGTATCATGGCTAGCCTTCTCGTGGCCTTATTCAAAATAATCTGGGGCCTCCTAAATTATTTCATCATTTTATGAGGCATATTGTTAAAATAATGTTATAACCAAGTTGCTGAGGAAAACTGGAGAGTTTGGGTATAAATTACTCACTACCTAAACATGTAATGTTGTCAACATTTCAGAGCAATGCAAAAGAAAGCAGCTGTCCAGAAGTTGATACTTTAGTCATTTTAATGAAAGCATTAGATCTTGTGTTTCTGAGAGATGTGCCCACAACAGCATAAAAGGAAGAAGACAAATCTTACCCTTGCCTGTGTTAACACTTGCATTACTCGTGAAGCAAAAATTGTGTTAGAAAACAGAAAATATTAGATGACTAAGGTGCCTGAACTGTGGTCTGGGGTTAAGATAAGGCAAAACCATGAGGTCATGAAATAAAAAAAATGCTTACGAAGTTGTGTTTATGCCACAATTAGGAAACGTGATGATGAGTCCATGGTTAAACAGTTACATACAGCTTTTGAGTTCTGGGGAAATGTTGATAAATATTGTTTACAGGCTTCCACTTTTTAAATAAATTCATTCTTCTTAAACCAGAAAAGAGAAAAACTATGTTCACAATGGCTCTAAATAAAACAAATATTTGGCTTCTCAAAATGTAGTGTAGAGGACATATGTTATCTTGACTTGACAGACCCTTTTTCCTTATTCTTCCCAATTAAATGATAAGGACCTGAATCTGGTAAAAGTAGTCATAATAGGAAAACAAATGTAAATAATATCTTGTAAATCTTATGGGAAATTCATAACACAATAGGTTTGTACAAAATTGCATTCCTCGGATACAATCATAAATTACAAACCATTCATAGCATGAATTCATTTTGTTATAGTACTAATCCAGAAAACTACTTTAAATGGTTTGTTATGCCACTTCATCTCCATCTTGATATTCATACTTACATTCTCTTCTTAGCTATAAAACAGAAAATGGAACACAATGTTTATCCCAGAATGTTTGTATTGTTCATTAATGAGTTCTATCTAATCACCAATGCAGTAACACTGAAATAAATGGTCTTCTGTGAAATGAAATATATCTTTGCAAGTTAGTGTCACCCAATTTTACAGAATTAAAAATAAATTTTTCATGTTACGTTTGATCCTAGATTGTCATGCATTGTTGACACCTAGTATGATGCCACATTAGGGCCAATGATAGTAGAGCTGACTCCAGTAAGCTCAGTATTTCTTAACCTCAGAAACTTTAAGATGTGTAGACTCCCAACTCCATGTTGGCTAGGCAATTCTGGGAGTAGGGAGTCCACACATCTTAAAGTTTCTGAAATTGAGAAAAAATGAGCTAGATACAATACTGTCAGGAATGTGGAATAGTTCTGACCTACATTCAGTAAATCTCTTCATCAAACGATCTTTGCAAAATAAGTGTAAGTGATATTTTCTTCCGAATATAGATGAGAGTATTGAGAAACAAACAACCTACTCTCTAATAAACAATTTGGTTTCAGGAAAAAATTATCATGTAACTTACAACTTCTCCACTGTAAAAACATATGGACTACAAATCTTGATCAAGGCAAAACAATAGATGCAATCTACATAGACTTTTGCAAAGCTTTTGACTCAGTAGTACATGATAAACTTCTCCTAAAACTAAAATCCTATGGCATTTCAGGACCTCTTCACAAATGGATATCTGCTTTTCTGTCTAACAGACAACAAGTGGTCAAAATTGGCAATGCTCTATCAAATCCTGTTCCTGTCAAGAGTGGCGTTCCTCAAAGTAGCGTTCTTGGACCAACACTCTTCATACTATACATAAATGATCTTTGTGACCATATCTCAAGTAATTGTGTTCTCTTTGCTGACAATGTCAAATTATTTAACAACACCGACAATACATCTACCATTCAAAAAGACCTTGATCATCTAACCGCTTGATCTAAAACTTGGCAACTCCAAATCTCAACCAGCAAATGCTCAGTCTTACATATTGGAAAAAAGAACCCAAACATTAAGTACATACTTGATGGACATTACCTTACAGATGACCCCCACCCTATTAAAGACCTTGGAGTTTTCATATCAAATGATCTAAGTGCCAAAGCCCACTGCAACTACATAGCAAAAAAGGCTCTAAGAGTTGTAAACCTAATCTTGCATAGCTTCTTTTCCAAAAACACTACACTACTAACCAGAGCATATAAAACATTTGCTAGACCAATTCTAGAATACAACGCGCCTGTCTGGAACCCTCACCACATTTCTGACATCAATACAATCGAACGTGTCCAGAAATATTTTACAAGAAGAGTTCTTTACTCCTCTGAAAACAACAAAATACCTTATCCCACCAGACTTGAAATCCTAGGCTTAGAAAACTTATAACTCCGTCGCCTTCGACAAGACCTTAGTTTAACTCATAGAATCATCTATTGTAATGTCCTTCCTGCTAAAGACTACTTCAGCTTTAATTGCAATGATACAAGAGCAACTAATAGATTTAAACTTAATGTTAACTGCTTGAATCTAGATTGCAGAAAATATGACTTCTGTAACAGAATCATCAGTGCTTGGAACACTTTACCTGACTCTGTGGTCTCTTCCCATAATCCCAAAAGCTTTAACTAAAAACTTTCTACTATTGACCTCACCCCATTCTTAAGAGGACCATAAGGGGTGTGCATAAGAGCACAAACATGCCTACCGTTCCTGTCCTATTGTTTTCCTTTTTTCTTTTTTTCTTCTTCTTTTGACAGGACTATAGAAGGCTTTGAAAATATGAACTGCACTCCATCTTGGAAAGCAAGGTATCCCATAAGAGAAAAGCCCACAAATGTCTTTCCTGACATAGTTTTTGATAGGTTTTTGACTTCCATCCTGTATTGTTTGCTTTGATTACTGTTTTATTCGGGGCAAGTTCAACAGGATTGCGGATATGATTCTGGATTAATCACTATATCTGAAAGATGCATAGGTTCTACTTGGCTATATCACCAATATTTGGAAACTATCAAGATATCAAGAATTGTAAATTTCTGATTCAGGGAACAAGGAAGAATTTTTCATACAACATTAAAAGATGAAATTATATTTGATTTGTTGCAATGGAACACTTTAATTGATAGATATAGGATTTTTTTAAAAAAATAAAAAAGCAATCAAATTTGGGGAGCTGTCTGTATAGAAAATTTCAAACACTTCTTAAAAATTTCTTTTACTTTATTTATAATCCATGCTCTCTATACTGATTTATCCTCACCTTGCTGCTGATAGTTGGCAATCTATAATAGCAATAAATTAATCAGTCAATCTTTTTTATCAGAGTTTTTAATCAGAAACTCTGACTTGTAATTCTTTAAAACAGGAATTCAAAAAATCTTAAGCACATTGTTGACTTCTTCATAAAGTTTCAGATTGTTCATTGACCTACCCAGTTCCTACAGGTAGCCTTGTCATATTTCTAACAAAACAGAGAAACGACACTAACTTCTGTCAACTGCAATTTATTGCTAAAGGCAATATATAGATTACAACAATATGCAGTGAACTTTTGGGATGCCATATTAAATGTTCAAAATATATTCATGTGCATCATATATGTAGTGAAAATTGTGATTCAGGAAGTATGAGAAGAATATATAATTTTATCTGTGAACATCAAGAGTTTAAAACTAAAGTAAATTAAAAATTCCAAGGATTAATTAATTAAGCAATTCAAATTATATAGTCACCCATCTCACTTTTCTGACTCTGGAAGACTCACAATTAAAACAACTACCAAACAAAATACAAATAACAATAAAAGAATAACTACATTAAATACATACTGAAACCATAAAAAGTAATCAGCAGAAAAGTGCAAGCCATGCATCAATGAATAGTCAACCAGAAGGCTCCATACCATAACCAGATCCCATAGCATGATGACAAATGTTAA
Source organism: Ahaetulla prasina (assembly GCF_028640845.1). Taxonomy (NCBI): domain Eukaryota; kingdom Metazoa; phylum Chordata; class Lepidosauria; order Squamata; family Colubridae; genus Ahaetulla; species Ahaetulla prasina. The sequence goes on along the minus strand of NC_080543.1, from coordinate 100,749,562 downwards.
TAAACTCTAGGGGAATGGCAGAATTGCAGATCATTTGTTATAACATAAATTTTCACAGCACAAAATATGGCTTCACTCCAAATATAAATAAATAAATAAAGGCAAAAGTCTTCCTTCCAGTAGAAGAAAAGAAAATGTGATGGAAAAACGGTTCCAAGAATCATAAGCTTCTGGTAGGTCATGGTGACCTAAATATTCTTGAAAGAGTGGGGACAACATTTCAATGGAGATTGTTAGCAGCTGTTGGATCCAAGTAAGCGGAATATCTCTGGAGAAAGGAGAGATTGTGAGATCACCCATAAGGGATCTCCAGGCAGCTGCTCCTTGGTAGTAAACAGTAGGAACCAAAGTATTTGCAGTTGACTTGCAAATTGACCAGTAGGGAGTTGAGGAATTTCAACTAAGCTCATATAGCCTATGTGGAAACAAAGTTTGACTGAACCTCATTTCTTAATCACTTCTGGAATTACTTTTTAATTGCTTTTCAAATATTAAGAACCCCCAGTGCGACAAGTTTTATGGCGTTCACTGAGTGGGTTTCCTTCAATACTTAGTGAAAGAAGTTTTAAGTATGTATTTAGGGACTTAGAAAAAATAAACAACAAAAGGATGATTAAAGTGTTGATTTTGGAAAGTTATAGAAGGACTAATGGTCCAGATGGATTTGAAATAAGATTTTGAAAATAATTATATCAATCCTTCCCATGAGGAAATGTTGTAGTTTTGACTTCTTAAAATAAAACATGACAGTATGAGACTTTGAAGATTGGACACCACAGGGAAACAGAAGAAACTAAATATTACAATTAAAGAAGATCAGTTAAATGAAACTTGCTAATACCGAATGGAGCAAAATACTTTAACATGGAATGCATTGGATATTTGTGAACAATGGATTCTATAATTAATTTTAAGAACGTCCACCATAAATAGATGTAAAAGATCTTACAGGAGAGAAACAAGTTCTAGCAGGCAAAATAGAGATTGATTTTTAATGTGGATTTTAAAATGTCAAACTACAAGTAGGATGTGGAAAACAATGTTACACTGACTATACAAATAAAACCATCTGACATATTAATAATCGAAACGTATGCACAAGGAACAAACCAGAGGAGTCACTTGGATTTTTTCTACACTGGATTTTTTTAAAAAGGGACTGTTAAAGTTTTGAAAGATTTTGTCAGAAGGAACAAGGGAACAAAGAAAAGAAAAAATGAAAAGAAATTAGATTCTAGAATATTTGAACTGACTGCTGTAAAGATTAAAATTATTAAAAGCAAAAGAAAGGAAAATAAAATTGGTTTATTTGATTAAAGTTAAAAATTAATATTGTTATTTATGGTAACATAACCTTTAATGAACTTTTGATTATCAGAACTGAATGAGACTTTAAGGATCTGTTTATAAATAAGAGATAAGGTATGAGAAATCATTTCTCGTATTTTAAGAGAAGTAATGTTAGAAAAGTAGAAAAGAGAAGTAAAATGTATTATATTTAAAGGGGGAAGTCATTATTTTTTCTTTACTATAATCTTTGCATTTTAGATAAAAGTTTGCATTTTAGATAAAAGTTTAAAAATTAAAAGGATATCCTGTGGGTTGCAAATATAGTTATTATTTTTGACACTATTTCAGTACCTCTCACAATCATAGAAGAATAATATCTTTACATATTGAGAATCTTTAAGTGCATGCACTTAGCATTTTTTTTCTAGATATAAGCATGTTGGAAGGAATAGTTTGGGGTGCTAGTTTTAGACTGCATAAATCCAGGTGATCACTAGATAGTAGCAAAAAGATACAGAAAACTCTTTCTGCCATGTTAGCAATTGTGAAGTTTATGTCTTGCCTGGATCTGGTAGCCCCCAAATAATTAGAGTTCTTGTCACATCCTTTTAATATCTGCCTTTATAACCCATCACCCAATCTAAGGCTGTTAATGGCCTTCCTACTTTTGTGAAACAAAGAATGAAAGCTTATAAAGCTGGTGGTTGATCTCAGTATGTAACTATTTTCAGTTGAATGGGTCAGTATTGGTACAAATTTAGCCCCAAATTGGAATGGACAGAAGAATAAAATAGTTTTAATTCTCTCTCCCCGCCCCCCCGCCCCTCATATTTTAATCACAGCGACAATAAAAAGCATGTGCAAACCACTTTTCCAAAGCTCTAAACACAAAGTTGTTTCACAGAGTTTAATCTATAATTTTCGTGAAAAAGTTGTCATTCATTAATGGACACTGTAGTGGGACGGCAGTTCTATGGATTTTATGTTATGTATTGATCTTACAATTGTATTAGTTATACTGTAATCTTCTGGAAACCTTTTGGGAGTTTGGCACTGTATAGAGTAAATAAATATGTTTGAGTGTGAAAATATTTTATATCCCATATCATAGGAATTACTATAATTTTTCTTCCATTCAATTTTGGGTAAATTATTCCCCCTCCTCCACTGGGGAAAAAACCCACAATGTGTGCTTATTCACTTAAACAGAGGTCAGAGTCTTATTAAATTTACAAACAAAAAATGACAACTACACAGAACAATATTCCTGAATAACACAAGCTTAATGACTACTGTACATATTTCTAAACACATCCTGTTTTTCCAATGATTCCCTTATCAAAATGAAGCATTAAAATGCAAATAAAAATCCAGAGCTTGTTGCTGTTTCTTTTTAACATATGATATCAAATGAATGCTAAATGTATTGGACTTCATGAGGCTTTTAAAAATGTTGACTACTGAATAAGCAGTCAGGTAAAAGTAAGTACTTTCTAGCATAGAAAGATTTTTGATCTGAGGATCAAAAATTCATCTCATTTGCAGATGCAAAACATTTATTAAATTATAAAACAGAATATGATTTGGGATTTTATGTAAACAAAAAATATCAGCAATGGCAACCTAGTAAAGGAAAGTGAAGGTTCAGGCAGATATATTTATCAATTGTACATTTCAGAAGGATTTTCTTAATAATATCAATAACAACAAGAACAGGAGCAAAACCATTTTGGTCACTGTCAACTATAAGACACTAGACAGACATTTTTAAGTGGAGTAACCTACAGTGGCTAAACTAGTTAGACTACCTGTACTTTATGGTCATAACACGGATGACTGATAAATTTTCTCTAGGGAAATTTTAATTACTTAATTCAGTAAGTCTGCTTTGAGAGAACTGCATATTTCTTAGTAAATATACAGAGCTATAGGCACAATGAAATCATATCATCTGGTATAATTTGCCATTCTGAGATTTATTGCCAATTTAAGCAACCATAACAAATGCATATTGGATCTGAAACAAAAAATCTTCTAATGGCTGACATTCTACTTCCCTTTGTAGGTAATTCCACATCCCAATATCCCTCATTACTTAGTTCAATACAGTCTAAGGCTATGCGCTGCAGTAAGTTAATGTATTCTGCATCCTCATAAAGACAGTTTGGATTGGTAACAATTCAAAGAAGAAGCTATCATCTATGTTTTACAAAACCACTATGAACTTAATTTCCTGCAAATGCACAAAGGATGGCTGCCATCAAATTTAAAAAATTGCTTCTTAATTTTCTTTAACAAAAATGCCATCCAACATGATAATAATTTTGCACTCAGTAAGCATAAGCATGCTACTTCTACCATTCATAATTCTTCCTGTGGAAGTAGGTGAAGGGTTAGGATGAATTCTACTTTTCAATGACCAATTAGTATTTATTTCCAGAAAATTATAGAGTAAGAAATTATTTGGTGATATATCCCCCCTGAATAAATATTATAATTTGGCAAAATATATGTTCTTTGCAATCACCTACTTTATATTCTATATTGCATACAAGGAGCTCCATTTAGTTTTGAGGAGAACATGTGAAATAACTAATAGTAATAATGCTAAGAATTTTATCTCCTTGTAATAGTTATATATTTAGCATTACTTCAAACTTCTTTTGCTGTGAAGAACCTTTTAAGGATTGGAAATACTGTGCTGATTTAAAAGGTAATGCTGTGAAATCACTTAGAAGGCTAAACAAATAATTTCAATGAAACCTTTACATTCATGAACTCATTCATGAACTTATTACTCTGAAAAAGGGAACAAACATGCAACCACACATTTGTGACAGTGAATACGTTATTTTAAAAGCGAGGCAAGTCTCAAACAAAAAGAGGTTTTTACCAACTCTTGTCACTTGTTATACACCAGTATGTACAAGAAACCACTCATTCTTGCACTAACAATGTTGATTTTTACTATAGGTCTAGCAGTATCTCTTGATTGTGGTCATGTTCCAGAGCCTCACATAATGAGATGTGAAGGTAGTCCACCTGACACATGGAAAAACTAGTTTTAGTATGTGATGATTAAATAATGCTATTGCTTCACGAGAACATGTGAAAGCTACTTGTCACCATAGCGTATTTTTTACATTCAGCACAGTGTTATCTATTCTGACTGGTACCTGCTCTCTGGAGGCTGAAGAAGAGAAATGAGTTTCCAATCACTTGCTGACTATTTCTTACAACTGGGATTAGAGGTACCAGGGAACTTGTATTTATGTACCATATGTTTTACTACAGCTTTTGTATCATGTAGCTAGCTATTCAACCACAAAATCCAGTACTGTATACTATTCAACACACTGACTATTATTTAAAGCCTTATGATTTTTATGTAAAAGAAATGAGTTCATTTACAGTCACTGCTCCTTCAAAGAAAGAAATGTTGCCCAGACCAAACACTTATCAATGATTTTAAACAATGCTTGCTCTCTGAAGTGCTCATGTTAGAAACAAGAAATAATATATTCTTATGAAAAATGCTTTAAAAAGATACACTATTACTTCATGATTTGATCAATCATGGTACTGTAACAGAAATATAAAGAATAGCTTCAAACAATATAAACAAAAAAGGGGATTTTTAAGGACAATTGCACAGAATGGAATCCTCCTTAGACCAAAGCATGAGTAGGGGAAAGGGGGCTCAGAAACAGTAAGAACTAAGCTAAGTATACAATTATTATACATTTTACTACATCACCAGCAGTTGAGGGTCAATGTGCATTCATTTTAGAAAAGCAGAGGGTGGCTTACATGTCACATAAACAAGTATAGGTGGCTAAATACTGTTTGAGACAAATTAAAGAACCACCACTATATTGTCACTGATGCCAAAGTGAATCCTCTATGCTTCAATTCAGAGAAAAGGATTTTTGGCAGATGCACTTATTAGTCCTGCAATTCTGAAAAATCATAATTTGAACCTCCTAGAGCTGTTTTCAAGGAAAATTATAGGACATTCTCAGAGCTGAGTGGAAGCTCTCAAATGGGAGAAAAAGCCATGGAAAGAAAGAGGAGTTGCAATCTCCCCATTGCATCTGGCTTTTTGCCTCCTGGGGAGGAATTTCTAAAAATAAATAAAAACACTGTTCTCACAACATGCTTTTAATGGACAGCACTCTTTGCAGGACATCTCCCACCTTTAGGATTGCCACAGACCCTGTTACATCTAATCATCAAAGTTTAACTCAGAGAACCAGCAAAGTTGCTGGAGCCATCCCAATAACACATAGTCAACCTCCTGGATGAAAAGTGCAGAAAGGTGTTTCTGTGGTACAGAGTTGAAAAGGTTGACACAAACAGCGTTGGAAAAGGGGTGGATCACAGAATGGAAGGAAGGAAGGAAGAAAGAAAGAAAGAAAGAAAGAAAGAAAGAAAGAAAGAAAGAAAGAAAGAAAGAAAGAAAGAAAGAAAGAATTGGCTTCCAACTTACCTTAAGCAAGGCGCTCCGGCTGGCGGCGGCCAGTTCCCGCAGACTGGCGGCGGCTGAAGCCGCTGCAGCGGCCACACTCGGGGAGCCGCTGGACGTGGTGGCCACCGCGGCGGGTTGACAACCAGGGTTCACAGGGGGAGCCGCGCTGTTTCCTCCACCTCCTGCTCCAGCGGCGGTTGGGTTGTCCCCGCCGTCGCCGCCCGAAAGGCCAGCGTTGCTCGGGGACTTGGGGCTGCCGGGCCCGCAGTTGCCGCCCCCGCAGCAGCCGCTTCCAGCTCCCGCGCGGGGTCTCTGTCGGATGCCGTCCAGCAAGCGGACGAGCAGGATGTTGGCGGGCAGCTCGTCGACGCCGCAGCCCACCAGGATGCGGCATTCGGGGCAGCGCAGCTCGTGGCGGGAGCTGAGAATGCTCTCCAGGCAGCGGCGGCAGAAGGTGTGCTGGCAGGGGAGCACCTTGGCCGTCGTGTCCAGGCGCTCCAGGCACACGGAGCACTCCAACAAGTCCAGCAACGACGACTCGTCCATGGCCCCTCCGGCGGCGGGCGGCGGTCCCTCGCCGTTGCCCCCGCCGCCGCCGCCACCGCCTCCCGCTACCGCCGAAACCGCCCGCCGCCTCCGCCTCTCCTCCGCTGCTCGCTTCTCTGCGGCGGCAGCCTTGGAGGAGCACAGCCAGGACGCCCCTAGGAGCATTTAGACCAGCGAGGGAGGCCGCGGGAGAGGCGGCAGCCCCAGCACATGGCAGCCGGAGCAGGGGCCGCCGAGCCCAGCCCGCCCAGGGCCTGTCAGCCCCAGCCGCCGAGCGGAGGGCGGGGATTGGGAGCGCGATTCTCTCCCCTGCCCGCTTTCCTCACCGGCAGGCGGGCAATGGCTCCCTGGGGTGGGCGGGGGCTGCCAGCCGCTCCGCGCGCTCCCCCTCGCAGCCGCCAGCCGTGGCCCAGAGGGAGAGCTGCGAGCCGCCCCTTCGCCTCTCGGCAGCCTCTGCCGGCGAACGGAAGCCCGGGCAGAGAGCGAGGGGGACGCTGGCCGCCCGCCCGCCCGAGAAGGACAGCGGCACCTGCTCTCTTCGCTTCGGGCTCGCCTGGCTTGTCAGCAAGGGCGGCGGGGCTCTTCAAAGCGCGGCGCTTCCTCGGCGCCTCTGTCTCAGAAGCGAGGCCAGCGTCAGAGCCCAAAGGCCGGGTGGCGGGTGGCGGAGAGCGAGCAGCCGTTCCCTTCTTCGGGGCTGGGGCAGACTGCCTTCCTCCGCTGGTCCTTCTACTGAGCCGCGGCTCCCTCGCTCTCCCACCGCCGCTCCCCGTTGGGTACGGCCAGGGACGGAGCAGCTTCCACCCGCTGGGTCTCACGCTTTCCCATCTTCCAAATATTCCTCCCGACGAGGGTGCTGGAGATACAAAGAGTGGCGGGGTGGGGTGGAGTTGGGGGTGTCGTGACCGATCAATTGCTTGTCTAATCCTTGTTTGTTGCGTAAATTCTGGTGCGACGGAATTCAGCCTAATCCTAAATCCCGGGCAAGTTCTGTTGCTGACAGGTTAGGGGTCTTTCTGTCCTTCCCGGGCTCGCTAAGCATCAGGACAACCTCTCAGTTCCCGCCCTCGACTCCTTCGACGTCGGTCCTGTTATTCTCCTCCAGGGATGCTGCTCGTTGCTAATCGAAGGGGCCTGAATTGCACGATGCGACTCACGAGTCCACGGAGGGATTCAAACCTCTTCCATCTAGGAGGCGCAAGATCCGTTATTCCATTCCCCCACCCCTACCTTTCTCTTCAAAACTGGTCCATCACTTTCTTTTCTTTTCCTTTTGGAATCTGGAAATCAGATCCCGCTAGAGGCGAAAAAAGAAAGTTACGTGGGTCTTCGCAATAAGACACCAACTTCGTGCAGTCTTACGGTGCTACGACACCGCAGAATGTTCTCTTAGTCATAGAATCCATCGGGCGTGGGGGTGGTTGTGGGGGGGGCGGGGTAGAGAGGGATGTTTTCGCATACTGGAGCTCGGTTTCGGCCAAGCGTCAGAGGAACGGAAATACGTACCCCAGGAGCAATCGGAGGAGATGGGAAGTTTGGAGAAGTTTGCCCACTCCGGACGAGTCAAAAATATTCCTTGCAATTGGCTTCCCTCTAGTGGTATTTCGATAAACTTGCAGCAAGAAGGAAAATTTTAGGTTCCATCTCCACACATTTCCCCAACCCCCTTTGAGACCTGATACTGGAAAAAATTACAATGGTATTCGTAATACTGGTTTACACCTATTTATCTAGCTAGTAGATTATAACACGTTGGTGCGCTGGTGTCCATATGGAGGAGCAGTAGGTGGACTGGTTAACAGATCTGTAGATGACCTGCAGTTAGGAAGAATTTCTGTTTAATCATATTAATAATCAAATGAACTGTCAAATTAAAAAAAATGATAAAATAATCATAGAAGTGGACTTTGGTCTGAAGGGCTGGAAGCTATTGTTCAGATTTAAAGTTAAGCAGAGGGAAATATGAGGATTTGTATGGCCAGCCAAATAAAAATGTAGGCAAAACATTTTTAAGAGAGATGGGAAAGAAAGAAAGAGAGGAGAGAGAATGAGAGAGAAATCTGACATTTGTGTAGGGGTTTTCTTCTCCAAATTCTACTGAAATATTTTCAGGATAACACTTAAAACAATAAATTTTGTTCTATAAATTTATTAAAACAATAAATTTTGTAACCAAACAATTTATAATGATTTTATATATTGCTCTTAAGCTCACTTTTAAATGTAATTAACACACCAGACAAGAAAAATTGGAAATGACATGTCAGTACATTAAAATATTCTTGTTTCCTTTGAGGTTGCTAACATGACTCAGGCTCAAATATTTGTGGATCTGTTTTGTGTCTTTGGGTCTGCACTTGCAGATTGTATTGTAGGAGGAAGATTGAAGAAAACTGGTCTGACCCAATGCCATTTTTATTCTGCTAACATTGTTGAAAAATTATAAACAGTTACAGTAACAAAAAATAAAGGGAAAAAGAAAACCGTGGATGAGTTAGATAAGAAATTGACAAAGGACTGCTGCCTTTTTGACCCAGATTTAGATAAGCTAAGATAAACTTTATAGTCACTTTTTTTCTGTGAACACACTGGCTTCTGGGAGCAATGAGGGTTGAAGCCTGAAGATGACAAATGAGACTTCGTCGAAACGTTGCCAAGACACTTCCAATTTTACGCGGGAGAAAACCCGAATAACCAAAGACCTACATACAAATACCCGCGAAATCTCAGAAAACATATATATATATATGCATAGCTGTTGTTTGGCTTTGTGGTCGTGCTACATCTTCATAGTGGGTGTCAGTCTGCTGCATGAATGGATTGGAGGGGTTTGAAATGGCTAATGTTGCAGCTGCGGTCTGGCTTCTGGTCCTTGGTCGTGCTTCATGATCAGTGTGGGTTTGGGTCTGCTTTCTGGGTGGATGTGCGGTGGTGACATCCTGTGTGGACCTTGTGAGTGTGGGTCTGGTGTCATTCCTCGTGTTAGGGACTCGTTTGTCAATAAGGGCGGGTTTCCAAATGGCTGGTAGGCGGGAGGTGTCATCTCGTTTGTTCATGCTGTGTGGGCGTTTTTCTATCTCAATGGCTTCTCTGATTATTCTGTTGTTAAAGTGTTCAGTTTTGGCGATAGTTCTGGTCTTTTTAAAGTCAATATCATGTCCTGTGACTTTAAAGTGTTGGACCAGGGAAGAAGTTGGTTCCTCTTTTTTGAATGAGTTCTTGTGTTCTTCAATGCGTGCACTTATTCTTCTGTTGGTTTGTCCAATGTATGTGGTGGGGCAGGCGGTGCATGGGATTTCATATACTCCTTGATTTTCTAACTCAATTTTGTCTTTGGGGTTTCTTAGGATGGTGGATATTTTTCTGTTTGTGCAGAATGCTGTCTTGATGTTGTGTTTGTGGAGGATCTTGCTGATTCTGTCTGTGGTGCCTTTTATATATGGGAGGAGGGCTGTGCCGTTTTCTTGTTCTCTGTCTTGGATTTTAGTGGGGGGTTCTTTTTGGATTAGCTTGGTAATCTTATTTGTTTGGAAACGTTGCCAAGACACTTCCAATTTTACGCGGGAGAAAACCCGAATAACCAAAGACCTACATATATATATATATATATATATATGTTGTTTGGCTTTGTGGTCGTGCTACATCTTCATAGTGGGTGTCAGTCTGCTGCATGAATGGATTGGAGGGGTTTGAAATGGCTAATGTTGCAGCTGCGGTCTGGCTTCTGGTCCTTGGTCGTGCTTTATGATCAGTGTGGGTTTGGGTCTGCTTTCTGGGTGGATGTGCGGTGGTGACATCCTGTGTGGACCTTGTGAGTGTGGGTCTGGTGTCATTCCTCGTGTTAGGGACTCGTTTGTCAATAAGGCGGGTTTCAAATGGCTGGTAGGCGGAGGTGTCATCTCGTTTGTTCATGCTGTGTGGGCGTTTTCTATCTCAATGGCTTCTCTGATTATTCTGTTGTTAAAGTGTTCAGTTTTGGCGATAGTTCTGGTCTTTTAAAGTCAATATCATGTCCTGTGACTTTAAAGTGTTGGACCAGGGAAGAAGTTGGTTCCTCTTTTTTGAATGAGTTCTTGTGTTCTTCAATGCGTGCACTTATTCTTCTGTTGGTTTGTCCAATGTATGTGGTGGGGCAGGCGGTGCATGGGATTTCATATACTCCTTGATTTTCTAACTCAATTTTGTCTTTGGGGTTTCTTAGGATGGTGGATATTTTTCTGTTTGTGCAGAATGCTGTCTTGATGTTGTGTTTGTGGAGGATCTTGCTGATTCTGTCTGTGGTGCCTTTTATATATGGGAGGAGGGCTGTGCCGTTTTCTTGTTCTCTGTCTTGGATTTTAGTGGGGGGTTCTTTTTGGATTAGTTTGGTAATTTTATTTCTCTGGAATCCAATTTTACACGGGAGAAAACACTTCCAATTTTACACGGGAGAAAACCCGAACAACCAAAGACCTATATACAAACACCCGTGAAAACCTCAGAAAACATATATATATATATATATATATATATATATATATATATATATATATATATATATATATATATATATATATATATATATATATATATATATATATATCCATATGTACACTTACAAATACATATCACACACACATATACTGTATATTAATCATATTAAATATGTTTAATATATATATATATTATATCACAGACAATTTAGAATACATAGTGGGGGAAAAATCTTTAGAAACAAGATTAGGGATATAATTCAAAACCATCCTCTCATGCTGTTGTTTTGGTGAAAATCACTGCATTCTGCCATCCCATCCTCTGCTTAAAATTATTTTGTGGTTTCAGACATATTTTTAGTCTTCCCGTGAACTATACTTTTAATCAATTATCTATTAATGACCTCCCTATGTAATTATGGTGCCCAGAATCCTATTGTCTGCTTGTCATATATCTAATATAGGTAAGGCGAATCCTTGACCTACAATGCAGTCGTAATTGCATGAAGACATTGTTGCCTCTTGATAAAAATTAGTTATGGAGCTAAGGAATAAAAACCCCTGCTTCGCAAAGGTTTTGAAAATAATATATTTCAGCACATAGAAGGACCATGTGTGGTAGGCTGGTCTTTTTAAAAAATCAGAATATCTTTTCTTTCTGAGTAATATTCAGCAGTGTCCTTGCAAAAACAGAACTAGCTAACAGAATATACTCTAAATAATACTGATGTAATGAGGAAATATGAAAAATGAAATAAGCCTCAAGGACTTGGTCACTAATCTACTAGAGCTGTTAGTCTCAGAAAAAAGCATTTGGACTCCTCTCTAGAAAAGAGAGGAAACTCTAATTTGATGAAACTCAATACTTTGGCCACCTAATGAGAAGGGAGGACTCACTGGAGAAGAGCCTAATGCTGGGAACGATTGAGGGCAAAAGAAGAATAGGACGACAGAGAATGAGGTGGCTGGATGGAGTCACTGAAGCAGTCGGTGTGAGTTTAAGTGGACTCTAGGGATGGTAGACAGGGGTAAAATGCTACCAGTTCGCTCTGCTTCGGGCGAACTGGTGCTGATAAAAACTACCGGTTCGGGTGAATTGCTAATAAAAAAACGCTACCACTTCGTTGAACCGGTAGTTTAAAAAAGCTACAGGTTCCTCCGAACTGGTATTTCCAACTATCAGCTGTGCCACGCGATTTAGCTTTGCTAGAGAACAGGAAATCCTGCTTTCCATGCAGCACAGCTGATCTCTCCCTTGCTATTCTACTTACCTTCTCAAGCCTCCTTTTGGTGCGTACTGAGCATATATGCGCACAGCGCACACTTGGTGCACAGCGCACACTTGGTGCACAGCGCACATGTGCAGCCAGCGGACCAGTAGCAAACCGCTTCAGATTTCACCACTGCTGGTAGAGGGCAGGAAGGCCTGGAGGAACATTGCCCATGGGGTCGCGATGGGTCGGACACAACTTTGCGACTAATAACAACAACTAGAAAAGAGAAAGGAATGCAGTAAAAATTGTAGTACTTTTACCATTTTTCTATTTTTGGATTTATTTATTTAATTTATATTTGTATTTCATTTCCTTCAAAGACACAAACTTGAAATACTTCGTTCAAGTGACAAGATTACTGAATTGTACTCCTAAGGAAACAGGAATAATTCTGCAGTTTCACTTTGGTGTTACACTTGCTAGAGACAAATAGAATTGCTGTCATATCTCCTGTGATGATGCAAGTCAGTACACTGATACAGGGACATTATAAGACACACTACCATTTAAGGATAGATGTTCTGAAATTTTTCAGATCATGACACCCTTAGTGTCTCAAAAAGTTTTTCACAGCATCCAAATTGTCAATCACCTTGAGCTAGTAGTTCATGCAGTTTCTGAAGATGTTCAGCACATGGGCTTCCCCATAGAATTTAAAATTTCCCAGTGTGCCCCTGTGAGCTTGTTGTAATGCCCTGTTACAATTGATATTTGTAATTGTAATAAAGTACAAACTTCTGTTTTCATAACTATTCTCTTGACTGCACAATTAAGATTACATAAACTGCAGAAAAGGAAGCTCACTCATTCTTAAAGTTATACATCATGTGCTGCATTGCCCTATCTCTATTCCTACTGAACTGTAAATGAAAATTTCAGTGGCACGTATTTTTTAAATTTATTCTTTTACTGCTTTTTAAATAATGTCTGAGAAAGGGAAAAAAAACTCGGCAAGTCAAAGAAAAGGAAAAAGAAGAACACAGAATGGTTTTTTTAAAGTAAAGAAATCTAACAAAAGGAAAAAAGGCATAATATATAATTTTGGCTGTGAATAGCTACAGCTATATATAGTTATCTAATGCAATTATTATTCATACATACAGTATTTCTAATGCACTCATATAACTATCATTTTAAGCTATTGTATTTTATATAAATGAGTTCCATTTCGTTATATTTAATACAGAGACTGTGTCCAAAAGCAAATCCTCACATAGACGGCAAGTGCATTTTGGTCTCCCATTGAGTAAATGGAGCCATAGATTTATCTTTCCAATGTTGCAGTTTAAGTCTTTTGGTCATGGTAATGCCACACAGAATCCATTTATGTTGCCCAGGTGTAAAATTTCAAGTACAGATAGTCCTTGACTTACAACAGTTCATTTACTGACCATTCAAACAGTGATAGGATTCAGCCGGGTCTCTCTGGTTCGGAAGAACTGGAAGCAGGAACTGCAGGAGGCTCCGCCCACTTGCTTGGACATAATGCGTGAGCACTGCGTATGCGCAGAAGGCAGTGTACATGCACAGACCAGCATGTGCATGTACGTGCGCTCACATTTGCGAACCGGTAAGGAAGGTAAGTGAATCCCACTGCTACATTCAAGTTACAATACCACTGAAAAAAGTGAATTATGACCGTTTTTCACACTTATGACCACTGCAGCATATCTGTTGTCACGTGATCAAAATCCAGAAGCTTGGCAACTGGGTTCATATTTATGATGATTGCAGTGTTCTGGGATCATGTTATCATGTTTGTGACCTTCTGACAAGCAAAGTCAATTTGGGTTACTTACTTAACAGCTACAGTGATTCACTTAACAATTGTGTCAAGAATAGTCATAAAATGGGGCAAAACTCATTTAAAAAATGTCTAATTTAGCAACATAAATTTTGAGCTCAATTGTCATAAGTCAAGGACTACCAGTACGTAGTTCAAAAGAATATTATTATCTAAAATTATTAGCTTTAACTGCACAATTATATTTATATAATCCAAAACTTTCTCTCAAAACTTTTTAGGTGTAAGACTTTGTCAAAACATGTGTTGGTGGCAAATATTTTAATAAACAGGGCATGCATCAAATGGATTTTTAACTGGACTATAAAATTACCCTGCTCATATCTTTTAAGTCAATTTTAAGATAGGCTTTTAGGGTGGTAGCAGTGATATCCACTATCATCTGCATTTTACAGAGGGCATTAAAAGGTTATAACTATTTATTTATTTTAGTCAGTTTAGGTACTGCCTGAATCCATTTGACTTTGGGAAGCTCACTGTATAATAAGCAATAAAAATGCAATGCAAAACAAAACAAGATAGAGATCTGCTTGCTCAGTACAAAAACTTCAACAAAAATGCACCCAATGAGAGGTTCCAACCTAACACAAAGCCCAGTTGAAGTAAACTACCATAAATGATATTTAGAACTTTGCACTCCAGAATGGAAACATTTTCCAATTATTTTTATATCAGTCACAAAAATGGATTTTTGAAACTAGTCATATAGTAAGATGTATAGTAGATATTGCTGTAATTATTCTTTATTAGTTAACTTAAATCTGTAATCTACGTTTCAAAAACCAGGTAACCTAGCAGGCCTTAAAACCTTTTGTAATACAAGAAAACATTCCCAAAATAGAACCGCCAATAGATAGCTGCTAGTCCACAAGTCAGATGCCATCTCTCCGTCCCATTTTTGCAATCATGCAAAGAAGATTGCATTACCATAATCTATAGTAAGAGTGTTCTCCAACACTATATTTTTCTTTAAACTAAGTTACAGATCAGCTTTTTAGGGCCAGAAAAAATATTATAGAATGTATTTTGAAGTAAAATTTTCCTTGTACAACTGTGAAAGGATCTTCCAATGATCTGGAATAACAACAAGCTGACAAGGATATTATTTCAAAATGATGGTTACAAGTTATTTCAAGTAACAGATTGCTTAGATTTGGTTGATTTTTAATTATGTTGGATTGAATCTAATAAGCATTGGAATAAGGGAAGTGGTGGCTCAGTGGCTAAGACACTGAGTTTGTTGATCAAAAGGTTGGCAGTTCAGCAGTTTGAATCCCTAGTGCCGCATAATGGGTTGAGCTCCCGTTATTTGTCCCAGCTTCTGCCAACTAGCAGTTCAAAAGCAAGTAAAAAAATGCAAGTAGAAAAATAGGGACCACCTTTGGTGGGAAGGTAACAGCGTTCTGTGTACTTTTGGCATTTAGTCATGCCGGCCACATGACCACAGAGACCTCTTCGGACAGCGCTGGCTCGTCAGCTTTGAAACAGAGATGAGCACCGCCCCCTAGAGTCAGGAACAACTAGCACATATGTGTGAGTGGAACTTTTACCTTTACGTAAGCATTGGAATAGGAGACCAAGAGAGGTAAGACTGAAGGGATCCCTTGGGCCACAGAAGAACCTTTTCTTAATCTGGTGTTCTCATCATGCATTGGATTAATATCTAGAGATCACTTGATTAAGGCAACAGACCTGGAATGCTCATTTCTAGGTATCTATGAGATAATTCCTTCCATTTTCCTTTGGTAATGATGATAAAAGTTGTCACAATTTCAGTTTTACCTAAGCTTATTTTTTTAACCCACCACTGGCAAAATTACTGTAAATCAGTATGTTTCGATCCACTGATAAAAAATAAAACATGAATTGCAAATTGTTTGTAGAGCTGAAGTATTGCATTTGTAAAGAGTGACTAGTAAAGATAAAGATAGAGGTCTTCACTTTTTCCTATGCAGCTGACCTTGTCAGTTGAGAGTCTATTATTCTTCTACACATTCACCTCCCATAAATCAAAGTGGATATGAACCAAAGACACAACAGATCAACAGGCTGTGTTTTAAAGATGCTTACCAAACATTTTTATTCAGAACAGGACTATTTTTCTGTCTCATCTAAAAAGCATCCAATGTCAAACTTAATATATGTTAAGTCAGGGCTCCCCAACCTTGGCAACTTTAAGCCAGGCAAACTTCAACTCCCAGCAAAACTGGCTGGGGAATTCTGGGAGTTGAAGTCCGCCAGGCATAAAGTTGCCAAGGTTGGAGACCTTAAACTACTAAAGAAATATGAAGTAATGTTGCCTTGAAAAGAAACATTCATGCATGTAGAATGCCATTTTTACATCTGTCCACATGTTCAAGCTATTAACTTTAAGTAATATTATAGATTAATTTAATGGCAAAAAATTAAAAGCTGTGAGCTGGGCTTTTTAAAGTAAGCTAATTTCCCCCCATATATTACCTGAGTCTATAGACTGACCTTGCACATTTTTCTTTTTTAGATTTCATACTAAGGAAGTAATCTGTGCTCCCAAAAGTAATTTTGGCAATTAAAGGATAAAATAAATAATCACTCATAGAAATGTTTTGCTAAGCTAAATATAAGCCATGTTTAACAAAACAGGTAATTTATATTGATAAAATTTAAAGAAACTCAGTCCTCATCTTTTATTTCTTGTTCAACATAATGTACAGGATCCATATTATTTTTCTATAATAGAAAAGGCAATAAGAAGCATTTGGGAAAAAATGCTAGTATACAGAATGATTAATGCCCAATTAAAATTTATGTAGCACTTAAAAGCAACTGGAGAGCATAGAATGTTACATTTCAGAAAGAAAAAAAAATACCAAACATCCCATAGCAGAAATAATCCCGCTTAAAATAGCCTCAAGAATCCTGTTTCATCTATATTTACATGTTTTAAATCAATTGCTTACTTAAGCCTATGATTTATAATTAGATGCTAATATAAGGATGTCACAATATCTATTTCACATCCAAATTAAATTTTAAGTTGTTGAATGTTCCTGATGTTTATACTGTGCTTTTAAAGAGAATAATTTTTGATTACAGCCAGATTTAAATGAAATAAACAATTATTAGAAATTTAAGACCATGTTAAGATCAAAGAAATTGTCTTTTAGCAATAATAAAAACGATGTGATAGAACTGTTGAGGTAGCCAGGGAAATAAACTGGCCAACTAGCACAGTGTGCCATCATCACATTTGACATAGTCCTATTGAGTTGCGAATCTCCGAAGTAAATAGATGTCAAGGTCAGAAAACAATTTCTATAACTCTGATAGATGTTTATTCAGAAATATGTCTTGTAGTGCCCAGTACATATTATGTAGAAGTAAACCCTACTGGATCAGACATAACTCCTACTGTGTTTTCTAATAGTTTGCTAGGATAACAACTTAGCTTGAAACATCACTTGACTCTGGAATAGAGTATAATATCCTCTCAGCTTTTCATAATATCTTTTTTAACTACCTATTTACCAGGGGTGGTATTCACTTACCTTCAGCACAAGTTCGCAAATGTGAGAATGCACACCTTCTGCGCATGTGCAGAGAGTCAAAAAATGGGACGTGATGATGTCACAGCAGGTGGGCAGAGCCTCCCGCAGCCACTGCTACTAGTTCGCCTGAACTGGATAGAACCGGCTGAATGCCACCACTGCTATTTACATACCTATGAACAATTTTTTGCCGAATGCCTCAAACCAATCGAGCCCCAGTAGGCTAGGCAAATTCCCCCTCACTACAATCAGGGGAAGACGTCCGGTGAAACGACCGTGACTGACTTTAAACAGGTTGCACCCCATAATAGGGATGGGGTGACCCTGATAGTCTCTCAAACGAACTGGACACTGCTTTAATTGATTCTTTGATAACTCTGGTAGCAGGCTTTTCAGGGTGGCCCACGAGATCAAGGATTTGGATGACCCAGTGTCCAATTCCATCTTGCAGGGAGCTCCTTCTAGATCCACAGTGATGTAAATCTTGTTGCTGGTTTTAGTGGTAGCGGCGTGATTAACGTCAAAACAGTTGTCAGTCTGGTTCACAAATCTCCGTTGCGGTTTCTTGGTTTTGGGTGGCTCCGACCAGGTGTCAGCGGCTGGCAATACGGCCCGACAGACTTTCGCCAGATGACCCTTTTTTCCACATCGCAGGCAATTCGCGTTTTTGAAACGACAGGTTGCCCTGTCGTGATTGCCTCCACAACCTGCACACCTGAGCGAGGAAGGTCTCGTCGATAGAGGCCGATTCTTTTGGGGCGCGGTTCTGAGGCGGCTCACGCTGTCCCCCTCATCGGAAGACCCAGTGCCATCTGAATCTGCCTGATGAACGGCTGATTCCTGATGCTGGGTCCCTCTTGGGGCACGGAAACTCTGCAATTCATTTGCAGATTTTTCTGACATCTCGGTCGCCTGGGCTTCGTCGATGGCCGCAGCCAATGACAGTTCTTTGCGAGCCAACAGTCGACGTTGGAGTTTCATATCTCGCACTCCGTTGACCAGCTGCTCTGCCAGGGCATCGTCCAGGTCGTGGAAGTCGCATTGTGATGCTTCTGACCTGAGGGCAGCTACGTAATCAGACACCGATTCCCCTTCCTTTTGGAAACGCCGCCGAAAAGCGTGTCTTCGGGCTATTCTTGACGGAGCAGGGGCATAATGATTCTTTAACTTGACCAGTAGGACATCCCAAGAAACTTCACGTAGCAGTTGTGGAGCCGCTAGGGCCTTAGCTGTCTTAAACATTTCTCGGCCACACAAACTGAGGAAATACCCTTTTTTTCGTAGGTCTGACATTTCCGTGAGCTCGTTAGCTTGTAAGAAGCATTCAAACCTTTCTATAAAAACGTCCCACGTTTCTGCGGCCGGCTCAAATGGGCCAAATGACGGTTGGGTCGCCATTTCAAAAACCCAAGGTGGGTGAAGTAGCCTAGTTACTTGTTCTTTAGTTGTCACGCCTCAAAATTAAAATCCCACCTTCGTCGCCAGTGTTGAATACTGAAGGTATAGGATAAATGAGACGGCAACTGAAGGAACAAGGGCTTTATTTAATCAGCGCAACAGGCGCTGGCTGAGACAACGATCATAACGAGGGCGAACAAGCCTAAAACTGAGGAGAACTCTGACAGCTCCCTTTTTAAAGGGCCAGCTGTCAGAAGGCGGCTCCAATCGCCGCCCTGCTGGTTTCCCGCTCTATTAGCCGGCTCGCGCCTTAGCCAATCAGCAGCCGTCGGCTGTTGGCAAGGCGCGAGCCGGGTCGTAAGTCCGAGGACTCTACAGTGCCCAGTACATATTATGTAGAAGTAAACCCTACTGGATCAGACATAACTCCTACTGTGTTTTCTAATAGTTTGCTAGGATAACAACTTAGCTTGAAACATCACTTGACTCTGGAATAGAGTATAATATCCTCTCAGCTTTTCATAATATCTTTTTTAACTACCTATTTACCAGGGGTGGTATTCACTTACCTTCGGCACAAGTTCGCAAATGTGAGAATGCACACCTTCTGTGCATGCGCAGGACCTTCTGCGCATGCGCAGAGAGTCAAAAAATGGGACATGATGATGTCACAGCAGGTGGGCAGAGCCTCCTGCAGCCACTGCTACCAGTTCGCCTGAACTGGATAGAACCGGCTGAATACCACCACTGCTATTTACATACCTATAGATATGAACAATTTTTTTGCAGAATCTAAACAGATATCACAAAATGTGATATGATACTAACTCATCTAGAACAGAAAATGAATTTATCTCAAGCAGTGTAAGCTCAAATTCCTTGATCTCCGATTGTCATCATTGCTCTACTTTATTTTAACCTGTGACATTTATTATTTATTTATTCATTCATTAAACACATTGCTACTTCACAACAATAAAAATTTTGGCTGCTCATAAAGCATATAAATAGGAGCAATTTAAAATATCCATCGTAATATTAAAATAGTACATTAATTATTTTATTAGTCATTTTACATTTATGGTTTTCAAGGGATTTTTTTAATTTGTGTTTTTTTAAGAGTCATGTGAACAGATTACTTAAACATAAGCATAGCTAATTCTAGCCTGGTGTTTGCTTTTCTTCATGGCAGGAACATAGCTAAATCAATGAGGACTATATAATGTGCATATCAAATTGGTGAAATGATACAGTTAGAGAAAAAAATTATCACTGTTATTATCATTTAGCAAGAAGTTACACATACAGCACAGACCAGCAGTGGATCATAAGTTAATATATGTAACAATATCACTCAAATGAAACAAATTTTCCTAAGACTTTTTCCATAATTAGATATGTGAATAGATAAAGAAACATGGCAAATGCCATGGTAACAACAGTATATTTAAGAATAATTGTTGAATAAAGATGCAAATTTATAAAACATTAGGAATTACTGCAAAAGAGATGATGTATGCCTCCTACTTTCCAATCCAGACTAAAACATTGTCAAGTACAATTTATGTAATCATTTAAAAAAGAACTGCTCTAGTAAAAAGGAAAAAAATGGTGGGCTTTATGTATCTGCAAATGTGCAAACGGAATCAAATGACAACAAGCACATTGTGATGTCATACAGATACATATTGTCTCATGACTGATCCAAATTACATAACTGTCATTTCTGCAATAATATCATAATGTGCATATCGTTTTGAAGTCATCAGATGTTTATAATTTGCACACCATGCTCACTTATAAGGGAAAAGGATGAATGCTAATCAGTTTGTAATCTCTGCACTGGCCCAGACAAAATGTTATCCACACAGCACCCTACGTAACTCCTAAACTTGGCAGTACCATCACTGCAATGCTTGTGCTTAGAGCAGTAGCCTCTGCAGCAAACTATGATATTACCAAACTGACATCAACATAAAGTAATCACTCATATGCTGCAATTATGCACTTGTATTAGAACATTTGATACAAATGTATAAGCAGTTATGTGACTATGTAAATTTGGTATGTCTTTCTCCTATTCCTATCTTGGGGATGTCCTTGGCTCTGATAAAAGATAATCAATAATGGATCTGGGCAGAGTTAACTATCAATTTCTAATGATAATGATTTTAAAACACTCCATCTAAGACTAAAACAGCTTCCATGGATATTTCTTTGTCATTTTTTTCAATAACTACATTTATAAGTGAACTATTTGTTGCAAAAGGAACTGTACAGTTTCACTCACTCTAAGAAACTGGTTGCCCTAGAATTGGTTCTGTAAAACATGGAAACATTTGTTTTTGCAACTAGGTTCCATTGACGTCTGTATGGAAACTTAATCATGGTTTAATTTTTTAATTCTTTTAGTGGGAATTAAATACTAGTAGTTTGCAATACAGCCCTAAACTTAAGAATTAGATAGTTGGAGAGAGGGATGAGACTGGTCAAAGATGTTTTTTACAAGCAGAAAGACTGTGTCCTACTGGCTTGCTCTACTCCATCTTCAAACAAGAATGGAAATATATTTTATTGGAAGTAAGTACCGCATAAAGCTCTAAAATGGCACAGCTTCAAGGCAGTCTTCTTCAGAACCCAGGACTGAATCTTTCAATATTCTGGAGTTCTCAGAGAAAATCTTGATTTGTTTCCAGAATAAAATATGAGCTATCTCTCCATGGATTGTATATTCTTCTTTCCAGAGTCTTGTCATTCCATTCAATAACATCTGTTTTCCCCCACATTCAAACCTTTTTTTCCTCAGGATTCTGGGTTAAGTTCACTTTATTGAAACATTTTGGTGGGAGATGATAGCAAGTCATGTAATCAGTTAGGAATAAAGGTGTGTAGCAAGAACCATTCTGTTCCAGAGTTGAAGGGAAATCTAAGCAACAGAGGAGGGATGTCCAACCTTGGCAACTTTAAGACTTGTGGATGGCAACTTCAATAGACACTCCTGCAATAGAGCATTTCTAGCCCAGGCTTCTATAAAATACAGATTTTCCTTTAAAAAAAAACTTATTAGCAAAAGGTTTTGAGGAAACACATTTTGGATATGTCAGGTTCAATAGTTTATCTTCAGTGGGGCAGTTGGAAATATAGCAATAATATTTATTTTATTTTATATGTTTGTCAAACATGTATAAGTATGAACATAAGCATGAAGAAAAGGAAGTAAATACAGATAAATGGGGACAGTAAGACAGGGATGGTAGGCACGCTGGTGCACTTATGCATGCCCCCTTTACGGACCTCTTAGGAATGGAGTGAGGTCTACGGTAGACAGTTTAAGGTTGAAGTTGTGAGGGTTTGAGGATGTAACAATGGAGTCGGGTAGAGTATTCCAGGCATTGACCACTCTGTTGCTGAATTCGTGTTTTCTGCAGTCGAGTTTGGAGCGGTTTACCTTGAGTTAGTATAGATTGTTTGCCCATGTATTATTGATGTTGAAGCTGAAGAAGTCGTTGACAGTAAGATGTTGTAGCAAACAATTTTGTGTACGATCTCTTGGAAAGTCACTCTTCAGAGACTGTTGTGTCTCTGTTATATCTCTGACTTGTATTTCTATATCTATTCCAGGAATCCGTTCTTTTGCAATCATTATTATATTCTTCATTACACTTTCTTTTTCACATTATGTGCTCTTATGCCAGGGGTCTCCAACCTCGGCAACTTTAAGCCTGGCAGACTTCAACTCCCAGAATTCCCCAGCCAACTTTGCTGGCTGGGGAATTCTGGGAGTTGAAGTCCTCCAGGCTTAAAGTTGCCAAGGTTGGAGACCCCTGTCTTATGCTATAAACTCAGTAGGACAGTGGTTGTCAGCCTTTTCTTCACCACAGACTTTCCCTTTAAATACCTTTTGTGGCCACGGACCATGGCCATGAACCCCCACGATTTAACTCAAGATTGAAACCATGACGTTTCTTCAAGCTTCTGCAGACTCCTCATGATGACATCGCAGCCCCCCCCCCCGCAGACCATAGGTTGAGAAGCACTACAGTAGGATTTTACCACATTTTACTACATTCCCTTTGATTGTATCCAATTTTGTATAGTTATTACATGCTTATGCTTATATATACTGTTGTGACAAATAAAATAAATAAAAATAAAATAACATTTTACCACATTGATCTCCCTGATGAGTTTTACTTTAGTTTAGTTGTGTCATCATCATTTCTAAAGCTTCACCCGATGCCTCCAAAAGAGAATTATTCTTGTTTGTCAGAACCTATTCTTTCATCTGAAAGGTTAATAGAGGTCTGCCAATTTTGCTTTAGTTTTTCCCTAAATGCTTGTAATTAACTGCTAATTAATCTTCATTGCCTTTTGCAGCTTTCTGAATAAAGTACTCTGTGTCTTTCTCATGTTCTTTTTCAGTCTTCCAACTCATTTCCATATGCTAATCCAGAGTTGCAAAAATATATAATTTTGTTTTACATTTTACTGATCCCTAATGTATATCCTTTTTATTTTATTTTTTTGCAGAACTTGAAACCACCTTTTTTTGTTTGTTAACCATGTCAAAAGAGTAAACCAAACATCAATGGACCTCAAATAAACATTTATATGTATTATTTATAACATACTTCAATATAGTGTAATATAGATACACTATGAGAAACTTAAGAAGTCCTATAATTGTGTGCATCCTAAGTATAAATATTTCTATTTAAATATATTAGGAAAATAAAATTTGCCTTTTTTTGGACACATTACAAAAAATAAAAATAATTATAGTGCTAACTGTAATTTGAAACTGAGCATAAGCATGTTTTAATATCACAATGTATACAGTGTAGCGCTCTTACTCTAACTTTTCATTTAAAAAAAGCACCCTGATAATTGTTTCCTGAATAGTAATTGCAGATGCATATCTTATTGCATAGCAATGAAAAGATCAAGAAGACTGAACTTAAGAACATTTTCCCTAAATTACCGCTTACATTTTCCTACAAAGTAGTTTCTGTAATTGATTTTACTTCTTTAGAAAATAATTATTAAGAGAGTAGAAAATAGAGTCCCACTTCTAATATAAGAAATGAATTTATTTCCTTATTCACCAAATAATTTTTTTTGTTATGTTGTATAAACATTTTAAATCTATACTGACCAACAGATTAAACAAATGCCCTATAGCAAGAAGTATTCTAAATGCACATAACATTTTTGTTGTGAGATTATGAGTTATATGCAAGTCTTATAATATTTACCACTCCAGATCTGCTTAATTGCACTCACATATTTTCAACTGCTGTTCTATAATCAATCTGTTATACACCTCAGATGTGATGAAGGGCAAAGCAACCATGAAGACTGTTTCTGTTCGCATAACTCACCATTTAATTTCATAAATTTACACATATATCCAGAGTCATAAATAATTAATAGGCTGTCTCATATACAGGTTTGTAAAATTTAAAAATTAACTAAAATTTATTCAAAAGCTTAGAATTGTGAAATGCTGAAATCCAAGAACAAAATGGAAACATTCCGTTATATGTAACTGTGTTATTTTTGATGTATAAGTCACAACAACACACCTAAAACCATTAATTTCCACTAAAATCAGGATTCAAAAACCTGCCCCCCCCAGAGCAGCCGTGTTTTTTACTAGCTTCTGGAAACCATAAATGGGATGTGTATTTGTGTTTCTCAATTTTGACAACTGCTGTACACAGAACAAGAATTTTCACAGAAAATATCCCTTTTGGAGTTATCTGCTGCCATATTTCTTGGTAAGTAGAGACCTTCAGTATATGTCTTGCACTACATGGGAAGAAAGCCAGTTTAGTCTAGTGGTTAGGGTATCAGGTTAGAAAGCAAGAGACTGTGAGTTCAAGCCACAAAAGCCAGTTGGGTAAATTTGGGTCTGGCTACAAATTTGCAAATTAAAAATGCATTTGGAGTCTCTTGGTTTTTCTTTTCCTTGAAAACATTTTGCTTCTCATCCAAAAAAATTATTCAGTTCTTCAGTTCAGAACTGATGAAGCTTCTTGGATGAGAAGCAAAATATTTTCAAAGGGAAAAAAACCCCAAGCAAGTTCAGTTTTCTTTTGAACAGCCCTTATGGGGCAACCATAACTTGGATGAGTGAGAATCTCCACAGACTTTTGGGCCAGTCACTCTGTGTCAGGCAATCCAATCCATCTCACAGGTTCTTGTGAGAAAAATAGGAGGAAGAAAGCATATTGTGTGTGTTTTCTGCCTTGAGTTATTTGTAAAAACAATAAAGACTCACTCATGGGAAGAATCTGGCTAGGACAGTTGGCCTTGTAGATATCCAGGTCATGAGCAATTTAGATTTTAGAAGTACTAACAGGCTGTATGATGGCTATTTTTTTTTTACTTTTGACAAATAACTGCAGAAATATTTGGGAAAGCCAGTCCAGCACAGATGACCACTTGAGAGACCACAGTTAGAGGTAAACAGCCTGTATTTCTTCTTCATGGTCTTTGTGCATTATATATATGGATGACTGGTAAGTTTACAATAGTAGTGGTTGGAGCAGGAATCTAATCAGATGGGAATAGAAGATAGCACTGCCCTGCCAATAAAAACAGGACTCATTGCTATGACATCCAAATAATGATGCTGGACAATTAAATGTTGTACTCAAATGAAGGCCCCATACAAATCATGTAAATAAACATCAATAGCAACATAGCTGAAAGTGTAATTGCTCTGGAAAATGGGACCTGATCTGGAAGGAAGATTCACAAGCATGAAGACATCTATTTTACAAAACACTGATATCAGGCCTTTCCACTTTAAAAATGGACAAATTGATTAGGGGTGCAACTGAAGATACCAATGCAATCCATGTAGAAAACTAACCCACTGTAAACATAAAGAGTATACAAACAGCATCTTTTATAAATAAGGTAACGGCTAGATAAAAGAAGGTAAGAACAAATATTGATTAATAGAAATGTCTGAGACAAGGTTGGAAAGCCCTTATACCACTGTACCTCAGATCGCCGGGTGTGAATCCCTCTTTGTGAGATGGGGTCATAGGTGTCAGATGGGCTTGCTGGTCACGTACCTGGCTCCTTGCTGCGTGACAGCTGCCCTGCCCGAGCTCCTGGAGGTGCTTGTCGGGGTGGCAGTGGAGACCCCCAGACTTTTAGTCATGGGGGACTTTAACTTGCCATCTGCCGGCTCGTCATCGACAGTGGCTCGGGAGTTCATGGCTTCCATGACGGCCTTGGACCTGACTCAAGTAGTTGATGGCCCCACTCACATCGGGGGTGGCACTCTGGATCTTATTTTTATCTCTGGTCAGTGGTTGAAGGATCTGGATTTGAGAGATGTAGTCATAGAACCTTTGTCATGGTCAGATCACTCTCTCCTTCGCCTGGACTTTCTGACCGCCACTCAACACCGCAGGGAGACGGAACCACAACGTTGGTTCCACCCCAGGCGCCTGATGGACCCGGAGAGGTTCCGGACGGAGCTTGGGCCACTTCCTGAGGGTCTGGCTCACGGCACGGCAGAGGAACTAGCCGCAGCCTGGCAACGGGCTGCGGCTGGGGCTTTAGACCGTGTCGTGCCTCTGCGGCCTCTGACCCGGCGCAGATCCCAACCGGCTCCTTGGTTCTCCGAGGAGCTGAGGGGGATGAAACGCCGGAGAAGACGCCTAGAGAGCTCCTGGAGGTCTAGCCGTTTAGAAGCTGATCGGACACTAGTTAGGTCCTATACTAGGACCTACCTAGTGGCACTGAGGGAAGCGAGGCGTTGCTACGCCCCCTCCTCCATTGCGTCGGCAGATAACCGCCCAGCCGCCCTTTTTCGGGTGACCCGTTCCCTCCTTCACCAGGGGGAGCGGGATGACCCGTTGCAGGGACGTGCTGAGGAGTTTAACGGTTATCTATACGATAAAATCGTTCAGCTTCGAGACGGTCTAGACCAAAATTGCGGCGATTCAGATGAGGCGTCTGAGGGTGGTCTTGGTGACATTTGTTGGGATGAGTTTGACCCTGTGGCTCCCGAGGACATGGACAGGTTGTTGGGTAGGCTGAATGCCACCACGTGTTTACTGGACCCGTGCCCCTCCTGGCTGGTGCTGGCCACTCAGGAGGTGACACGAGGCTGGCTCCAGGCGATTACGAGTGCCTCCTTGTTGGAGGGAGTCTTTCCGCCGCCTTGAAAGAGGCGGTGGTGAGGCCCTCCTCAAGAAGCCTCCTGGACCCGGCTGTCTTAGGTAATTATCGTCCGGTCTCCAACCCGCTCGCGAAGGTTGTAGAGAGTATGGTGGCATATCAGTTTCCCCTGCACCTGGATGAAACTGTCTATCTAGACCTGCTCCAGTCCGGTTTCCGCCCGGCTACAGCACGGAGACGGCTTTGGTCGCGTTGGTGGATGATCTCTGAGGCCAGGGATAGGGGTTGTTCCTCTGTCCTGGTCCTATTAGACCTCTCAGCGGCTTTCGATACCATCGACCATGGTATCCTGCTGCGCCGGTTGGAGGATTGGGAGTGGAGGCACCGCTTATCGGTGGTTCTCCTCCTATCTCTCCGACCGGTCGCAGACGGTGTTGACAGGGGCAGAGGTCGGCCCCGAGGCGCCTCACTTGTGGGTGCCGCAGGGCCGATTCTCTCGCCTTCTGTTCAACATCTATATGAAGCCGCTGGGTGAGAGCATCAGTGGCTTCGGTGTGAGGTACCAGCTGTACGCTGATGACACCCAGCTGTACTTTTCCACACCGGGCCACCCCAATGAAGCTATCGAAGTGCTGTCCCGGTGTTTGGAAGCCGTATGGGTCTGGATGGGGAGAAACAGGCTCAAGCTCAATCCCTCCAAGACTGAATGGCTGTGGATGCCGGCATCCTGGTACAGTCAGCTGAGTTCTCGGCTGACTGTTGGGGGCGAGTCACTGGCCCCGATGGAGAGGGTGCGCAATCTGGGCGTTTTCCTGGATGAACGGCTGTCTTTTGAAGACCATTTGACGGCCGTCTCCAGGAGAGCTTTCCACCAGGTTCGCCTGGTGCGCCAGTTGCGCCCCTTTCTAGACCGGGATGCCTTATGCACGGTCACTCACGCCCTCGTGACGTCTCGCCTGGATTACTGCAATGCTCTCTACATGGGGCTCCCCTTGAGGGGCATCCGGAGGCTTCAGTTGGTCCAGAACGCGGCTGCTGGTGATAGAGGAGCCCTCGGGCTCCCGTGTTACACCTATCCTGCGCAGACTGCACTGGCTACCTGTGGCCTTCCGGTGCGCTTCAAGGTGTTGGTGACAATCTTTAAAGCGCCCATGGCATAGGGCCGGGCTATTTACGGGACCGCCTACTGCTACCAAATACCTCTCACCGACCCGTGCGCTCTCACAGAGAGGGACTCCTCAGGTGCCATCAGCTAGGCAGTGCCGCCTGGTGACACCCAGGGAAGGGCCTTCTGTGGGGCTCCCACCCTCTGGAACGAACTCCCCCCAGGACTTCGTCAACTTCCGGACCTCCGAACCTTTCGTCGCGAGCTTAAAACGCACTTATTCATCTGCGCGGGACTGGATTAGATTTTAAAGTTATTGGTTTTAAGGGTTTTTTTATTATTTATATTGTTTTTTAAATTCGGCAATAGAATAAGTTTTTTAATTGTTGTTTTTAATTTGTATTTATATGTATTTTAACTGCCTGTGAACTGCCCTGAGTCCTTAGGGAGATAGGGCGGTATATAAATTTGAAAAATAAATAAAAATAAAAAAATAAATACAGGCTTCAACACATAGTGTTGAAGGAGGAGATGAACATACAGCTCACTCTTTTGATTAGCAGAAATGATGACTATCTAAAAGGCAACTAGGAAAATAGGAAATATAATTCACCTTTGATAGAGGCTCAAAGATCTTACTATTTTCCCGGTCAGGGATGCAAACTGGTTTGATTATAAATATAATTATTCCAAATATACAATATTTATGCATGATGTGCAGACAGAATTCCATGTATACACATTTTAAAATTTAAATAATTGTATACTCTGTATTAATACTGAATGAAAGGTGCCAGGTTTTGTTGTACTTAATGTTTTATGTTTTAACTGGTTGTGTCTATATAATCCTTTAAAATGATTTTACATATCTTTTAGTCTTTGAGCCAGTCAGAGTTGGCTGAAAGAATGGTGTTTAACTCTCCAGTTGGACAGCCTTTGTTGTAATCTTATTTAAATG
The DNA here is from genome assembly GCF_028640845.1 of Ahaetulla prasina. Classification (NCBI taxonomy): domain Eukaryota; kingdom Metazoa; phylum Chordata; class Lepidosauria; order Squamata; family Colubridae; genus Ahaetulla; species Ahaetulla prasina. The sequence goes on along the minus strand of NC_080543.1, from coordinate 100,720,578 downwards.
ATCTCAGATTTGGAAAACATAATATAAATTAATTAAAATCAGCAAGACATAAACTCTTTTAAATGGATGAGGATGATCTTTGGTATAATAACTGTCTTTGGTGACATGGCACAGATGTTAACAGATATTGGATACCAAAGCAACGATGGACTGTTATTCTATTTACAGGACTTACAATATAATCTAATATTGCAGTATTAGGTTATATTGATGGAAATATTCAATTACCCTTACATGTCTTGTTTTACATTTGTTTTCATTGTTAGAATCATATAAATGAACACTGAATGCTGGAGTTTGTCTCTTTTAATCAGCAAACAGCAAATCAAACTGCTTAAATCTAACATTGTTAGATTTAACAATAACATTGTTATTGACTCAAATATAGAATTCAAGTTGCATTTGGAGACGAGTTTACGTTTATTTTTATCTACTGCAATCTTGAAACATTTTTAATTTGGATATTTTGTGCTCTGAAGTTTTTAAAAGCTTACTACTGGATAATATAAAATGTTTTCTTGTTCTGAATATCTATTAAACAATATTGAAAATGAAATTATGAGTTTTATTTATTTTTATCATTCTATTCATAATATTACATTTCATTGTATTTGCTTAGCTGATGAATGTTAACTAAAGAAACAAAAAATGTGAGATATTTTCTCTCAGAATTCAAAAAAGAATTAGGGTAAAGATTTCAGAAAAACACTAGTTAAAACAGTTGATAAAATAGCAGTGTTAATATTTCCTGCTAATGATGTGGAAATGTAAGCAATATAACATTTCTAGGTCAAGCCTCTTTTATAAAATCCTTACATATTTTCTTTTAAAACAAAGCTTCCTAGTCAAAGGTTTTAATGAAACACACTTTTTGTCTCCTTTAAACTCTATAAAGGATTTTTGATGGGTCACTTTCAATAGTTTATCTTCACTGGCAGTTGGAAATCTAGCAATAATCTCTCTTGGAAAGCTACACTTTGAGAGACTCGCTGTTGTGTCTCTGCTATAGCTCTGAATTGTATTTCTAGGACAATTTCAGAAACCAGTTCTTTTGCAAGCATTATTATACTCTGCATTGCATTTGCTTTTTTCACATTATAGACTTTATGCTATAAATGCAGTAGGATCTTACCACCTGATCCTTAGCATGCTGCTAAAAATCCCTTGATGAGTTTTACTTAGTTTAGTTGTGTCATCATCATTTCTAAACTTTCACCTGATGCCTCCAAAACAAAATTATTCTTGTTTGTCAGAACCTATTCTTTGATCTCCACGGCCTTTTCCTACTTTCCTGATTGGAAATATATATCATTCCATCTTGCTCTTGCTTTTTTTTCAGTCTTCCAATTCACTTTATAATTCCGTATGCCAGTCCAGTGTTGCAAATAGACATGATGAATTCTAATAGGCTAGGAGTTAAATAGTTAAATGCAAAATAGTTTATGAATAACTGGTCCCTCAAACTATAGGTTTCAAGGATGGATAACTCAGATATTATGTAATTCTATATTACTTTATTTATTTTTAAATCTATTGTTTATAAGTGCTGGTTAACAAATTGGAACTTTGCTGCTGCTTGTATACCTCTAATTCAAAAAAGAGAATGAGATACTGTCGCATGTGAAAGTCAGTTGGATGTGTTGGTTAAGGTTTTGGACCAGGAGCAGGAAGATTCAGGTTCTAGTCCGGTACAGCCATCAAGGGTGACTCTGGGCCAGCCTACCTCACAGAATATTGTGGGAAAAATAGGAGGCGGTGCACTATCTATGCCATCTACAGCAGGTGTTGTGGCACAGTGGTTAGAATGCATTATTGCAGGCTAATTGTGTCAACTGCCAGCAGTTTGATCCTCACTGGCTCAAGGTTTACTCAGCCTTCGATCCATCCAAGGTCAGTAAAATAAGGACCCAGATTGTTGGGGGCAACATGCTGACTCCGTAAACTGCTTAGAGAGGGCTGTAAAGTACTGTGAAGCGGTATATAAGTCTAAATGCTATTGCTAATGCTATCTTGACTTCTTTACAAAAAGCAGAATACCAGTATAATAAATGATTGTGTAAATGGCTGTCTATATGTTAGTCTGTAACATTTTAATCCTATATTGATATTCAAAGACCTTGAGAATATTATTGAATCCTGGAATTTTTGTCCTCAACTTGCTGTGATGGTTCCATTGTGTTACCTTTATCCAATGAGCCAAGGTTCATTGAATAAACACCTCTTTCCAAAAATGCATGCAGACCAAAAATGGTCTCTAGGGCACAAGGAATATGTAGGACTTGAGAGCCAATAAATTCCCAGGACAGGAGGGAGATAAAACCCAAGTACTGCAGTTTTCTCTCTAGTTTATTCTTAAATCTAAAGCAAGAGCCTTCATAAGACCCCTCCACATTGGTTTGCAATTCTAATACAATATTAAGGACTCATCCTTTAGCACTGAAGGAACTATTTCACTATTATTTGAGAGCTCTCTATTACCCATAATTGAACAACTAGGTTCTCAAACTATAAAATGTATGCGAAGCCTGAGGAAATATTTTTATGGAAGATCATATTTCTCTTTCCATCAGATCTGGAACTGCTTTTCAGATAGGCATAACTCTGCAGAATAGCATATTCCCACTACTACATCTGAGACTTGTGGGACATGCCACTGGATGCTACAAGACTGGGAAAATAAGGTTAATAAATCATAGGCAAAGATTACAAAATCATAGAACTGAAAGGAGGTCATGGAGGCTAATCAGAATAGGACTCCAAAAGAAAATATTCCTGACCTATAGCTGTCTGGTCCATCCACCACTTCTTTTTAGTTTGTACATTTTTCTAATGCTTTATCCATCCAGCCCATTCTGTAACTTAAACTATTTCTGGAATGATAGCAAATAAGTTTCTAAGGCCTCATTTTGTGTTATATAAAGTTCCTTATATTTGATAAGCATAATTTTATCCACTCCTGAAACTTTTTTTCTCAAGGTTACCTTATACATACACAATTCCTTCATTTTGTCTTTATAGGGTTTGCTTTTAACCTCTAGTTCCCACCATGGCCATTCTCTGAATCTGAACTATCACCACCATCTTATTCTGGATTTAATTTCAACTTGTTTCCTTGGATTTCAAAGAAAAGGAAGAGTAAAATTGGAATACCGATGGGATCTCACTTCAAAGTTCTGATCAAAATTCAAAGCTCCCTAGGTGCTTTCTTGTAGATGTTAAAGGCATTGAAGGTATTGAAGGCAAGAAATGGCTCTGGAATATAAAAGGACAGAGATATAGATGCTGAATTGTAATTCTAGGTATATCCCAAAATTAAAGACCAGGTTCGTTTCAAACAAAATCCCAAAGACCAACCCTACCTGATCGTCCAGAGGGATCCAGAGTTCATGGTATTGAAAGACACCAATAAGTTCAAGAGAACTAGTACAGTAGAGTCCCATTCAGCCCATCTTATTTCTAGCACAAGTCATCCAGAAAGGCTACCAAAGCAGTGTAATGCTCTTGGAGTCATGGAATGAAAATGCCTTATTTGCTCAGCTGACTGCCAGTGATGTTCTTCAGGTTCAAAAAAAAATCTATCTTGGATCCCAGCCAATCAGATCTCGAATCGCAAATAAGCATGAATCAAATGACTGAATGGTGAACTCACGGTTAGGTTGCAATGCGCTATATTGTAACAGGAATTCAAGTATTCCAAACCATTTAAGACATGAACTATTTCTGACAAAGCTTAGAATTTGACCATTTAGCATTCTATCATACCAGACTCTGCGGCCCTGAAAATATGAGATCTTTTCAGTATTCAGCTGTCCAGAGATGCAGTATGAAAGATGCCTTGCTAATCTTTATTTTCACCAAGAATGAAGAATTCAACATTACGTCTTATTGGGAAGAAGCTGCCAAAGTCACGCACACAATACCATGATGTACACTAGGGAATTAAGTATTTCATTGTTCTGTTTGGCTCTTTGTACTATGTGAGCATGAAACATTTATTAGTAATCCCACTGGAAGTTCTTTAATAGTTAGTTTAAAGCCAGAGGCAATACATTCATATGGGCCATTAGTTGAATACTGAGCAACTAACAACATGCTCATTAATGTATGTATAAAACACACGCAGATCATTTTATGGCAAAGCAACTCATTCTCAGCAGGTGAAAATACAAAATATAATCCCAAAAGAAAAACAAAGAGATGCGTGTCGTTTCATATGTCACCCACTGACACATGAAGTATATACCCCTTAGGTTGTACATAAAAAACAAAAACAAAGAGAACTCCATTTCCTGCATGTGAGCTGGAATAAATACTTTCCACCATCATATAGTAGGTAGGACAACCTCACAAGTTTTGTTGAATAGGAAACCAATAGGCTGACATATACAACACACACAAACACATGAACACTTAAAGTAATTATAAAGCATCCTCCCAGGACTTCATTTTCTATGTAGATTTCTACCTGTTTTATTCTCATATAAGAAATACCAAATTGGGTTAATCTAAGTATTTCTATGACTGTGACAGAACATGATAAGTTATAATTTATATAACAGAGCAGAAAAGGCAACATAATCCATTTAATTAAATTTCTATTTCTTGGCTCATTCCATTGCTTTTTAAAATTCTTCTCATACTATGTATATTAGTTTGTAATGAACCTTCCATTCTTTTTAGTGGAATCCTTTCATATCAATTGCTATTCTCAGATATAACGTGTTTCTATTGACTTTCAGAGAAGTCCTGTGATTTGCTATTCTGATTCTTTCTTCATTTTAACATGAGCTTTTAGAGACGTTTTCTATGATGTATGTATTTACTAACTAACATGAATTCTTTTTAAAATTGTTTTAATTTATTTTTTTCCTTACTTTAATTCCTGAGTATTAATTTTCCTAGGATTTATTCAATGTTTACCACTATTTGTCCTTGAGAAAAATATTTGTATTAATATTTTAATGTAATTAATAATTAATTAATTAATCAAATCTGTAATATATTAATGTTTGCATCATTGCAAACATGTAAATTGTTTAAGCCTACCAACAAACTCTATGGCAAATGATTTATGACTGCAATAAAGTTATTGAATTTGAACTTCTGGCAGATTTCTTTTATGTTTCTGAAACAATAGTCCAATTCATAAGAGCTACTGTAAGCTGCAAAAACCTGACTTATTAGCATAAATGAATATTATCTGAAATGTTAGCTATGCTCCATTCTATAAATAGATTAATAGCCTGCCTGCCTTCCTTCCATTCCCTCCCTCCCTCCCTCCCTCCCTTCCTATATACACATATCTATCCAGTGATCATATTTTGCCTTCTTTAAAACAAATGGAGCTAAAACTAAGTCTTTCCATTAATGGCAAGTATATTCTGGAACATTTTTCCACAAAGGATATTTCCACCACTTATTTAAATGACTGTAGTGATAGAAAGTGGTGTAGATTTTCCTGTCTAAGCAGGGGTTGAACTGGAACAGGGGTTTTCAACCTTGGCAACTTTAAGCCTGGCGAAGTTCAACTCCCAGAATTCCTCAGCCAGCTGTCTGGGGAATTCTGGGAGTTGGAGGACTAGACGACCTCCAAGGCAGGGGTGCTATTCAGCAGGTTCTGACAGGTTCTGGAGAACTGGTAGTGGAAACTGAGTAGTTCAGAGAACTAGCAAATATCACCTCTGGCTGGCCCCAGAGTGGGGTGCGAATGGAGATTTTGCAATATTCTTTCCCCAGGAGTGGGGAAGGAATGGAGATTTTGCAGTATCCTTCCCCTGCCACACCCACCCAGCCATGCCCACAGAACCGGTAGTAAAAAAAATTTGAATTCCACCACTGTTCCAAGGTCCCGTCCAACTTTGTTATTCTATTCTATTCTATTCTATTCTATTCTATTCTATTCTATTCTATTCTATTCTATTCTATAGTATTGATGATAAACTGCCTTTCAAAGAGTATTTTAGTCTGCAAGAATTTTATCGTATAGATCAGGAGTAGTCAACCTTTTTAGACCTACCACCCACTTTTGTATCTCTGCTAGTAGTAAAATTTTCTAACTGCCCACCGGTTCCACAGTAATGTGCCGTGTATCATCGTCTGCGCATGCCTCTCGCACATCGTGGACTGAGTTTGGGGGGGCGCCGGCTACCAGCTCTGCTTGTCTGTTCCAGCTGGGTGGTGTGGGGGGAGATGCGCGAGCTATTCTGGGATGAAGCTCTTTTGTTTGCGGTTACATTATAGCGCCATTTAGTTTCACTTACGTAAAGTGAACTTATGTGCAGGTGATACAAATAGTATATTTTCAGAAATTTAAATTGTCACGGGGAATTTTATGAAAACCTAATGAAAATGTTTTTAAATAATGCTATGAAATTTTTTTAAAAAGTCAATTAAATTTAAAAAAAGGAAAGTGCTTCAGTATCAGACAAAACCCCTACCGCCAACCACGAAAGCTGGAATGCCCACTAGTGGGCAGTAGGGACCAGGTTGACTACCACTGATATAGGTATTCTTCAGTGTTGTGTTTTTTTGGTTTCTTATATCTTCTCTCCCTAAATGAAATGAACAATTAGATTATTTCGTACTAATCATGTTATTACTACATATTTCAATAAGCACTTTTTAAATTGACTTGTAAGGCCTTTGTTGGTTTAAGAAGCAAGATAAAACCTAATATGCAGCAAAAACATTATCTGCTCTTTCTGGTTTTGATGGAACCAAGGAAACAGGAATGTATTGTTGGAAGTAACCTGCAGAGCATAGAGCTAAAAAGAACCAGTAATCACAGCAGAATTGGTCATGTTTAAGTAAATGCATGGATTTGTTTTTATAATAGAGAATGTGTGAACCATAATCATGAAGTCAACTGCAAAATAAGACTCCTGCTGTGGATTTTTTCACTGTGAAGAAGAGATCTAACCAACTTCTTCACTCATACTGAGTTAATTTAGAAATTCCACACAGCTTGGAATTTAGCAGATGCTCACTCATCACAAGATGTGGGGCCAAAGGCTATGTTAACTGAAGTTTCTGTTTTCTTCCAGGACTGTAACTTCCAATAAATACTTTGCTACAGTCAGTTTCCTTGAAACAAGGTTTCACAGTTCGTAATCAACAAATTATTTGAAAAGTACAACTTGTGTGGATAAGAAACAAGCAAGCAAAAGGTGAACAGATACAGTAGTCTCAAAGCAACATTAACCTGAGGCTCAGCTTCCTGCATTCGACTGTGTTATAATTGCTGCTAATTTTTCCATACCATTGGTACCTTTGTGGCATTCGTTATCTTGGCTGTTCTTCTGTCTGGGATGGTCACTGAATAGAATCTAGTGGATTTAAAATGCATTCTGAGAAACTTGGTATGTGTATGTAACAAACTACTATTAGAACCTTGAATTACAAATATTATAATTATTACCTTCATTCAATTTGATTTCTTAACCTAACTTTCAAGGGTACAAAGCAGAAAACGAATGAATAACCTTGTATTGTTTATTAGTCTTACCCATACAGCCTGGCTCAGGGATAAATTCCTGTATCATCAGAACAGCAATCCGTGAAGAAATTTATAACGTTTTAACTAACTGAAGGGAGAAACCAAAAGGAGATTTAGGTTGTGTTAATAGAAAAGGCACCAGGGAATAGAAATTTTCCTCCTCATTCAGCCTTCTCAAGGAATTCAATTACAAGTATGTAACTATGATCTAGAATCTATTAGTTGGATAGTACAAAGGCAATCAATAAAATATATTAGAGAGTATCCACACTATGTCATCATTTCTGTAATAGACAAAGCCTCATTATTCCACTTGTTTTGCAGCTCTTGTAACGTCATTTTCAAGAGTTGTGGAATTATATCAAAGATTATTAAGTTTTACATCTCCAGACATGGGTTATATCCACAGGGGGGAAAAAATCAAGACAATTATGTAACAGCAGAAACCTGATTAGATTGTACTCAGAGATCAAATATATCATCTGAATCTGAAAAGGTCAGAATAGCCAAAAAGTGACCTCTACATTTTATGGCAAAGAATGAACTAGTTACTCATCCTCTAATGTGCATATAAGTTCCACTGGACAGAAGTAGATAGCTGAATGTAGATATAGGATCTAAACTGCAGCCAGCCTTCCTCTTAGAAGCTAACTGTGCAACTTTATATGCCTTCTTGACATGTTCTATATAGAGAATTGTCCTGACATTGCTATTTTATAGAGCTCAATATTCTACATAATATTTACTATTTGCAGAATGTCATCATGTCAAATTATCAGATGAAAGCTGTTAAACAAACTCTGGGGTTCAGCTCCTTATTTCCATATTTTCTGCATCTTTTCTGCAATCTATTGATGTATCTATTACTATTAAGCTTCTAATTACTCCAATCCCTCTTTTTCATTTTTTAAATTTCTATCTTTTAAATGTTCTTATGTGAACATAAGAAAATTTCTCTAGCATTCTGTATTGTACTATCTACAGCAGGGGTGTCAAACTCCCATCGTCATATTGTCATGTAACAAATTGTGACTTTTCCCCCCTTCACTAACACAAGAGTGGGCGTGGCCATCATGTGATGTATCTGGCCCGCAGGCTGCAAGTTTGACATACTGTATCTACAGTATAAGGACAACAACAAAGAGACAAGCTCGCATATTTTTTGTCTCTACAGTTAAAATCTCTTCATTTTACAATAGAGAATTTGTCCAGTTAATTTAAAAAAAATGAATTATTTACTTTGCACCTCCTAAATCTATATGTGGATCATCACTAGCTGTTCAAAATCTGCACTTTGGAGAACTTATTATAAACTCTACTTATGGAATTTTCCATCTTTATGGTATTAACATTCTAATCCTTTTAAAATAATCTCAATCTTAAAGGGCTGCTGTAAAGTTTTAAATGAAAATTGATGCCCCCTCCACTTCAAGGATTGTAATGTGCAGCTTCTTGTGTAAAAATGAACCAATCTATATTAGAGGGATACTATAAAGCCTTGCTATAACTCATGAAGCACAGATTGCTTCCTTTTCACTTTATTTTTTTTTCCCTAGGCCATAAATCTGTTGCAATTTATGAGCTGTGGGTATCTCTCTGCAGCTAAAATTGAAGCATTCTTTCACGTTAGTGCTACTTTATTGTTTAGCATTTCCTTTGCTCTTTTTGTGGATTAAAAATCTGGGTCATTTTGTTTTTAATAAATATCTGAGGATATCCCCTTCAACACATTCACACATCTTTCCTAAATCTTGGTTTGGCACTCCTTTTGTATTTCTGGATTATATGCTTTAATTCTGATTTCTAATGCGTTCATGGGAGAGGGAGGGAAGAAAAAGAGAGAAAGGCAGACAGACAGACAGACAGACAAAGAGAGAGAAAAATAGAGAGACTGAAATATTATCAGGCTTTTTCAGATCTGCCCTATAACCTTGAAGATCTTCTAGAAACTTTTCTTTCTCCCAGTATGTGACACAATCAGAAATATTTGATGCAAAGCTGAAAATGTTATATCGCAAGTGCTTCAAAATGATTATTTTTCCTTTATATTCCGTGCTGTAATCTTTGATCTATGACTTACTTTTATAGATACATCTCACATATGGGAGTGTGGCAGAAGAATTATCTTTGATGCTAATTCATGCCTTTCCCCATTCTCTTTTAAAATTTCTGCATTTTGTGGCTTGTGGCTGTCTTCCTTAGGCAAAGAAATCCGTGGCATGAGTAAAAGAAAGCAAGAAGGTGCCTATCATTATTGGACTTACGATCCATCCCTTTTTACATGCTTATGACTCATGAGATTTAATGACTTCAAAAATGCAACAACACATTATATCACAAATGTTTACTATCTCCAAGAGTGTATATCATTGGTTTAACTAACTATTATCTTAAAAAATCCTAGTTTAAAATAGGCACCCTGGGCAGACATCTGATAATGAACAGTTGGGCTTTTTGGTTTCTAATCATTTTTGGCCTCCAAATCATTTGAAAACTTAAAACTTTTCCTTATTTCCTTTTTAAATTATTTATGTGCCTTAAAACATGAGGCCATGAATGCTTCAACTTTACAACTTCTATCCCCATTTTTTTTTTTATTTGGAAGTCGGCACACTTCAGCTGTACTGCTTGGTATGAGGCACATCTTCTATAATGCAAAACATAATTAAAATTAAAATTGCCCTTTCATCAAAGAAAAAAGACAGAAGCTGTACCTGATATCTACAGCTGTAATATGTTCTGTGGAATTATAAGATATGGCCATTTTCGAAAACATAAAAATAGAATTTAGCATACTTAAGATTACTTTTCAGTTGTTACATGCTCTGTTCTATATAAAGCAAAATGAACAGTGCATGGCCAACCTTACAGGACTCTTGTTTGGTTTCCCCTGTCCAGTTGTACCTGACTCTCAAGCACAGTGCTCATCTCCATTTCTTGGCCAAGGGAGCCAGCATTGTCCAAAGACATTTCTGTGGTTATGTGGCTATGACTTTATGCCGAGGTGCACAGGAGGCTGTTACCTTCCTACCTAACTACCTATTTAGAATAGAATAGAATAGAATAGAATAGAATAGAATAGAATAGAATAGAATAGAATAGAATAGAATAGATTTTTTTATTGGCCAAGTGTGATTGGACACACAAGGAATTTGTCTTGGTGCATATGCTCTCATATTCATAAAAGAAAAGACACGTTCATCACGAATCATAAAGTATAACACTTAATGATAGTCATAGGCAGTGGTGGGGTTCAAATAATTTAACAACCGGTTCTCTGCCCTAATGAGTTCTTCCAACAACCATTGGAAGTTAAAAACCAAACTGTTCAGAAAGTTAACAACCGGTTCTCCCGAAGTGGTATGAACTGGTTGAATCCCACCACTGGTCATAGGGTACAAATAATCAATCCGGAAACAATCAATATCAATATAAATCATAAGGATACAAGCAACAAACTTACAGTCATACAGTCATTACTGGAAGGAGATGGGTGATAGGAACGATGAGAAGATTAATAGTAGTGCAGACTTAGTAAATAGTTTGACAGTGTTGGGGGAATTATTTGTTTAGCAGAGTGATGGTGTTTGGGAAAAAACTGTGTCTAGTTGTTCTGGTGTGCAGTGCTCTGTAGCGTCGTTTTGAGGGTAGGAGTTGAAACAGTTTATGTCCAGATGCAAGGAGTCTGTAAATATTTTCACAGCCCTCTTTTTGACTCATGCAGTATACAGGTCCTCAGTGGAAGGCAGGTTGGTAGCAATTATTTTTTCTACAGTTCTAATTATCCTTTGAAGTCTGTGTCTGTCTTGTTGGATTGCAGAACCAAACCAGACAGTTATAGAGGTGCAGATGACAGACTCAATAATTCCTCTGTAGAACTGCATCAGCAGCTCCTTGGGCAGTTTGAGCTTTCTGAGTTGGCGTAGAAAGAACATTATTTGTTGCAATTTTTTGATGACATTTTTATGTTAGCTGTCCATTTTAGATCTTGTGATATGGTAGAACCTAGAAATCTGAAGGTTTCTACTGTGTTGTCTAGTATTGTAAGAGGTGGAAGTATGGAAGGCATTATCTACTAGCATTTTATTGTTTTCAAGCTGCTAGGTAGGCAGGAGCTGGGGCAAGTAACAGGAGCTCTTCCTGTCACGTGGCACTCCGGGTCCAAATGGGCTGTCAGCTTTCCAGTTGATAAACTGAGCATCTTCGAATGCTGAGCCACCACGCCCCCTACAGGAGTGTTATAGATGCTTAAAATAAATGAATGAATGCATGCTTGTTTGTTCAGGCATCTGAAGTCTGAACAATTCAAGTCGTGATAATTAAAGGCAAGACTTAAATTTCAGTGACATTCTAAAAAGGGTGATTTTAGGATGCTGGGATATAATTATCAGCTTTCCTATGATCTGCTACTGATGCTTGACAAGATATATTGTAATTCTTACAGATATACCAGTTTTCATTTTTCTAGATGTTTGGGTAAAGAAAGCAACAGAAGAAAACAGAAATATATATTTTTCACTCCAGTATCTTTTGCTGGACCATTAGAAATGCAAAACAATGGCACCATTGTGGAGTCATAGTACATCTTTCAACTTTTCCTTAATTTTGGAAGTGAGAAAGGGCATTTTAAAAAAACAAACCCTGTGTAAACAGGGAGATTAATGCTGAATAATGCCAATGAATAAAGACAAGGAGAGAAAGAGCACAATTGGACATCTATTTTTATTGGAAATATTAATGTATTTGGTAGTGCAACAGATAATTAATTATTGTATACAGGCAGACGTGAACATTTTGGATGCAGAATGAGATGGTTGCTGTAAAAAAAGAGTCATGTTTTACTGACATTATAGTAAGCAAAGTAAACTGCTTACGTGCTGCTTATGAATCCTCTCATAATTCGGCTTTGCAAAATTAGTTAAAAGAATCAGAAATATTTTCCACCAAACTCTTAGTGATTGTAGAATGTTTCATAGGAAAAGAGAGATTCCACTGCAACATACCTAGTAGACCTTAAAGTGATGTTTTAACAGATCCATGCAAAATGGAGCCACTATGCAACATTACATGAGCACTTTGTTAAAAGTAGAAAAGGCCTTGAAGGGGAGAAACTATATAAACAAGCTTTCACAGAAGCAATAAATAAATAAATAAATGATGACATCAGACATTCCACTTATCAGTCAAATTTTTAACAGTCAAAGCTTTAACCAAAAACAATCTACTATTGACCTCACACCATTCCTAAGAGGTCTGTAAGGGGTGTGCATAAGAGCACCAACGTGCCTACCATTACTGTCCTAATGTTCCCTTTGATTGCATTCAATTTTATATAGTCATTACATTATTATGATTATATATATATATGCTTATATATCGTATAGTTATTTCATGCTTATGCTTATATATACAGTTGTGACAAAATAAAATAAATAAATAAATATATAAATAAAATTGGAATTGATGGGGCTGTGGTACATGTCATGAAAGGCAGTAGTGAACACCCAGAATGTTTGCATCACATTCACCCATAGCTGCAGAGTAAAAGTATGCACAAATAGATGGGAAGCTGTAAGGTTGGCTCAGGATGTTAACATCTCAACTAGAATCTGTTTAATCTCAACACTGATCACCACCTATTAGTAGATTAGCCAAAAGGTTTGCTCAAAGGCTCAATAAAACTTTGCAGTCAATGAATCAAAAGCTTGCAAATTTTCTATTTGCATATCACAGGGCAGGAGGCACAACAACAAATCAAATTCTTTAGGCTGTACTTTAAGTTCATGTTTAGACCTTCTGAAACTTAATTTGGGAAGAGGTGATCAGGTCAAGCAATGGAAACAAGCTGAGTAATCTTTTCATGCTGAAATTTGACATTTATCCATGGACAAACTGTGCTAGCAAGAGACTACAAAGGGGAATAAAAGTGGATAACTGTGGATCAAGCGGATCAAAGAAAAAAAAATCTAGATTATTTTTCTCTGTTGTCAAGATTGCCCATGATAACATTTGGTAATGACATATTGACCAGTTGAAGAGATCAGAAGAAAAAGTTGTGCCTGGTGTGATGGGAGATAGCACCTGTTTTTGCTTCCTTTTTCTAATCTGATGACAATAGTTATCCTAAATTTGACTTCTATGCAAGTTGAAAAAACTTTTAGAAAGTTATGTTTGCACGATTTTGTTTTACTATTTATTAAATTGTTCCAAATTGCCAGCAGTAGTAACTCCTATTGAAAGTGGCAGACCTTAGCTTTTTATGGAAATGCTGTAGAGCCCTTTCTTCTGTAAAAAGAGTCATGTTTTACTGACATTATAGTAAGCAAAGTAAACTGCTTACGTGCTGCTTATGAATCCTCTCATAATTCGGCTTTGCAAAATTAGTTAAAAGAATCAGAAATATTTTCCACCAAACTCTTAGTGATTGTAGAATGTTTCATAGGAAAAGAGAGATTCCACTGCAACATACCTAGTAGACCTTAAAGTGATGTTTTAACAGATCCATGCAAAATGGAGCCACTATGCAACATTACATGAGCACTTTGTTAAAAGTAGAAAAGGCCTTGAAGGGGAGAAACTATACAAACAAGCTTTCACAGAAGCAATAAATAAATAAATAAATGATGACATCAGACATTCCACTTATCAGTCAAATTTTTAACAGTCAAAGCTTTAACCAAAAACAATCTACTATTGACCTCACACCATTCCTAAGAGGTCTGTAAGGGGTGTGCATAAGAGCACCAACGTGCCTACCATTACTGTCCTAATGTTCCCTTTGATTGCATTCAATTTTATATAGTCATTACATTATTATGATTATATATATATATATGCTTATATATCGTATAGTTATTTCATGCTTATGCTTATATATACAGTTGTGACAAAATAAAATAAATAAATAAATATATAAATAAAATTGGAATTGATGGGGCTGTGGTACATGTCATGAAAGGCAGTAGTGAACACCCAGAATGTTTGCATCACATTCACCCATAGCTGCAGAGTAAAAGTATGCACAAATAGATGGGAAGCTGTAAGGTTGGCTCAGGATGTTAACATCTCAACTAGAATCTGTTTAATCTCAACACTGATCACCACCTATTAGTAGATTAGCCAAAAGGTTTGCTCAAAGGCTCAATAAAACTTTGCAGTCAATGAATCAAAAGCTTGCAAATTTTCTATTTGCATATCACAGGGCAGGAGGCACAACAACAAATCAAATTCTTTAGGCTGTACTTTAAGTTCATGTTTACACCTTCTGAAACTTAATTTGGGAAGAGGTGATCAGGTCAAGCAATGGAAACAAGCTGAGTAATCTTTTCATGCTGAAATTTGACATTTATCCATGGACAAACTGTGCTAGCAAGAGACTACAAAGGGGAATAAAAGTGGATAACTGTGGATCAAGCGGATCAAAGAAAAAAAAAATCTAGATTATTTTTCTCTGTTGTCAAGATTGCCCATGATAACATTTGGTAATGACATATTGACCAGTTGAAGAGATCAGAAGAAAAAGTTGTGCCTGGTGTGATGGGAGATAGCACCTGTTTTTGCTTCCTTTTTCTAATCTGATGACAATAGTTATCCTAAATTTGACTTCTATGCAAGTTGAAAAAACTTTTAGAAAGTTATGTTTGCACGATTTTGTTTTACTATTTATTAAATTGTTCCAAATTGCCAGCAGTAGTAACTCCTATTGAAAGTGGCAGACCTTAGCTTTTTATGGAAATGCTGTAGAGCCCTTTCTTCTGTAAAAAGAGCTACAAAAACTGCAGAACAGATTTTTTTCAATTATACAGTTGCGTTATTTTTTCATTAGAGGAAATTATACACTACTGGATGTTTTTCAGCTTGGGTTTATCATTCTGGTTTTCAGCACAACTGATCAAGGCAAAAGAAACTTCTCAGGGGAATACACCTGGCTTTATAGTCTCTATTTTATCTATTTACAAATCAGCCCATTCCTTTTTTTAATTATCCAAGATAGTTAAGTTTTTTAACCTTAGAGAAATTTCCTGTTAGCGCATGGGAGAGGGATAGGCCCATAGAAATATAAAATTACTTGGCTATGCCAATTTATGACCTTGCTGAAAATGACTGTATTGAGATTTCTAATTGATTCTAAATCTCTTTTCAATGATACACATTGGCACAGCTTGCTCATAGAGAGGGTTCGTCACAACCCCACTGGTACAGTCCATGGAGATGCAACAAGGTTATTCTGGTTGCATATATTTCATGGTTCTAAAATTATTTTTCATTGGTCCGTAGTAAAAAGGTGTTTTCATACAGCAGTCACATCATTCTTTCTCTTAGAAGGGATTTCAGGTTTAGGGTAGGACTTTGGTTAGCATCAGGACCATAAGTCATGGATTATTTTAACGTTACAAACTTCAGACTTAACAGCAGTTGTCTTTTTGTAAGTCAACGGTTCTCCTTTTCATGATGATGTCTGGTTGAGTCTGGCTGAAAGAAAAAGAACCATAAAAAGAAGAGGAAGCCTTAACTTCCTCTTAATTCTTGTTCATCAAGAGTTAGCACATATTGGTAACATTTGTGGCATGTTCCCTTTGTCTCCTGTTTATTGATGATGCATTTCCTGGGAAGACAGAATAAAGGCAAATGCCAGACTTTTCCTAGCAATCACCACCCAGGGCAGTAAAAGTAGTTAAAAGAAAGGTGGCAATCAACCAGGGCAGAGGTATCACAAATAGAGCCATTTATATAAGAAAATTATATTGTGCACACTTGGCGTGAAAACATCACTTTCACTGCTCCAGCAAAATGTAACACAGACATGATATACATTTTCTGACCTGGATGTAATCCAGCACAATATTATTCCACTTAGCTGAACATAAATTCTGTTAAACTCAGTGGAAGTTAATTTGGGGTCCATATAATGTCTCTGAATGAAAGCAATCAAACTGAGCACCCACCTTGCCAAGGAGATTAGAGATATTTAAAATGACATTAGTATTATTACTTGTAAAAATATAAAGAACTAATACCAGTTCATAGATTATCATGTATTTCTGTTTATCTCATTACCAAAGAAAAGAACTGCTCTGATTTTCCTCCAGATCATCTCTCCTGCCTCTTTCTCCTCTGGCCCCTCTTCAATTTACTCCGGGTTGCTAAGCCCAATGTAGTTCTGTGGGCCTTTGCTGCTTTTTTTCTTTGCCCAGTTGGCTCTGTGCAGAGCAGCCTTTGGCTGAAGCTCAGTTTGGCAACGTAAAGGAACCCTGGGCTCCAAATGCCTGCAGCTGAGCAGGTGGAAGGTCAGGTTGTGCTGCCAACACTGTAAACAGTTCCAGCATCAGTGCCACTTTGAATAAAGATGTCAGTTCCTATGCCTGTATCTTAGAAGGCCATGAAATTACTGCATTTTTCCACCTCCCCCCAACCACCCTGTATTAAACTTGCTTTAAAAGATATGCTTTCTTTTTAGTAACACTGATGAAAGGGTTAGTCCATTGGGGGTTCGGAATGATGTTTTAAATAGATTAAAACTTATTTCCATATTCGTTTTCCATCCACAGTCTTTCCCAATGCAGAGATTTATTGAATGCAGCTTACCCTCCTGTAAGCACTTATTAATATAAATTCCCCAATATCCCTTTTTCAAAAATTGCAGATTTCCCACACAGACTTCTTTATGAAGCCTTTTAAAACGTACATTTCCCCGGTGTTATCTCTCTTTATTATGTCAACACCCTGTTTTATATGCAATGTTCTGCAGGAGGTTCTGTGTGGAGGAAATCACTAGCAGATTCCATGCAGAGCTGCTGCTGATGCTGTCGGAGAGATGATTCTGGCAGGTTTTCAGAATTAATTCTGTGAAAAACTGTGGAGGATTTCTTTTTCATCCATGCTTGCAACTGCACAACTCTCTGTACACATACAGATAGTCCTCAGGTTATTACCATCCATTTAGTGACTATTCGAAGTTACAACTTTGCTAAAAAATATGTGACTCGCAATCAGTCCTTGCACTTACGATTGTCACAGTGTCGCCATGGTCATGTGATCAGGAATCGGTTGCTTGGCAACTGGCATGTTTTCACCACAGTTGCAGTATCCCAGGATCACGTGATCACCATTTTTTATCTTCTCAGTTCACCTTCTGATAACAAAGTCAATGGGATACACAGGATTTGCTTAACAACTGCAGCAAAAAGAGTTATAGATTTCGATACAACTCCCTTTAGATACAACCACATTATTTAACAAAAATAGTTCCAGTCAAAATTGTAGTCGTATGTTGAGGACTACTATACTGTATATAGGAAAACTAGCACTGAAGATAAAATGCTTACTCCTAAATAAGGTCTGAGGAAGAACCTTACTGTTTGCAGGATCAGTAAGACTTCTGTTCTTTATTGTATTTTACACATTTAGGAATAAATGTAGCAGAAAAGTGACAACTACAAGCAGAAAATTATTCAGTCTCTCCTCTTAGATCTCCCGACTTCCCTTTATTATATATCTATCAGTATTATTAAAACCCGCGTGAGATAAGTAACTTCTGATCTTCTTACTAGCAAAGTTCACTAGTAAGTAAAATATAAAACAGCACTTCTATTATCAGGGGGGAACTGAGCAGTTTAAAGAGAAACAGAGTTTCACTCAATTTTACGCTTTGTACCCACCCATAATTTAATAAGCTATTTTATCTCACATTTCTTAGTTCCATGATTTGCAATGATTTTATTTATTTATTTATTTGTCAATCATCTATAAGATAACAGGTAAAAGTATAAACATAATTTGGATACATGAAAAGAATAAGTAAAAAGGAATATTAGGACAGGGATGGTAGGCACACATGTGCACTTATGCAGGCCCCTTACAATCCCTTACTAAACATTTGCATTACAATACATGCTGGTATCTGTATGTCAGAGCAAAAAAGGAAAGAAAGGAAATCATATTAAACAAACAAAAGTCAGCTGGTTCCAGGGTGTGAACTGGGGATGAAGCTGGCACTGTCCCATTGTAATAGCTTTTCTGGTCTTATGACCTCTAGATGGCGCAGATTAGTTTTCGTGTAAGAAAAGCCCCTGATGAATTTTCTACTCTTCAGATCTTTCAAACCGGTTGGGAAACAACTCAAGGAAAAGTTGCAGAGAAGACTTCTAAAGCTGAGAAGTCGGTGCAAGATCAGCAAAGTGGAGCCTACAAGTGGACCCTGGCTAAGATAGAATACTTAATAGATATTATCTGCTTAAATGGTCTGCGGCATCTGACAATGAAATGACCAATGTCAGCTGGAAAGATTATTTCGGTAGCTTGAAAGTGGATATTCTCCACGTTTTTAACTTTCGACTGCTCAGAGGGATTTAAGTGCTGGCATTTAGTTCTGTATAAGGTAAGTGGTTTTTTTTTTTAATGAAAGAAATTTAATGTTTGGAGATGATCAATAGTATTCAGGACAGAACTGCGTTTGGCAATTTAGTAAAGTTTTCAAATATTAATATTTCGGGGTGAGGAAAGGACTATTGTGTGAGGACCTTGCTCTGAAAAGCATCATGTATCTCTTTTTACACTTAGACAGCTGTGTTACTTTTCTCAGTTGAGGACTTGTTCAGAATGAGTTTTTTCCCCTCACAGCACATGTAATAAAGCATGAAATTTATATCAAACCTGCTTTCTCTTTGCTGTATAAGTTTTTACAATGGTGTGTAAGTAGCTTTAGTGGACTTTAGTGGACCGTAATTTCAAGGCTTCTATGAAGGAACTGTGGTTTAATTATTTGGATTATACAGAACACCAATTTAATATTTGTAGTTTTTATGCCGTCTGGAACAAAGAACATTACTGCGAGGCAGTAACTCGCTGAGATGAGGTTGATTGAATGTGGGGAATTACATGCCTGTAAATACAAGTTTAACAGCCTGCACAGTTTTGTTTCTAGAGAAAAGCTTTCTCAGTATTGCTCGTCCGGAGCAACAGAGAACCAAGCACTGGTGGATGATCATATTCTGTGGATCCCTGAGTGTATGAATTAACTAAGATATATGGGGATATTTATGAGCTGAACTGGAAATATTGTACAGTTATTCAGATTAGAGAAATGTCATTGATTTCCCACCATTTCACTAGAAAGGATCAGAACCCAAACTTTTGCATTCAGCAGCCTTGGTTGAGGCCAAACATTTTTCAGCGTAAAAGAACATAAGAAATGTATGTGTCAGTAAGTGATCGGCTTTTGGCTAGCAGTGGTGATTACTTGACTGCAAAATATAAGGGGCAGAACCAGGAACCTGAAGTTTGTTTCAATCTCTTTCAAGATTTAAGGACATCTTGATCATGAGAAACAAACTCCAAAGAGATAGGCTCCACGTTGGTTATTCTGGAGTGTAGCTTCCATCTTTTCTAATTGTTGACTGTTGATTGTTACTTAAAATTGGTAATCCCTTTGGAACCATGGAACATAATCCTTGATATGAAACATATTCCTGAACATTAGTAGAGATTGGACTTTGAATGCATACGTCTAATAATTTGAAGTACTTGTTTGGGAATAGTTTTCCTCTTGAATCTCTCTGAGAAAACTATAACATTAGTTTTCAATATTTTTGATGGCTGTGTGTTTTTCACAGTATATACTTCCATAAAAAAGAAACACATGGGTCAATTAATCTCCCAGTTTATGCTCTTTTTTCACCCTGAAGACAACCAAACACAAACAACCAAAGCTGTCTTAATAATTGAAAACTTTCAATGTTAACATTATTAGAGGTCTTAATCAATGTAACATAAAGAAAGGTGCTGTCTTGATCCAAGTCAATCAGACTCCGGTCATCAAGAAATTCTTCCTGATGTCATGGAATCCCTCTGATGACAATGTTAAGAAGCCCAGGTCCTCCTTAGTCATGACTGTGAAATTAGTCATGACTGTGAAATTGGTTGTGAGAGGCTGTTATGATTTTCTTCCAGACTAAATGGAGAGCAAACCATTTTGCATGTTGAAAGAAATTATCCTTAATTCTATGACCTAGCCTGAAGATTTGCATTTGCATAGTCCCAGGTTAATTTAATATTTTAATTTCTGCAATATATTATTTCTCTTTTTGTTTTAATTATTGGTATTCTAGGTATATGCTGCTGCTAAAATAATTGCAGTATTTTATTATTCCTTTTAAATCCACTATTTTTATTAGCCACTTAGAATTGTTAGATTTTTTTTCTTCTGATTTTTTCTCTCAGATGAAGCATCAACCCATCTCACCAGGTTTCCTCACATGTTAAGGTACATGGTAACTAAGGCATGTCAAATTATTCTGACAAGTGAAGTATTCCAGAATTACATACTCTCCATTCTAAAATTCCATGAATAATAGATTTTAAAACTAAAAATGTGCTACTTTTTATGACATTGAAAAGAGATAAGATGACTGCCTCACTCTACCAAATGACGGCACCGGATTCTCTTATTAATCTGGTCTTTCTTCCAATCTTTCATGAGAGTTTAATTTTGATTTCTCAGTAGGAACCACCAAGCTTTTTCTTAATTGTCTTCTGTTCAAATGAAACACTGAATGCGGTGACTTCAGTTGTGTAAATGTTGGCTTATGCATGGACATTATGTACATCTGAGCCAGTGTGGTGTAGCTTTTAATCGTTAGACTTGGATTGGGGACAAAATTCTAATTTGACTTTATCCATGAAAGGTTGGGTGATTAACCTACACATCAGGTTTTTGTTTAGTGTAACAGCACATACATACTGTATACAGATATACAGATATACACTGTATGTGTGCATGTGTGTGTGTGTGTGTGTGTATCATATACACACACACACAATATCTGAAGCTCTTGTGGCAAAGAAGAACTAAAATCTAAGAAATAACAAATTCTGGCAATTTTATTCTAAGATACTCCAAATGTTTTAAAAAGATCTATTAATTGAATGATGTTAATTAAATAATATTTATTCATCAAAAGCTGAATAAAAGGGGTTCCATATTTTTTGTGCACCTGGGAAAAGCAGTGAATACTATTATAGTCAATTAAATTAAAGGCATGGAGCTGTTGGAGAGTTTAATTATTGAACTAGATAAAACTATGAAAACTACAAAGTTAATTAGTTCAGGGGGTAATATGAACTTTGCTAAATGACTAAGATTAGGAGTATTTAATGTAATCTTTCTTGGCTGAGAAATTTTGCAATCATTCATTTAAAAAGCAGCCAAAGTGAAAATAATTATTAAATGTTAATCTTTCCAAATATTTCCCCAAGGCATTTTTGAAAATTCCTGAGCACACAAGCAAAAACTCTAAGCAAAGCAAATCAATTACCCCAGCACTAGCCTCTTTGGCTTCAAACTCTATTCTTTGTGCCAAAGTCTGACCCGAATTAAACTGATGTAAATGAAATCTGGACTTCAGTCCATCTAATAGTCCAAATGGGAAAAGCCATAAGTTCTTGAGTGGCAGGAGGGCACAGCAAAAAAACCAACACAAAAAACAACCAAGCATATGTGAACTTCAGAAGCTGTACAAGTTATTCAGAAGTAGCTCACTCTGCTCAATAGGTTTATTCATAGGTAGGTGTGTAGAATTTCATCATTTTGGATTTTAATAATAGTCAGTGTGACGTTATAATAATGTGAACATGGAAGAGTGTGTTAAAGAGCAATAGTGATGCTACCTTCATGTGTCCAATTTGTTAAAACTACTGCTGAAGCTTGATTTTTGGTGCTTTCACAAGGGCAAAAGAAAAACTGAAAAAGTGATTGGAAGAGAAATGTTTAAGGCTTGGGGGAAAAAGCTTAGCTTTTCATCTGTAATTTCAAAAAGAAATTACAGTCACAAGTTACAAGTTACAAATAGTTTGAGGAACACAAAGTATTCCACAAAAAATGTTTTCCAATCTAGAAAAAGAAAATGAAATATTAAGAAATACGAAATGCTAAAACATATTTTAAAAAGTAAGGAACAGTTATCCAGGGCATGAAATATTTAACTATGAATATATCATGGAAATGGAATTTGATTTCTATCATCAATGCAAATTAGACATTGTTTTGACTAAACTATTTGAGAAATGCTAAAAAGTAGCACTTTCATGAGGAAATTTTATAAGGTTTAATCCTTAATTATGTGTTAATTTAATGAAAATAATTCAGTGGCATTTATTACCCTGATGATTATAGAATGACCTGGTACCACTATTGGGCTCTGTGTATAAGAAAGCATCTGTTCCATTACCCTACTTTCCTGATAATTGTAAGTGAAATGCATTGGAATATACAGTAAATGTAAATATGAATTCTGGGCAAAAACTTTGTTAGTAGTAGAAGTTTTATAAAATATATGTCTTTGAGCCATTGCAACACTCAGATTATTCTTAGAAGTAAACGGTAAAGGCTAGACTGGGCAGAAGTCAAATCAGTTTAGATTAGGGATGAAAAACCCTTTTCAAGACAACAATTTGGGGATTGAAATTGGGGAGCAGATCGACTCAAAAAGTCAGTCTGAGTGAGCAGATATGGTTACATTGATAAATTGAGTCATTAATTTTATTTAATGCAAAATACATTGTGATGAAATAAAATTCTATACAAGCTTTTAAAAACTTCTCTACAAGGTGCGTTTCTTTCTCTTAGTATCAGCTACACAGCTTTCAGTTTCAATGCAGACCAGGGTTTCCGAACCTTGGCAACTTTAAGATCTGTGGACTTCAACTCCCAGAATTCTCCAGCCAGCTTGGCTGGGGGATCCTGGGAGTTGAAGTCCTCCAGGCTTAAAGTTGCCAAGGTTGGAGACCCCTGAACAAATGGATGGGTTATATAAATGGGCTTTATATAAACCCTTCGTTTAACATCAAATCACCTCAAACACCATGCTGTTTCATGGGACACAACAGCCTGAAAAGTATCAAGCAGCTCTTTCAAGCACATAAATAACACAAAACCCATAAAGATGACCCATGGCATTTGTGAGGTTTTCTCCACTCTTGAACAAAGGAACAACCTGAGTACATTTTCTGGGATTCTGTTATATTCATGGGATCTTAACAGATTTCCAACCAATCACAAGATGCACAAGAGAATTCAACAGGCAGCACCGAGAATAAATTCTAAAAGTGTTTCTTGGCTTCCGAAAACCGGAGAAGTTTGTACTAAGTGCAAATGTCAAACATTTCAGAGGTGCCTCCACTACCTGTCTGATGAAATAATTTAATCTCATTTATCACTCATGTAATACATTTCCTGTTTCTTTTCTTAACAAGGAATTCTAATTAAAATATTTCAATCATTTCACTAACAATCTGGGCAGATAAAACAAAGTTTACTATCTTTATATCATAAAGTTTGTAATGTAAAAGTTTGTATCTATTTTATTTTATGTAGAGCAGCCTACCTTTTTCATCTGTCCTCATGCCCTTGACCTGTGTTGGATTGCAGTTCGTATAATCCTCATCCAAGAGACTAAGTGCATAAGGAGGGAATTGGATTAGAGATCCAAGATTACAGGTCTCCAAACTTGGCAACTTTATTTATTTATTTTATGTAGAGCAGCCTACCTTTTCATCTGTCCTCATGCCCTTGACCTGTGTTGGATTGCAGTTCGTATAATCCTCATCCAAGAGACTAAGTGCATAAGGAGGAATTGGATTAGAGATCCAAGATTACAGGTCTCAAACTTGGCAACTTTATTTATTTATTTTATGTAGAGCAGCCTACCTTTTCATCTGTCCTCATGCCCTTGACCTGTGTTGGATTGCAGTTCGTATAATCCTCATCCAAGAGACTAAGTGCATAAGGAGGAATTGGATTAGAGATCCAAGATTACAGGTCTCAAACTTGGCAACTTTATTTATTTATTTATTTATTTATTTATTTATTTATTTATTTATTTATTTGTCATAACAATATATACAAGCTTTTAAAAACTTCTCTACAAGGTGCGTTTCTTTCTCTTAGTATCAGCTACACAGCTTTCAGTTTCAATGCAGACCAGGGTTTCCGAACCTTGGCAACTTTAAGCCTGGAGGACTTCAACTCCCAGAATCCTCCAGCCAGCTTGGCTGGGGGATCCTGGGAGTTGAAGTCCTCCAGGCTTAAAGTTGCCAAGGTTGGAGACCCCTGAACGAATGGATGGGTTATATAAATGGGCTTTATATAAACCCTTCGTTTAACATCAAATCACCTCAAACACCATGCTGTTTCATGGGACACAACAGCCTGAAAAGTATCAAGCAGGTCTTTCAAGCACATAAATAACACAAAACCCATAAAGATGACCCATGGCATTTGTGAGGTTTTCTCCACTCTTGAACAAAGGAACAACCTGAGTACATTTTCTGGGATTCTGTTATATTCATGGGATCTTAACAGATTTCCAACCAATCACAAGATGCACAAGAGAATTCAACAGGCAGCGCCGAGAATAAATTCTAAAAGTGTTTCTTGGCTTCCAAAAACCGGAGAAGTTTGTACTAAGTGCAAATGTCAAACATTTCAGAGGTGCCTCCACTACCTGTCTGATGAAATAATTTAATCTCATTTATCACTCATGTAATACATTTCCTGTTTCTTTTCTTAACAAGGAATTCTAATTAAAATATTGTTATATAGGAAGTGGGAATGCATTAAAATATTTCAATCATTTCACTAACAATCTGGGCAGATAAAACAAAGTTTACTATCTTTATATCATAAAGTTTGTAATGTAAAAGTTTGTATCTATTTTATTTTATGTAGAGCAGCCTACCTTTTTCATCTGTCCTCATGCCCTTGACATGTGTTAGATTGCAGTTCGTATAATCCTCATCCAAGAGACTAAGTGCATAAGGAGGGAATTGGATTAGAGATCCAAGATTACAGGTCTCCAAACTTGGCAACTTTATTTATTTATTTTATTTTATTTTATTTATTTATTTATTTGTCATAACAATATATACAAGCGTTACATAAAAGGTTATAAATATATGAACGTATATATGAGGAGAAATGAGGTACTAAAAACGTGTATATACATAGGGAAAGAAACAGTAGGACAGGAACGGTAGGCACGTTTGTGCTCTTATGCACGCCCCTTTAGAGTCCTCTTAGGAAAGTGGTGAGGTCAACCGTGGACAGTTTTTGAGTGAAACCTTTGGGGTTATGAGAAGAAACCACAGAGTCAGGTAATGCATTCCAAGTATATACAATTCTGTTACAGAAATCGTGTTTTCTGCAATCTAAACTGGAACGGTTGACATTGAGTTTGAATCTGTTTGTAGCTCTTGTGATATTGTTATTGAAACTAAAAAAGTCATTGACAGGAAGGACATTACAACGGATGATTTTATATGCTAAACCCAGATCCAGTCGAAGTTCCAAGTTTTCTAGACCCAAGATATCAAGTCTGGTGGAATAAGGTATTTTATTAGTTTCAGAGGAATGGAGAATTCTTCTCGTAAAATACCTTTGGACACGCTCAACTGTGTTGATGTCAGATATATGGTAAGGGTTCCAGACAGGAGAGCAGTAATCAAGAATTGGCCTAACAAATGTTTTATATGCTCTGGTCAGTAGCGTGGTGTTTTTTGAAAAGAAGCTACGTAAAATTAAGTTGACAACTCTTAGAGCCTTCTTAGCTATGTAGTTGCAGTGGGCTTTGGAACTTAAATCGTTAGATGTAAAAACTCCAAGGTCTTTGACTAGGTGGGGTCATCTGAGGCAATGTCCATCAAGCATGTACTTTGTGATTGGGTTCTTTCTTCCAATGTGCAAGACTGAGCATTTACTGGTTGAAATTTGTAGTTGCCAAATTTTAGACCAGGCAGATAGATGATCAAGGTCCTTTTGAATTGTGGATGCATTGTCAGTGGTGTTGAAAAGTTTGACATCATCAGCAAAGAGAACACAGTTACTTGAGATATCAATACAAAGATCATTTATGTATATTATAAAGAGAGTAGGTCCAAGAACGCTGCCTTGAGGAACACCACTCTTGACAGGAACAGGATTTGAAAGAGCATTACCAATTTTAACTATTTGTTGTCTGTTTGACAAAAAAGCAGATATCCAGTGGTGTAAGGGTCCTGAAATGCCATAGGATTTTAATTTTAGGAGAAGTTTATCATGTACTACTGAGTCAAAAGCTTTGCAGAAGTCTATGTATATTGCATCTATTGAACTTTAAGACTTGTGGACTTCAGTTCGCATACTGGCTGAGGAATTTTGAGAATTGAAGTCCACAAGTTGTCAAGTTTGGAGACCCTGACAAAAATCTGCATCTATAAAATTGTTAGGATGTCTACAGTTTAAACAGTTTAGATTAATGATCACCAGGGATCTAGATTATTTTAATGAATGCACATATCCCTCTGCCCATATCCAACTACTTGTTTTTGGGAATCCTTTTTCATTGAGTGTTGACTGTTCAGATCGATTCTGAAAATGTTTTTATTCTGACTAACTTTTAAGATTAAGGTAAATTTAAGATAATCTTTATTGTCATTTTTACTGTCAGCCCACTGGTACACATTAAAAATGAAATTCTGTTGCTTGCTCGCAAAAGAAAGTATATACCTATCCATACACATACAAAAGACACATATGCACATATGCTATATACATACATAGGTTTTAATCTGTTATAAATCTTTTGATCCTAATTCCTTATTTTGTAAAGTCTCACAGAAAGGCAGGGTAACAATTGCATAATAATTATTCAGGGATAGCTGTTGTATTGTATTCAATTGTAGAATACAATACAACACAATTGTATTCTGGAAATATATCTGGGTTTTACTGTTCCTGTGGCATAATTGCTGTGATGTATTGTATTTCTGTATCATCTTTAAATCATGCAAAACCACCTTCCTCAATATGGGTCATCCAGATAGATTTGCGTAATCTCCCATATTCCACAACGGCCATGTCATTGTAGTTTAGCACATTGTAGTAAGCTGAGTTGGGAAAAACTGCTATTGGTATAAGGGACTCTGTTTCAGATTCATTTATCAATAATGTCATTAGAATATCACTTGTGTCATCTTTACTTTTTATTTGTAAACCACACAAATGCTCAGCCTAATACAAATCATCCCGTTCTTGAAATAAATAAGATTCCTTGTTCTTCCTATCTTGAAATAAAAATGAGTTGTTTGTTCAAATGATTACACAAGATTATGGAGATATTTAATCTATTCAATTAAATTTCTGCTATCATTAGGTCACATAAGCCAATATTCATGGCTGATTCTATTAAATCTTTTGAAAGATGGCAGTTTTTTGAAGGGATGAAATATCATCCCATTTTGCCTTAAATATTATATGTGTATCTTTTATACAAATCCATTATCCAGACAACTCTCCAGAGCTGTATTTTGGTTTACGATGCTTGATAAACATATTTTCAGTGTCTCTCTCTCTCTGCACCCTATGCTACAATAAAATTATGCAAATTTACATATCCTTCCCAAATTGCCTTGAAATAATTTAATTGTTTTACATGCAGAAATAATCCAAAAACAACTGAGTTATTTGATAATTTCCATTATCCACAACTTAATATCAATTATCTATTAATAATCATATGAGTTTAATTTTGCTTCTACTTATCATTGTTTCTAAAGCATATTGTCCATTGTCTTTTTTGGAACCAAAACAACGAAAGGAAACAATAGAACAGGAATGGTAGGCACGTTTGTGCTCTTAAGCCCCTTACAGACCTCTTAGAAATGGGGTGAGGTCAATAGTAGACAGTTTTTGCTTGAAGCTTTGGGGATTTTGGGAAGAGACCACAGAGTCAGGTAATTTATTCCAAGCATTAACAACTCTGTGACAGAAGTCAGATTTTCTGCAATCAAGATTGGAGAGGTTAACATTAAGCTTAAATCTATTGTGTGCTTGTGTATTGTTGCAATTGAAGCTGAAGTAGTCTTTGACAGGAAGGACGTTGTAATAGATGATTTTATGGGTTAAACTCAGGTCATGTTGAAGGCGGTGTAGTTCAAATTTTCAAAGCCCAGGATTTCAAGTCTGGTGGCATAAGGTATTTTGTTGTATTCAGAGGAGTGGAGAACTCTTCTTGTAAAATATTTCTGTTCAATTGTATTGATGTCAGAAATGTGGTATGGGTTCCAGACAGTCAAGCTGTATTCAAGAATTGGTCTAGCAAATGTTTTATATGCTCTGGTTAGTAGTGTAGTGTTTTTGGAGAAGAAGCTATCCAAGATTAGATTTACAACTCTTAAAGCCTTTTTTGCGATGTAATTGCAGTGGGCTTTGGCACTTAGATCATTTGATATGAAAACTCCAAGGTCTTTAACAGGGTGGGGGTCATCTGTAAGGAAATGTCCATCAAGTATGTACTTAGTGTTTGGGTTCTTTTTTCCAATATGTAGGACTGAGCATTTGCTGATTGAGATTTGGAGTTGCCAAGTTTTAGACCATTCAGATACAAAGTCAAGGTCTTTTTGAAGGGTAGTTGTATTGCTGGTGGTGTTAAATAGTTTGACATTGTCAGCAAAGAGAACACAATTACTTGTAATATGGTCACAGAGATCATTAATGTATAATATGAAGAGTGTTGGTCCAAGAACGCTGCCTTGGGGAACACCACTTTTGACAGAAACAGGATTTGATAGAACATTGCCAATTTTGACCACTTGTTGTCTGTTTGACAAGAAAGCTGTTATCCAATTGTGGTGGAGTCCTAAAATGCCATAGGATTTTAGTTTTAGGAGAAGTTTATCATGTACTACTAAGTCAAAAGCTTTACAGAAGTCTATGTAGATTGCCTCTATTGCTCTGCCCTGATCAAGATTTGTAGTCTATATGTTTTTGCAGTGAAGAAGTTGTAAGTTACATGATAATTTTTTTCTGAAACCAAATTGTTTATTAAAGAGTAGCTTGCTTGTTTCTAGGTGGAGGGTATTGGATTGGTTGATGATAGATTCCATTACTTTGCAGGTGACGCAACATAGAGAGATTGGTCTGGAATCTCCAAACAAAAGAAAACAAAAAACAAAAAACAAAACAAAACTGGAAGTATTTCAATAAATAGAAAAAAGGGTTAGCTGTGCCTCTGATAATTTGTCCAAAGTATGTGTGTATATCATTAGACTGAGGTTTAGTCATTATAACAATATGGAAAATCCTAAGAATAATGTAACAATTGGGCAATTGGTATAGATTTATATGTTATAGAATAATAAAAAATAATAATAATTTTTTAATAATAAAAAATAATAAACTTTCACTGTAAATAGAATCATGTCTGCAATATCTGTTGTGTATCCACACAGTCTTTACATAAAGTTACACTCATATCACTCATATATTCCATTCTCTTAGGACTCATTCAAGGTATTTGGATATGCATATATTTGTCACACACTTCACCTAACAATTATTTATTGTTTGTAATTTTTCTCTCAGGCTAGAATATTAATGAAAATTCATAATCTTCATAGCTGTTCAGGCAGGACAGAATGAAGGATTTATTGTTTCAGCAAAATGAAATCAGGTCTCCTGCAACCAAAAATGTAGGAAGTTTTCTGATAACGTAGCCTTTATGTTTTTAAAACTTCAGCTTGAAGTTTTAAAAAATTGGATTTCTATAAGTTGAAAGAAGTTCTCACATGTATGGCCATCTCAACATCCCCATAATCATGTGAGCAAAATTTGGATGTTTGGCAATCAACATGTATTTACAATGTTTGTAGTGTCCTGGGATCATGCAGTTGTTATTTGTGACTTTCTCAGCCAGTGTCTGACAAGCAAAGTTGAAGGGGAAGGCAGGTTTGCTTAATGACATGGCAAAAAAGAACATAAAATTGGGTGTGACTCACTTAACAACTGTTTTACATAGTAATGGAAATTTTTGTTCCAATTATAGTCATAAACTGAGGATAACCTGTACATACACTATTTTATATGCTCTTACTTTGGCTGTAAATGTTTCTTGCCCACACATATAATAGCACTCTTACACTGCAGATATCACCTTTGTGTGAAGTGAGGTCAACCTATCCAGGTTCAAATGTCTGTTTGAAATTCTACAATGGCATTGTAGTTTTTACATTTAATAGAAACTGAAATGTTTTCTTCAATCAGTGTGTTCTAATCTAAGGTCTGACAATCACTTAGTTTTGCCAGTGTCTAAATTTTGATCACTACTATAATTTCCAAAGGAGCCAAGTTCCTGATTGCTGTTCCATTTTCCCCCAATTTAGAAAAAAAATGTTATTCAGGCATTCTAAATGTTATTTGCTACAATGTGTGATACTAAAAAACAAGGAAGATAGCTCTGTCTTGCTCACTTCTTTCATGTTGCTATCCTTGTGTATAAAGCCAGAATTTAAAGCAGGGCATTTTTTTATCCATGTCAGTTCCCTGTCAAGTGTCAAACTGCTCTCAAACCACATCTTACACCAGTATTTCTCAACCTTGACAACTTTATGGTGCACGGACTTCAATTCCCAGAACTCTTTGGCTAACATGAATTCTAGGATGCCACAAGTCTTAAAGCTGCCAAGGTTGAGAAAGACTATTCTACACTATACAGCAAACAACAGAGACAAACAACGTCTTCTAATTGAAGTGTTTGTCTTCAAAAGAGAATGGCAACAAGAATGGGGAACAAAGGCCTTATTCTCTGCTTTTTGCAAAGCCCAAAAGATTATGGACCAATACTATTGTGAGATTTATGCCTTATTTCAAAACTATCAAACACTGAATCAACTAAGATCTTCTGTGTGGTTTGCAATTCCTTAATAATTTGAGATGCTAGCATATTGCTTTGTTGTCTTGTTGTGGTGGTCATGTGCTGCACTGTCACATGTTGCCTAGAAGAACTCAAAAAATTAAGGCCCATCCTGCCTGATCTCTGGTGGTATAACACCAGAGGTACCAAGTGATATATCCCAGAATCAATTTTTAGAGGGAACTTTCCTAGTGACATCAGCATTTGTCCATGCTAGTTTGCATCAGGGGGATTTGCAGGATGACACAGTGGTGAGACAGGGGCCACAGAGAGGCAGAGATTGCAGCCATGGCAATGGAATGGTAGCCTTTACAAAAAGAAGACAATTGGGGAGTGTTTTTTCCAGATCTTCTCTGTTATGTCTGATGGTGTGAAATAATGTTTTGCATAATGGTTCTACCCAAACAGAGAAAAAATATTTTGCAAGATTTAATGTGAACCACTCATTTTTATTATCCTTGATGGTAAAATGAACACCTAGACACCAATGCAAAACAAAGACAAACCTACCCAAAAGGAACTATAGAAAGATGTGTTTTTAAAATACAGGTCATATGTGCCCACAAATCAAACAAAGACTGTCATTTCTTCAGTTTTGTGTTGTTCCTTTGATGAAAGCTAAAGACTTTCAGAACCCCAGATGTGTTTTAACAGTAAAATCAATACTATGTAGACTTTTAAAATTATTTGTATTCATATTCGTAAAAGCTTCGTACAATCAGTATCAAAGATGCAGTTTTCTGATAGGCTTCTAGCAGTTCTAAGTAAGGGAAATGTCACCCAGATTTTCAGGGGAAAAAATCCTAATAGTTTCCTTATTTGTTCATAGTTTGAACATTCACTTTGAAAAATAGAGAAGCTGACATAGCATGACACATCTAGCCACCAACACATAACTAAAAAAAAAAGAGAGAGAGAATTTCAATATATAAAGTTTCAAGTGTTGCTAGAAAAGAGGTCAAAGTACTTTATGAAATTATAAGCCTTTTGTAGGAAGATTGGAGTTTTGATTACTTGAGATGGAGCGAATCATATTGAAACTGCTCACATCTATTACAATGGAACTCGTAACAAGGGAGACGTATTACAAAGCCTCCTGAAACCCCACTGCCATCCCTTCTTTTCAAATATGCAATTCTATACAAAAAAGCAAATGTACCAGTAGGCTTGTTCATCCCATCTACAACCTAAAATGAGAGTGCAAGGTAAGTAATGATTCAAGGAACAGGAGCATATGTCCACAACTCAATTGATGGCATTGAAAAGGAGGTTAGTAAAGGGCTATAGTTGAGTCCTGCTTAAATATTATTTTCATTTCCAAAGAGAACAATCCAACAATATCTCAAAGAGTTTATTGGTCTTGCAAAAGTGAAGCTGCTCCCAACTATTAGGACAAGTGTACAAAGTAGGGAATGTACAGCACCTTTTGGCTGTCAACTTCAAATCATGATCTGAGAACTAGAGAATAGCATCTTGTGCAGGTGTAATTTTCATGAACCACACAGTTGCAAGCAAATCTTAATAAAGTTTGGGATGAATGTATTTATTTATTAGATTTATAGATTTATTGGACCGGAACACCTGATTTTACAAAAGAAAAAAAACCCTCACCCTACTTGGAACTGCCTATAACCTTAGATTTTACTGCAATAATTCTTATAACCTTAGTTAAACCATTAATGAAACTATAGGTTACCAGCACATAATAATATAGGTGGTCTTCAATTTTCATCCCATAATGGAGCCTGCCCATTATTGTCATAAGTCATGACAGTCGTAAATTGGGTCATCCATGTGACTGACCCAATTTTACACCCTTTTTGGTGGTGGTCATAAAGCAAAAACTGCAGTCATAAAGCAAATGCAGCAGTTATAAAGTGAATGTCATGGTCATAAAGCAAACTTCAAATGGTCATTAAATGACCAGTTAAAAGTCAAGAGCTATCTGTAATAAATTACACTTGAAAGCTGCCTGAATCTCAACATTGATTACAACAATCAAACAAAGAAATTACAATAAACATAAAGACAATATACAGAAAATAAAGACTATTAAAAAAATCCAAAACACTGATATCACAAGCCAGCCTGCATGACAAAATCTGTTTTTGTCTGAAGGCAAATCAATCTTGGCATCTTCTAAGCATGATGTCAAAAAAAGCGGAGATTTTTGCAGAGGTTTCAATAGACGGGTTCCTTAATAAGAAGCAGAGTTTTTGATTGGGATCATTTCATGTGCTACATCTGCTAGAAAGGAAAGACATTAGTTCTACATATCAGACAGTGCACAGAGAGCAGTTTAAGAGAACACATGGAAGTGATTTAGCTTCTCTGAGGATACAAGTAATGTTCCTGGGAGGGGAACATTGAATCTTGCTTCCAACACTTCAAAATAGAGCAACATATCTTACTGATGTGAATGGCCTTCTAGGGGGAGCAGAAATAATATTATAAATTTATATGATTTAATAATACATGAGTTTATGTTATAAATTAATTAGAAAAATATTCAGGGATGATGTAAAACGGGTGCTAAAGTTCATAAAGCAATAATAAAATAAATAATTTCTGATCTGGGTTTTTTTTTTTTTGTAGCTATCAGCCTCTTTGCTTAAATTCTACCAAGCTTTATGTGGGCCTAACATAAGAAGAGAGTGGGCTGACAATCCTAATATACAATACTAGTTAAAGACTATGCACTTCTTCTAGGGAGAAGAGTTTCTGTCAACCATAATAAGATGGACCAGAGATTCAGTCCCAAATAGTTGTTTCTTTCAGTACTTCTTAGAGCAGGGGTCTCCAACTTGGCAACTTTAAGACTTGTGGACTTCAACTCCCAGAGTTCTTCAGCCAGCGAAACTGGCTGAGAAATTCTGGGAGTTGAAGTCCACAAGTCTTAAAGTTGCCAAAGTTGGAGACCCCTGTCTTAGAGCAAAATTTCATGCAGGTTACAATAAGAGTCACAGCCAAGCAATGAATCTTTGAGTGGAGAAGCTTGAGCATGGCTCTCATTAATTTAAACCGGATTACTTCTGAATGAGTTAAGTGCAAAATGGGTGTAATACTTCAGCTTTAAATAAAGTGTCTGCTGCAGGCTCAAAGTTATTGCTCATAAAATTTGCAGATCTGATTATTGCATTCATGGGCTATGTTGTGAAATCACAGGCTTTAAGTTTCTAGGAAGCAGAAAGCTGGAAATTGATACCAAGATATTTAAATGTGATCTGCTTGATTTGGTTTTCATTATTCTTCTAGTTATAGAGATGATGATTGTGACAACTAATAAATGCCATCACTTTAGTTTTTAATACAGTTAATTTCACTTTTTTGGTATGTGACTACAGTATATTGTTAGCCCTTGAAATCTTTACTGAAGGTGAACTTGATGTTATAATGCACCATCAACATATAAAAGGGTGGAAGTTGGATAGTGGAATTCACATTTTGCAAAGACCTGAATAATGTTTTTGACATAAAAATTAAATGGCATAATGCAGGTGTCAGGTCACCACTAACTATGTTTTTAACATATATGAAGCTATTCTCATGGAGAACCATTACTGTTGGAGGAGGAGATGATTGATAGCAATCGAAAATTGCTAATTTTCTTTGTAACTTCTCCCAGAGAATTGAATCAAAAGCCATTTTCAAATTGATGAAAGCAGCAAAGAAAGACTCTACATAAAGCTGGAATAATATTCTGTCAAATATTTACAATTTTTATAGCTACCCGGGTCAAAAGATTCTGGCTGGGTTACACATTTATGTTGTAATGCCATAAAAAAAATTAAAAATGATAAAAACAAGAGTAACTGTAAATCAATAAGGTGGACATAAAGCTTAATGCCAATAAAATATACATAGAGTTGACAGCATGATAAAATATAACCAATAACATTTGTTTCCTATACAAACATGTGAGAGGGAGTTTTATGACTTTTGGGGTAAGGATATAGGGTAATACAACAGTCCTCAATTGAATGGCCTGTTTATTTATTTATTTATTTTGTCACACAATATATATAAGCATAAGCATGAAATAATTATACAATATATAAGCATATATATGAGTATGAGTATGTAATAACTATATTAATTGGATATAACAAAAGGAAACAATAGGACAGGAACGGTAGGCACGTTTGTGCCCTTATGCACGCCCCTTACAGACCTCTTAGGAATGGGGTGAGGTCAATGGTAGATAGTTTTTGGTTGAAGCTTTGGGGATTTTGGGAAGAGACCACAATAGTAGCCTAGAACTAGAACTTTAGTAGCCTAGAACTTGCTTATTCCATAACTAAAACAGTGTTGTGGATAAGTTGATTTTTTGATAGTTGGTGGTACAATGACAGAGTCACATTGTACAGTGTAACTTTTTTGTATGTTGGTGCTGCTATGAAATGGCTGCTCTCTTTAGGCATCTTCAGAAAGTCTTCAGTGTGAGTATCATCAATAAGAATGTCAACAGAGATTCAC
Organism: Ahaetulla prasina; assembly: GCF_028640845.1. NCBI lineage: Eukaryota > Metazoa > Chordata > Lepidosauria > Squamata > Colubridae > Ahaetulla > Ahaetulla prasina. The sequence continues at coordinate 100,684,887 of NC_080543.1, read as the reverse complement.
CATCATGGATGGATTAAAGGAGTTTTGATGGATTTAAGCCCACCCATATACTTTGCCATTCTCCAATTAGGCAATCGGTTTATTTTTGCAGAGAGCCAAAGAGATGGTCTTGGAGAAACTATGCAGAAACAATTATGAAAATAAAACCATCTGCTAAGCCCATTTGAAAAAGAGAAAACAATTATGCATAGTTTCTCCAAAGTCATCTCTGAGGCATTCTACAATCTTTGAGGAAGACACTCAACAGGAATTGTTGTTATGTGAAATATCTCACAAAGTGAATCAGACTTCCAGCTGGATCTGAGATGAACTACATTCAGTTCCCAGTGCTCCCAATAATGTCCAGTTATTTAATCTTGGCAGTCTATTTAAATAAAATAGAGGTCCACTCTCCTACTTAACATTGGGTCTAAAGAGAGCAAGGAATGGATGGAATATAACCATATGCAATACTAGAAGAAGAAAAGACTCCGTCTCAGCAAGACAATCAGGGTGTATCTACACACATTTTTATTTATCTTTTGGTTGCTTAATTTTTATGGTATCAGGAGAGGAAGGAAGAGAGAAAGATATGCAATGAAAAAAAGAATGAAAAGCCACTATCTTGCCACCCAGTATCCCATCTATCTTTAACCAAGCCTTTAAAATGTGGCTCTTCTATCAGGTTTTGGACTTTGGGCCCCTTTAAGTTGGAGACTGTTTTGGAGAAAAAAGATTTTATTGTTCCTTCTGGGTGACTATTATCTGTCTTAATAGAATAGAATAGAATAGAATTTTTTATTGGCCAAGTGTGATTGGACACACAAGGAATTTGTCTTGGTGCATATGCTCTCAGTGTGCATAAAAGAAAAGATACGTTCATCAAGGTACAACATTTACAACACAATTGATGGTCAATATATCAATATAAATCATAAGGATTGCCAGCAACAAAGTTATAGTCATACAGTCATAAGTGGAAAGAGATTGGTGATGGGAACTATGAGAAGATTGATAGTAGTGCAGATTTGGTAAATAGTTTGACAGTGTTGAGGGAATTATTTGTTTAGCAGAGTGATGGCCTTCGGGGAAAAACTGTTCTTGTGTCTAGTTGTTCTGTTGTGCAGTGCTCTATAGCGTCGTTTTGAGGGTAGGAGTTGAAACAGTTTATATCCTGGATGTGAGGGATCTGTAAATATTTTCACGGCCCTCTTCTTGATTCGTGCAGTATACAGGTCCTCAATGGAAGGCAGGTTGGTAGCAATTATTTTTTCTGCAGTTCTAATTATCCTCTGAAGTCTGTGTCTTTCTTGTTGGGTTGCAGAACCGAACCAGACAGTTATAGAGGTGCAAATGACAGACTCAATAATTCCTCTGTAGAACTGAATCAGCAGCTCCTTGGGCAGTTTGAACTTACTGAGGTGGCGCAGAAAGAACATCCCTTGTTGTCCTTTTTTGATGAAGTTTTTGATGTTAGCTGTCCATTTTAGATCTTGCGATATGATAGAACCTAGAAATGTAAAGGTTTCTACTGTTGATACTGTGTTGTCTAGTATTGTGACAGGTGGAAGTGTGGAAGGGTTTCTCCTAAAGTCTACCACCATTTCTACGGTTTTGAGTGTGTTCAGTTCCAGATTGTTTTGGTTGCACCACAAGGCTAGTCGTAATATTGTGATGTTTCTTTCTTTTCATTTGCAAGTTACCCAGAGTTGTTCTGCAGTTCATTTATATAAAATACATGAAATATACAAAATAAAGGAAAAGGATGGATAACAGCAAGGAAAGAACATTTGAGTGCATGTAAAGATGGTGGGTTTTGTCTGCTAAACACAGAGTAGAATCAGAAAATTAACTGGTAAAAATAAAGGATAGAATGCTGTAGACTGGTCAGTTGGAACAAACTAGCAATTTCCAATCAATTTCAAAGTTGGCAAGATCTTTATTGATCGCATGTGAAAGCAGCCTTTTTATTCTATTGCAGAAAGAGATGAGATCCTAGAGTGCAGGGCCCAGAATGATGGATTTCATTTACAGGGCAGCAGATTCTGAATGAATGTTAGAAAACCTTATTAACAGTAAAAAGAGTTTAGTGTTGGAACTGATTATGCAGGAGGTGACAGGCTACTCCCCTTCATCAGCTGTGTTCAAGAAGAAGCGACCAGACAGCCATCTGTCTAGGATGCCTTAATTGGATTCTTGCACTGAGCATCAAGTTAGACTTAATGACCTCATAGTCTTCTTCCTATCCCTTCCTTACTACATTTTATTCTGTGCTTCAAGAAATTGCCTTAGATCTTTTCATTTGTATGGTGGCATAGACTGTACTATCACTAATAATAACAATATTAACTTCTTCATTTGTGTTTCTCATAGTGTTTGTTATTCCATATCCACTGATTCCATATTCCCATTTATATTTATTCAGATGGAAACTTCAAGATATTCAATGGAAGTTATTCTCCAGTGAGGAACCATTTAGATGAGTGAATAGCCCTATTACCTAAGTTTCTAATCATATTATTAATTTATTTATTTATTTTGTCAAATACATATTGAATAATATATATAAGTATAAGCATGAATTGAATACATAAAATGAATACAATTAAAGGGAACATTAGGACAGGGACGGTAGGCACGCTGGTGCTCCTATGCACACCCATTATGGACCTCTTAGGAATGGGGTGAGGTCAAAAGTAGACAGTCTAACTACTTAACTAAGTAGGTTAAAGTTTTGGGGATTTTGGGATGAGACCACAGAGTCTGGTAGTGCCTTCCAGGCATTAAGAACTCTGTTACTGAAGTCATATTTTCTGCAATCGAGATTGGAGCGGTTCACTTTAAGTTTGAATCTATTGTGTACTCGTGTATTGTTGTGACTGAAGCTGAAGTAGTCTTTGACGGGAAGGACATTGTAGCATATCCTCAAACAATCATCCCAGAGGGTCAAAGAACAATTTAGAAACATAAAGGTTCAGAGATTTCACCTTCTTTAGACCTTTACCCTTTATTTTTGTCTTTTTAGAAGAGATTAGTATCAAGGTTCCAGAAAAACCTCTTCTGCATAAAAAAAACTCAGAAGCCATTGTCTTTCAGAGTTCTTTACTAGCATGAGGAAACTGGCACACGATGAGTGAAATTCCAAAACTGAACTTCCGGATTCTTTTCCCAGTTATACAAACCCCACCCCCCTAACCCCTTTGCTGGTCACATGGTCCCACATTCTCCCAGTTCATTCGAATATCTTCTCGCCACTTTTCCTGCAGATGTGAACACCATCCGACCTTGACCACTTGAAGAATGTTACCATACCCCTCAACCCCCCTTCTTCCCCTCAGGGAAAAAATGTGGCAGCGTCTGGAACCCTAAAGTCTAGTATGGTTTCCAGGCCTGACAATTAGATTCTATATCTTTACAATGTAAGGATCTGTGTTACTTTTTTAAAAAAAAGATAATGGGTTAGGGACCATATCTGAAATGGAACCAGACAATCATTCTTTTATTGTTGCTTTTGCAGCTGTTATTGTTAATAAAGAACATAGATCAGGCTGAAATACCTCACTGTATTTTATTTTATCCTTTATGTTATGTTAGCAGACGCTTTAGGTCAGGGGTCTCCAACCTTGGTCCCTTTAAGACTTGTGGACTTCAACTCCCAGAGTTCCTCAGCCAGCTTTGCTGGCTGAGGGACTCTGGGAGTTGAAGTCCACAAGTCTTAAAGGGACCAAGGTTGGAGACCCCTGCTTTAGGTAAGGTTTGCGGTAAAAAAAAGTTCATTCATGAAACAAGATTAAAGTTAAGCAATTAAAGGATAATTCTGATATTTAATTCCTCCCCCCTCCTTTGAAAATATCATTTTTCATGCAGTGACAGCCACAAGCTCTTTTCAAGTTTTATGGCAATTTGGCAGAAAGAACAGGAAGCCATCTGTAGCAGACCAAGATCATTGTAGGCCTACGCATTGATGAAGGGGTGGAATGGCGGAGATATGAAAAGCATGGGAATGTTAACTTTAACTGAAGGTTTTGAAATTATGAGAAACAGGATGCTTTTTTCTGCCCGAAGCCATGAACTTTAGAAAGGACAATAACAACAAAAAGAAATGGCTTAAATGTTCTTTAAGCATGCTTAATTCTTTATTCTTTTGTAGCCCATTTCGGCACATGTTTTAGTAGCAAGAACAAGGTCAGTGATATTGCCAGGCATTGATCAGGAGATCTTCCATACACCTTTAGCAGAGTGTTCCTTTCTACACCTTCTTCTTCCTGCTTTTCTTGCCTAGAGCAGGGGTCTCCAACCTTGGTCCCTTTAAGACTTGTGGACTTCAACTCCCAGAGACCCTCAGCCAGCAAAGTTGAAGTCCACAAGTCTTAAAGGGACCAAGGTTGGAGACCCCTGGCCTAGAGGCCCTTTGGAGAAAGGAAGAAAAGAAAGGGGGTGGGAGGGGTTTATAATAATATTGAAATTAGGAAACTTGGGCATGGAGTACACAAAGGAGTGAGTATGGGATCCATCTTGCTTTCTAAATGCTAAGTGCACCATTGGGCAGAGAAATACTAATATCCAAAGATGACCATCAGAGCACTGGTTCAGGACAGGATGGAAGAAATGTGCATCCACTATTGAACATATCAGTTGCAGAAGTTTCCTGGATTCCCAAGGGAAGAACTGTGACTTAAAAGTAGTCTTTGGTGTTTCCACCAGTGGTGGGTCTTTGGCCAGGTTAAAAGAGGGAGGAAGTTTTCAGATTGAGAATAAGCAGTGAACCAAATGGCTACAATCCCATTGTATAACTACCGTAAAGAATTACCTTTTCTCTCAAGTGGCTTCATTTGCCCACGTGACATTGTCACTTAGCCAAACCTTGCATGCTGCGTATGTTACCGACTCTTTCCTCATTCACTCTGAGATTCATATTTGGCTAATTACTCTTGTAAGATGTCAAATGTTTCAAGAAAAAGAAGCACTGAAGCAGTTTCAGGGAGTGGAAAACATAGTCTTGTCATGTTCACAGTAGGAGTTCCCTCCGATTATGTTGGCTATGCATTTTCCCAATATGGCTTCTGCTGAATCTCCAAAATGAACCCCTCTGCATCATATTTTTCTCATATAGTCAAGTAGACTTGTGGCTATGGTCAAAAAGTTTGTGTGTGTGTCTTCTCAAGGAATAATAAATATAAATGGGGCTTTTAAAAAGTAAAAACTTAAAAGAGGTTGGAAAGTATTTTGTCCTAAACTCAGGGACAAAAGTGGATCATAGGAATGTTGGTAGAGAGGTCATTTCTTTTATGATAAGCAGTTGGAGAAGTTTGCTCTACTTGGAAACATTCCATATTTCAGGGTGAAATATGTTTTTGAACCACAAAGTTGAATGTGGATCTTGAATGAGTTAGACTTCAAGAACAGGCAGAGACAGAACAAAAACTAACTTGATTTAGGAACTAAAATTAAACGTATTTTTTTATTTGGAAAGCTTATTTATGGTCACCTGTCTTACACAAAATAATCCTAATAAATTATTATTTTGGTACAGCAGATTTTAGGACTGGGCCATCAATTTTGTGAATGTGACATCTGGTACTAAAAATTGCATTCTGCTGAATTGCTTCCAGGGGATTCCACATCTAAACAAAACACTGTTAATTATTTTTAGTTGTTTGCAATTGGCAGTTTTGCTGTTGATGTTATTATGGGTGTCATTCTTCTAATTTAGAAGAGTAAAGGTTTATTAGGTGAAACGCACGTACTTGCTAAGTATTATGTTCCTACAAGTCCAAGTAGCATACCAAGTAACTCTCCTAAAATGAGAATGACACCTGTAATAATTCTTTCCTTCATGCAATTAAAAGTTGACTTTGTATATAATATACAAATGGATGAAGACTATTGCTTAACACTGTGTAAGCCGCCCTGAGTCTTCGGAGAAGGGTGGGATATAAATTCAAATAATAATAATAATAATAATAATAATAATAATAATAATAATAATAATAACAATAACAATAACAATAACAATAATAATAATTTTAAAAAACGAACAGAACAAATGTAACTTCAGGGTAATATTGAACCTAATCCTTACCTCAACTCATAAGGGGTCAGTGTGAGTGATACTAAAGCTTAGAGAAAACTAAAACGTTTTTGGTTACCATATGCCTCCCACCGACCCGTACGCTCTCACAGAGAGGGACTTCTCAGGGTGCCGTCCGCCAAGCAATGTCGGCTGGCGGCCCCCAGGGGAAGGTCCTTCTCTGTGGGGGCTCCCACACTCTGGAACGAACTTCCCCCGGGTTTACGCCAAATACCTGACCTTCGGACCTTTCGCCGCGAACTGAAGACACATCTTTTTATTCGCGCGGGGCTGGCTTAAATTTTATGGATTTTATAGTTTTTATTATTAATTTTAAACGGGGTTTTAGTTTCTATATTTTTAAATTTTTAGGCAAATTATAATAAGTTTTTTAATTTTACATTTTATATATAGTGTCTTGCTTGTTTTTATTTGCCTGTACACCGCCCTGAGTCCTTCGGGAGAAGGGCGGTATAAAAATCAAATAAATGAAATGAAATGAAATGAAATTGGTCATATTTTTAGTAAATTTACTGTAATTAATGGAACTCATTATTTGTGACAAACCTTAGTCCCCTGATTTCAGTTGTTGAAAAGACATAGTAAGGTTGGGGACACAAATATAGTTTTTTTTTTCTTGTTTAAAAGGAAAGCATTATAAAGCAAGAAGATCACATCCACCATTTCTTTAGAGATGGGTAGATACAAGGTGATAGTGGGAATGGAGTGTGTCTTGTTATTAATGGTGTAGATTCCATATCCTGCCTGTGGTCCTTGAAAAATATATATACAGATTCTCAAGATGGTAGAAAAGAAGACTAAAATTTTGAAACCTGAATGACTTCTTTAATACAAGACACCTTGATTCTGCATGAACTAAGATTTCGGAAGTCCTAGAATAGAATTCTTTATTGGCTAAGTGTGATTGGACACACAAGGAATTTGTCTTGGTGCATATGCTCTCAGTGTACATAAAAGACGAGCATTATATGTTTGTCAACAATAATAAGGTAATGATAATCACAGGGAACAAATAAGCAATCAAATCTTATTAGGAAACAGTCAATATAAATCGTACAGATTCCAGCAACAAGGTTACAGTCATATAGTCATAAGAGGGGGGAGATGGGTGATAGGAGCATTGAGAAGATTAATAGTAATGCAGACTTAGTAACTAGTTTGACAATGTTGAGGGAATTATTTGTTCAGCAGAGTGATGGCGTTTGGAAAAAAACTGTTCTTGTGTCTAGTTGTTCTGGTGTGCAGTGCTCTATAGCATCGTTTTGAGGATAGGAGTTGAAATAGTTTACACTGAGACCATATGTCTAGGATGTGAGAGGTCTGTAAATATTTAAAAACCGCTACAAAAATATATGCCACCAAATAAAGACTGAATGCACCAATTACCACATCAAACAAGAAGAAGACCTTCTGCGCACAAAATCCAATCGCGCTTTCTATAATTTTGTAAACAACAAACTTAAAGACTCGAGATCCATCCCACCCCTAAAAGGATCTAACGGTAAAGAATGTAATGATGAAACAGTTAAAGCAAACTTCTTTAACACATTCTTCAGCTCAGTCTTTGTTAACAGTAATGGCTTATACCCAAAATTCCCCAGTCGTACCAACAACGATTACAACAATCTTACACAAATAGATTTCACAGAAGATAATGTTGAAAAGGCCCTTCGCAGACTGAAACCATCTCTATCTATTGGACCTGATGGTCTATGTGCATACTTCTAAAAAAGCTTTCCACTGTTATAGCAAAACCCCTAAGCATAATCTTTGAAAAATCTTTCAGAACCAGCTCCCTTCCCAAAGTATAGTCAGTAGCCACGGTCATCCCTGTCTTCAGAAAAGGAGACCCCAGCCTAGTTGAAAACTATAGACCAATTTCTTTATGCTGCATCACCTGCAAAGTAATGGATCATCAACCAATCCATCACCCTCCACCTTGAAACAAACAACCTACTCTCCAATAAACAATTCGGTTTCAGAAAAAAATTATCCTGTAATTTACAACTTCTTCACTGCAAAAACATATAGAGTACAAATCTTGATCAGGGCAAAGCAATAGATGCAATTTACATAGACTTCTGTAAAGCTTTTGACTCAGTGGTACATGACAAGCTTCTTCTAAAACTAAAATCCTATGGCATCTCCAGACCCCTCCATAATTGGATAACAGTGTTCCTGTCAAACAGACAACAAGTGGTCAAAATAGGCAGTGCCCTATCAAATCCTGTTCCTGTCAATAGCGGTGTCCCCCAAGGCAGTGTTCTAGGACCAACATTCTTCATATTATACATTAACGACCTCTGTGACCATATTAAAAGTAATTGTGTTATCTTCGCCGATGATGTTAAACTATTTAACACTACCACCAAAGCGGCTACCCTTCAAAAAGACCTTGACTTTGTGTCGGAATGGTCAAAAAATTGGCAACTCCAAATCTCAATCAGCAAATGCTCATTCTTACACATTGGAAAAAAGAATCTGAACACTAAATACAAGCTTGATGGACATTACCTTGCCTTACCCCGTCAAAGACCTTGGAGTTTTCATATCAAACGATCTAAGTGCGAAAGCCCACTGCAACTACATCGCCAAAAAGGCTTTAAGAGTTGTAAACTTAATCTTAAGACTATTGCCTGACATAGTGTAAGCCGCCCTGAGTCTTTGGAGAAGGGCGGGATATAAATGCAAAAAAATAAATAAATCTTGCGTAGCTTCTTCTCCAGTAAGATTACACTACTAACCAGAGCATACAAAACATTTGCTAGACCAATTCTCGAATACAGCTCGCCTGTCTGGAAGCCACACCTCATTTTGGACATTAATACAATTGAGCGTGTCCAGAAATATTTTACAAGAAGAATTCTCCACTCCTCTGATCACAACAAAATACCTTATGCCACCAGACTTGAAATCCTGGGTTTAGAAAATTTAGAACTCCGCCGCCTTCGGCATGACCTGAGTATAACTCTGGGATGATTGTTTGAGGATATGCTGCAATGTCCTTCCTGTTGAAGACTACTTCAGCTTCAATTGCAACAATACACGAGCACACAATAGATTTAAACTTAATGTGAACCGCTCCAATCTTGACTGTAGAAAATATGACTTCAGTAACAGAGTTGTTAATACCTGGAATGCACTACCTGACTCTGTGGTCTCTTCCCAAAATCCCCAAAGCTTTAACCAAAGACTATCTACTATTGACCTCACCCCATTCCTAAGAGATCTGTAAGGGGCGTGCATAAGAGCACCAGCGTGCCTACTGTTCCTGTCCTAATGTTCCCTTTGATTGTATCCAATTCGTATGGTTATTTCATGCTTATACTTATATATACTGTTGTGTTTGACAAATAAATAAAAATAAATAAAATAAATAAATAAAATAAAATATTTTCACAGCCCTTTTTTTGATTCGTGCAATGTACAGGTCCTCAATGGAAGGCAGGTTGGTAGCAATTGTTTTTTCTGCAGTTCTAATTATCCTCTGAAGTCTGTATCTGTCTTGTTGGGTTGCAGAACCAAACCAGGCAATTATAGAGGTGCAGATGACAGTCTCAATAATTCATCTGTAGAATTGTATCAGCAGCTCCTTGGGCAGTTTGAGCTTTCTGAGTTGGCGCAGAAAGAACATTCTTTGTTGTGCTTTTTTGATGAAGTTTTTGATGTTAGCTGTCCATTTTAGATCTTGCGATATGGTAGAACCTAGAAATTTGAAGGTCTCTACTGTTGATACTGTGTTGTCTAGTATTGTAAGAGATGGTAATATGGGAGGGTATGAATTGTTGTCTTAATTTCTGAGGCAGATTAATAGAACATGAAGACTGTTTGATAGGCACTTATTTCAATGAACTTTTGGTTTTCATAACTGTAACAGAGTCCCTAGGTAGGGAAATGGACGGTTAATAAGTTTATTTAATTTAATTTCAGTTTAAAAGTAAAACAATGTATTTTTGCAAGTTTTTCATTCAAGTTAAGAAAAAGAAGTAGCAACAATTCATTGTCACAGTGTTTCTGAAATGTCTGGAACTTAGGTTTATTGATAAATTGCAGCAGACAAATATATTTCTCAGTATATATAATGTGAGGAATTGCAGACAGGGTGTTGAAAGGAGTTGAGTTTTTTCTAGTTTGTCACAGATATTGGGTAGGTATTTAAGAGTTTAATATCTTGGAATTAGCAGTTGTATAGAACCAAGATTACATCTGATGGGCATCATCTTGTTGATATCAAGATCAGATTGATTCCAATACTAGGCTTACATTATGTTTGTATTGCATTCAGCTATATGTAGCTCAGAAGCTGGTATAAAATCTTGAAGCCATTTAGCTAAGGTATTGTTTTTACTTGTATATTATTTTTCAAATAAATCACAAAACAAAGGTTGTGTTGCTTTTGTCAATAGCTATCCAAAATTATTTGAAATCAATCCTTGCCATAAAAAACAAGACATACATTTAGGACCCAAAATGTAATATCTCTATACCACCTATTGGTAATGATTTTTAAAATGCAAGTATCTCCTGGCAAATCCTGCAAAGCCAGTCAATTTTCCTTTGTTTACGCTTGCAGAAGTCTATGTTTCTCTGCAGGGTATAATTTCTTATTGCAAACTGGCCAGATTCATTGAAGTCACTGCCAAATGCTTACTGATTTCCGTAGATTACAGTTGTCTCCCTCAAGCATACTGGAGCCTATATCCCCATGGCTTTTAATAAGAAATGTGTTTCTCTGTAGCCTAAGGCTTAAATTATTGAAGTGTTGATGTCACTCTATGAGAAGATTTGCACCCTGAAAAAGTAAGATTCAACATGAAAGATAGCAATTCATACCATAGGACTGTTCCCTCAGATGACACTGACCAGGGGACATTAAAGAATGAGAATTATGAAAAAGTCTCTCTTCATACGATGATATATGGAAAATAATTAATATTCAGGAAATTATTTGTACTATATGTATTTAGTGAGAAAGGCAGCATAACAATTTAATAAATAAAAAAATAAAATATACCAAATTCTCTCAGAAATGCATGCTAAGTGCCACAAGTGGTTTTAAATAATTCTAATTATTTAATTTAAATAATTTTAAAGTATACGCAAAAGGGATGAGATGGCTTAGTGGCTAAGATGCTGAGCTTGTTGATCGAAAGGTCAGCAGTTCAGCGGTTCGGATTCCTAATGTCGCGTAATGGGGTGAGCTCCCATTACTTGTCCCAGCTTCTGCCAACCTAGCAGTTCGAAAGCATATAAAAGATGCAAGTAGAAAAATAGGGACCACCTTTGGTGGGAAGGTAAGAGCGTTCCGTGCGCCTTTGGCGTTTAGTCATGTCGGCCACATGACCACAGAGACGTCTTCGGACTTTGAAACGGAGATGAGCACCGCCCCCTAGAGTCGGCAACAACTAGCACATGTGTGCAAGGGGAACCTTTACCTTTACCTTAAAGTATATGCATGTTCTCTCTCTCTCTCACACACACACATATACAATTAGCTGAGTCCGTTCCTTCTTCATATTCCAAATCTTATGTGAAGTATTTTTCAGAGTCAGTGAAAGATCTATGTATATTTTATCCTGGGATTTCTAAATTCAAGTAAAAAATGCAAAATATAAAGTGACAGTTGCTAAGGCACAGTTTTGTAAATTTAGCACTTAACATTATGATAGCATGTGAAAGAATATTCTTCTTCCAGGGAAGATTGCCTTGATTGTCATAGATTGTGTAGTTCAAAAAGAGATATTTTAAAACTAACTAGAGCAGCATCTCAGTAAGTTATAGCAAGAATTATCAGTCAAGGACCACATCAGGCCTCAAGCCAAAATTGAGATTTTAAATGGTGATTCAAAACAGTCCATGGCGACCATGCTATGCTAAACTAAGCTAAACCATGCTCCAGGAATCAAGACTGACTGGAAGGGGTGTGTGTGTGTGTGTGTGTGTGTGTGTGTGTGTGTGTGTGTGTGTGAGAGAGAGAGAGAGAGAGAGAGAGAGAGAGAGCACATGTATATAACAAAAAACTGGTTATATAATATCAGAGTTGGAAGGGACCTTGGAGGTCTTCTAGTCCAAACCCTGCCCAGGCAGGAAACCCTACACCATTTCAGACAAATGGCTATCCAACATTTTCTTAAAAATTTCCAGTGTTGGAGCACTGACAATTTCTGCAGGCAAGTTGTTCCACCGATTAATTGTTCTAACTGTCAGGAAATTTCTCCTTAGTTCTAAGTTGCTTCTCTCCTTGATTAGTTTCCACCCATTGTTTCTTGTTCTACCGTCAGGTGCATTGCAGAATACTTTGACTCCCTCTTCTTTGTGGCAACCCCTGAGATATTGGAACACTGCTATCATGTCTCTCCTAGTCCTTCTTTTCATTAAACTAGGCATACCGAGTTCCTGCAACCATTCTTCATATGTTTTAGCCTCCAGTCCCCTAATCATCTTTGTTGCTCTTCTCTGCACTCTTTCTAGAGTTTCAACATCCTTTTTACATCGTGGCGATCAAAACTGAATGCAGTATTCCAAGTGTGGCCTTACCAAGGCATTATAAAGTGGTATTAACACTTCCCGTGATCTTGATTCTATCCCTCTGTTTATGCAGCCCAGAACTGTGTTGGCTTTTTTAGCACCTGCTGCATACTGTTGGCTGATATCTAAATGGTTGTCCACCAGGACTCCAAGATCCCTCTCACAGGTACTACTATTGAGCAAGGTACCACATATATGGTACCTGTGCATTTTGGGTTTTTTGCCTAAATGTAGAACCTTACTTTTTTCACTGTTGAATTTCATTTTGTTAGATAGTGCCCAATGTTCAAGTCTGTCAAGATCTTTCTATATCTTGAGCCTATCTTCTGAAGTGTTGGCTATTCCTGCCAGCTTGGTGTCATCTGCAAATTTGATGAGTTCCCCATCTATCCCCTCGTATATACACTTATATTGGAGAAATGCAGATATTCTGTTTATGGTGATTATTTAGCATATCTTTCAAAGTTTCCATGACTTTTGGATTCTAAACCAGTAGCATACAATTCCAGATTCAGTCTTTAGCATCTACAGCTAAGGTGAGGAATACTTGGAGAACACTTTCACATCAGTGTTTTGTTCCACTTTGGGATCAGTTCTGAACCCTAGTTGATCTGTCAATGTTGTTTGGGAGACGTTAGTTAATTTATTTCAGCTATGATTTATTTGAAACTGCTGTAATCCTGGCATTTTTTTTAAAGAAATTGCAAACACTATGGGTGATCTGTATTCCCATTGGTGAGATTCCCACTGCTTCACTTTTTTTTTTTTTGTGGTCTTGGCCTCAGGCCAGCAATACTGTCTTGGAGTTTCAACATTTTCCTCCTGGAGTTTATATTTGCATGTAGCTTAAAATGTATCTCTCCTATTCAAGCTGCCATAACAACATGCAACCATGCATCTAGCTATTGCCAAGAGTTCATTGCTGACATGATCATTTCATTTTCATAGTTCTATAAGGTATTTTTTAATGCAATAAAGCAGGGGTAGTCAACCTTTTTATACCTACCGCCCACTTTTGTATCTCTGTTAGTAATAAAATTTTCTAACTGCCCACCGGTTCCACAGTAATCACCGTGTCTGCGCATGCCTCTTGCGCTTCGTGGATTGGGTTTGTGGGGTGCCAGCTACCAGCTCTGCTTGTCTGTTACAGCTGGGTGGTGTGTGTGGGGGAGGGAGATGCACGAGCTATTCTGGGACGAGGCTCTTTTGTTTGCGGTCGCACTATAGTGCCATTTAGTTTCACTTACGTAATGTGAACTAAACCTATGCGCGGGGTGATACAAATAATATATTTTCAGAAATGTAAATTGTTACAGGGAATTTTATGAAAACCTAATGAAAATGTTTTTAAATACTGCTATGAAATTTTTTTAAAAAGTCAATTAAATTAAAAAAAGGGAAAGTGCTTCAGTATCGGACAAAACCCCTACCACCCACCATGAAAGCTGGAACGCCCACTAGTGGGCAGTAGGGACCAGGTTGACTACCACTGCAATAAAGGAATGGTGGCTAAGGAACTTGAAAGCCTTTGAGAAATTTCAATGCTTTGGTTCATATTTTACAACTAAATCTTCCTCACATAGTTTCCCATCATATGAGCCCTCCTGATTTGTTTTGTTTTGTTTCTGTAAACTGTCAGACAAGGCAGATGGGCTGTTTGTTGCTTTAGTTTTGAATGAAATTGGGGATTTTTGTTACTATAGGACCAATAATAGCTCAGAAGACTTGACATGATTGATTGCATTCTTTGCACTTTCTTTCCTCATGTGGGAATGACCATGAGTACCCATAATAAGTACTCATTATTTTGACTGTTGCAGAAGTGAAGATAACTGTAATTTAGGATCCTTGCATCAGCATGCCAATCAGATTCTACAGACCGTAAAGCTCTGGCCAGCTTCATGACTGCCAAGCTCTATAGATACTTCCTCTATTTTTGACAGATCCAAAAGTTTTATTAATGCAAATTGTCTTCCCATTATAACTGCACTTATTCTATCATTTGGGAATATAAAAGAAAATGAGAAACACACTCATTTTTAAAACTATCTACAATGTATCTGGATTAAAAAAAAAGAATGCATTCTTCCATTACATTTCTTGGCACAAAATGTAAGCAATAACATACAGATTAACAGCACACAATTTTCCTATGTCTCTAGTATTTTAACTGGTATGATTAGGTGTGTAGACAATAACTTCACTGGCAAAGTATTTACAATAGATCATCTAAAATATTTGAATATTTATGGATTTAATTAAATGTCACTTGCAATATAAGATGGAGGACAGAGAACCTCTTTCAAGCTTTCAATTTTCAATTATTTTACTTTGTAAGTAGTGGTGTGTTGGTACATATTTAAGAAATGGTTCTGTCAGCTCCATTTGCATTGTCGCACCATACCACTAGCTATGGAACAGCTGACTGATGTGCAAGGCATATTATCACAGTTCTTCTGTTCAATCAGCTTGAAAAATAGCAGAAAATTAAACAACCAGCTCTCATGAGTTGGTTAACTCCAGCACACCATGCCCTATAACAGGGGTGTCAAACTCATGGTGTCATGTTGTCACATGATGTATTGTGACTTTTCCCGCTTCATTAAAATAGGGTGGGTGTGGGTCATGAGCCACGAGTTTGACACTCCTGGCCTACAATAACCAAGTTCCAGTAGTTCATGTGTTATCTATTTCTTGCCTTGGTCTTCCTTGAAGAACGGATGAAATCCCTGTCCTAGTTAAAGGGAAGAGAGATTCCATCTGAAAAAGCATATTGCAGCAATAGTAAGAATTTTTTTATCCAAATTCAGTTTCACCTTATTCTTCCAAATCTAACCTCTTATGGCCTAGAAGCTAAACTCACAAAACATTTGGATCATTAGCATATCATTAGCATATGATATCATTGCATCCTAGCATCAATTGAGTCCAAACCTTCCCATATGGCTTCATATAGAAACCTTACAATTTAGAACTCTGGGTGGAACTCTGGAGAAGCCCTCCAGAATATTCTAATAATAATAACAACAGAGTTGAAAGGGACTTTGGAGGCCTTCTAGTCCAACCCCCTGCCCAGACAGGAAACCCTACACCATCTCAGACAGATGGTTATCCAACATTTTCTTAAAAATTTCCAGTGTTTGAGCATTTACAACTTCTGCAGACAAATTGTTCCACTTACTAATTGTTCTAACTGTCAGGAAATTTCTCCTTAGTTCTAAGTTGCTTCTTTCCTTGTATTAGTATTAGCATTTATTAGATTTTTATACCGCCCTTCTCCCTTCTCACTGAATCCTGAAGGATTCAGGGCGGTTCACAGCCATAATAAAAACGATGAACAATATACAGATAAAAAACAAGGATTAAAAAAACTTATTATATGATTGGCAAAAATTTAAAACAGTATACCGTTAAAAAACCCCTAAAATTTATATCAAATATGAATATTAAAATTAAACTCTTTAAAATTATAAAATTTAAAATTTCTAAGCCAGTCCCGCGCGCATAAACAAATACGTCTTCAGCTCGCGGCGAAAGGTCCGAAGGTCAGGTAGTTGATGCAATCCAGGGGGAAGTTCGTTCCAGAGTTCGTTCTGGAAGTTCGTTCCAGAAACTTGATTAGTTTCCACCCATTGTTTCTTGTTCCACCCATTGTTTCTTGTTCTACCCTCAGGTGATTGGAGAATAGCCCAACTCCCTCTTCTTTGTAGCAACCCTTGAGACAGTGGAACACTGCTATCCCCTAGTCCTTCTTTTCATTAAACTAGACATACCCAGTTCCTGCAACCTTTCTTCATATGTTTTAGCCTCCAGTCCCCTAATCATCTTTGTTGCTCTTCTCTGCACTCTTTCTAGAGTCTCAGCATCTTTTTTACATCGTGGCGACCAAAACTGAATGCAGTATTCTAAGTGTGGCCTTACCAAGGCATTAGAAAGTGGTATTAACACTTCACGTGATCTTGATTCTATCCTTCTGTTTATGCAGCCCAGAACTGTGTTGGCTTTTTTAGCAGCTGCTGCACACTGCTGGCTCATATCTAAATGGTTGTCCACTAGGACTCCAAGATCCAAGAGCACAAACATGCCTACCATTCCTGTCCTATTGTTTTCTTTCATTATATCCAATTAATATAGTTATTGCATGCTTATGCTTATATATATATGCTTATACATTATATAGTTACTTTCATGCTTATGCTTATATATACTGTTGTGACAAAATAAATAAAAATAAATAAATAAATAAATCCCTCTCACAGGTACTACTATTGAGCAAGGTACCACATATACAGTACCTGTGCATTTTGGTTTTTTTGCCTAAATATAGAACCTTACTTTTTTCACTGTTGAATTTTATTTTGTTAGATAGCGTCCAATGTTCAAGTCTGTCAAGATCCTTCTGTAACTTGAGCCTATCTTCTGGAGTGTTGGCTATTCCTGCCAGCTTGGTGTCATCTGCAAATTTGATGAGTTCCCCATCTATCCCCTTGTCCAAGTCATTGATGAAGATGTTGAAGAGTACTGGGCCTAAAACAGAGCCTTGGGGTACTCCACTGCATGCTTCCCTCCACGTGGATGTAGTTCCATTGAGGACTACACGTTGAGTGCGGTTGGTCAGCCAGTTACGAATCCATCTGGTGGTGCTGCTGTCTAACCCACATTTTTCTACTTTATCTAGTAGTAGGTTATGGTCTACCTTCAATAGTTACTCTCAAAGGGTCTAGCAGATACCTCCTAATGCCACCTTCTAAGAATAGCTAAAGAAGTAAGAGTAGAATCTCAGCAAAACAGATCTTCCAAATCACAACTCCCTCAAGATTTCAAAACAGTATTAACTATCAATAGGAGAAGAGAATTACATTGCCCACCGTGGGCAATGAAATGTCCATCAACAAATCCCCAGCAAAAATAAATAGATCATTTTGAACAGGATGGCCTCAAGGAAACAGTTAATGTTGCTGGAGAGAAAACAATTTCCCCACAGGTCAAGTCCTCTCTTCAAAGAGGACAAATGGTAAAATCAACTCCAACTGTCTTCCATCAGATCATATAATCTGCTAATCTACTCTGTGATGTCTTCTAAAACAAGTATAAAACATTGTAGAATGGGATTTTTGCAGGATGTGGCTCGATAAATGTCACAAACATACTGTCTTCTCCCATGCCCTGAAGAAAGGGAAGAGGGTCATCATGAATGGAGAAACTGCACTCGAAAGAATTATCCTCTGGTAAATTGCATCATGCAAGATGATATTATCGAAGTGCTGTCCCGGTGCCTGGAAGCCGTACGGGTCTGGATGGGGAGAAACAGACTCAAGCTCAATCCCTCCAAGACGGAGTGGCTGTGGATTCCGGCACCCCCGGTACAGTCAGCTGCACCCACAGCTGACTGTTGGGGGCGAGTTAGTGGCCCCAAAGGAGGTGGTTCGCAACTTGGGCATCCTCCTGGATGGTCGGCTGTCCTTTGATGAACATCTGGCGGCCGTCACCAGGAGGGCTTTTTACCAAGTCCGCTTGGTTCGCCAGTTGCGTCCCTTCCTTGACCGGGATGCCTTATGCACAGTCACTCACGCTCTGGTTACGTCTCGGCTGGATTATTGCAATGCTCTCTACATGGGGCTGCCCTTGAGGTGCACCCGGAGGCTGCAGTTAGTCCAGAATGCAGCTGCGTGAGTGGTAATAGGAGCCGCTCGTGGCTCCCACGTAACACCACTGCTCCGTAGTCTGCACTGGCTTCCTGTGGTCTTTCGGGTGCGCTTCAAGATCTTGGTTACCACCTTTAAAGCGCTCCATGGCTTAGGACCCGGGTACTTACGAGACCGCCTGCTGTTACCTTATGCCTCCCATCGACCCGTACGCTCTCACAAAGAGGGCCTTCTCAGGGTGCCGTCCGCCAAACAATGTCGGCTGGCGGCCCCCAGGGGTAGGGCCTTCTCTGTGGGAGCACCGACGCTCTGGAACGAACTCCCCCCTGGCTTACGTCAAGTGCCTGATCTTCGGACCTTTCGTCGTGAGCTAAAAACATATTTATTCACTCAAGCAGGACTGGCATAAATAGTTGATTTTAAATTGGGGTTTTAGTGATTTTAAATTTTAAATTTTTAAATTATCGGCCGTTTATTAATAGTTTCTTTTAATTTCTTTTAATTGTATATATTCTGTATTTTATTCCGGCTGTACACCGCCCTGAGTCCTTCGGGAGAAGGGCGGTATAAAAATCTAATAAAATAAATAAATAAAAATAAATATTATCAGTTCTCCTCAAACTCTGTCAGGACATCATTAGTATATTGCTTGAGGGTTAGGTGAAGCATGTCCAGAAGGCACATCGGTGAGGACTCTGTAACTAAGCATTATGCTATTTCAGCCAGAGGCACCAGATCATACCTTCCACCTCTCCTTCTACCTTAGAACCAAGTGGCCTGGTGGTTGAGCGTAAATTCCTGTATTTTGGCAAAAATGCCATCCTTCCCCTTTAGGGGAATTTTCTAAAAATGGAAAGTACTTTTTCTTCTCTCTATCTGCATAAAATCAATGATTAATGTACTTTCAGAGAGAAAGCCATTGTTTTCTGTGTTTGTCAAAGCAGAGGCGTTAAGAATACACACAATTACTTCTCTTAAAAGATCTGGTAATTTCCAGCAATTTTTGTAAGGTAAAACTTGAACCATTTTAAAGGAAATGTATTTATTTATTCTTCCTTCTTTAATTGTTATAGTTCAATCAACGAACCACTTTTAGAGGGGAGAAGGTTTTAGTACATTTAAAAAAAATATTTTTAAAAACCCTGTAGCATTTCATATCACTGCAAATATTATAACACCACAGAAGAGCAAAGGGTTGCAACTGAAAATTGCTATTTTCATGCATTCTTCATCTAGGCCTTGGGGGAATATAAACTGAGAAAGGTATCATAACCTGTTGCTGCGTGATTAAAACTAATGCCGCCTACTTAAAATCTGTTCTGGCTCAGAAGCAAAAATATTATTTTCAAGTTCATACATAAAAGTAATAGCAGAAGAGGAAGTGTAGTATCATATTATCTGTTACATTATAACAATTATGTTTAGACCACTAAGAATTCTATAGCTATTTTCACATCAGCATCATTTGGAGTGCAAATAGCATGGAGTTATCTTTGTTTCAGGTGTTTAGTTAATACTTTGTGAAATAATGCTGTGTTAGTTTTGAAAGCTAACATTTCTTCTCTCTCAAGTTTCATTTGGATGCTAGATGACAATAAAATATTGTATCCTGTTAATTATAATTTCTCCCATATGTGAAACGTACTTGACAGAAAGATTGTTTTCATAGCCAAAATTGGGTACAGTTGGGTTTATTTTAGTTTACTTGTTTCACTGAATATATCACATAACATTTGTAAAGGCTGCTTATTCTTAATCACTACTTTTAAGATGAATGCTGACAATTCATATCATTTTTTCCCCGTGGAGTGGTTCTTGGCATTTTGCAAAATCTAGCATGGATTTCCTTTATAGGTATACAATGGAAGAAAAGATTATAGGAGTAGAATAGAAAAAAGTTCAGTCTTACCCTTTTGATAATTATATCATTTTGTCAATTTTGACAATTGTAAGCACTTCCCATATCAAAAACTGAAAAAGGATTCAGTTCCAAATCCTTGTATTTATTCTCTGAAACTAAGCAAGTTCATCACCTCCAAAGTTTATATTCTACCTGTCAACTGGATTGCATTTTGTGAAAAAATAGAAACAAATAGCCATAGCCAATTATGTATTTCTTTATTAGTAACAAATCCGTCTGCTTCTGGACCAGCACGTTGAATCCAAACTAAGCCTGTTTTGGGCTATATTCCATGCAACCTGTTTTAAAATGTTTTTCTGATATGACAGTATTCTTGAAAAGTTACTGTATTCTCTTTTGAATGCATTATCCATCATATTGGGTTCCAAAGTGTAATGAACATGCATGACTAGAAGGTGGTGAGGTGATATCTCTGGCTTCATTGATTGGGAGTTCTAATCTTCTATCTTCTATTTCATCTTCCTGCACTTTTGAAAGAAGCCTACTCAGTTTACTTGGTTCCAGGGAGAGTGTGGCTTATTCAGTAGGAAAGTGGTAAACCTTGTTCTTTCAGTAGCTTAACTGAGATGGGAGAGTTATCTAAATCAGGAGTCACCAACTTTTAGGACCTCAGGGACCACTAAATTCATAATTTTAAATCCCATGGACTACTAATATGATCTGCCTAATGACCAGCTGGGTGGGCGTGGCTAGGTGGTCATATGACTGGGTGGGTGTGGCCAACTCAATGTCACTCATATCGAGGGGCGCCTTGACGGCCTCTACTTGCCCCTCCCCTTCAAGCCACTCCTCACCTGTCTAGCTAGGCTCCGTAGGGCCCCAACATGAAGCATTTGTTAGAGCTAAGCAACCACCATGAGAAAGAGTTGGCAAAACTCACCACTGCAGGGAGACGGAGCCAATGCGTTGGTTCCGTCCCAGGCGCCTGATGGACCCTGAGAGGTTCCAGACGGAGCTTGGGCCGTTCCCTGAGGATCTTACCCACGGCACGACTGAAGAACTAGTCGCAGCCTGGGAACAGGCCGCGGCTGGGGCTTTGGACCGTGTCGTGCCTTTGCGGCCTCTGACCCGGCGCAGATCTCGATTAGCTCCTTGGTTCTCTGAGGAGCTGAGAGAGATGAAATGCCGGAGAAGACGCCTAGAGAGTACCTGGAGGTCCAGCCGCTCCGAAGCTGATCGGACACTAGTTAGGTCTTTTCAAAGACCTACCTAGTGGCACTGAGGGTGGCGAGGCGTTCTTACGCCTCCTCCCTCATTGCGTCGGCAGATAACCGCCTGGCCGCCCTGTTTCGGGTGACCCGTTCCCTTCTTCACCAGGGGGGACGGGATGACCCCTTACAGGGACGTGCCGAGGAGTTTAGTGGTTATCTATACGATAGAATCGCTCAGCTTCGGGATAGCTTGGACCAAGATTGCGATGATCCAGATGAGATGACTGAGGCTCGTCTTGTTGATGTGGTTTGGGATGAGTTTGATTCTGTGGCTCCCGAGGACATGGACAGGTTGCTGGGGAGGCTGCATGCCACTACATGTTTACTGGACCCGTGCCCCTCCTGGCTGGTGCTGGCAACTCAGGATGTGACACGAGGCTGGCTCGGTATTATAAATGCTTCTTTGATGGAGGGGTCTTTCCCGCTGCCTTGAAAGAGGCGGTGGTGAGACCCCTCCTCAAGAAGCCTTCCCTGGACCCAGCTATTTTGGGTAATTATCGTCCAGTCTCCAACCTTCGCTTTGTGGCGAAGGTTGTAGAGAGTGTGGTGGCACGGCAGTTCCCTCAGTACCTGGAGGAAGCTGTCTATCTAGACCCGTTCCAGTCCGGCTTCCGGCCCGGGCATAGCACGGAGACAGCTTTGGTCGCGTTGGTGGATGACCTCTGGAGGGCCAGGGATAGGGGTTGCTCCTCTGCCCTGGTCCTGTTGGATCTCTCATCGGCTTTTGATACCATCGACCATGGTATCCTGCTGCGCCGGTTGGAGGGGTTGGGAGTGGGAGGCACCGTTTATCGGTGGTTCTCCTCCTACCTCTCTGACCGGTCGCAGACGGTGTTGACAGGGGGGCAGAGATCGGCCGCAAGGCGCCTCACTTGTGGGGTGCCGCAGGGGTCGATTCTCTCGCCTCTCCTGTTCAACATCTACATGAAGCCGTTGGGCGAGGTCATCAGTGGCTTTGGGGTGAGTTATCATCTGTACGCTGATGATACTCAGCTGTACTTTTCCACCCCAGGCCACCCCAGCGAAGCTGTCGAAGTGCTGTCCCGTTGTTTGGAGGCCGTACGGGTCTGGATGGGGAGAAACAGACTCAGACTCAATCCATCCAAGACGGAGTGGCTGTGGATGCCGGCATCCCGGTACAGTCAGCTGCAACCGCGGCTGACTGTTGGGGGCGAGTCACTGGCCCCAACGGAAAGGGTGCGCAACTTGGGTGTTCTCCTGGATGAACGGCTGTCGTTTGAAGATCACTTGACGGCCGCCTCCAGGAGAGCTTTTTACCAGGTCCGCCTGGTCCGCCAGTTGCGCCCCTTTCTTGACCGGGATGCCTTATGCACGGTCACTCATGCTCTCGTCACTTCTCGACTGGATTATTGCAATGCTCTCTACATGGGGCTACCCCTGAAGTGTACCCGGAGACTGCAGTTAGTCCAGAATGCAGCTGCGCGGGTGATTGAGGGAGCACCGCGTTGCTCCCGGGTAACACCACTCCTGCGCAGTCTGCACTGGCTACCTGTGGTCTTCCGGGTGCGCTTCAAGGTTTTGGTTACCACCTTCAAAGCGCTCCATGGCTTAGGGCCCGGGTACTTACGGGACCGCCTGCTGTTTCCACATGCCTCCCACCGACCCGTACGCTCTCACAGAGAGGGTCTTCTCAGACGGCCGTCCGCCCAGCACTGTCGGCTGGCGGCCCCAGGGAAGGTCCTTCTGTGGGAGCACCTACTCTGGAACGAACTTCCCCCTGGTTTACGCCAATTGCCTGACCTTCGGACCTTCCGCCGGGAACTGAAAACTTATTTATTTATACAAGCAGGACTGGCCTGACTTTTTAAATTCTAAATTTAAATTTTAAACTTTTAATGGTAATTTTATTGGGTATTTTTATGGTCAATCGACGGTTTTAATTTGGCCTTTTATTGAATAAGCTTTTTAATGGTTATTTTAATATGTATATTAATTGTTTTAAATGAAGGCTGTACACCGCCCTGAGTCCTTCGGGAGAAGGGCGGTATAGAAGTTTGATAAATAAATAAATAAAAACAGCTCAGTTCAAATTGGATCTGACCAAGAAGGAGGCTCAGCAGAAGCACCTTACTGAGGACTATGAGCACAGTCTTTCCAAGTAAAGAGAAGACCTGCAGGAGTGCAAGGCCAGATACCGGCACCTGGAGGATCAGCGGGCTGAGATAGTCACCCAGTTCCAGGCCATGATGCTGTCCCACTGGAACAAGGCCCTCTGGCTCTTCGCCACAGCGGCACTTCCCTTCAGCCTTCACCCAAAGCCCTGCACCAGGAGGCTGAAGCAGACCCTAAGTTGGAATTTCTGCCCCCCTCCAACCTGCACAAAAAGACCCTGAAGGGGGAGACTCTCTGCAGCAACACAAATGTTAATTGCATGTATCCAGCCCTGGGAATTTAGTTTGAGGACACCTGATTTAGTGCACTATAAAAAATGCAAATAAATTTTCAGCAGACCACCAACATTTTCTCGCAGACCACCAGTTGGTGACTGCTGTGCTAAATTAATATTCTTATAAAACAGGTGGAATGATTCAGTGAGAAAAGCATATTTTTATTATGTATATCAAGATTAAGGAAGTTGATACCATAGATCTGAAAGACAATAAAACAATAAAAAAAATTTAGCCAATTTCTCTCTCTCCCCCCCTCACTCTTTGCCTCTCTCTGACACACATAATACAACCCAACCCAAAAGCTCAAAACTTGGTGTAAATATTCATAATCCATACTGCATCTAGTTCCCTATTTCCAGCTAGCTGTGTAATTTCTTATAGCTCAACCCAGGCTCATTGGGCCTCAGTCCTCATCAGACTTTTAGCTATCTATCCTCTGTTTAAAGTTCACTTGAAAGAGGAATTTAGTCTCCTTCCATATTTGATTCATCTGGATTGTGGTGGCTTCTGACCACTGTCTAGACTACCAGATTAATTAGAGTTAAAGTTTTTCTTCAGCTACTTTTATAAGTGAATGTTTTTGAATTAAAATCTTCCCATTCAGTGCACTAACATATCAATGTCGACTTCCATCTGAAGGAAGTGAATCTTATTTCTAGAATAGTGTCTAAAACTGCAAAGTACAGTGCCATTGATAGGATCACAGGCATAAAAATGTGATATTTGCAAAATTCTATTTTATTACAGGTTCTATAATCTCACTGTTTAGTCTTTATGAAGATACTAAGAACTAAACCATTCAAAGTTTCACATGCAGTTTTATCCAAGTCCACTGAGAAAAAGAATATCCTCTTAGGTTAAGTGGGACTTATTCTAAGTCTATGTGCAGAGGACTATATTCTAAATACACTTTTGACTTGATGACTCCCAGATTTTCTATATATATATAGAAAAGGGCGGGATATAAATGGAGAATATATATAAATATATATATATATAAATGCAATATATATATATTGCATTTATATCCCGCCCTTCTCCGGAGACTCAGGGCGGCTTACACTATGTTAGCAATAGTCTTTATTCTATTTGTATATTTATATAAAAAGTCAACTTATTGCCCCCAACAATCTGGGTTTACTTTCTGCTATCACGTTATGAAAAGTATTTGTGGTTTATCTCTTCTAAAGTAAAATAGCCCTTATCTCTGAACCACCAGCATGCAAAAAAAGAATAGCGACAAAAGTACAGGAGAGAATTTACAATAAAGTGTATTCTAATTCTTTTGAGAATGTCTTTCCATTGAGAAAAGTAAAGATTGCTTTAAATGCGCTCATGTCCCGGATGACATGCTGCTTTCTTGGCAGCATTATAGAACCTTTCTGGATTGATGGATGGATGGATTAATTTCCCAGACTAGCTAATAGGAATGGTAATACAAAGCTGTTCTCCTGGACTGGTAATAAGTCAGTTTATCTTCTTCTATGCCACAAAAAGTAATCCTAATGTGAAATACAGGTAGCAGCCCAAGGTTATAAAGATATTATTCTGTAGCTGCTGTCTTCAGGGCATTCCACTATGAGAAGATCAAATGTTAATGAACACCTATCAATTTTTACCATATTCGGTTCATACTTTGATGAAAACTCTTTCTTGAGGAGAAGGCTATTTTATGTCTAATTTGCTCAAACTTTGGCTTGTTTTTGAAGTGTTGGCTATTGGGAATCATTTCCATGGATATCTTGAAAGTCATTTGTCCTTGAAATAACTTTTATTATGTTGAGGACTTCTATTTCTGTGATAATAAAAGGGAAATTATCTCCCAGAGACCGAGACTACTACAGCTCTCTTAAAGGGGAGAATCCCAAAGTCTACATATCTAGAGCATTTCACATCACTGGATTTTGAACATTTATATCATTGTAAAGTTTTCTGGGATTCCAATAATTACTAAATGATATGACTGTTAATCTGTTACTGTGACTTCAAATACAACACAGATAAGCCAGGAAGAAATTGGCTCCACTTCTGAACAAAGTTGACCTCATGGGTCACAGAGATCTAAAACTCTTGGCAAAATCTGCACTTGACATGCCATGGGTCAGAGGTTAGCTTCATGTGGGGATGAGTGGGATAGTCCAAGGTGGAACAGTATGGACCGCTATGAAATAGATCAAATGAATGATTTGAAATGCAAAGTTTTCTTCCCAACAGCTATAGAATTACTGCTAAATATTGTCTGTAGATTTTTGCATCTCCAGATTTCAATATCACCAACTAGGATGTGGGGTTGTAATGACTGATGGGAGTTATAATCCAAAAGGTGGCATTTGGGGAAAGCCACTATAGGACACATTTGTTTTCTCATAAAATAAGAATGAAACACAACATGCAATTTATTATTCCTCACCGTTTTTAGAATGTGCCCAATTGCAGCAATTCTTTCTAACTATTTATATTTGCCAAAATTGACAGGTCTGTGGTCAGTGAGAGTCAGTTTGGTCTAGTGCAGAGGTCAGCAACCTGCGGCTCTGAAGCCACATGAAGCTCTTTGGGCCCTCTGCTGTGGCTCCCTGTCAGGTGATCCCACCACCAGCTTGCCCCACCCCTCGCCTTCCCTTCCCAGTCACTCCTCGCCTGGCCTGAGACGGTAGGGGCGACGGCAAGGGATGGAGAAACGGCCAGGGCAGAGACAGAGAGATACAGAGAGATGGGGAGAGAGAGAGAGACATAGAGAGATACAGAGAGAGAGGGAGACAGGGGGGAGAGAGGGAGGGAGTGAGAGAGGGAGGGGCGAGAGACATATGTCAAAAGGATTTTGTGGTTCCTGGTGTTTTTTAACAACTGGGTGTCTGCCCTAATAACTGGCTGGGTAGGCGCGGCTAGGGGGTCATGTGACTGGTGGAAGTGAGTTGGCCACACCCACCCAGGTTTTGTGGCTCCTGGTGTTTTCTTTTCTGTGGGAAACGGGTCCAAATGGCTCTTTGAGTATTTAAGGTTGTAGAGCCCTGGTCTAGTGATTAAGGCACCAAGCTAGAAAGCATGTAACCAAGTTCAAGTCCCTTAGCCATGAAAGCCAGCCAGGTCACTCTTTCTTGGCTCAACCCATCTCACAGTATTATTGTGGGGAAAACAGGAAGAGGACTTTGTGTTGGATGTGTTTGTTTCCTTGAGTTATTTGTACAATAATGAAGGCAGATAATGATAATGGTAGAAAGATAGAAAGATAGAAGAAAGGAAGGAAGGAAGGAAGATAGATATATAGATAGTAAGTAAGTAAGTAAGTTTGTAGGCTCCTTGCATCTCATTCCTGCTACCATTGCCTTTTTTTTTTTTGCATGTTCTATTTACCTTTCTTCTACCCAATTTCATTGTACTTATGAACTGTGTTAGGGACCCAGTTCCTCCCCTTCCGTTCATTTTGCCACACACACCTTTTCCTAACCTGAAAAGTTATCCAGACCTTGTGCGTTTCTCCTGGCTTATGTGGTCGTCATCAGATGAAGTACTTCAAGCAGTCAGTCTGCGGTTGATTTGAAAACAGGCGAGTCTCAACAACAAGCTTAGAGAAAAGTGTCAGGTATAAATCAAGTCTTCAAACAAGCAGGGTGCATTCCAAACTTCAGAGAGTTTTCTTTGTACAAAGTGATTTTTCTCTCTCTCTCTTCTGCTTTTCCTTGTGCCTGGAAGAGGATGAAAGGGCAAGGGTGGGGGGTATTCATTTAGTCTAATAATGAGGGTGAAGCTTACAGGCATAGTAATTTGGCAGCTGTTCTGCTTCCTGTAACAGTTCAACTTTGTCTCTCTCTCACACACTCTTTTTAATCCAGAGACTTCTCAAGAAAAACACCTTTTGTTGTTAACCTGCTGCTGGTTCATTTTATGTAGGAACCATGCAATTAATCTTGTTTGTACTTAAAAAGACAGGTTGCCTCGGTGAGCTTTCTTGACCTATAATTAAGGAATATCAAAACTGTTACAAAGATGTAATATTGAATGTGGTAGGAAAGGTGAGTTACTTTTCACCATGGAAAAAAGTTCCCACTTATGTTTCACTTGAGAAAGTGCCTTATATGCTTTGCTATATTGTTCATTTTGTTTAAAGGATAGAAGTGCCTAAAGCTCTAGTCTTTCTTACAGAAGAGTAGAGCATCTATATGTTCAAAATACTGTACATTCTGGTTTGTTTGTTTTTATTAAAGCCAGTTTTTCATTATAATGTTTCTTTATTTTATTGTAAGGTGGAACTTCATGTTTGCTTGGGAAAACTTCATCACATACTGACACATTTGAGTTGTATGTGAGTGTTGAATAATTACATGGAAAAATTAAACATATCCCAATTTAGAATATGGCAAAGACAAGTAGCATGTATAAGCTGAGTTACACAATGATCTAAGCACAATTCAAATTATTCAGGACATGAAGAAAGTAATCCTATCAAATTTCTGACAAGTGTTTGAATATAAAGAGACTTGGACAGATATTTTTGCATGGTTCTACCTTAATTCAGTAGCATGAAAACTTTTAAAAACATCCCCTTATTATTAATTTTTTTTCAAATTCCTTGATAATTTATTCTCATATATTTACATATTTGGTAAGAAAATATCCAGAGAAATAAACAACAGTGCTAAAGATGTGAACTGCCAAATAAGGGCAAAGAGAAGTTAAGGATAACATTTATTTTAGAAGGAATTATTCTTTATACCAAAGTTTGGTCAGAACAATTTTCTCCAGTATAGGTAGTCCTTGCCTTATGACCACAGTTTAGGCCAACATTTCTGTTAACTTTGACCATTGTAACTTTGAATGGTTACTAAATGAACTGTTGTAAGTTGAGGATTTCCTGCAGTTTGGCCAAACATATGAACTTTGCTACCTCGAAGTTTCTTTCTAAATAGAAAAAAATGAAGTACTGTTACAGGTAGTCCTCGACTTACAACCACAATTGAGTCCAAAATTTCTGTTGCTAAGTGAGATCGTTGTTACGTGAGTTTTGCCCATTTTACGATCTTTCTTGCCACAGTTGCTAAGTGTATCACTGCAGTTATTAAGTAACGTGACTGTTAAGTGAATCTGGCTTTTCCATTGACTTTCCTTATCAAGACATGCATGACACTGCATTTACAATCATAAAAGGGAAAAATGGTCATAAGTCACTTTTTCGTGTCATAACTTCAAATGATCACAAATGAACTGTTATAACATAAATTATAAATTGAGAACTACCTCTATTTCTCAATAGTTTTCATAGTCCTAACTCTATTTACTTTAAGTAGCCTCTCTTACTTCTCCATAGTTCAAAATCCAAAGCTTTACATAAACAGGGCTTTTGTAGAAAAACTTCACTTATTTTATTTCCATTTAAATGAACCCATCTCACTATTACAATGTTTCCTCAAAAATAAGATGCTGTCTTATATTTTTTTGAACTCCGAAATAAGTGCTTGGCCTTATTTTTGGGGAGGTCTATTTTGGGCACATGGAGCAAGATGGGGCTCCTCTTACCGTCTTACCTGATTTCTTCTTCTTCTAATAATAATAATAATAATAATAATAATAATAATAATAATAATAATAATAATAATAATAATAATAATGTTTTAATTTGTATACCGCCCTTCTCCCGAAGGACTCAGGGCGGTGAACAGGCAAATAAAATACAAACATACACAATAGTTAAAACAACCCTTAAAAAACTGATTTAAATTTGCCCAAAAATTTAAAATAACAATACACCCCATAAAATTACAAAAATTTAAAAACCCATCTCCCTAACTCTAACCAGAGGAAATGGAGGGGACTGGCTGGGCATGCGTTTAAATATTTTCAAGGAGGGCTTATTTTGGGAGAGGGTTTATTTTAGGAGAAGGCTTATTATCAGGGGATGCCTTATTTTCGGGGAAACACGGTATAGTTTTAAAAAGTTATTATTTGCCTGGCTGTATGGTAATTGATCTCTTTGTACAGAAACTGAAAACACTCATCGGTTTGCAGGTTTGGACCCATAAAGAGATTTTATACTATTATAAACATTATTCTAAACTGAGCATCAAATAAATTCATGAGTTTATGTATATATTATTTTTAAGCCTGAACGTTTTTGCCACTTAATAGAGTAAATGCCCTTTTGTTTTGCTGCTTCATGAAGTTATTAAGTTAATATTATTAATATGATACTTGATTATATATAACATTGGATGAAAAATGATTCTGTAACTACTAAACCAAAACACAGCTTTCTTTGGTAGTATCAATCCAAGTTCTCCAATTTAAAAAAAAATAACAAAAACATCAATAACCTCTTGGTGGGTGTAAAATGAATAATCTGAGACAATTTGATTGATAATATCTGTCAGTTCAAAGAACTGCAGAAATATGATGATTCTTTTGTAAATCATTGGAGTCAGCACTGGGCTAAGTGCTTCTGAATTCAGAAGGTAAGAGCTTTGCAAATGTAAGAAAATCCATTTTTTTCCCATTCCTTTCCATCATCAGCCAAAATTGGGGGCATGAATGACTTCTTTTAATCTTTAAATTTTACATTAATGGTACAAGTAAAAAAAGTCATTCTTGGTATTTCCATAGATTTCAATGTGGATTTGTGGATTTCAATGAGATTATTCAGATGTTAGTGCCATTCATTGGGTTGATCCCATGAATTTGCTTTGGTTTCATTTGATCAAATCTTGGCTTGTTTTGCCTTTTTTAAGCAACATGTTGTATTTTTCTTATTGTCTATGAAAGAGTTTGTTGATTTTGAATGTTGGGACTAAGGATAGACTGAGGTTCCTCTTACTATGTCACTGTTCTGTCAAATTGTAGAGCTAAAAGTAGTCTCAGAGCTGGTGCTGCAGTCCTCCAAATAACATAAAACCTGGTTCTTCCTCAGGACTTGGGCTAGAAAGGGTGACACGTTTTTTGATGGGTGATTGATGTATCTCAACACCCCATCCTTTAATATTGTTTGCATTATATTGCATCATTTTTATATTTATTTATATTGTACCCTGTCAGTGGTGAAATCCAAATTTTTTTACTACCGGTTCTGTGGGCGTGGCTTGGTGGGTGTGGTGTGGCTTGGTGGGCATGGCTTGGTGGGCATGGCAGGGGAAGGATACTGCAAAATCCTCATTCCCTCCACACTTCTGAGGGAAGGATATTGCAAAATCTCCATTCCCACCCCACTCTGGGGCCAGCCAGAGGTGGCATTTGCCGGTTTTCCGAACTACTCAAAATTTCCGCTACCGGTTCTCCAGAACATGTCAGAACTTGCTGGATTTCACCCCTGTATCTTGCCCAGAGTAATGGTGGACTCATGATGGATTTAGTAAATAATAAATAAATGTGTGGGATTGGGTGATTTCAAAATCCAATTTGAGGCAGAATTCTTAAGAGTAGCTCAGGGGCACGTTCCAACTGGTTTCAGTGCCAACAAATGATGTGGATCTCATACTCAGTTTGATCTATTTTGACCAACTATTCTGTGGTAAGGATGTCCTAAGTTTTCTCACTGTCATGGACTGACTACAGTTAATCAGAATAGTGCCACATCTCACTTCTTTAGCGGTATTGGAATGAGCTTCAGAGTTTAGAGAAGTGGGATGTAAATGTTTGTTTTCTTCATAAAAGTATTTATATCCAGGATAACAGTCTTCTTAAAGTGGCTTACAAGCAATAGAATTTAAACAAAACACAATAAATATCACTTCAAAACAACCATGTTCTGTTTTAAAGAGCAGTTGATAACAGACGTATAGTCTAAATTCAGTAAAACAGATATTTGTGGTGGTTGCATCATAACAACATCATGAAATCAATGCAGGCAAATGCAAAATGTTTCAGCACAATTTCTTCGCTCTTTTTTGCCCCCTGCAGCCAAGCACCTAAACGAAGGTGCAATTCAACTGCCTATGATCATGATCACCTATTGACTTTTTTGACCTCCCATGGCCCTCCCTGCTACACTAATATTTGGAATTGGAATTGATGATAACCTGAATACAAGTCAACAGTGCAATGTGGCTGTCTAGAATTGCTGTAAATTTCAGGTCATGGGAACTCATGGTTCCATTACATTCTAGTTTGATCATATCCTAGAATGATTACCATATCCATTTCTGAGCGCCTAATTTTACAGAAATTGCAGACAAACCTAGGCAGATTCAAAGGAAGGCAATGAGACTAAGCAAAGAATGGGAAAATACTGTATATCCACACTTAAGGTTGAATCAAGTTATATAAGCAGTTAAAATCAGCATCAAACTCATCCATATAATATATTTCACTATGTAACTGGAAGCAAGGAAAGAGGTACTACTATGTTACCTAAATTAAAATTCAATCAAACTTCAATTAAAACAGACAAACACTGCTGTCAACTTTTTTCCAAAAGAAGTTTCTTATGGAAAAAACTGTATTGGAATCTATAGAATGTGAACCTATAATGTATACAAAGTCATATTTATTTTTAAAAGAAAAAGAAAAAGAATCAGCCTTCACCATTCCACTCAGTTTTATGGGTTTCCATTACTTTGAACTTGTTTTAGAATGATTACTTCCAATAAAATATCAAATCAGCAGGCAACCAGCATGTTCCTTACTAATGCACTTTTCAAATGCTATGCAGTATTAGTTTTTTTTTAAAGAAGGCATTCATAGCTGAAAAGTTGGGAATTGTTAGGGAAACTTTATTCAGCAAAGACATGGTGATTATGAGACAATGCAAATTTTATTATTTTAACATTGTGGTAAGCTCTGTTTTTCTCAAATGCTAGAATTCTAGCCAAAGTCTGAGACCCAGATGACAGAGAAAATTACACTTAGGGCAAATTCATCTGTATGGCTTCTTATATCTTACATATACAGTAATATAAGGCAATTATCTGAGAATGTTTTACATGTTATTTTGCTGCGTGGTGAATATACGGTCCTCTATATTGGAACTGGCACAAGTGTGTTTTTCCCAAGTGTTGCTTCCTACAGATATTGTTTCATAAAAAAATGAAAGTGAGATTTACAGGTAGACCTCGTTTAGTGACCATAGTTGGGACTGGCAACTCAGTTGTTAAACAAAGCACTTGCTAAATGAAACTATGACTATGCTTATGATCTTAAGGTCATAAATGTGGGGACTGGTTACAATGTTATTTATTTGTTTGTATCTTGGCCTTTATTATTTTTATAAACAACACAAGGTGGTGGGTGGATTTATTCATCACACTTTCCTCATCCTATTTTCCGCATAACAAAAACCCTGTGAAGTGAGTTGGGCTGAGAGAGACTGATTGGTCCAAGGTTACCCAACCAACTTTGAGTTGGCTAAGGTAGGGCTTGAACTCCATGTCTCCTGCTTTCTAGTCTGGTGCCTTAACCACTAAAAAAAACCAGGTGCATTAACTGTGTAACTGTGAAAAATCATTAAATGAAGCAGTTGATAATAAGGACTGCCTATATATTTCCTACAATATACAGAACCGTATAGTATTTTTTATAGATTCATGAATAGAAACTAAACCAGGGGTGAAATGCTCCCGGTTCACATCGGCTCGCCCGATTAGGTAGCAATGGCAGCTGCTGGTTCAGAGGACCGGTAGCAAAAATTCCTGGCCCCGCCCCCCCGCCTCTGTTGAGCCGCACCATCAGCAGAGGTTTTTTTTTTTTACTTTTAAAAGTTTTTCTTCAGCCAAAACATGCCTTTAAAAGTAAAAAAAAAAACCTCTGATGATCGTGGGGCTGAGCAGAGATCATCAAAACCCTTTAAAAGTTTTTTTTAAAAAAACCCTCTTCAGCCGAAGGAGAAAAAAACAAGAAAAAAAAATGAGGTTTTAAAAGCCTCCTCTGGCGATCCCAGAGGAGTTTCCTGATCCACACAGGCTTTGAAACTCACTTTTTAACAGCCCCCACTTACAAGAGCTCTCACCCATGCCCACCAATTCTCCCTCCTCACTTACCTATAATTACTGCTCTTTCGGGCTAGCAACACCATGCTTTCTTCAGCTACTGAAGAAAAAAAAACTTGCTTTGACTTCTTGCTTTGCTGAATGAGGAACTCTGGGAGTTGAAGTCCACAAACTAAGTTACTAAGGTTGGAGACCCCTGTTCTAAATAAATAAATAAAAATAATAAAATAAAATATTTGTGCAGCTTTCTGAGATTTGGTGTGTTTCTGTATGTTTCACTCTAACTACACAAACACACAAAATCTCACAAAGCTGTATGTGGCATTGTTTGTGTGTGTGTATGTGTGAGTCAGTTGTGTTGTGTGCATGTAAAGTGTGAAAGTGTGGGGTTCCTGCTTGTTGCAGGGGCCATTTTGGATGAAGTGCAGCTGCTTTTACATTGTGTGTGAGTCAGTTGTGTTGTATTGTGTGTGTGTAAAGTGTGAAAGTTGGTTTTTGGTACCTCTTATTGTTTTGTATACCTTATTTATTATTTTTATTATTTATTGTTATTGGCCACGCCCACCCAGTCATCTGACCACCAAGCCACACCCACCAATTAAGCCACACCCACAAAACCGGTAGGGAAAATTTTTAGATTTCACCCCTGAACTAAACCATTGTTTGTTGATCAAGCCGCAGTTAGTTGGGTTTACATTATATATTAAACAGGGGTGGGTAGTTTATAGACTCAGTTCTGCAATCTTTTTTCCAGGTTTTCCTGGTTTGCATAGTTAAAAGACAGTGATTGAAAAATGGCAGCAAAAAGTTGGTGGATATCTTTGTTAATGGGATTTTTCATCTTTTTTTCATAAATTAAACCCTAAAAAAAGTGTGCTAAGAACCTGCAAAGATTAATGTATATTTTTTGGGCAATCTTCCAGCTTCCAAAATAGAGGCTAATGCTTCCTCTACTGCTCATTGCCACATTCCCTGTAAGTCTTGAAAGATAAGCAGCAAAACTAAGGTGACCAGCTTTTTTACAATGAGAAGGAGGAGATAAATAAATTGAAGAAAAAAAAAATTGTAAATAAAAAAAACATTTTATTCATCGCAACAATAATATAGAATACACTATAATATGATAAATGCATAATAAAAACATTTGTAACAGTAACATTTTATATTGTAATTATGCTTACATGCCTATTATTATTTAAATGAATACTTTTCCACTGAATAAATAAACTTGAAAATAAAATTATACATATTTGAAAATTATTAAATAGATAATAAATTAATAAAACATGAATTATTGTGCTCACCTGTGTATGATTGAATATTTACTGAGAAAGAAGTGAGTCTAATGCATTCCTGTATGTGCTGTGTCGGTGTTTCGGTAAGAAGTAAACAAAGCCACTTGCACGCAGCCACTCTTGCACACGGCGCAATCTTGCACACGGCGCACTCTCTCATAACAATTCTCCTGTGTGGAGCGCATGCATCTCATAATTGGGTTTTGCCACACTGTACTAGGCCTTGACGAATCATCATGTCAAATACAAATACATCACATCACACTCAATGGATCGGATCGGCATCGATCGAATACGGAGATTTACATATTAGTTTTCAAATACTGAAAAGGAGGACATGTAGGAGGACACATTTCGAGAGAGGATAGAACTTACAAAAGAAGGACTGTCCTCCCTAAAGGAGGACGATTGGTCACCTTAGCAAAATATAACTGCACCTCATAACTGAAAAAAAGTTGTTTATTCATGTGTAACCACATATTAAGCCAAAGCCAATATATGAGAATGCAGCTTTGAATAATCAATAAAACCATTGATCAAGGTAGCACCATTCTGGCTGGGATTCGCATTGGCCTGTACTGTCCTGCTTTGTGACTTAGTTGATTGTGTGAACCACAAGTGTGTTTTATAAGCATCTGTGATTTAATATGTAAAATTCTTTCAATAAGGTGTCTTTTCCTGTGCCTAAAATATGTAGCTTGCTTGCAAGTCAGGAAATGAAACTCTTTTTGCTATATGGTGATCAAAGTAATTGCCAAGATCTTAACAGAAATAAATAATAACTTTCCAATGAAGCCCATAAAGAATGATATACAGTTAAATTCTCATCCCATATATACATAGATTATAAAATAAATGCCCAATGATATATTTGAAAGTCTGGTAAATTAAAATCTCCTTCGTTAAAAGATAATCTCATTTTAGCTAATGAAATTCTTGGTGGTCTATCTTCCCATTTACATTTCCTCGGTAGTGTATTGATCTGAATAAAATATCTATTTGGAACTAACAGTAGAATGCATCTAAAATATAAATCATTTGAGGGTAATATTCATTTTAATAACAATCCTACAATAGTATTATAAACCATCTATTAATATCCATTACAATCTTATCTGAAAGATACTAATTTCCACATTTTTGAGATACTTTTGTTTTCTATCATCTTAAATATTCAAGATGTTGTGTACAGATCCCATCTTACATTTATCAATTGACCAGATCCCAAAGGATTTAAATTAGATTTTTCCCAATGAATCCTATAACTTGAAAATTTACCAAATTGTTCAATTGCCCATTTTAAGTTATACAAGAAAACAGAATAATTATCCCAACATTGCCAAAATATCAGCCATCCATAATTTATATTCAGAATAATGAGAGTAATGCATGTAATATAAGATTGCCTAACACTAAAAACTATCTACCACAGATGAACAGCCAGTAATTGGATCCAAACATTTGGGTTAGATATTTGGGAAAGACCTTGGAAGATGAAAGGAAGAAAATATCTACAGAAAATAACTACAGACCTCTCATATCCTGGGCACAAACTGTTCCAACTCCTCCTTTCAGGATGCCACTATAGAGCACTGCATGACACAAAGACAGCTTCCTCTCCCCCCCACCCCATGCCATCATTCTTCTAAACATCTAATTCCCACAGCACCATTTTATGCCTAAGGATATTTAGCCATGTTGTATGGCTGTAGTAGTATTATTATTATCCTACTTATTTTTCCTATTACTTCTCCTTTTTATATCTTATGATTATATTACTTTCTTGTTTATATGTACACTGAGAGCTTATACACTGGAGACAAATTCCTTGGGTGTCCAATCACACTTGGCCAATAAAGATTATTCTATTCTATATTCTATTTTCTAAAGAGATGCTGCCTAGGTTAGATAATGGTTAGATAAGAGACAGTGTAGCCTTCAGCTGGACAGTGGGTGGGGCAAGAGGCTCATCAGTGACCTTCCCCAGTTTCTCAGGCTATAAAGGAGATGGCATGAAAATTATACTTTCAGATTTGCAATATTCAGGGAGCTTTCATAATTTGGAGTGGAGATGGCCCTCCTGTGGGTAGTGCTTGCTTATGTGTGAGATTGTTTTTGTGTTGCATCAAGCTGTTCATTATTAAAATTTGCTGTGTATTGTTTTGCTAGGAAGCAGTGTTTGCTGCTTAGATTCAGCAGTGATTGAGGAGGTCCACGAGTTAAACAAATAAACAAACAAACAAATATTTATAAGGTTTTGCTTTCTTTTTCCATAGGAGTATTTGGGATGTTACTGAAATTCGACATGTACATGTTTGTATAAGATATATATATATATATATATAAAGATCTGTATAAGATTGTGGCCAGAGCAACGGTTTACATCACGTGAAGGAATATATTTATTTGTGTAATTTGCGCATTTAAGTTTTTCACATAAAATGTCTGCTGAAGTTAAAGTGAGGTACATATTAAAAAAAATAAACATGCTACAATTCTGTCAAACTCCTTGGCAACCAAAACTGATTCTGATGATTGGAAGTTTGTTGGGTCATCTCTTATCCCAGCCAAGCTGTTATGTATTTGAATTTTTGGAGGGAATTTTGGGCGGAAAAATGCACATTGCTAATTGGCTGGTGCCTCAGCCTGAATGGTATATAAGGAGGATTGTTCTCCTGTTCCAGTTGCTGGGTTCACACAATAAAGTAAAGAACTGTTGTTACTGATGACCTGTCTTCTGCCTCCTCATTTCTCAAACCCAACACAAACTGATATTCTTTGAAGGTTGAATAAAATCTAAGACAGAACCAGATGTTATAAGTTCCTGTTCTATGTTTCCTAAAGTTACTCAAAACCATCTGATTTCAATGAGAACCTGTTAATGTGGAACATGTGGGTAATTCTAAAAATTGAAGATCTAGGGCCCAAACAAAACTCAGAAATACTGTCCTTTTTCCATCCATCATTCAATTGCTTTAAGAAACAACAAACACATCTGAAGTTGGATACATAAAATTGGTGGTTTCTCATGTAAATCAACTCCAAAATAAGCCCTATTGAATCCATTGGGGCCTACATCTTAGTAAGCAAGCATAGTATTGCAACTTTGATAATCTATGTTGGCGTTTTGAAAGCATTAATTTTTTGTTATATTTTACCTCTTAGTTAAAAAAAGAAGGAAACCATTCACTTTGATTTTGACTCTGACTTATGTCAATAGAACCATTTTTGTTCTTTTATCACACCTTTGAATTATTCAACACAGCATTGGAAGAAAATTTGTAGTACCAGAGTTAATGGGCCACTGTTAAGAAAGGAGTTATTCTCTGCTTTCTGTATTTGATTTCACTGATTGTAATTATCCTTCCAATGTGAATGTATTCTGAAAATCCAGGGAAAACAATTCATGGATTTGATGAAACAGATTCTACTCCACAAACTGATATTACAGCACAAAACCTTTTGTTGTTCTTTCTGATAGTGCATTAAAATGTCTTTATTTTTTACGACCTGTATTTTTCAGATCTCATGCCCACCCCAGTCCATATCACTCCTTTGATGTTTATAAAAAAATAAGCTTCAAATGTATATTTATGGCAGAAAGAGAATAGCCCCAAACTATTAGTAATTACTATAAGAAATAAAAAAAATAAGTTACAGTGACCTCTTTTTATATTGGGGCATTTATTATATTTAGTAAAATATATTAAATGCCCCACTAATATGCCGATATAAAAGCATGCCAACTTTCCAGTTTGAGCTTAGCACATCTACATATTAGGTATAATATCAAAGCGTAAAAGTAAAGTTCAAGTTTCCTGATGCAAGCATTTTTAATAGTGCTTTGGATATGAAAATAGAATTATGTTGCAATTCATGAAAAGAACTTTAACTGTAAGTCTGAAAAGTACCTGGAACTGGCGTTTATGACTCTACCAGCTTTCTTGGCACATTAAAGCAATATCTTCATCTGATTGCTATTTTCCCTTCTTACTTCAGATGAAGTTTTTAAAGGATATCCATAATGTTGATATTTCTTAGGTGGTAATATTCTTTTTATTCCCCATCTAGTGATAATTTTTTAAAAGAATACAGCATTTCAGAAAAAATAACTATTGTGCTTCTTAACTGAAAGGAAGGAAGTCAAATGGAATAACAAAAATAATCTTCAATTTTCATTCAATGAAGGAATAAAAAAGGAACAAGATGATTATTGCCCACACTCCTAAAACATGGAAGGTGCTGGGAAAATGTTATGTCGTGCAGTTATGTTACTTAAATCCAATGGAAGCTAATCAAAATTTAGCAATTTAATTGCTTATTGAAAATATTGCTTACTGATATTTTTAAAAATTACTGAAAATATTTTTAAAAATATTTCATTTTATATGGAAAATTCAGCA
The DNA here is from genome assembly GCF_028640845.1 of Ahaetulla prasina. NCBI lineage: Eukaryota > Metazoa > Chordata > Lepidosauria > Squamata > Colubridae > Ahaetulla > Ahaetulla prasina. Next base: position 100,645,498 of record NC_080543.1, on the reverse strand, counting down.
CATAACAGCAAAAGAAAACCTACAATATAGGCAAATGTATCACCTCAATCATTTTTTTAAAAAAAACCTGTATATAACAGTAATGTAATAAGTAATAACCACAAAAGAACAACATTCAAGAACCTTTTAAAACAGATGCAATGAAGATAATTACCTCAGTTCACAGCCCTGGACAGAGCCCCACCCAAAGGAAATGTGGTATTTGAAACAAGAAGGATCAATATTTTTTCATTCCAACTAACAACAGTAATCATTTAAATATCATGGCAAGGATTGTTTCAATATTTCAGTTTCTGTATGCTTCTTTTCTTTGAATTTTTTAAAAAAATATTTTGTTACAAACAATCCATCTTCCATTAAACCGTGTCATCTGGGTACAAATGTCTTGTGCAATAACAATTGAAATTTACAGCCATCTTCATTATTTATCTATTCTTAAACTTAATATTGATATACATTGCATGTCTAATACTATAACAATTCTCTTCTTTACTTATTTAATTCTATTAATATATATTTTTGTATTTCACTAGTCTACTTTTATTTCTAACTTTCATATTTATTCTCTAGCCATCGATAGAATAGTTCCCGTACATTATAATATTCAGTTTGTTCCTTCTCTTTAATTGCAAGTGTTAACCTATTCATTTCTGCACATTCTAATATTTTCCTGATCATTCTTATCTGTAGGAATCTCTTCACTTTTCCAGTTTTGTGCAAATACAATCCTAGCTGTAGTTATTACATGAATGATCAAATATTCATTCTCTTTACTATAAATCTCTGGTAAAATCCCCAACAACAATTTCTGCATGCTTCTGATTACTGACCACAATCAACAAAAAAATAATGGAGAAAAAGATGTTTTTACTGTAGTATATAGCAAGTGTAGAAAATGTTTCAATTTTGTCATGCCTTAGAAACCTCTCAAAGTTTTAAAAAGACCCTGGTAACACTTATAAACAATGTTAATATAATAAACCAAAAGAAAAATCATACAAGGTTGTAATCTCACTGTACAGGATTGTAGCATCAATAACTTTTAAAAGATTTATTTAACAGTTCTCATCAACAGATTTATTCTAAAACTGAGCCTGGTGTGATTTAATGGGGGAATAACCTATGTAGAATTGCAATATGATCCTCTACAGAAGCATAAATAATAACATATATTCCTTTTTGTCCAAATATAGGCTATATTCCCCACCAGGGAGAAACAAACAATGGTTTTAAGATTTTTCATAGAAGCTATAACATTGTTGTTGGCTAATTGCAAATCCTGCGGACTTAAAAAAAGTTTGGTTTTTTTCTCAGATACTGTATGGGCCCCTAAGACCATACAGACCATACACTCAATAAATTGGTGAAAATTCTGTAGCAGAACAAACTTCTCATTCATTGTCAAACTCCCAGCCCTCGGATGGGATGCGTTAAGTGCTGGCCATGCCCATGCCTGGTTTAGCAAAGGGGGAAAAAATCCTGATATGTCATGAAATACCACTGGGATGACGTGAGTTTGACACTCCTGATCTAGACTGAGGCTTCATGCATTACATTGCCTAAAGTGGGTACAACAGGCAATCCTTGACTTACAACCATTTGTTTAAGACTGTTCAAAATTGCAATGGCATTGAAAAGACTAACAACCAGTTCTTGCACTTACAACTGTCACAGTCAGTCATGTGATCAAAATTCAGGAGCTTGGCAACCAGCATGTATTTACAATGGTTGCAGTGTCCCAGGATCATGTGATCACCATTTGCAACCTTCCCAGCTGGCTTCCTACAAGCAAAGACAGTGGGGGAAGCAGGATTTGCTTAATAATTGCATGATTCACTTAACAGCCACAGTGATTTAACAACTATGGCCAAAATGGTTATAAAATCAGGCCCAACTCACTTAATAATCACCTTGCATCGGAAGGGAAATTCTGGTTCCAGTTTTTATCATAAGTTGAAGACTACTTGTAGTGTAAAGTTCCTAAATTCAAGAGATGCATGTTAAGAACCCTGCTTAGGAGCAATGCTGAAAGATATTCCCACAGCCACTGTCAAACTGCTCCTTATATAGAGGAATCAGCTGTTCCTCTGGTAAACATTCCTATATTTTTAATCATGTAAAAGAAGCATCCCACACTTTCAAAGACTCAAGTTTGAGCCAGGAAAGGAAGAATACACAAATGGGGGATGGGGTTTAAGCTACCTGGATTTTAGTTGTTTGCGGTCCTCTGAGTTTTTGTGAGGAATGGAACAGTCCACAAAGAGTAGGATGAGTGAGATATTCAGACTCAAAGTAGATTCTGCAGAGATTCTTTTGGATCAGAAATTCCAGTTTATCTCAATTATGTGATATAAGGGTGATTGTCTAAAAAAATACTGTAAAGAAAGCACTTGGGGTCTGAAATCTTCCTTCAAACATATAATATCCATTGATAGTTCCTCCCCCCAAATGTCATTCTCCATTCCATGAGTGGATTAGATATAAAAAGCAAGCTCCATTGAAATCAGTTGATGGACAGATGTGCTGAAATGGGGAAAGTGGCTATGCTGGGGCTATATATTACTTGGAGGTAAACAAGCATCTTTCATTATTAGCATGGAATTGGACTCTGACTCTGAAAAGAGATTCTGAGAAGAAAAAGGGACACGAAGGAAAGTAATTACCAGGAAGAAAATGTGGAGAACTGAGGTAGCAATAGCATGATTTTTCTAAATCCAATCCACAGCAACATGTGTTTCATGTCCACTCTTGCAGTTTAAAAACTCATTTTCCCATCTGCAAGTTATTGCTTTATTTCATCTACTCATTTTCTTGATTAAAGATTCTCTTGTTTAAAAGTGTTTGTCTTATACATTTTATTCTTAAAACTTAATGAAACAATGTTTATTTGCATGCTGCTCACTCCCTTAATGCCTCAGGACAGCTGAGCAATTAAAGGAAGAACCACTGAAACCAGAGAAATACAATTAAAAGGAACCATAAAACATTACAGAAGCAACCCTTTTAAAGCAATGAAAACAGTAAAAATTATTATCAGAAAGTCTAGATCAGGGATGTCAAACTCACATCGTCATGGTGGTGTCACGTGATGTATCTGGACTTTTTCCCCCTTTGCTAAAATGGGCATAGGAGTGGCTAGCATGTGACGGCTGAGAGTTTGACAGCCCTGGTCTAGATAAATAAATATGCTTTGAGCCTTCTCCTAAGGTAATCAGGAGTGATGCCGCTTGACATCACCAGTGGCATTTTCTCCCACAACATGGTGCTTGCAGAACTATTTGTAGATGTCAAATGTATCTATGGTGGGACCAAAAAATGTTATTTCATTGAACATCTAAGAATGCAGAGCAGAGCGAGTACCTAACTTGCTTCCTTCCTATTCTCCTTTAGCTGAAATGTATACAATTTATTGGCTAGCTACTTATTGTTAGCCCATGTGATTCCTATCAAGGAGGGAATATCTCTATAATATTGCAATAATTGTCTTTATAGGAATGAATGGCACGTATTCCATTATGTGGGAGCAAAATGGTTAAACAAAAACATGTTCAGTGTTTCAATTTCAAGGGAATAATTTTTTCACGCAGAATAATTTTTAAAAAGGCAAGATGGTAACTAGGATAGTGCAATTAAAACTGCCTGTTGTTTATCCATGTCAATTCCCACCATTGTGGCCACCATCTTGATTTTTTTTTTTGTTACAACCTGAGGTTGTACCCCAGATTAATGTTAAATTCTCAGGTGAGCAGTTTTCCAAATCTATTTATAACTTTCCTCACTTGGTTCTGTCCACCAGTGTTGAACTCAGTTCCTGCCATTCTTACCCATTGTGGTAAGAAATGGCAGTTATGAAATTTGTAATGTTTGATTGGCATTTGGGGTTGGAAAAGCTACATTATACGCAGAGCTGCACTCCATGATGGAGTGAGTCCATGCATCTGATGAAGTGAATTGTAGCTCATGAAAAAAAAATCCTTTTAATAAAATTTAGTAGATGGATAAGTGCTACCAAACTTCTGTTTTCCAGTGATGCATTGTTTTCTCAGCTAACAATTGTTCCATATTTATGCCTCATTGCTAAATGTTTGGATTGAATCCATATAAAATACTGCATTTGCAATGATACAAAAATTCCATGTGCTGGATATATGATTGCTTCTTATCCACTTGTTCAAGCTACCACTTGATCCTGCAACCATCAGGATATTGAATCTGCATGTGAAAACCAGCCCTATCATTATTTTTTCCTGCTCTGTAAAGTAGATTATTTTTAAAGTTGCCAAGAAATCTTTCTCCTTACACAGTGGAGAACTGTGGTGTTTAACAGTTAAACACCTGAGGACAAACATTATTTTGTTCTACCAATTCATCCAGAGTTCTTTATATTAATGCTGTCATGAAATCTGCTTGCTTTAAAATAATCCTTTTACTTTAAAACTATCCATATCATGGCCTTTAGCTGCATTTGTAATACTCAGGGTAACTTGGAACTGTTTAAAAATCAATACAATCAGTAAAATAAAATCAATAGCAATAAGTGAACATGAGTAAAGGGAAAGACAGCTGCAGCAGATGAAAGAAGTCTAAAAATAAAAGGACAAAGACAGGCCATGAAAGGCATGTTCACTAACATTACAAGATAGTGTTTCTGTGATAGCAAGATGTTTTTTACTGCCTTGATATGATCTTTTGGAGTTTAAAGGTTTTGAAAATAATAGTAATGATAATAATAGGCAAGAGAAAGCAAAGTAGTAAACATGCCTTGGATCAGGGGTGAAATGCTCCCGGATCGGACGGGATCCCGCGATCCGGTAGCGATGGTGGTTGCTGCTTCGGAGGACTGGTAGCAAAAATCCCTGGCCCTGCCCCCCCTGTCTCTGCTGAGCCGCACCATCAGCAGAGGTTTTTTTTTTTACTTTTAAAAGCCGGTTTTGCTTCAGCCGAAACAGGCCTTTAAAAGTAAAAAAAAAAGACTTTGAGGATCCCGCCCCTCAGCTGAGATCGGCAGAGACTTTAAACTTAAAAAAAAATTAAAGTCTCCTCTGGCGCTCTCACCTGAGTTCCTCATCAGCAGAACCTTACTTGTACTCTTACTTGTAGAAAACATGTTTTCTACGAGTAAGAATAGAGTTCTAAGGCACTTACCTGATTACTGATGAACGCATGGCTCTTTTTCCAGCCCGAAAGCAGTTTCAGTTTCAGCCAGACAGAATCAATCACTCAGCTAATCTATTTCCTCGGTGATCAACTGGCTGGCTTTGCTGGGTGAGGAACTCTGGGATTTGAAGTCCACAATAAAATAAAATAATAAAATAAAATATTTGTGCAGCTTTCTGAGATTTGGTGTGTTTCTGTAATGTTTCACTCTAACTACACAAACACACAAAATCTCAGAAAGCTGTATGTGGCATATTGTGTGTGTGTGTGTGTGTGTGTGTGTGTTAGTTGTGTGTGTGTAAAGTGTGAAAGTTGGTTTTTGAGCTTTTTGTGGCTGTGTGAAGTGTGAAGTGCAGCTGCTTTTACATTGTGTGTAAGTCAGTTGTGTTGTGTTGTGTGTGTGTAAAGTGTGAAAGTTGGTTTTTGGTACCTCATTGTTTTTTTTATACTTGGTTTATAATTTTTATTATTTATTGTTATTGGCCACGCCCACCCAGTCATCTGACCATCAAGCCATGCCCACCAATTAAGCCACGCCCACAGAACCGTTAGGGGAAATTTTTAGATTTCACCCCTGCCTTGGATGCAATCCCACAATAACTGGAGTACCACTTACACATCACTGGCATTCACAAAATCACTATCAGTCAATTGCAAAAGGTAGCTTTGTTTGGAACAGCTTACATCCTGCAATGACACCCTTAACACCATCAAACAACAATATCTACCTATCTCACATCCTTGGGAAGGACTCAGTAGATGCCAACTCCAGTCTAAACATCTGGCTGATCATAATAAGAATTTGTCCAATCAATCCTACTTCAATTATCTATGTAATAGGAATATTTCCGAATGAAAGCAAAACTTCCACTGCCATGGCCAATGTAACAATTATAGAATGAAATTGAATGCCTGTAAAAAGGGCCTTTTTGGACTCACTGGCTCATTAGGATACATGCAATGATATATCATTATATTTAGAGTTATAGCTTTTCATGCATGGCCGTGAACAAATGCATTTTGATTGATCCAATGTAATTTTTGCCAGTAGAAGAGGTAACCAAAGCCGGTTACTCAGTTTATGGTTCGTTGCAAGTTATTGCAAAACGCATTTACTAGCTTGCTTCTTTTCCAACAAACCAGAATCATAAGCCAAGAACAAAAAGTGGTGTGCTAAGAGAAAAACATGCCAAAGCTTCTTTGATGAATTGGAATTATAAATAATTGTGCTTATCTCAGTGAGATGTATGTCAGCTTAACAGTTGCTTCTAGGCAGTTTTATTTTCCTTTTTTCCTGTGTGGCTTTCAAATGATATTGGACGGGGAGTATATAAATACTTTTTCAGGATTTAAATATAATATTTCTTTGTTTCCAGTGCTCAGGGTCTCGGTTTTTTTGTACCTCTTGCACACTAGAAGAATACAAACCATTAAAATTGGGAACCCCCAAATTAATACCCAAACTGGCATGAAATTATCACTTCATGTTTGCACTTCATGAGCTGCAATTTCCTGATTTAAAATATGCAGGTTGTTAGATTCGGGCAATAACGAGGCAGGAGACCAGGATAGTGACAACAGCTCTTTACTATATGGTGAACCCAGCAGCCAGTGCTGGGAAAAACCTCTCTTTATATACAGTTTAGCCGGAGGCTTCAGCCAATCAGCAACGTGCTTTTTTCCCGCCAAAACTTTTAAAGATACATTACACAGGTATTTCTGTGAATTGTATACAAAATAAATACACTGCATATAATGATGCCTATATTTTAGAGAAAATTGCTGGTGAAACAGGTTACAAGATTATCTATTAGAAAGAAAAGTTGTCGATAACAAAATAGGCAGATTCATCCATTTTTAATAGTTTAATAGGACCTGATGGGGAAGGGCTGGTCTAGTCTTGGACAATAGACATCAAGACTAACACTGATTTCATGTTGTTTCACTGGGCCAGTAACACTGCAAAATATTGCAAAGCAAATGATGTACAATATTGACAGGGAATGGAATATGACATGGTGTCTTTGCTGTTGCATGAGAATGGTGTGCACCTGAGTAGCAGTAGTCTTGGCCATGTCCTCACTGCACTGGCATCACTATCTAAAGGTAGAACAATTACATTTCAAAGACACACACATTCTTCGGTGACCCAAGGCAGAAATTTTATAGTACCATGGTTGCAGCAGAGTCAATAGGCTGGGACACTGCAGAAACAGGGTTTAGCTATTGTATACAGTTGATTGAACAGAAGAGACCTGTTCTGTTTCCCTTCCCCCAATACTCCCAGCAAAGAGTCCGTCAGAGGCCTTCCTTTTTTTTTTCCTTTTATTTACATAGATACATGTCCTGGCCACGTCTACCCACGGGCCTGCCAAGTTTCTGGAGATAACGAGGAAATTATAGATAAGGCCAGAATTACTCACGAATATATTCTTCCCTCCATGAAATAGTTAGCTCGCGCCAAATTCATTGCTTTGTCCGAGACAAAAAACCAGGAAGTCCCGCCTCCTATTTATAGTCTCTGCAGATGTCACTGCATGACAATTATGACTTGGCTTTGTCCCAACTCTTCCGCTGCTGCGCACGCCGATCAAGCCTTCGTAATCTTGCGTCCCTCCAAAACTGTTCTTGGGGCGTTGCCAAATCAGAAGAAGGCCCGGGAGAATCAGGCCTTGCCGGCCCCTCCCTTTGAGTGGGTGCCAGGGAGGGAGAGGGCTCAAGAGAAGCAGGGCTTGCCAGGTCTTCTCCCTCATTTTCTGAATCATCCGAGTCCAGGAGTCTGGGTCCAGGAACCTGGGTCACAACACTATCCCTCACCGCAGGGCCCTTCCCCCGGGGCTGACGATCGGGATGCGGTCGGGCTGGGTTCTGCTCATGGAAGGCCTGCACCAGGTCAGGGGCATGAACGTCGGAGGCATCTACCCAGGAGAAATCAGTCCCGTATCCCTTCCACGCGATCAAATATTGGAAACGACCCTTTAGCCAGCGAGAGTCTCGTACGCTGTGGACTTCGTATTCCTCCGACCCGTCCTCGGCGACAGTGACGGGTGCTGTTGGGCACCGAAGGGGACTCGGTGTGGCCTCAGGAACCAGAAGGGACCGGTGAAAAACGGGGTGGATCCGCATGGATCGTGGCAGGGTCAGTCGGTAGGCTACCGGGTTGATGACTGCCTCGACAGGGAACGGGCCGATGAATCGGTGGTCCAACTTCTTTACCGGCCGGTCGGACGGGAGGTGTTTGGTGGAGAGCCACACCGGTCTCCAACTGCCAGCGGGGGCGTTGCCCGTCGGGAGCGGTCAGCGGACCGTTTGTAGTCCTCCTTTGCCCGATTCAGCTGCTGACGTACCAACTGTTGGACCGCATGCAATTCCGTCAGGAAGGTCTGCGTTTCGGGAACAGGAGAGTCCGGTGGTGCCAGAGGAAGAGCGCGGATGGTACCCACATTGGCAAAGAACGGGGTCATCTGAGTAGAGGTGTGCTGAGAGTTGTTAAAAGCAAACTCCGCCAGAGACAGGTAGTCGGCCCAGTTGTCCTGTTGCTGGTTGATGAAGCAACGGAGATACTGTTCCAGTATACCGATGACCTTCTCTGTACCCCCGTCGGTCTCCGGATGGTGCGATGACGACAGACATACCTGCACCTCCAACGCGCCATCAGGCTCTTCCAGAAGCGGGCTGTGAACTGAACTCCAGCGGTCCGAAACCACCCTGTCCGGTAGACCATGGAGGCGGAAGATGTGCTGCAGAAAGAGGCGGGCGTTTTGCGGCTGTGGGCAGTCCGCGGCATGGGATGAAGTGTGCCATCTTGGTGAGCATGTCCACCACCACCAGCACCGTGGTGAACCCAGAGGACGGCGGCAGGTCTGTCAGGAAATCCATAGAGATCGCCCCCCAGGGTCTGTCGGGTGTCGGCAAGGGGTGGGGGGGCCCGGGGGGGGGCCCCGTGGCGGTCTTGGCTTGGCGGCACGGCACGCAGGATGTCACGTAGGCATGTATATCATGCCGCACTCGGGGCCACCAAAAGGTCCGTGTCACCAGGTGGAGGGTCTTGAAGAACCCAAAATGTCCTGCTGCAGGGTTGTCGTGGCACTGGGTCATGACGAGGGCTCGGAGTGGTCCTGTGGGTACATATAATCGCCCCCGAAACTTGAGTAAGTCCTCCTCCAAGGTCCAAGGAGACGTGGGGCCCACCTCCGCTCTCCTTTGCTGCGACCAGGCGTCCTGGCGCTGCGCCTCGCACCTGGGCCCGCAAGTCCACTGGCTCCCGTGCTGCGGCCAAGGCTTCTGCCGCAGCACTGTCCGTGGAGGAAGGGGGTCCTTGGCGCAGAGGTACTCTGGCTTGCGGGACAGGGCATCCGCCCTCCGGTTGTGACCGCTGGGAATGTAGGTCACGCGGAAGTTGAACCGGGCAAAAAACAACGACCACCGGATCTGCCGCTGGTTTAACTTCCGAGCTGTGGTGAGGTGCTCGAGATTCCGATGGTCCGTTCGGACCTCCACCTGATGTCGGGCCCCCTCCAGATGGTGTCGCCAAGCCTCGAATGCAGCCTTGATAGCCAGCAACTCTTTTTCCCAGATAGTGTAGTTGCGCTCGGAAGGGTTGAGTTTCCGGGAGTAGTAAGCGCAGGGAAAAAGTGTGCCACCATTCGTCGGAGCCTGTAGCAGCACCGCTCCCAGAGCCACATTGGACGCGTCCGTTTCCACCACAAAAGGCCGGAGCGGGTCGGGATGCCTCAGGACGGGTTCCGTGATGAAGGCTTTCTTGAGGGCTGTGAATGCTTCTTGCTGCGGGGGACCCCACCGGAATGCAACCTTCTTCCTGAGGAGCTGGGTAAGTGGAGCTGTCAGTGTGGCGAAGCCCAGGATGAAGGTCCGGTAGTAGTTGGCGAAGCCCAGTAGGCGCTGAACATCCTTCACCCGACGAGGGGCTTCCCAGCTACACAAAGCTTCTACTTTACATGGGTCCATGGCTATGCCCTCGGGCGAGATGATATGCCCGAGGAATTCTATGGAAGTCCGGAAGAAGACGCATTTCTCCAGCTTCGCATTGAGTTGTTGCTCCATAGCGTTGCAGAACCAGACTGACGTGTCGAAGGTGGCTTTCCTGGACCGAGTAAATCAGGATGTCGTCGAGGTAGATAACCACGAACCGATCCAACATGTCTCGGAACACGTCGTTCATGAAGTGCTGAAAAACGGCGGGAGCATTGGTCAACCCAAATGGCATGACAGTGTATTCGTAGTGTCCGTATCGGGTGCGGAATGCCGTCTTCCATTCGTCTCCTTCTCGTATCCGCACCAGGTTGTAGGCCCCGGAGATCGAGCTTGGTGAAGATCGTGGCCTCCCGCAACCTTTCCAGTAGCTCCGGGATGAGCGGCAGGGGGTAGCGATTCCGCACCGTAATGGCGTTTAGCCGGCGGTAATCACAGCATAGGCGCAAGTCCCCTGTCTTCTTCTTCACAAAGAGGACCGGGGCCGAGAGGGACTTTGAAGGCGGATGAACCCTCGGGCCAGGTTTTTGTCCAGGAAGTCCCTGAGGGCGGCCAACTCGGGCTCCGACATGGAATACAGGCGTCCCACAGGCAGTGGTGCGTTGGGCAGAAGGTCCACGGGGCAATCGTAGGGCCGATGCGGGGGTAGTCGGTCCGCCTCCTTCTCGCTGAACACGTCGGGCGAAGTCCGTCAGCTCAGGAGGCAAGGTGATGGCAGCGGTGGGGCGTTCTGGCGGCACAGGTGTGGCGGATGTGATCGACGCACTGCAGACTCGGGAAAGAGATGGCGTCCTGCGACCAGGCCACCTGAGGATCGTGGGTCCGAAGCCAGGCCAACCCAAGGACCAAGGGAAAATGAAGGTCCGCCGTGACATAAAACTGGATCGCCTCCTCATGGTCCCCAATAGCCAGGCGCAAAGGCTGGGTGGCGAATTTAATGGGGCGGACACCAGTTCTCGCCCATCAATTGTCTCTACCGCATCGGAGGGTCCACGGAACCACGGGACCGCAAACTGGGTCACAAAGGCCTGGTCCATAAAGTTTGTTGTGGCCCTGAGTCCACCAGCGCATGCGCCTGGAGCCCGTCCGACTGGTTCCCCAACCATATCCGTGTGTCCAGAATCAGATGCCGAGGGGCCCAGAGTCTACTTCCGCAACGTCCAGTGGGGCTTAGTACGTGCCCGACCTAGGGTTTCCCGAGGTCGGGCCTGCTCCGCTTCCGATTGGTCACGCTGTGATTCGGGGACGGCGTGCGTGCCCCACTTCGCTTTCTGGGGCAAGAAGCGGCGTGGCGGGCTCCCACAGTACAGGCACAATCCCCTTGGCGCCTCGGTTCCGCTCCTGGGCTGTTAGGCGAGGTCTGGCGCTCCCAACTCCATGGGCTCTTCCGCAGCGGTTACAAAACGTGGGGCGACCCTGGGTGCTGGTGGTGCAGGAAGTGGGGTGCAGATGTCGACGGAGGGTCCCGGGGTGCGACGGGACGGTCGCCGTTGCAGACGGGCATCGAGGCGGAGACAAAGGGCACCAAGTTGTCGAGGGTCCGGGCGCCTCCACGCGGGCCAGCTCGTCTTGCAATTCCTCTGAGAGTCCCTCCTGAACGCGCCCACCAGCGCTGCATCATTCCAGTCAGAGTCCTGGCACAAAAGACGAAATTGCGATGTACTCCTGCAGGGGGCGTTTCCCTTGACGGAGTTCCTTAAGGCGCCTGGTTGCCGTCAGCATTCGAACGGGGTCCTCATACATGGTGCGTAGGTGCTGCCAAAAACGCTGTTGGTCCGCCAGCAGGGGGCTGTCCTGGAGCAAGAGGGGCGTGGCCCATCGAGCAGCCGAGCCGGAAAGAAGGTTAATCACGAAGGCCACCTTAGCCCGGTCGTCTGGGAAATCCTCTGGCCTCATAGCCATGTAGAGCTGGCACTGTCCCAAGAAGGTCGGGAACATCTCAGGCTGCCCAGAAAACTTATCCGGCACGGTTATCGGGCACTTGCGACGAGCAGGAGATGTAGGATGTGGAGGGCGGGCTCCAGGCACATTCCTGGCAGCAAGTTGGCCTGCCAAGTGAGCCACTTGCTGCTGGAGCTGTTGATTAGCCGCTTGTAGCTGCTCTAACTGCTGCTGTACCTGCTGCTGATCCATCTTTGGTGGAAGATGTTTTAGTCAGGTCTTGGACAAAATGTTCTGTTTCCCTTCCCCCAATACTCCCAGCAAAGAGTCCGTCAGAGGCCTTCCTTTTCCCCCCCTTTTATTTACATAGATACATGTCCTGGCCACGTCTACCCACGGGCCTGCCAAGTTTCTGGAGATAACGAGGAAATTATAGATAAGGCCAGAATTACTCACGAATATATTCTTCCCTCCATGAAATAGTTAGCTCGCGCCAAATTCATTGCTTTGTCCGAGACAAAAAACCAGGAAGTCCCGCCTCCTATTTATAGTCTCTGCAGATGTCACTGCATGACAATTATGACTTGGCTTTGTCCCAACTCTTCCGCTGCTGCGCACGTCGATCAAGCCTTCGTAATCTTGCGTCCCTCCAAAACTGTTCTTGGGGCGTTGCCAAATCAGAAGAAGGCCCGGGAGAATCAGGCCGTGCCGGCCCCTCCCTTTGAGTGGGTGCCAGGGAGGGAGAGGGCTCAAGAGAAACAGGGCTTGCCAGGTCTTCTCCCTCATTTTCTGAATCATCCGAGTCCAGGAGTCTGGGTCCAGGAACCTGGGTCACAACAAGACCTTTCTTGGAGAGCTTATTGGAAGCAAACAGAATGTACCCCATAGGAGGGGTGAAATGCTCCCGGTTCACACCGGCTTGCCCGATTAGGTAGCGATGGCAGCTGCTGGTTCGGAGGACTGGTAGCAAAAATCCCTGGCCCTGCCCCCCGCCTCTGTTGAGCCGCACCATCAGCAGAGGTTTGTTTTTTTTACTTTTAAAAGTTTTTCTTCAGCCGAAACATGCCTTTAAAAGTAAAAAAAAAAAACCTCTGATGATCACGGGGCTGAGCAGAGATATCAAAACCCTTTAAAAGTTTTTTTTTAAAAAAACCCTTCAGTCGAAGGGGAAAAAAAAGGAAAATAGAGGTTTTAAAAGCCTCCTCTGGCAATCCCAGAGGAGTTTCCTGATCCTCACAGGCTTTTAAACTCACTTTTTAAACAGCCCCCACTTACAAGAGCCCCCACCCATGCCCAGCCAATTCCCCCTCCTCACTTACCTATAATTACTGCTCTTTCAGGCTGGCAACGGCATGCTTTCTTCAGCTACTGAAGAAAAAAAAAAGCTTGCTTTGACTTCCCGCTTTGCTGACTGAGGAACTCTGGGATTTGAAGTCCACAATAAAATAAAATAAAATAAAATAATAAAATAAAATATTTGTGCAGCTTTCTGAGATTTGGTGTGTTTCTGAAGTGTTTCACTCTAACTACACAAACACCCAAAATCTCAGAAAGGTGAATGTGGCATTTCGTGTGTGTGTGTGTGAGAGTTGTGGGTGTGTAAAGTGTGAAAGTTGGTTTTTGAAAGTTGAGCTTTTTGTGGCTGTGTGAAGTGTGAAGTGCAGCTGCTTTTACATTGTGTGTGAGTCAGTTGTGTTGTGTTGTGTGTGTGTAAAGTGTGAAAGTTGGTTTTTGATACCTCTTATTGTTTTTTATACTTTATTTATTATTTTTATTATTTATTGTTATTGGCCACGCCCACCCAGTCATCTGACCACCAAGCCATGCCCACCAATTAAGCCACGCCCACCAATTAAGCCACACCCACAGAACCGGTAGGGAAATTTTTTAGATTTCACCCCTGCCCGATAGTGTACCCCATAGTGTGTTTTATCCACATTTTGTAACAGCTTTAGCAAAATAAGAAAGAATGGATCCAGAGGATCAAAATTTACCTTGTGCAGATGCTTTTTCCATTAGAATGAAATAAAAAAGAAAGAACAGGATACTGTTTTTAGGGAGTGATATTAAGACTGCAAACACCAGAAATATTCTTCCAGTGCAATTTAATGCACAGGTTTTTTAATTCTTGTTTTACTAGACTTCTTGGCAGCATCTTTCCAAAATTCCTGAAATATTATTCTGAAAGTACTTTGAATCAATTAATGCCTTTCTGTCTCTTCACAGACTTAGACAGTCTGATGGCTGTAAAAAAATTGACAACACATTTTTACCTTCAATTTCAATAGCAGTAATCCTTACTTTTGAAATTAAGACATTAATAAAAGGATTAACTCTGAATCCCAATAATTCCTATGTGTTTCCTAGCTCCTGTTCTTCTGTAAACACCAAACGAAAGAGCTGGCAACCTATATTAATTGCACAATTTCTGCTCTTAATTTTGCTGCACAAACCCCACATATATTTTTATATTTTCCAGGGGTTTGGTGCAGGAAATAATTGATAACACCGTTCCCTCCAGCTGCCCGCCACCAACCTCAGAACCAGTTGCACAAGAAATCACTTGACAGAAAAAAAATCCAGATTTATGCCTTTCTTCATTCATGTTGGACTGGAATTTTTACTAGTTTCTTTAAGGAAGGATACCACATGGTTATGTATAACTTCTGAACATCTCAGTCACCTCTGTGATCAAATAACATCTGCGACTAAGTCAGTTTGGTGGTGTCTGTGCATGCAGAAAAGAGAAATTTCCTTAATCCTCCAGGTTGGAAAAGACAGCTTCAGAATTAATTTATGAACTGGATTTATAGCTTCCTACTCCTTTAGAAGAATAAAAATTCTCATGCTCTGTTTTAAATACAGAGGAGACCATAACATACTGTCCATCACCGCAATAATTTCATTCTTATTTATCATCCAATCTTTCAATTTGCCTGGATTAATTCTCTAAATTATTGTCCTATCAATCTTCATGGTAATACAATCCAATGAATTTCCTCCCTCTCTTTTCCTCCACTTATCAATTATTTTAGAATCTAATATTTAGACACTCAGTGATGTGCTCCAACACAATTTCCCCTAACCACCCGTATTTGGTTTTTTTCTGTCTTTGGAACATTTTCTATCAGACAGCACAAAATTAAAACTATATATAAGCTCTTTAATGCTTAAGAACCAAGTGCTAATTAAGACCAGGCCTGGTATTTGTGTTGAAATAATAGTCTAAGTAGGAAATGAGTGCAGAAGATTTGGAATCAGCACAAAAAGCTAATCCTTCTTTTTAAAGTACATTTTAAAATCTGGGAGCCCGGTTATCACTGTCAATAGCAAATATTCTGGGTGCTAGAACGTGTTTCACATGTAGCGCTATTTGCGCAAAGCAGCATCCAGCACTGTCTGCAGGAAGAGTTGTGAGAGAAGAATGACAAAAACAGCAATCTGTAGTCACAACAAAAGTCTCACACATATAAAGGGTTGTAGGAGGAGAGCTGTGTTAGTCTAGGGTGACAAAAAAAAAAAAGAGAGCAAAACTCAAAAGCAGTCTGATTTAGCAGTCTGATTTAGCAGCTGATTTTTTTTAGCACCTTTTTCATCTAATTTTTATTAAAAGGCATCAGGTTTTGTGAGCTGCAGCTCATTTCATCAGATACCGTCAGCATATGCTTTTCAGTAAAATTTGTTAGAAAAGGTTCTATCAGACTCCTCCTAATTTTATTTTATTTTTTACATAGAAAAGTTATGGGCTTTGAGGTGCAATTTTATGTGGCTTCTTTCCGCATGACTACAAAAAGCATGGATCCTATAGATGCCCAGGACAACACTTCCTTAACTGGTGACTGCAAACACAAGAGTTTGCACAACTTTGCCGCTTGAAGTAGTAGCATTTACAGCTTGCACTTGGTAGTCCTGCTGCATAAACATGGCCTTCTAAGCTTAAAACAGCGGCCCAGCTTGCTCCAGTCAGATTCAGAAGCTCTATTCAGAACTGTAAAACTGAATTGGAGGAGAAAATTATATGTAATGGCTCATAAATAATGCAGCCATAGTTTAAAACATTTTCAAGAGTGTGTCTCAGAATAGGACAAATGTAAGATTGTTGAGATACCTGCCAAATGATGCAAGTAAGCAGAACTGATGGGGCCCTTCTTATCTGATCATCCTCTCTCAGTTACTCTTGTTGTTTGAGTCAATTGCCACCACATCTACCTGGGCATCTCCAAAATTAAACCACAAAGAAATCCTTTACAGGCAGTCCTTCTTCAGCAATTACTTGTTCAAAGTCAGCATGGTGCTGAACAAGGAGAGTTATGATCCTGCCTTGTAGTGGCAATCACAGGATATCCAGAGTGATCATGATTCAGATGATTGGTAAGGATAATTGCAGATTGCCAGTGACATGATTGCCATTTGCAATCATCAATTACAGCTTCCAGGAAGCAAAATCAATGGGAAACCCAGCAGGAGGTTGAAAAGGGTGGTTGTGTGACTCAATGGTGGGTTTCAATTTTTTTTACTACCGGTTCTGTGGGTGTGGCTTGGTGGGCGTGGCGTGACTTGGTGGGCATGGCTTGGTGGGCGTGGCAGGGGAAGGATACTGTAAAATCTCCATTCCCACCCCACTCCAGGGGAAGGATACTGTAAAATCTCCATTCCCTCCCCAATCCAGGGGAAAGGTTACAGCAAAAATCCCCATTTCCTCCCGATCAGCTGAGACTCGGGAGGCAGAGAATAGATGGGGGTGGGGCCAGTCAGATTTTTTTTAAAATAAATTTTATTAAATATACAATTTAAAAACATTAGACATGGTGTGACTTGTCTGGTACATACTTTTCTAACACTTTTTCTTTCATGTAGATTACAATATAACATCATGCATATTCCATATATACTTTTTGTACATTCTAATCACACTCCAGTTACATACATATTCCCTTCATATCTATTCAACTCCTGTTTACTACCAGTTCTCTGAACTACTCAAAATTTCTCCAGAACTGGTCAGAACCTGCTGAAACCCACCTCTGGTTGTACTTTATAATGGAATTGTTGAGCAACAGAGTTTCTGGTCTCAATTCCCATTTTTTAAGTAGGGCTATATATCCTTCAAAGTAGACTAAGAATCCAATGCCATGTAAGTCAGTGCTTCTTTTATTGTAACAGCAACAGAAACTTTCAAGTCTGAATAATTTGAAACTCATTCCTTTCTTCCTTCCTTTCTCTTCAGGTGGACTAGGACTGGCCTGTCTGAGACATTTTCTTCTTGACATAGTCTCAAGCCTCTTTCATCAGCTTGTTGCCTTAATAGTGATACCTGTCCTTCAGCTCTGTACAATATCTATTCAGAAGGAAGCCACACTGGGTTCAGTGGACAGTATATATTTCATAGTTAAAAGAAAAACCATGGGAACTTGAGAAAGAAAACCAGAGTTAAATTGTACATTGGATCTGTTCTCTTTGTTTCGATGTACTTGGCTAGGCATCATCATTGCATATGCAACCATTGTTTCAATGGTGCAAGATAATATATTTATTTTTATTTACTATTAGATTTGTTAAGACCACCCAACTCCAAGAAGACTCTGGGTAGCATACAATAGATCCAAAATATATAGTATAATTATATGATTGTATAAAAAGCCAGCCTCCTTTGATCCTATTTCAGGTGATCTGGCTAATTTACTAAAATGTTTCCAAAGGAAAACATCTCAGAAGGGGTCCTGGTATTTGGACCTGGCATTTGGATTCTATTTGCGCTAAGAAAAAATACTTGCAAAACTAGTGTGATTTTTTAAAAAATAAACTGGTTGTACATCAAACCAGTATACCAGTACATCAAATACATGATCACTGCTTTTTGTGGGGATGTAAAATCTAAGTACTAAAAATCCAGAAAGCAAAATTATATCTATCTATATTCAGAAATAACTCCCTTTAAATTCTGTGGGGCTTCCTTTCAAATCAATAGGTACTTTAAGACAATGATCTTAAAATTTGCACCCAGTGGACAAGATCAGGGGTCTCCAAACTTGGCAACTTGAAGACTTGTGGACTTCAGTTCCCAGAATTCCCCAACCATCATAGATAGCTGGCTGAATAATTCTGGGAGTTGAGGTCCACAAGTTGTAAAGTTGCCAAGTTTTGAGACTCCTGCCCAAGACTTCAGATCAGTCCAAGTACAGGTAGTCTTCAACTTATAACAGTTCATTTAGTGACCGTTCAAAGTTCCAACGGCAGTGAAAAAAGTGACTTATGACCGTTTTTCACACTTACAACTATTGCAGCATCCCCTTGGTCACGTGATCAAAATTTGGAAGCTTGGCAACTGGTTCATATTTATGGTTGCCATGTCGTAGGGTCATGTGATCATCTTTTGTGACTTTCTGACAAGCAAAGTTAATGGGGAAGCCAGACTGACTTAGCAACTGTGTTACTAATTTAACATCTGCAGTGATTCACTTAACAACTGTGGCAAGAAAGGTCATAAAATGGGGCAGAACTCCGTTAACAAATGTTTCACTTAGCAACAGAAATGTCGAGCTCAATTGTGGTCGTAAGTCAAGGACTACCTGTAATGAAGAAAAATCCTTTTGGAGACCAACATTCAAGGAGAAAAAGGTGGATTCTGCTTCAACTCTGTCCCACATTTATTACAGACAAGTCTGTGGCCCCAGTGTTCCTTTTCAATTAAAGGATGGCCAAAAGCAAGATAAACGGACACCCCTCCAGCACTTTTGAGTCTTCTCTCTCACGTTCTTGTAGACTAAGCACAGCATTCTCATTAAAAAGCCCTGTTCTTGCCATTACATTGCCCTAAATTAATTCCTCTGCAGTAGATTAACTACGATTAACCACAGCATGTAATCCATTTTAATATCCAGCAAGGGGGTTGTGTTCAATTTTTAAAATGTATACCTGATATTTCAGCAATATTTTATGTTTCCCATCCTTTGTCCGGTTCTACATAGATTTGATGAATATACACTCTTAGTTTATAGACTCCAACCCCCAAATTGCCACACTGGAATACCTCCAAGCAACAACCACCCATGTTGGCAGTCATTAAACTGCTGTAAAAATCTTGACAACTCTCCAGATGAACATCAAATCTTTCCAGAGTTCCTCCAGGGCTGGGGAGAGATTAACCCCCTCAAAATTAATATTAAGAAGAAAAGAAAAAAACCCACCACCCTGAATACCTCATTACTCCCTGCAGCTTTGCAACTAATTTAGAATCTCTACAACCCTCTGCCAATACATCAGCTCTACTTAGCAGGGATGTTTTTGCTTTCAAATTAACATCTTTTTTGACTACGAACATTGGCCTGGGGGATGGTTTTCTGTATGTTTAGAAGTCTGTTTTACATGAAACTGAAAATGTCCTTCAAGATCAGTGGGGAAGGGGAAGGTTGGTCTAGAAGTAGTAGTATAATGTCTTTGTTGATTTACAACTCCCCGTAGAAACAAGCTAGTGGAACAATTTTCTTCTAGAGAGGTTGAAAGGCAGCTGGCCTTCTGTAACACTGTCCCTATGCTTAATGTCCCCATTCCCCCGCCCCCCGTCTCCCCAAGAATGAGATTCTAATCATCTGGGAAGAATGAATTAAGTAGCTTTTGAGTTCATGTTGAAGAATAATATCCATAAAGTTGCCATTGTAGAGCCCAGATGATGTGTGGCTAATGTGTCAAAGAGTATTTAATGCTCGGCAAGGGTCCAGATGTGCTTGCTCCCTACATTTCTTCTTTACTAAATCAGATTGATTTTTCAACCCACCCCCCTGGTCTGTATCTTCAGCGTTTGCCAGCCCTGATTTACAATCTCCTTGACAGCCAGCTTACATGAAGTGATTTTTGCAATTAGCTGGACACGTGATCAAGCTCAGCACAGGGAACTGCCTCCAAAGCTCCCCGCATGTATGAATTCTGCCTGCAGCTTGTGTGGCTTCAGATTCCTGGAGAATCCTGCTCGGGCCTGCGAGTTGGCACGGGAACAGGATCACATGCTACAGTCCTTCCAGAGGCTGCTGCTTCTTCCCTTAACCGTGCACACCCAGCTTTTCTGCTGAATTTGCAACATAAAAAAAAGCGAATCCCACTTGCTATCCTTGCTCTCTCCCTGTTTGGATTGCCAGGTGGCACAGGGTTCAGTGCATGGCATGGCACAATGACTGGAAGGGGGCAAAGAACACCAGAAAAGCTTCACAGAGAAATGTTGATAAATGGATAGTATGAATCAATAGCAACTGTAGTTGCAATATGAATTTATTAAAAGCATGAAGTGTTCAGAATGATATTGAAATAGCAGCCTAAAGTATTTCAAGAGTCATCATTCCCTATAATCCCTATGATGGGCACAACACAGCCTTTACTTGAAGAACACAGCATATTTGCAAGGATGCCCGCTGAGTCTTCTTACATAGCAGCATATAGAAAGAATGAAAGCAGTCCATGTGTGCATAAAGAAGTCAAGATGACATCCACAAGCATATGATCAAGATCCTGCCTCTGTCAGATGCACACAACCCTAGACACATTTTGTTCTGCCATCAGTTTTTTATTCATGAGGAAGAGGGATAGAACAATATAATGATGATAATGATGATGATTTTATTTATTTATTTATTTATTAAACTTTTATACCGCCCTTCTCCCGAAGGACTCAGGGCGGTGTACAGCCAAGATAAAAAGCAATAAGTATACAAAGTTAAAAATCAATTTAAAATACCTATTCAATAGTGGCCGAATTAAAACCGTCAAATTGACCAATCTAAAATACCCCATATAAAATTACAGAAGATTTAAAAATTTAAAATTTAAAATTTAGAAATTTAAAAAATCTAAAAAATCAGTCCAGTCCCGCTTGAATGAATAAATGAGTTTTTAATTCCCGACGAAAGGTCCGAAGGTCAGATATTTGGCGCAAACCGGGGGGGAAGGTTGTTCCAGAGAGTAGGTGCTCCAACAGAGAAGGCCCTTCCCCTGGGGGCTGCCAGCCGGCATTGCTTGGCGGACGGCACCCTGAGAAGACCCTCTCTGTGAGAGCGTACGGGTCGATGGGAGGCATAAGGTAACAGCAGGCGGTCCCGTAAGTACCTGGGCCCTAAGCCATGGAGCGCTTTAAAGGTGGTAACCAGAACCTTGAAGCGCACCCGAAAGACCACAGGAAGCCAGTGCAGACTGCGCAGGAGTGGTGTTACCCGGGAGCAACGTGGTGCTCCCTCAATCACCCGCGCAGCTGCATTCTGGACTAGCTGAAGTCTCCGGGTGCACCTCAGGGGTAGCCCCATGTAGAGAGCATTGCAATAATCCAGGCAAGAAGTGACGAGAGCATGAGTGACCGTGCATAAGGCATCCCGGTCCAGAAAGGGGCGCAACTGGCGAACCAGGCGGACCTGGTAAAAAGCTCTCCTGGAGACGGCCGCCACATGGTCTTCAAACGACAGCCGACCATCCAGGAGAACGCCCAAGTTGTGCACCCTTTCCGTCGGGGCCAATGACTCACCCCCAACAGCCAGCTGCGGTTGCAGCTGACTGTACCGAGATGCCGAGATGCCGAGATGATGATGATGATGATGATGATGATGCATGGACAGCACTTGAAAAGCATTGAGGGAAAATGTGATGACAACTTTACACAGGCATGGCTTAAGATGGGAACCATCAAGAAAGAAACGGAAGGTTTAATATTCACTGCTCAAGAACAAGCACTACAAACTAATGTCATGAAAGCAAAGATACAAAAATCTACCAACAATCCAAACTGCCGATTTTTCAACAACAAAGTTGAAACTGTTTCACATTTAATATGTGAATGCAGCAAAATCGCACAAACTGATTACAAAGCTAGACACGACGAAGTTGCTAAATTAATCCACTGGTCATTATGTAAAAAATATGACTTACCTGTATCCAAAAAGTCATGGGAACATAAAGTGAAAAAAGTTATAGAAAATGAGAAGGTGAAGATCTTGTAGGACTTTCAAATACAGACGGATCGTCACTTGGAACACGACACGCCAGATATCACAGTTGTCGAAAACGGAAACGTACAATTTATTGACATCACGGTACCAGGAAATGCCAGAGTCGAAGAAAAAGAACTGGAAAAAATCATGAAATATCGAAACTACACGGCTCTGGATGAAACATGTAACAGTGATACCCATTGTTATCGGGGCACTTGGTACCATGTCAAAGAATGTTATAAGATCAACAAATTGCAGCTTCCTGCAATAACACCAGCAGAACTGCAAAAAAACGCTCTACCTGGAACATCGTACATCTTAAGAAGGTACTTGGCTGATACCTAGGACACTGGCGGCAACTCGTATCAATCATTAGCACCATTCAACGATATTTTTGATGCATTTTTGAATGTTAAGGTGACTGAGTTTCATTTTTAATGAATAAAGTAAAAAATAATAATGCATAAGAATTTATGTCTGAGATGGTATAGAGTTTCCTGTCTGGGCAGGGTGTTGGACTAGAAGGCCTCCAAGGTCCCTTCCAACTCTGTTGTTATTATTATTACATCCCCTTTGCATCAATAGCACATGTGTTGTGACGGAAGTATGTTCAATTTTGCAAGTTTTATGCTCGGAGACATAAACGGCAGAGAGCCTCCTAGTGGATTTTTGAAGGCCACCTGTCTGCAAAACTAGGCACAAATGTTTTGATACAGGCATTTCCTTCCCTTATTTTCCCCTTACAATCTACATAGAAAAGGCATTCCTGAATCAGAAAGTGGTGTGTTTCAGCAGCATCCTACACAGGGGCTTTGCAGGGAATTCAAATTAGTGTCATGTCAACAGGTTTCTAAAGTACAGCAGTCCTAGATTTCCAAAATAGACAGCATAGCTAGATGTAATGGTATGTGGGAATGACTTAGGAGAGAGGACAAAGAACCATAGCCTAGACAAACAAAATTTCTATACAAAGGAGGAAGAGTAGCAAAATGCCTGAGCATGGACCTTCCATAGTTTTCAGGGATACTTATAAGATTGATGTCAGTCTTACAAGGTAGTCCAGACAAGAACAACACCCAGCATTATTTGCTCTAACTTTATTGTAAGGTTAGATTAATAGAATCTTGTGTGATTTTCATTAGCTGAAAATGCTGAAATATAGGACCCTTTTCACACAATACCTATAGTTAGAATGGCAATTGCACATTTTACTTTCTGTTACAGTTTCTAAGATATTTTTCAGTGAAATGTGAGAATCAGAAATTATGGCTCATGTGGGAGCAGTTCTTTCTTCCTTCTTCCCAGGCGACCATAATAATAAGTCTGCAGAACAAAATGAGATAATAGAATTAGCCTGATCCTGTATTGAAGCAGATTCTCTACATCAATTTATTTGCAGAAATTGGTATGTTTAGCCTGGTGAAAAGAAGGACTAGGAGTGACGTGATAGCAGCGTTCCAATTTTTAAAAATTCAAAATAGAGCTGGAAAGCACCTTGGAGGTCTTCTATGCCAATACCCTGCTCAAACAGGAGGCCTTATATCATTTCAGACAAGTGGCTGTCCAGGTGTCTTCTTAAAAGCCTCTGCTGATGCAGCACCCACAACTTCTGAAGGCAAGCTGTTCCACTGGTTAATTGTTCTCACAGTTAGGAAGTTTCTCCTTAATTCCAGGTTCCTTCTCTCCTTGATTATTTCCTGGAATTTGTGGGCCTGCCATAAGGAAGAGGGGCTTAACCTATTCTCCAAAGGACAAGAAATGGATGGAAACTGATCAAAGAGAGAACCAACCTAGGACTAAGAAGAAATTTCCTAACAATGAGAACAATTAACCAGTGGAACAGCTTGCATCCAGAAGTTGTGGGTGATATTACTGGAGATTTTTAAGAAGAGACTGAACAGCCATTTGTCTGAAATGGTATAGGATCTCCTGTTTGAGCAGGGGCTTGGACCAGAAGACTTCCAATGCCCCTTCCAACTCTGTTATCTTGTTACGTATTTGTATTTATAATTTCAGTTTAGAAAGCCACAAATTCATCACTGACTCTGAGTGGTGTACTGCGTTGTGCTGATGCATTATCTAAAAACAAAACAAAATAACACTAAAATAAATATAACAGGGATAGGGAGACATAACCTAATCAAAACTGACACTGACAGATGGTCACACCCCAAATTATTCCAGAATTCAGAGGGGGGGGGATTTCCAACAATTGTTTAAAGGCTTGCAAGGTCCCACCAGTCCTAACTTGAGGTTTTCTTGTGAAGAAAATTTTAGTCCAAAGGAACCACAACAAAGGAGAGGCTCTTTGTATGCCTGTCAAATGAAATTGCTTAATGGATGAGATAGAAACACCAGTTAGATTTTACTAGGTGGGCAGAAACAATCGGAGAGATAGCCGGTCCCTATGCCAAGGGGGGATTTATAGTTAATAATATTTTGAATTGAACCCAAAAACTGATTGAAAAGTCACTGGTAAAGTTTCAAAAGACACTAAGTTACATAATACACTAAGCCAGAAAAAAATAATTAAGGATAACACCTACCGGGGTATCTACGGGACCGCCTACTGCCACCAGTAGCCTCCCACCGACCAGTGCACTCTCACAGAGAGGGCCTCCTTCGTATACCGTCAGCCAAACAATGTCGGCTGGCAACCTCCAGTGCCTTCTCTGTGGGGGCTCCTGCCCTCTGGAATGAGCTGCCTCTGGGGCTTCGTCAACTCCCCGACCTCCGGACCTTCCGCCGCGAGCTGAAGACATTGTTGTTTCGACGTGCACGACTAGCTTGAACATAGTTTTAAATTGAGGTTTTACACTGGGGTTTTTAAATGGGCTTTTTAATCGTATTTAAAATTTTTAGGCCATATATTGAATTAGTTTTTTATACTGTTTTTAACCTGTATTATATGTATTGTGGTTTTACTGGCTGTGAACCGCCCTGAGTCCTTCGGGAGAAGGGTGGTATACAAATGTAATAAATAAATAAACACAAAACTACCTTAAGGAAGCTGCTGGGACTTTCTTTGACTTATTTAATCAGATTCTGTGAACATGGATAGAAAGATGTGATGAAGGTATTCAAGAAAATGTATACACCTTCACCTTGACTGCTTAGTCTTAGATTATATTAGTGGCAAACTTGATGAACACAAGAGTGCCTGCTTCTTTCTTATTAACAATATAGAAGGATGGTGGAAGGATGAGAGTTGAATTGTTAACTCTAGCTATATCTTTCTGCTAGAAGCAAGTTTGCTTCAGAACAATTTATCCTTGGTTATAATAACACAGTGGTACAGATTTCATCAAGTCTCACTTATTTCTGAGACAAATCAGTGGCATTTAAGTTAATAAAAGTTAATTTGCTTGCTTTCAGCCAGATAGCTACATCTTTTATGAATGAGGCCAATGGTCAGCAGAGATAGAATCTAGAATCAGACTAGATTAGCAGGAAGGGACCTTGGAGGTCTTCTAGTCCAACCCCCTGATGAAGTAGGAGACCCTATACAATTTCTGACAGGTGGCTGTCCAGTCTTTTCTTAAAAATTTACAACTTCTGAAGGCAAGCTGTTCCACTGGTTAATTGTTTTCACTGTTAGGAAGTTTCACCTTAATCCCAAATTGCTTCTCACCTTGATTAGTTTCCATCCATTGTTTCTTTTCTTGCCTTCTGGTGCTTTGGAAAATAAGTTGACATCCTCTTCTTTTATATAGCAGTGTTGGCGAACCTATGGCACGCGTGCCGGAAGCAGCACGCGAAACCGTCCCGAGGAAAATGCATGCCTTCACCGGCTCCTCGTCTGTCCTCAAATGCATGCCGGTCAGCTGGCCGTCATGCATGTACGATGCCGGCAGACCGCACATGCGCGAGGCAGCACGCGTGCCAGAGGTTCACCAACACGCATGCACGATGGACCGCCGCACTTCCGGAGTTGCCAGCACCGTGTGCATGGCAGACAGCTGGCCAGCGCGTGTTTGAGCACAGGAACGTGATGGGAGCCAGCGAGGCGGCACATTTGCTGCAGGACAGTTTTGCGTGCCACTTCCGGCACACAGGCGGCACACGAGAGGTTTGCCAACACTGTTATATAGTGTACATAATTTATATACACTATATAAAGATACCGTATATATAGTGTACTTTATATAGCTAGGGTAGAATCAATCTTCATGACAATGTTTATATACCAGCCTCCATACCTGGGCTACAACTAACTGTACCCTTGTTGGGAATGGTTTATTGGAATGTGTTTGGTGGAATAATACATGGTTGTGGGAATGTTACCAAACTTCAACCCAGAGCAAGCTATATAAGATATAAGACATTTCCTTCCATAGTTATGAACACATGATTCTACTCTCAAAAGTATAAGAATATAAGGAAACAAACAGGAAGCAGCAGGTGAAGCTAAGCAAGATCACATCAAATACCTGTACAAGTAGCACAGGGGCCCCCCAAGGCTGTGTGCTCTCCCCACTTCTCTTCTCTCTGTATACCAATGACTGCATCTCCAATGATCCATTTGTTAAGCTACTGAAGTTCGCAGATGACACAACAGTGATTGGTCTCATTCGAGACAATGACGAATCCGCATATAGACGAGAGGTCGAATGACTAGCCTTGTGGTGCAACCAAAACAATCTGGAACTGAACACACTCAAAACCGTAGAAATGGTGGTAGACTTTAGGAAAAACCCTTCCATACTTCCACCTCTCACAATACTTGACAACACAGTATCAACAGTAGAAACCTTCAAATTTCTGGGTTCTATCATATCGCAAGATCTCAAATGGACAGCTAACATCAAAACATCATTAAAAAGGACAACAAAGAATGTTCTTTCTGCGCCAACTCAGTAAGCTCAAACTGCCCAAGGAGCTGCTGATCCAATTCTACAGAGGAATTATTGAGTCTGTCATTTGCGCCTCTATAACTGTCTGGTTCGGTTCTGCAACCCAACAAGAAAACACAGACTTCAGAGGATAATTAGAACTGCAGAAAAATAATACTTTATATAGATAGGGTAGAATCAATCTTCATGACAATGTTTATATACCAGCCTCCATACCTGGGCTACAACTAACTGTACCCTTGTTGGGAATGGTTTATTGGAATGTGTTTGGTGGAATAATACATGGTTGTGGGAATGTTACCAAACTTCAACCCAGAGCAAGCTATATAAGATATAAGACATTTCCTTCCATAGTTATGAACACATGATTCTACTCTCAAAAATATAAGAATATAAGGAAATAAAAAAATATATGATTGTGAAATGGTATTTTTAATACCTATATTTAGGCAATCTAAGTTTTTCTGTCTGCCCTTTGATAAAGCAATTTTTAGAGGCATCATCTAATCAAAATTGTGAAGTTTTAACTGCATGGGTTTCAAGTGAAAATATAAAGTGTATTTCATTCATTTTTGGAGAACTCAATAAGACTTTTTAGAAAAGCTGACGGGTTGGTTTGTGTTCTAAAGAAATTATGTATAGATAGATCAGATTCTTTGCCTTCCTCTCCCCATCTATACAGTAACTTGTCTGAGCTAGTCTCCTTGCTAGAAGGAACATATGCGGGGAGTTTACTACTTAGTAGTTCAGTAGTATACTTATGACATCAACTGTATTGATTTTAAAAGTAACATCTGTATGTGTGAGAGTGCCATTATTTAACTGGACACTGTAATGTAAACAGAAGCTACTTTATGCTGCCTTGAGATTCAGAAAATAACTTAAAAGATATGTGTTCAAAATAGATCTCTAGAAAAAGAATTAATGCTTTCTGCAAAGACCACACTGTTACAGCCACACCTCAAATATCAGAGATATTTAATTTGTTAAAACCCTGAAGCATAAACCTTTTATAGAAAAAGCTTGTTCTTTTTCCCCCCTCATCTGCTGAAGGGCAGGATTTTTACTCCCTTTTCCCAAACAATTTCACTGGAGAGAGAAAAAAACAATTAATGAATCCAGTCAGTTGTCTGTCATGCTTTTGGTAAAAAGGGATATATTTTTGTATTTTAAATCTAGGAGTTCTTTTTGTTCTTCTGGCAGTACTTTCATGCTAGAGTCTGCCTGTCTGTCTGTCATGTTATTTATTTTGCAATTCATACTTTGATTGAGTTGCCCATCACCTCTCCAGAAAACTCCCCAAGATCCTCTGAAAATTCAAGAGAACCATTAGATCAACGGTCTCCAACCTTGGCACCTTTAAGACTTGTGGACTTTAACTCTCAGAATTCCTTAGCCAGTTTTGTTGGCTGTGGAATTCTGGGTGTTGAAGTCCACAAGTCTTAAAAGTGCCAAGGTTGGAGAGCCCTGCATTAGATGCTTGGGACAGACCTCTCTAATAGATCCTCCCCTCTGCAGACATTTCAGTCAAACATGGTCTGTCCATCACAAGGGAGAAGTTCAATCTCCTCCATCTGCCCCAAATCCAAAATCAGATCTTGTGTGTGCCCTCAGTAAACTGGATCAGATCCACATTGCCATTGTTGCCATGAATTCCTGGGCTATTTCAGATTTTTCACCAAGGAAGGTAAGTTAAAACTTCCAAGTACAATCAGATTGTGGAAATTTACTACCAACCCAGCATTCATGTTATACATCCCTGGCCAGGATAACACAATGGAACAGGAAAACTAATCCACAAAACGCAATCCACAAGCAAACCCACCTTTGATGCCAGCAGAGTTTCATGGATGATAGCAGCTGCCCCTCCTGCCCTTCCCCCCCAATGGAATTGTGGCTAGTGCCACATTCAAAATTTGGGTGGGCAGAGCTCTTCTCTTCCATTTAGATTTTAATAATACAAACCAGGTGTGCCGTCTCATTCTGTGTTGGAATGTATGAATGACCTTGGGGATAAAGGGGAAGAGGTGCTACCTAGAAAACAATCAGTTAAGACAGGGAGGAGCCTTCGGTAGCTGAATAGTGAGACAAATAAACTTAGGAAGGACTCACTTTATTTATTTATTTGTCAAGCAGATATAAGTATAAACATAATTATGAATACAGGAAATGGGACAGTAGGCATGGTAGTGCAGTTATGCACGCCCGTTACAGACCTCTTAGGAATGGGGTGAGGTCAACAGTAGACAGTCTAAAATTAAAATTATGGGGGTTTGGGGATGAAACCACAGAGTCAGGTAGTGCATTCCAGGCATTGACCACTCTGTTGCTGAAGTTGTATTTTCTACAATTGAGTTTGGAGCAGTTTACCTTAAATTTGTATCTATTGTGTGCTCGTGTATTGTTGCAGTTGAAGCTGAAGTAGTCATTGACAGGTAGCACGTTGTAGCAGATAATTTTGTGTACTACGCTTAGGTCAGACTGAAGGTGGTAGTTCTAAATTGTTTAAGCCCAAAATTTCAAGCCTTGTGGCATAAGGTATTTTGTTGCGAGCAGAGGAGTGAAGGACTCTTGTGAAATATCTGTGGACTCGCTCAATTATATTAATGTCCGATATGCAGTGCAGGTTCCAGACAGATGAGCTGTATTCAAGAATTGGTCTAGCAAATGTTTTGTATGCTCTAGTTAGTAGTACAATATTACCAGAGAAGAAGCTACATAAAATTAGGTTAACAATTCTTAACTTTTATGGATCAAGTAGTTAAAAGTGATGGCTAGAAGTTTGTATCTTCAGACTTGCAAGAGTCTGTTAACGTAGTCTTACAATATAGTAGGATTAGCACATCTAGTTGTGTTTCCTGTCTAGTTTACTGGGGAGGGCTGACACATCCACAGTTAAATTGGGACCTTGCCTCTTGGGATAAGGAGAGACACTTCCCAATCTATTGTGCTTTTAATTAAAAGTGTCCTCCTCTGGAAATAATAACATCCTTTGTCTCTTAAGCTTCTTGTTCAGAACAACTTGGCTTTAACTAATGAATTGCTTAGCCATTCTTTTCCTATAAAAACAAGAACTTTTTATAGCAGCTTCTTATTGTGTGATGACAATGATTTCCAAGTAATATGCATAAGAAAGCATTCTAAATGTGACCTTTTTTCCTGCAATAACAGTTAATCTTTCTTTTCTTTTCAGATAAATTATCAAGATAATATGGTGTATCTGGGAGAAGGCAGATGGACTCATATGTTCCCTTTTCTCATAGTAGGTATTTTGAACGCATAAACTGCAGGTCCATCCATTAATTGTAGCAAATTGACAGTAAAGAACCATTCATTAGTGTTTTATTAATCAGAACCAAAATTTTTCCATGTAGCTACTTCAGAATATTTCATTTTAAAAACGCCTTTTTATGTCTTTAAAAAAAAATCAAACCCATAAATATCATTAATATTGTTGAATCTCAAGGGGTTAAGCTGATCTGATTGACAAAGTACATGTAATGTTCATTACTTTTACAAGATCCAGGGTTTGTGTTGAATAGAGATGGAGAAAGAAGAGACCATAATTTCCTAGCAGCTCCTGTAGTTTTCATTCTTCCACTCTGTGAAGTAGGAGTGGAAAGGGATGGAAGAGATTTGGTTTCTGACACCATGGTTTGTATTACCGGATAATAGACTACTGTGACAAGATGGTCCACCTCTCACAAAGACTACCAAAAAAACATTTTTTACAGTATCAAGCTGCTCAATTAAAAATGAAGAAGAACATGGATTCATAAAGTTCATGGCCTTCACTGTCTAGATAAATCAAGGTTCACAGCATGGAAAATAAACAAGGGGGAATCTGAACTCATTACAGGAAAGCAACTGTAAATTGATAGACATGATTCATGCAATTACAATAGTGCTTAAAAAGCTATGGAAATGAAGGAGGAATTCTATGTTAAAAATATGCATATTTGCTCAGAAATTCAGATAGATGACCTTAGTTTACTATAGAAAACATCTGGATTAAATTAAGCTAGGAAAACAAGCAAAAGCAGTAGTGTTATTGGTTTACGTTACTGATTACTCAACCAAAAAGATTATCTTTCAAAGGGCCTGAATCAGGGTGAAATCTACTTACCTTCACTATTGGCGTGCACATCATGTGCGATTTTGGACCCTCTGCGCATGTGCAAAGCCTTCTGTGTATGCGCAGAGGGTCAAAAACAGGTTACTTCCTGGTTAAAACCAAGAAGTAATGACGTCCGGGTGGGTGGGCGGAACCTCGTGCTGTCCCCGCTATTGGTTCGCCAAACCACGTACCGCTACTGCTACCGGTTTGCCCGAATCTGTGTGAAGCGGTAGCATTTCACTTTCATTTCATATAGTAATGGCAGATTAATTGGGGATGAACTCTGCTGAGTTTAGGAGGAAATCTACAGGAAATTTCCAACATGATCAGCAGGCTCCATCACTTCACCAACTGGTAAAAGAAAGAAGTTGCTCAAGTTTTCTTGTCTTGACCTCAAGCAACAGAGAACACATAGCAGATTAATATAGCAGATCAATCTTACACACTGCTAGAGAATGTAGTCATATGCAAACCTTTGTCTTCAAGATAGCAGATTTGAATAAACTCAAGGCAATTTTAAGAGCAATTCTGTAAGTCTATGATCCTCTGAACCTGGAATAAGCTTAAAATCTCCAGCTTATAAACTTCAACTAACAGAAGGAAAAAGGATTTGGGAATTATCATTCAGGGCTTCAGCTTCTTCACTCTTACTTTGGGGATAAATGAAGTTTATAAAAAAAGAAACAAATGAAAAATAAGTTCTCAAAAGAAAATAATCCGTTTAATTTTGAAATGCTGAAATTGCTATATAGTCCAAGCTATTTTATGTTCAGTATAATATTTGCTTCGGAAAAGTTCTGAAAATAAGTGGAAATGGACTCCTTTGATCTTGAGAACAATAGCTGCAGATAGCTAATTTTAGAAAGCGTTATTAAGAAGGCATACAATATTCAGTACTTTTATGTTAATGAAAGCATTTTTGCTTCATTTTGCTTTTGGGACTAACTTGGCAGATTTGAAATGCTGGGAGCATGAAATGGAGGCTCTCTTAAAATGCAGTGAGGCTTTGCCTATGCTCAGAATGGCTGTCATGCTGTCTGACCATATTCTCATGGACGATTGTCTGTAATGAAGCTAAAAATACTAATAAGTCAATAAGAATAAAGCAAACTTAGATCTCACTAAAAGGACTGATGAGTGTAAAAAAAACCACCACAAATTCCATAGTGATGACCCCAACTTCTGATCTGTATGCATGGAGGACTTATAAACCAGAGGTCTGCAACCTTGGCCACTTTAAGCCTGGAGGACTTCAACTCCCAAAGCTGGCTGGGGAATTCTGGGAGTTGAAGTCCTCCAGGCTTAAAGTGGCCAAAGTTGGAGACCCCTGTTATAAACAACCTGCCTAAGTAATGCACGGGGAATTTGGAACTGGATGTTGTAAACAGTGTTATAAAATGTTACAAATCCTTTGTAAACCACATAAAATAAGTCTGCAATTTAAACATTACATCTAAAAGTCATATTCTTTTCACCTTTTTTATTATGCCAGATAGATAACTTACAAAATAGCATTTATGAAAGAAGATACCCATTCTGCAGAAAAGTTGTTGGTCATTTTTGCACCTGTATCATATTTTCATGTCATCACCCAGCCATCGTTGAAGTGATATAAATCTTGTATGCGTTATTATTATTATTATTTTGGCACAATGATAAATGAATGACACTTATAAGATATTATAAGCCATTAATGTGGAAATAACCTTAGGCATCTTTTTCAAATAATATTGCCCTTTATATTGCATTTATAGACAATTAAAATATAATATTTTTTATTAGATATTTTAGACATAATTTATTCAAACAAACCAGCAGTTTCTTGTTTCAGATCCACAATTAATGTGCAATAAATATAAACTTATATGTCTTTGATTAATATCCAAGGCTTTACATTCCATTTAAAAGGGATATAATTTTATAAAGAAAGCTAAATTCTATGCTTATTTTTGAAAAATGGGCTCCATTTTTATATTTATTCTAATTTTGAAGTCTACCTTACAACCATTGATAATCTAATTTTCTCTCTTTTCTCTTCCATTGTTCTCAATATATGTCTTCACACATGCCCTCAATTGTAATGTCTCATATTTTAACAAAATAAGATGTGGACAATTTTTAAAATTTAGCCATTGCTCCAAATACCACATTCTTCATATTTCTGCCCGCCTGTCAAATAAAGAGTAGGCATAAATGTATTTATAGTCTTTTCTATTCCAAGAAAATGTGAAATCATGGAAGAAATTCAAGGTCATCAGCTTCAGGTCATAAAGATTAGAAGATCCATGACAGGATTTGAAGAGAGGTAGTTTCTTCAGTGTCCAGTAGCCCATATTATTGGGGGTTGTTGGGGTGGAATGGTTGTATGTTTTAAGCCCAGTGATTCAGCCATCCATCATGTCTGCCTTTAAATAACTATGACAACCTGGCAATAAAGGTAACAAAACTTTACTTTTTGATACAGGCATCATTTGTATATTCTGGTAATGCTGAATATTCTAATTGTGGTGAAAATGAGTATTACAATCAGACAACCGGAATGTGCCACGAGTGTCCACAGTGTGAACCAGGAGAAGAACCTTATATGGTGAGCTTCCCACATCATTGTGATGTTCTTGAGATCATTTCTTCTAAAGGTGCCAATTTGAAAAATGCATCACAGAAGATAACAATGTTATTAAGAAATGTGTTCAAAATACTATAAAACATTTTTAAAAGCATTGCTCCTTCTGTCTTCATGTAGCTGTAGTGAATGTGTTTTCCATGCAAAAGTTGAAGAGAGATGTTTCATAAAAAGAAAGACAGAAAGACTATATCTTCTTCTTTGAATGCGCGCACACACACACACAGAGTGGGGATGAGGAATTCTGCCTCCTAGTCAGAGCAGTAAACAATATCAGACTAAATAAGCTTGGCCTTCTTCTATAAAGGCAATTGCTGATGTTCTTATTTGTCCTAATAAAAATAGAAATCTGTACTGCACCATATCCATAGGCCAACAAAAGTACACTTTTTTTTAGTCTTGTTCGACAATGGCAGTGAACAATGTCATTTTCCCTGTGGTGCAGGGTATCATTATTCTAAATTTCCTCACTGTCAGGAAAATAGCCTTCACAGGGCTGCTATGAAGTAAGAAAATAGCCCTTGTGTTCCAAATAGGATTTCAGACAAGGTTGGTAAGTCCAACAAAGCAGGAACAGTTTCTCTCCAATGCAATTTCCTATAATTACTTCGCCTTAGAAATATAATTATCCCTGGCAGCAATTTTTCTTAATGGGTACCATATTTTGACTAAGAGAGAATGAAACTCTGGCCTACATAAACCTAGTGGTACGTAAGAGATTTTTAAACCCCCTCCTTCAGAGAAACAGCAGGAACAGAGGATTTTCCCTGATATTTCATCTCTTTTCATCCTTTGTTCCTCACCGCCTTTTAGTTTTTGAATGCAAATAAGCAGGACAAATGCAAAATTAAACGTCCTTTCTAGGGTCTCTTCATGTTCAAGAGCTAAATAATATTTTTAAAAGCAAAGGATGGTCAACATTATGATTAAAATGTGATTAAACGTGTGTCATAAAAGCTAGTAAAAAAGAGCAAATATTATTGTCCACCAGAAACCAGCCACAAATACCTGGGGGAGGAGGACAGAGAGGTCCTGCAAAGACTAGGTGCCACCCCAAAGAAGGGTCCTCTAGATTAGTCACAGACAAGGAAAGGCAACCCAACCAGGGACCAAGGTTGGCGACCCCTGCTCTAGATTAGTCACAGACAAGGAAAGGCAAGGAAAGCCAGGTCTTTCTTCACAGGAATATAGGCATTCTTCATATTTCCTTCAAAACTGAATTTGGAGAACAGCACAGTTAAAAGATCTGGGTATTTCTACTTTGTTCTAGATTGGAGTTCTTATTTAATCCTATCAAGAAGGCAAAGTGGAGACTACCAAAGTAATATTCAGGCAGTCTACCAAGGCCATGGCTCTCCAGTGGGGAAAAGGAGGAAGGGCCATCAGTTCCGTCTGTTTGTAAAAGTCATTGAAAAAAATTTGATTATTTGAAATGCTCTTGTTCTCACAGACATGTGGATATGGCACTAGAGATGAAGACTATGGCTGCATCCCATGCCCATCAGAAAAATTTTCTAAGGGTGGATATCATATTTGCCGGAGACACAAAGATTGTGAAGGTTTCTTTCGGGCAACAGTGATGACACCTGGAGATAAAGAAAATGATGCTGAATGTGGGCCTTGTCTCCCTGGGTAAGGATTTAATTACAATCTTAACAGTCTTCATTCTGTGCATGCTCCATTTTTCTGCATTCACTTAAATGCATGATAGTTGTCTGTAGGTAAGTAATAAAGGTGGTTCCAAAGAAAGAAAGAAACAAGACTATTAAAGCAAATGAAATATCAGTTCAGATGCACACCTGTTTGTTCCTTAAAATCAGAAACCACTACTGATTTTTGAATCTGAAACTTTTATTTTCACACAGCAAGCAGTCTGAAAAGGTAGTCATGGCTTAAATCCTGATGATTTTAAACCTAATTTACCTACCAAACTGAAGTAAGAAGTGAAATGAGGATGTTCTGTGTTTCCGAAGCCAGGCACATTTTTTGGCAGATATGAGCATGGTCTTTGCATGAGCCACTCCTCCCAATAAAGCTCTTTTCCACCCAGTGGAAATAGACCCGCCATAAATCCAGATGACCACTAGATGGCTGAGGAATTCTGGGAGTTGAAGTCCACAAGTCTTAAAAGTTGCCAAGGTTGGAGACCTCTGCACTAGATGACATAGGAATTAGTTTTCTGTATAAGTTTGCTGCCATCTCATGGCTATCCAGAGTTTTGCAACCTTAAGTACTTTCCCAATTCTTAATTGACCTTCTCTAATTCTGGGTCCAACCCAAAGAAATTAGTAGAGTAACAATATTTCTTTTTTCCTAATTACAAATAAATTCCTGTTAAAGACTACTTCAGCTTTAATTGCAATAATACTAGAGCAACTAATAGATTTAAACTTAATATCAACCGCTTTAATCTAGATTGCAGAAAATATGACTTCTGTAACAGAATCATCAGTGCTTGGAATACTTTACCTGACTCTGTGGTCTCTTCCCATAATCCTAAAAGTTTTATCCAAAAACTTTCTACTATTGACCTCACCCCATTCCTAAGAGGACCATAAGGGGCGTGCATAAGCGCACAAACGTGCCTACAGTTCCTGTCCTATTGTTGTTGGTTTTTTCTTCTTCTTCCTATATATATGCTTATACCTCCTTATATTTACTCATATATGTGTTTATATACTATATAATCTTTTTGTATGATACCTACATATATTGTTGTGACAAAATAAAATAAATAAATAAATAAATAAATAAAGACTTTTTGCTTAGCGTTCATCATAATATTATTTCAGGTTTGCTTCCTAAAAGTAACAGAGGAGCAGTTGAAGCTAGAGAGAAAGCATCATAAAGGCACATAAAACTTGTTTCCTAATCCACATGAATGCATTGATGTCTTGCCTTGATATAATTATCATCAGCATAATGGGAATGGATATATGGGATAAATCTTAAATTCCTTCCCACTTAATTTTTGTATAAAATCCAAACTGAGGATTGACAAATACATTTGTGAATGCCACAGGATATTGCCAAAGCTCCTATAAACTCATTGGGTGTTTATTTTAACTATCGTGTTTATCTTAGCCAGGTTACACCCTTGATTTTTTTCAGTACCTAAGGATATTATTTTTATGTCAGTTAAGGCCATGCTCTGTCTGGAAGACTACCTTTGCCAGAAATTTCTAGTGAAGAAAATATTTAATTTTAGAAACATATGTTGAACTTTACTGAAAATTTTGTGCACAAATGTAGGTTGGATTAGACTGATATCAGTCATGCCACGGAACTTTCAAGCTTGATTTCACTAATCTTGTGAGGCAGTGAAGAAGGGACCTTTTCTTGTCAAGCAAGAAAAATAGATAATATTGAAGCATTTAAAGTAGGGTGTTTATACAATAATTAATTATTTCAACCATAGTAAACATCAGTAAACCCAGTTTTATTAGTTTCGCCTTGTCTTGCTCTTTTTTACAGCTATTATATGTTAGAAAACAGGCCTCGGAATATTTATGGGATGGTTTGTTACTCATGTTCAATGGCACCTCCAAACACTAAAGAATGTAAGTTGGATTCCATTTTAATTTTACTTTCCTTTCAATTTAACCTACATTTGAAATGCCCAAATCCATTTCAATACTGATATTCATTCAGGAGAATTTAGTCTTCTCTTCCTTCCTGCAATTGCATCATTCAAGATCAATGATAATCAATTACAGTCCCAATATCTTTATTCACTAGACTATTGCCCTTTGAATTTGCTCTTCCAACATTGTATGTGTACATTGGTTATTTTGACTGTAAATTTCGGCAAATATCTAAGGGATTTGATCTGGCTTGCCAGGAGTATTGAGGTAAAAGTAAAGCAAGGCATAAGCAAATAAACACATTGAAAACAATTAACTTGCCACGGAATGTAATGAAACTTTTTATTTTATGGATCTCTATTAATTCAACTTTGGATGCAAGGGAGAAAACCTGAATTTAAAGTAAGCCATTTTTATATCATTTAAATCAGAGTGTGCAACCTTGGCAAGTTTAAGATTTATGCACTTCAACTCCCAGAATTCCCTGGCCAGTATGGGTAGCTGGGGAATTCTGGGAGCTGATATCCACAAGTCTTAAAGTTACCAAGATTGAACCCTGATTTATATACATATTTCTGTAATTTATGCTACA
The DNA here is from genome assembly GCF_028640845.1 of Ahaetulla prasina. Taxonomy (NCBI): domain Eukaryota; kingdom Metazoa; phylum Chordata; class Lepidosauria; order Squamata; family Colubridae; genus Ahaetulla; species Ahaetulla prasina. The sequence goes on along the minus strand of NC_080543.1, from coordinate 100,607,734 downwards.
ATTATGTAAATTATGTAAACAAAGCAATGAGTGATTGAAAATTTATAGATATTTTGTGCCCTTGGCTATAATGGGATCTGGGTTTATGGCAGAGGTGTAGAACTATAGCCCCTTTATGACTTGTGGGCCTCAACTCCCAGAATTCCTGAGCCAGCATTCTGGGACTTGAAGTCCACAAGTCATAAAAAGACCATAGTTCTCCACTCTTGTTTTATGGTGTAAATTATTGCAAGCAGTGCATCAGTTAAGTTATCCTCACCAGACAAGGAGGATAAGGATTTAATAACTGAGGAGGAAGGAGTGTTAAATATGTTCCACACCTTGAGTTATTTATAAAAATAATACAGGTGAAATAAAAGTATAAATAAATATTTTAAAAATGTCCTAAAAGAACATGTAACAAAATAACTTTTTTTAAAAATGGGGGAGAAATATATTTACCCAGCCAGGGAGAGACTAAGTAGAAAATGTCAGGGAACTAGCTCCAGATTCACTGGATCATCAATTTAATTCACAGCAATAAATGTCAGCACAAAGTCACGTTACAAATAGTGAATGCAGGCATAGCTGAAACAGGCCAGCTAAATAAAACTAGTTTATTAACATTGCATGAACACTATTTGGATTTCAAATGAGCATCCTTAAAAATTAAAGGTACACTATATTTCACAGCTAGTATTGCTTGGAAAATGCTTCCCACTGTTCTAGGAAAAACTTATTCAAAATCATAGGCACTCTGTTGGGCAAATGAAAATGGATGTCATTTTCTAAAATATTTTACATAATATAGTGCATAACGTTTTATTTAATACTACATTTTATTTAAACTATACACATTACTTTGCCTCTTAAGCTGAGAGATATTTATTTCATTGTATTAGAGAACCGAATTTCCTGTTCAATTTTTCAGGTGTCTCTGAGCTAAGCAAAGATTCATATTCCAGAACTGCAGAATAGTAATATTTTTTTCACTACAGAATGATTTGACCCAAATATGAATATCAATTTAATAAATAAATAAAATATTATCTCCTTTAGGCCTCTATACTAACTTTTTCTTTCATAAGGGATGGACGTTCAATTAAAAATCAATTAAAATAATAAATAATTTGCATACTACATACAATACACTTTTTTCCCTTTTTTGCTTCACTCTCATGCAATTCAACTATTTCCATATTACTTTTCACTCCAGCACTTTTATATCAATATCAATATCTATGATATATGAAAAGCTGTAGTACATTGTGACATACATTTCCTCTAAGATAGGGGCATCAGACTCACGGCGGTGTCACATGATGTATCAGGACTTTTCTCCCCTTTCCTAAACTGGCCGTGATGCATCCGGCCCATGGGCTGCGAGTTGGACAGCCTTGGTCTAAGATATTACCACACTAATTGTCAAACCCATGCACATGGTATAGAGTTGGGGACTCAGTTAATAATAATATATATTTAAAGGTAAAGGTTCCCCTCACACATATGTGCTAGTCGTTCCCAACTCTAGGGGGTGGTGCTCATCTCTGTTTCAAAGCTGAAGAGCCAGTGCTGTCCAAAGACGTCTCCATGGTCGTGTGGTTGGCATGACTAAACACCAAAGGTGCAAGGAACGCTGTTACCTTCCCACCAAAGGTGGTCCCTATTTTTTCTCCTTGCATTTTTTACATGCTTTCGAACTGCTAGGTTGGCAGAAGCTGGGACAAGTAACGGGAGCTCACCCTGGTACTAGGGATTCGAACCACTGAACTGCCGACCTTTCAATTGACAAGCTCAGTGTCTTAGCCACTGAACCACCACACCCCTAATATATATTTAGGTGCCATAAAACTCCGAGCATACAAGTTATGAATCAGGATCACTGCCTTGGCTTAACCATATCCATGAGGGTCACTTTGTGCTGTTGCAGCATGGATTGAGTGGGAGCTCCTGAACGTTTCCCCTCAAAAGGCCCTTTTTCAGGCCTTTTGCAGTTGCAGCCAGTTTGTCTGGAATGGGCCAGCCAGAGTCACATGGTGTACAATCCCAAACTTTCTCTTGAGAGCAGGCAACAAAATTTCATTTTTAATGTAATGCCAGTGTGCTCACAGTAAAAATAATAATAATAATAAAAGTTCTCCCCTCCCCTCCCCTTCCCTCTCATCTTATCTTATATTTATTTTATTTATTTATTTTATTTATTAAATTTTTATACCGCCCTTCTCCCGAAGGACTCAGGGCGGTGTACAGCCAAAATAAAACACAATATATATACAATTAAAATCAAAATTTAAAATAAAGCATATTACAAAAAGGCCAATATTTAAAAATTTAAATTTTAAATTTTAAAAATTTAAAACCCCACAACAATAAAACCCAATTTAAAATGTTAAAAAACCATTATGCCAGTCCAGCTTGAATAAATAAGTATGTTTTTAGCTCACGGCGATATCTTAGCGTCCTATGAATCAAACCTTCAAACAAGGTATTGATTAATACCAATTGAGTTTCAGGCCACACAATCGCCTTGATTTTAATTTTTTCAATTACTAATAATTAAAATTTAAGTAAGTTCAGAATATATCTGGATATAACTCCTGCGAACCCCCAGCAGCCCACCCCTGGAAATATCACTCTAAAAAGACAATTAAATTGGAGGTTTAATCATACAGTATTTGTATTGCTCCTTAGGATTATAGAAGTATTCATATTCCAAAGTTTCAGTTCTTTGTTTTTAAGTAAAAATTTAAGTAAGTTCAGAATATATCTGGAGAAGAAGGAAAAGGTGGTGGTGGTAGGAATGAAAGGGAGGGGCCTATATAAATGCTTTTTTCATAATGCTTCCCTTCCACCACCACCACCCTTGTATTTTTATTTCTTTTCAATATTGAATTCCATAAAGAAAGAAAAAAACCATTTTAACTGCTTACAAAATATTTATTTATTTATTTATTTATTTATTTATTTATTTATTTATTTTATTAATTTTTTATACCGCCCTTCTCCCGAAGGACTCAGGGCAGTGTACAGCCGGAATAAAATACAGAATATATACAATTAAAAGAAATTAAAATAAACTATTACTAAACGGCCGGTAATTTAAAAGATTTAAAAATTTAAAATATTACTAAAACCCCAATTTAAAATCCACTATTTATGCCAGTCCTGCTTGATGAATAAATATGTTTTTAGCTCACGACGAAAGGTCCGAAGATCAGGCACTTGACGTAAGCCAGGGGGGAGTTCGTTCCAGAGCGTCAGTACTCCCACAGAGAAGGCCCTACTCCTGGGGGCCGCCAGCCGACATTGTTTGGCGGACGGCACCCTGAGAAGGCCCTCTCTGTGAGAGCGTACGGGTTGATGGGAGGCATAAGGTAACAGCAGGCGGTCTCGTAAGTACCCAGGTCCTAAGCCATGGAGCGCTTTAAAGGTGGTAACCAGGATCTTGAAGCGCACCCGAAAGACTACAGGAAGCCAGTGCAGACTACGGAGCAGTGGTGTTACATGGGAGCCACGAGCGGCTCCCATTACACTCGCGCAGCTGCGTTCTGGACTAACTGCAGCCTCCGGGTGCACCTCAAGGGCAGCCCCATGTAGAGAGCATTGCAATAATCCAGCTGAGACGTAACCAGAGCGTGAGTGACTGTGCATAAGGCATCCCGGTCAAGGAAGGGACGCAACTGGCGAACCAAGCGAACTTGGTAAAAGGCCCTCCTGGTGACGGCCGCCAGATGTTCATCAAAGGACAGTCAACCATCCAGGAGGACGCCCAAGTTGCGAACCACCTCCTTTGGGGCCACTAACTCGCTTCAACAGTCAGCTGCGGGAGCAGCCGACTGTACCGGGGTGCCGGCATCCACAGCCACTCCGTCTTGGAGGGATTGAGCTTGAGTCTGTTTCTCCCCATCCAGACCCGTACGGCTTCCAGGCACCGGGACAGCACTTCGACCGCTTCGTTGGGGTGGTCCGGGGTGGAAAAGTACAGCTGAGTATCATCAGCGTACAGATGATAACTCACCCCGAAACCACTGATGACCTCACCCAGCGGCTTCATATAGATGTTGAACAGGGTAGGCGAGAGAATCGACCCCTGAGGTACCCCACAAGTGAGGCCCCTCGAGGACGACCTCTGCCCCCCTGTCAACACCGTCTGCGACCGGTCGGAGAGATAGGAGGAGAACCACCGATAAACGGTGCCTCCCATTCCCAATCCCTCCAACCGGCGCAGCAGGATACCATGGTCGATGGTATCAAAAGCCGCTGAGAGATCTAATAGGACCAAGGCAGAGGAACAGCCCCTGTCCCTGGCCCTCCAGAGGTCATCCACCAACGCGACCAAAGCCGTCTCTGTGCTGTAACCGGGTCGGAAGCCGGACTGGAACGGGTCTAGATAGACAGCTTCCTCCAGGTGCATATTGCAATTATCAGTTCCTGGTGACTAGTGGGTTGACATTATAATTTGTAACAATGTACAAATAAAACCAATTTGCTGTAGTGGTTAAGATATCAGGCCAGGAGTGTGTGGGACATAATTAATGTTCAAAGGAAGCAAACTGCATCATTTGTTCAATAACCCTATGCATGTATGAAGACTCTTTCTCTCGGATCTCCCCCTTGCACCTTTTCCTGGAGATGCCTCTGCTTGTTTTGTCATTTATAAAAATATCCGAGGGTGGGCTTCAAAAATGTTAACAAGGGGTTCTCTGTGTCAGGCCTGGAAACCATACTAGACTTTAGGGTTCCAGACACTGCCACATTTTTCCCCTGAGGGGAAGAAGGGGGGTGGAGGGGTATGGTAACATTCTTCAAGCGGTCAAGGTCGGATGGTGTTCACATCTGCAGGGAGAGTGGCGGGAAGATATTCGAATGAACTGGGAGAACGTGGGACCATGTGACCACCAAAGGGGTCAGGGGGGTGGGACTCTTGAGGTTTGCATAACTGGGAAAAGAATCCGGAAGTTCAGTTTTGGAATTTCACTCATCGTGTGCCAGTTTCCTCATGCTGGTAAAGAACTCTGAAAGACAATGGCTTCTGAGTTTTTTTTATGCAGAAGAGGTTTTTCTGGAACCTTGACACTCTGCTTGGTTGCTGGGTGGCCATAGCCATGGTGGGCATGGCCTAGTCAGCCTCCTGCACCACGGGGAGTTATTTTTGCTCTCCCTGGGCTCTGGAGGCTTTCTTCAAACCTCTGGGAGGGCGAAAACAGCCTCCCCAGGCTCCGGAGGCCTCCTCTTCTGGTAAGCCCATTTTTCACCCTCCCTGAGACCTCCAAACACGCCCTGCAGTTACCTGCATCCAAAACGGGCCACGTGGGGACTTCTGGGAGGGGCAGGACAGGGTGGGCAGGGCCAGCCAGGAGTGGAATTTGGGGATTCTCAGAACTGCACAGAATCTTAGCTAGAGGTTCTTCCAAACTCCTGCGAACCCCCAGCAGCCCACCCCTGGAAATATCACTCTAAAAAGACAATTAAATTGGAGGTTTAATAATACAGTATTTGTATTGATCCTTAGGATTATAGAAGTATTCATATTCCAAAGTTTCAGTTCTTTGTTTTTGTACTTACCTTTGGTTTTGTCCTTAATTTTTAAAAATCTTTGTTTCTGGTCTTGTTTTAGTTCTTTAGTAACCATATAATATTACAAAAATTAAAAAAAACAAACCCAAATTTTATTATAGTAAAACATTTTGTCAAGAACTTTGAAAGTTGTTGGTCTTTTCTGCAGGAGGGGTTTTCTGGAACGCTGACACTCTACTTCATCCAATGCATAGAGGATAATACTGATAATACTGAAATATTTCTCTTTCAGCATAAAATAACATATTGCTGATGTAACAGATCATAGTCTAAGAAAATGTGTACTATCTTTTTTAGTCCTCTAGCTAGCATGTCTTCTTTAAATCAATCAATAACTAATTTCTGGAAAAAATGTTTGGGATCATAAATTGCTTCTCTGCCTCAGATAAAAATGGGTAAATATCTCCATTCAGACACAAAAATGTGCCAACTCTCTATTTCACATCTCAGCGGGATAAATTGAATCATATAAAGTCATCTTTTAAATGGACAAGCATCTCAAATAATTGGTCTCTGTTCATGAAAAAAAAAGCAGTTCAAAGTTCAGATTTTGCAAGTAACCAGCAAAATGTGTAGCAAATTTGTTTCTTATTACAGGCACAGGGGTTACTTCTGGTGTGTCAGCCAGTTTCCCAAGTACTTCTGGCACAAGTACTCATTCTCCTTTTCAACATGTGCACAAAGGTAAGAAAAGCAGATATTGATTTAATTTTCCTTGTAATTAATAGCAGGCTTTGGGCCACGGTAGCCTTTGTAAAGTCAGCTTGAAGGAAATTTGGCAAATGCAATGACACAACTAGGAAAGACCAAGTGGATATTTAGAGTCTATTACCCATCAGGCTTATTGATTGATTGATTGATTGATTGATTGATTGATTTATATTCATTCATTCATTCCATTTCTAGAACCACCTATCTAGCTAACTGACACTGGGAGTTTATAATTCTAAAACTATAAAACCGTTAAAACAATTGATAACAATATAAACATTCAAAAAATAAATACATATAGTAGCTCAGATAATTAAACAACTAACAGAAAATCCGAGAAACAGGGCCCTTAACACAGCTTCAGATCCACATAGATAGCCAAGTTTTTAAAGCCTTACAAAAGGCCAACTGTACGAAGGCTGTTCTATTCTCCAAGGGGAGAAAACCCCACAAAGTTACAGGAGAGTGTAAAATTATAAAAGAACAGGATGTAAAAAGACTGCAGTCGACAGACAAGCCTTCATAATTGCTTCTTTTCTCTGATATGAGGAATCCTCAGAATTATTTTTCAGCAATCAGTCTACTTCAGTAAAGATGAATTATATGACTTTCATTTGCAAATGGATGTACCTATTCAGGGAAATTAATTTAGTTGTTTTATCTCCTTGGGTGTAACTGACTTGGAAAGCTGAAATTTAATGGAATGTAGTCAAATGAACAAGCTTTTGGCTGCTAATCCACCAGATCCTTGCTTAGGAGACCTATATACGGAAATGATATAGCCTTGTAATTGGCATATGAGGTTTATGAAATCAGCTTTTTGTTCTGATCCCAAGAGTAATCATCACTGGAATGCGTGAAGAATGTCCAGCAAGTTCATTAGTTAATTGTAAGGAGAAGAAACGTGCTGCACTTGCATGGAAGTAATTTACCAGGCATTTAGTGAGACTTCTACACTAGGGCCTTTTATGCATGAATGGGGAATACCCGCATACAATAAGTCTCAGTTGACGAATATAAAAATTGGGGATCTTCCTGAATTGGAGCAAGTTTACCTTCTTTGTCAGTTGCATGTTTCAAACTGCAACAGAACAAAAACCAACAAGCTGCAGAAAAATATATTGAAATGCTTGCATGGCCCAACAAGGTTGTTTGTTTGCTTGTTTATTGAAATTTATAAGGCTGTTCAACTCACACTCAGTGACTCCAGGTTGCCTATAGAATTATTCAAAGGATAATTTGCTAAAGCTCAAATAAGAATACTTATTTTATAATAATGCCAAATTGCAGTTGGAACCTCTGGCTGACTGTGTGATGAACCATATACTGGTAACGCTAATAAATAAATAACATACAAACAAACAAATAAATAAAGTACTCCACCTAATGTAGCTGTACAGCAAGATAGGTAGCAAATAAATTTAACAAAATAAAACAACCGAAAGAATCCATTGCGAAGAGTCAAGGAACCAAATGGCAGATCCATTTCTACTGAAAATCCAAGTCTTACCTTTAGGTGACCATTATAAATAAAAATAGATGCTAGCTGCAGAAGGATTTCAACTCCAGCTTTGATCTTTTCATGGCTAATACTAAAAAAACTGAATGGACAAACTGGAATAGTAAGTGAGCCATTATAAAATGTCCACAATTTACAATGAATGTCATATTCTGAGATGGGTATTGACTAGTGAGGCTAGAGCATCCAAGACTACATTTGCTCTTATTGTTATTTACTGAATGAGCTCTGTGAACAATGCTCTGCGGTGAATAGTGAGTGAAAAAACTATTGAAAGAGTGAAGATAGATTGCAATCTGAAACATAGAGGTTTATAAAGGCCACCCTTTTATTCTGCTGCAAGCAAAGAACAATTCAGTTGACTTAAATTAAAATACTATACAGTATGGCAACACAATCCTAGGTATAGTTACTGTATATTATTAAAATGACATGAACTCTACATGCTAGGCATGAAATGTAACAGATTGGCTGCTTAGAATGGAAAGGTTTGACCCAGGAAACTAAGAAGCTGTCCTCCCAACTCTAATCACTAGCACAATGATGGTTAACCTTTTCGGCACTGAGTGCTGAAACTGGAGCGAGCGCGCAAGTACACCGGAGCACCGGAACCGAGAAGAGAGCAGCTGGCCGGTGTACATGCATGTGGCTGCCAGCTGCTCTCTTCTGGGTTCCGGCGCACACATGCATGCCAGCCAGCTGGTCTTTGCAGCTGGCTGGTGCACATGCGCGCACCAGAACCCAGAAGAGAGCAGCTGGCAGCCACGCATGTGCATACCAGCACCCAGAAGAGCAGCTTGCGATGGCGTGCATGTCCACAGAGAGGGCTCTGCGTGCCACCTCTGCCACATGTGCCATAAGTTCGCTATCACGGCAATAGCATTTGGCCTGCCAGAGTGTTTCTTCAGAAAAATACAGTTCTTCACACAGATTTAATTCCTCATCTTTGTTGTAGACACTTAGTTGACTAAACTTAATAGAATTTATTTTCATAATAAATTGCCTTTACATTTAGTGCTGACTGCATTTGATAAAGATGTGATGTGATTTTATTAAAGCTCTTCTGCTAAAAGAGTTGCTTTCCTTAAAGCTGAGGATGGTGTTCCTCATCTCCCTGGACATCTTTGGAATCTGCTTTGGCAGATTGGAAGCCTTCTTAAATTCTTTTCAGGAAGCTGGATGGGACAGGGTGGAATTACATTTCATTTTCATTAGGGAAGTTTACCTTTTAATTGTGTTTAGTTTGATTATATTATCAGTTAATTGTTTAAGAGTACATATAAATGTACAATACAAGTACTTGTATTAAAAGACAAATAGTCTGAATTGACTCTCATCTATTCTCAAGGAATTGTAAATTATAGACATGGGCAATTTGCAATCTCTAAGGCATGTTGAACCTTCGATTCCACTTTTTATGCTCCCATTTTCAGCACATACAAATAATTACATACAGTAATTCCCCAATATCTCATATCCTCTCACTAGGATAGTGTTACTATGCTACTGCTGTGTGCACTACAGTCCTTAATTAAATGAATGATAATAATTTTAAAGCACCATTAAAATTAGGTTAATAATTACAAACTTAGTAGATTAAAAATAACCTCCAATGAACTGTTAGATGGGTTTTTTTTAGTTTTTTTATTGTTGCTTACTAAGTAACTGCAGCAAGCAAAGCACCATTAAAAAGAAACCGTTACTTTCTTCAAGTCTACAGAATGGCACCCTGTTTTAAGATGATGCTGGTACTATGAGATAATAAAAAAACATTGGAAGGATTTTTATCTGCTTTAGAAATATTGGATTGATCCTAGATACGTTTAATCAGTAATTAAATGAAGTAGTTGATGATTAACCCTGAAAATGTTTTTAAATTATATTTTCTTTCTCTCCTTTATCATTCTAGGAGATCTTTCTGGACAAGGGCATCTGGCGACTGCTCTCATCATTGCCATGTCCACTATTTTCATAATGGCTATTGCTATTGTGCTGATCATCATGTTTTACATTATGAAAACGAAAACTTCAGCTCAAGGTAATTGTCAATCAATAGCAAAGATTACAGTTTTGAAATAGGGAGTTGCAGGAGAATAAAAAAAAGGCAGTTGCAGTGACACAATTGGAGTGCCACCCCTTTTGTTCATGGGATACAATGAAGTGTGAAAAGGATGGAGTTTGGATCATGCTGCTGGGTTTGCCATCTTGTGTTCAAAATGCTTGGTGTAGGTGACTCTTACGAGTTGATCTAAACAAGGTGTGTATTTTGCACTTACAGCATGCTGCACCAGCCAGCCAGTGAAGACGGTAGAAGCCCAGGCCAACGTACAGGAAGAAAAAACAGAAGCCCAAGGTTGGGACTGTTTTGTAATTTCTGCTGTTTAGACATCAGTGCCCACAGGGCTTACATTGCTTTAATGTAACTGCATAAGCTCCAATTGTTAGTGGAAGAGTAATTGGAAAGGCATTGAAAACTAATGAAAATTCAGCTCTGCATTTGGTTATTTATGCATTCTTACCTGCTTGGAGGAGCTCCAAGGCAATTGTATTCACAACTCAAATGGCGGGTAGTGGTTGTATGTGTCTGGCTTGTGTTTTTGCCACTTTGTTCTTTTCACATCCTTTTTCCATTGCAGAAAATGGAAAAATTTTCTCTGAGAGAGATGAATTTGGAAAATTGACAGCAACTCCAGCTAAGGTTGTCAAGAGGTATGTGTTATCTAAACAGCATGTTGGTGGTGGGTTATTGCAATCTGTTTGGGGGGGCAATTAATCCAGTGGGTGAATTAAGCAATTTTCATTTGGGAATGACATGGCTGGTATAATGAGAAAATAAGATCAAATAAATTAGTAGGGACAATAATGAAGGCTCAAGCATTGTTTAGTAGGGAACAGTTTCCATTACTTAAACTCTTCAAAATTAAAACTATAAATAAGTAATGGTGCTCACATGCATATGTGGATCAGTCCTTATTAAATGAAATGTGAGGAGTGGATCTATATGTACAGAGAATTCATTCATGAATATTCAGTAGAATATTCACCAGGCCTGGACTTGGGCATGTGGTTGTTGTAAGTCCTCTCGGAAGTGGAAATGCACAGAACACTACAGTCCTACATTGCTGAAGAAAGCCAGGATTACTTTTGAATAAATATACTGCTAGACATTAATTTGCAGATACAAGTGAAGAGTGTTAATGTTTTTTGGGGGAGCTCCTTTTTGCAGTATTTACTTACACTTAATCTAGAATTCATCATCTATATTAAATAAACATTTAACAAGTATGCAATTTAAATCCAAAAGGGCATTTCTGGAATTGTGCATGTTGCAGTTTTAGAAAAGTAATCCTTGTTAGCCTATTTAATTGTTTGTCTGTTGCTTTTCAGTGAAAATGATGCTTCTTCAGAGAATGAGAGGCTTTTAAGTCGCAGCATGGACAGCGATGAAGAAGCTGCAATTGACAAGCAAGGAACTCCAGAATTGTGTTTGTTGTCTCTGGTACATTTGGCTCGAGATAAATCTTCAACAAACAACAAATCAACCGGAGTAAGTTAATTGGAAATCTTGTTGAATCAGTGACCTTTTTGATGATGTGTTACAGTGATTAGTTGCACTTTTAATGGACAGTATCCAAAAGAAGAATGTACGAAGGAGTCTTTGTGATGAGCTGATGAGAAAAAGGCTAAAAATGGGGTGGAATTATATTATTTCCATCAAACTGCTAAAGCGGTGTTTCTCAACCTTGGCAGTTTTAAGATTGATGGACATCAACTCCCAGAATACCATAGCCAGCATGAAGTTCACCAATCTTAAAGTTGCAAAGTTTGAGAAACACCATGATAAAGGCTACTTACAAACCAAAAAGACACAATTTTCACAAATCCCTGTGCTATTCCCTGCTTTCCCAAATGTTTGCACACCTGGGTGCCTTCACCCTCCCATCCTCTTTCCCACATGATCTCCTTTCACACTAAGACAGACATTTGCTTTTTTATTTTATTTTCACAGTATTGTAGTTCTAATGCCACAATTAACATGACAATAGGGAACATGTTCTTTCACGCCTACTTTCCTCTGTGGGTTCATAAAAACTTTACAGCAAGGAAAAAATGGAAAGTTTGGGTTTATACAAGCAAAGGAATCATGTTGCTATATTACAACTTAATGATGTTTAAAAAATAAAGAAAAAAGAAGTTTAGCAGTAATGTGGCACAGGGTGGGAAAGGAAACATGCTTCATGGGATGGGATGGGATGGGATGAGATGGGATGGGATGGGATGGGAATAGAATAGAATAGAATAGAATAGAATAGAATAGAATAGAATAGAATAGAATAGAATAGAAGCTGGAAGGGACCTTGGAGGTCTTCTAGTCCAGCCCGCTGCTCAAGCAAGATAATTTATACTATTTCAGATAAGTGGCTGTCTAGTCTCTTCTCAAAAACCTCCAAAGGATCTTTCTTTATTTCTTTTTAAATCAGAATAATAACTAGGTTGCATACTGAGAAGAGAAGCAGTAGTGTCAAGGAAGGCACATGGAAGAATCTTGCCTAAAGCTGCCTCAGTCTTGTCAGTGCCAATAATGATCTTGATATTTCCTCCTCTTTTTCCATGGATTCAGAACTAAGAGTTGAATAGTTCATCTCCTGAGAAATAAAATCCTGAGGGCCAAATTACAGGAATCCAAGCCAGATCAGTGTGTGCTTTGAACAAAAATAAAAAGAGTAGATTTCATTTAAAACACAAACAATTTGACACAATTCCTTCTTTCCAGCTAGTTATGCACAAATATATATATATATATTAACTTTACAGCCAAGATTCAAATGCCATTTATGTTTAAACCAAAACTTCTTTATATACCATACCAAATACCTAAGGAATGCCATTTTTGTCTCTGATTCTTCACAATCCTGAATGACTTAGGTCAGTTTAGTCTTGAAAGATGAATGTTTGTGTCTTTTATTTTCCTTAGATACAAAGCCGGAGAAAAAAGATACTCGACCTATACACTAATGTATGCAATGTGGCAGAAGGTGAGTGAAAAGAAATAAAATATAGAAACTGAAAACATGTATGAACTGCTTTCTTAAGTACACGTCTTTATGGAGCTTCAACACTGAGTCAACAAGGAGTCACAAATACTAGATACAGATTAATCCCATTCTAAGGATTTTTTTTTAAAGCTTTTTTTGGAAAAAGTAAATCTGACTATTCTAATGCCAGAATCAGGTTGGTGTTTGGCACATTTGGAAATTCAACAGGGAAAACTTTTTTGTAAGCAATCTCTGTGAAAAACTCCAGTAATAGGATTTGTAGTCCCATTGGCATCCTGCCTTTATCTGTGATGTTTAAGAATCAATTCAATCGTTATTCTAGAAGACAGATGGCACAAGGTGGAAAGTGTTAAAATAAACTTCTATTGTACGGTTCTTTAAGCTGATTAATTATATTTGTACACAGCCAGACTCAGAAAATAACTGTCTGTGATATACTGTACATTATTTAATAACTGTAAAATAGGCAAAACATATACACCTTATATACAGTAACTTATATGTTTGTGGATATAAGCTGTTCACCTCTGTTTTGTTTGCTTTATATCAGAAGAAGCCTTTGAAGAAAAAGAAACTTTCAGAGGTGGATTTGTTCTTAACTGTAATAAGATGGGGGAAGTTAACTAATACAGAGTGCATTGTTCCTAAAATGAAAAGATTTTTTTAAAAAAACACCCACACACAAATAAAAAAGAAAATATTGCAGGAAGGTTCTTTTGAATTTCTCATAAAAGGCTGTGGAATATGAGACCTTTCAGTTGATTGACTACTTCTATCATCCTTCATGAAGAGCTGTGTGGGCTGAAACAGTTCAGACCTGTAGTTCAATGAGACCCAAATTTCTAGTTCTGGTACAAATGGACCATTTCTCCTGCCTGTTTTGAGGCTGGAGACACACATCTCTTTCCTTTAATTAAATTTTGTTGTTGCTTCATATGAAGGTTGGCAGAAGGTTATGTTGGCAAGTGTTTAAATCATAAGGGATAGAGAAGCAATGGATTAGTATATATTCCAGGAGAAGGTAAAAATAAAAAATGCTTTAAAACATAAAGTAAGAGACTCAACAATCTTTTCTGTTTCTTCTTCTATAAGATGAAATCTAGTAATTAGTAATCTAATTAGTAATCTCTCTCTAGTAATCTAGCAGAACCCCTAAGTATAATCTTTAATATAGCCTTTAGAACCAGTTCCCTTCCCAGTCTCTGGTCGCTAGCCACAGTCATTCCAGTTTTCAAAAAAGGCGACCCCAGCTTAGTTGATAATTATAGACCTATCTCCCTATGTTGCGTCGCCTGCAAGGTTATGGAATCCATCATCAACCAATCCATTACCTTACACTTAGAAATGCACAACCTTCTCTCAAATAAACAATTTGGCTTCAGGAAAAAATTATCATGCAATCTACAACTTCTCTACTGTAAAAACCTATGGACTACTAATCTTGATCTAGGTAAATCAATAGATGCAATATACATAGACTTCTGCAAAGCTTTTGACTCAGTAGTACATGATAAACTTCTCCTAAAATTAAAATCCTATGGCATTTCAGGACCCTTACACCACTGGATATCTGCTTTTTTGTCAAACAGACAACAAATAGTTAAAATTGGTAATGCTCTTTCAAATCCTGTTCCTGTCAAGAGTGGTGTTCCTCAAGGCAGCGTTCTTGGACCTACTCTCTTTATAATATATATAAATGATCTTTGTATTGATATTTCAAGTAACTGTGTTCTCTTTGCTGATGATGTCAAACTTTTCAACACCACTGACAATGCATCCACAATTCAAAAGGACCTTGATCATCTATCTGCCTGGTCTAAAATTTGGCAACTACAAATTTCAACCAGTAAATGCTCAGTCTTGCACATTGGAAGAAAGAACCCAATCACAAAGTACATGCTTGATGGACATTGCCTCGCAGATGACCCCACCCTGTCAAAGACCTTGGAGTTTTTACATCTAACGATTTAAGTTCCAAAGCCCACTGCAACTACATAGCTAAGAAGGCTCTAAGAGTTGTCAACTTAATTTTACGTAGCTTCTTTTCAAAAAACACCATGCTACTGACCAGAGCATATAAAACATTTGTTAGGCCAATTCTTGATTACTGCTCTCCTGTCTGGAACCCTTACCATATATCTGACATCAACACAGTTGAGCGTGTCCAAAGGTATTTTACGAGAAGAATTCTCCATTCCTCTGAAACTAATAAAATACCTTATTCCACCAGACTTGATATCTTGGGTCTAGAAAACTTGGAACTTCGTCGCCTTCGACTGGATCTGGGTTTAGCATATAAAATCATCCGTTGTAATGTCCTTCCTGTCAATGACTTTTTTAGTTTCAATAACAATATCACAAGAGCTACAAACAGATTCAAACTCAATGTCAACTGCTCCAGTTTAGATTGCAGAAAACACGATTTCTGTAACAGAATTGTATATACTTGGAATGCATTACCTGACTCTGTGGTTTCTTCTCATAACCCCAAAGGTTTCACTCAAAAACTGTCCACGGTTGACCTCACCACTTTCCTAAGAGGACTCTAAAGGGGCGTGCATAAGAGCACAAACGTGCCTACCGTTCCTGTCCTACTGTTTCTTTCCCTATGTATATACACGTTTTTAGTACCTCATTTCTCCTCATATATACGTTCATATATTTATAACCTTTTATGTAACGCTTGTATATATTGTTATGACAAATAAATAAATAAATAAAATAAATAAATAAATAAATAAATAAATCAAAGCAGCAAAATAGAATGAGTGCTGTTGAAGAATTAGCAGTAGAAGGGGAAAGTACCATGAAGTAGAAATGGCGATGACTCAACAGATAATGTCAACCCTGTGTAAATGCATAATGTGACTATAGCTTTTCATTTGGAATATACAATGTATATTGTAGATCCAATACAGGCAGATCCAATAACATGACTGTGAACTTCCTTCCAGGCCTCAGTCCCACAGAGCTGCCCTTTGATTGTCTGGAAAAGACCAGCAGGATGCTCAGCTCCACTTACAACACTGAGAAAGCCATTGTGAAGACGTGGCGCCATCTTGCTGAGAGCTTTGGATTGAAGAGGGATGAAATTGGTGGCATGACAGATGGCATGCAAGTCTTTGACCGCATCAGCACAGCTGGGTATAGTATCCCAGAACTACTGACAAAACTAGTTCAGATTGAGCGATTGGATGCCGTAGAGTCTCTCTGTGTAGACATCCTAGAGTGGGCACAAGTGATGCCCAAGCCTGATCCAACTGTGACCTCCTGACTTGCATTTTTGTGGTTTTCATTTCCAGACAATGATGAGGTGATTGAAATAACAAAGGGATTCAGAAGGAGATAAACTTTTGAAGCTTCTGTAGCTTTTGTTTCAGTATCGTTTTTGCTATTGAAACAATAAAAAACAACCACCACCAAGGTTTTTGGTATCAAATACAAAGTGCTCAAACTGAAGACTAATTCAACGAGACTTATTTATGTCCCCAAAAGATATTACAGTTCATTTACAGTTCCATTTACAAGCATGGGAACAGATCAATCTACTAGTATCATTACTTGTTTTGAAGAAATATGGCTTAATTTTGTTTTGGTCCTGGATAATGAATATGTCACATCAAAAATAGTGATCTATATGAAAATCTGTGCTGCTACAAGAAGTATTTTTTGAATTATAATTTTTCTCCCATATATTATGGATTTGGGGGAGGAAAAAATCCATGCCTGTAGGTGAAGTTGGTTGAATTATCATTATTACAAGATCTATAGCTTTATTCCAATTTATTAAAATTGCAGCAAATAA
The DNA here is from genome assembly GCF_028640845.1 of Ahaetulla prasina. Taxonomy (NCBI): domain Eukaryota; kingdom Metazoa; phylum Chordata; class Lepidosauria; order Squamata; family Colubridae; genus Ahaetulla; species Ahaetulla prasina. Next base: position 100,591,086 of record NC_080543.1, on the reverse strand, counting down.
GAGTTTGTATATGTGGTCCATACAAAAAGTTCAGCAATATTTTCACAGATACTAGAAAGTACTTATAATATAAGCAGAATTTATTTATTAATGGGATATTGCATTTCATAAACTTCTGATCGGGACCATCTTTTATGCACTAGAACAAACAAATGGGAACATTTGTTAGTTCTTGAAAAGAGATCATTAATGAGAGGCAGAAGCTATGAAAGCTTCTGAAGACAAATCTATCAAATTGTTCAACTTTAGATGCAAAGGAAATTAATGACTGTTGAAACACTTTTATGTTATAGCATTTAAAAATATTACAGATTTCTTGACTAGAATTGTTGCAGTCACCAACAGAAATTTCTGTGGTATGTTTAGTTTTCCTGTGATGCTTTTATTTTACCCAAAACCATTTTTTCTGGACAGCTGTAATAGGAACACGAAACAATAGTAGTTAATGAAGAAATATCTACTTTTGATACAAGCACAGCTCCCTCTTATATTTGAATGTAATTCTTACATAAGAATTATCATTCTTATGATTAATTTTTAAATAAATCTGGCTTATAATGCCTGAGCAAATGAGAATACTGCTCCCAATTTCTCATGCTATGTGAATTTGGATGGAGTTTGGGCATGTTTGAAGGTGTGTTTCATTTAATTCACCTTTTTCCCAGCTGGTGGGCCATCTGTCAGAAGGACCTGTGTGCCATGTGAATTAAATATATCACAATCATCAGGGCTTCTGCAATGGATGCAGTTCTTCAGAACTGGAGACTTTCTTTTCTGTCTATAGGATGTTGGATTAAGTACCGACTGATAAAACTGTATTGCTCTAAATTATTTTATTTAATGTAAAGGTACTGAATTTTCCAATATTATTTAAAATAACTGTATACATGTTTTAATATGAAATCCATGGAAGAACTGATTATAGGAACGTCATATGAACCCCTAAAGTTTGTTGTGATGATCTACATTGCATAGTTACGACGCCCATTGGGGCCTTCATCCTTTCTTGCCTATCATCAGCACTTGAGAAATTTGGATCATTTGGATCAGTTCCTGTGACCCATCCTGATAACCCCTTTTATGCAAAAAAAGAGAGAATAGTAACTATTGAGCTTTATCATAGCATATCCCTAGTGTAAACACTGTGCCCTTGGATACAGTGGCCTGTGGTCTTTATTTATAGATTTGAAAGGAATAGTCCCTCTTTTTACGCCAGGAATCATAACTACAGAGCCCAAGAGTTGGTAGAAATTTAATTAGCAAGTTTGTTAATATACCTATCAGAAACTGCTATGTTGACAGATTTCAGTAAGTTATTATTATTAAAAGAAACAACATGCCTTTAAAACATTTTTAATTACAAGAAACATGACTGAATGAAAATGCTATAAAACTATAATTCATGTTCAGGAAAATAATAACTAGGCCAACCCCCTAGTGCCTTCATTCCAAATAAGAAAAATCAAATTCTAGTCTAATGGGGTCACTGAGATGAATATTTAATATTGGTATGTCTCATGCAGCATCCAGTTTGTTGGCCTATGAGTTCTTGCATTAAAATATATTTTACTATCTGCGATGTGTCCTTTCTCCTCTGAATAATGATAGAATTATTTCCTGTACTTAATTTGCAAACACAATATTTGTTACAGTTCCTTTTTCCAATGCAGCTGGAAGCAACCTTTAAATCTATTTTCGTAGATACAAATAAATAGAAGTGTCAGATTAGTACCTTGAAAAAGGAGAGGAAATAACTTTGGGTTTTATTCTAAGCCTCCACGGTCTATAATCTAGTGCACAGTATGACTATTCAGGTGGATGCTGAGTGGAAACCTAAGCAATGCCCATGGAATTAATATTTGCAAATACCACATATTAACCATTACATCATGAGATGTTGTACGGCAGAAGAAGACCACCCACTGTGGTCTTCTCAACATCTGCTCTAAGACAATTATCCAGAGGTAGGAGGCAATTGTCATAGCAGGTGGCAGGGTCTAGCCAAGCTTGGCTGATCTTGAATAGGCTAAGCAGAGTTGGGCCTTCTAGATCGTAAATAATAATAGGTGGATAAAAATGCCACAATAAGACTTTGACAAGCTGGTTGTGTACTGTTGCTAAGAAAACCAGATAAATGTATCAAGTATACATGCATTAAATTCTTTTTTTAAGATGGTGACATAATAAAGTAATCCCATAGGTTCATCGTTGTGAACTGGATTTAATTTTTATTCCATCTTTGTAGAATCCACAAGCACTTTAAAAAAGAAAGAAAGAAATACCTTTGGGTCATAATTTTGGGATTATAACATACAAGAATTTTGATTGCTTATTCTGCATCTCCACATAAATGCAATTCCAAACTATAAATAATAATTCAGATCCCCACTTCCTACTGACAAAGTTATCTTGGAGAATTAAAGAATTGCCATTAGATTTGTTTTGGTAATTGTTTAAAAATACATGTTTTATGTCTGGGGAATATCAAGGCTTTGAAATCAACAGTACCAATGTGAACAGAGGAATATTTAATATTTTGTTTAAAATAGAAAGAAGCTTTTTACTGTAATTTAAAAAGCAGCAAAAGGCAAGATTAGTCCTGCAATTCTTGATAAATATTATAACAATTTTGTGTAATTTTGTATATATAACTTATTGTTGCACATTATGCAAAATAAATATGATAAAAACATAAAGCAACGTGTGTTCTAATAATTTAGATTGCACCATTTTTTTATACAACAAGCAAGCTTTGAAGAGTTTAATCTCCTTTGTCAAAAGTTAACACAAGTATGTTTACATTTTTAAAACATGCATTATCTTAGTTTAATATAATATTGATATTTTATGTAATATTAAGTAATTTATCATTAACTAATAATAAAACATTAGTTCTAGCTGAAGTTCCCAAACATTTGTTTAAAATAATTAGCTATCAGCATCAGAGGTAATTCTCTTTCAAGTCTGTTTCACTGCCTACCAAAAGAATATCATCCCATGTTGTTTGCAGGGCATAACATGTGAAACCTTTAGCAAAGGACTCTAACTATGTGGTTAAGTTATGAACCACTTTTATTCTGAGTTAAATAATTGACCAGTCAATTTTGGTGCTGTCTGCACTTCAAACCAGAGGAGATTTCCTTGTACAAGAAAGGATTTTTTTTCCAGTTTAAAATTCCATGGACCCAATTTAAAATCTTCTAATGATGCTATGTACCATTTGTGAACTATTCCTTCTCTAGAACAGGAGTATCCAATGCCTGGGCCATGGACTGGTACTGGTTGTTGGCCTGTTAAGAACCGGGCCACACAGTTGGAGGTGAGTAGTGGATGAGTGAGCAAACTGAAACCATCCTCAACCCCCAGTACATGGAAAAATTGTCTTCCAAGAAACTGGTCCCTGGTGCCAAAAAGATTGGGGACAACTGCTCTAGGAATCTTGATTTCTTTTCTCCCAATAATTTTACTTAACTCACTATCTAGTTTCTTTCAAGAGTCCCCCATCTTTATTGTACCTTCATGACAGCTGTATTCCTTCAGATGGGTCTAAATTAAAGATGGTAAGTGGAGCATATGCCATTCTTACTGGACTATTAAGTCAGAACATTTTTGAGAGAATTGAATATCATACTTAAGCTGAGCATTCCCAGTCATGCTCCATAAAAAATGGATCTCAGATTTTTTTTAAAGCAGTGAATATATGCATCAAATTGTATGCTACATTTTTCACCAAGCTCTGTGGCTTCACTTCAATTGCTTATTGCTGTTGAGATTCCCCTTGTCCATTGTTAATTTTTCACATGTTCCAACCTGAGATGTCTCAGTTATGTGTGTATGTGATTTTTTGAATTGTTGCTTATCTTTGCCACTAAATGTTGACAGAACTTCATGTGACCCCACTAATATAGAAAAGAAGCAAACAATACCCAAATATGGTACTTGTTCCAGATTGTTGGGGGCAATATATTGAGTCCGTAAACTACTTAGAGAGGACTGTAAAGCACTTTAAAGCTGTATATAAGTCTAAGTGCTATAATCTATTTATTTCACAAACAAATAATTCAGAATATAAAGTCTCAGCATGAACATTAATATCTACCTCAATTCAATAATTTAAATTAAAGGATTAACTATGGGCAATTTTTTCTGTGCTGCATTAAACAGTAAGGGCTGTTTTGGGTCACTCATGCTTACAAAGTTTGGTTCCACTCATCATACTGACGTTTATATAGATATAAACTATACATTTTTGAGAAAGATGACATGCCGATTGCATTTAAAAAAGGCATTAATACCTATCAGTTTGCAGAAGATTACAGCACAATTTCTGAAGGTCTGGATGTCTCCAATTCAATCAGATATGTAGTCTTGAAATTGAGACCATTTGCAATAATACTGAGTTTTCCCAAGAGTGTTCATCTTATCAAAATCACTATAAGAATAGAGCATAAAATGGCCAAGGACAATCTATGGATCTGCAGTTCAATCTCATCTTGGTTAAAGTTCATGACTCACTTTCAGAAAAAATTCAGAGTAGAAATGGGATTTGTGGAAGAGTAGCAAGGCAGATGCCACATCAATGTTCACACAATTTGTGTGCATGAACCATAAACCACCACAAATGAACTCTTTTTCTTCTTTTTGTGTTCTTTTCTCCCAGAGATTGGTGACGATCAACAATATTTGCTCTTTTGCTGTTACTAAACAAGGACATGTATTTTTATCATACAATACATGTAGTTTTTTTAACTAGGATTTATGCCATCTGCCAGTGCTATGTTTTCTTGAATCTTTTCTTGATATTTCTAAATTGCTTACCCTGTCTGCTTAATATTTCACTATCCTGTTGGTGATGGTATTCACAATGTCCAAACAGAGTATTTATTTGTCTTTGGAGGACCATCTCATTTTGTTTATATGCACACTATGATATTTTATGTAGTTTTCTATAAAATCCACATTTCAAAGGTTTCTAGTCTCTTTGTTGTCATATGAGTCATTGTATGCTTCTACTTTACAACTAAGAATTGCAAAAGTGTAATGGCAGACAATGGCAATTTTGCCTCAAAACACTCAGAGAAATCACTTCCATATTGCAAGCATTTATTAATGAACTCTCTTAAAACATACATGTGAAATCCAGTTGCAGTTTGTCTTATATGTATAGTATGTGCTTCTATTAATAAACTAAATATTGTAGCCTTTTTGGTGAAGAACTGAAAGTGCAAGTTCTTCCTCTAGACTTTGAGAAAGGGGTGAAACTACCAGATCTGGACTGATATTTACATGGTTGCTAGATGGCAGCAAAGAGTTGAGGTTTCTGTGTTTCTTTGTTGCCATCTATTGATTGTTTAGATTTTTTTCAGCCCTGATCTGATAACACTAGAATGAAGGATCCTTGTTCCAAATCTAAGATGAGGATTTGTCACAATCTCTGGTCATTTTCTACCAATTTCATTCAATAGAGAACACTGGATTTCTTGGGATGTTGACAGATTTAAAATTTTGCTTTGAAAACAATACCATCCAAACATCAACATTTTATGCTACAAATGGGGACAATTTTACCATTGGTTAGAAAAGAGATATAGATAAACATATTAATAGTTAAATAAGAGAATGTTATAATAAGAGTATTGTATTGTGGGAGTGATGTTGTAACAGAGGAACGGAAAATATTAAGAAAAAATGAAGATAGGAGTAACAAGAAGTTGTCACTGAAGAAACACCAAGATGACACACGGAATGACTGATGTATTATGTGTTTGTTTGTGTATAAAATAATTTTTTTACAAAAAAAAAAAACATTTTATGCTACAAGAGGTACTTTCCCACATATCTTTATATCACAAGCATGAAGTAGCTGCATGCCTTTGCAATCTCATGTCATCACTTGAATGTGATGAGTTAAGCTGAGTGATTTTTTTAAAAAATTGTTGTTGTTCTGGCTCAGTTTGTGTCAAGAATTGCAGAAGAGTTATTTTTGTTGTTTGCAACACTAAAATTAGCTGAAGATACCTTGTGGATAAGTCTCCTCCACACTGGTGGGCACCCTCCCTTCAGCCTAACCTCTGGCTTCTAACACCCAACAGGGATCATCATTCCTTCCATCCCTTGTGCCAAGCTTTAGCATCCTGTTACTTCATCTTTGGTGCTGGCAATTTATTTTATTTCCATTCTGTTTGGAAGGCAGGGGAGGAGATGCACAATAGGATGTGACAGTTTTAAGTTGAGTAATTGAATGGGAGGTGTTTCTGTTCTCTCCTGCTGGGGAGCAGAAGGTGGAGGCTAATAGATTTGTGTTGTCTCTATATACTCAGCATTTCATGACATGCAGGGTGGCTTCCAATTTGTTTAGAGAATTTGGAAATATAGTGGGGAGGTGCTCATAAATCCCCACCACCATCAGTTAGTTGGTTTTTGCTTCTTCTTTTTTCTGCATATATATGTTTTTTTTAAAAAAAACCATATAAAAGTAGGAACTTTTTCGCTCATACCAACTGAAATGAAAATTTTTTAAATGATTCCTTACCAACTGTCTCCTTTTGTCAAGGAAAAAATATCCTTCTTTGCTCAGCTACCCTAAAAACCTGCAGTATCACCATGTTAGCACCTAATGAGATCTCAGAGATACATCTTATTAGCGGTCACCCCTGATGGATTGTTGTGAGTCACGTAGAATTATGATATGAGATAGTTGATCATAAATAATATGTACAGGCAGTCCTCGAGTTATGGCTAAAATTGAGCCCCAAGTTTATGTTGCTACGTATAACGTTTGCTAAGTGAGTTTTGCCCCGTTCTGCAACTTTTGCCACAGTTGTTAAGTGAATCACTGCCATTATTAAGTTAGCAACACCATTGTTAAGTGATGTTCCCCATCGAGTTTTTTGTCTTGTCAGAAAGTCACAAAAGATGATCAAATGACCTCCAGGACGTTGCAACTGTCATAAATACGAACCAGTTGCCAAGCCTCTGAATTTTGATCATGTGACCATGGGGATGTTGCAACAGTTGTAAGTGTGAAAATTGGTCATAAATCACTTTTTCAATGCCTTTGTAACTTTGAATGGTCACTAAATGAACTGTTGTAAGTGGAGGACTACCTATATTTATTCCTGCAGTTATATCTTGCCTTTCCTCTGGAAGTTTTGCAGTACATGGGAGATATCTGTCTCTCCTTGTTTTATCATTACAACCTCGTGAAGCAGATTTCAATTAAAGACAATCCGGAACAATAACTTCCCAAAGTCCAACAATTTTGGAATACAATTTTTATCGTCCGGTCTCCAACCTTCGCTTCGCGGCGAAGGTTGTAGAGAGTATGGTGGCATATCAGTTCCCCCTGCACCTGGAGGAAACTGTCTATCTGGACCCGTTCCAGTCCGGCTTCCGGCCCGGTTACAGCACTGAGACGGCTTTGGTCGCGTTGGTGGATGATCTCTGGAGGGCCAGGGACAGGGGTTATTCCTCTGCCCTGGTCCTATTAGACCTCTCAGCGGCTTTTGATACCATCGACCATGGTATCTTGCTGCGCCGGTTGGGGATTGGGAGTGGAGGCACCGCTTATCGGTGGTTCTCCTCCTATCTCTCCGACCGTCGCAGACGGTGTTGACGGGCAGAGGTCACCGCGCGCCTCACTTGTGGGTGCCGCAGGGGTCGATTCTCTCGCCTTCTGTTCAACATCTATATGAAGCCGCTGGGTGAGATCATCAGTGGTTACGGTGTGAGGTACCAGCTGTACGCTGATGACACCCAGCTGTACTTTTCACACCGGCCACCCCAATGAAGCTATCAAGTGCTGTCCCGTGTTTGGAAGCCGACGGGTCTGGATGGGGAGAAACAGGCTCAAGCTCAATCCTCCAAGACGGAGTGGCTGTGGATGCCGGCATCCCGCACAGTCAGCTGAGTCCGCGGCTGACTGTCGGGAGCGAGTCATTGGCCCGATGGAGAGGGTGCGCAATTTGGGCGTTCTCCTGGATGAACGGCTGTCTTTTGAAGATCACCTGACGGCCGTCTCCAGGAGAGCTTTCCACCAGGTTCGCCTGGTGCGCCAGTTGCGCCCCTTTCTAGACCGGGATGCCTTGTGCACAGTCACTCACGCCCTTGTGGCGTCTCGTCTGGATTACTGCAATGTTTCTACATGGGGCTCCCTCGAGGGGCATCCGGAGGCTACAGTTAGTCCAGAATGCAGCTGCGCGGGTGATAGAGGGAGCCCCGCGTGGCTCCCGAGTGACACCTATCCTGCGCAGGCTGCACTGGCTGCCTGTGGCCTTCCGGGTGCGCTTCAAGGTGTTGGTGAACGTCTTTAAAGCGCTCCATGGCATAGGGCCGGGTTACTTACGGGACCGCCTGCTGCTACCGAATACCTCTCACCGACCCGTGCGCTCTCACAGAGGGACTCCTCAGGGTGCCGCCGGCGCGACAGTGTCGTCTGGCGACACCCAGGAAGGGCCTTCTCTGTGGGGGCTCCCGCCCTCTGGAACGAACTCCCCCCAGGACTTCGTCAACTTCCGGACCTCCGAACCTTTCGCCGCGAGCTTAAAACTTACTTATTTATCTGCGCTGGCCTGGGTTAGTTTTTAAGTTTATAGGTATTTTAATGGGTTTTAGTTTCAAATTTTAATTGTGGCCAATTTTAATAAGTTTTTTAATTGTATTTTAATTGTATTTATATTGTATTGTCTATTTTACTTGGCTGTGAACCGCCCTGAGTCCTTCGGGAGAAGGGCGGTATACAAATTTAATAAATAAATAAATAAATAAATAAATTTATAAATGAAAAAAATCTTAAAGGTGATTTTCCCTTTTCAATCTACTTTTTAAATTAAACGTTACTAACCTTATATTCCTGCAATGTGTACAGAACTGGCTTTGTACAGGATAATAGCTATGATTCCTTTTTCTTCTTATACTTATACTGAAAATTATTTCATAATCCCTTCTATAATGGAATGGCAATTCCTTTGGGACCTTCCATCTGAATTACTGCAACAGACTCTACATAGGGCGCCCTTGAAGAGCATCTGGAAACTTCAACTAATGCAGAATGCAGTTTCATAGATAGTGAATGGTGTGGGATATTTGATACGTGGAACACCACTGCTTTGTGAATTGCATTAGCTGCCATTGTGTTTCTGCCTGCATTTGAAGATGCTGGTTGTCACCTTTTTTTTTTAATTGAAAAAGTTTTACAAAGATTTAACAAATATTATCCCTCTTTCCCCCTCCTCCCTCCCCAGCCTCCCCTCTTCCCCCCTCCCCTCCACCCCCCCCCCCGAACTTCCCTGAACAAAATACAGGGTATTGAATCTGACAATCATAACCTGAATTATGCTAACTATCCATAAACTCCCATCCTCCCCTAGAACCTTAACTCTCCTTTTACAAAGAAAAAACATAAATTCTTGTGAACTGTTCATTCAAAAGCTATTTGGTATTTCTTAGTCTGACATCTATTTTGAATATAGTCAATCCATCCTCTCCATTCCAATATGCATCTTTCTTGTGAGCAGTCTTTCAGGAATGCTGAAATTTTCGCCATCTCTGCTAAATTTACAACTTTTAATATCCATTCTTCAATCGTAAATGTTCCTTCTTCCAGTATTGCGCAACCAATATTAAATTTAAAATCAATTTAGTCTCTATTATTATACAATTCGTAATTATACCCAATAAAAACAATTGTGGGGTAAATTTTATCTTCTTTTTCAAAATATTTTGTATTATCCACCAAATTCTTATCCAAAATGGCTGAATTTTTTTACAAGTCCACCATATATGAAAATAAGTAGCATCATCCACAATACATCTCCAACATTTAGCTTGCAAGTTTGGATACATACACGCTAGTTTTTTAGGATCTAAATGCCATGTATAAAAACATTTTATAAAAATTTTCTCTTAAATTTTGTGCTTGTATAAATTTAACATTTCTAACCCAAATTTTCTCCCAGGTTTCCATCATTATAGGTTCTTGTATATTTTGTGCCCATTTTGTCATGCAATCCTTAACTAATTCCGTTTCTGAGTCTATTTCTAACAATGCATTATACAATCTTTTAATATGCGATTGGCTTTGATCTCTAATTTGTTTTACCAAATTTTCTTCATTTTGCATGATACCAATTTTCTGATCCTCTTTTCGTCTGGCTTCTGTCCATACTGAAACCAAGTATGAATTATCTTTTCCTCTTTCATTATATTTAAAGACTTCAATTGCAGCTTACCCTTTTCCATAAAAAGAAGTTCTTTATAGGTAATTACCTCTTGTTTTTGTTCTGTACTTATATTCTGTATCACATGCCTAGGACATACCCATATAGGTAACTTGTAGTTTAACTTATATTGATACTTTTTCCAAACCCGTAACAAAGCATTTCTTAATATATGAGCTTTAAAAACTTTATCCACTTTTTTATCATACAGTAAATACGCATGCCAACCATATAACAAATCATAACCCTCTATATTCAATATTCTATCTTCTGTTGAGTTAAACTAATCACTAATTAGAGATAGGGCAGCTGCTTCATAGTATAATCTTAAATTAGGCATTTTAAGGCCCCCTCTTTCATGTATATCCTGTATTATTTTCAATTTTATCCTGGGTCTTTTACCAACCCATATAAATTTATTAATTCCATTTTGCCATTCTTTCAAATTTGCATCTTTTTTGAGTATTGGTACCATTTGAAACAAAAATAAAAACCTGGGTAAAACATTCATTTTTAAAACCACTATTCTTCCCAGTAAAGATAACTGCAACTTCTTCCAATTCTCCATTTCCTTCTGCACTTTTTGCCATAAAACTTCATAATTATTTTTATATAATTTCACATTCGAAGCTGCAATATACACTCCCAGATATTTGACCTTTTAACTTTGTTGCTGGCAATCCTTATGATTTATATTGATATATTGACCATCAGTTGTGTTGTAAATGTTGTACCTTGATGAAGGTATCTTTTCTTTTATGTACACTGAGGGCATATGCATCAAGACAAATTCCTTGTGTGTCCAATCACACTTGGCCAATAAAAGATTCTATTCTATTCTATTCTTTTTTACTATTTGAAATCCCTTTATTTTCTCTAATTCTACTTTTTGCTGTATAATCATATTTTTAGTTATTATTTTTGTCTTTTGTTGATTTACTTTAAATTCAGATACCTTCCCATATTGACTAATTATATCCATCAAATATATAACCAATTGTATTGGTTTGGATAAAGTAACCACCAGGTCATCTGCAAATGCCCTTAATCTATAATCTTGATGTCTAATTTTAATTCCCTTTATGTTGATTGACCCACGTATCTTATTCAATAGAGGTTCTAACGTTAAAATAAACAATAATGGCGACAAGGGACATCCTTGCCTTGTTCCTTTTTCAATTCTAAAAACCTCTGTCAAACTACCATTAACTATTATTTGAGCTATTTGTCTCTGATATACTGCCCTAATTGATTGTATAAAACATTCCCCAAACTGCATCTTTTCTATTACTCTAAATAAAAATTCCCAGTTCAATCGATCAAAAGCCTTCTCTGCATCCAAAAAAAAAAAAAAAAAAGCTGCAGAGACCTGGTTGTTTCTCTCCAAAAATTCTAGTAAATTCACAATTTGTCTAACATTATTTCTCATTTGTCTCCCTTCTATAAATCCTGATTGATCATTATGAATCTTTTGTTGTATAACCAACATTAATCTATTGGCTAGTATTTTAGCAAAAATCTTATAATCAACATTCAAAAGTGATATTGGTCTATAATTTTCTGGCTTAGTACAATCTTGATCCTCCTTTGGTATCAGTGAAATAAAAGCAGTTCTCCAAGATGGAGGTACATTTCCTCCAAACTGAATTTTGTTAAATAATTCCTTAAGAGGGTCCACCATTTCAAGTTGTAAATTTTTATAATAAACCATGGTTAATCCATCTGTTCCTGGGGCTTTACCTATTTTTAGCTGCTTAATAGCTAAAATAATTTCTTCTGAGGTTATAGATTGATTCAACCTTTCTCTTTGTTCTGACGTAAGTTCATCGATATTCCCTTCCTGTAATATATTTATCTATATCTATACCTTGAATTGAGTCACTAGCATATAATTTTGTATAAAATTCTAAAAAAGCTTTTTTAATCAAATTCTGTTGATATACTTCTTTACCTTTATATTGTATCTTTCCAATAACACGTGATTTCTGTTTTTTCCTTATTACATATGCCAACCACCTGCCTGGCTTATTAGCATTACAAAATGTATTGTGCTTAACATATTGTAAATTAGTTGCCACCTGTTCAGTTATAAGCATATTAAACTGTCCTCGCAGTATATTTATTGCTTCTCTAACTTTTTTATCCTCTGGATTAATTGATCAGTTAAAGTTCTTGGACATATTTTGGTCTTCTTCACCCTGGAAAGAAAGTCAATAGAAACTAATATAAAGTCAATCCTAGAAAAAGCTGGTTGTCACCTTTAAAGCCCTTCCTGCAGGGGTGAAATGCTCCCGGTTCGGACCAAATCAGCCGATCCGGTAGTGATGGCGGTGGGTGGTTTGGAGAACCGGTAGCAAAAATCCCTTCTCTCCCCCGCCCATGCCCACCCAATGCCCAGTTGCCTGTTTCCCTGCTTGCCGCTTCTTTTAAAAAATGCTTTTAAAAGGTAAAAAAAAAAAGGCTCTGATGATCCCAGCTGAGCTGCGCGATCGTCATGGCCTTTTTTTTCTTTTAAAAGCATTTTTTTACAACCTATTCCATTGAATAGATTGTAAAAAAATGCTTTTAAAAGTAAAAAAAAATCACGTGCCACAGCTGATCATCCCCCCCATGCGCTGTTCTACTTACCCCATGCCTCCTTTTGGCGTGCACTGCACATGGACCTTGCATTTGGTATGTGGTGCGCACTGTGCATGCATACGCACATGCGCAGCCAGTGAACCGGTAGTAAACAGGTTCAGATTTCCCCACTGCCTTCCTGGCTTGGAATCTGGTTACCTGAGGGACTGTCTTTTCTATCCAATCCAGTCCGGCTGACAGGGCATAAACTCCAGGTCACTTCAGCTAAGGAGTGTCATATGGCGGGCACTAGGAGGTGTGCCTTCTCTGTCATAGCCCCTGACCTCTGCAATATTCTCTCTCTGGAAATTAGGATGACCCCTGCCCGATTGGTCTTTCGTGAAACTTTGAAGCTGGTTATGAAGCTAGTGTGTTAAGGGTCCTGTTTCCTGGTTATTTTAACATCTGTGCTTTTGATTTTTCTGACAGCGATAGAAATTGAATAAATAAATGTAAATAAATTGATGTTATGGGAGTATGCATCAATATCAACTTTAACTTATCAACTAAAACAAATCTGATTGAGAGTTTGCAATGCAATGTAGAAATTATTTAGGACTGCATTTTTATAAATGGGATAATGCCACATCCAAATTTTGGATCTTCCTAACATAAGATTATAATATTTCATTGTTTTATGATTTGTTAAACTCATTAATTGTTTTAATGAGACAGAAATTATTGTAACCCCTTTATCTTGGTTTATACTTTATAATTCGATCCATATTGGTCATAACATTAATACTGGCTTTAACCTTCATAGTAATGTAAGACAGTTTAATATACAGATATAAATCACTGCTATTTTGGATTTTTATGGCTGTCAGGTCCACCATCGTATTCTGGTGTCCTGCGATTGTGCTGGGGAGAATTTGTAAAGCAATAAATTATAATGATAAAAAAGAAAGAACCGGTTTCCAACTGATAGATATAATTAATTGTCTTTTTTGTAACTTTTACTCCTAAAGAGTTGTTTTTAAGTAAAGAAAATACTAATTAAATCAACTGTTTGCCAGTGATTTCATTTTGGTGTGATTACATTATAAACCAAAGATGATTTTTTTATTAAAGAAATCAGCGGTGGAGCTGTGCCACTTCCTCTGTAGCTGATTTTGGAGAAGTGATTCTTCCCATTAAGCATTTGTCTCTAATCACTAAATTCCTGTAAAATGGAAAGGATGTTTAATTAGCTGCTATTGGCCTGAAACATATAAACTTTCCATTTGAATAGATTCCATATTATGTTCTGATTCTTGACTGAGGAATAAAATGGCTTTTCTTTCCACCCAGTTGATTGTTATCCTAGACCCCCCCAAATACTTCGAAATTCTAAATTCAGACACATCTGGTACTGCTAGATTAAATTTAGATGACTCAACATTGAAAGATGTTTTTATTTGTCCTTGGAAACACTTAACAGGCTGGTGTAAAGTAATGGGCACATTTTAGTGGAGCAACTTAAAATGTACTTGTGAATCTTTCTCTCAAAAAGTATCAACTAACCTCTAATATGGATCGGACTTGTTCTTAATAAATCTTGAAAAGTTAACGTATTTCTGGAAAAATGAAAACTCCAACGATTTCTTGTGAACACTGATGTCTTTGAAATATCACAAGATCATAGTAACTGTGATATGGGAAAGGCTGCCTTTGAAGACTGGAAGTTGAAATTGGGGTAAGGAGTGAAATGCCAAAGGCAGATTATATCTCTGCTCTGGTTCTGTAAGATTTGATGGTCCGAGGAGTCACTTGTAATGCTCCTCATAAGTTTCTGCATGCTCCCCGCCCCGCCTTCCCCGCTTGAAACTGGGGTTGGAATTCTAGTTAATGCTTTTTAGAAAGTATCCTTAGAACATTAAAAGTTTTTAATTATTATTAAGCATAGAACAAGACAAAATTCAAAGTAAACCTTTGGCAATCAAAGAACTATCATGACATGTTTAATATCACTTCTTCTTCTGTTACTAATGAGCATTAGTCCCCAGGAAGTAAGATTTAATTTCCAGAAGGCCATTAATCTTGTTTCCCCAGCTGTTGATATACAGGACACCGGTGACTGCTTTCTAATGATAATTGTGTTTCTGACTCACTGAAAAACTAACTCTACGCAAAAGCCTTAACCTGCATTATTTAGAACACAAATATTAGTTGAAGTTATCATTCATATTTTCCACCCTTCTCCTGCAGAGTCTAGCAAAGTATTCCCACTTCTTCAGAATACTGTATTGTGAACAAATATATATGGAGATTCTCAGTCATCCAGGTCATTATCCCAGAGGTGCTTTTTCAAAAGGCAACTGGATTTTCTTTGTTTTTCCTTGAAGATGTTTCACTTCTCATCCAGAAAGCTTCTTCAGTTCTGACTGAATGATGGAGAATGGAAGATTTATATCCCTTGCAGGCATTTGCTCCTTGGCAATCTCTTTTGAGAGTTGTTGAGGCCACCTGGAGGTTTATCTGTGGCCTCAGGGGCACTTGAATAGTGCAAATAAGTGTGGAACCTTGGAATTGCTGAAAGGACTGTCAGACCTGGAAGCCATCTTTTTCGTTATATCTTCAGGCTTGCCACATTTACTACTGTGGGAAATTGGGAGGGGGGATTGTATGGAGAATGGGTGATATATAGTTACAATAACATTTCTTTCTCAGAAAGTCAAGGACATTTTGTCCTGCAACTGGAGGGTTGGAATTGGGAGGCATCTCCAGTCGGCACGGTGTTTGGATTGGGCTATGTGATGGACATATGGGGGTTGGGCAGGGTCTTGAACTTTCCTTTGGGTGGGGAAAACCTGGAAACTTTCAGATTCGGATTTTCCCAGATGTTCCAATAGGACTTCTCTAATAAAATGTAACTTTGAGGAAACTCAAGCCTCTGCGTTTTCTTTCATTGGGGGTGTACTTGGAACCCTGACAAGGACTGTGTTATAAACAGGAGATAGGTAGTGTTGTATACCCTCCCCCTCTGTTGAGATATGCGATGGACCATAATTAATAATGGGTCCTTCTCAGGGGTGAAATCCAGCATGTTCTGACAGGTTCTGTAGAATCGGTAGTGGAAATTTTGAGTAGTTCAGAGAACCGGCAAATACCACCGCTGACTGGCCTCAGAGTGGGGTGGGAATGCAGATTTTGCAATATTGTTCATCCAGGAGTGGGGAGGGAATGGAAATTTTATGGTATCATTCCCCTGCCATGCCCATCAAGTTACACCATGTCCACCAAGCCACGCACACAGAACCAGTAGTAAAAAAAATTGGATTTCACCACTGGTCCTTCTGAACATTTATTATAATTTTAATAGTGAGGTGGATTTTCCTGCAGTTTTCATTTGGCTTCAAATCTCAGTTAGAGAAATGAGTGAAAGATTTTTAATTAAGAAGTTTTATGAAGAGTGTAATAAATTAATGAATTTCTAGTAAAAGAAGGAAATCTCCTTTTAGGTCTTTGAAACAGATAAGTTCCAAGTTTCCTTAGTCTAGAAAGCATATGAGACGTTTTTTATTTTTTATTTTATTTTATTTTATTTATTTGTCAAGCATATATAACATAACAGGTAAAAGTATAAACATAATCTGAAAACATGAAAAGAGAAAGAAAAAAAAGGAATATTAGGACAGGGATGGTAGGCATGCTGGTGCACTTATGTACGCCCCTTACAGACCTGTTAGGAATGGAGTGAGGTCAACAGTAAACAGTTTAAGGTTAAAGTTTTGGGAATTTGGGAAGAAACAGACAACAAGTGGTCAAAATTGGCAATGCTCTATCAAATCCTGTTCCTGTTAAAAGTGGCATTCCCCAAGGCAGCGTTCTTGGACCAACACTCTTCATATTATAGATTAATGATCTCTGTGATCATAGTACAAGTAATTGTGTTCTCTTTGCTGATGATGTCAAACTATTTAACACCACCAACAATACAGCTATCCTCCAAAAAGACCTTGACTTTTTATCTGAATGGTCTAAACTTGGCAACTCCAAATCTCAACCAGCAAATGCTCAGTCTTACATATTGGAAAAAAGAACCTAAACACTAAGTACAAGCTTGATGGACATTACCTTACAGATGACCCCCACCCTGTTAAAGACCTTGGAGTTTTCATATCAAATGATCTAAGTGCCAAAGCCCACTGCAACTACATCGCAAAAAAAGCTTTAAGAGTTGTAAACCTAATCTTGCGTAGCTTCTTCTCCAAAAACACTACACTACTAACCAGAGCATATAAAACATTTGCTAGACCAATTCTTGAATACAGCTCGACTGTCTGAAACCCATATCACATTTCTGACATCAATACAATTGAACGTGTCCAGAAATATTTTACAAGAAGAGTTCTCCACTCCTCTGAATACGACAAAATACCTTATGCCACCAGACTTGAAATCCTGGGTTTAGAAAACTTAGAACTATGCCGCCTTCAACATGACCTGAGTTTAACTCATAGAATCATCTATTACAATGTCCTCCCTGTCGAAGACTACTTCAGCTTCAATTGCAACAATACATGAGCACACAATAGATTTAAGCTTAATGTTAACCGCTCCAATCTTGATTGCAGAAAATATGACTTCAGTAACAGAGTTGTTAATATTTGGAATAAACTACCTGACTCTGTGGTCTCTTCCCAAAATCCCAAAAGCTTCAACCAAAAACTATCATTGACCTCACCCCATTCCTAAAAAGTCTGTAAGGGGTGTGCATAAGAGCACAAACGTGCCTACCGTTCCTGTCCTATTGTTTTCCTTCATTATATCCAATTAATATAGTTATTACATACTCATACTCATATATATGCTTATATATTTTATAATTATTTCATGCTTATGCTTATATATACTATTATGACAAAATAAATAAATAAATAAAAATAAAATAAATAAACCAAAGAGTCAGGAAGTGCATTCCAGGCATTGACCACTCTGTTACTGAACTCATATTTTCTGCAATCGAGTTTGGAGCAGATTACCTTGAGTTTGTATCTATTATTTGCTCGTGTAATGTTGTGGTTGAAGCGGAAGTAGTCATTGACAGGTAGGACATCGTGGCAGATAATTTTATGTACTATGCTTAGGTCAGACCAAAGTCAACGTAGTTCTAAGTTGTCTAACCCTTCATCTAGTTGAGAATACAATTGGTTCTCTCTCATTTCATTGCCACAAGAAAGGAAGATAATTTTCCACTTAATTCACACACACACAAAAAAGTTAAAGTTGCCTGCTTAGGCAAACTCTGTAAGAGAAATGAGTGAAAGATTTTGAATTAAGAAGTTTTATGAAGAGTGTAATAAATTAATGAATTTCTAGTAAAAGAAGGAAATCTCCTTTTAGGTCTTTGAAACAGATCAGTTCCAAGTTTCCTTAGTCTAGAAAGCATATGAGACGTTTTTTATTTTTTATTTTATTTTATTTTATTTATTTGTCAAGCATATATAACATAAGTAAAAGTATAAACATAATCTGGAAATATGAAAAGAGAAAGAAAAAAAAGGAATATTAGGACAGGGATGGTAGGCATGCTGGTGCACTTATGTATGCCCCTTACAGACCTGTTAGGAATGGAGTGAGGTCAACAGTAAACAGTTTAAGGTTAAAGTTTTGGGAATTTGGGAAGAAACAGACAACAAGTGGTCAAAATTGGCAATGCTCTATCAAATCCTGTTCCTGTTAAAAGTGGCATTCCCCAAGGCAGCGTTCTTGGATCAACACTCTTCATATCATAGATTAATGATCTCTGTGACCATATTACAAGTAATTGTGTCCTCTTTGCTGATGATGTCAAACTATTTAACACCACCAACAATACAGCTATCCTCCAAAAAGACCTTGACTTTTTATCTGAATGGTCTAAACTTGGCAACTCCAAATCTCAACCAGCAAATGCTCAGTCTTACATATTGGAAAAAAGAACCTAAACACTAAGTACAAGCTTGATGGACATTACCTTACAGATGACCCCCACCCTGTTAAAGACCTTGGAGTTTTCATATCAAATGATCTAAGTGCCAAAGCCAAAGCAACTACATCACAAAAAAGGCTTTAAGAGTTGTAAACCTAATCTTGCGTAGCTTCTTCTCCAAAAACACTATACTACTAACCAGAGCATATAAAACATTTGCTAGACCAATTCTTGAATACAGCTCGACTGTCTGGAACCCATACCACATTTCTGACATCAATACAATCGAATGTGTCCAGAAATATTTTACAAGAACAATTCTCCACTCCTCTGAATACAACAAAATACCTTATGCCACCAGACTTGAAATCCTGGGTTTAGAAAACTTAGAACTATGCCGCCTTCAACATGACCTGAGTTTAACTCATAGAATCATCTATTACAACGTCCTTCCTGTCGAAGACTACTTCAGCTTCAATTGCAACAATACATGAGCACACAATAGATTTAAGCTTAATGTTAACCGCTCCAATCTTGATTGCAGAAAATATGACTTCAGTAACAGAGTTGTTAATATTTGGAATAAACTACCTGACTCTGTGGTCTCTTCCCAAAATCCCAAAAGCTTCAACCAAAAACTATCATTGACCTCACCCCATTCCTAAAAAGTCTGTAAGGGGTGTGCATAAGAGCACAAACGTGCCTACCGTTCCTGTCCTATTGTTTTCCTTCATTATATCCAATTAATATAGTTATTACATACTCATACTCATATATATGCTTATATATTTTATAATTATTTCATGCTTATGCTTATATATACTATTATGACAAAATAAATAAATAAATAAAAATAAAATAAATAAACCACAGAGTCAGGAAGTGCATTCCAGGCATTGACCACTCTGTTACTGAACTCATATTTTTTGCAATCGAGTTTGGAGCAGATTACCTTGTGTTTGTATCTATTATTTGCTCGTGTAATGTTGTGGTTGAAGCGGAAGTAGTCATTGACAGGTAGGACATCGTGGCAGATAATTTTATGTACTATGCTTAGGTCAGACCAAAGTCAACGTAGTTCTAAGTTGTCTAACCCTTCATCTAGTTGAGAATACAATTGGTTCTCTCTCATTTCATTGCCACAAGAAAGGAAGATAATTTTCCACTTAATTCACACACACACACAAAAGTTAAAGTTGCCTGCTTAGGCAAACTCTGTAAGAGAAGATGAAAGGAACTGCATCACTTTCCTGGGGGGAAGAAACAGAAAAAGAAATAAAAGAAAATCATCTCCTAAGGGTGAGGAAAGCTACTCAATTTATCAAAGCTGCCCTGTAGCAACTATGAATTATGAGCTCTTTCACAGCTCTTCTTTAATTTGAACTGATAAATTATATCATTCAAGATCATGACATGTAATATGAATGAAAACTCTTAAGGGTGAGAGGAGAAGATCACCAGGGGCATATTTCCTATCCTTCAGTTAAAGGATCTTCTAACACTCTTTCCATTAATTTATTCTTTAAAGCAACCTATGAAACATGGAAGAAAAGGAGCACTATCCTAGCTAAAAGTGGAATTGCTAACTCCTAAGCAATGCTGGAGAGTTTACATTAATTGTTTGGTGAATTGGTTATATTGTCTTAAATAAAATGTGATGAATCGTTAAGACTATTGCTGGAATCTGGTGGTCAAGAGCAGTGACACGCAAACATTTTGGTCTCCGACCCCTTCTGATTCTTAAAAATGATTGATTGTATTAGAAATTAAAACTGAGAAATGTTAAAATGCTTATTTATTTGACTTCACAGACTCCCTAAAAGAATCTTGAAAACTCCCAGAGGTTCCCAGACCACACTTTCACACTGGTCTGAAAAAATGGTAAATCCTTACTTTTATTTAATATTTTGTTGGGCCTTCAAATCAGCTCTTTACTATTGGCAACCACTCGAGCAAGTCCCTAAAGTTTTCTTGACAGGATTTCTCCAAACTAAATTAGTTTATTATTACCAGCTTCCTAGGATTGAGAGTATGACTGACCCAAGGTGCCTTAGGCAGGATTAGAACTCGTGGTCTCATGTATCAAAAATGTATCAAAAATGATGCTCTAAATTCATAAATCGATATATCGTTGTGAAATGACACAATTAAATTATGACTGAATGGCAAATTTCAGAATGAATTGTGCTCTTGAAAAAAATTAGTTTGATCTCCTGATGATCAATTTGATCCAAGTTTTTTTTTAAAAAAGTCTGCTGTATTAGCAAAATTGAAATTTTGGTAAAGAGTTAAAAAGAAAAAGATATATGAATATATTTTAATATAAATCTTTTATATGCTTTCACTTTATATTATATTATGCATTTTAATCTTGTAGATCATGTTGAGCTGCAGAATCAATTAGACAAGATGAAAATATTGCAATATAATAAATCATGTAAAATGACATCAATAGTAGAAATAAGTTACTTTTAAGGTGGCAGATAGCATAAATTGCAGAGTAATAATTTGTATGATAAAGTTCCTCTTGTCAGTATAAGTTGAAGAACTTGGCTGAAAATACGTAGCAGTGTGGAATGCCAACATCCAGCCATTATAAGCTAAACTTGCTTTAGAATTTCAGTCTTTAAAACAATGATGGATCAGTTATGTGTCATCAAGTCATTTTTGACTCTTGTAAACCATATAGATTGATTTTTTTTCCCCATGACATCTATACCTAACCTGGTCTTTCAGATCTTCCATTGGTGCACTCATGACCACTGTAAGTCAGGAGTCCCCAACCTGACTTGTGTCCATGCGGACACTTGTGCAGGCAGGTCCATTTATGTGTATGGCAGGCACTTGCACTCGTGTGCAAGCTCCATTTGTGTGAGTGGTGGGCGCTCACACTCGCTGCTTGTGTAAATGAAGCTGCATGCGCGAGTGCCCTCCCCGCCAGTCCACAAAGCTGGAGACCTCTGCTGTATCAGTAAGTGACTCCATTTAACTTGTTGCTTGTCATTCTCTTTCTCCCTTTTCTTCCCCCTTTCCCAGCATTACAGCCTTTGCCAGGATCCTTAGTCTTTGTACAGTGTGTCTGAAATCGGATAATTTGAATCTGGTCTTTTAGTGCAGGGCTTTTCTGGTGGAGGAATTCTGGGAGTTGAAATCTACAAGTCTTAAAGTGGCCAAGGTTGGAGACCCCTGTTTTAGTTTGTCTCGTTTGAGAACTCTGGGTTGATTTGTTCAATGATCCATTTGTTTGTTTTGTTGGCTGTGCACAGTAACATTTTTAAAAATTAATTTAAAATAAATTTTAAAAACTTTTTAAAATTGGTTAATTAGAATAAAATATTAGTGTATCTCCCATTTATCATCTCAAAAATGAAACCGTCATCCTGTCAAACGCCTGGGGTAAATCCAGATCATATCGTATTTAGTCAGTGGGCCTAGAGACTAAATGTATGTGGAGATCAAGGGGCTGATGTGATTGTGTGGTTGCTGCCACTGGGCAGTGAGAGGTGGGTTTATGGGTTCTTTCATTGCAAAATGCTAATATTGTAAGTTGTTCAGAGTCACCGTGCATGAGTTGGGGAGCCATATGCACTTGCTTAATAAATGAATATTTAAATAAATAGGAGTTAATTGTAACATCATTGATTTCACTGGGTTTTCTTTTAAGGATATTTGCATCTGGATTCAACCCATTTTTCACCTGGCCATTTTTAGATTTTTTTTAATTAAGAAGAAATAAATGGAAACATGACATGCTACCAATCAAAGCCCTAGCCCAGGGGTCTGCAAACTTAGCTCTTTTATTTATTTTATTTATTTATTTGTTTGTTTGTTTGTTTAGATTTTTATACCGCCCTTCTCCCGAAACTTCAGCTTTGCTGGCTGAGGAACTCTGGGAGTTGAAGTCCACAAGTCTTAAAAGAGCCAAGTTTGCAGACCCCTGCCCTAGCCTGTAGAAGCATATTTACATATATGGGCTGTGGGCACCATATACTTTGTTGGGAAATGTGCTTAATCCACCTACCGCTCATGATAAAAGTCAACTTGGGGTAGAACCTCAGTTTGCCTTCAGGTCTCAATGGGTGTTTCCGAATGAATATACATCAGAGAGGTCACGTTCTATGTACATGTAAGCCCCCGTCATCGTCATGACATGTATTTTATGGAGAGCACCCATAGTTTCCTTTATTATGCCCCTTAGCTCCAAAAATATTATCTACTAAAATAAGGCTTCTGGCAGACTGAGGACATTTGATTAGCAAGATTCTTTGAAGTTTCTTCTAGTTCAAAAGAAAGAAGAAAGATCAGTCGTGTCTTTTGAAGGAAGCTTAAAGAGCAGCAGGCTGTATTTTAAAAGAAGAAAAATTGACGAGATAGCACGAACAGATGCCTGCCTGTCACAAAAGTCAACAAAACAAACACTGTGGCATCTGGGCAACCAGTGTGACCATTCTAAAATTAAAGTAAATGAAGCACACACACACCCTTTTAACACCCTTTTACGATGTGTTGTCCCCTTTTATAGGGACGTGGTGGCTCAGTGGCTAAGATGCTGAGCTTGTCGATTGAAAGGTCGGCAGTTCAATGGTTTGAATCCTTAGTGCCACATAATGGGGTGAGCTCACGTTACTTGTCCCAGCTTCTGCCAACCTAGCAGTTCGAAAGAACGTAAAAAATGCAACTAGAAAAATAGCGACCATCTTTGGTGGGAAGGTAACAGCATTCCGTGTGCCTTTGGCATTTAGTCATGCTGGCCATATGACCACAGAGACATCTTTGGAGAGCACTGGCTTTTTGGCTTTGAAATGGAGATGAGCACTGCCCCCTAGAGTCAGGAACAACTAGCACATATGTGTAAGGGAAACCTTTACCTTTACTTTTTATGATGTGTTGCAGCTTTTCCTATTACATAAAGATTGTAGAAATGAAAGTGTCTTTCACAGGAATATGTGCTTGCAAATATTGATAACGGCAAAACAATGCCCAGTATTTGCAGAAAATATTGGCTGGTGAACCTAAACATCCACTTTAATCTAGAGTTGGCTTTGTTTCAAGTGAAATGAAAACAAATACTAAACCATGATTGATAGATTTTGAAATTCTAATGTTCTAGATAGATGATATAGATAGATGTTAGAAGGTAGACAGATAGACAGACAGATGAGGGGGGAGAGATTTGTATGGCTACCCAATTCAACATTGTGACTACTAATGGCAAACAGCGGTTAAAGACATAACATAACTGCAGCAGCCCAATATGTATCCTTATTGATATAGAAATGCAACAAATTTCTATTCAGGATGCAACAGCAGGTGGCTATACACTCCACCAGTCCTTCTGAATCATGATCTCTCACTGTTGCCTTTACAGTCCTTTTGAATCACAGTGCAATTTACCATGAAAAAATGAGTTAAAATATTTGAATACCTTCTAGATAACAGGAAATAGGAATACGTGACACCTTTATTTTTAAAATTGACGTCTCTCTATTTTTGTACTATAAATATTTATGTGCAGTATTCACAGAACCAAAGTAACAAGCAAAAGTAGAAAACACAGCTTTAATAAAGCAAGCTCCCAAAGAAGAAAATTAATATTATTTGGGATTTTTTTTTTGTTTAGAAACATGGAATCAATGAAGAGAAAACATAACAGAACTTTATTACTATGCCTGCTGTGTAAAAAAAACCCCACTTAGTTCAAGTTCATCCCTCACCCACCCCCCAAATTCATGGTGGGAGATTCACAGATAAAAGTAGAAATGTGCAGATATTGTATTTAGATTTAAAGAGGTAAAGTACATGTGAATTCACACCATATCTACCTGTACCTCCTTAAGTCAAACACTCCTGCTGTAAAATCCAGGAGAAGATTTAACATCTTTAAGACAACTGGATGGTCACTGAGGGGACAAAGCAATCTAATCCTGCACACTTGACTGGGTGGCTCAGTGGCTAAGACATTGAGCTTGTCAATCAGAAAGGTCAGCAGTTTGGTGGTTCAAATCCCTAGTACAGGTCTCCTGTGTGAGCAAGGGGTTGGACCAAGGTCCCTTCCAACTCTGTTATTATTATTATTATTATTTATTCGATTTTTATACCGCCCTTCTCCCGAAGGACTCAGGGCGGTGTACAGCCAAGGTAAAACAAACAGTGCAATATACAATTAAAATACGAATTAAAAAACTTATTACATAATTGGCCTAAAACTTTGGAACATATAAAACTAAAACCCATTAAAAATTAATAATAAAAATTTAAAACCAATAAAATTTAAGCCAGCCCCGCGCGAATAAATAAATGTGTTTTCAATTCGCGGCGGAAGGTCCGAAGGTCAGGTATTTGGCGTAAACCCGGGGGAAGTTCGTTCCAGAGGGTAGGAGCCCCCACAGAGAAGGATCTTCCCCTGGGGGCCGCCAGCCGACATTGCTTGGCGGACGGCACCCTGAGAAGTCCCTCTCTGTGTGAGCGTACGGGTCGGTGGGAGGCATGAGGTAACAGCAGACGGTCCCTTAAGTACCCAGGCCCTAAGCCATGGAGCGCTTTAAAGGTAGTAACCAAAACCTTAAAGTGCACCCGAAAGACCGCAGGTAGCCAGTGCAGTCTGCGCAGGAGTGGTGTTACGTGGGAGCTACGTGAAGCTCCCTCTATCACCCGCGCAGCTGCATTCTGGACTAACTGAAGCCTCCGGGTGCACCTCAAGGGGAGCCCCATGTAGAGAGCATTACAATAATCCAAGCGGGAGGTAACGAGCGCATGAGTGACTGTGCACAAGGCATCCCGATCAAGGAAGGGGCACAACTGACGAACCAGGCGAACCTGGTGGAAGGCCCTCCTGGAGACGGCCGTCAAATGATCTTCAAATGACAACTGTTCATCCAGGAGAACACCCAAGTTGCGCACCCTATCCTTTGGGGCCAATAACTCGCCTCCAACAGTCAGCCGCGGCTGCAGCTGACTGAATCGGGGTGCCGGCATCCACAGCCACTCCGTCTTGGAGGGATTAAGCTTGAGCCTGTTCCTCCCCATCCAGACCCGTACGGCTTCCAAACACCGGGACAGCACTTCAACAGCTTTGTTGGGGTGGCCTGGGGTGGAAAAGTACAGCTGAGTATCATCAGCGTACAGCTGGTATCTCACCCCAAAGCCACTGATGATCTCATCCAGCGGCTTCATATAGATGTTGAACAGAAGGGGCGAGAGAATCGACCCCTGTGGCACCCCACAAGTGAGGCACCTCGCGGCCGATCTCTGCCCCCCTGTCAACACCGTCTGCGACCGGTCGGAGAGATAGGAGGAGAACCACCGATAAACGGTGCCTCCCATTCCCAGTCCCCCCAACTGGCGCAGCAAGATACCATGGTCGATGGTATCAAAAGCCACTGAGAGGTCTAATAGGACCAGGGCAGAGGAATAACCCCTGTCCCTGGCCCTCCAGAGATCATCCACCAACGCGACCAAAGCTGTCTCCGTGCTGTATCCGGGTCGGAAGCCGGACTGGAACGGGTCTAGATAGACGGCTTCATCCAGGTATTGGGGTAGCTGCCGCGCCACAGCACTCTCTACAACCTTCGCAACAAAGTGAAGGTTGGAGACCAGACGATAATTACCCAAAATAGCTGGGTCCAGGGAGGGCTTCTTGAGGAGGGGTCTCACCACCGCCGCTTTCAAGGCGGCAGGGAAAACCCCTTCCAACAAAGAAGCATTAATAATCCCCTGGAGCCAGCCTCGTGTCACCTCCTGAGTGGCCAGCACCAGCCAGGAAGGACACGGGTCCAGTAAACATGTGGTAGCGTGGAGCCTCCCCAACAACCTGTCCACGTCCTCGGGAGTCACAAGATCAAACTCATCCCAAACAGACTCAACAAGACGTGCCTCCTCCCTCTCGCTTGGATCATCCCAATTTCGGTCCAGACCATCCCGGAGCTGAGCGATTTTATCGTATAGATAACCACTAAACTCCTCGGCACGTCCCTGCAAAGGGTCATCCCACACCTCCTGATGAAGGAGAGAGCGGGTCACCCGAAACAGGGCGGCCAGGCGGTTATCTGCCGACGCAATGAGGGTGGAAGCGTAAGAACGCCTCGCCTCCCTCATTGCCACTAGGTAGGTCCTAGAAAAGGACCTAACTAGTGTCCGATCAGCTACGGAACGACTGGACCTCCAAGTACTCTCTAGGCGTCTTCTCCAGCGTTTCATCTCCCTCAGCCCCTCGGAGTACCAAGGGGCCGGACGAGATCTGCGCCAGGTCAGAGGCCGCAAAGGCATGACACGGTCCAAGGCCCCAGCCGCGGCCTGTTCCCAGGCCACAACTAGTTCCTCAGCCGAGCCGTGGGCCAGATCCTCAGGAAATGGCCCAAGCTCTGTCAGGAACCTCTCAGGGTCCATCAGGCGCCTGGGACGGAACCAACGTATAGGTTGGTTCCTGCGATGGTGGCTGGCGATTCAGAAGTCCAGGCGAAGGAGAAAATGATCTGACCATGACATCGGTTCTGTTACTAAATCATCTAATTCCAGATCATTTAGCCACTGTCCAGAGATATAAATTAGATCCAGCGTGCCTCCTCCCATGTGCGTAGGGCCATCATTTACTCGAATCAGGTCCAAGGCCGTCATGGAAGCCTGGAACTCCCGAGCTGCAGTCGATGACAAGCCAGTCGATGGCAGGTTGAAATCCCCCATGACTATAAGTCTGGGGGTCTCAACCGCCACACCGGCAAGTTACTGTTACTATTCCATGTGGTTAAGGAAAGTTCAGGAAAGTGGCTAAAGTACTGTCTTCCATCCTGTGTGTGTCAGTTCATTGCACACAATTTTAATGACCCTCTACTCATTCCGTTAGGGTGCTCTCCCTGGAAGGAGACAGTCAACTGGAAAGGGGCAAAGAGCCATCATTGTCTCAGAGAACACTAAACCCAACATTGATGGGCTTGGGCCAGAGTGAGATGAGTTTATGCAACCTTTGCTTGGCCCACTTATTCTCCTCTTCTTTGTCTCCCTCCGCTTCCAATCCTTGGATCTTGCATGTTCAAAAAAAGTCAGGAAGGCTGATATAATTATACAGAGGCAGTAAAGCAGCAGAAACAAGTACAGGACAGAAGCAAACCAAAGAAGGGTGGAAGTAAGAGATGTGAAAGAAAGGTGAGCATTTTATCCAGAGTTGGTATTCAGCAGATTCTGACCAGTTCTGGAGAACCGGTAGCGGAAATTTTGAGTAGTTCGGAGAACCGGTAGTAAAAATTCTGACTGGCCCCGCAACCATCTATTCTCTGCCTCCTAAGTCCCAGATGATCGGGAGGAAATGGGGATTTTGCAGTAACCTTCCCCTCGAGTAGGGTGGGAATGGAGATTTTACAGTATCATTCCCCTGCCATGCCCACCAAGCCATACCCACAGAACTGGTAGTAAAAATTTTTGAAACCCACCACTGATTTTAATCAGAAATGTATTTAATGTTATGTTCCCAAGCTACATGTTTGCATTACAGAAATCATGCCTGGGCAAGTTTGCTTAAGAGGCTGAGTGACACAATTAATTTACAATTATAATGTAGATTAATATAAAATCTCATCTCCACCCTGTCTCTGCATTGGTTTATCTATTTTAATATTAATGCTTTAGCTTTTAATATCTGATGTCTTAATGTTTAAATCCTATAGTTGTTTTATTGCTATTTATGCTAGCTGAAGCCACCTAGAGTCGCTTGGCAGAGTGATGGGTGGCATGCTAAATAAAGTCCATAAGTCCCAAAAGAGCTATTGAAAAACATAGCTCTAGGCACATGTGTAATGAAAATCACTAAGACGTGATAAAGAAAACATGTACAAAATGTTCTATAGGTGGCACTTGCTACCAGCTAGATTGGCAAAGATGTTCCCCATTACCTCGCCATTATGTTGGAAATGCAAACAGCAAAAGGGAATATATTACCACATGTGGTGGTCCTGTCACAAAGCGAAACAATATTGGAGCAAAATTAAATCACAACTAGAAGAAATTATTAAACAAAATATAGAAATGAGGCCAGAAACATTTTCACTAAGAATACTTCCAGGGTCATATGAAAAAGAAATACGGTATTTAATCAGTCATATAATTACAGCAGCACAAATAGTTTATGCACAGAATTGGAAAAACAATAATATACCAACTGAAGACAATGTAATTAGAAAAGTTTTGGAATATGCAGAAAGCTTATGAAGGAGATACAAGAAAAAGAGAAACAGAATATTACCTAGTATGGGAGAAATGGTATAAATGGTTGGAGGAAAAAGAAAAAAGACAAGGAAAGATTAAATAATGGTTGAAATAGGAGTAGAAATATAAGAACAAATAGGAGGAAACAAAAATTGTTGAAAGGAAATTGTGTACACATTTATGTCTATGTACATATGTAAATAAAATAATTAATATTAAAAATATATGTATAAAAGATACATTAGGATCAGGGAGAAAAAATGTATAAGTATTGGTTACCGATACGAAACTGTTAAAAAGAAAAAAGTGTTAAAATTTCTTTTTGTTTAAAAAAAATGTTTAATAAAAATATTAAAGAAAAAAAAGAAAATCACTAAGACATTCCTTCGTTTTCCATGCCAATGTCTTATGCAAATTGCTGTTTTAAGATACGTTCATATCACAGGTCTGAAAATTCTACTGGAGCTGGCTTATTTAAGATTCTAAGATCTGGGTTTGCTTCGGTGATCGATCCATTTCTTTTGCAGAAACCTGCTTCTAACTGAGAAGGAAAGTATGTTCTCAGATGAGTTTCCTGGTGAGGGTTGGCACTGTGTGAAGAAACTAGCCAAAGAAAGAGGAGGGTTCAGCCTTCCAAATTGGGAAAAATATTATCAAGCACCAGATTTGGTGTGGATAAGCAATTGGATACATCTTAAAAATATAAGACTTCTGACATTGGAAGGCCACAATTTGCAAATAGGATAGCATGCTATTCTTTGGGAGGAGAAGCACAAAGTTCATCAGTTCTTCCAGAGACACTACACCAGATGGGCGTTCTTAGATACTTGTATTAAAACTAAAAGAGGTAATTATATGGAAGTCCCCAATTGGATATCAACCTTGGAGGTGCTCATACATCCAAATTTTATTAAATTAGGAGGGGTTGTCACATATAAAGATATATTAAACGATAAAGGGGAATTGAAATCTAGGAATAATTTAAAGGAGGAATTGAACTAGAATGGTGGGCATATCTCCAAATACAATATAAATATATGAAGGACAAGAAGGAATGGGGTCTAAAAACAGAATTAACAGAACTGGATAAAATTTTTACTAAGTATGGGGGAGAAGGCCATAAGGAAGCTATATCACTATTTATTAGAACTGGAAATGTTAGAAGAGCATGTAAAGGACACCATGATAATTTGGAGCAAATATTTCGGCTATAGTATTAATTTGGAAAATTGGCCGAATTTATGGGGAAAAAACATAAAAATTACTTTAGCAACATACCATCTATATAAGATGTTTTACAGGTGGCATTTCCCACCCACAAGATTAGCAAGAATAATTAAAAAATACTCTTCAATGTGTTGGAAATGTGAGGTAGTCCCAGGAACCTTTTACCATATGTGGTGGAATGCCCAAAGGCCAAAATTTTTTGGCATCAAATAAGGTGTTGGCTGGAAGAGATCTCAACATTAAAAATAGAAGTTAAACCAGAACTTTTATTATTAGGCATTATAGAGGGCAAATATAACAAGAATACAACCTATCTAATATTACATATATTAACAGCAGCAAGAATAGCTTTTGCCCAAAAATGGAAGAGCAAAGAACTCCCCTCGGAAGAAGTGCTAACTAAAATCTTTAATTGTGCAGAAATGGACAGACTTACCTTGGAGCTCAAGGATAAAAGTGAATCAGCATACTATGAAATCTGGACTAAATTTTATGAATGGTTGGACAGGAAGAGGAATGCTAAGATGAAGGTGTAATGAATGTCTAGAAATGGATATGACAATGTATGTTAAGCTTGTATGTGAGATAGGATTAGAGAGTATGGATGTAGCTGTTTAAGAGGAATTAACCTACATACTTGACATGTAAGAAGTAATGTAAATTTGTACAGATAAGTATATCATTTATTAGCTTAAATTTAACAAAGTTTAAAACCAGTGACGTTAAACCATGTCCATTGTTTTTAATTTGAATTATTAATAAAAAACTTTTTAATAATAATAAAAAAGAAACTAGCTGACCCCCTCCATGATGATGAGGGGGAGAAACATGTAATCAAGTCTTTACATACCTACTACCTATTTTTAATGGAATTTACTAAGCGCTTTAGACTAATCAAGCCAAGATATTTTTTTCACCCATTCCTTCCTTCTCCTTATAGTTGTTTTTAGAAACTAAGATGTTATTTTCTTTCTTTTCATTACAAGCTGACACCCTCCCCCCAATGAAAAACTATTAGGGCTGTGCAAAACATTCCAAAGAAATATACTGAAGCTGTGGCAGCTTGCACAAAGACTCCTTTTCAGATTATTATAGCAGCTGCATCATCTGTAAGGCTTGTTCTCTTGGTTATCTGCTTTTGATTGCCTACGTGTGTCCAGACAACCACTTTGCTCAACATCTTCTGTCATATTGCTGACTCCATTTCCTTGTAGCATCCTGAAAAAGCTGCCATGTGGATTAGGGTGTTTCTATGGAACCAAATGAGATGCAATAAGGATATGGACAGAATGAGGGTTCAACCATGGGCCCTCTTTTATCCAGCAGCTTCAGGGTCCTCAGGAATTTCCATGAATGGAAGCAGCTCTTCCTATTCTTGGAAAGGACAATCTAAATTCAATCCAATATATAAAATTATCAATGAAAAGACTACAATAAAAAAGGTCAAAGTTCAAAGAACATCTTTTTTCAAAGAATAACACTTCCAATATAAATAATGATTTTAAATTGTAATTTTATTACATTAAAATGATACATAAAGACATTTCGGAGTGGTCACTGTAACATGACAATAAAAAAATAAACACACATAAAGGATAAATCTTTTTGTGACCCTTATGAGACCCAGCCTATCGTATAGAAAATATCAGAAAAAACAAATTAGTGTCTGTCAAGACTGTTTTCAATAACTGGGCTTTTTCTAACAAAGAAATCAGGGAAAAAAAACTCTGCTCAATAATGATTCAAAAAAGGTTCTTTGGAATGCATTTGAGCAAAGGCACAGAATCTCTTTAAAGCAGTTGTGTCTTTTAATGTGCCTCCTTAAAGCAGCTGCATGTTTTCAGGTTCTTTAAAGATATACCTTAAATATTTGAGCATTGAAGGATGTATTTAAAATAAGTTTCAAAGGTTGCACATTTTTATTATTGTGTATTATCTGAAATGGTCTGAAGAAAAGAAGGCTTCTTCTAAGGATGTCTCACACAGCAACAGTCTTCAGGTACTCCACATTCAGGTTTGGGGCATTTCCAACACTGACAAAAGTACTCTTGGAAACTCAGCTAAGAATCAATGCTTTCTTTTCATAGGCCAACAAAAATCTTTTCAGCTACTAATAGCCTCCACAAAACAGCTAAACGTGTATTTAATGAAAGGACATACCATCGACCTCAATGGTTATACAGTATTTTCTCATTGTATTGCTGCAATAAGTGCTGGGAAATCTGATTCTGTCAATTATCAGATACCTTGGGGTCAAGTGTTATGAGGAAGAAAATGAGCATCTCTAGAGAAAGCCCAGCTGCCCAGGTAAAAATATTCTGATTCTTTTTGTACTGTCCTAGTGATCAACCTGCAGGTCATCAGACATTCAACTCCACTCCTCTGGCTCCAGTTAACTTTCAAAACTTTGTGCCATGATTTTTTCATGGTTTCTAAACAAAGTTGGATGCATTAAACTTCTGGAAAACTCTGCAATGCTCATATTTTATCTCTTAGCTGTTCCCCAAATGAACCAAGAAAATGGGCTGAAATATGGCCCCATCACTGTCATGCTTCAAGCATTGTGGAAGGGAAGAAAAATCAAAGTGTGGTTTCTGCATACTGATTGCCTGCCCTGCCCTAGTGGATGCAAGATTACTTATGCAAAATGATACTATCCTGTTTCCCTGAAAATAAGCCCTCCCCAGATAAGAAGCCCAATCTGGCTTTTGAGTGCACGCTCTAAAATAGCCTCCCCGAAAATAGCTGGTTCCCACCATGTCCTCTGTCCATGACAGAGCTGGAAATCAGGTAAGATGGCAAGGAGGAGCCCCATCTTTCTCCATACGCTCCAAAATAATAAGACTTCCTCAAAAATAAGGCCAAGTGCTTATTTCAGGGTTCAAAAAAATATAAGAAAGGGTCTTATTTTCGGAGAAATACGGTATATGCTATCCCATATGATACTATTCAGCTTTGGTGGCATTGTTCTCATTGCAAGAATAATGTATTGTGAGGTGCTGTCTTTTGGCTGAAGACCAGTCTAAAACAAATAAAGTACTTAAAGGTAAGCAATCTAGCACTATAAAACAGACAATTCCTATTAAAGCAGTTCTAACTAAAATAGTATTCTGAAGACTGGTACAACTGAGATACCTATTGTGGCAATTCCCATTCCACATTTTGTTAATTCATGTAACATAAACAAGCCACTGGAAACAACATTTTATAAAATGCAGCCTGCTAGTCACTTGCATTTTCATTACTTTCAATAGGATTGTTTTTTATTAATCCCAAATTAAAGAGAATTGAGTTGAGGTTAATGCACAAAAACGTGTGATCTGGATGTGCTGTCCTCAGTAGTTCTTGAATCATCAGATGGAGAGTAAAGAGCTCAAACATCTTCTTATTACTCCTGCAATTTATTTTGAAAAATATGCAATTAAAAAAGTGAGTTCAGAAGTTCAATTAATGTTTGATTCTGAAATTTCAACTTTCCAAACTGAAATAAACAGTATTTGCTGTTATTCATACATATTTTATGTGGTTATTTTAAATAATTTATTAAATTTATATACACTGCCAGCAACTCTAGATTTTTGTTTTTACAACCTCTAAAATAAATTTCTTAGGCTGCATGAAGGATATTGCTTTTAACTAAAATGACTCCTAGTTATAACACAATGGTATCTGCAAGATGTGGTATTCATTATTGCAGAAAAGGGAGTAGAAAAAGAATAGGCAAGAACAAGTTAGAAAAATGATCAAAAGCTATTATTTCTATATTTTACTACTAAAGCATGCTTAGATTACATTACTGATCTTTACCCACTAACCCTCTTTCGGTACCAACAATCTAAGTCTTTCCTTCGTGGTTTGTGATTTGATCTGCCCTATTTTATTTGGTTGATTGTTGTCTAGTTCAGTTATTACATCCATGTTTTTCCTATTCCTTTCCCCACAAATCTCCCAAGCTATTGAAATCTTGGGTTGCATCAATTCCAACAAACACATATCAATCCTAAGAAAAGTATTTCAAGGTTGAAAGGCTTACTTGATTTTCGAAAGTTTTTGGAGCAGAATGCTGAGTTTCTCCAGGAGCTGAATATCAAGATTAGAACTGCGAAGCAGCACTGAACAAGTCCGGAAAAAGAGTTCATTACTACAGGTTTCCAGAAAACGATTCAAATACCCTGCAAAATAAAGTGCTCAATAAATATAAGGAGCTCAGCAATCATATTTGGTGTATAATTGTAAGGCATGTTATATCCAAACGCCTTCAACCTGGGATTCAGCAATCTATCAAACTTTCTAAGTTCAAATTTCAGCGATCAACAAAACTGATGATGTGTTGTATTAAGTGGTGTTGATTCAAATTTTTGCTTGAAAATCATTAGAATCCATTCCAGAAGAATTTAAATTCTCAAAGAGCAAATCTCTCATGCCCATCACTCATACATACAATTAGTTGGGGGGAGTGGGGGAGAGATATGATGTTACAGCGTAAGTAATTCTACAATTCTTTTCAAGCTTCATGGTCCTTAATGAATACTGGAAAATATACTCTCTTGCTCAAAGTCTTTGAAAGAACAATGGTATGGTAACTCTATCTTTAATCCCTGTCCTTTAAAGTGATGGTTTCTTAGACTATTTCACCACTATCTTGACCTGCCCAGCTCCACTTTGCTATGCTGATTTTGATATTTCAGCTGAAGAAAAAGAGGCCTGAAAAAGTTCCCATCCATGTGCCTCACTTTTGACTTTAGAACACTGACCCACTGTCCTGATCAGCAGTTCACCAGGACACATTTTACAAACCAGGTCAATGATAATTCATGAAAATCTTAATCCTAAAGATTTAAAAAATATATTTTATATTAATCTGCGCATGTGAAACATACAAAAGCCTGAATGCCTCAGCTTCCTTAATAGTGGGAGAGATGGCTACCTTGTTTAGCACAGTTCTGGGTTACAACTGCTTTCTTTAACACAACTGCTTCCTTTCCTCTCACCAAACAAGCACAGAGCTGATCTAACTGTTCATTTTGTTGGATTTCTGATATGCATTAAGTGGAAACTCATTTTAGTTCTGAAATTTCCCAACAGTATAAATAAGGCAAGAATACCAGAAACATCAGTGTTTGCATATTCTTTGACACAATCATCAATATAGTGGTATCTTTGCAATATTATTTTTAATGAAGGAACATTTCATTTCTTAAGGAACTAGCTGATGTTTCATTTTTAGCAGGAAATGTTTTTCTCTTACTATTTGTTTCTATTCCCCCTCTTAAGCAGCTTGCAGCTATCAAATTTATTATGCTACAACAATATATTTATATCCTGCCTTTGTAAGCAAAATGCTGAAAAAAATTGAGTGCAGGCCATCCTGTATAAGAGGAAAAACAAAATCCCATGAACACATAAGAGAAAAAGAAAGGTTTTTGGCGTTAAATGTAGAAGCAATATTATAGTCCTATTTATTTATATGCTACCGAGATGTATAACTGTAGGTGGCTCATAATATACCCAGTAAACCACTATAAACATCCACTGTGCTTCTTTTAGGCTTGCTCCAATTAAAAACATTTTAAATATTAGCATGCAAAAGTCCCAATGTCTAATGAGTTTATAAAGTGCTTTAAATGTTTCTTATCCATGCAATTGGTGGTTTCAATATGAGTGTAGATTTTCAAAGGAAATAGATTATCCTGAATTATCTATCTATATGGTCCCTAAGAATCAACATAATCGGTCAATCAAATCCATTAAAAAATCTTATCTAAATCATGCATGCCTACAGTCGGTTGCTATTACTGAAGTTTTCAAAGTTTAGCTTTGGTTTTATTCATTGTTAGTGTTATTTCTGAATAAAGTTGCAGAGTTCAATCAAAGCCAACAGTACTTTAGTGCACTCAGAGGGTGAAATCCCAACGTGTGTGAGTTCAAACAACTCACTTCTGTTTTGGACTATAAGGAGCTGCATTGCTTTAGTCATAGGCTGACCTCTGTCTTCAAATTAGAAGAAAAAGACAATCCAAACCCCTCAGAGGGAATGTTACAGACAGGATGAGAAAGGAAAGTCTGGGACAGGAAACCTTTTTAAAAAAGCATGCCATTTATCCTATATAAGCTATAAAGTTTTTTTTTTCATCTCTAACTTCAAATGCCTCTGTTTAAGATAAGTTTGCACTTGCCCTTTAAAAGAATAAAGTATGGGGTGGATTAACCCTTGCAGCAGTGAACACAGATAATGTGAAGGAGAAATCATACTCACAAAATCAAGAAACCAACTCTTAGCCTTTTAAAAGTTTGTGTAATGTGTAGGTTCCTTTTTGAATAGATGAGAAACAAAAAAGATGCATGCCAGAGGTTTAATAATTAAGAGAATGATATCTGCAGCTACATGGTGTTTAGTTTTAATTCTAGATAACTACATAGATTACAACTCTTTTAACCTTTCAACAAGAGGCACCCTGAATAAAAAGCAGCCGTTGAACAAGCCGTTCTTGTTATCTGCTGAACCATTTGTCAGTGGCACTTTGAATTAGTTATAGATCTTAGCAGGGGAACTGCTTTTGGGTCTGAAAGATTATGCTGTTCACCTTCCAAAGAAGCAGAGAGAAGAGAATAAAATTATTTCCATCGAATTTCATTTACCCCAACCTTTCCTACTAGGATTTAGAATAGAAAGTCAAGTTGAAGCAAACCGTAAGAGATAAAAGTCTCATAGAATCTCTTATTCTGAGAAACTTTAACACAAGTTTTATTCTCAGTTGTCCCTCCACAAAACAAACATATGGACAAACTCTGAGGTAGCTCCAGTACTTCTCTTCTGAACAGAATATTTAAATTGCAAGGGTAAAAGTCAAGTCATAGGTGAAGAACTTGTTTGTGATGAAGGTGCAGTGCTTCAGGGACAATTTTGTGGAATGAAAGAGGGCTAGGCCAACTCTTCTCTTTTTTTTAAATTTCATTTTGTCACAACAGTATACACAAACATCGACATAAAAAAAATAACACATCATAAAAGAAATATATATATATATAAGTAAAAGTATGCAACAGCTATGTTAATTTGATATAATGAAGGGAACAATAGGACAGGAACGGTAGGCATTTTTGTGCTCTTATGCACGCCCCTTATAGTCCTCTTAGGAATGGGGTGAGGTCAATAGTAGACAGTTTTTGGTTGAAGATTTTGGGATTTTGAATAGAGACTATGGAGTCAGGTAATGAGTTCCAAGCGTTAACAACTCTGTTACAGAAGTCATATTTTCTGCAATCAAGTTTGAAGCGGTTGACATTAAGTTTGAATATATTGTTTGCTCTTGTATTATTGTGATTGAAGCTGAAGTAGTCTTTTACGGGAAGGATATTGCAATAGATGATTTTGTGTGTTAAACACAGGTCATGTCGAAGTCGGCGGAGTTCTAAGTTTTCTAATCCCAGGATTTCAAGTCTGGTGGTATAAGGTATTTTGTTGTTTTCGGTGGAGCGAAGAACTCTTCTAGTAAAATATTTCTGGACGCGTTCGATTGTATTAATGTCAGAGATGTGGTATGGGTTCCAGACGGATGAGCTGTATTCAAGAATAGGTCTGGCAAATGTTTTGTATGCTCTAGTTAGTAGTGTAGAGTTTTTGGAAAAGAAGCTGCGTAAAATTAGGTTTACAACTCTTAGAGCCTTTTTTGCTATGTAGTTGCAGTGGGCTTTGGCATTTAGGTCATTTGATATGAAAACTCC
Organism: Ahaetulla prasina; assembly: GCF_028640845.1. Lineage (NCBI taxonomy): Eukaryota > Metazoa > Chordata > Lepidosauria > Squamata > Colubridae > Ahaetulla > Ahaetulla prasina. The sequence continues at coordinate 100,553,211 of NC_080543.1, read as the reverse complement.
AAGATCTTTTACAGGGTGGGGGTCGTCAGTAAGGTAATGACCATCAAGCTTGTACTTGTTGATAGGGTTCTTTTTTCCAATAGGTAAGACTGAGCATTTGCTGGTTGAGATTTGGAGTTGTCAAGTTTTAGACCAATCGGAAACAAAGTCAAGGTCTTCTTGAAGGGTAGAAGTATTGTTAGTGGTATTAAATAGTTTGACATCGTCAGCAAAGAGAACACAATAACTTGAGATAAGGTCACAGAGATCATTTATGTATAGTATGAAAAGCGTTGGTCCAAGAACACTGTCTTGGGGAACACCACTTTTGACAGGAACAGGATTTGATAGAGCGTTGCCAATTTTGACCACTTGTTGTCTGTTTGACAGGAAGGCATTTATCCAATTGTGAAGAGGTCCCGAAATGCCATAGGATTTTAATTTGAGGAGAAGTTTATCATGTACTATCTCTGTATCTCTGTACCCACCTTTCCTTTTATTTTCCTCTGCAACTTTATTTACTTATCTTGTGTTTAATAATTTCACATATACTACCACTTAATGCCAAAATTTGGTAATATATAAAGCAAATCCTCTGTGGTAGATATTTAGCAAAATGCTAAATTCAAAGCTACCACATTTATTTTTTTGTGCAACTGACATAAAAGAAACATAGTCCCGATAATGTATTAAGTGTCAAAACAGCTCACTTAACATTAGGAGGCTAAAGATAAAAAAAGACAATTATTTCCTGGTTAAGATAAAACGGAATAATCACTCTAGGCAGAAATTGTGGGATGAATCCTTAACAGTGATTTATCTCAGTAGAAAATCAAGCTGTCTTGTTTGTATAGGAATGCAGAGTTCTTTCTTTTAATTCTGCTAACTGTGAGTTTTAAATGTAGCATGATTATTCTGTTTGGCTGGAGGCACATCTGGAGATCTTACTTAATTTGATGTTAAAATATGACCACATAAACAGGAATCATGGTGTTCTGAAGAATGGAATCAACAGTTGCAGGACAAAAGTGTTTACATGTGAATGGTTAAACAATTCAATCATCCAGGTATCAATTTAAGAAGCCATTAGTTATAATTCCAATACAAGAAACAATCCACAAAACAATCTTGTACGTAAACCCACTATATATGTGTTTATTTCTAGAGAGCTTACACATACTAAGTATTCAATCACCATTAGAAATCAGAAAGAATTAAAGGCATCTTATTACCATGTTTCCCTGAAAATAAGACCCTGTCTTTATATTTTTTGAACCCCAAAATAAGTGCTTGGCCTTATTTTCAGGGAGGTCTTATTATTTTGGGGCGCATGGAGCAAGATGGGGCTCCTCTTGCTGTCTTACCTGATTTCCAACTCTGTGTTTAAATATTTTCCGGGAGGGCTTATTTTCGGAGGGAAGCTTATTTTAGCCCATGCGCTCAAAAGCCCAATTGGGCTTATTATCAGGGGATGTCTTATTTTGGGGGAAACAGGGTACTAGAATTTGTGTTTACGTAAACAAATCTATGCTGAGATCTCAGAGCTTGTTGAAAAGGTCAGCCCTACAATATTTAGTTTGACATTATGTTTCCATACATCACGATTTCATACACAAATATCCGATGGGCATAAGGCTTGAAATCCCTTCTATAAAGTATAAATGTTTTTAAAAGCATTCATTTTTTCAAACTAGCTGTCTATCATGCTGAACTACAGCAGGGGAAAACACATTTTCTTTTGCAGAATTTCCCATTCTGCCTAATAAAAATAATAGTAATCCTTCCCTTGCAATAACTTACTGTGCAACTATCACAAAATCAAACATGGAGGACATATAAAACAACTAAACAATGTAAAAAGTGTATGAAAAGAACGTTGATTACTTACTAGATTCTGTTGTCATCTGAAGTAAACTGTCAATGGCATTGGAAAGGATGCCTTTCCTTGATATTCTTAGATGAGTCAATATAATAGGCACAGCTTGATAGTCCAAAAACAAGACTTTCCCTTCCTCTGTCTTCAGATCAATGCAAAGTGAATCAAAGGCTTGTGCCAAATAATCAGCTAAAAGATTTATTAAAATTTAAATATTACAGATGTACACCATTGTTTCTAGGCATCCATACAGGCTATCATTAAAGTGCATAAAATCCTGCACAATGTGCTGTATCAAACTTTTTAAATTATACTGCTTACCAAATGGATTATTAAATGAATGTTTGCTCATTATGTGTGTCAAGCAGTACCATATTAAGAAAACTGACTCGAAGCAAATTACACTCACAAAATCTTAATATGTTTTATTAACGACAACCTCAATAGCTATATAAATTTTATATTTACAGCATACTTAGGCTATTTTAAAATTAGAACCATCATATATTGTAACACAATCTTTGCCCACTGAAGGTGATGTTATTTAGTTACTATACAGCACAATTATTTTTTTTTTGGTTTCTTCATAATGGGAGAAGTTTTGAAAGGCCAAATATTCCAAAATTTAGAACTGACCAAATGAAAAATTCATCTAGTGAAGAAGTGTAACTCCAACTTCAGGAAAGCAACAAGGATTCTTCTATGACACACAGAACAGTATCGGCCCAAATGGTCTCGCATTTTAAGCCAACATTCTGTATGTGAAACGATTTATAATCCCAGGGTAGGCATATTGGAAACATTGCCTACTCTGAGTCCTCTCATAAAACAGTTGGATGAAAGAAGCCTTTACGATGTGACAGACAAAGATGACATCATCCCAAACAAGCCACTCTTTATCATCCCCAAGCTTTTAATTTTTAATTTTCATTTTAAGAAATGTGCGAGCATATGCCTTATCGAAGCTAGAGCTAGAAAATTTGGGACAGCAGGCTAATGTTTAATTTAAAATGTCTAAAGGACAAAATCAGGTAAGAAGCCTAAAAGGAGGAGGACCTAACGGACCCTTTGCTGAATGCTCCTGGTTCACAGACCATTTAAAGCAATGTTTTTTAACTATGACAACATGAAGATATTTGGACTTCACTCCCAAGATTGCAGGCAAATTCTGGGAGTTGAAGTCCAGACATCTTCAAGTTGCAAAGGTTGAAAACACTAAACTAAAGTGATTGATGTTTAGTAATCCTCATACAGGAATGGTTTTGGGAGGGTTGCCTTCAGGTTGTCCTTCTGTCTGAGAAAAAAATGCATCAGAACAAAATTGTAGATAGTGGAGCTTCCAAGATGAAGGAATATAGAAATTTTTTGTAGATTTCTTGTAGCATTATAATTCCATAGTCTATTTCTCTCCTTCACCTTAACAACTAGGTTGCTCTATTAAACATATAACAATATGTTAACTAATATGCTCTATTAAACATATAATAGTTTAAATTTGCACCAGGATTTTCTGGTTTTTGTTTCAAGGTGGCTGGTCCTTTGGAATGGATATAATGATGTAGGGGAAAAAAATCAAAGGATGTTTAGATGGTTGAAAAATGCCAACCCTCATCTCATGAAATTCATGACTATAAATTTTTCACTTATTGCTGTACTGTGCTGTATTTAACCTTCGGTGAAACAAAAAATCATCTATATAGAAGCTTGCCAACATCAATCTGAATATTAAAAGAAAAATAGAAATAACAGCAAAATCCTGTATTTTTATAAGTAAGTAAATAAATAAATAAATTACCATGGTGTTCAGTGTAGGTTATTAGTATGTTTAAATCAATACCATAAAACACTAGATAGCTACTCCCAGTAAAATCTTCACTAAAAAAACTCTGGCATCTTAATGCAAGCTACACTTATTTTGGATACATTTCAAATACCGTAATATGTATGTAGGTTAATAATGTAATAGTATTTTCTTGCAAGATTATATAACTCAGAAACTGTAAAACCTTACTTAGAGTGCCCCCTACTGTATCTTTAAAGCAACAAGTTATTTACTAATTATATATCAGTACATTTAATTTAATTTGTAATGAACACACATTTCACAATTTCATCTAAGAAAGGAATTTTGGCTTATTGTAAGGCTTTCTTTTTCCTATGATGGATTGAAGGCATCCGTCACTGCTCATTCTCGCTTTAACAGGCAGGATCATGGAGATCCTACATACATCTGTGGGAGGACTGACTCACTTCCAGTTCTGCACTTGAAAAGTAGAGAACCCCATCAGAATTATAACGTAAGGGGAGACAGTGAAAATATTCCCATTCCCCATCCTCTAACCATTCTATAAGCAACATTCCCTTGACCACACTCTCCATCTACCATACGGAAAGCTGGCTTCAGTAAGTAATACTCTCGTTGTCCTTAAGTGAGTTATAATAAAGTATCCTGCATTAAGATCAAGAAGAGTGGCTGAAGAAAGACACTTTAGAAGGAATGGACAACCTATTGAAGGATCTTCTGACAGAGGCTTCAAGTGAAACAAAAGCAGCTAAATGAATAAAAGATATGGCCAGTTAGATACCAATACATGGGTCCCAAAGAACTATTGTTGGAAAAAGTACCGGTCTGTGACCCCCAATGGATGAACAGCCAGCAGAGGCTTTCAGCCATAGCAGCTCACTGGGTAATCTCTCAAACCAATCTAGACTGGGAGGAGAGAGCATTATGTCCGAGGTAAAGGTGGGATAGAAATCTAAAAAGCAAATAAGCCAGAATGATATAACCATTCATCTATGGATGACTGCTATATCACCTCCAAATCTACGTTTATTGAAGAAAAGAAACAAAATATGATCTGAAGATTTGTGATTCTAAGGCATTAATCTGAGTTATATTTGATGCAATTGTTGAAGCGAGAACTGAGAGATTATTTAAGCATGAAGTGTAGGTTCCATGATGAAAACCTGTGACTTACAGATTTGAGGTTCCTACAAAAACCTCTTTGGAAGGATTATAGGATTAATAAAAAACCTCTTTCAAACAACCTTTCAACGTAAACCACCCCAAAAAACATACATGGGGGGGATTTCAGGAATGCTACTTAATAACAGAAACTAGAAAGCATGTCCAAGTTTCTTTCTATTCCCCCCCCCTTATACTAAATGAAATGGTGGGGTTGAGTTTCTCTCATATGTGCTTCAGTATTTAGTCATGTATTTTTTCTATAGGTCCCTCCTTAACCATTCTTTCAAACCTTCTCCAAGGCTATCTCTAAATTCCTTTACAAAAAAGGAAATAGAGGCCAAAGCTATACATTATGTACCAAGTATTTGGATACATCCTTTGACTAAATCTCAATAAAATAGAATAAAATCTCAATCAAATCTCTTTAGGGAAAAAGGCATGAAATATTTTACATTAATGGCTTCTGGGAGCTTTTTATTATTATTATTTTTAAGCTTCCCATCTCCCCTACAAGGTGACTCTGGGCAAGATAACTTAATAGGTCAGCATCATGGCTCTCCTTAGAAAAGCTAAGGTGATTTGGATTGTATAGAATTATAACTTAAATCCTACAGTGGGAACAATCCAACATCTGTACACGTAGCTTTAAGCAGTCTGCATCTGGCCGAAAAGTTCCTGACAGGATAAAAAGACCCGTGGGACATCTATGGAAGGTTGGATTATCTCTAAAGCAAGAATCTCCAAAATGGAGTTACTAACTTCCTTTTGACAAAGCTTGCTCCCTCCTGACAAATTTTGTACAGACCTGACCAGAAAAATTAAGAAAAGCACAGGAAGATTCTTGGTCTTTTTCAAAATCAGGGTTTCCACTGATATTTGAACTCTCTGACATGGTGTTTAATAGGAGCACAGAAATATTTCAATGGGCTGATGTAGTGTTTTGTGCCCTAATGTAGAGCTGAATCAGAGCACTTTCGATGTGTTCTGTTGAAAATGTTTTTGCCTTGCTCAACTCCTCTATGAAAATGGCATAGAAAATAGAAAAGTGAAAATCAAATGATGCTATCTCCCTTATCTCTAAGAAGTTTATGTTGCACTTGGCTTCCTGTACATTTCAGATGTATATCCTTTAGCATGGCTGCCATAGTTGAAGACTGACATTCAGTGGGCAGAAAATGTTCCATATGGGCACATCTGTCATATTCATTTGGAGATGCACAGCTGAAGAACCCATCAAGTTAAAAGCCAAGTTCAAAACCAAACTCTTAATGTTATTGAAAAAATAGGTTCAGCCTTGCCAATTGGAGTCAAGGCTGCCTAGCCCTGAAGAAGGCCATTGACAACAAGTATAAAACAAGTGAAAGCAATCCGGAATGTACTTGCAAGGAAAACACATGAATCAAGCTGAATCTCAATTGGGACTGTTCAGCTTCATTTACACTTGCATCAGGAAGGATGAAATAACGTTGGGTAGATATGGTCTGCTCACCATAGAATTCAGAGCTAGAAACACGTCTATAGCAGCTTGAATGTATATAACTTAGACTTTAGGCAAGATCTAATAATAGCTTCCATCTTTTTCTCCTGAACTCATGCAGATTATTTGGACTGGCTGTGGGAAACCTAAGTCAGACCATTGCTACTGCTTAATCCACTGCAACTCCGACAGAAACTTTGGGTGTGATTTATGAAAGCCAGAACAATTACAGTCACGAGTTTCTCTAGGTTTAAATAGCCTAACTTCTTGTTGTTTTTTGCCAGAATTGAGTCAAAAAGAAATTGCCTTTCTATACAGCAAGAGTCAGCTGCAAATGAAAGGGCAAGTTATACAGCTCCTTAGAGAGAAACAAACTTGGGGCAGGGAGGTGGGGAGGTCTCCCAGCATTAGCTTATTAAAATAGCAATGAAGTTTCAATCTCTAGAATAACTTATATTTGAACAGTAAATTTGATTTGGAGTTCATATCCATTTCAAAATCATTTTAGACTATAATTTACATTTATAATTTTTAATTTGTGAAAATTGAAAAGTTGGATTTTGGAATTTATTTGATATTACCATATGAAATACACATAATTTTATAGTATTGACTTAATGTATTATTCATTAAGTCTAGTTTCTCTTTTTCCCTTTTCTAATAATTTGAATTGGGTTAACCAAGTATTTTCAAGGTTTAATAGTTATTAGTCACATTTTGATTACTACTGTAGAACATTTATTCTGCATTGCTTCTAGCACTCATTCCAAATTCATTAACACAACCTTAATGATTGAAGATTTTTCTCATAAGCCGTATATGTGTGTGTGTATGAGGAATGGGGAGGTCTTCGAGGCAGCAGTGATTCCTAGTGATTGCCTGGACAAACCCCTGCAGTTTTCTGGATGAGATTTTCAGAAGTGGTTTACCACTGTTTCCTTCCTAGGGCTTAAAAGACAGTGACTGGATCAAGTCACCCAGATGACACTGTGCTTAAACTGGGACTAGAACTCTTGGTTTCTCGGCTGGTGGATTTCTATGGTAAGGATCCAGGCATACTTTTTTTTTATCAGAGTCCAGTCTCCCTTCCACTGGATGCCATTATTTTTGTCTGTGAACATCTCTAGGAAGGAGGAGGAAGATTTGCCCTTGGAATGAACTTGAGAGTTGCTAGTTTGATTGAGTCTTATGCCCCTTCCAGTATGATCAACTGGGGAAAGCTGGGGAAAGCTGGGGACTTTTTCCTGCCCAGGCTCTAATCAAGTGACTGGACCTGTTGCTGGGCTTCTACAAGTGGTGGGTGATTACTGATGACTTTCGTAGAACTTCAGGATATACCCCAAAGGTCTTGTTCTTTCTGAGCTTCATCTGCACATAACTCTTAAGCCGTTGGCTCCTGAATTGCAAAATTTGAACCTATCAAGTCCTCAAATTCAGATTCTTTTTAAAAATGTTTTAAGATTTTAATTACAGTAATAAAAATAAAAATAGCAAACTAAACTCAGTGAAGGGAAAGTAAAAAGAGGGAGTAAAAAGTACAAAGAAAAAAGTGAAATAAAGAAAAAAGAAATATATAAAAATTTCCAATCGAAGCAAGTACAGTACAGGTAGCCCTTGATTTACGGCCACAATTGAGCCCAAAATTTCTGTTGCTAAGCAAAGAAGTTGTTGATTGAATTTTGCCCCATTTTACGATCTTTCTTGCCAACTGCAGCTGTTGCTGGTAACACAGTTAAGTGAATCTGGCTTCCCCACTGACTTTGTTGGAAGGTTGCAAAGATGATCTCATGACCCCAGGGCATCTCAACTGTCATAAATAAATGCCAGTTGCAAAGGATCCAAATTTTGATCCATGGGGATGTTGCGATGGTTGTAAGTATTAAAACAGTCAGAAGTCACCTTTTTCAATGCCTTTGTAACTTTGAATAGTGACTATAACAGTGACTATAAACAGGTTTCGTAGTTGTTCACTTTCTATAAGGTTAAACAGATATCTCTTCATCCCAGATCCCACCCCTTATCCTTTATGTATAAGCAAATCTATAAAACATCAATTTTTCAATTCTGGTATCAGTAAAAATTCTGTAAAGATTGCATCAGGATTTCATAAGAACATGTCTTATTTTAACCTTGATGAAATAAAACAACTTTGTATTTCTTCCTTTTACTGGTTAAAATTTTAAATCTTTAATCCATTCAATTATTGTCATAGGGTTTGATCTCTCTTCAATTCTTCTTTGTCCCATTGCATTGCTGCTTCGTATTAATCCAATAAAAAGACATTATCCAGGCCATTCTCTTGGTTTGTATTTCCCTTTAAATTTGTAAAATTTCAGCTGGGTTCTTTTGGTTCAATTACCAAACTGGTTCAGTTTTGGTTCAGTTGGTTCAGCCTGTTTGCACCACCCCACAGTCACATGATTACAACTGGGTGCTTGGCAAACAGCTTGTGTTTATGATAGAATAAACACAGCATTCTGCTTCCTTCCTTCTTCGCCAATTTTTGAGGGTGGGTTTTTGTTTTGCCAATTTTCAGCAAAAATGCCTATTGGGGGAGCTGGATCTGTTTAAGAACCTGCATGATTTAACAACTGCCTATAATCTGTTGCAAAATTAAATCTGACTGGAATTAAAATCCCACTGATTTACAGTAGAAATTATGGGCCCAATTATGGTCATAAGTCAAGGATAATCTGTATGTAGTAAAGAGTCCTTATCGGGGTTATTCTCTTATCACTTTCCACTTTAAATACCTTCCCTTTTTTATCCAATATTTCTCATTGTATTTTTTTCTGAATCAAACAAGATCCATTTCATGTCTTTCATTCCTTTATTAAACATCCTTTAGATGTAACCTATAAAAGCAGACATTGTTACTGATATTGTTAATATTGTGGCTACTAATTTCTGGTCCTATCCTTGAAAAACTCCTTTAGTATTTCAAATGCTGTAGTGTGTCATTTTGCAGATCCTAATCTTCTGATGACAAGAAAAAGTATTCTATGGTCAACCAAACTACCATTTATGGTCATTAGAGATTGAGATAACAGGAAATGCATATATTATAGCCAGTATTTCCAGGATGGTTCAGGATAATAGTTTATAGGAGTCTTTGCATGTACAACATAAAGAAGGGTGGTTCTAAGTTGCCAAGATGTAAATTGAGTTGATGTATACTCTGATGCCACTCTGTGAGATACCTCCAAGAAGGAAAAGGAAGATGGATAATGTATGCAACAACTGGAATGAAAGCAACTGGAATCCCTTTGCCTAATGAGATCACAACCGTCAGAAGATATTCAAATATGTCTCTGGAGAGAGGCAGTTTCTGCCCTTGGTTTCCATCATGGATCTTGCTGAAACCATTGAAGAATGTAACTTTCAAAGAATTCTACAAATAAAAATAGGATCCTAACCAGTGGTGAGTGAAATCTAAGAATTTTGTGGTCCTGCCTAAAGCAGCAAGTGAGAGGAGCAAACCTAATAAAGGATAGCCTCTACCAACACTGTAGGAAAAATACTTGCTTCTGTATCGTAAATATTTAAAATATTACTTGTAGGAACCAACAACTTTAAAAAAGTTTTCTAAAAACACTAACCAATTTCCTAGGTTCCAGTGTTTAATATTTTCAAAAATATTTATAAAGCTTACCTTGTGTGACCACTTTGATTATAATTAAAGTTGATACAACTCGTAAAGATAAATTACAACTTTTAAAGAAAGATGCAGCCTTGGGCTTGGAATCAGTAGCATGTTCAGAAGAATTGTGTTGACTTTCCTTAGGGACAACACCTTTAAATAAATCTTCACCCAGCCGTCTCATGGTTGAGGTCATTGCTGTATGCTATTTAGCAATAAAAAGTGGGACATGATTATAGTATTCTGTGTTATGTATTGTCATAATATATTTATTCTATATACATTTTACTGTAATATAAATATTATAGACAAATATTATCAACATTGGAATCTGACCATTTAAAATATGCAATGTACTTCCAAACCAGTGATCTCAGAAGATAAATACTTAATGTATTTATTGTATTTATTAATACTTAATAAACCATTTAATATGTTTGACACTATATTTATATTCAGAATTAAAACTGAAGGCTTAACAGTTCAGAATGTAGGTTTGATTTTGGAAATGCTCTAATTTCTGCCCATTACAAATCTGTAATGAAGATGCATTGTTCCATAATGATTAATTATAAGATTGATAAGAATTTGCATCAAAGCAGAAAAACAGAAAGATCACACTAGCTTGAGGCCAGTAAAAAAATTATATAAATTGTATAAAGAGAACTGAAATTTTACAAAATAATGTATTCAGATCTATAATTCTAGTGGTCTCTGAAGATGGATTCACAAAAGAACTGGATCTTACAAGAAAAATTGTGGAATATAACTACATTAATATTAAAATGATTTACCTATGATTACATGATATTTAACCATTTTATTATTTATTTATTTGATTTATGTGCCGCCCATTACGTCTAGAAGCAGGTTAAAATGTAGATTAAGCAGTGCCATAAAAAGTGAGTTTTGTTTTGTTCAGAGAGAGATCCTTAGTGAAAAGCACATTTTCTGCATGAAAACGTATTTTACCTGGGTATTTCCATTTAACTGCCTTACAGCCCAGTAAATACACTTAACCACAGGAAAGTGCAGGTTAGGATTCACAAAGGGCAACCATTGAAGTTGTTCCACAACTAGAGGCAAAAGCTGCAAAACACAAACAGAAAATTGTAATTATTTTCCAAATTATAGTCTTATAAATAGATTGTATTTGGAAGCTGGTTCTTATAAAAATTAAAATTATCAAGTTAAATATTAATATGCAGAAACATATCTCAAACTATGAATTAGAGAAATGCAATGTTTATCTTTTTTGCACTAATTTTTCCTGCTTTTTTCCTTGCAAACCTTCCAAAACCAGGTTGGAGTTCTCCAGCCCTCCCAACCAGGGGTGAAATGCTCCCGGTTCGCCCGATCCAATAGCGATGATGGCGGGTAGTTCAGAGAACCAGTAACAAAAATCCCTGTCCCCCTGCCCCAGCTAAGCTGCACGATCATCAGAGGGTTTTTTTTTTAAACTTTTAAAAGGATTTTTTCTTCGGCTGAAAAATTCTTTTAAAAGTAAAAAAAAAAGCCTCTGATAATCACGTGGCTCAGCTGGGATCGTCAGAACTCTTTAAAAGCTTTTTCCCCCTCTGGCGATCCCAGCTGAGTTGCCTGATCATCACAGGCTTTTAAAAGCATTTTTTTACAACCTCTTTGGCCAAAGAGCTTGTAGAAAACATGCTTTTAAAGGGTTCTGATGATCCCAGCTGAATTGCCTGATTGCCAGAACCTTTTAAAAGCATTTTTTACAACCTCTTTGGCAGAAAAGCTTGTAGAAAAAATGCTTTTAAAAGTAAAAAAAAAAGTTGGCCACGCCCACCCAGTCCGATTACCACCCCCCCCCCAAGCCATGCCCACAGAACCGGTAGTAACAAATTTTACATTTCACCCCTGCTCCCAACCCTTCTGTTTGGCTGATCCAGGTGGAATTTGATTAGCCAAAAAAAAAAAAAAGAGTTCATGTTTCCATGTTTGAACTTTAAATACTTTAATTTTATTCAAGCAGTAACGAATTTCCTAAAAATGGTTAATTCTGTCTTTTTCAGTAAATATTCCAGTTTAAATTATATCAATCTAATAAGAGTCTACTTTTACTAGCAAATTCTAACCTAATGGTTTGCCATTGCCTTGAGCCCTGAAATTTGGCTATGGTCACCCATCGAAGAATTAACCTGGACTTTCTGAGATCAGCCAAGATCAGCTATCACTTATCTTGGCTACAAACTGCTATTCAGGACAACATTGTAGGGGCATAAATAGCATATAATCTTTTGGCCAGTCAGTATTTTACATAATGAATGCCATTTAGATCTGGATTTGTTTACGATGGCTAGTGATATAGCACTATCATTATGGAATGAGGTTATTCCTCATGCAGGGAAGTTTTACATCCTCTTTGAGATTCCTGTACTAGGAATACAAGGTGGATCGTAATGTTAACCGAATCCTATTACTAAAATCTGTACTGTAGTTAACACTTAATTTTCTGAGAGATAGTATATTTGGCATTATGATGCCATTAACAGGTTTTAAATATTTTCGGTATGCAGATTGAGAAATCAATCTCTTTTTAAAAAAAACCTTATAAAACTCATTCTTCTGGCATTATCACAATGCAGTGATAATTACAGAAGAACACAGGAAGCAGTTTACTTGGGCCTGTGTGGAATGGATGGTCCAAGGCTATGCATGCTGAATTAGAAACAAGTTCCACTGCAACCAATTGGGTTACTTTCAGGCAAGCATGTTTAGCACTGTAGCTAACAGACATACATGAGCACTTTTGTTTTGTAATCTTCTATCCTAAGTAACTCTTATCTCTGGTTTAAAAAATTATTAAATGATAACCACATCAGAATTAATTTATCCAAGCTGGATGGATGAAATTGAAATAACAAGGAACCAGGTATGTTAGTTACATATCATGAAACATACCTGTATACCAAACATTCATCTGAAGTTACACCCATAAACATGGATCCCTTGTTTTAGATAATAGGCTTTCTAATGAAAGTAAAATGAAAAGAGCTTGGGATCTATAATATCAAATCATTCTATTTAATCACCAGACCACTTTAATGTACCAGTACTGAACATACAAATGATACCAATGTACCTTTTTATTACATTAAGTTGGAAAAAATTCTACCTTGACACATTTCTCCTTTATACAGTTTCTGCTGGAAACAAGTGTGCCTGTTAGCTTGGGAATATTTTCTTTGTCTTCATCAACAATCAATTTGCATAGGTGCTGCTCTGAGATCCAGTCCATTAGTACCGTTAACAAGTTATAGACATGTGGATTAAGTGGTAACTGCAAAAAAATAAAATACAGAAAGAATTGAAAATATCTTTACTGTAAGATTATATTGGCAGGACGTGCCAATTTGAATGTTTGGCTGTGCAACACATACCCAATCTGGGTCACCTGTTCCCAAAGTGCATGAAAATCATGGCTGGTACTGGTAAGAAAGTGAGAAGGAAGGGAAATGTTCTTCCAACTTCATATGCCTGGATAATACATCCTGTAATACTGAAAGTATTATATAGCTACAACTGGCCCTTCTTTTCCTGTGAGCAGCTGCTACCAGTACTTGTACTTATGATGGCAATTGGGAGCAGAATTTCTGTTGCTAAGTAATACAGTCATTAAGTGTGATTAGTGACAGTAATTCCAACAATCCCAATCGCCATTGTAATTCCAGGATTATAAAATCTTAAAGAGGGAAGAGGCAGGAGCCCCAGGCAAGCAGGTCAGTGTATAAGAACTTGTGATGGTATGTGGGAAAAACTAGAGGAAGGATAGCACTTTTAGACCTGCAAGATTTTGTCAATACAGCTTTACAATAAAGTAGAATTCGCACATCAGATTGAGCCATTGCTTCTTTTTAATTTCATACTTTAATTCTTTTTGCTTGCTATTTATAATATTCCTCAACTTATATTTATATTTCTTCTGACATACCCAATCTTCTATACACTAAAGGGGAGAGAAATGCTTATTTCTTGCAACACACCACAAACTATTTACTACTGTTTTACCAGTATCTGCATGTCACAAATTCTACCACCCATTTTATTATCTTTAATACAGTCTCCCAAGGAACTTACATTCATGTACCTGCTCTAATTTTTCATCACCAATGAGCAATCATTCCCTCTATTCCCTTGTCAAGCACATTTATCTAGGTCTTTGATATCTAGTTTTTCATATTTATACTCTTAATTGCATCATATAATTAGTCTAGCATTCCCTGAAAATCATTTGAGGTGCCAGGCATCAACACAAAACTATACAGATATTAACTTCCAAACCAACACACCGCTAGTGTAACCACAAGCATTAGTTGCGTTTTTAACCATCACACATCTTTATCTCATTCCCTGCTCACTGCTGAACCATTTGTGAAGCTTTCCATTTCTTTTCATGCATTAGTTTAATGTTGGTTGGGACTTGGTTGCTAGAGGCAGAGGCATTTATAGATACAATCTTCATATTTGCAAAAGGCATTCTGTAATTTAAGCATATTCTACAAATTAATAAATGTATGCAAAGATTTTAATTTCAAATTTTTTTAGTCAGTGATTTTTTAAAAAATTTTTTCCTTATAATATATCTTAGCTTATTAAAAAAAACATATTTCACAGTTTTTGAAAAAAATGATCATTAGGAATTGAGAACTCACTGATTACCTTCAAGAATACAAATGAATTTAACTCAATATCTTCTGCATACAAATATTTAGTGTCCAAAAGGCATCTCATATATAGTATAAAAAGGACAATTGTATATTTTATATGCACAGCTGCCTTTTCCACTCTCACATAAAATAAGTCAGAATTTCTGACTTTAAAGTTCTGAGTTGGGGCATTGAGTGATTTATAGAATTTGCCTTACTTACTTTATAGGCCTTTGCTGGTGCTATTGCTCTTTCTAACTTCACAGATTTACGGTCTTGGAATGTGGCTTCTTTAGATCTCTGTACTGATAAAAATTCATGCTTTCTCTGAAATAGGTTAGAGAGACGATATGCAAGATTTCTGATGGTTGGAGTGGGCAGAGGACAAAGATAACAAAAGCCAAGATTCAGTATTACCTGCAAATTCTCTAAACGAGCCTGTACTTTTCGAGACTGGACTTCAAGCTTCTTGTTTTGCTCAGTCACATCACTTAACTAAAAATAGAGAGAAAATGTTGAACCAAAGCTTAAAATTAAATATTTCTATTATATTAAATCTTCTGCTTCCTAAGAAATGAATCCTAAATGAAAGCACTGATTATGTATAGTTTTTCTTTCTGACATGATAAAAAACTAATCTATAGTTCTATACTTCACATAGGCAGTTAGTCCAGAGTTTTAAATCCCCTAGCTACATTTCCCATCAGTATGGAGATCAAAATTCTGCTACCAAGAAATTCTGATTTCAATCCTAAATATATTCAAAGCACATTTATCTAATGGTATGTTTTATCGAAACTGTCAAGGATTTTATTCTTCAGCACTGTGGTTAAAGACTATTCCACACATATTTTCATATTTCCAATGTTATATTGCCACAATAAATCAAACAATTTTTTATTATAGTCATAGACTAACATAAGGGGGTGGGTACACCTAAGAGCATCTTTTAAAACTAAAGTGAAAAGATATATACACATATGAGACATAAAAGGTATACATATGTAAAAAGTGAAAAATCTAAAAGGTATTTTAAAAAGCAAAAATGTAGAAAATATAAAAATATGCATTGTCTAAACCAAAATATATGAGACACAAAAGGTATAAAAGGCATCAAAAGTGAAAGGAAGGAGAGGTGAAAACATTAAGAGAACACAAGAAGGCATTAAATGTTAGCACATGAAAGGCCATACTTGTTAGTGACAGAGCACCCCAATATGGCAGACCAGATACAACCTGAATGTAATTAATAAAGCTGAGCCCTAGATACCACCCAGAGTTAATCATCAGACAAATGTTTAGTGCACAGAAAAGAACCTGGCAATGGCTGTCTGTTGTAGCAAAGTTAGCATCTAAAAACAATGGAATAGGATAAAATTATCCTTGTGCTGAAAGTATTTATATAATAGTGGCAGGATGACACTAACATGACCACCCGTAATGTACAAGCACTGGAGAAGTATACATTCTGTTGTCTCTATATGTCAAAGTCACAAGGGCACTGCTGCTCCAAGGATGGAGAGTTTCTATTTTGACCTTCAAGGATGCCGGAGGGGAGGGGAGGGGAGGGGAGTGCATGACGTGCCATAGGAAAGGGCCTTCTGGGGTTAGAGACAGTTTAAGGTATGGCATAGGGAAGTCAATATCTGTTGGAAACTCAGGGGAGAAATCTTGGGGCCTTCGCTAAGCTTGACTAATAATGACAATTGTAAAATCTGTAGATATTTGTCACTGTCATTGTTGTAACATATTAATACTTTATATTAAAAATAACCTTCTATTTATAGCATTTATTAACACCAGATTAATGATTCTGTTAAAACTGTTAATTGCCTGTTTTTTTAAGGTGTCATTCAGCTCCTTTAATGTTTCAAATGATGTCTTCAGCCTTTTGTTCTCCTTTATTTTTTCTTTCAAGACATTGGACAACTGCTTTATTTCAGCTGCATGTTGCTGCAAACCAAAATAAGAAGTTTTAAAATAGAATTTACCAGTTTTAAAAAAACACTGTAAATCAAAGACCGTCTCTGTATGTAAGACAGACATGATATAAATGCTATAAGAAAGTAAATTGTACCACCCTGAGCTTGCTTTCTCAAATAAAAATCCAATAATCTCAAAATCAAAAAACAAAAAGATAAACATTCTAAAGGATGACAAAACTTAATTTTCTTTGTGTAACCTTTCTGTCAACATTCTAAAATACAATGCTTCCTAGTGCAGGGCAGAAAAACTGGCTGAGACCACCGAAGGAAAGAAAAAAGAAAACCAAACCAAACCACATAATTACAGTATACTAAAAGAATCAGTAAGTTTAATTAAGTAAAACAGTAAAATTAAACTCTTATGCATGCATCTTAGATATATTACACTCTATAGATATACATGAGCATACACACAACTACCATGGCCGTATAAGCTTTACCATCAATCCTAATCTTGCTAACAGGAAAGTATTTTATTTGCTCTCCCCATAATATCTTATTTAGTACCTCTATATCCCGATTACCCAGATATGTTTTTCAGTCCACTTCTACTACTGATGCCCTATATTTAATGTTTTCTGTAAATTACCCAGGAAAAGGATTTCTTAAGGAGTAGAGAACTGATATATTACAATGGGGCCCAAATCCCCAGCTGCACTGCTTTCACAACTGCCTGGGCAATGCTGATATCTAAGGACACTTTCTCTTATGTCCATAGGAAAGATAAATAGCAATAGTACTTAGACTTATATACCATTTTACAGTGTTTTACAGCCTTCTCTAAGCGGTTTACAGAGTCAGCATATTGCCCCCAACAATCTGGGTCCTCATTTTACCCACCTCAGAAGGATGGAAGGCTGAGTCAACCTTGAGCCTGGTGAGATTCGATTTGCCAAATTGCAGGCAGCTGGCTGTCAGCAGAAGTAGCCTGCAGTACTACATTTTAACCACTGTGCCACCGCAGCTCTATAAATTTATATTTATTTTTATTTTTATTTTTTTGTCACAACAATATATGTAGGTATCATACAAAAGATTCTATAGTATATAAACACATATATGAGTAAATATAAGGAGGTATAAGCATATATATAGGAAGAAGAAAAGAAAAACAATAGGACAGGAACGGTAGGCACGTTTGTGCGCTTATGCACGCCCCTTATGGTCCTCTTAGGAATGGGGTGAGGTCAATAGTAGAAAGTTTTTGGATAAAACTTTTAGGATTATGGGAAGAGACCACAGAGTCAGGTAAAGTATTCCAAGCACTGATGATTCTGTTACAGAAGTCATATTTTCTGCAATCTAGATTAAAGTTTAAATCCATAAATTCACAATTTTTCTCTGATATCTGTAGCCCGTGTGTTAGAATAATTCTCTCAAATTTAATAAGAATTTTGTAAGTAGGGATACCTCCTTCATAATTTGAAATTTTGTATGAACTTCCTCTTCAACGCCCTTTATCTTGATCAAAGCAGCCTCATGCCTACAAAGCTGGATTTCCCGTTGAGTTATGAAACGTTCTCTCTTTTGAAGTTTCAAAGCATACTCTTGCTGACTTAATTTTTCTTGCTGTATCATAAAAGACAAAAGAACAAACAAAATATAGCAGTATCTGCTGATATTGGAAATAAAACGAAAATGTACCAATATCCAAACCATTATTAATATTTTACCTGTAGCTTCTGATTGATGATTAATAATTCATGATAAATTTGATTGAACTGAGGTGTCACCATGCTTTCCCCACTCAACTCTTGGGTTTCAGAAAAGCTCACGTTGTCTCTTACTGGATCACCATCATTATTATAATCACAGTAAGCAGTCACTCCTAAAGTGGATGGCAGAGTAATATCTAATAGATGAAAATGGAAGCAACATTATCAGCATTATATTTCTCCATTTTATAAAAGCCATTACGATATTTTTTACATTATGGAAAGATTGTATCCTGGTTATGTGACTAGCCCCTTTTCCAGATGATGACATAGAAGACAGAGTTTTGTCTGTCAATTAGTTCACATTATGAATCATTATCAACTATTCTGTAAACAAGGAAATCTAACATTTGGAGATAGTATAAAAGAATTAAACAGCACAATTAAGTCTAAAAGTTTAGCCATAAATATTCAGGAACCAGCATTAACATAGAAAATTATTAACAGAATACAAATTAAAATAAATAATAGCAAAACAATGTAAATACAGCAAAATTAAATTATTGAACATGCCATATTTTACCAAGGAAAGAAAATCCTTTAGATGTTGAAATTTATATTCAATTCTTTTTCCCCTCATCCCAAAGCAACTATGGAATCTTTGTGGATCTCTTTGATTTCTTAATCAGAGTGTTTGATATACGTGCATCTGACGAATGTAGAATTCCTTAGGGATGCCAAATCATCTCTATACTTACACAGGTGCCAAATAACAACAATAACACCTCTGAAATCTCAGGTTGTCACCTGAAATCTCTCCAGGTTTGTGTTCTGATGTGTGAAATTGTAAAATTTTAGTGATCTTTTTTTTTAACTGGATGCAAATATATGCAATGTAATTGTGCATGATTCAGTATGCCCATGGCTGTTATACCAGCTTTTAAAGCTGCTATATCTTTTTACTTGGAATTGCACACATTCTTGCCACAGCTTTAAAAGTATTTAGGATTGCTGTTAACAAATCTTGAAAACATTAAAGAATCATTTCCAGTTGCTCTTATAACTTTCTCAGAATGGAAAAAATATTTTTTTCTCCCAATTCTGACAAGAAAGACTGAAATTAAAAGTCCTGAATATGATCACTAAACAACTTGAATGACTTTTTTGTTTAGACAGGTAGATAAAATGAGCTATATAATCAGTATAATGAATTACTGTTTTGCTATTCTGCAAAACACAGATTTAGTGAAGAAACTTGTTAATTCAGAACATAAGATAGAACTTGTAAGAGCAGACATTTATTTCCTCCACAACGGAATAGCAACAATTTGTCATAACTAAATCCTGGAAACCTCAATATGGTGAAAAATGGAGTCTCCGTAAGTGAAATGCAAATGTAAATTAAAACAAGGCACAAGGGAGCAGCTAAGAATGTAGTTCATCTTGCATAGAGTGACATCAATGTTGCAGTTAAAAGCCTAGAAAAATGTAGTAGGATCAAGCCAATGATACATTCTTTGTAATTTCGTATGTGAAGATGTGATTTTGCTCAAATTGTGCTAGAAATAAGTAATGGAATACCTGCTTCTGAATATATGCCTTCACTTTGGATTTCACCATTTCCAAGAAAATCTCCAATTGGTTCTGGCTGTATTTGAAGCTGGTCTGAATCGCACAAAGAATCCAACTCGTCATCTGGCCTAACAAACACAATTATCATGGTAATCACAATTATCACAGTGTAAGACAATGCTATAATCACCAGAAAATTTAGTACTTCACAGGAAGTTATTAAACTGAATTATTAAATGACCTGATAGGTTATGCATTATAAAAGGATGTATGTTTCGAAGAGTAAAGAGTTTTCTTACCAAGCCAATTTTTTCAAAGTTTTTGAGGAGTCCAAAAATCTTCTGTTATGCTTTCTTCTGCAGTACAGCTTTGATTGTGAGGAATTTATAAGTATAGATGCAATTGTGTCATCAGGTGAGTTATCTCCTGTGAGGAAACTTTTCTTTTCTTTACTGAATTACAGTTAGAGACCATCATTAATTAGTTACAGAACATCATCACTGAATTATGGAATACAGCAAACAAATAATAAAATGCCAATCTAATGTAGACATATACCCCAACTGTGCATATTGCCAAATTCTTCGATTTAAAGGAAATTGTCTATCTTTCCTTAATTCTTCCAAAGCAGATCTAAGAGGCACAATGTTGAGATGTTCCATCTTACCATTATGCCACTCCATCCATTTAACTATTGGTTAAAAGCTTACTTCTCTTTGCACTATAGCCAAATAAAATATCTCCCCCCATAACATACCATGCCAGGTTTTTTTGGAAGGGTGAGGGCCTTCCTAAGTGAATAATAAAATAGAGTGTGGAAAGATATCTTTTTCATAATTTTAGTCATTGTCTATCCACTGCAGGATGAAGGCCTCTTCTGCACATTTTCAACCAATATGGTCTTTCTCTTATTGTGGCTAAATAGGTCCTTCCCAAACTCTTGATGATGCTTGCATATTTTCTATAAAGCAACTGATAGCTTTTAAACAAAAATTGTCACAATAAATCATTTTTAGATCAGTACAAATTCTGCCATATCTACTTACATTTTCACATAACAATATTCTTTAAAAATGTCAGATTATTAATCTCTATTATATAATATTGCAATTTTAAGGTACGGAGGGGGCAGCTAGTTTTTATTTTAATGTCTAGAGTTGCACAATTATGAAATGATCAATAAACCAGCCTTTGACTCTTAATGTTATGAACATTATGCAACCTAAAGAAATGTAATACCTGTTACATAGGATTACCCACTTTCAAGCACACTTTTCAACATTGGTATCGCCGTTGGGCGAAGATCAATTATGCTGTCAGGGTTTTTTTATCTTCAGAGAACACGTATCACTGGGACTCAAACCTGATGTCCTCTTTACAAGGCCATTCAAAAACACACTACAAAAATCCTTAACATTCCCTTTACGAGATTCCATTTTTCCATAGAAATATTTCATTATGTATCTGCAGAAGACGTCATGGTCAAGGTCCAGATCTAGATCTAGAGGCACTTCTCAGTGACAACTGTTATTCCATCAATATATAAACCAAAAGACCTGTTCATGTGTTTAAATTTATATACAGTCTTCATTCATAACTTCAGAGTTTAAAACAAGTGTTCATATATTTGAAATGAGAGCAGAATCACTGTCATGAAGGCATTGATAGTAGGAACGTAATCCGTTTATGATTCATATATTGGATGAATTTAGGCAATTGGGTAAATTCAGTGGGATATGCTCAGTTAAGTGTGTTGTGCAGACAAAGCTGTTATTAACGAAGTTATTAACAAATTACTCATTGCTTTTGATGGGGAGATATAACTAAATTTTAATAAAAGCTCTCTACTTTACCTTTTCTTGTTAACAAACTAAACAACACACGTCTTTTTAAATGTCTTACCTGCAACTTTCAGGGCCCTTCTACTTTTACTTTTGGCTTGTGTTACATCCAAAAGATAAGCCTGAAAAAGGAAGTGGGCATCAGAATTAGGAGCACCATTTCAGTGTTTGCTTCTTACAGGTTTTTTTTTTAAATTGTTCATTTGCTCTGGCCTTCAGTTTAAGTCTCTGCCACCCTAAAACCCTTTTAGAACCAGTTAATAGGCCCACTGAGTGTAGGAAGATTTTATGTTAATTCCTGCTAGTCCAAGCCTCGAAGTAAGGAACACAAACTCACTAGAAATCATCTTTCCCCGAACAAAATTTGGATAAGGCTTCGAAGCTGATTTGTCTTTCGCCGGGCAAGAATCCTTAAGAAAAACGAGTCCCTCTGAACCCGTCCCCGCTATTTCCCCAACAACAAGTGTTATCTATGATCACAGGCAAACCAAGGCCACCCTTACATTTTAGGGCCGTGGCAAAACCGACATTCAGGAATTAAACAGCCACGCTTCTATCAAGCTCCACTCCACGCCCGCATCTCGTGAGGACGGAGCTACACGTATTCAAACTTGCTCCCAAGCCACCACTCCCCTCCCGTAACCCCACCTCTCTACTTAGATAACGTCTCCTCCAACGCTCAACCGAGCTGCTCAGCTCTGGGGAAGCCGCCATGGAAGAAAAGCCAGCCAGGCAAGCCTTCCCGCTGCCCTCCCGCCTTTTACAACAACCGCCTGCAAACGGAACAGAGGAAAGACCAGAGGCAGAGCAACTAATACGCACTTGCGCGAGGTGACTGCTCCGCCCCACCCCCTCGTCAGACGGGACCTTGTTTCCAGGGCAACAGGCTAAGCCGCGTCCAGGCCGCTGGCGTTACGTTTCGGCTACTGAAAAATGCAGAACAGGACTCCTGGTTCGGGTCGCTCTAGGCTTCCTTTACATTGCTTCACAAAACCGTGATAGTACTAAATTCTGAACCACGATGGCCATCCCTCACTCGAAGATATTTATAGAGATTCATATCCTTGTAAGGGTACCCTTTTCCACACCTTCTCAAATTTAACGATGAATAGAACAAGCAATGTTGGCCCAGACTTTTCTCTAGAACCAACAACAGCATCAAAGCTGTCATTATCTTTCATTGTTTTCCCTTGTATTCCCTACTTTAACCCCTAACCCTATAATTTTCTGGCACTATCAAAGTACCAATCTGCTTAGCCTTCAAACTCATTTTAAGTTCTACCAGATGTCACCTGCATTTATAACTGATAAAGAGGATAAGTTTCCTTTTGGTTTGAATATGACTTTGCTTTAAGCATTAGGATTCTTATTGCAATATGTAACTGCTGTACATCACGGCATAAGCCTAAGACTGAAAATGAGACTTGTCAGATATTACATCTTTTCTATCCTGCTCTATGGAGTAGTTAGTTTCTAACAGAAAGCCACTTGAAGAGACTTAGAAGCATTTGAAATGTGGATTTACAGACAGCTGTTAACCTATAAGCTGGGTTGACAAAATCAGAAATGAGGTGGTGATAAGTTATCGAAGTGCTGTCCCGGTGTCTGGAGGCCGTACGGGTCTGGATGGGGAGAAACAGGCTCAAGCTCAATCCCGCCAAGACAGAGTGGCTGTGGATGCCGGCATCCCGGTACAGTCAGCTAAATCCGCGGCTGACCATCGGTGGCGAGTCATTGGCCCCGATGGAGAGGGTTCGCAACTTAGGCGTCCTCCTGGATGAACGGCTGTCTCTAGAAGATCATTTGACGGCCGTCTCCAGGAGAGCGTTCTACCAGGTTCGCCTGGTACGCCAGTTGCGCCCCTTTCTGGACCGGGATGCCCTATGCACGGTCACTCACGCACTCGTGACGTCTCGCCTGGATTACTGCAATGCTCTCTACATGGGGCTCCCCTTGAAGGGCATCCGGAGGCTACAGTTAGTCAGAATGCGGCTGCGCGGGTGATAGATGGAGCCCTCGTGGCTCCCGCATAACACCCATCCTCGCAGACTGCACTGGCTACCTGTGGCCTTCCGGTGCGCTTCAAGGTTTTGGTGACCACCTTTAAAGCGCTCCATGGCATTGGGCCGGGTTATTTACGGGACCGCCTACTGCTACCGAATACCTCTCACCGACCCATGCGCTCTCATAGAGAGGGTCTCCTCAGGGTGCCGTCAGCGAGGCAATGTCGTCTGGCGACGCCCAGGGGAAGGGCCTTCTCTGTGGGGGCTCCCACCCTCTGGAACGAACTACCCCCCGGACTTCGTCAGCTTCCGGACCTTCGGACCTTCCGCCGCGGGCTTAAAACATACTTATTTAATTGTGCAGGACTGAGCTAGATTTTAAATTTATGGGTTTTAATTGGGTTTTATTTTTATATTTTAATTAACGGGCTTATAGAATAAGTTTTTTAATTGTTTTTATATTGTATTTATGTGTTTTTAAGTGCCTGTGAACCGCCCTGAGTCCTTCGGGAGATAGGGCGGTATATAAATACGATTAAATAAATAAATAAAATAAATAAAATAAGTTGCCTGGGAAAGCCAAGGGAAATAATCAAAACCATTAAAAAGCAAGTTAGAATATTTCGGACATGTGATGTGACACCTGGAAAAATATGGCATACTTCACTTAATACTCCAAGGAAAGATTGAAGGCAAACGAGGTCCAGGCAGAAGAACATCATAGCTTCAAAATCTAAGGGACTGATTTAGACAAAACTCAGCAAAACTTTTTTGTGTGGCTGCTGATAAAAATAGGATCGCCAACATGATCGCTGACGTCCGATGACGGATATGGCACAAGAAGAACTGCTGTATCTCCAATGTAAAAACATGTACGTCACCTATAATTTCAGGCAGTAGTCTGAAGTAGTCTTACAGACCCCTCCCATTCTGGACATAAACTGTTTCAACTCCTACCTTTAAAACAATGCTATAGAGCACTGCACATCAGAACAATTAGACACAAGAACAGTTTTTCCCCAAACACCATCACATTAAGTGTTGTACCTTGATGAAGGTATCTTTTCTTTTATGTACACTGAGAACATATGCACCAATACAAATTCCTTGTGTGGCCAATAAAAAAAATCTATTTTATTGTTGTATAGTCTATATTTCAAGAGACAACTGGACTTTCTGAAAAGAGACTTTCTTGCCTCTTGAAAAAGCACCTTTAGGACAACCATGACCTGGATGACTGAGAATCTCCATAGACAGGCAGTAGTCTATTTTCAAAAGACATTGAATAGCAAAAAAAGGCAACTAAATATTGCCACTTGAGCAACTCAAGCTGTTGCAGCCTTTTGTTTGCTATAGAAAATCATTTTCTAATACAAATGAATGTAGTATAGAATTAGCAATTAAATTACCATTCTATTATTTGAATCATTCAGTTAAGCCAAGAAGCATACAGAAACACAGAACTCCAGACACCTGGGATTTTATTTTAAATTATTTAATACAAAATCAGGAGGAAACAAAAGTACACCTGAAATAGACTAGTGTTTGAACGTTTATTTCACAACATGCAGGCAATTGAAACACATTTTAAAAAGTACTCAGCTATGAGCTGTAACTTTACATTTATACATCAGAAGTTGTTCATTTTTTAAACAAACAAAAAACCCTGAACATAATCTTGTCTAAATTTGCTGCAGGCTTATGTTTAATCTCCAAATGTCAGCAGAATCATTTTATTTTTGCCCACAATCTGTAATCACAATTCTTTTTGACACTATTCCTTTGGGAGAGCCAAAAGATTCTATTTTTTTCACTATATCCATCCCATCCTTTACAAACCCAAAGACAACATGTTTAAAGTCCAACTGTTCTGCCTTTTTGAGAGTAATAAAGAATTGAGAATTGTTGGTATCTCTGCCACAATTTGCCATTGACAATAGGCCAGGACCAGTGTGTTTTATTTCAAAATTTTCATCTTCAAATGAATTTCCATAGATGGACTGTCCCCCTGTGCCATCATGCTTAGTGATATCACCTCCCTGGATTGAAAGAAATTGAGAATTTAGTAAAATATGCAATAGGTGGAAACATCTCAAATGCAACCAAAACATGTTTACCAATAAAAAATTATCCTTAAACAGAAAGAAATCCACTCTCAATGACAATGGAATATAGGATCCGGTTGATTTTTTTAAAAAAGATATTCAGTTTATTAATTTACTGGTAATTGGCAGTATTCATACAATAAAGTATGTTTTGCTTTTACATGTATTAGCCCAAAGGTTTAAGCTAAAAATTTAGATTATCTTTTAGATCTAAGATTCAATACTGTTCAAACACACAGCCTAACTGCAATTATAATTTCCAGTTGTATTTACTTTCATTTTTTATTGGAGGACCTAAGAGTCACTTCAGGTGAGAAGGGCAGCCATATAAATTTGACAAATAAAATAAACAAGTAAATACTCAATGGTAGAAGGTTAGTTATTATTACTAATTCAAATAAATATTATTATGCCACTGTTTAGAATTTCCCTTCTGCTTTTTTAATTTATGATTATATTTTCTGTACTGATAACCTTTTCTGTATTGGATCTAATTTGATTCCAATTTTTAAAAAATGCACATATGAATTTGAAATAGTAACTCCACATTTTTTTCTTAGTCACAATTTCCTTAGGAACTCCGAAAATGATGCAGCAACAAGTGGACAATAAAACTGAAATTTTAATTCCTTTTCTCAATGTATTTTGACTTACCTGACAGACAAAATCTGGAATTATTCTGTGAAATCTAGAGTTTTGGAATCCAAATCCTTTTTCTCCTGTGCACAATGCTCTGAAGTTCTCAGCGGTTCGAGGAACAATATTGGAAAACAATTCTATTGTTACATGCCCTAGAGATTCATCATCAACAGAAATTTCAAGGTATACTACAGGGTTAGATTCCTTTGAAAATTTTGCTGCAAGAGATACATGTTCCTTCTGTTCTTCCGACAAAATCAGCTGACACTCTTCAAATCTCCTCTTGAAGGTATCAGCCAGTTCTTGGGTTTTAAATCTAACTGCAAGTTGTTCTATTTTTGCTTCACCATCTGAAATTGAAATTCAAATATTATAATAGCAGTGTGATCTTGCTGTGAAAGTAGTAGAAGGATAGTGAAATTATGGTACATTCTCAACAAATAAAAATACTCACCAGCATAATCCGTTACAGTCCAAACCATAGCATTGTTTGAAGAATTCAAGGGTTTTAAGTCTATTGTTTTTGTGATTATGTGGTTTGCACAGACTTTGAGAACTTGATCCCTTCTCATTAAAATTCGGTAACACTTCTTTTGCGTATGGAATAGAATCTTTATTTCTCCAACACCACGCTCTTTCCACTGATTGACTTCTCTGTCCCATCTGTATAGTTTTGCCCTTTCTTTGAAAATAATTTCTTCATCTTCTTCTCCAGATTTTACTTCAACCTAGCAGGAATAAGTAATCATGTTGAATGTGAACACCACTGCAGCAACGTTTAATTGGAAGGATAGCATAAGGCCTCTTATCACTCCATTCTTCCAGTGTAATCCCTGCGTGCATGTGTGTGTGTATTATATTACTTACACACACACACACACACACACACAGAAGCAAATCTAGTTTTTTTTAAGCAATATATATTATATAACCATGTTAGTCTTTCAGAATTCTGGAGATTTGGAGAATTATGGAGACTAAAATCTAGAGATTTTAGTCCCACAACACAATAGGCTAATTGCCTCCATTCTTAATCTTTTCATTTATTTCATGCAAGATCTATACTGACAAATGAAAACAAGTAAATTGACAAATAAATGAAGCAATATTGAATGTACCTTATGCCAGGAAACTGATAAAACAGATATATTCCTTCTTAGATTCTGATTAGAAAACTTACCTCTGGCAGTGAGACTATTGGTTCAAATTGAATATCATCACTGTGTACCACTTCTTCATCACTTGCATCATCATCACATTCTCCTTTAGCGGCTGCTTGTACTCCAAATACAGCTGCTCCTGTATTTGCCCACTTAAAGTTTTTGTCTGTTTAGATGAGAAATTAAAGATATTAAATTATATGTCCACATCAGTTCATTTTTCCTATTGATTTTTTAAATAAAAACTCCAGCTAGTTTTCTCACACTGATGATAGAAAATAAGATGTATATTTTACCTTTAGAACCAAAAGCAAAATCCCCAGAATTGCTTGAAGCCAGATCAGCAAATGACACACTCGATACATTATCAAAGGAAAAAGGATTATTCTCTACAAAAAAGGAAAATGTACAATTTTATCATCCACTGTATACTAGAAGCGTTCTTTTTCATCCTACATTGCAACCCTAACCCTATGCCAAAGTGCAGATACAGGTATCCTCAACTTATGACCAGTTCATTAATGATTGTTTGAAGTTACAATGGCCTTGGAAGATTGCTTTACAGCCTAGAAAACAGTTCCAGCCATCATAAAACTTCCACTCTCCACGGTCACATGATTTCATTTTGGCTGGTTGGCAACTGAATTACATTTATGACTGGTTGTTGCAGTCACATGACCACTTTTTGCTGACTTCCTGTGGTTTTTTTGACAGTGTCTATATGATACATTTAATGACTGCTGTAAAAACAGAAAATTGGGTCCAGTCACATGGTACCTTGACTTACAAACACAATGACTTGCAACCAAAATTCCTGTCCCAATTGTAAGTTGAGGACTACTTAGAATACCGCTAAAGCATTAGGCATGCATAAAATCCATACTACTATCTGAACAAGCAAATTATGCTCCCAATAAAACCCTTTGACCAACCCATGGACGTTGATTTTTAATGAACTTGAAATTATGTTTACAGTTAATAGTTTTTTTAATTTTTATCTAGCATAGCACATTTGACATTTCATATACCTTGATTTACAGAGGCTTCCGAACTGGAATCATTTTCCTTCTTAGTTGATAAATCAACAGGTTTGTCATCTGTTTCTAATAAATTCTGAAAGCTTTGTGTAGTTTCAGGAATAGAGTTGCCACCTGTTCTTAATGTATCCCATGTAGTATGCATAGGATTGGTTGTAGAATCTGATGTTTTAGTAATACTGCAGGCTATATCTGGTCCTCCTTCCTTACCGGAGCACACATTGTCAGTTGAAGTAGTTATTTCTTCTGCCTGAGATTCCTGAAAATTGAAACATTTGTTTTTATTGGTGTTTTTTTAATGTAAGATGTACCTGCAGGTTCTTTAGGTAACTTCATCAGATAACACTTGAAACACAGGCATAGTTCAAGTAATGAAAGTGTGTACAAAACCAATTATCCTGGCTTTATATTACATGCCTACATTAGTAAAAAAGAATTTAAATGGTTACAAAATCCAAACAGTTATTCATAAAAACAGTAGTTCCACAATCAGAATAAGCACTGAAAAATGCTGAGAATTATCTTGTGCAAATGAACCTACCCAGATGCAACAGAAGAAAGATAATATCCTAAGGATTACTGTGTTTTGAGCTTTTGCAAATCACATCATAGGAATTCTCTATGCTGTTCAATGTAATGTTAGTAAATGACCAATTATTGAGTTAGCAGAAGAATATAGAAGACTCTAGTTTACATTCAACATGCACAGGAAAAAAAATATCCTGAATGCAGCCCTATGTATAGTACACATATTTTTATATTGGTAGAAATGTAGCACCAGAACGAAGTATAAACAGCAGATTGAACTTGAATATGGGTAAAAATGGGAAACAGAAAAGTGAAGCTAACACATCAAAATTGTGAGAAACTGACTTTACATGGAGTGTAAACCCAATTCTTCTGTTACTTACTTTTGTTTCTTGAGTTTTCCTAAGTTCTGTCTCAAAGTCTTCTAAGTTGTCATTGTCTTCATCAGTGTCACTGTTAATACCACAGAGAAAAGTTGGGGGAAACTTTAGAGCTTCTGCTTTAGCTTTTTCCTTAGGAGTTGGTTTCTTTTCCCAAACAATAATAGTTTCATTCCTAGTCTCTGGATCAATATGTTCCACAGCACCTGAACAGATAATATAGAAAATATCAGCAAAACAGAATAAGAAAATAAAGCTTCTAAATATGCTAAGTAAATTGGAGAAAGCACTTATATAAGAGTCAAGTTAACATAGTGACAAATACTCTGGAAACAATGTGAGCAGACAGGGGCATCTGGAACTTTCAGAATCACATGGAAATCAAGATGAAACTTCTTTTAAGACCACAAAATTTTGTGTCTCATTTATGGTAACAATTAAGGCTGAGACATCAACATATTCAGTTGTAATGACCTTTAGTAGCCAAACAAAACTGCCTGAAAGATAATTTTGGAATCCAGACCTCATAACGCCTTAGGATCACAAAGTCTAAAATATTAGTATCTGTACTGCTGTCAGCTTTATTCTGAACAATAAAGCTATTATAGCAGCAACTGCAGTTGGTGAAGAGCTCTAGTTGTGGGATTGTCCAAATCTGAGAGGTCTTTTCCCTATACAGCCTAACAGTA
This sequence comes from Ahaetulla prasina, assembly GCF_028640845.1. NCBI lineage: Eukaryota > Metazoa > Chordata > Lepidosauria > Squamata > Colubridae > Ahaetulla > Ahaetulla prasina. The sequence continues at coordinate 100,523,010 of NC_080543.1, read as the reverse complement.
CAATGGAAAATTTGGCCAATTCTCAGAAGTTCTGGAATTCAAACCTAACCATTCCTCTTTCCACATCTGAATGGATGTGGAATAAGATTCCAAAAGATTCCGTAAGATTAAAGTTACAATAACTTTAAATTTCCCATTTTCTTAGTTTCCAATTGCCATTTCATTCTGAAAATCTGTGCTCTAGCAAAAAATTATCAGAAAAGTTCAAAATTTCTTCCCTAATTTGCTCTAAGAAACTATAAAATTAATAATTAAATTAGATTAGTATTGTTTACTTGTATTTGTTATTTCTGAATTCTCTTTAGGTTCTTCTAAATACAATTTTCCATTAAGCCTTCTGACAGCTGTTTCATAGTCTTCATCTAAAATATGAAAACAAATAACCAGAGAGTGATACAACAACTTGCAACTGAAATTTACATGCAAAACATCACTTTAAACAAAATCAGCAACACATGGTAGTATTTGTTGTACATAAAAATGAAATCACAGCAACAAAGAAAGCCCAAGAACTTTGGAAAGGAGAACCCACAGTCTTATCACTATTTGTGTTTTCCTCAGAAATAGAAAAACAAAATTTGACTGACTGTAACAGATTAACAGAAAGGGACCTGGTAGGTCATCTAATCCAATCATCAGCCCAAGCAGGAGACCCTATGCCATTTCTGACAGATGGCAGTCCATTTTGTTTATTTCCTGCCTTTATTTTTATAAACAATTCAAAGTTGTGAACATAGTCCTTCCTCCTCCTATTTTCCTTCACAATTACAAGCCCATGAGATGAACTGGGCTGAGAGACAGTTACTGGTCATCCAACTGGCTTTCATTCCTAAGGCAGGACTAGAACTCACAGCCTTCTGTCTTGTAGTCTGGGTGCCTTTAATCATGAGCAAAACTGGCTCCAATATATATGATAAGATATGTGATATTCAATGTCAACCAAGTGGCAAGCTTTATGAAACGAAGTTTAAAGAGGGCAAGAAACAAGGAGGGCCAAGGTTAATTGAGTTAAAGACAAATTATCTTGTGAATGTAGTTTTGTTTTAAAATTTTGATGGGTGGGGGAGTTGTGACATTGTTTCTGCTTTCTTAAAATGAAAGGCTGGCTCTCTAACAGTTCAAAACAATTTTATTTGCCAAGGTTCTTTACTTCCAACTGACAAATCCTTGTCCTTGAACTTGCTGCAGGAAAAAAAAAAGTATGACCAGCATTCAAGAGTTTTTATTACACAGAAAGAGTTCTAGACACATCTAACGTTCCTTTTCAGCTTGAACTTTCTCAACCTGTATATGATCAGACTTGAAACAAGCTCATGCTCTTCCCTCTTGAAAAGAAAGCTATTATTGTGCTATAGATTGCACTAGTACCCAGAAAGGGCAAAGCCACAATAAATTTCAAGGATCCACAGACCTCTGGGATCAGATTCACACTTTCTTATGCTCATCACACTTCCCAAAGCCTGGCACCCAGGCCAGCCTAGCAAATTGGATGATCAGATTCTGTTTGATGGTGTATAATTTAGAATTTGTCTTTTACCTCCTTTAAGAGAGGTAGATGAAGAATGGAGCAAGTATTATCATTTTCAACCCAAAACTTCAGATAACTTTGTTTTGAAGAACACACTGATGCAGAAAAGCATGAGAATAAATAAAACCTTGTTGAATTGTTCAAGACTTTATCCTTTCTTATTCTTGGAGCTTATAAAAGACAAATAATTTTCAAGAAATCTTCCTTACCATCTTCATCTTCACTCAGATACCCAGGTTTATTCTTATAGCAGAAGAATGTTGGGGGTAATTTAAGGGATTCTGCAAGAGCTCTTTGATCAGGGGTTGGTGTTAACTCATACACGACCAATACATCATCTGATGGGATTGTATTTGGTTCCTTCTTAATCTCAACTGTAAAACAAGTTACAAATTAATTTCTTCAGCAATTCAGGAATTACAATACAAGCACATGTACAAATCAAAGTATATAATTAATCTGAAAACAATATACTTCATATCATTCAGAAAGAAGGAAAGCTTAATTAATATAAGAACTTTTTTTCAACCAAGAACATAGGACAAAATCATGCCATGCTTCTCATTAGACAACTGTATTCAAACACATGTTAATTCTCATCCATTCCTTTAAAGACAACAGAACAATTCAGCAGCATTTTGAGTAATACAAGCTGAAATCCAAAGCCTAAAAGTAACTGTAGCTCTGCACTTTGTTTCAAAACAAAACACTTCTCTAGGGAGTTCAATGAAATTAAATAAATCATTCAGAAATGAAACTTGTAAAATATTAAAGTTATTACTCCACTAATTTTTATAAGACATTTGGCACTGGCTTTAAAAGTTAAAGAATGTTAACACATGTACACAACTTTAGACCATTTTATCTTCAGGGTCCCCCCCCCCATTTTTACAGCTTGATTTACAACTGGCATATTTTCTTCTTTGGGGGAACACACTGAGAATAAGGGATAGGGGGGTTTTGTTTCCAAGACTTCCATGCTCTGTTTTTCCTCTTTTCTTTTCCTAGCACCCAGCATACTCGCTCTGTTCTGTTCTTAGACTCTGCATCTTTCCTCTCTATGGAAAACAAGGTCTGAACTTTTAAATTCTGTGGATGTGCCCACTTCATTTGGCTATTTGGAATTCAATTTATTTTAATGATTTCTTACGATGGGAACTCTCTTATGGATTCTGAGCGTTACTGCTGCTCTTCATTGACAGTATGGTAATTTTTTTTTCCTACTGCAATGTGTGAGGAGCTCAGAATCTTGTTTAGATTTGCAATATACAAGTTGCAATAAACTAACAAACAAATTTCCTGACAGAAGGTTTTATGGTAGAGCTCATTCTAAATTTTCAAATTAATTTTAGGTATCACTATTTTATGTATCAATACTCAGGGCCAGGACTAATTAGGGACAAGATTTGTCCAGAGATTAAATATTCCACCAATTTTAAAAAGCAAGATGTTGTAGTTCTCATGGAACAGCATTAATGGAATTACAACCTAAAAAAGTAGTTTATTCAATTCAGCGTTTAAGAACTGTCAGCTCTACAAGGCAGACCTGTAGTGGAATGTAGTCCAGATTCCCAGGAGGGATGGTGTGCATTCCAGAAGAGCAAAAGACAGTTTACAGTTTAGATGCTATAGTTTGTGGGGTAAGAGGAGTATTATTAATTTTCACTATTAATTTTCAGAATATATGTTTTGTATTGCAAGTAGCCTGCTTTAGTAGTTTGGCAATATTTCTGTCTACAGGCGAAGAATAAAGGAAAACAACTTAGAAATCCTCAGCATGACTTTCTTGGTTTTTGGAGCCTGACAAGACCAGAGCACAAAATAGATTCCACAGAAGAGTAAAACTACTTTTATTTAAATTGTCTATAGTTGCAGTCATCTGTGATATATAAGCAGGATCAATTGGATTAATCAACTCTCTTAGCCTGTTTCCAAAGCAAAACAGCACTGAAAAAATATGTCTCCTTTTACTTCTTTTCTTCTTGCACTTACCCACCTATGGGTGAAGAGAAGGTGGTAAGAGTGGAAAATACACCACTGATTAGAAACCACGTTTGGATTAATATTCAAAGGCAACAGACTAGAAAGCAGAAACTATGAGTTCTAGTCCCCTTTAGGCATGAAGGCAGCTCAATGATTTTTGGGCCGGTCATTCTCTCTTTAGCTTCAGGAAGAAAGCAATGGCAAAGTACCTTCATGCCTGCTAACTGTATCAGTGAGTGTGTTTCCACTAAAAATGCTAACCAAATCCTCAATATGTGATAGGACTGAATGTTCCAGAATTGTAACAGAAATGTAGAATGAAGGATTCCAGGATGTATATTTTTTTGCAAAGTGCTTTAGTAAAAAGAAAACCCTAAACGAATTCCATTCAACTTTAATAAAATCTAAGTCTATGAGCTTTTGCTTTTTAATAATTCTATTTTTTAAGCTGAAAAATTAATCAAGACATATGGCAACTTCAGAATTATTTTTAAATACAAATGAAATTTACTTCTGTTTCTAATTGCGTGACTCCAATGTATGTATGTATGTATCTCTCTACTTATCTCTGCATGCACTGCATACATGCACACACATGTGGGGATCGGTTGCAAGGAAGGCGTAAGTTTTCAGTACATGTAAGTAGCATTGAAAGTTCCAAAAAGTTCTCCGTTCTGATAATGGAGAAAACTAGCATGAAAAGATTTGTTTCAAATAAATTTAGAAAATCTGAATGTTAGCATTTATAGAATTTTTGGCTTGGATTTAAAGATCTATAAAATTCTATTTATAAGATGACTGTGAAGCAAATATTTACCAGAAGTTTCCTATGCTATTACCACCTGCTAACAATCTCCTCTGGAATATGAAGAACCTATGAAAAATAGAATAAGAAGTTACAGAAGGAAGCAGCTCTTCCTTACTGCTTTCTATTGTGGAGTCTTTGCTGCTTTCTGAGTTTGGTTGTTTGATGTTACCCAACTAGGTAACATCATCAATGCTACTGAGAGTGAGGTTTGCTTCCTGTTAATATACAGCAGCTTGTCCTATCAGTGTTGGTGGGGGTGTGACTTTCCTCTTGAGAAGATTTCCTCCTTTCTTCACCCCAAGACAGGTAATGAAATATTGCAAGCAGAGAGCACCAAGGGCTCCACAGTTCAACCCTGAGCTACAGATATTCTCTTCTCTTGGTGTTCTCTATCATAGGAACCTCTCTTCTATCGATAACTCTTTCACTAAATAGAAGAAATCCTTCTGTTAATCTGTGGGCCAGTTTGGACTGAAGATATCATATCTGTAATGAAAATGTTTTGTTTTTGTTTTTCTTAACACTGCATTTTTTAAATTTGATGAAAAAGGCACCAACTTTGAAATACTAAAGAAGAAAAATAGAATTAAAAACAAAGATTGTGGACAATTGGTACTTTGGTAGTCGTGCTCGTTCATAAATAAGCCAAATCTTCTGGAAAGAATTTTGGAAAAGAGAAACCCCTTATATGTTAATACAATACACTTCAATCATCAAAGTTTACTTCAACAGGATAATACAACAATTCTCTCAAGTTTCTTCTACCTTCCATCAAGACCAGCAAGCACCCTTACTAAATTTTTATCATCATAAGTCAAGCAACAATTGAAAGCCAATAAGTGCATAGAAAATAGAAAAACTAAACAATAAGTGTTTAAAGAATCAGCCTTTATATCACAAATCAACGCAATCTATTTTTCTTCAACGTGCATGTTAATCTTTCTGTTTCCATACTGTTAAAATAAGTTATTTGATGAGTATTTGAAAGCTGTCAGTGATTTCCAAGAAGTGATGCACCACTTCATTCACAGTAAATACCTTCACTGGTGGATTGAGAGGGGGATGAACTCGTCCAAAAGGCCATTGGGTTAGATTTAAAAAGACTAAAATTAAATCCTAAAAAATAAATTGTATTGATATAAGTACTGAGTTACCATTACTAAAGGAGAAATGGGCACTGATAAATAATTAAAAATGACAGTAACATTGCATGTTTACAATATTCAACAAGAATTGCATTATGTTATTATTATATTTATAACTGCAGTAGTTACAAACTTAAAGCAAAACTTGCAGTTCTGCAATTCTTTAATCATTTGTTCTCTATATCTTTTTTTACGTTTGTATTAAGTTTTTTTTTATCGTTATAGTCATTATTACAAACAACTGAATTGATTAGGTGAAAATGCTGATTCTACTTTCTATTGTCACTGAAAATAACAGCTGGAAGAGCTCATATACTCTATGCCAGGGCTATCAAACTTCCGACCCATGGACCGAATGAGTCACGGCCATGCCCACACCCAGTTTAGGGAAAGGGGAAAAAAGTCCTGATATGCTGCCGTGATGCCATGATGCTGCTGTTTATCAGTAAGTCATAATGACTATATTCACACACAATACTTTGACTAAATCAATTACTGTTTACTAGACAAACCTTGACCCGTTAGGTCATCATTTCAGATATATTTTCTTACTAAATAGAGAAACAGATTGACCAAGAACAAAAAAGCAGTGGAAGCAACTTCTGACTTGCTGCTGGCCTGATCACATACTGGTCTACCTGGCCCCCAGAGGGCTAGGATGGAACAGGTGTACCTGATCTCCAGCAGCTGATGGAGGGACTGGTCTAACCTTTGGGCAGCAGCATAGCAACACTGAAGTGATCACAAATTTGCCAAATTTCAGTTGCACAGAGTCATGGTCCCAGATTTTGGACACATTCTCTAAACTGAGGTACCTTGGTTCAAAAATTGTTGCCCTATGATGCACTATTTCGCCCAATTAAACGTCACAGACTCGTATATAAAATATAATGGGTGGATTTATACAAAATGCAAACCCCAAACTTAACAAACTGTATTATGGTTTAAAGCAAGATATATTATGTAAAATGAGATAACCTCTATTTAATTTTTTGATTCTTGCCCCTACCATATTAGGCCTTTCTTGAGGCTCCTTAATCCTTAAAGGTGGCTTTTTGGGGAATCAAATGAAGAGAATAAAGTCTGAATATAACCTGGGAATTATGTGCTAATAGATGCAATTCAACTGCATCTGTATCTCTAAAATTTAATTACAGAAAAAGATCTATGAGAAATGTATATAACAAATACATTTAAATTTTTAGGCAATTTCATTAAGTAAGATGATTCGTCTGTTTTGATTTTTCAGGAAATAAAAAAGCAGTCAAATAATAGCATCTAAAACCATACCCGAAGATGTAATTGTAGATATCAAAAAGAATCTAAAGACAATTATAGAAATCTATCCCTAACAGAAACATTTTAAGTTCAGCATTGCAGGTTTAGTAAAAAAAAGTGCTTTGATAAGCGTCATAAATTTTTAAAGGCGGGTGATACAAAAATATATACTGTATTCAAAGACTTCAGCTGCAGCTTGTAAGTAAACTACAATTCAAGAAATGCTTACCTTTTTCTAGTATTTTGAATGAAAAGTTAGAAACCGCATCTGCTTTTGAGGTAGCCACTGGGGTTTCTCCTTGGCCTTCTGGGGGTTTCCAATTAGCAGCATTACTGTTCTCTTGGTGTTCTGCATGTCTGCAAGCAATAGCATCCTCTGAGCTATCTGATTTTTTTGCATTCATGGTCTGACACACTGAATCATCACTTTTGCTCTTGGGAGGGGCATTAAAACTGAAACCAAAGAGTGATCCTGTTGCTGATGTGTTTCCAAATGTAAAAGGTTTTGATTTTTTGTTATTAAATATAGTTTTAACAGACTCCGAGCCAAACACAAATTTAGGAGGGGAAACAACAGCTTTCGTTGGTATCTCAGCTGTGCCCTCAACTACTGAAGTCTCTGCAGCTTCAACAACTGTTTCTTCAGCCTCCTTTAAATCCGTTCTCTCCCTGGTGGTTTCTTCCAATACTGCAACAGCAATCTTTCCACAAGGAGATTCTTTTGGGGTGTTAGTACGGGAAGAGAGTGGTGTGATTAATAGGTCTTTTTCTTGAGCATGTTTTGCTTCCTCAAAAATGTTCTTAAATGAATCAGCAACATCCTGAAGTTTAAACCGCACAGCAAAGAGCTCCATCTTTCTTTCCCCTTCGGCAAAGTCACATGCAGTCCACACCCAGGCTCGTTCTGCACCTTTCATTTGCTGGATGTTCATATTGGGGGTTATTCTATGGTTGGCACAAAGCTTTAACACCTGATCCCTTCTCATAACTACACGAACCTGCTTAGTGTCATAGTTCTGTAAGATCTTTATATCCCCAATGCCCCTCTCTTTCCATTGGTGAGCATCTTTATCATATCTATATAGTTTAGCTCGGTGACTAAAGACTACTTGCTCATTTTCTTCACCACTTGTTACTTCCACAAGGTCAGGTAATGGTACAACTGGTTCAAAATATGGACCATCTCTTTCATCTTCTTGGGTGACATCAGACTCTTCATCTGTACCAACAGAAATCCTACTCTGATTCTGTTTGGAAGGAGATTTTGAAGGACTTAATGCGGATTTGAAACTGAAGTTAAATCCTGTGGTAGACTCTCCAAATCTAAATAGATGTTTCCTCACAGGGCTACTTGCCCGAGGCATTGAATACACTGAACTGTCAGTGCTATCATCCAGAGCTTCTCCACGCAAGTCGTAGTTGTCCCACTCTAATGTAGGTCCAGTACTTTCAGCGTGTGGCTTTATAACTAGATCAGAACTGTTAGAGGAAGACACTAAAGTTTTCTCTTCGTCTGTGAGTTTAGTTTTATCATCTGTAAGGAAGGTTTTGAGATCTTTCAACCCACTTTTCATTTCTTCTGCTTTTTGTATCAGCTCAGCTGTCTTTCCAGTATCTACAAGTTTGTGTGGGGTTTGAAGTGGTATATCCAGCAACAGTCTTTGACATTCTTCAAATTTCAGTCTGAATTCCTCAGCCTGTTCTGAAGATTTAAATTTAGCTGCCAATTGCTCCAGCTTTGCATCCCCGTCAGAGAAGTCATTAGCCAGCCACATCCATGCTTTGTCTGAGCCAGAGAGAGGTTTCAGATTCATAGTAGTTGTGATCCAGTGATTTGCACAAACCTTCAATACTTGTTCACGCCTCATGAGCATCCGGAGTTTACCATTAACTTCATTCTTAAGGATTTTCAAGTTCCCCACGCCACGCTCTTTCCACTGCTTAATTTCTGCATCAAACCTGAACAGTTTCACTCTTTGTGAATACAGTACCTTCTCATCCTCTTCTCCTGTCACAAGTTCCACTTTTTCAGGCATCTGAACAACAGGTTCAAAATGAATATCGTCACTATCTTCCGTTTTATATGCATCATCATCTTTTTCAAGGTCAGCAGAAGTATTTAGCTTGGAAGACATTTTGGAAATCTGAGAAGAAAAGAGTTTTTCACCTGCACCTGTGAAGCCCTTAAAATTAGGATCTTTTTGACCAAACTTAAATCCTTCACCTGATTTGGCAAGATCAGCAAAAGTGAAAGTATTGCTCTGATGACCAAAAACTAAATCACTGCTTGGTTTGCTACATGCACTGGGCAACTGTGTTTCAGTCTCTTTCTCACTGATATTCTCTTTCTCATCAATACTTTTAAAGACATTAACTTCTTTATTTTGTTCAGCATTTGCAACCTCTTTACTAGCGTCCTGAATACCAAATTTAAATTCTCCTGGTGGGATAGGCATTGAAAAATTAAACCCTCCCTTTAGAGCCTTTGGCTCAGTAGCAGCAGGAACCTGGAATGGAGACTTTTCTTGCTCTGTGGGAAAGCCAAATTTAAAAGTCTTGCCTGATATTTCACATTTAAAACCTGTCTCTTGTGGTTTGCCAGCAGATTCAGATAACTTGCTCTTGAAGCCAAAAGCAGCTGGTGGGCCATTAGCAGACAGAGGGGTAGCATCACAAGAAGGATTTGGAGCCTGACAAGCTGCACAAGTTAACAAAGAGCCTTCATTTCGTACTAAACATATACCACAGTCCCACTGTCCTTCCTTCTTCATAAAAGCAGCCCCAAAGCCACTCTGTGGAACTTTTGAAGTATCTGTTTGGCCAAATTTGAATGTGGTTTGTGAACCAAACGTTGTAGTGCTGATTCCACTGGGATTCTTGCAGCTAATACAATGAGAAGCACTTGCTTCATTTTCTCGAGAACAATTCTTGCATTCCCATTGGTTCTCCACGGTAGTAGAAATGGGTCCAAACGTATTCTGTGCTCCTTCACTGCCAGGCTTTAAAGATGCGGATGATTCTTCTGGAAGTATAGCCTGGGCTTCCCAATTAGATGGGTTTGGAGACAGGCATGCTACACACATTTGTGAGGTCATTTTATTCCTAACTAAACACGTGCTACATTCCCACTGGTCTTTCTTCAACATGAACTGCTCTCCAAAGCCATACGTTGTGTGTGTTCCAGAAACATCTTTCCTAAATGAAAAGGATGTTGGTGTAGTTCCACCTGATGTAACTGAGAAAGTGTTCCTAGCATTGGTATTTTTTGCTGTGTTGTTAATGTCAGGATTAGGAACCTGAGAGCTACCACTGAAGGAGGTCCCGCCGCTCTTGAAGTGAAATCCAGAATTCAGGAATCCAGTTTCAGCTTTACCAGGCTCTTTCCTATCCTGTGTAGCAGTTTCTCTTGATGACCTAATGTTCGGAACCACTTGCCGATCATGGTCTGATCCAGCACCTTTCAAACTATTTTGTGCTTCCTGAAATTTATGCTTGAAAAGGATTGCTTCTTCTGGAGTTTTAAATCTAATGGCAAGTTGTTCAGGTTTTGGCAATTCATCTGCATAGTCCAAAGCATGCCATACAAAAGATTTGTCCGACCCAGCATTTGGTTTCAAAGTCATATCAGGATTTATATAATGATTTGCACAAATTTTTAGCACCTGTTCTCGTCTCATAAGTAGTCGAATTTTGCCTGTTATTTTATGCCTCAGAATTTTGACATTACCAACGCCTCTTTCTTTCCATTCTCGGCATTCGCTGTCAAAACGGAAAAGTTTTGCTCTGTTACAGAAGATCTCTTCTTCATCTTCTTCACCTGTTTTTACTTCAATCTTGTCAGGCAGAGGGACAACAGGTTCAAAATGAGGACCATCATCTTCTTCATCACCCCCACCATGGACACTGCCACCATCTGTTTCATGACTTCTGTTTGCTCCACCTAAGTTTGGCGTCCCAAATACAGGCTTGCCAGGTTCTTGACACCCAAACATATCATCCTTGCCAAATCCAGAGGGCTTCGATTGAGTATGTCCCATTTTATCTGTTAATGAAACACCAGAAGAATTTTTGCCACCAAAACTGAATATGTTGCGCTGTCCTGAGTATCGATCCTCTTTGATGGGTTTATCTGATGTCAAAAGACCCAACAAGCTGTCACTGTTGTTGTAGTTTGCATTATGGGGCTGTCCTACAACTTGAGGCGATGAAAAAGTGAAATCTCCATCATTAGATTTGAAATTAGAATTAAATTTAAAAGTGGTTGGCTGGGTAGAAGTTATTAATGAAGGTTTTGTTCCATCTGCTGATACAGGAGGCTGTCCAAAGTTTGACTTCCCAAATTCTATCACCTTTGTTTCTGCAGATCTGGAAACAGGAGGTGCTGTGGAAGGTTTTGTAAAGTAGCCTGGTTCGGGGAGGGGTGGATTCGTGCTTGTTGGTGGCACACTATAATTGTAGTAGTCTTCATTGCCTCGTGGAGATAAAATTCCAGTTCCAGAAGAATCAAAACGCAGTGGTGCACCATACATATCTTGTGAAAACATACAAGCAGATGTATTCTGCAGTGGAGGAGTATGCATGGGCTGTTGATATGTATATATATGTTGCTGGGGTGTAAGTCTATTCATGGCATACACAGGAGCCTAAAAAAGAACAAAACTCAGTGTTAGGTTTAATGTATCCTTTATCAAACACTGAATACTAATATTTTAAAAAATCAATAACTGCTTTGTTTTCATTATTTTCTGCTAATTTCTACTGTGTTTTGCATCCTATGTAACTTCCTCAATTTTTAGAAGATGAGAATACAATTGGAAGCTTACCCCACTTTCCAGAAACGCTGAACATTACCTTTGTGGGAGTCACGTTGGTTGCTGCTGGTCGTAGAAGATACTGAGAATTATATGCCGGTGATGGGTTGTAATAGACTGACGGTCCTGTAGTAGCAACTGAACACACAGAAAATATCAGAGTTAGAAAATGTATACATTTCCTTGCAATTTCACTATGTTACAATTTCATGCCATAATACGATGGCATAGTCTAATATTTAGCACTTCTGATAATTTTAAAACCGGATTTTAAGATTAAAATATCAGTAAATTGAAACTTCCTTAATTTCCCCTTATCCCTAAATAAATTATTTTAATAAAAACTCCTTCTAAACAAACTATTATCCGATTAAAATTCCTCATTGTTGGGATGTCATTTGTTATCAATCTTCAATGAAATCTTCCTAGAACTCTTTAATAATACAGGAATTTTATTCAGTGCCGTTATGAGAAAGCACAATAAAGGTAAATCAAAATTATATATAGGAATAATTTATGCATATTATTTTTTAAAAATAATATAAAGCATAAATTCAATATTAGCCTACAATAAATAGTAAAAAAAAAAGAAAATATTTCTTCAGTTTCTCAAAGGTCTTCAAAAAGAAGCATTTTAAGAGATTTTTTTAAACTAAGGTTTTATTTAAAAAATTGAACTCTACAGATCACTCAAGGGAGAAATCAATTCCAGAGAGTAGGAGTTAAATGAATAAAAGCCCTAAAATGTGAGGTGGAAAAGTTTTCATAAAGAGACCAATTGACCTTGAGTACATTACCAAGCTGAGAATAATTTCTAATCAACTTTTTGATTAACAGTCTATTCCTCTATGTCTGATCCAGAAGCTCAACATCAGCCATTTAAACTATTAACATTCCCAAAGGCCCATCCAACAAGGTAAAATAAGATATGTCAGGGAGATATCAGGAGATATTCAGAGCCATTTAGATTCTTCAGTAAGGTTTCTTTGGTTTTTTACTAATCTAAACTTCACATAAACGGAACCATCAACCTCTAGGAAGTCTACTGTAGTCCTAACTTTTAACACCTCAACTTTAAATACACTATTTAAAATTTATTAAAAATTAAAAGTATTAAAAGTTAAAAATTTTCAGCAACAATATCCTAATTTAAGAATTTTTATACTAATAAATACTTATCATAAAGCTACCCATTGTTATTTTGAACCTCATGGAAGCCTAACCAAGAAACAATTCTTAACCTAAAAGGTACAATGAGGCAATAGGAATATGATTACCAAGTACCATAACAATTAACCAAAAACCTAACAGTATCATTAAATTTAATCCTAGTTCTTAAGGAAACCTAACCACAATTATTACTTCCCTACTTATGACAAAAGAGTTATCATAAAATGTTCAGAGCAAGCAAACAATACCTTTAATGCAAAAGTAAGATTGGACTAATTATTAAAATTGACCAAAAAACCCTAACTGTTCCATTAAATTTAACCTTAAACCTCAAGGACATCTAATCTTAACAGCAAAAGAAATAAATTCAGTGGGTTCTCTCAGAAAGTGCTGTCTGCTGAAACATGAATTTAAGTCTACCATTAACCAGAAAACTCAATGTAAAGCTAACCCTCAAATCAAATGAACTACAGATCTCAAGGAAGTCTAAGTTTATACTAACTTTAATGTCAAAATAAAATTTGTAAACTGGTTGCATTCTCAGATAGAATTCCCCAATGCAAGATGAATTTAAGACTGCGGAGGCGTGGCCAGCGTTGTGGGCGAGACGGTCGCAAATCCCAATGTCTTCGGGGTTTGGGCCAACATCCCCCCGCCCAGGGGGTCTGTCCAAACTTTGGATCGGACCATAGCTGCCTCGAAGGGGCAGCGAAGAGTGGGGGAGCCGTCGGAGTGAATGGGGAGATGGCAAACTCCCCATAGCTCCGGATCTTTTCCCGCAATCCAGCGGGGAGGAATGCAGCGTCATAGTCCATCATGGCAGCTGCTCCAAAGCCACGGCGGTCACAAGATCGAGCAGGAGGGACAAGCATTAAGAAACAAATTGTTGAAGTCGGGTGAGTTATGATCCAACAAAGAAATAGTTTTAAAAAAAGCACAAGCCTTGGAGAGAACTTTTAAATTGGCGGCTAGTTGAACAACAAGTGAAAGTGGAAGAAACTAATTAAGAGACTACACATTCTGGAAGTGAAAGAGCAGAGAGGGGGTTGGAATGGAAGTAGAGCCCCAACTGAATAAGGAAAAGAAAATAAACTCTATTTTTCAACTAAGCACGGTTTGGAGATCCCTAGAAGTCTTAATGGACTATATTGGAAATTAAGAAATAAAAGAAAAGAATAAAAGAAGTTATGAACTGTTTTTAAGCGGAAATCTCAAATCCCTCTATTCTAAATCTATGGAATACTAAAGATAAAAATAGGAGATAAGAATTTGAAAGACAAATAAGTTTAAGAAGACAATTAAAATAGAAGAAAAATGAAGGTACCAAAATTTCTGAGAGCAAAGAAACTTTGTTACCAAAATGGCTATTTATTATTTGTGAGCTGTAACTGTTTCAAAAGGAGACATCTAGAGGCAGAGGAAGACAGCTAGAGTCGAATAGTTTCCTTTTGACTATTTTCATTAAGATTGGTGTTGCTGGGACTACACAACAGTTTCAGAGGACAGCTACAGATAGTGTGTCTTTGGATTACAAAATTAAGCGGAGAACTTTTTATTTAAGCAAGATTTCCGGGACAAAGAAATTCTGTAAGAATGGAATAGCAGTCTATTCCTACGAAGAAAGCTCTGTTCATGTGGTCACACGACATTTCTTTGAAAGGAACCAATAGCTGCTTTTAGAATTATGTGAAGAATTTAATTAGAAAATGTTAATATTAATGTTGTGATATTTATAATGAAAATAATTGAGATTTTGGGAAATGGAAGGAAAGATATTAGAATAAATTGGGATAAGAGGGAAATGAGTGCTATTATGTTCTGGAAAAATTATTTTTTGTGTGTGTGTTTCTTTTCTTTCTTGTTTTTATGAATAAGTAAGGTAATAAAATGATTTGATAAAAACTTCTAAGGAAACAATTAAACATATTGGGGGAATAATTGAGAATACTTAGAGATTACCCTGGTAAATGTCAATTTTTTGTTTGATACCAAATGGATTAGATGACAAATTTTAAGTATATGATTATTGATTTAGAGGCTGAGGAAGATGATAAGAGAAGAAGGAAATTGTCCATGTGATCTCTGGGCAGTTTTAAGAAAATGATTTTAGATGGTCTGACCTCCGATTAGTAATGTAGATATAAAGTTGAGGTTGGTGAAATGTTAAAATACGTAAATAGAAGATTTATTAAGGAATTTATGGGGAAGATAAAAACTGATTGAATAGAAAATTTTTTAAATATATATTTTTGATTTAGAGGCAGAGGAAGATGAGGGTGGGGTGGTCTTTGTGAGTTCAGGACCACTCCTATAGAAGAAAGAAATTGTTTATGTGATCTCTGGGCAATTTTAAGAAAGAGTTTTTAGATGGTCTGACCTCTGATTAGTAATGAAGATATAAAGCTTTGATTGGTGAAATTTAAAAACTTGATAGAAGACTTATTACTGATGTCCAACTGATTAGATAGAAAATTTTTAATATATGTTACTGATTTAGAGGCAGAGAAAGATGATAGGGGGGAGTGGTCTTTGTGAGTTCAAGACTACTCCTATATAAGAAAGAAACCGTGTATGTGATCTCTGGGCAGTTTTAAGCAAGAGTTTTTGGACGATCTGATCTTTGGTTAGTAATGAAAATACAAAGCTTTGATTGGTGAAATTAAAAAAAAACTTAATAGATTTATTAATGATGTTTTAGGGAATTAAATCTGGGGACTAGACTTCTTTTAAATATCTTTCAGAATAGGTTGAATTTGATTTTTTTTATTAGATTTGTGCAATAAATAATTAAATTTAAGAATAAGAAGAAAATACATTGTATTAGATTATAATTTGGGTAATTTAATATGTTTTAAGATGTACCTGACCAACAATTTGTTCACAATGATCTTTTTTAATATGTTTATAAAAAATAAAAAATATTTTGCAAAAAAAAAGACTGCTAACTATAAAAATATATCCTAAAACTAATTTCGCTCCAAATTTAATTACCCACAGTTCACCTAATTGCACCTAAACCCTAATTGCAAAGCATGTTTACCCTAAAGCTTCTTAAAGAAAACTCTCCCTGCAGTAACATGATTTTAAAATTACCATCCACTATAAATGTAACCTTCACAGCAAAATGAACTACAGACCTCAATAAAGCTTCTAACACTATGTCCATCCTTACACTCAGATATTACTTTGGCAAGGAATCTCTTTATGATGTAAATCTGAGATGACTAGCAATCATACAAATTTATCTGAAAGTTAACCTTCATACCAAAATGAAGCTGAGACCTCAAAGAAGCCCAATTCAAATCCTACTTTGATCCTACTGGCAACCATAACAAAAAAAACCTTAATGGTACCCTAATAGGCAATTTCTACTACATTTCCCCCCGAAAATAAGACCTGTCTTATATTTTTTTGAACTCTGAAATAAGTGCTTGGCCTTATTGCCATGCGCTCAAAAGCCCAATTGGGCTTATTATGAGGGGATGTCTTATTTTGGGGAAAACAGGGTACAATAGGAAACTTAAGATTACTACTAATAAAAAAAACCACCCAAGAAGTACCCATAAATAACCAAATGGAAGCTTAAACCTAAACCTAATACCAAGAGAAAATTCCTCCCAGATTTTAAAAAACCAGTCACGGACATTCGCTGCTGATCCTTTTACATGTGTTTAAATGTGAGAACAATCTCTGCATCCTTGGTTGAAGGTGAATGTGTATAATTCCTTCTGCTCTGTCATTTCTGAGGGTATTCTAAGTGCCTTAATAAATTATGATATTCTCCATCTAAAAATTCTAAATTGTTTATTCCACATAGCTACCAACTGCTTCTTGAATGTTGAGAGAGGCCTCATCACTGTGTTTCATCCCACTCAAAATGTCAGTCCATTTTTTTTTCTCCCCAATAGGTGTATTTCAATACTAGCCACTCCTATTAAATAAATTGGTTCTATTGTGAGTTAATACACTACTGTTACTAGTCCCAGTAAAATTATTTATTTTCATCAGATACGTACCAGTTAATGGTGCTCCATGAAAGTTTTGTGCTCCCTGGTACCCATCTGGCATTGTCTCTGTTGCATAGCTTTCAGCTGGCCACCGATTAGACAGATTTGTGTTAGAGTTGTTAAGTTTCATTTCTTGCATTTCATGCTATGAAAAAGCAGAGGGCTGACATCAGTGATCCTAACACCAATGTACTTTCAAAAAATTATAATATAACAGAAAAAGGAAATCAGTGCATATATATGATAATACATCCTTCTTTAGGGAGGTAAAATTTTCATTAAAGCTGTGGTGCCGAATCATGAAAAAATAAATGTTATTATTAAAAAGGTTTCTTCATATTGAAAATGTCTAGGCTGGCAGATCAAATCAGGCTTCAAAAAGGGAATTTCAGGGGCAGGCAACTCTTCTCCTAATCCTAACTTTGTATAGCTTTACGGTTACACTTTACCACATTTAAGGGTTCCTAGACCCAAATTTGAACATTTTAAAGCCACAACTAAACAGGAACAAGGTGTACTGAAGAACAGGGAAATGATGTTATCAAGTATATCAGCCTTTCTTCCATGCTGTATATCAGCCTTTCTTCCATGATGCAAGTCAGAGAGTGATTTAATCTATCAATGATATTTTATATTCATCTTGTTCTCCCCATTTTAATATCTTTTGCTCATTTTTTCAGAATTGGAGCCTACTGAAAGAAGTAGCATGAAAACATATCTCCCTACCGTCTTCCACATCCACTCTGAATTCCTTGACTTCTTTTCTAGCCAGGCTCTCCATCCAACAGCAAGTAACATTTTGAAAGAGTGGGACTGGAATGGCTATAGATAACTCTGCATCAGCAACTTCTCCCTGCTTTCTTTTTCAACTAATTCAGTCACTATTCCATAGTTCCCATATTAGAAAAAAAATTACCCATAAAATGTACCATGGGGAGCCACCAAACTTGCAGATATTCCTATCTCCTGAATATAGATAGTGTATTGGTCTAGGGAATCAGATTCAATAGCTAATACTAATAAACCTAAGTGCAAATCGTTAAAAAGGATCAATATCATAATTAGTCATCTGCCCAGCAAAGTATTTATTTGATTACATTTGAATCAGATTAGTAAGAGCTTCTTCTTCTATATAATTCATCTAGTAATTTTAAAAAATAAATTTTCTTTCTTTCTTAATTCAGGAATCATTGTCCTCCAAAGAGAACATCGTAAGTGTTGTAGAATAGTATTATAATTATTTACATATCATCTTTTGGGATTTTTGACACCCATCTCAATTCTTAAAGTACCACATGGCTGTCCTAGAACAAAACTTAGAACTTATGCTTAGTGTCCATTTGGTTTACCTTAATGGACTCCACTTGCTGACAAATCATCTGCAGCAAAGACTTCTGATCCTCGACCCAGCGAGGGGGAGTTTTGGGGGAGAACTGAAAAAACAATTGTTAAACCGATTAAACTAATCAAACTAATATAAATACATGAGCTTTCAAATATGTGTTTGACATACCTTGTAACTTTTACTTGGAGATAATGAAAATGTTGTGGGTGATGGTGTAGAATGTTTCACTTCTGATTCCACAAGGTGGCTCAAATTATTCACAAGACTCCTTTCTTCTCCATTGTCTCCAAGATCCTGCATTATGCCTTCCAGCATCTCCTTAACTGTCCTGATGGATACAGGTAACTGGGGGGAAATTATAGTATGTCTGATTTTAGATTCATTGGACATATAACTGTGTAATTGAAGAAACTATGTTCTGCTTTGATTAAAGCATGTCTGATTTTATAATTTCTACCTCACTGCATTAATTTAGATGATCATAGACACTTAAACTAGAGAGTTTTTATAGAAGTGTAAATATTCTAATTTACACCATTCAGGTTTTTTTTAGTATGATTTGAAACTTCTTCTAGGATAATTTATAAATCATAATTCTCACATCTTTTTGATCCAAAAGTATCATCATGGGTTATTATGTGACCCACAGCAAAATATCAAAGCATCTAGTAAATTAGAAGTCAAGTCACCTCATTGAGGATAGGACCACTGGACAATCTTGGAAGAGCACTGGCATTCAATAGAAGTACAGAACTGAAAGGATTCATGTGCTTGTGTAAGAAGCTCTACTAAAGTTGTTTTATTTTTTAAAAAAAGCCTGGGATGAGCCTAGAACAGATAGGTTGACTATGTGGTCTTGGAAGGGATTATCACAAAATGGAGTAGTTCTTGTGTGGTGTTGAAGAAACAAACCTGATGGGGTAAAAAGCTCTGAGAAAAGTAACTCGGTGTCTTTATGGGAAGTGGGCTTCCATTTGAGCAGGAAATTGAGTTCAAAGGAATATTTGTTGAGGCTCAAATGCCATCCATCTTTGTACACAATTTCTTGAGTTTCCATATATTATAGCCTCTTTTAGGAAGCTACAGCTATGCCTATTAAGTCATCAAACCTAGAAAGTTCCCATATAGACCTATCCCTAATAATTATTTTAAAAAACTAAACTAAATCATGAACCTTTTCAACGACAGATGAATCCATGCAGCTCTCATCAATTATCTTTAGGAGATAATCCCTGCTTCTTTTCAAATAATTCCTGCCTTCTTCTTGTTCTTCTGGTGACAGACCATCATTTTCTATCTCTTCAGCTTTCCTCTGGAAAATCTATCAAACCAAAACAGATTGTCATTTTGTATGTCATTCATAAGGAGAGGGTAGAGAGATCCATTTAGAAATTCATACTTACCAAAGCAAGATTCCAATATGCAACAACATTTTTAATAGCTTCAAATGCATGTGTCGCATCATCTGTTTTACCATCAACAGCATCCAAAATAGCAAATGCTATACGTGCTTCTTCTTGGTATTCTTCAACCTGTGAAAGCTAAAGAAAACTAATTTGTTAGTTTTACCTAAACAATTTTTCATTATACAAATGTTCTACAAATGTCAAACTATGGTAACTTGATGATACCTAAAAAAAAGTCACTCCAGTGACAAAGTAACTAAATGTGTAATCCTATGACCAGCTGACCAGTCAAAATTATGACCTACCTGAAAAAAGGGACTTATAACCCGGATCTGTAGTTCCAACATTGGACCCCACCTCATCTGGTCACATCACTGCAATTCAGGTACTCAGCAGTCATCTTTATTATCCTGACGTCACTTGACCACATTTTACGATGATTTTGTTGAAAACCAGCACTTCTGGTTTCAGCACAACCATACCATAGTAAAGAATGGGGTTGAATGACTGCAGTGTTCATTTTACAACTGTTGTGTTCACTTATCACTGCAAAAAACCCTAACCTTTCATTACTGTTACGACTTACGACTGTAATAAGCAGGCTCCATTACATTCGTAATTCAAGTACTGTAATACATGCAGAATTATCAAACTTATTTCTAATTAAGCAGAATGGACAGTTCTTCACTTCTAATTCATTCCTTAAATATAGGGGAGGGCAATTCACTGTCACAAAGACTTTGAAATCATGCTCACTAACATTTGGTATAGCAATACATAAATATCTGGATATGTTCTTGCCCTTTTTTATCAGCACCAAGTTTCATGTAAAGAAAGCACTGAAATTGGTTTCAGGTAAACCATTAAACATGGAGGACACAGCAATATTATTTTATATATATAATTCACATAAACATAGGGAGAATTTTTATATTAAATTTTAATAAACTTCAAAAAAAATCCTTCTGGTTGTGAATTCTACATAGTACTGGTACATCATTCCTTAGACAATTTAACTTTTTCAGATAATCCAGGAAAAGCTGAGAAACAATGATCATAAGTGCTTTATGATGGGATAATAACTGAAACTCTATGCAGTATGATAGTTAATTTTGTGGATATGGGCAAAAGAAGGATATTTAGCTTCCAGTTCTAAAGTGTAGAGGATGACCTTTGCTTATAGGATGGAAAGTAATCAGGTAAAATTAGAAGTAAAAACTGGACAGAACATTAAAAAGGGGGTCTGATGTAAGATGCCTCGCCCAGAAAAATTCTTAATCTTCATTACCTGAATATCTTCACTATGAAAATGTTTGAACAATGGGTCAATAGGTTCAGAAATACTCCTCTTTTTCTTTATTGTCTCAAGCATTGGCAAAACTTTCTTCCAATAATAAACACTTCGTCCAATGTATTCTCTCTGATCATAGAAAGAATTGAGACTGCAGCCCTATAGAGTAACACAGCATAGATTATTCTTTATTAGTTGTAATTCTTGTTAACTAGCTCATATTTCTCATAAATTTCATAATTCTGTCTACATTGAAGAAATGTACGTGAATTTTTTTCTTTCCAGTAATCATATGTAGATATCACTAGATATTTGTTGGAATCAATCATCAGATAAATTACACTAAAACACAGTTATCTATTAACTTCTAATCTGGATTTACTCATCAGATCTAAACATCTGTCCATTTAAATGTACGGATTGTACTAATTTAACAATAACTTTACATTTGCTGAAAATGGCGATAGTCTACTTACTGTTTTAAGGAGACTTTTTGCCCAGTGCACTATAAGAGATGGTTGAAGACCATGTTTTCCTAAGGCCCTGAGGATGTTCAATTCATGTTGAACCAGAAGTCTTACTTTTGCTGCTGTTCCAGGTCTGAAAAATAATATTAATACAGAAAACATTTCAACTGAGTAATATTCAAATTGTTTTTTTTAATTAACAAGCCAATCTATTTTAAATATAAATGAGAAATTAAAAAATAAATCTACTAGCATAAATCTATAAAAGGAAGACTTCTCAACCAAATTATTTATGATGCCAGACCAATAGCAATAGGACTTAAGACTTATGTATCACTTCATAGTGTTTTACAGTACTTTAAGCGGATTACAAATGTCAGCATATTGCTCCCAACAATCTTCAGTTTAATTGACTTCAAAGGATGGATGGCTGAGTCAACCTTGAGCTGGTCAGGATCAAATTCCTGGCAGTGGGTAGAGTTAGCCTGCAATATTTCAATTTAACCACTGTGCAATACAAATCTAATATAAAATTTCTGATAAAATTAAGAACCAATTTGAATTGACCAATATGAAAATGGTGAAGAAGCAAAATCAAATGTTGACCTCTATGGCATATCCATGAGAACATCTACAAACCAGGCTACTTACACTGCTTGCTTATGAATGAGTGTATAAACTGCATCCCACCAGGCTCTTTGTCTTTCAGTACAAAGTTGCTTGCATATTGGCAGTGGCAGGAATCGAGGCTGATGTACAGTGTACTTAGTATTAAACTTCTCTTGTAATTGCAAGTTACTGGTAAATATTACCCCAAGTAGAAACACCTGTTCATAAAATACATGTTAAATTGTATTAAAAATGCAGTACATGGTCATGATATTTCAGTAAACTCAATGTAGAAAACATTTTCTTACTTCAAGATCCAGCATACAGATGGATTCAGGAGCATTGGTTTCAAGTCTTGATGTCTCCTGGGGCAAATGGAAAAGTTGTTTTAGGCATTTACGAATGGCTGGCAGAGCTGGTGTAGAATTCCACTGCAGACCAAGCCACGTGATGTGCTGGAGACTACCATCATGTGCTCTAATGGCACCTATGAAAGAAAATTTGGCTTCTGAAGACATATGGCACAACGTAAGAATACAGGGATGAAACCAATGTTGTTGTTTTTTTATTTAAAAATACTTTGAATTCCAGTTTAATTAACTGTACCTTACGTATGTAGCATGCAGTAAAAATTAAGCATTCAAATCAAATATTTTACCAACATCATATCTAACTAGTTCTATGCATTCTGGAGCCTGTACATCAACATTTTTGATATTTTCTGTGCAGAGAAATGAGTTCTCTTTAGAGCAGGGGTGTCCAAACTTGGTCCCTTTAAGACTTTTGGACTTCAACTCCCAGAGTTCCTCAGCCAGCTTTGCTGGCTGAGGGACTCTGGGAGTTGAAGTCCAAAAGTCTTAAAGGGACCAAGTTTGGACACCCCTGCTTTAGAGGAAGCATCCTCACGGAGCAACCAGTTCGAAGAGTGCTTGCTGGAGCCGGCCAGGGAGAAACTGGGCTCCAGCAACAGTACTTGCCGGAGCCAGCTGGGAGCAAGCGGGAACAGGAGGGTGGAGCTTGCTGAGTCCATATAGCCAGCTCATTGGTATTTAGATAGAAGGCAGAATTTCTGCCATTTGCAGAGGTGGCATATATTAATGCTGCACACAGTGGTATGGAGCTGACACTTTTTAAGGTGGTACATGGGATGGACTTCGTTCCTATTCCTGAGGTCCCTCAGAAGGACCCCTCACTGGGTGTGACCAGCAACGGGACGGTGTGCCCTGGGGCTCTGGGGTGAATGCCGAATTTCCTGCTGTTCTGGGGGTTCTCAATGAACCATAGCTGTCCTGGAGAAACAACAAAAAAAGAAGGCGCTGGCCGGTGCGAACAGGGAAGTTACAAATTCCCTGCATCACCGGAATCCAGCCTTCGACTCAACGACAGGAAAGGCAGCCATTAGAAGCTGCCAAAGTTGGGGACGGCCAAACATGAAGATTGTGCAGGAGGTGAGATCAGAACAGAGTATTGTTACTGGGCGAGCAATTGGCCTACTTGCAGGTAAGAAGAAAAAACTTTTAAAGCTCAAAAACTCTCTGATTTGAAGTTAGGGGCTAATTGGCATGCGGAAACTTGGAGTGAGAGGAAGCAAACAACAAAGAGGATTTATAAGACAAAAGCCCTAAAAGACACAACATTCCATCTGGATTTAAAAGTGGTTTTGGAAGAAAATGTAAACGTTGGAAAGAGAAGACGACTGAGAGGAAACATCTTTCGCTAACGAAAGGATTTAATAGAGGATTTATGAACGACATTTTGTTGCTGGAAAAGAAAAAGAAAGCGACATTGTATTGTTTTGTCTAGAGGCAGGAGGAACATTGGAACATTTAGAAGTACTTGTTTGAACAGCTGTGGTAAAGTTCAAGTTTAAATTGAAACCTGGATGACCTAGGGGAAAAAAACAATAATTATTGAACTGGCTTCCATTTGGAAATAGAAAAAAAAGGGGGGAGGGAAGAGAGAGACAATATTTTGGACTTGAATTTGGATTATATGTAAGTTAAGATAAATAAATCTAAAAAGTTTTTCTCCTCATATCGAAAACATGGAGAATTGGGAGGAATTATGGGAGACGCTTCAAATAGTGTGAGAGTCTTTTAATGGGAAAAAACAAGCAGAATTGTGGCTTAAAAATAAAAAAAGAAATGAGGAAATACTTTTGAGGAAACAAGAACAAAAATATATAATTTCAACAAATAATGTTGAAAAAGAAATGAGTGAGGATAATATAGATGATCACATTGGGATTGATAGTGAAAAAATAAAAATGGAGAGAGGGAAAGATATTTAAAAAAAGAAAGGGAAAAAAGAAAAAAAAGAAAAGATTGAGGGAGAAAATTAAAAGAGTGAAAAAAATAGATGATTACACTGGGATTAGCAGTGACAGAATAAAGAGAGGAGGAGGAAGTAGAGAAAAATTGAGGGGGAAAATTAAAAGAGTAATAGTCAGAGAAAGGTGGAAAAGAGGATGCAAGGAAGGGAGAAAGAAGATATGAAAGAATGGGAGAAAAATATCAAGAGATGAGATCTGGGAGAGATTGAAAGAAAATGGTTAAAAGAAGGAGAAAAACGAATAGTAGAAAAGAAACTAAAATAGTGATAGAACCTTTTTTTTTCTTTCTGAAATAATGGAAATTATAAGAAATATATGGATTATTGTAAAAAGGTAGTAAAAAAGGTTGAAATGAATGAAGGAAATTTAAAAAAAGAGAAGGAGAAGAAGTAAATTAAACGTGGAACACATAATGGGATATATGTTTTCTTTTTCTGTTTGTGCCTGAGAATACATGGAATGAGAGAGAATTAAAGTTGATGATAAGGAAATAAATTTTAAATATATAAAATAATGGAAAATCCAGCACATGAAATGTGAAAGATAGCATGGTTTATAAGTGAAAAATATTGAAACTAAGATGTAAAATGGAATAAAATTGAAATGTTAGTAAATGATGTACACTATTGGAAGAACATAATAAGTACTGAATTATGAACAAAAATGTTAAGAAAATAAGAGGTGGAAAGTTGCATTAATTGATTGTATGATACAAATGGAACAAGATGAAGACAATGTTAATAATTAAAATATAGGAGGGGAGGTTTGAGAAATATGCATAATAAATGAGAAAATCAGGGTTGTCCGGACATCAGAAATATTTAAAATAAATGCAGCAATGGAGAGAGATAAGAAGGAGAGAGATGGAAGGGGAGAAGGAGGGAGAGAGAAAGAAGAAAGGGAAGAGGAGAGGAGGAAAGGTTAGATAGGGAGAAAGTAGGGTGGAGGAGGAGAAAGGAAGGGGAAGTAGAGAAGGAGTAGGAGAGGAGAGAAGAAAGAAGGTAGGAAGAAAGGAGGGAGGGAAAGAAGCGAAAGGAGAAGAAAGGACTGCTGTGAAAAGGGAAAGATGAAATGGAAGAAAGAAAACCCCGAATATATTTGAATATATTAGGATAAAAATTGAAATAGTTAAAAAAAAAAAAGAATGAAAGGGAATGAATACAAATAAAAATGGAGAAATTAGAACTTAAGGGTGAAAGAAGAGGCGACTTAATAAAATGAGCAAGGAAATATTAGGAAACGAATAAAAACTATGAAAAAAGAATATTTTGGCAAAAAATGCAACTAAGTAAAATATATTTGAATATATTGAATTGTATAAGATATGAGATGGCCAATACTCTATTCACAAATTATGTATGTGTGTAGGGGGGGAAACTAAAAAATCAATAAAAACTTGTTTTAAAAAAAAAAAGGCCCCTTCACTAGGCAACCTGACGGAGTGGATGCATAACCTGAGGGGAGTTTGGGTGAATGTCAAGCAGGCATGGATAAAAGCAGCCGAGACCCAAAAAATGCAGGTGGATAAGAAAAGGTCACTACAAAAGCCATTCTGCATAGGGGAAAAGGTGTACCTCTCCACTAAGTACCTTAGACTGAAGCTGCCTTGCAGAAAGCTGGGTCCGAAATACCTGGATCCATTCCCCATAGTAAGAATAATCAGCCCCGTGACAGTGCAGTTAAAACTCCCATCCCAACTGGGGAAGGTCCATCCGGTCTTTCATAGTGGCCTGCTGAAGCTGGTGGTGGCATCAAGCAGTAGACCCTTGGCCCCATACCCACCCAGACCCATAATGGTGAATGGGGACATTCACTATGAAATACGCCATAGGGTGCATTGGGGAGTCCTGCAGTACTTAGTCCATTGGAAAGGGTATCCCATGGCTGAGGCCTCATGACTGAGGAGCCGAAATGTACGGAGGGAAAGACTGATACTTGTTGGAGCCAGCCACACAGCAACCGGGCTCAGAGAGTGCTTGCTGGAGCCAGGCCCAAAAAGTACTTGCTGGAGCTGGCCAGGGAGCAACTGGGAACAGGATGGTGGAGCGTGCTGAGTCCATATAGCCAGCTGACTAGCATAAGCCAGTAATGCTGGCTAGAAACCCTTTTTTTTTACTTGTATTGTTCACCACATGCCAAGCTGAGACTCCAGTAAAAAGACCCGTTCTGCTCACAGTGAGGCTTTTTCTTTTGCTGGCTTGGTTTGGAACCGTGACACTGTACCTTATGCATGTAGCGTGTCTTCCCGAAAATAAGACCCTGTCTTATATTTTTTTGAACCCTGAAATAAGCGCTTGGCCTTATTGCCATGCGCTCAAAAGCCCGATTGGGCTTATTATCAGGGGATGTCTTATTTTGGGGGAAACAGGGTAGTATACAGTAAAAATTAAGCATTCAAATATAATATCTTACCAATATCATATCTAGCTAGTTCTACGCATTCTGGAGCCTGTACACCAACATTTTTAATATCGTCTGTGCTGAGAAATGAGTTCTCTTTAGAGGAAGCATCCCCAAAAAGAGCATAAAATAAAGCAGTGTGTCCACTCTCATTTGCAAATGACTCAACGACCTCTGTTAAAAAATCCTGTTTGCCATAGCTTAGGTTTAAGAGCATATAGCCTGAAAAATAAAGAGACAGTGATTAATTACATGAATACATTCTATTACAGTGGTCACCAACCAGTGGTCCGTGGACTACTGGTGGTCCATGAGAAAATTTTGGTGGTCCACAGAAAAATTATTTGCATTTTTTATATTGCACTAAATACTATTTTTCTTTTTAAAAAATCCATATTAATGGTCCACAGGATTTAAAATTATGAATTTAGTGGTCCCTGAGATCCAAAAGGTTGGTGACTCCTGTTCTATTACACCAAAAACTAATTAGAACTCTGTAACTTGAATTCAGAGACCTTAGTTTTAAATTTAAAATACGCTTTACATTAATAAGGAATATAAGTCTAAAAATATCTCAAATAGAAATGTGAACTATTCTCACCGAGGGAATAGATTATTCTCAAAATGGATTATTATCACTTTCTAAACCAATGAAATAATTTAATATTTTAAAATTGTGACTGTTACTTCTTCAGCTTTCAACAACTGCATATTTTGGCTGATGATGCACTGATTAATTCAACAAAACTGCTATTTTAATTTATATTACCAGACTGGCTCTGTCGGTCACAGGCTAATATTTCCAACTTTTCTTGTTCAGCATGATCTCCTTTTATTAATTTTGATTTTGGTCTTGGAACCTGTTAGAAAAATTATATACAAATATAGAGAATTCCTTTGGCAGGAAAATATATGAAAAATATATTTTTCTCCACAAACTTCAGGTATCCTGGGTAGTCATAAAACCTTATATTTCAGGCTGAAAACAGCACTCATTCTGATTTTATGCTACAACCAAGAGATTACTGTATACAGAATTATCTCAATCTCATAACAAAACCCAGCACTTAGCACACTACGGATTGCTTTTGCACTTGAAGGCACTGACATATTTAAAAAATAAATGAAGAGAGCCTAAGGAAAGTTTAGGACATAGGGAAAATACAGGAAATATAAACCAAGGAAGACCTCCCACCCCAAATAGACTCAGGAAGAAATTCACATAGATCCAAGAAGAGGAGAAATACAGATGAGCTACACTCTTTTGTCTCTCATTCAATTATTTTCCCCATAGCATCCCAATTCAATTTAGGTTGAATTGACCTTCCACAACAAGGGAATTCTTTTGTGATAGTGATGAATACTTGTAGCTCGAGTGTAGGATGAGAGTGGAGATTCATTCTCCGAGCTTGGGGGTTAGCTTCTGAATCTTTTGTTACCAGGCTAAGTAATATCTTCAGCAGGATTTAGGGGATGTCAGTGTCGGTGTTCTTCTGCTTATAAGGGATTCATGTGGTCAGTAGCTCTTGTGCTGGGAAGGTCACGTCAGGTGAGGGTTTGCTAGCAAGGCATAGAAAACTATTTTTGAAAATCTATTTCCCATTTTTTCATCCTAGTCAATCGCTTGGGCACCAGAACAGAATGTACGCCTCAACCCAGAGAAAGTATACAAAGAGGCTATGGAGGGCGGAGGAAGGAGAATCTCTTCACATGTCTAATTTTATCTCCAAAGATGATATGAATAAGAACATATTTCTTTGATTCCTACTCTTATTAATATTTTTCAAACTGTTGCCTTTCTATTTCTGTGGAAGAGAAATAATGGGCAGAGAAATGGGAATGCCAAAACTCTAAAGTTGTTGAAAGATGCCTTTATATGTACCATTTTATACATAGGGAATACATATCAATGTACCAACTTGGAAAATAAAATGTAGGCAAAAATAAGAACTGATCCAAGCTTTGTCCCCAACATTTCCATAGTATACCCCACACAAACCTGAACAGAAGTACGTTTAAAACAGTTTACCTGAAAAGCGTGAAGATAACACAAAGCTGCCAGTTCAGAAACAGCTCTCCATTGCATCTCACTCTGCTGGGCCATTTTCAGCAGCAGAGTTCCAGCATGCATATAGAAATGTCCTCTCATCTCCAGGAAAGTGACAGAAAGTTCATCACTTCCATCTGCATGTGATTTTACCAAATGAAGTGTATGATCAAAGCTACCAAAAAAAAGTAACAAGTAAAAATAGGATTTGGTCACATTACAAAAAAATACCGTATTTTTCGGTGTATAAGACGCACTCCCCCCGCCCCCAAAAAGTGGGTGGGAATGTCTGTGTCTCTTATACAGTGGATGTTGCCGAAGCCCCACCCACCCGCTGGCCCCCACCCTTTGGCCTCTGCCTCCCAGCAATTTGCTTCCTTGCAGCAAACAGCCTGGTCAGCTTCAGCACAGCCTGATTTACCACAAGCAGCTGATTGGTGGTTGGATCTGCCTCCCAGAATCTGCCTCCCAGCTGTCCCAGGCTGCGGAGATCGCCATCGGCCATCGCTGCTGCCGCCGCCTATAGCCACCTCCGTGGGCCTCCGTGGGCCCCATTTTCAGCCCGTTCCAGGCGGCGGGGATCACTGCCGCTGCCTATTCTCACTGCATGGATTGAGCCGTGAATAGGATGTGCAGATGCCAAAAGCGGGACATGCAGGGGCCAAAAATGGGATGCGTGGAGGCGGCGATGGATGGTAGCAGCAATCGGTGGCAATCCCTGCAGCCTGGAACAGCTGATAGGTGTTATTCTGGGAGGCCAACCGCCAATCAGCTACTCGTGCTAAATCAAGCTGTGCTGAAGCTGTCCAGGCTTTTTGGTGCAAGAAGGCAAATTGTTGGGAGGCAGAAGCCGATTTTTTTTTCTCGTTTTCGTCCCCAAAAGCTAGTTGCATCTTATAGTCTGGAGCATCTTATAGTCCGAAAAATACGGTAAGTTGATTCAACACTGCAAATATGTAGAGAAGCATCTCTCCCTCCCTTTCTCTCTCCCTTTCTCTCTCTCTCTCTCTCTCTCTCTCTCTCACACACACACACACACACACACACACACACACACACACACAAAGAAACATGACAAAGCGACTGATAAAATATCAGACTGGGCAAAGGAAGAATAGAAACACAATGCTTCTGGATCAAAAGGAACAGAATTTGAAGAGTTCCATATGATATGGAAAGTGAAGTACCTTTCAAGCGATGATCTACTTTCTTCTACATCTCTAGCAGAAAGTTTCATTACTACCAAATTACAGTATGCCAGTAAAAGATCCCTTTGAATCTTTCTCCAACTAATTTTATCTGATTCAGAGTCCTCTACAGATTCCAGATATTCCTATAGGAAATAATTCAAAGTATGAAACAATATTGCAATGCTATTCAAGCATCAGATTTTCATTACATTTCATTTCATTATGCAAGGAGAGATCTTAGTTCACTCTGAATCAATTCAATAATATTTATATCAAGTAATTAGATATGTAGGTTGTAGAAATTATTTTTTAAAGTGACAGCAAAAAGCTGACTTTTGGAACACAAGCTATGCCTCATTATTCTATTTAAGTACCTAAGAAACAAAACTAAGGTCTGGGAAGAGTGTTATTCCCAATAAACACACCTGAAAAAAGGAATGCTAATATACTTTGTGCATTCCTGATGATTCCTAATATCTGCCTCAATACCTTAAAGTCAACCACAATGTAGATCATGGAAACAAATTCCACCTTAGACAGGAGAAATAAAATATCCTGGATCCCAAACACTACAATCAGGGGGAAAAAGCTACTAGACCCATTCCACAGATGCTTCATAAATCCAATGATATTCAATTTTAGAGCTGTTTTTTATGCTTCTGCTTCAGGCTGCAGAAATGCAACATTTTTGGCGCTAAATTCAACTTTTGCATAATGTTGAAGGGTAGGCAGGCAATGCTTATTTTCCAGATATTTTATATTTCAGCTCCATAAATCTGTCACTGGCCACACTGTTTAGAATAATTGTCAGTTTTAAGTTTAAAACATCTTTAGCCTACCAGGCCATTTATGAGCTGAAACAACTTCAACACCTGGGAGTAACCATAAGATATTACACTAACAATTGTAACTCTGTAAAACTAAGACTATCTTTATTTGCTTGTCAAGCAAAAGCAAGAATGCATGCTATATTTCCTATAGAATATTTTTTCAATATCTGTAAGAACACAAGTAAACAAACCTTAAATGTTTGAACAACACAGGAACACCATTCCAAATTTGACCGTAAGGATATTTTATTCTCTGCTTCCTGGCAATGTGCCACAGCATCGCCAAGCCTGTTATTTGATAGGTATAATTTTACTAATCTGATATTAACATATACATCATTTGGTCTACTGTATAATTCTGTCTGAATCAAGTCAAAAAGTTGGTTCCATCCATTTTCACTTCTACAATCCAAGAGGCTTTCCTGTATCAAAGATAAAAAAGGTAGAGTTTAACATTTTTTTAAAAGCATGACCATTTGAAAAATAAATAGTATTCTTTTTGAGTTTTTTCTAGAAAATTACAGATAAAATACGTAGTTTTTAATATTGATTACAATATAAAATCAATTGCTGTTTGAAGATGTAATATTATTGCTAGGTATCACTAGGTTTGCTTTTCAAAATTAGTAAAAAATCTTCAGACTATACAAGCAATTTTGATAAACAATGAGGTTATTGCCAGATTTAATTTTGCTTATAACATCATCTAGAACTTCTGACCAAAACTTGTGTTTATCACATTCACTCTACACACAGACATTTGTTGCCTGCTGCAATCTTGCAGCTATCAATGAATATAATGTTATAATCAAAACAGGAATTAGATTAAAGCAACATACAATCTGTTGTCTCCCAAAATATTGAGAATGCTTGGAGATTGTATAATGATTTCATGTTACAAGCACATATATAAAAAAATTACCTTCAACCGGAAAATTGAAGGACTTCCAGGAAAAAGTTTGGCTGCCCTCTCAACCCAATATTTTGCTCTTCCATCAGTAATATCATTGCTACATAACAGTTCCGCAATCTTCAATACAAGATCTTTCTGTGTTGGATTCAATTCCACTGAACGCTAAAACCCCAATTAAAATGATGAAATGTGTGCTCAATTAGGTTTTTAAATATATACCAAGACATTAAAGAGACATTAAAAGTATGGGAATATATGTAATTATGTTATTATAAAGGCAGTTATTCTTCCTGTTCAGTTTTTACGTAATAAATATAGCTTTACACAAGAATTCCAAATAGTGGTACACTCTTTTCCAGGCCAAGAGTCATGTATATCTTCAACTAAAATATCAGGAGCTGCATTTAGAAAGAGTAGACTGACTAGGAAAAAGCCCTAATTTAATTTAATTAAAATTACCTCTGAGACCTGCATTAAACACTTGGGCAAGCTATATACCACTGAGGAGCCACAGGATACAAAATTTCTAGGCTTGAGAAATACTGTATGCTTAACAAATCTTCAATGAAATAAATACTAAACTCTTTAAAGCTTTATGTTTAAGTACTGCCACTTTTGAAAGCAGCACATTTTACTGGGCATTAGGCATTAGAAAGGTATACTTAATAATTCTGTTACCATTAAATGAAATATTCAAAACATACTTTATTATTTAAACATACTTTAACTACTAACAGCAACGTTGAAAAAGCACCAACTCATAATTTCTTACTTTATAACAGCCTACTGCTTTTTCAATATTATTTTCAGCTTCATACAATTGTCCCAAGAATTTGTGTGCTTTGGGATCTCTTTCTTGGACAGTGAGATATGTAGATATATACCTTCAGAAAAACATAGCATATTAACATTGTGGCAGTTGAGGATTAAATCAGATCAGACGAATTATACCATTATTTTTATAATCTCAATTTAAACTAGACGTAGCAGCATGAGTTTTATATAAGTTCAGTTATCCAAGATCACAGTACTTGATGTTAAGCATTGTATATCAGTAAAATGATAGCACCTTGCTAGGGCTACTGCAGCAGATCATTCACCATAAAATAAATTGAAAAGTTGGGAACCCTTTTAATTAAAATTAAAATCTTAAAAATACAAACAAAGCCTTAATTTAACAGACTGATGGGAGTAAGGGATGTCTGTTAAAAATGGATGTGCATTAGCCAAGTGGCTTTTTTAATGCACCAAACACATTCACAGATAAAAACAGAAATTCAAGCGGCACCAAAGGGTCAGCATGATAGAAGATGGGCGGCAAATAAATTTAATAATAAAATGAATAAATAAATGATACACAAGCTTTCAAGACACAACCAATTGGCATGCCAATGACACGTTACACCCATAAAAACATGTGAAAGATGACCATCAAATCTAAGAAACTCTGGAGCCAGAATGACCCCTAATCTTAGAGACCTGGGTGACCAGAAATCCTTTAGAAGTAGTGAACCAATCAGTGGCATAGAGAACATTAAGCATTAGACAGTTTCTAGATGCAATACTCTCAAGACCCAGACTTTTTCTGTTAAATATGAAACCTCTTGAATCTAAAGTTTGCTTATGTGTTAACGTAACTATTTTGAAAAAGATTAATTACCTTTTAGCAAGTTCATACTCCTTTGCTTCATAATATAGCTTAGCAAAAAAGAATCCTTTCATGGATTTCTAAGAAGAAACAAGCAGTTTCAATTAAAATATTGCTTTTGATGTAGAAAATGAAATATTCAGAATTCTATGCACATAGTCCTATTGTAAGTATTGTACACATACACATTCTACAATAAGTACCGGTAATTTAAATTCATTTCTAAAAGGGCTGCATTCAGATATTTGAGAGAAATTACAAACACATTTACATAAATGTTAATTTCTGTTCATTACTATCTCTTTTTAAAGTGTTTACATTGATCATATTCCTCTCTAAAGTTTTTTATTCATCTTATTTAGCAGCAATTATTCACATAAAAATGTGATCAGTCTGGTTTTCTACTTTTTAAATCTTAAATGTAAAAAATCATAGGAAAAGTTGTTTGTGGCTAGTCCACAAGTCAAAAAGGACAACAAAGAATGTTCTTTCTGCGCCAACTCAGTAAGCTCAAACTGCCCAAGGAGCTGCTGATCCAATTCTACAGAGGAATTATTGAGTCTGTCATTTGCACCTCTATAACTGTCTGGTTCGGTTCTGCAACCCAACACGAAAAACACAGACTTCAGAGGATAATTAGAACTGCAGAAAAAATAATTGCTACCAACTTGCCTTCCATTGAGGACCTGTATACTGCACGAATCAAGAAGAGGGCCGTGAAAATATTTGCAGATCCCTCGCATCCTGGACATAAACTGTTTCAACTCCTACCCTCAAAACGACGCTATAGAGCACTGCACACCAGAACAACTAGACACAAGAACAGTTTTTTCCCGAAGGCCATCACTCTGCTAAACAAATAATTCCCTCAACACTGTCAGACTATTTACTGAATCTGCACTACTATTAATCGTTTCATAGTTCCCATCACCAATCTCTTTCCACTTATGACTGTATGACTATAACTTGTTGCTGGCAATCCTTATGATTTATATTGATATATTGATCATCAATTGTGTTGTAAATGTTGTATCTTGATGAACGTATCTTTTCTTTTATGTACACTGAGAGCATATGCACCAAGACAAATTCCTTGTGTGTCCAATCACACTTGGCCAATAAAAATTCTATTCTATTCTATTAAGAGAACACTTACTTACTGCGTAAGTTTTATCAAACTCGTACACTTTCTATCTTGCTCAAAGTAGATAGACATCATTCAAACACTAAACAATCTAAACAAATATTCCAGATTACAGATAGGCAGTATCAGAGTTACAATTTTCTGTACTTTTGCTGACATAAATTGATTGGATTTTACATTTTACAGCCATAAATCCATGTGAAAGATGAGCATCTGTAAATTTGATAGCCCTAGTGCTATTTTGAATGTTTTAGTTACAAATATCGTTTACACCATTATAGTAAAGGTAAAGGTTCCCCTCGCACATATGTGCTAGTCATTCCTGACTCTAGTGGGCTGTGATCATCTCCGTTTCAAAGCCGAAGAGCCAGCGCTGTCCAAAGACGTCTCCGTGGTCATGTGGCCGGCATGACTAAACGCCAAAGATGCACAGAACGCTGTTACCTTCCCACAAAAGGTGCTCCCTATTTTTCTACTTGCATTTTGTGCTTTCGAACTGTTAGGTTGGCAGAAGCTGGGACAAGTAACGGGAGCTCACCCCATTAAACGGCACTAGGGATTTGAACCATTGAACTGCCAACCTTTCAATCGACAAGCTCAGCATCTTAGCCACTGAGCCACCACATCCCTTATACCACAATTATAGGCATGATATATTATGATTTTAGATCAGAGAAGACTCATTTATTCCAAATTTTGTTTTCTGTTAACTTTAAAAATTTAAATTCAGAGGTTTTCCAACCATTTTGGTCTGACAGATGTTTAGAATTTTCAGATATGGTTATGAGCAACCTCACAAAATGGATGTACAGATTGCTGAACCAAATAGCCATTATCTAAAGGCAAATTTATGAGGGCGTTTCAAACTCCTACCTTCTACTCTACTTTAGTATTTTTCCTTGGGAAGCCAGAGGTAGAGGAGGTCAGGAAACAGACACCACAAGCAATATTAGAATTCTTATTTTACTGATATGTTATAATAACAAACTCAAAAGCCTGTCATTTTCTCCTTCCCTTCCTCTTATACCAGAAAGTCAAGGCAAGACAATTCTGAGTTTCCTTCTCTCATCTTCCTGTTTATTCAAGCAAGTTCATGTTTTCCTAATGACTGTCACATAATTTCAAGGAAAGCATTAGGTTGCAACCACCTACCATGTTATTGTCCAGTAATTACACAGCAATATTTTATGCTTAAATATGAACTAATGCTTTGAAGCACGATACCCCATTTTTAAAAAGGTCAATGAAACACTAGGAAGTAGATGGAATAGACAATTCAATGAACCCAAGGACCACTGAACTTATAGGTGAATGCCATGTTACCTAGCATCTACTTGCAAACATTTTTTAAATGATAACATGGGGGGGGGGGAAACTGCCTAATCCAAGTTTGAAATGGAGTGAAGTATCATTATTTGGTAATGGCAGCAGGTGATAATTCCAATTCTCTAGTCTAGCCGTTATCATCACCTGACCTGTCCTGGTTAATGTCAACTCCAAGAGAGACCCCCAGAGGTTGGGTCTCATTACAGAAAGTTGGTTGCAAAGCTTTCTTATATTTCTATATTGTCTCAGTTCTATCTCAAAATAATTTCTAGATACAAATATAAAATGCCATAACACAAAGATGACCTCTGCCAGGAGTTTCATGTTGCAAGTAAGAGGACAGAATAGAATTTTTTATTGTCCAAGTGTGACTGGACATACAAGGAATTTGTCTTGGTGCATATGCTCTCAGCGTACATAAAAAAACCTGTTCATCAACAATTCTAAGGTACAACACTTAATGATAGTCATAGGGTACAAATAAGCAATCAGGAAACAATATCAATATAAATCATAAGGATACAAGCAACAAAGTCTTAAG
Organism: Ahaetulla prasina; assembly: GCF_028640845.1. Lineage (NCBI taxonomy): Eukaryota > Metazoa > Chordata > Lepidosauria > Squamata > Colubridae > Ahaetulla > Ahaetulla prasina. The sequence continues at coordinate 100,486,791 of NC_080543.1, read as the reverse complement.
TGGAATGTGATGGGTGATGGGAACGATGAGAAGATTAATAGTAGTGCAGATGGATAAGGCAGTCCCTAAGCCAGTGCCCACAAAAAAGACAACCACCTTGCAGGACTTTCTAAAAACTAAAACCTCTGTAACCCTACATCCCCCACCCGCAAAGCCGTCCTCAACGGACGGCTACCACATTGGTATCGTTAAAGTCCAGACCAACCAACATCCTTCACTCCTAAGAAAATCGCCCCCCACGGTCGTTTTAGTCCTTAATTAAAAGCTGAAACTCAAAAGAATTAATTCATGACGTTTTGCTTGAACTGTTTCTGGACTGTTGCGCAGCCCGCGTTTTTGTTTTCTATTCGACAGGTATTATTTTTTTTTATAACAGATCCGCGAAGAGCCAACGGAGTGCAAAGCCCAGCCATCAAGTGGCAGTCGCCTCCTCTCCAGATTTAAGCCCCGAAAAGATGCAGCACATGGGACACTCTCGGCCCCATCCGCCTCCTATCCCTCAAGAGGCGCAGCGTCCGCTCTTCCGCGCACGTGCGGCAGCGCCTTCGTTAATTGGACAGCTCGAAAACGGCCTTTGAACGTCTTAGGAACGATTGGGGGGGTGGGAGAAGCCTCCGCCCCCACATAACTGCCCTCACTCACCTCCTTAGGCGAAGGGGCCGAGGCCTGCAAGGAGGAAACATAGCGGTCGACTTCCGCCCTGCTGCGCCTCATCATGGTGGCGGCCCGGCAAGCGCCCGGGCTCCAGCGCCCTTCTCGGCAGCCGGAGCCGAGAGAAGGAACCCAACTGAGCCCGACCTAGACTGAAAGCAATCACCTCTCCCAGAATGGTGACGCCGCCAGACGCGCAAGCTCGCGCAGAACTAAATACCGCTGCTACGTCAGCAGGGTCGCGACGGAAAGAAGAGGGAGAGAGAGCGGAAATGACCTATAATAGGCGTCGCATTTCATAAAGAGATTTTTTTTTTAAAAAAAAAAAGACGTTTTGTCTCATTTTCGTGCTGGCTGGGGAATTCTGGGAGTTGGAGTCCACGCGTCTTAAAACTTGCTGAGATTGACGCTGGCATTGGCGCTGGCCCGGTGGGAGCGACGCTTCCGTGTTCTGGGAAGTGAGAATTAACGTTTGGAAACGACAGCGAAATCCAGCAAGTGGATTATATTATATTTCGGAACATAAGGCAGCAAGGAAAATATGCTGGTGGTGTTGTTTTTTTTAATCTTCCTACACCCTGGAGAAATTTACCTATCTGGTCGCTAAGAGGCGACACTGGCTTGATAGCACAGAATTAGTAAATTACGGAAGAGTCCCATATACCAGGGGTCTTTAAGTCCACAAGTCTTAAAAGTTGCCAAGGTTGGAGACCCCGACATATACACAGGCAAGGAAGGGAATGTAGGTGAAAAAGTAACGCTGCTGCAACTTCCCTACGAATCTTTTATTCATTTGTCAGAAAATAGATATTTGAAGCCCATAAATTTGGCGTGGACGATATTTTCTTTTCCACATATACTATAGTGCAGCGGTCTTCTAATGAAATATATGCACTGTAATAAAACCTAGTTTACTTAGTTTTGCAAGCTCTACTGTGTGTGCCTCACTTAACAGAAATTAAATGCAAATGTTAGGTGGTTATAGAATTTATTTATTTATTTATTTATTTATTTATTGTATTTGTATACCGCCCATCTCCCGAAGGACTCAGGGCGGTTCACAGCCAATAAAACAACAGAAAATATATAATACATATAAAACAGCAAAAAGAATAGAAAATTAATTCAATTGATGGCCTAAAACTTTTAAATACAAATTTAAAACCCCGTTTAAAACCCCTGATTTAAAACCCAATTTAAAACTACGTTCACGCTATGTGAGGTATTTGCAGAATAATTTTTATTTTAATTCTAGAATTAATGTTCGTTTTCTCATAATATTTCTTCAGCCTTGGGAAGTATTAATGGGAGTTTTGTCTTCTTTCTGATAGAGTTCAGCATGAAGGCTTATATTGTCCAAGACCTTGTTTCCTTCTTAACAAAACTTTAGTATTTTGATCAATGGTATGGATAAATAAATGGAATGTATGTGTATTGTATTTGCAGAAGATCTGGGTGATAGCTATTCAGAGCCATATTCAGATCACATATAGCAATAGCACTTAGACTTATATACTGCTTCATAGTGCTTTACAGCCCTAAGTGGTTTACAGAGTCAGCATATTGCCTCAACAACCTGGATCCTCATTTTACCGACTTCAGAAGGATGGCTGGCTCAGTCAACCTACATAAACCAGAGAGGATTGAACTGCCATTGAGCTGAATTAGCTTGCAATACTGCATTCTAACCACTGCGCCACCACAGCTCATATGTCAATTAACCTAGGGATCCTAAGATAGGGTATCAGGTCCACTTGGTGGACCATGGTAACTCTTTTCCATCAGACCTGAGAAAAAACAGTCAGTAGAAGATTGTGAGAATAATGTTTAGGAATGTATCTAAGTCACAGCCATTCTTGCATTGTTTGTCACTCTGGAAAGTATTGGAATTAGCAGGAATGCCATGGAGATGGCTGAGAATCGACTGATATCAATGGACACCAGTAAACTGGCAGTCTTTGTCATCTTTTTAGCTGTTCTGTCAGGCATGCTTCTACTGAGCTCATTGGATGGAGGGCACAGGCTTGCTAAACTGTGGTTTTATGACCACGAAACATATTGCTATTGTCTCTGACATGTACCACAGTTCATGTAATTGCAGTGATATATTTCAAAATGTCTTCAGTGATAGTTTCTCCATCCTCAGCCCTAAGACATGGCCTTCATTTTAGCATCAGTTATGTATGGAGATCATGGCAAAAGTAAAAGTTTAGTTTTGGAAAAAGTAAACACCAAAATATTTCAAATAATGTACTTGTTTAGTATATTGTCACCAAACCATTATGTTTGTCTTTTGGTAAAAAAAACACCCATTATCTTGGTTTTAGGGTATATGGGCAGGTGAGATGCCTGATTAGGACATTATAAAATAATCTTGAGATTCGGGGGTTTTTGTTTTTCCTAATGCTATGCTTTTTGCCTAATTAAAGGCACTTAAGAGGAGGTATATTTATGTTTTAATGGAGATGGATAACAGCAAATGCAGTAGGTTGGTAATGTGTGAACAAGGAACAATTAGAGAAAGGATTTTTATCCACTTTCTCTGAGTTAAAAGCAGTCTAAAAGTGAAAGTATCATTAAGCCATCTGAGTAACCATACCAAAGTAGTGATAGGGAACTCCAGTTAGAATGAGTGAGATAGTTAAAGCTCGGTATGGAAATTAATATAAAGAGCAATGTGTTAAGGACACTGGATGTATTAGAAATTGGAATTTTAAAATATTTGCTGGAGAAGCACTGTAATCAAAAACACCATAATTGTCCCCACTAACAGTTAATTAGGAGTGACTGTAACCTGCAATTTGCTTAAGCTTTTCAAAGTCTGCATAAACCAGATTGTGCAGTTGAAAGCCATCTTATCTGCATATAACAGAATACAGTAGCTCCTTAGCCAATAGATGATGAGGGGAAAATGGATGGGGGAGAACTGGCACTAGGATACAACTTTACTGCATTTCGCTTATTTTTTCCAATAAATAGCCATATTTGATCTATATGCATTTAGATAGAAATACAATTGTAAATTTTATATAGATCAGACACATCTGTTTTCTCATGTTTGAGGCTACCAACCTTCCACACTATCTAGTTTTGTCCACCAAGGTAAAAACGATAGTTGAACACATGCCACATAAAGGCTGGTTCCTAAAAAATTTCTAAACCAGATAGTACAAAGTTAAGTATTTATTCTCTCTGACACAAAAAAATCCTTTCTTGTAGGATGGAAAATCTGACTACTCCCAAGCTAGAATTCTTTCCCTGAAGGTATCTTCAATAGAGATATTTGCAAAATTCCTTTTTCCCCTTTTTCTATATAAATATCTCTATTTCAATTATCTTTAAGAGATCTGTCTCCATGGGATGGATGTAAATGAATAAGGCAATTGGCCACTGTTAAAGTTGATTATTTGTTGTTGAACTTTGGTGATACATCTTAAATGTGATGGGGCAATACCTGTCCTTAGGTTTTGTCCACCCCTGCTATAGGACGTTCTGGATTTTACAATTCTCTACAGTAGGATGCTTTAATTATTGTTCACACTATAGAAACTAAAATAGGTTTATGCTTTAATCTCTTTAAATGCTTGATATTGGATAGATATGTTATTATTTAGCATTAAGATTTTTTATACTGTAAGATTTTTAAACTTCACAGTTGTAAAATTCAAAATAGTTTATTAGTGAGAATATATATATTGTACTTCGGAATTCAGAATTTTTTAACAAAAACTGCAATCTACATTTTTACTTATACTTTACTTATGACTTCAAAGTGCTTATTTTAGATAAATGGATTATTATGAGCCTAAGTACCATTGAACTCAAAGGATTTTATTTCTGAATACTGAAGATTGCAATATTCATTTAGGTCCTATCTACGTGTAAGCAACACTTGATTGTTGCTATATTGTTGATTCATTAACACAATACATGTCCATAATTGAAATATGTTCATGTTTTATTTCATGTAAAATTTAAAAATAAGTGAGTTGAAGACGGAAAGGAAGTATGCTTTGTATCCTTAACACTTTCCGTTATTTTAAACAAAGTTCAAAATGTTTAGTATATGCCACTTAAGGTGTATATTTTCTAATAAAATAATGAGTTAATATTTTGATTAATGTTGTAAATATACAGCATAATTAAGGCACAGGGAAATAAAATACCCAAGGATCCAAGAAAAAAATCCTTACAAAATTCAAGTAGTTGAACTCTGTTGACACAGAAATATGTTGGCATCTCACACTTTGGGCTTCAGGCTTACCAGAATCTGAAAGCATTCACTGCAGTTCTCAAACAGTTATCATTATCAGAAACTTTCTGAACAAATAATTTCTGCATTTGTGATAGGATGGGCTAACGTAAGATTACAATTCATCCCCAATTTGACTATTTTTTTAAAAAAAATCTCAATAATTTATATTCTTTCTGTTGAGCTAGCAGACAGAATTAACCAGAGGGCCTGATAAAATATAAACTTCCTAAATCTTGAGAATGTTTGCTATTGCCATTTTCCTACAACAGTAATATAATATTGTAAAACCATTGTTTTATCAGTTCATAAACTAAGATTAAACAAGAACTCATTGCCTACAAAAAATCTGTAGTCTTTTGTCTCAGAATTTTTAACATCAGAGGTGACAGTTTAGAATCAAAAGAATTGCATCTCGTTTCCTGATTCTAAATAATATGAAATATAAAATTTATTAGATAAAATATGCTTCAAAGCCCTTACACAAGTCTATTTTTAAAAAAAATAATAATAATCCTGACTGGTAAATACTATGGCCATGAGCCCATGAATTTTAAAAACGTTTTTCTATATACTTAACCAGGTAATCCTATATCTGCCTATAGAGCTAAAAGCCATTGAATTCAATGGGTTTTACAGGTTAGTGTTTATAAATTGCCAGCTTTACAGTTTTACTGTGTTTTGCTCCAGCAGTCACTCCCTGGCAGGCACATGATGCTAAAATCTGGATTACTTGCCAAGAGAATTTGCTTTCCTAATATGTTGGGCTGGTTGAGAATTTTTGAAATTAAAAGCTCAGCACTTGGAAAATTCTAGGTAAGAGGAGGCTGTGCTAGATTATGTTCATTTGAGATCAGCACCAGTGGCCTGATAGAGTGATCTCTTGAAATTTAAAGGCTATGTTTTAATCTTCCACTTAAGACTGAGTTATCTAAAAAATTATATAAACATAGAATACATAATTTAAAGGGTACATATAGCTTACATAAGACAAAGATGGCAAGTATATATTTTTGTATTAAGCTAGTCATGCAGAGGGATTTTTTTAAGAGCATAGATTTCATAGACACAATGAAAATAAGTGGGGATAAGAATCTCATTTCCTTAATTTTGCATAGCAAGATGAAATATCTCATTTCCTTCCTAGAGTTTCAGCCAATTTCTTCAGTCTCTTCTTGAGCTCCAGCGGGAACTTCTCATAGCACTTCTTACAGACAGGCTTCATATCAAATTCCACGAATTTATTTCTGAAAAAAATATGTTGTTGAAAATTAACCTTCACAATACAAATTAATATTCACAATTTACCATAAGTTAACTTAGTTTCTCATTCATTCATATATATATATATATATATAAAATTTCAGTTTAAATCAGGAAAAGCAGAACATTATACAATCTGAGACTTGGTTAACATCTGTCAGAAAACGCATTCCAATAAATCTCTCTATCCTTTTAAGAATATTTGTGAATAGTTTTATTATTATTTTTTCAGAAAACCACCCTACCTCAGCATATATACCATATTTCATTTCTGGCATGATTCTCTTCATTACCATTTCTTCCAGCATATTATACAGAAAAATAAACTTTTCTATGACTCTTCCTCAGTTTCATAACTTTTGCCATCTTGATGTTTAGGAACAGTGACTGCTTCGGCCAATTGCTAAGGGTGAACGATGAGCATTTCAGGCACCTAATTAAAACTTCCAACTGTTTGGAACAGCTGCGAACAGGAAGAGCACATCAAAGAACTGTAGATCAATGAAATCAGCTGCCAAAAACAAACTGTATAATGCTTGGTCATCCCTGACAGCTGATAAAAGCAGCTGGGAGAACTAACCAGTTCAGTTAATTTATGCAATGATGCCCTGCCTCCCAAAGTTGTTGAAAATTCTCAAAGTGCAGCAAAAGTCTATTGAAGGACAGGTATGACCAATGCATTGATAGTTTTGCAGAGACATCTGTGCCATGAATGAAAGCAGCATTGCTCACAAGCTATATCCATTTTACAATCACACTTACCATGTTGTTCACACATGGAAATAGGAAGAGGGTGGAATTTCATTGAGACTTATATTATCTTGATCAGAGGTATCAAACTCATGTCACATTGTCATCACGTGATGTATCCCCCCTTCGCTAAAACGGGAGTGGACATGGCCAGCACATGATGCATCCGGCCTGTGGGTTTGACACCCCTGATTTTGATGAATGAATTGGATCTTGGAGATACAACTGCAATTTTGAGAAAAGATTGATATTTAGAAGGCTAATAGTTCCCCATTTCTATTCTATTCATTTCTATTTTTCCTTTGGGTGCTTTCACACTTAACTTTTGAATGGGGGCTTCTCAGTATAATCTTGTTCATACATGTAGCTATGTATAGTATTTGAAAGTAGTTTTTAAAAAATAATTTTAAAAACACCCTACTGTGCAAGCCATGTTTGAAATAGAGAGCTACAAGCTTCAGATAATGTCTAACCAAACATTATTTAAGGGGGAAATCTTTCTCATCTCTTAACATCAATGTATAGAATTATATGGATAGTGTTAATGGAAGACATATACACTGTCTTTACATCCTAAGACTATATAAACGGTTGTCTCCATAGTAAGAGGCTATTTTTCACACTTAGAGCACATGATATAAATGCTTTTTCAAATAACTTTTTTGCCAAATCTCTCTCTCATTAGAAGAGTGAATTGATTATCTTAAAAAGGCATATGTTAAGTTACGTTACACATTTTCTCAATAGATTTGTTTTGAATGAATGTTTGTGATTAATGAATTTCGACCAATAGTTTCATGAACTGCAAGGTAAATGATGCTTTAGGGCGCCATCAAAAGATTTCATTGTAACCATTTTATCTTTTCCTCCTTAACTGATGTGGAACAAATAGGTTGGATGAAGTGTAAATTATAGGACTATCACAAATTAAAATACTAAGTTTTACACACGCAGTTCTCCAATGAATGTTGCAAAGGAAAAAAACAAACTTATCTGGAAGAATTCATTTTTTATATAAATCTCCACATGAATTATAAAATATAATCTGCTTTGGCAGAAAGAATACATCCTGCACCTGCAGAAAAGCATTTCTCCATCAAGGACTTTTCTTGGGCCAAACTGCTGAAGTGGAGGAGGAAAGGGTAAGTCTGATCACAGGGAACGGGACCTATCGGTCTAGACCTGGGGCTGAATGTGTTGAAATTCAACACTTAAATATTTTAAAAACATTGTGTTGCGCACCCAGAATAAAAGAAGCATAAAGAAAACACTTTCACAAACTAACCAAAGAAAGGGAGGAGCACAGTTGGTGAAAGGTAGAAAGGAAAGCTTTACAGACAGACAGGTTTTTTCTTTTTGTGTTTGTCCTTGTCCTTGGCTTCACGTTCCCGCTTGGCAAGCCTCCGTTTAAATTCTTCTGGCATTTTTTCATAACAGTGTCTGCAGACAGGTTTGAGATCGATTTCAACAAATTTATCCCTTTTCAGGTTGAGCAAAGAAGGAATGGAGGAGAGAACAAGAAAGAATCAAGATACAAGTAAAGCAGAAAGAATTCTGCAGAGAAATAGAAATAAAAAGAAAGTAGTAAATATACTCATAGGAAAAGTTATCCTTGCTATTTTCCATGGACTGTATTATTACAAAATACTTTTATCACAGCAAGCTTAAAAAATAAGTGCATTCCTCCATGGAGTACACTTCTAAGATTTTAAGGGCAGCTCTTCTAGAGCGAGTTCTCAGCTCATGACCGATCATTTAGTGGCAGTTCAAAGCTACGGCAGAACTAAAAATGTGATTTATGACCAGTCTTTGCACATAAGACTATTGCAACATTCCCACAATCAGATGATCACAGTTTAAGCACCTGGCAACTGGTACGTAGTTACATCAGGCTCCAAAAACCAAGAAAGACACATAGAGTTACTTCAAAGCAGCTTCCTTTATCCATAAAACCTTGCCAAACTAACCATACCATTAAATATATACCCTGAGACCTTCTAGGGAGGAGCAAAATTGATTCTTTTTCTCCCAACCAAATGGAAGCTAGATTTGCTTAACAATTGTGTGGTCCTTGTGAAGACTACGCTCATAAAATCAGGCACAAGTCAATTGACAACTGCATTACTTAGCAATAAAAGTTCCAGACTCAACTGTGATCTTATATCAAGGACCACCTGTGTTTCTAAAGACAGGAGACCTGCCCCAAATGTATTGCAGATATTCTAGAAGGGGAGGGGGGGAATACTCTGAATTTCTTGTGTTAAAAGAGCAACCTGAACAACTCATTAAATTTACAGTTGCTGTGTCCTGAACTGCTCTGTACTGTTGAACTTCTTTGACTTCCATCCAGCTGCAGACTCAATAGAAATTTATAGTAATCTGTTTTCCACAACACCTTTCTACTTATTCTATTCTACAAAAATGTAAAGCAAACAATATTATAAGCTCTTGAACAAAGTAAGCACCGATGAAAGATGACAGCATTAAAGAACATAACCTAGCTTCTGTCTTGTTTGGACACGGCTCTGGTGTGCCTCATCTCTGCCTCATGACTTGCTGCAACAATCATAAATATTTTCCAAGGGAGGCCTCACTTTACAAGTGACATCATCAGTTCTGTGATTATTTCCCCAAACGGATATACTTACTTCAGTGTTAACTTGGTGTTACAAGTAGAACATGCAAAGCAGTTTACACACCATGCTTTATTCAAGGCAGAGACAACTACAAAAGAATAAAGAAAAGACTAGATGAATCAAACAAAACTGACTGTGTTTATTATCATACATTCATAGCCTGTGTCATGGAACTAATATTGACAAAGACAAATACAAGGTTGTCCAAATCATCACATGTAGTCTAACTTTACATATTTGCATAGGCAAAATTTAGCATTGATGCTGTGATGATGGACATTTATACAGCATGTCAGCATCAGCACAATCATACTTAGCCCTTACATCAGGACACATTACATCTTGATATGGTGAATCAATAGCTGTAAGCCTCACCTTGAATAGCCAGGAGGAGGGGCGTGGCCATGACCGTGGTGGGGTAAGGACCTTTCCTTCACTTCACAGGGCTTAATAATGAAGATTTATGAGGATTAATGCTGTTTGGAATGCACCGTTATGGATGAAAGTTAATAAATCGTGAAGTGGAAGTGTTAATAGCCCAGCAGACTGAATTTAAAACTGGTAGGTCATCTGAAACTGCTTGAATTAAGGAGTTTTTACTGCGTGGGATGACCGAACTGGCAGATACAATGAGTTTGGAATAAACTGCTGTCTTTTGCTTTCCTTATTATAATTATCGTGTTCTGTGTTAAATGCTGAGGCTAAGAAATATCAAAGACTGAATTTGCTAATGAGAAGAATTTTAATTGAAGAGATCGATCTTTTGTGCTGGACTGACTGGCTGACTGGCTGAAGAAGCTTTTATTAGGTGGATAATTTTTTTTTAATTATTTTTCTTTTGAGAGGAAATTAATAGCTTGTTTATATTACAGAAAACAAAAAAAGGACTTTGTTTTGAAGTTCAAGTTGGTTTGTTTTTTTCTCTGCCGACGTGGAGAAAAATGGCGCTGATTAAGCTGTGAGGTAATTGTGTTTCTTTGTGGAGTGAATATGACTCATAAGTTACTGATAAGCTACTAACGAGTGCAAATAAGCCGTTTCGCTTCAATTAAAGATTGTCGTCCTTGATCTTCATCAAGACCCTCTGTAAAATTGGTTTGACTGCTGTCCTTTGATCTTCACTAAGACTCTTTGAAAAATTGGAATCCCAGTTTGAGAAATTTTTTGGTTTTTGTTTTTTTTTCAAAATGACTCAACAACTTTCAGAAACGCAGCAAATTGCTGCAGCTTTAAATAAAATTGGGGAAAAAATAGCAGCACTATCAGAGCGTATAGATAATTTGACATTTAAACTGACATCCGAAGTGCAAAATTTAAAGCAAGATATGGATGATAACTTTGTTAAACAAAAAGAGGAAATGACAATGATTAAAGATGAAATGGAGCAGCTGCATGTGCATGAGGCAAAAGCAGATCGGCAAATTGGCAAAATATTTTATAAAAATGAGCAGCAAGATAAGAGAATTTGTCTTTTGGAGGAAGAGATGCGGAAATATAATTTTGTTATCAGAGGAATCTCGGAAGAAAGGGAAGATAAATTGAAACAGCGGGTTTTGAAATGGATTAATGATTTGGATACGCAACTTACGTTCACAATAGCAGACCTGGCAAGCGTTTTTAGAATTGGATATAGAAGGCAAAATGGTTCTAACAGGAATGTGCTTGTCAGGTTCGCAAATCTTGGTGATAAGTTGGAAGTTATGGCCAAGTTAAGAGAGTTGGGAGATGCTTTGAAGTTTGAAGGGAAGACTATTCAAGTCTTCCCGGATATATCAAGAGAAGAAAGGGCATGGAGATTTTTTTTAAAACCAATTACAAAAGTTTTGAGAGATAATGGAATTAAATACAATTGAGGCCACCACAACAATTGAAATTTTTTATAAAGGAAGGATGCGTACAATCACCCCAGATATAGATGCATTATTATATTTACGGAGCTTGGACTGATTGAGATGGAGGATTTAATGGAGATAAAAGATCAAATGCTTCAGATGGGTGGAACATACGTGGAAACATCAATCTCAGAAGAAGAAAAAGGGGCTATTGGAGGCAAGACTCAAAGGGTTAAAGAGGAAAGAAATATCACCTGTGTTGGTTGAACAGAAGAAGAGTCGTGAGGATACAGTAGGAGAAGAAGCAGATAAGAGTCTTGGAAAATATGAAGCTGAATGCGGGTCATCGCTATCTTTTTTTGAGTGATGAATTTAAATAGACAGCCGAAGAAGTGCCCGGGCATTGGCACGTCCCTCTCCCGCATTCTCTTTATAGAGGCGAAACAGATGAGGATGTGGGGGAAGAAGATTGTTTGTACTTTATTGATTGTTTTGTTTTGAGTCTTTTTTTTGTTTTCTTATTGATGTTTATATGGTAGTTTAATGTTGGGTGGTGGGGGCACAGAAAGGAAGATCGGGATAGGATTAAAAATTTATCATTTAAATGGGAGTTAAAAAAATAATGTCATCGAATGTGAAGGGTAGAGGGAATCAGATTAAAAGAAGTAGATTGGAGCATAAGATTAAAAGGGATTTAGCAGACATTTTATTATTACAAGAAACTCAGCAGAAAACTGAAGATTCAAATAGAATGTATATAAAAGGTATGCAAATATATGAAAAAGCATTTGGAACTTCAAAAGCTAGAGGAGTTGCAACACTGATATCAGATAGGGTGTACTTTGAAAAATAAGGTAATTTTGGATGAAGATGGAAGATATGTAATAATTGTTGGAAATCTTAATGAGGAAAAAGTGACACTTGTTAATTTATATTTACCGAATGAAAACAAAGAGAATTTCTTGAAAAATAACAAAAATTTTGGAGAATGAAAGTGTAGGAAAGTAATTGTGGCTGGGGATTTTAATTAATCAGAGATAAAATAGACAGTACTAATCCCACCGCTGTGGAGGAGCAAATAAACTGGGGATTTTAAATATGTGGATGCTTCGAAACGGCGTGGTTGATGTGTGGAGAGAGGTTAAAGGAATTGAGAGAGTATACACTTTTTTTTCTAAGATATATAATACATATTCTAGAATTGATTATATTTTTCTTTCTAAAGATTTGTTGAATAATGTGGATAAGGTAGATGTGGGAATTTTTAAAGATTCTGATCATGCAGAAGTTATGGTGGACTTAGATTTTAATTTTGAGAAAAAAAGAAGCTATTGGAGATATGACGAGAAATTGTATAAAAATGAAAAGGATAAAAAATGGATACTTAAAAAATTGGAGGAAAGTTGGAGATTAAATGATAATGGGGAGGTTAAATTTGAAATTGTTTGGGATGCGATGAAAGCGGTGTTTAGAGGGGAGAGTATTAAATTATCAAGTAGGAAATATAAAAATTATAAAATTAAAATGGAAAGAGATAAAAATAAGATTAAAGAATTGGAAAATCAATTTTTGCTTACTAAAGAAAAAAAATTCTTCAGGAGCTTAATATGTTAAGAAATAAAATGATAGAAGAAGATACAGAGTTAGTAAAAGAAATTTGAGATTTTAAATAGGAATTTTTGAATTTAGTAATAGAAATTCTAAATTATGGGGAAAGACGCGGAAAGATAAAAGAGAGAAGAGAGAAATTGGAGTTTTGATAGATGATAGAGGTATAAGATGTTATAAAAAATTAGAGAAATGTGAAGTGGTTAGAAACTTTTTTCAGAATCTATATTCAAAGAAATCAATTAATCGGGGAAAATTGCAGAGTTATTTAGAAAAGTATGTGGTGAAAATTGATCAAACATATAAGGAATTGATGGAAGAAGATATAACACAAGATGAGATTAATGGAATAATACAAAAATTAAAATTAGGGAAAGCTCCAGGTGAGGATGGATTACCTGTTGAGTTTTATAAAGAATTTAAAGAATTAATAATACCAAGACTGCAAAAATTATTCAATGGAATATTACATGGTGGGGAAGTACCTTCGTCATGGAATAGAACGGTGATATCCCTAATTCCTAAACCAGATAAAGATTTAGAAAGGATTGAGTCCTATCGGCCCATTTCTTTAATTAATCAGGATGCAAAGATATTTACTGCTATTATAAGTAATAGATTAAATAGATTTATAGATAGATATATAAGTTATAATCAAGTAGGCTTTGTGAAGGGTAGATAGATAAAAGTTATGGGAAATGAAAGGAGGAATAAAGAAATTATTGAAAAATTAGGGTTAAGTTGGTTTGAAAAAATACAGATAGAAAAATGGACAAAAAAACTAAAGGAAAATTATTCGATAAATAGATGTGAAACTGAATTTGAATATTTAGTATCTCGGATTATGAAAGATGAAATTGGGCTAAAGGGACTCGTTAGTAGGGTTTATAAGATTATAAATTCTGATGAAAAATTACAAAGAGTGATGAGGACAAATTGGGAAAAAGATCTTAATATTGAAATACCAGAATCAGATTGGAATGTGAATTGGAAGAGTAGAATTATGAGAACTTTATCTATAAGGATTAAAGAGCACAATTATAAAGTTGTTTGGAAATGGTATTTGACTCCAGTAAGATTGTCACAAATGGATAAAAAAACTAGTAAAAAATGTTGGAGATGTGAGTTGGAATTGGGGACTTATGAACATATGTGGTATAATTGTGATAAGGTTAAAAAGTTTTGGCAACAATTGGAGAAAATGATATTTGAAATGATGGGGAAAGTAATAACATTGAGAGTGGAAACTATATTATTGTTGGTAATTAAGGAAATAGAATTAACAAAATATGAAAAAGAATTGATTAGAATTATGATTATAATAGGTAGAATTATAATAGCTAGATATTGGAAACTGGATGTGATTTTTAGAATAGAAGAGTGGAATTCTGAAATGTGGAAATTAGCTTTAAATGATAAAATGACATGTGATATTAAAATTAGAAGTGGTGTGTATAAAGAAGATATTTTCTGGAAGACTTGGAAACCATTTGTGGACTTTGCGCTTGGAACATTGGACGCTTCAGTACCTGTACCTCGAGAACGTGGATTTTGGCAATCATGAGGATATATCCGAAGACCCAAATCTTCCTTTTATGTATAGCACAAGGGTGTAATAATGTATTTTCTTTTTGTTTGTTTGTTGCAAAAAAAATAATAATAATAAAAAAAAAAAAAAAAAAAGAATAGCCAGGAGGAAAGGACCATAGGGCTAGCAGTTCAAATTCTGGAGAGCACTTGCTTGTCTATTCCTGTCCTAAATGCTCTGATTCCAGGCTAAATTCAGCAACTGATATCACAGGACAGCTGAGAGAGCTGGATGTCTGTTGCAGGCAGTATTGGCTGGAGCCCAGACACGGTAAGTGGTTATTTCTTCTGCTGTTGCAACCCAGTGTTAAATATAGGAATTAAACCTGGCTTCCCTTACTTGTAACTATCTAGTCTTTCCCAATTGTTCACCAAATTGGTTCTAAACATACAAAAATTGTACAAAGACTGAAGACTTGCCTTTATATTCTGCATTTGTTATCAGTCAAAAACAAGCATGTAGAATATTTTCCAAGTGTTGTTGTCTTCACTGCATTTGTCTAAGCCTACAGTTTTTAAATATTCAATTTTAGGGAAATATTACTTCACCAGTCTCCCCTGTGTTTTGTAGTAGAAAAGTCTACAGCAGCCTACAGAATAATTCAAGAAGGGTAATTGCCAGGCCTTACTCTTGATGATATCTGTATTTCCCCAAAGTTAGATGACCAGACTGAAAACATTACAAACTCTAACTCTGTTGGCATCTAGAAGGGTCCTGAATTTTTCAGCACAAATATGGTAGACCTACTAGAACTACCATACTATTGCATATGTTTGCAACGCATTCAAGATGAAGTACTATATTAGATAAGAAAAATATTCTAATTCATTTACTAAAAATCACTACTTACTATAAATCAGTAGAAAAATGCTCCAAAGATACAACTTCAAGATTATGAAACCTCCATAATCTCATTTAAATTTTTAAGACAAGTGCTTAAAAATCTTAGCCTGAAGGTCTCAGAAAAATTCCCTTCCACTTTTTCTGGAGAAAAAATGTTCCCATTTCTAATCAGCAGTAGTCTGAACTTTAAAAAAAATCCTAGAACACAATCAACATTCTCTTGATGTTGAAAGTCATGAATGGAAACAATCTTACTTTCGAAAACTCTTGTCTGTTCTTCCTATATTTAAAGCTAAGAGTGTCCAAAGAACCCCAGATTTCCCTAGAATATGGTTTTAAAAGCCTTGCTGAAGATAAGCAAGTCCATTTACATTTATTTTACATTTGTCTTGCTACTGTTATCTTTTTCCTTGCAACAAGAATTGACTGGCTGGCTGGTTGCCTGAGTCTGAAATCATGGCTGAGAAAGATTAACTGGCCTAAGGTCATTCAACCAGCTTTCGCTGCTTAAAACAGATTAGAATTTAGTCTACCAAAATCAATCTGGCTCTCTAAATCTAACCCTAACTCATTGTGCTACAACTTCTGATTAAAAGTCAACTTATGGGCATGTGGAAGGGGCAGGGGGGGGGGGAAGCAATGCCTGAAAGATCCATTCAGAGCTGCATTATTACATTAAATCTTTTAGGCTCTAGACACATTTATACTGTTGTTGTTATAATTACTATCTTCATTATAGTAATAATCCATATGATTAGAATTATAAAGATGTTCCCTGGACTTAAATTCATTAATAAGTCACATGGAATAAGATTCAGCAAGAATATGTAGAAAAAGTAGTAATATTATCTTGGATAGATTTAATTTTAAAGTGCACACATTTTGATTTTATTGTTACTTTCATATGTTTCATATCATAAATTCATATCATATATTTTCATACCGGTAGGTTCAAAACTTTTGAACGTATCAGGCATTGTGCATTCACTGAGGGAACGGGTGATGTATTATTTTTTAAAATATATAAATAAATTGTATTAAATGCTTTTGGACCCATGTTCAGCATCTTGGGTATTTCATGACTATGGTATTTGGGGTATTTTACTTTGAAATGAATGTTTTAATGATGAGAAAAGTACAGTCCTCGACTTACATCAGTTTGTTTAGTGACCATTCAAAGTTACAACACTACTAAAAAAATTATAACCGTTGTAGCATCCCACTGCTCACATGATCAAAATTAAGACACTTGGCAACTGATTCATTTTTATGATCGTTACAGTGTCCTGGGGTCATGTGATCCTCTTTTGAGACCTTCTGACAAGCATAGTCAATTGGGAAGCCAGATTCATTTAACAATCGTGTCACTAATGTAACAACTGCAGTGATTCACTTAACAACTGTGGCGAGAAAGATTATAAAATGGGCCAAAATTCATTTAACGAATGTCTCACTTAGCAACAGAAAAATTGTGCTCATTTGTGGTCGTAAGTCAAAGACTACATGTACATATCCATGGAAACTCACCATCTCCTTCAATCACCCGGTTACAGTGGAAACACACATCACCAAAGAGCTGTGGAAATGGAAAATATAAGTCCGAGTCAGAATTTGAGTTAGAAGTAAAATTAGTAACGAAACATATTAAAAACATGTGGGGAAGGCTGTAGAGAAAGTCACTGGATGGTAGCTAGACAATCTTAAAGGAAATTGTTTAGATTTACAATTTTGCTTTACAAAGGAAAATTCAAAAGCAAAACCAAGAAAATAAATAAATAAATCTAGAGGACAGCTTTCTGAAAGAAAACACAAATGGTCACCGTAGGCATATATCATCGTTATTTCTTATGAACTGCAGTTTTAGATTTAAGATATTACGAGTCCCTGGTTGAGATTTAAAACAGAAAATGCAAGATGCAACTATACCTGATTATAATGGGTTTCACAATACGCCAGCCCCTTCCTTTCATAGTGACGATGACCCAGGAATGGTTTCTCACACTTGGCACAAACAAAATGCTGTGGGATAAAAAGGTGTGATCGTTACTCTTATAATAATTTTCTACAAAGCATCAGACTGTATATAATTATTAAGATATCAAATTAAACTTAACCTTTTTAACAGATTCATGAAAATAAACTATAGGAAGGCTGGCCCTCTTCTTGCTTGTGTTAAAAAAAAAATCCCACTAGCTTAGCATCTATCTCCTTACACCTCAGTTTTGAAAGGCTACTTTCTAAGATTTCCAGAGTAAATTCCAAAATTTCAATTAATAGTTTAAAAAGTGTTCCTATATCCAGCTTATACTTAGTCAAGATTTCTAGAGGAAACTTTCCAATAGTATGCGAGTCTAATTTAGAAGAAAGTTATTCAGAAGTCCTTTTTTGTGAGAAGACATTTGGCAGAGACTGCACAACCACCTACATGGATGATGTAATGATAACAGGACCATAGGCCTATGCAGTGCATTTAATTAGGCCAGGATCTTCAAGAGTCTTCCATGTACTTCCAAAGAAGTAAAAATACAGCAATCTGCATCTACAATCTGGAAATAATTAGCCCTCTTTCTCTTTTTACTCTTTCCTGAATTCACATTGCTATAAACAATAGTGTGATCCAGAAATTGAGATCAATCTATCAGAAACAGAACCTGCTGTTTGCAATCCTTTGTATAAAACTCTGCCTATGAATATATAATGGGACTTGCACTTCTATGGGACTTGCACTTTCTCATAGCTTAATATCACAACTGAGTGTGCAATGGGAAATTAAATAATAATTCTATAATACTAACAGGTGATAAAAGCATATGTACTTGAAACCAGTCACTCAGATTTCAAGTACATGCAAATTAGTTCTACTTCTTTCTTTATTTGTGTCAGAAGCACCTCCAAATTATAAACATATAATATTCAACACCGGGCAAATCAGATGGGTATAAAATAGATCATTAAAATATAGCACATGTAAAAATATGTAAAATAAGTAGGATTAAAAATAAATTAAATTCACTCAGTATTGGGCCATGCCAATAGCATTTTCTCTGGCTAGCATGAATCACATTAAAAAGCGCATTAAAAATTTTTCCAATAGCACTAGCACTAGCACTAATTTTTTGCTATCAGAATATTCTTTCTTTTTTCTATCAGTTCAGAAAGTTCAACATTTCCTTCTTACAATGAAAAAGCTTATGGATTAGATCATTACAAAGGCTCTTCATTATAAAATGACATAGGGTTTATTAAATGTTTTGAAGACTCTTCTTGAATCTTCCAAGTTGAATTCACCCATAAATACACTTAACAGAGAAACAAAAAGCTTACTTCGACATGCCACTGCTTGCCCATAGCATTTACCACTCGGCCCTCAATTGGCCTCCTGCATGCCCCACAGATGGGTACCCCCATTTTATCATGGCAAGGCAAGCAATACAGCTCCCCCTTCAGTTCTCGAGCTTCTGCAGTCAGTTCCTTTCTGTTCACAAATCGAAGAAAGAATATAAAGTCATGGCAATTGAAATATAGTCACTTCAAATGTGACTGGACATTCTCTGAAAAAGTCATTTTTCTCACCAAAAGTTATAGTAATTGGTGCGAATTGGAGCCAAAGATGAAGAGCAGGCCTGCACCTAAACAAGGCCAACTACTTTTTATATAAAATGGTGTTACAGAGAAATGTACAGCGATTAAGGCTACAATACCTGACCAGAAAATTTGCTTGGGATCAAGGAATTAATCTAGATAGAACTTTACAAAAATAACATTTATTTCTTCGTAACTAATTGGGGAACCCACGCTTGAAATTTCTATGTGAGTAATTTTTTGCTAATGTGAAATCCAGATGTGAGTTTTGTCATCCAGACTGGAATTGGGTAGGAAATGAGTTCAGAAAAAAAAAACCACAACCTGTTAGAATTATCGTTAATTTAAAAAAATTCACTGGAGAATGCAATTATGTTGTAAGAGTTATGGTAAAAGGAAAGCAGGCTGCCAAGAGAACATGTTGGCTAGACACCATTAAAGCTGACACTAACCAGAACATAGAGAAATTCTAAGAAATAGTGCGCAATCAGAAGATGTGAAGAGGCTTGACCCAAAGAATTGCCAAAAGTGGGACGTAACTAAATGGATAACATCATCATCAAAAAAAGAAATATAATTACAGTTTGATCCTAACATAGCTATATGGTGTCAGTGCTATGCACAAATAACTGGTGATTTAAGTATTGAATACAATGGGATTTACACAAGATTGGGATGTGTATCATTTATGGAGTAACTTGTTCATTGTTTCCTCTTCGATAAGAGTGGATATTTTGCTTTCAAATTTGATTATCAAGCATTATGATACCAACACTTAAATGTTAAACTTTCTTTCATAATAGGTTTCCATTACCCGCAGTTGGCACAGTTGAAATGATCAGGATGGTAAGGGTCATTCTTGAAGATAAGCGGCTGTTCTTCAATTATGGCATGACACTTTTGGCAAATATATTTGCCAAGACCTCTGGCTTTCTCCCGATTATGGCAAGGACGACAAAGATGTCTAAGAGAAATCAAGGAACAAATGTAGAAATATCAGAATATTGAAAAAAATGTTCAACTTGAATTTTTATTTCAGTATTGTAATCAGAAAATCAACAACTTTCTATAAGGAAAAAGGATATCCTTTCCTTATAAGAAAAGATAAGGCTAGCTGTTTGCATTAAAATCTCTTATTTTTTTGAATAAGTGATATTACATTACATTACTACATTGCCTTGATTTTGACATAATTATGTAAAGGTGATTTATCTATTTAAGAAAATTTATATGGCTGCCCAACTTGTTCTTGGTGACTCTGAATGGCTTACAAGGATAAAATCCTGATATAAAAACAATACAAAAAACAAGAATTCCCCACCCCACTGGCAACAACAATCAAATGGGAGATTTGATGGGATCTATATCATTTTCTAGGCCTTTGGCAGAACCTTATTTTCAGGGCCTTGCAAAATAGTGTCAAAGTGGGAGGCAATCTTATCTTTGCAAGGATGATGTTCCATAGAGCTCAAGTCACCATGGAGAAGGCCCTTTGTTCTTAGTTCCATTATGGACCTCCTTAGGAGAGGGAATTCATAACATTCTCTGTCTCCCTGGCTCTGGTGGGTCAGGTGGATTTGACTGGGAAAAGAAGGCCCTTCAAATAACCTGGTTCCAATCCATGTAAGGCTTTCAAGGTGACAAGTATCACCTTGAATTGGACTGGAAGGAAATTGGTGGCCAATGCAGGTCCTGCAAAAGAAGTGACACATGTACAAATCTAGCTTGCACAAAACCATGCGGGCTACCACATTTTGAACCAATTGAAGCTTCCAAATATTTCAAAAGTTATAAAAATTTACTATGCTCAGATTTATAATCAAGGGAGGAGCAGTAACACTGACCTGCCAGCATTCTTCACAAATCCAATGTCTGCCAGTATCTGTTGGCAGATATCACAACAGAAGCATTCTGGGTGCCAGCTATTGTTCATAGCTTTAATAACACGACCAATAATAAACTCCCCTAAAATTCAACAGGATATATTAAAATAAGTTTATCAAATTATTAAAAACTGGGATATTATGATAGTTTAATAAAGAAATAAAACATTACTGCCCTCTTAGTTTCAGTGGCCACTTTCATAACTTATAACTATATTTAGATAAATGATGTCTAACAGAGTAACAGACTAAGAGTTGGAAGGGATTTTGGAGGCCTTCAAGTCCCACCCCCCTCCTCAAGCAGGAGATCCTATACCATTTCAGACAAATGGCTGTCCAATCTCTTCTTGCCAAATATAAATTGGTATTTAATTTTGATCCTATATCCTGTCAGTATCAGATATAAAGCAAAAGAAATGAATATAACTGTTGCATTACAGATTGCTAGAAATTCTGGGAATTACATCATATTTAGATATTAAATATGGCACTTTGGATTTAATCTATTAATATAATTTGATATATTTAGGTAGATTTAGAAAAGTAATTGGCATGTCAAAGTATATTATTTTGTAATGTGGTTTGTCAATTGCTCAATATGCATATTAAAAGCCAACTTTTATCAAATGGGAAGATGCCAGCAAGATGACAGACTGGTAAGGATAGAATATTAAAAATAACCGAGCTTCAATCCTTAACATAAAAATCAATACAAGTTCAGAGCCATGATTCTTAGATGTCTCCTTAACTACATGTTCCTTCTATTAGGAAGAAACTTCTTCTTATGTAGCTTTGATATATAATATCCTTCACTCATTTTGGCTGGGGAAGGACACTCCTTAATAGAAATAAACCGTTTCATTCCTCCTTTTCCAGGCCACTGAATCTAACATTATCCTGGGTTTCTCATGAATGAGTAAAAGCAACAAGAATCTTGGGGCTCCTTAAAGACCAGCCTATTTTTATGGTGTAACTTTTTGTAGGTCAAAGTATTTTATATATGATTCAGTTAACTGTGGAAAAAGATGCTAATAATTGTAGAAGAGGAGCTATGGGCAGGTACAGCAAATTACTCTCTTTTCAAAGCTGACAGAAGGGATTGACTTGGGCATGAATGCTGCTTCAATGGATCCCAACAAACAGAATCAAAATGTGTCCTTCTGATCTTTTTCCTCAATTTAAGTGGCTTTATCAAGAAGCTTATATAGATGCAGGTGCAAAACCCAAATACCTGCAGGCATATCGGTAAACCCCAGTAATTCCTAATTTGTTTTTCTCATGATATTACTGAGAACAATTCTGATTTTCCCCCCTCTTTTATTTTATATATTACAGCAGGAATTTCCATTCTCTGGAAGCAACATGTCTGCACTTGATAAACAAACTAATATCTCACTCTAATTAATTATGTTCCTTGATGCTCTTGCTAAAGGGCAGACCAAGGGAAAATAGCAACATCCACTTCACATCAAAATGGTACAAGCTTGGGTTTAAACATTATTGTGCTCTAACAAAATCTTCAACTTAATTTCATGGAAATGTACCCAGAGATGATTTTCAGGCAAGATATTCTATATTTTTTTACACAACAAATGTTTTTGTGTCAACTGTGAGTTTGGAGAAGTGTTTAATATGACTGTTCTTGGATGAATATAATGTGGCATATGGTCATATTCTGAGAAAAGCCCTTCCCAACCAAGATTTTCATATATTTTAGATTTTAATTCTGTTTGCAGATCCAGGGTGGAATTACAGAGGCTGAAGTGTAATACCTGAAAACAACAGGAAACATTTTTAATAGACATATTTTTTTATAATTATTCAGCTTTCTTTTTTAAATAATGCGTACTTTCTCTTCTTGTAAAAGGCTATCAGACCTTTAAAAAATATATTTTTCTGAAACTCACCACATTGATGGCAGCAAGGGGCAAAAAGCATCTGAAAGTCATGTTCACAGTACTTCCTTCCTTCAAACTGAAAACAGACAAATAGGCCAGGCTATCAGAAGAGGTAAGTATGTTTCTACATATACTATGGCTATAGCTTTGAACTGCTAGGGTTTATTATTAGAAATTCCAACACAATTTTATATTTGACCAAGCTACACTTATATAGTATGCATGTAAGTAAAGAATGAATGATGCTTCTGATGAAATGATCTACATCTGGGCACAAATCAAGAGATATTCTCATCATGAACATCTGTTTTAGCGTTCAATGCAGGAAACATATTTTGTTAGCCATATATTTCTTCCGTCCTTTACATTTCCTGATGGCAGTTCCAGGCCAGTGGTTTTGGAAAGATGGAAATGTTTGTGTCAGATCTTTTTTTGCCCAAGAGAACATCATCTTCTTTCCAAATTATGTGATAATGTACTAGAATAAACAGTTACATTTGAGCAGATGTGAAATAAATAAGACATTCCCATGGCATCTTCATGATATCAGACTGCCTGATATTATGGATAATCTTAGTATGTAAATATGTATGTTTGTTTAATTGAGTTCTATCCCATCATTACTCCAAGAGCTCTGCTTCTCTGGTCTTAAAATCTGTTTAATGGCAGTTGCTCCTGTGTAACTCTTATATAGAAGCACTAATTTGATAATTGCAAAGAATATTTCCAAATTAATGAATTAATGAGAGTTCTGCTGAAGTGAATATTTAGCACTACAAACCTGAGCAATTTAGTGCATGTTTACAAATATGAAAGTGTACAATAAATTTGAAAGTGTACAGACATAGAGCAGCAGTTTAAAGCTTGAGAGGACATTTCAGCAAACTAAATATCTTAAATATAGGAAAAATTTAGTGGTAGGAGTAAAACTCAAGTCTCCTGGTTTCTAGACCATCACCTTAACCACTACACCAAAAAACTGTCACAAAAAAACCACAGTTAAATTAGTGAGCATGTATGGATGAATTTGATTCTGAGCTTTTCTTCCTAACAAAAAAGTTTATCTGAAGTCAGTTATCTAACTAGTTTATGATTTTTTTTTGATGAGTAACTATACCAGAGCACACTGTGGATATTCAGATGTAAGATTTAATCCAAATGGCCTAGAAAGTGGTCTTACTTACAATACTTTAAGAGGGTATATGTTCAAAGAATAATAAATTCTAATCCAGCTTTAATCATGAAAGTTATTTGAGTGATTTTGGGCCAATCACTCTCACTCAGCCCAATTCACCTCACAGGTGAGGTTCATAGGTAAATTGTTTTTGTGGGGAAAATAGGAGGAGAAAAGAGTATTAGATATGTTTGCTGTCTTAAATTATTTATAAAAATAATAAAGGCAGAATAAAAACAAATCTAAAAAAAATTACAATGTGTAAGGAAGCAGATGGATTCCTGCATAACTAGCATTAAATGGTCAGACTATTTTACAGGAGTTAAAAAAGGATTATATAATTCAAATACTATTTGCTAATTAAGATAAATATATGCATTTTTTCAGTCTTGTAAAAAGGAGTTTCTAAACAGACTCATTATGCTTGATTTCCCAGAATGTCTACTTTCATTTTATTGATCTACAAAAAATATTAAAAGATTATTATAAATACCTATTTTTGCAATGAAGTTTGTTTGACACTGACACATGTCCAGGCTCTCAATACTAGACATTCCTAAGGAAAAATCATATCTCAAGTTGCTGTAAAAGAGCTGTGTATCTTTAGAACTTTTACCAAGTCTGGATATTCCCTAAACTAACACAATAAAACAAATATTGTTAGGATTATATTATAGGTCTTTCAAATTAAATAGTTAATTGTAAGGTATTGGAGCTACCAATACATAAAATGTTGTAATAATAATACACATTCTTAGTTTGGGCCAAAAGAAAGTAAACAATTAAATAGATCTCACCTTGAAGGTGAGATCTTTGTGCATACTGTGGACAAATCCTCTGGAGAAATGCCAGCCTTTGGAAGAGATGGCAAACTCTGGATTAAACCAAGGAAACCAATCTGGGTCAGGGAGCTCATTGGTTAAACCAAAACCAAACCATCCTTTTTTGTAGCCTGCTTAAAATTTCACATTATGAACAACAGTGCTCTCCATTGTCATGGCAGAGATATTATATTGGCTATGTATGTAAAGTTAAAACTGGCTTTCATCTGTCTTAGCTGGTTGGTTATGATCATTTTGTACTAGTTCAGGAAACAGTATTTCTTCTTTAGGAAACTGACCAAGGTAAGCAGAAATATTTTGACTTGCAAAAGTTTCCATCAGGCTATATTTTAATTCCTGTCATCTCTATGACTCACCTCAAGTGTCTTAGAACAATCAGTAGCTTGTAGGAAGCATCTGAATATGTTTTCAGGTTGTAGCACAATATCCAAAATGACCAGACAAGATGAAAAAAAAGACATGCAACCCTTTTGAAAACTGAATCTTCCTTATTAAAAATATTACATGGTTAGCACTTGTAAATAGGTAATAGTTTTTTTACTTTAATCCTCTATTCTAGATTGTGATTTTCTTATGTAGCAGGGCTATTATAAATATCCCTAGCCAGTGTAGCTGTCCTACCATTCATTAAATCTCATGATAATGATAAATGTGAGAGGCAACTTTTTTCTGACTGATATAGTACCTTGAACTTCCTTGCTTGTATGGTACTAACTTTGTCACTCTGGATTTTTTGACACTAAGATACAAGCTATGAGAAAACTGCTATTAGTTATTCATTTGTGCATTGCCATACCATATGTCCTATAAATAAAAGTTATACATGACCAATTTTACAAATGATAACTTATGAGGATATGCATGGAGTGCTAAAGTTAATCAAGGAAACCAGAATTAAAGTCCATGTTCATTCATGACCCACGTAAGAAGACCCCAACCCAAATTTAGCTTATTTTATAACACTGTTGTACAGTTGAAATTAAAGAGAGAGAATAATTTTAAGCTTTTGAAGGAAGTTGATAAATATTTATTTATTTTTAAAAAAATTTATATGGCTGCTCAACTTACTATTGGTGACTCCAGAAAAGATAAAACCTCACTACCAAAACTAAGTACTATATGTATCCACAATAATTTAACACATCATAAATGGATACATGTATTTGCCTAATGCAGTCTTTCTTAACACCAGTTGCTAGAGTTATTAAGTCTAGCAAGTTCTAAAATCACAGCTATCTGAGTCACTAACAATATGAATGAATAAATTTATATTATCTTGGAATTCCAGCAGTTATGAACATTCCAAAAGAGAAGCAAGATGATGAAGGCTGAACTTACGTGAGGCTGGCAACTGGTTTCCAGAATGCATTATCAAATGATAAATTTGAGGTTTCTAATATAACATGTTCTAGAGTGCACCGTGGTTGCAAGGCAAGGTAGATCACTGAACTCCACCTGATTTCAAAAGTGTCATCTTCTCTATTTGAAACAAAATATTGGAACAATTTCTAAAAGCAGAAGCAACAAGTCAAAGGAACTGACCTCATAAAAAAGTCCCTCGGGGAATTGCTGGAAGCACTGGGCACACACAAAGCACTGTTCGTGGTACAGCTCCCCATTGCTGTTCACAATCTTTTCTGCAGGTGCAAAGCCCCCTCGGCAGCGTTCACACATGGCATTGGCAAGAGCATTGGCCATGTTGCTGTAACAAAAAACAACTGCATGAGAACCTAACTCGGATAATCATGTGTTTGTGACAAGAGGCAGCTTTTTCAGCCTGGCAATAAACAAGGCAAGTCTTTTCTATGATTTTATTAAGAAAGGTAATCATTTGTAGTATGCTGACTCTACCCTCAAAACCAGTGGAGTTTTGAGGGTAGGGCCAAGCCCCTTTTCAGTTAGCACTGGTTTCTATTTGAGAAATCAGATGTTGGTAGCAAAGGCAGACTAAGCAGCTGAAGGAGAGAAGTAGTCAAAGGGAAGCTCAGTTCTCATAGAAATCCTTCATTGTGTTTTACAGCACTCTATAAGCAATTCAGAGTCAGCATATTGCCTCCAACAATCTGGGTCCTCATTTTATGGACCAGTAACCATACCAAAAGATATGTATGGCCTTGAGATCTCACATTTTTTCCCCTCTGTGTTTTCCCTCAATGGCATGGGGTAATCACAGAAGGATACTCACCAGTGGTGGGTTTGAACTGGTAGTGGCGGCGGAAGGCTCTGCCCACCCACCCGGACATCATCATGGGCGCTCTGTGCATGCGCAGAAGGTTCTGCGTATGCACAGAAGCACTGCATGCAAGCGTGCACTCACAATTCCAAACTGGTAGCAAAAATAAGTGAAAACCACTACTGGTACCCACTGATTATGGTAGTTTTGATTTAAACATGCTATATATGATAAAACAGTATTGAGATAATACTCTGTCCAAATAATGTATCAGTGTTTGTTTGCTGTGCGACACGTATCTAGTTCACACTTTTTGTCAGTATATAAGATGCAGGAACAAATTAGAAAATCATATGCACATGTATTTTGTCAGCATATCCAATTGATATGTGTCCTTTGTCCATATTTTGTAGTTTTGTCCAGCATATTTTTATGAATTACATAAAGAAATTCAAATTATCGCATCTCAGCGTATGTAGCATAAACTTGGTCAACTGATCAAACTATAGAAAATTGTAACACATGAAATAATTTGAAATTCCCTTGAATCTATGCAATGTAAGTATCTGATCTAAAACATTTTAAAAACTGATTTTTTCCACATCCCTGTGTGATGACTGTACAAGTTATTCTTAACATTTTAGAAGAATAGTCTAGTCACTTTCCCCTCACCGTAAACACTAATAAACAATTTTGGAAGTGCCAATGTTATCTTAACATAGATCAGAATACATAATAAAACACTTTGCTTCTAATTACAGAACACACCATGCTTGCAATGGAGGATCTATGCTTAAAACAGTTTGTAATCTAAGAAACTGCAAGTCTCACATTTGGCATTAAGTGAAGTACACTGGATAATAACTGCAGTATTATCATACAGGATTGAGACAGCTGCAGAATAGCTTATTTTCAGATGCCACTGAATTTTGCCAGCATTTCCAAAACAATCCCTCTATAATATTCATAAAGTGGAATGCACATCAGCAATTTCCTCTCATTTTTGCAATATAAAATTCCTTCAAATTAAACATTGACTGCAATATTGTTGTAAAAGTCTGAAATATGTAGCTTGTGCTGTTAGACTATGACAGTGTTTTCCACACCCCACATTCACTATGATCAATGGAATTTATATTCTGCTAAAAGTAGCCTGGATTGCAATTTAAAACAACAATCCTATATATATTTCCCTGGAAACAGTCCAGCATTTCAAAGTAGTTATGTATAAGATTTTTCTGCCAGGATTCAATGTGGTACATATTAACTAGGAAATGAGCTACATGAAAGTACATTTTCTCTTTGCATAAAGGATAAGGATTCACAGCTATTTGTACACTAATAAGTCCAAATAAGGAATTTTCAATGGAATTTAGAAATTTTCATTGCAGACAAGTATTTCATGCTATATATGAAATAGACTATTGCCACTTCATATTTGTAGACTGTAATACACCCAAAGAGAACATCAGGAGTCCGATAAGGATGTTAGTTCTGGAACCAGAAACAAATACACATTACATAATACAGTACACACAATAACCAGATTAATTTACAACACCTCCACAACATCTTGTTACTGGGTCATGCTATACCACTCAGTGACATGAACATCAATCAAGACTATGCTTGAAGAAACACAAATAGCCCAGGTCCCAGATTATCTGAGAAGATAAAACTTACAATTTTGCATAGAAGTCACATATTTCTTTGTATACTTTTACATCACTATGCCTGCGCTGCAACTTTGACACAACTCTTTCACCCTCGTTCACATAGTTATCATGGGCAGTTTGAGGAATGTCGGATATTTCTTCATTCTCTGGAATTGCACAGGAATCTCCTCTGCTTTGGAACTCCATTCTTAATTTGCAACTGTTTGAAAAACAACTGGAGCAGAGAGCAGAGAGCTCTGAAGAACCCACTGAAGGTAGGAATAAGGAAAGGAATGATCCTTAAGAACTGGATCGAGCTGTGTGCAGTTTGAAGAGCTTCAAGTTAAAAGTTCAGCTACAGAACAGTTTGAATGTCACTGTGAGGTTAGGGATGTCAGAGGAACCAAGCAGCAAATTCCATTGGAAGATAGTAAGAGCAATTTACACAGACCAGATGATCTTTTCTACTTACTGCTGTTAGCAAAAGTTTGACTAAGGCAATGCTATTAGAGAAAATGTAAGCCTGGGCATGCTAGTTGTCACTGACTGTTTAATGTGGAAAAACTTACTCCAGTATGCTGGCATGCCTTTATATTTATATCAGGACTGCTAACGCCTTTGCAAAGATTAGAAGGAAATACTGTGTTAGGAAAACCACATTCAGAAAATTGGCTTTACTTTTTGCAAATTCTCCATCTCCCATTGACTAGAGAACACATGAATCTAACGTTGAATACCCTGTTTCCCCCAAAATAAGACATCCCTTGATAATAAGCCCAATTGGGCTTTTGAGCGGATGGCAATAAGGCCAGGTGCTTATTTCAGGGTTCAAAAAAATATAAGACAGGCTCTTATTTTTTGGGAAACACAGTAGTTTGCATCTTTTCTGTTTTAACACCTTAGCAACATTTGGCAATTAAAATGCATGGACATAGTATCTCCATAGGATTCATTTTTATATGAAAGAAGCATTTTGATGACAATAACAATAAGAATAACACTATGGCACTTTTCCTAAGAAACTCTTTTGAAAGTCAGAAGATTTTAAAAATCCACCATCAGCAATGCCATTACCAGCATAAAATCTTCCTAAGATTATCCAATGAATTTCTGTCTTAATAAACTTTTAGATGAGGTTTGAAGCAGGCATTTCCTATTGATGATATCTTTTAACAATGGTCACTGGATCGTGCTAAGTTTCTGTAGGAATGTTTTTGTTTACTGTAATGTATTTATGGGAAGATACTTGAGTTGGGATTGCTTCAACAGGAAAAGCATGTTTTTGGAAGGAAATTTTTATAGCAGACTTAACTCCCGGCATGACTATCTCAAATTATACAGAAACTCATAAAAAGATACAGATGGTAACATAAAGTACAAAGGAGGTACAGATAGAAGAATTGAGTAAAAAGGAATACCAATGATGTAAAAAAAAAAACAGTTTAAGGAGTATGAGTGTGTAAAACCAGAATACCCAAATATTACCTTATTTTTTTATTATCACAAATGTCTCTAATGGCCCATAAAGCTTCAGTATTATACATATCTGCTTGATTGTTTATACACCAGTTAGTGTAGGACTTGAAATTTCATGAATACAGGTAGTCCTCAAGTTACGATGGCAATTGGGACCGGAATTTCCTTTTGCAAAGTAATGAAGTCATCAAGTGCAACTACAGTCCTGGCTGCTGTTGTTAACCAAATCCCATGGTTGTTAGGTGACACAACTTTCTGCCAAGTTCTCACAACCAAGTCAGTGGAGAAGCCGACAGGAAGTTGCCTACTCCTAGGTGGCTTGCAAGCAGGTTGGCAGGCAGGTAAGTGGCTGCTGCAAGGTGGAGGGGGGATGAGGGAGACGCCAGGAGGAGCTGCAAGGGGTATGCATGTGGGAGCTGCGCAAAGGTGTGAGGAAGATGTAGCAAGGCTCAGGTAGGGTGCTTAGGTGGGGGACACTTATCCTACTGGTTTTCAACCTTCCTTGCCAGTAAGAGGACAACTACAGCATTACTTGGATCAGCAGGGGTGGAACTATAAAGCTGAGTTCATCTGCATACTGATGATATCTCAACCCATGGATGATCTTACCCAGCGGCTTCATGTAGATATTAAAAAAGGAGTGGAGAGAGTACTGAGCCCTGTGGCACCAGACAAGATAGCGGCTGGGGCAGGACCTCTCACTATTAACACTAATTGGGACCAGCCTTGGAAAATGGAGCTGAACCAGTGCAAGACTGTGACACCGCCCAATTGCTGACCAGCCACTCAGCCCTGTAGCCGACCCCAACCTGATAGTATTGAAGGCCACTGAGAGGTCAAGGAGAGTGAGAATGGTTGCCACCATCTCCATCTTGCTCTTGCCAAAGATCCTCAACAAGTATGACCAATGTTGTTTCTGTCCCATAACCAGGCCTGAATCCTGACTGGAAGGAGTCCAGATAATCCATTTCATCCAGGACCTTCTAAAGTTGCCAGGCTACCATCTTCCCTAAAAAGTTATTCCCTCATCCTTCCTTCATCTCCACTGCTGTTGAGGGAGTTCAAATTTCAGCCTCAGTTCCAAAGCAGCCAATTTCCATTCTCCTGTTAGGCATTGCTGCAAGCTGATTGAGTGCAGGGGTCAGAGGAAGGTGGAAAAAATGATGAAGGATACTCTCATGGTGATCACATCAACTCAGCCAATCATGGCAACACGGCAGCACAGTGATGCTGAAGCAGCCACAACTTTGCCAAGTTTCAATTCCATGGGAATAATAAGACCCACAATTTGTGTTCATTCTATAGGTTAGCTTTGATTCAAAAACTGTTGTCCTATGATGCACTTTTTGCCCAACTGAAGATTACAAACAATAAAACAGTTTTAGTAGTATATCGATTGCTGATATTTTAGTAGGGCCTTATATTTTTGATCCACTACATCCCCGTGTTCTGAATTCCCCCAAAAGACAATTTGCCTTAAAAACTCCTTTTAACAGAATAGCCTCAGAAGAAGGTTTCTGTTGTGGCTCCAGCCCCCCCCCCCCCGGGCCTGGCCCCCTGCCAGAGAGTGACTCAGAGTGAGGGGGAAGGGCCGTAAGGGCTCCCTTCTGCAGGGCCCGCCTCTCTGGCTCAGCTCCAGGAGCCAGAGGCAGGCCAGGTGGAAGAAATAATGAGGCCACTGTCTCCTGTATCTCCCCCCGCCCAAGCAATGCTCCCAGACCCAGCTGAGGACAATCAGTCCTGGTTGGATCCTAGGTTTCGTAGACAGGAGAGGCGAGAACAACAGAAGCAGGGGTGGGGCAGGCTTAGGAAGTGCTGAGTCACGGAGCCACACCCCACAGCGTATAAAAGCAGCAGGGGCTGCTACACTACTCTGTAGTACTGTTTGTTCCTGGTTTCCTGGATAGCTGCCGTGGACTGAATTTCTGGCTAATTAAGTCATCGCTCGTGCCTCCCGGACTGAGGTGGGGGGGGGGGGCAGAACAGTTTCTCTCTTTCAGTGCTAATCTGTTTCTTGAATAAACATGTCTTTTCCTTAAGAAAGAGAATTTGCAGCCTCTAGGCAGATTTTAAGTACCCTGTTTTCCCGAAAATAAGACATCCCCTGATAATAAGCCCAATCGGGCTTTTGAGCGCATGGCAATAAGGCCAAACGCTTATTTCAGGATTCAAAAAAATATAAGACAGGGTCTTATTTTCAGGGATTATTCTCATTATGTATGGTTTATCCATAAATTGGCTTTTCTTCTTGAATTTGAGTAATATTTGGTATCACTTAATGCAGTGCTTCCCACAACTAGATAGTTACTTCAAACTGGGTAACAGTGGTTTTCCTTTGGGTACTGACATATGAATCCATTAACCAATCACAGCAGGACATTTAAATTAATTTAAACTGTTTAACTTACATTGAGTAAAAAGGATTTTCTGTCAAAGCAGTTTTGGGTAATGAAAGAAAGCTTAGCAAGTACTGATTTAATGGGTGGGACATTTGGATACACTGATATGGAAAATATGTCGAACAAGCATTGTGCCCTTTCAGCATTGCAATTATCCATCAATGCATTTTAACATTTTTTAAACTGAAGGTAGCATGAAAACAGTTGGAAGAGCTTTTGCGAGCAGTGAAATTTAGAGATTTCACTCTTATTTCTTAGCAGTAAAGCTTTTCAAAACTATGGCTTACATATGCATTTTTTACAAAGCTGTATAGTGGTACACAAATCCTTTACCATTAAAGGATAAAATATTTAAGAATACGGCAGCCATGCAACTAAGGCCTCAGACATTGTTAGTCACCTACTCATGCGTGTCTCTTCAGCATTTCAGGCAGACAGACGAGAACAAATAACAAAAGAAGACAACTTCCTTTGGTTTAAAAAATGAAAGATGTTCATCATTGCCAATATTTTCCACAAGCAAATAGGGAAATGATTTATGCTACATGGCCCATATTTAAAAAGCTTGTAACTAGCATTGGACAGTTTCTGAAATTCATGCTTTGAACTTTTCTTAGAATGTAATTCAGGGAGATTTTCTATTAAATAGATATGCTTGGGAACTGTATGTTGTAATCATGGACTGTACTTCAAATTCCTAAACTTGACACAAAATCCGCTTAAACTTCATATTGGGATGATTTATACCTAATGCTCTACTATAGGCTAATGTGATGTATTTATTTTCAGCTTATAGGACATTTAACTATAAGATGGGTTACTTGTTTTCAGCTTGTGATTCTTGAAATTATGGTGTAACATTCTGTGTGAATCTAGTCACATAATTAAAAACCCAGATTTAATACTGTATGTGAACTCAGCCATAGGATTCTTTCAAGAATAAATCAAAACAGTATCAAGATCCCTTTAAATACTATAGGAAAAAATGAGTAGTACAGTATAATGAATAATAGTTTTTTGTTTAAGTTCTTGTGTACATTTAACATTTCACGTTATTCTATTACAATTTTGCTCTGGAATCAATGCACAAGACGAGGCACATGATACAGGGAATTTGACAGAATCCATTTCAGTTCACTGATTTAATTCACTCAGTTCACTGAGCTGCAATTTAAACTTTCATGCTACAGTTGGATACACAAAAGTACTTCTTTTAATCAGAAGCTCTAAAAGTATTAAGCTGCATTTCTATCATGGCATAATTACAATAAAAATATTTTCAAAAATTACCTTAAAACAAGAACTTCTAATATTGAGACAATGAATGAACTGAATGTTTCATCTAGTACTATAATTAAAACCTTGATTAATCTAGGTAAAGCTTGCCATGAAAAACTTCTCATGTGTCCGTCATGTTCCTTATAAGGTTGGAGTAAATGTCAACACCAGACTTTCTGGCTCGATACTACATTCTTATTATAGTAACGACTCCATTGGAGATACCACACTGAAGACTGACCTTCATCAAAAATGGAAAGGGCAATATTGATTGTTTTGCTAAACAGAATGCAAGAACTCTTAAGAGTTTTCTTTGTAAACAAGTTACAATATATGTATATGTATGTACCGCATATATTTATTATGAAAAGTAAATATTAAGAATTTAAGTAGCACATGTGTCTTATATGAAGATAATGATATTTCCAGGACCTATTTCCATCTTAATCTACTTCTAACCTATCAAAACTATTTGTAAAATCATAACTCTACTGTCTGAATAATTAATTCAATGTAAAACAATATTTTATTTATTTATTTATTTATTTTGTCAAACACAACAGTATATATAAGTATAAGCATGAAATAACTACACAAATGGAATACAACCAAAGGGAACATTAGGATAGGAACGGTAGGCACGCTGGTGCTCTTATGCACGCCCCTTACTTATTTCAACAAGGCATGTGACAATCATGGATTTGAAATGTAATCACAGACTGTCTGACAGCTATTTTTTTTTCACAGAGGAAGAGTGCTGCCAAATAAACTTCAAGCATTTTAAAGATGGGCAAATCTACCAGACACATGTAGAATGTGCCATCAAAATGGGTCCAACTTTAATATGCTGCAAAACTTGCAGTATTTACTTACAGAGAGATGGAGAATATACAAGTAGCCCTCAACTTGCAAGCATTTGAAAAACCAATGTTTTTTTAAGTTACAATGGCACTGGGGAAAAAAAGACTTACAACTGGTCCTTGTACTTATGACTGCAACAACATTCCCATGGTCATGTGATCAAAATTTGGGCATTTGGCAACCAGCAGGTATTTAGAATGGTTTCAGCACCTTGGGATCAATGTGATCACTATTTGCAATCTTTCCAGCTGGCTTCCAACAAACAAATCAATGGGGAAACTGGATTTGCTTGCTGACCACATGACTCACTTACCAACTGTAGTGATTTGTTTAACAACCACGGCAAAAAAAAAAAGAGGAATACAATGGGGTGCAACTCACTTAAGAACCGTACTGTTTGCCAATGGAAATTCTGGTCGTAAGTCAAGGATTCCTTGTAAATCTATTTGATTGTATCTCAGTCTGGATCCAATTAATGATATCTATCTTAGGTGTACAGTCAATTCCCATTATTTGCTTTAGTTATGTGCAGTTGTGGTGAACACTGAATTAGCGAATACTGAAATATCAGCTGGGAATTCAAACTTTTTATCACTCTGCATATTCATGGATGACTCAAAAAACCTGCAAGTATTTTTAGTAAACTTACTAAAAAGTAAATCCCACTGTGTATAGCAGATTTATATCTGAGTGGACATGGATAAAATCATATTATACATCTTCTTTCTACATCTGCTTATCAGAAAAATCAATCCATGATAATGAGTACAATGTTTAGGACTGGGCTGAAAACATACTTTTTTTTCCTAGGCATCCAAAAGTGAACTACAAGGGAAAATATTCCAAATAACCATGACCACAAAGAAGTCATCTGCAGGCTCATTGTGTTTGCCTCCACCACTCATATTCTGAGTACATATTATGCATTACTTTGAGAAAATTGTCATATATCATGCACAAGTATTCAAATTATTAGGTCACAAATACCATGTCACCAGGCAAACTATATACTGTAATTTGTGTCAGACCTGTCACAACACAACTGATGCATGCTACATAATCTATGTCATTTATGCAATTATATTAGCCAATTATGATTTTGTAAATAGATCATAATTAAACAGAACTCTCTCTGAGTTTTTCTCTAGAGAATCTCCCCATCTTCCGATTAAGCAAGAGAAAGAGATTCCAAATTACAGTAGTTTATTCTATGACATGCAGGGGATTTTTAAATGAATGTAATTTAAAATAAATGTAAACGGTATCGTCATAAACAGTGTAAGAGACGAAATCTTGGAAATGTTTCATTAAGATCTTGTTATTCATGGAAGGCTTTAAATGGAACCCTATTCTAGAATAGAATAGAATTTTTTTTTTTTTTAAGAATAGAATAGAATTTTTATTGACCAAGTGTGATTGGACACACAAGGAATTTGTCTTGGTGCATATGCTCTCAGTGTACATAAAAGAAAAGATACGTTCATCAAGGTACAACATTTACAACACAATTGATGGTCAATATATCAATATAAAGTCACATGGTCATAAGCTTAAAGCCAAACCACTACATTTTATGTATTTATTTGTATCCTGCTTTTATTATTTTTATAACTAGCTCAAGGTACTGAACATATCTAACACAGCTTCCTCCTCCTCCTATTTTCCCCTGTAACAACAACCCTGTAACAACAACAACCAGGCAGATTGGGCTGAGAGACATTGGCCCAAAGTCACCCAGCTGACTTTAATGGCTAAAGTGGGACTTGAATCCATGGTCTTTTTATTTATTTATTTATTTATTTATTTATTTATTTATTTATTTATTTATTTATTTATTTATTTATTTATTTATTTATTTATTTGCATTTATATCCCGCCCTTCTCCGAAGACTCAGGGCGGCTTACACTATGTCAAGCAAGTCTTCTGCTTTCTAGCCTGCCTTTGCCTTAGCCACTAGACCAAACTGATTCTACTTTGCTGAAAATAATGCTCAAAATAAAATAACGATGTTGAGAACAGTTACCAGGCTTTTGCCGTAGGATGATGCTTATACCAATGATATGGCATATTGGTATCAGGCGGGACTGGCCTGATTTTTAAATTTTAAATTTTAACTTTTTGTAATTTTATATGGGTTATTTTAGGTTGGGTCAATTGACGGTTTTAATTCGGCCATTATTGAATATGTTTTTTAAATTGATATTTTAACTTTGTATATTTTATTGTTTTTATCTTTGGCTGTACACCGCCCTGAGTCCTTCGGGAGAAGGGCGGTATAAAAATTTAAATAAATAAATAAATAAATAAATAATAATATTGTAAAAGCAATAATTTGCTCCATTTTTAAATTCTTGAAAGAACAAGTCTTCCATTTCAACGGGAAAACTCACTGTTTACTAGATCAGAATATAAACAGACTAGGCAAGGTTAATTCGTATTCAGCAGATAACAGATAAGTTTCATTAGTTGTTTAAGTAATGTTGAGAGAGTGGATTTATTAAACAAACTTTTTTCAAGGACACGGGATGTGTACAGAACACTGAAGTATACAGGGTCGCTCTGTTTCTGTGTATGTGTATGTGTCTACACACACACAAACACTCACACACAAACACACACACACATCTCAGCATAGCAATATATATAAAGCTTAAATCAACAATAGTTAGGAATTAGATCTAGGCTAATTGGAACATTTTCAGAATATTGTGCTCCTGGGTACTTAGAAGTCTTGGAGAAATAGTATCTTTTACTTCTCTATTACTTATTGTATCTTTGCTGCATTGTATTGTACAATATCTATGGCTGGCTCAGGAACTGTGGGAGTTGAAGTCCACAAGTCATAAAGGGGCCCTGGTTCCCCACCTGTGGTTTAAACCATTGCGACCTGTTCTATGTGACCTGCAAGAGAAGCTTTGAGGTCTACAGTAGGCACTAAAAGCTTCATCTAAGATATGGACATTGCACTGCTTTTACATTAATTATACTGGCTTCTAATTTAGAGGCAGGCCAGGTGGAAGAAATAACGAGGCCTCTGTCTCCTGTGTCTCCCCCCCCCCAATGCTCCCAGACCCAGCTGACAACAATCAGGCATGGTTGAATCCTAGGTTTCGTAGGCAGGAGAGGAGGGAACAACAGAAGTAAGGGTGGGGCAGGCCTAGGAAGTGCTGAGTCATGGAGCCACACCCCACAGGATATAAAAGGCAGCCAGAGCTGCTGTGTCTCTTTGTAACAGGCAAATCCACTGACTGACTAGAGCTAAAATTTGTGACTCGCCAGCGTCGTGGAAGATAACAAGGGCTCTTGGCAGACGCTGGCTCTTTTGTCACCAGAGCTGATAGTGCCGGCTAATTAAGCCATCATTTGGACGGAGGAGGACAGAACAATAGCTTAGTTGAAGTTCTCACCTGACAGAATGCATAAAAACCTATTTCATCATTTAAAGGCTTAATTTAATGAGATCGCTATAGAGTACGTTTTGCAAGAATCTTTTCCCTTACTAAGGAAATAAACGGCTGGTTTTCACATTAACCCAAGCAAATACGGTCAATGAAATTGTGAACATCACGAAAAGACCAGGATTGCTACTGCTTGCCTAAAATGAGTCTTTCTTGAAAAAATATGAATAAAAGCAAAGAAAGGGGGGGGGGGAATCTTAGAATTTCTTAATATTGTGGAAGAAGAAATGTTAACCTGAACCAGCTAAAACTAGCCTAAACCAGTGGTGGGATTCAAAATTTTTTACTGTGGGTGTGGCTTGGTGGGCATAGCATAGACTGGTGGGCGTGGCAAGGGACAGATACTGTAAAATCTCCATTGATGGGGAAGCCTGTTATTAGAACACAGAGCCTGCAATTACTGCAGGTTCAAGCCCGGCCCAAAGTTGACTCAGCCTTCCATCCTTTATAAGGTAGGTAAAATGAGGACCCAGATTGTTGGGGGGGCAATAAGTTGACTTTGTAAAAATATATATATATATATATACAAATAGAATGAGACTATTTCCTTATACACTGTAAGCCGCCCTGAGTCAAACAATGTCGACTGCGGCCCCCAGGGCGAGGGCCCTCTCTGTGGGGGTTCCTGCCCTTTGGAATGAGCTGCCTCCGGGGTTGCGTCAACTCCCTGACCTCCGGACCTTCAAACGCGAGCTCAAGACTTTTTTATTTCACCGTGCGGGGCTAGCCTAATGAAATTTTAATGGGGGTTTTATGAAGGTTTATGATAGTTTTAGTCTTATTTGGCCAAATTTTAGAATCAGTTTTTTAATATGTTTTTTTAATTTTGTCTGTGTCTTTGTTGTTTTTATTTTGGCTGTTAACCGCCCTGAGTCCTTCGGGAGAAAGGCGGTATAAAAATTGAATGAATGAATAAAGAAAGAAAGACAGAAAGAAAGAAAGAAAGAAAGAAATTCCACACCACTCCAGAGGAAGAATACTCAAAATTTCCGCTACCGGTTCTCCAGAACTGGTCAGAACCTGCTGAATACCACCTCTGGCCTAAATTAGGTTTCTACATCAACCTCCACTTACACAGAATGTCCTAGTTTGTTTGTGAATGATTTGTCAGGAAAATGCTAATCTGGAAATTAGCTTTCTATAAGATTAGATTTTTATTTGTTCATGTAGCTGTGATCACAACTCTCTAAACTTTACAGAAGTCTTCAAATCAACAGCCATCTAATCTTCACAACTAGAGATTCTAGGAATTAAATCAGAGAATTCCTACATAGAAAAAAAGATACAAACAATATTCCTTTGAGTTATGGTTCCTCCCTTATGCCACTTCCTTCCCCATGCTACACCGTACAGTACTCCCTATCAGTTGATCGCAAAAGAAAGATGTCCATTTATCTGAAAATGAAATCAAATTTCCTGGCCACAAACAAAAACACTCCTTGTGCTTAGTTTACGTTCATTTTCTAGGAAGAGAACAGCAAGTTGAGAATATTGTTGACTATTCTTTTTTCTTAGACTAATGACCTAACAACTGCATGAAATTGACTGTTTAAAATTCAAAATCTGAATCTAAAATGCAGTTGCTTCCAGGATCAGAACAGCATTCCAGAATTATAATATCTGTAGTCTCTCAGGCCTCTCTACTTGCATTTTTTTTTTCTAACTTCATATTCAAAAACTTATTTGGGCCAATCTATCACTCATTCTTGGCTTTTTCTTAAAAGTGTATAGGCCATAAAATGTGCTGCACAGGACAGATAAGGCGGTTTCACCCAAGGTGCTGTTGCTACATATTTGTTCTTCCATCTGAAAGGGGGATGTGTTACCTCCTGCACACTTTTCCCACCATGAGTAACCAAACACAGCATAGCTAGAGTTTCTGGTGCTGGCATGACAGCCAGTTATATCAGAAAGTGCAGTTTCTCCTACAGTGCGCTAAGTCCTTGTTGCTGTCATCTTGTACTCCGGGGCTAGTGAGTAACTCTGAAGGCATTTTTAAAGAATGATTAAGCAACATGCTAAAGGTAAAGACGAGGACAAGTAAGGGGAGGATGGGAGGAAGGACTGTGATGCTCCACACTTACTCAAGCCTTTGAGCAATAGAAATACAATGAATATAATCCAGCTTTGCAACCACATAAAACAAAAGTGAATGTCAGTAATACAAGGAAAACAGCAGGCACTGTTAGTGTTTTTAAAAGAGAAATGGAAAAGGCCACAGCAGAAATGTGTATTTTTGTAAGACTCTCTCTCTCTCTTAGAATATCTGTCTACACCTATATAAACATACATACACACCCCTTCCAAAATAGTGGTTTCCTGCTCTCAGATAAGGCCTAAAGGCACAACTGTAATTCATATCCTAATAACAGGCTACATTGAAATTGTCTTAACTTAACTCCAAAGCTAGTGGCAACTTGTATTGAACTTCAAATGCAATCATTCAATTTGCATCAGAAAGGCGTTTTTAAAGGGGGGGGGGAGAAATACAGTGGAATCTCTCTCTCTCTCTCTCTCTTCATCTGTCAATCCACTTTTTAAGAGATAAACCCAACATCATAGTTAGGCCTTTATCAAAGTTTTCTTTAAGAAACAGCCTCACCCAAACTGTGGTTTTCCTGAAGAATCACCCAAAACTGTGAATTTACTGGATACGCCCACAGGAACACTACTGTGGCCTGTATTCAGCATAAGAGTAATTTCTCAATGTGTAGCCATAAAGCCCAAGATAATGCATTTTTGCACCAACTCTGTTAGCATGCCAATTTGCATGACCCTCTTGTAATGCAGTTTTAACAGAAGTTTTCCGAGCTGCACATAGTTAATTGCACATGTTTATTTATAAATGGATCACTTTGTAATGAAGATGCAATATATCTCAAAGAAGGTAGACTGTTGGGTTTAAGGGAAAATCATGGCTAAAAGGTATCACAAGTTTTGTGAATAAACTTAACGTTTTCCCTGAAATGCTAATTGAAAGGAAAAGATGACCAATGCAACTGCAGAATACTTCCAAGATGCACCACAAGTATTTTAATATATACTTAAATGTTAACCTGTAAATTAGATCTGAGAGTTCACATCAATGTTCCCCCAAAAACTGTTAACATCATTCTTATTCTAATTTTTGAAATACACATAACTTTGTAATATATTGAATTTCTACAGTCATTCATTTTAAAAAACAAACCCAAGGAAGAGAGCAATAAAAACAATTCATAATGAAAACACGCTTTTAAAATTGATTTAATATTAATTACAAAATAAAAGCAAGCTTATCTAAATTCCCATATGTGTAAGTTATATATCTCCCACCTTTTCTATAAAGAGCTTGAGTTGGTGAAATGATCATTATTATTCTCCTCTATAAAATAAAGATAAAACTGAGAAATAGCAAACCTTATGATATTATGCTGAGTGACAATTTGAATCTGGGTCTTTCTTATATGTGTAACACAACACATAAAGCAGCAATGCCATTTCCCACAATTCTTTGCAACTGACCAATCTGGTTGAGTCTGAAGAAGAACTGAATCTAAAATCTTTCAAGGTCCCAGGTTGCCTATCATAAGTCTACACTCTATATATTATTTATTTGTTTATTAGAATTAAATCTTGCTTTTTTCCCTCTGGGACTTCTCTCTTCATTTTATATATACAAGAACCCTGTGAAGGAGAGTAAGCTGAGAGAGAGTGAAGTCAATGGGCTGTCAATACATATTGGTTGCCAAGCAACTAAATTGTGATCATGTAACTGCAGGGATGCTATGAAGGCCACAACTTCAAGGACCACCATAAATCTCTTTTTACAGCAATGTCGTAACTCTGAATGGTTGCTGAATGAATGGTTAGTAAATGAGGACTATTTGTCTATCAAGCTGCATTGGGATTCCCCCAAACCTTGTGACATCTCTCACAATAGATGGTGCTTGTTTGGGTACAAAAACCCCGCACTTCTAGGGACAGGGGAAAAAAACATGGTGGTTGTGGCTACCAGTAAATCAGCTATCCTCCAAGCCAGGGATCTTCCAATTCTGGAAGTTGAAGTCCACAAGTCTTCAAGTTGCCAAGGATGAAGACCCCTGCTCTAAGCCTCTTTCTGAACTGGGTAGAGTTTTTTTTAATGAGTGTCTTCTATTTTTACAGGCTGTTGTTTTATTACAAACAATTTTGCAATTTTATTATTGACATTAAAGAATTGAGCAAACTATAGTTCTACAAACATCCTTTCCTTTCAATTCATGCCTTTGATACTCAGAGAATTCTTTCTCCCCCCCCCCTTTTTTTTTGAATTATAGGATAAGGGCACTAATTATGATCCAAAACACTGAGTTCATTTTTAAAAGTAACAGGATTTTTCACTGACCTATATTTTAAAAGTATTTTAAAAAGAGTGTATTTATTGGTGGAAGAAAAAAAATCATATTTTGTTAAAAAAGGTATTCATTTTTTGGACTCTAGCCCGTATCACAAATATTATTTTTGTTATCTTCCCGTAGTAAGTGGTTTTACTGCATTCTTTTGTCAGAAGCATTTCAATAAAAATATCCAATCCAAAAAGAAAAAAAGAAGAGCATGATCTAACAAGTAACACATCCTTTTAAAAAACGAAATCCCCCCTTGAATAATAGATTAACCCCATTCAGCTCCCTAAAGGAAGCCTTTCTTTCACTGCAACTGTGTTTTGCTGACTAAGAATTATTTTTAAAATATTGCCCAAAATTAAAACACTATGAAGAAACACTATGAACACTATAAAACACTATGAAGAAAAGTAAACGTAATCCAAGGTCTGTGGCCACTTTGTACTGTCACTTGCTAAGCACTTCATTTAGTTTGTTCATTTAGGTTAATGAACAAACTAATGAGCTGCTTTCCAAAAGCTCTTTCCTCTTAACTCCACCCAAAATTATCTGCTTCGTGACTATTTCCGATCATGCATGTCTTGCAACTAATGTTCCTACGATCCACCAACGTGCAAATGATTATTTTTGCTGAAATGATTGCAAAAATAAAAAACGTGCTGAGCTCTTGTTAACCATTAATATATTTCGCCTAACCACTCACCTTAGCTTCTGCTCAGGTAACTCCTGAAGACCCAGGCTATCTGGGCGATCCCGTCTTCTCCTGTATAGACCTGAATGTGATAATTCTTTCAGCTGCAGCGTAGTCATTCTGCTCTACCCTGTTCTCCCCCCAAAAAAGTTTCTGCTGAATGGCAGCCCAGCTGCCAAGATGCTTGGAAAAAGTACGTGGAGCAGTGCGTCTACACACCTGCACACACCAACACTAGAACTCACTTTACACAGGCAGTTGCTGAGCAGCTTCCTGTTTCTCATAGGTACACACCCTCCAGAAGAGCACTGCGTTTCCTTTTAACAGCAAGTCTCGTATCTAAGGGATGCTCAGAGGGTAAGCTGAGAGCAACTGTTTAGAACCTAGAACAAATGCAAATCAGGCCATTAAACTGTGGTAAAAGACTGCTGCAAACCAGCTAAGCTAGCAGCAACAAAATCTCTTCAATTCTATTTCTGCCTCTTAAAAATCAGACAAAAATCTCAGCCAACTAAACTGTCCCCCTACCCTGAATTGCAAGAAATAGAAACATGGGAGCACTTGATTGATCTAGGGAAGCTTCAAGTCTAGCCTATATTGATCTGACCCATCAAAATTGAAGCATAATGTTATTAAGTCTAGAATGAATGAATCCGATCAGCTAAAATAGAAGCAAAAGGGAATGAAAGGGAATGAATGGATGAAAACTTTTTTTATTTTTTTTCTTCAACATTCCTTCAAAATACAAAATAATAACAAAAAATGAAGCCAAAATGAGAGGTGGGAAGAGGACAACTTTGTCAATATTCTGGTTCTGTTTAGCAACATCAGAAGTTGACCACAGGAGGCTATAGAAACTAGAAAGAAATAAAAGGGTTTCCTGCCAAAGAAATTGATAGAGATTTCCAAGTCATTTAAC
The DNA here is from genome assembly GCF_028640845.1 of Ahaetulla prasina. Taxonomy (NCBI): domain Eukaryota; kingdom Metazoa; phylum Chordata; class Lepidosauria; order Squamata; family Colubridae; genus Ahaetulla; species Ahaetulla prasina. The sequence continues at coordinate 100,442,714 of NC_080543.1, read as the reverse complement.
ACTGAAACAAAGAACCAGCTTTTCTAATTTTCAATAAGATACACATTGATTAAAACTGAGTCCAAAATTTAAAAGCAACATTGTACCACTATCAAAATGCAGAAGCAAAATTATTTCCAACACCCATGTTATAAGGTAATGGATTGTCCTTAAGGTGCCTCAGGATGGAATGTTATTATTTTAAAAAAACAATTTATAAAACTTTTGTTTTTGCTTAAAGGATTCCTACAAATCAATCAAGATATTTTAGGGAGCTATTCAATAACATAAGAGCAGCTTTGGTGGCACAAATCAAAGAACTGTTTAATCCTGCATCTAGTTTCATTAAGTGCCCAGTTGTCATTAGGAGTCTTCAAAGACGACATAAAGGCTATGATTCCCCCCCTTTTTTTTTGCACAATTGATATTTCCAAAGCGAACTCCTGACAAACACATAACTTCTATCCAGATTTTAATGGACACAGACAGATTTATCCTAAATAAAAATACCTTATTCTTTTTTAAAACCATTAAAAAAAAAGAAAACCCCTTGAGAAAATCCATTAATATATTTTATAGCAGCAAATATCCACATGTTGACTAATCGTGAATGGCTCTGAAATCACAAAGGTTAGATTTTATCATTTTTCTGTTCCTTGGAGGGGAAAAAAATCACTTAAACACTAAACACTGAATTTACCCACACTTGAGTAAGTCCTGTGACATCTAGTGGCTAAATTACATAATGACACCACCATAAAAGATACTTTGCTTTTCTTGTACCAGAACAGTTACATCTTTTTATTTCAAATTCATTTTTTAAAAAACCCATTGCTACTATGTACGGAACTCAAGAGAAATATCATATAGCTCCTCCACTCCACTCCAAGAATACTTAGCCTATACTCTTCCATAATTTATGATGTTATAATTTTAAAAGCACTGATTATATTCCCTGAGAGCCTGTAGGTAATAAACCCAGAATAAAATCTGTGGGAGTAAAACTGACCACAACCTTTTTGTTTTAATAATAGCATTAAAGCCAAATCACATAATGCAAATTCTATTTTTTTTAAATGACTGGTTGCCAAGTGTGAGATCAGCACGTTTCTAATTGTTATCTATCAAACATAGTTAGATCACAGCTAAATTCAGAGTTGTAGTCTAGCGTGGAAAAAAAATTATAGAAATTTCCAGATACAAAATGAAAAAGAAATTATGACAAGAACCTTGAGAGAAATTTCTGTTACTAAGATAGTTTTCACCTGGCACAATTTATAATGTAATATTCATAAACCTTTTGGTTTTGGCCACTGGGACTTGTGTGGGCATACATCCACACACTTCTCTAAAATTTCATACATGCTGGTGCTGTCAAATCAGAACTATCTTCACAGTGTAACAACATTTGTTAGATTTTGCCTTAGCAAAACTCACACCCTGTAGTCTATAAACCATCGTGCATGATCTAGCATTAGGTATGAACTACCAATGACCTATTCTAACAAACTATGGCTAAAACAAAACAGCCTTTCTGCTTTCCCTACTTCTGCAAAACATGACTTATGTATCTAAAACTATGATTCTCTGTATATCAGGAACCTCAAACTATGGCCCAAGGGCCAGATGCGGTTCCCCAACGTAAAGCATCCAGCCTGCGGAGTGGTGGGATTAAGCCCTGCCCCCTTACCGTCGGCCTTATCTTCCAGCAAGCATCCACTCCAGCCACACTTCTTTCACCGGTTGAGCTGCACTGTGAATTGGCTACCTGTTAAAAAGTTTGGCGATCCCTGCTCTACATTATTTACATGCTCTTCATGTAAATGAAGCCAAATAAAGCCATTCAGGGAAAAAAGCTGGCAGATATTTTTTGGGGGAGAAGATTGTAAACAACTTTCAAGGAGAGCGTTGTTTAGATTTAGACCAGAGGTATCTAACTTGCGTTGTCATGGCATTGTCACATGAAGTATTGGGACTCTTTCCCACTTCGTTAAACTGGGTGGGGGTGGAGCGAGCATGTGACACCTCTGGCCTGTGGACCGCAAATTTGACACCCTGATTTAGACTCATGGCAAGAAAAGAAGTCTCTGCCCAATTCGGTTCTCCCTGTGCCTAAGCAAACAATGATTAGCAAATCTATGAGCTGAATGTACACTAAGCAATGCATGATAGTTCCTCATTTAGAAAATGTATAATCTGACATAGTTAACTAACCATTTTTAAAGAAAGTCTTAGCAATTTGTAAGAGTCTGCAAATATTTTCATCAAAGGGCTTCTTTAAGAAGGGGTTAGGTTGGAAACAACAATCCCTAAATGGCTTATGGAAAATAAAAGTTGTTTCTGATTGTGAGACCATCTCAAATCTTTCTTCTGGAATGTGGAACAGCTTATTGGTTTCCAATGAATATTCA